>NW_028142891.1:13350182-14592682 GCF_977018435.1 Lepisma saccharinum | reverse complement strand
AGAAGGTTGAGAACTCGAAGACAAGAGAACTTTAACTGGCGAAGGTGAGGTAGCCATGTTAATTTCTTATCGAAAATGAGGCCCAGGAAGCGGACCTCATTCACGAAGCACAGGGGAGACTTCCCCATATACAGGTCAGGATCTAAATGACATGACGCTGACGACAAAAGTGAACACACACGGATTTCTCGGATGAGAAGGTGAAACCTGTTTGGGAGGACCACTCAACCAAACGGTTTATCGTCAGTTGGAGTTGACGAGAAGCTGACGCGAGATTCCGTGAGCGACAAAAGATCGTGAGGTCGTCTACATAGAGGAGGCCATGTACAGGGGAAAGAATGTTTGCCATAACACTGTTTACTGCTATGGCACAAGAATGGAGCTGCTTTAGGATGCCAAAGCGCCACGTTGTGTCATATGCCTTTTGGAGGTCAAAGAAAACTGCAACTAAATGTTCCTTGTTGAAAAATGCATCCTGAATATGTGTTTCCAGCTGAACCAGATGGTCCAGTGTGGAACGGTTGGAGCGAAAACCACAATGAAAATTACTTATCAATGAGTTTTCCTCCAAAAACCAGGTGAGACGCTTGTTGATCATGCGTTCAATCAACTTGCACACACAGCTAGTTAAGGCAATAGGCCTATAACTCGAGGCTGCGGTGCGTTGTTTACCGGGTTTCAGGATGGGAACAATAATAGCTTCTTTCCAGGAAGTGGGGAAAAAGTCCTCCAACCAAAGCCTGTTGAATACCGCCAAAAGGAAATGTTTGGCTCCAATGGGCAGATGACGAAGCATCTCATAGTGGATCTTGTCCACTCCAGGAGCTGTATTCTTAGAATCTCGAAGCGCCTGATCGAACTCCCGTTCAGTGAATGGAGAGTTGTATGGCTCGGTGTTATGACTTCGAAAAATTAAAGGGCGTCGTTCCTGACGGTCCTTCTCACGGCGGAAACGTGGTTCATAATTTTCAGAGCTAGACGCATCAGAAAACTGCGTGGCCAAGATATTAGCTATGTCTCCGGAATCAGTGTACAAGGTCCCATCGTGCTCAAGAGCGCTCAGAGGAGTAGATGCACCCCCCTGGATGCGACGTACTTTGGTCCAAACGGCTTTCGACGAAGCCTGCTTCGTCACAGAAGACACGTATTGGACCCAGCACGCCTTCTTACTGGCTCGAATAAGCCGACGGGCACGGGCACGCTTAATGCGGAACTGCTCGAGGTTTGCGGCAGTGTGGTTCCTATTGAATCGATCTAGGGCATGATTGCGGTCCTTGATGGCTGCACTGATCTCCGCAGTCCACCAGGGGACTGGGCGTCGCCTCGCAGGTCCACTGGGATGTGGAAAGGAGGTGCGTGCAGCATCATGCACTCTTGACACAAAGGTGTCTAAGGCGTCGATGGCTGGCAAAGTCGACGCTAGATCGACTACAAGGTCCACTGCACGCTCGAAGGCTTCCCAGTCGGCCCGACTGAGATTCCAGTGAGGGTGTTGTTCACGTGATTGCTGAAGATGTTGGAAGGTAAGAATGAGAGGGAAGTGATCACTCCCACAGAGATCAGGATGAACGCTCCAAGATGTGGTAGGAGCAAGGCTGGGACTGCAGAAGGACAAGTCCAACGCAGAATATGTGCCAGAGCAAGGACTGAAATATGTGGGAGTTCCATCATTCAGCAACGTTAAACCTGATGTCTCACGGAATTGATCTACAATTTGACCCCGGGGCTCTGTACGAACGGAGCCCCACAAACAATGGTAGGAATTAAAATCGCCCAAAAGAACTACAGGAGACGGAAGTTGTTCGAAAATAGAAAGGAGGCCGTCAAGAGAATCGCTCCTCCCTTGTGATGTAGACACAGCACACAGATATTGGCTGTGGTAGATGGACCCGCACGGCGACAGCTTGTAGGGGGGTGGTGAGAAAGATTGGCGTTGAGTGGATGTTATCTCGAACACCGATTGCAACACCACCGTGTGCACGACGACCCTCAGGAAGCTTGTCGGTGCGGTAAAGCGTGTATCCGTTCAGAATCACTGATCCATTTGGACGAAAATGTGTCTCTTGGAGACATATAATGGCAGGGTCAAATTCAGATATTAGAATTTGCAGTTCCTCGAGATGTGTACGGAAACCGTTAAGGTTCCATTGGAGACAATAAGCCATAGCTGTAGGTGTGATTGTTACCTTTTAAGGCGTACTCTATTTCTAGGCCCTGTCACCTTGATAAATTCTTCGTCCGCGGCTTCGTCCTGTATCATGTCCTCGGGTAAGGACACAGAGGGCGAAGGGGATGAAGGAGGAGGAGTGGGGGCGGGTGCTTTGAGCGCCCGCCGGGCAGCTTTCAGCTGCGCTTTAAGTTTCAGGGTTGTCGATGCCGCCCTGACTGGAGAGCTACTGGATTTCAGAAAGTATTCTTTTCTGTACACCTGCTTCGTCTTCTCTGTGGAGCGAGGCGTGGTTGCTGGTTTCCTCGAAGCAGGGCGAGCCTCTACGGGAAGCGTTGTAGTTTGAGTGGACACGTCGCTGGTTTGTACACCCACACTGCGGCGGGTAAGAGCAGCTGCAGCAACTGTAGCGAATGGCACAGGTAAACTGGTGTGTATACTTTCGCGGAGACGTTGTTTTGCTTCGCCAGCAGAGATTTTCTCTATAACGACCAACTCTCTGATTTTCTTCTCTTGTTGGAAAGAGGGGCAGTCACGATGCCAGACTGGGTGCTCGCCTTGGCAATTAATGCATTTGGGACCAGAAGAACAAGGTTCGGTCCCATGATCAGGCAGACTATACTTACCACAAAGGGCGGTAGTGGCCTTGCAGGAAGGCTGAGTGTGCCCAAAGTGCTGGCATTTGAAACATCGCATCGGGTTAGGGATGTATGGTCGGACTTTTAGTCTCAAATATCCAGCCCGTACAATATCTGGGAGAGTGGTCGTTTGGAACGTTAGTATAATCGAAGCAGTTGGCACAAGTTCTCCAGATTTTCGCGTCTTAATTCGCTGCACTGCGGTGACATGTTGGTCTGAGAGTGCTTCAAGGATCTCTTCCTCCTCAGCATTTAGCAGATCCCAGTGGCGAATCACACCTTTACTACTGTTAAGTTGACGATGGGGTTCAACATTAACAATGAAGTGGCCCAAAGATCGTAACTTTAAAAGGTCGTTGATCTGGCGATATGTGCTGGTCTGGATAAGTAGACTCCCGTTTCTCAGCTTCTTTATTTCTGGAACATCGGAACCAGCGGCGTAGTCTAGCTGTTTCTTGATAAGGAATGGTGACAAGTCCTTCAATGTAGCAGCTCCATGTTTCTTTGTTGTTGCAGAAACATCGTTACTATCGGTCTTCTCAACAATACTGATAACAAGGTAACGTGGCACGTTACTTGTCTTTTCCACTAATTGGAGAGGGCTCGAAGGCCGCGCTCGTTTTGGGGGTTTCCCCCCGTTTGAGTTGTTTTTTGTACCCATATACAAAATTATTTTAAGTGGAGGGTCCATAAATTGTCGCCTCGACATGCCCTCTATGCCGAGGAAGGCCTACCCCCAAAAATGGAGGCTACTCGAGGACCAAACCGAAATCCCCGAGGCCACGTTCGCGACTGCACCTACCCCTGCAGCCAACACTGTCCCATCGGCACGTGCAACTAAAACCTTGGGATAGGGTTTTTTTATCGAGGTTGTCTCCTCTAGCAGGACCCTTAGTTATAGGGAGGTCAAAGATATGGAGATGAATGACGTGATGGAATGGTGAAAACGTGAGATATGGATGTGAAGAATGAGTGAAATGATGAGATGAAAATGACCTCCCTACCTTACTTAATAGGGAGGTCAAAGATATGGAGATGAATGACGTGATGGAATGTTGAAAAACGTGAGATATGGATATGAAGAATGGGTGAAATGACGAGATGATAATTGACCTCCCTACTAAGCCCCCTAGCCCCGTCAAGGCAGTCCTACATGGAGGGGGTGCTGCTGCGGGGAACGCGTCTCCGCTTTCCTTCTTCACCACGTCGAATTGAAGGTAAAGGTCCGCTCTGTGAGGATGAACGAACCCGTCGCCTACGTCCACGTCGTATTCGATCTCCCGGTTCGCTTCGTTCAAATTGGCGAACGTGCGACGGTTCGGAGGGAAAGATTGCAATTCGTAACTTTCGATTTGCTCCATTTTTTTTCACTATGTGTGTTATTTATTATACGTTGATCTCCACGATGGCAGTGGTCGTTGCACCTGCGAATTCCACCACCTCTCCTTTCTCGTTCGTCACCACCAACTCTATGTGGTCTATGCGGTTGCGACATACTGGAAAATAGATCGGCGAAGAGGGCGTGTAGATGATCGGTTCCATGAATTCGGAACTGGGTTTGAACGTGGCTATGATTCCCGTCTGCTTGTGACTTCCCAGCAACCCGTCCGAGGATTTCGTGATCATGCCTTCCGCCACGTTGCAGTGAATGTTCAAAGTTTCGATGGCTAGAAATTTAGGAATATTGGTTGCTACGTGCTTGATTCCAGCTTCGAGTTTGGTGTCGTTCTCGAAAGCTAAAAGTTCTCCCATGGTGCCCAGGTCCACGGTCTCCGTCGCGGACTCGATTTCCACTCTGTGCGTGACCGAATTTTGAGAAAGGTACGTGCCTTTGGGTAATTGAGCTTGCAAAGTGGACAGATTGTATTGACCTGGCGTGACGACGATATGTTCGCTTCCGACGCTAATTTTGTTGTTGTGCTGCGTGACGTTAGGTATGAGGTACATGCTGTAGAATGCACGCAGAGCTACGGATTTAGGATAGACGATGTCGTCGTGCAGCGTGAGTTTCAAGATCGAAGATTCGCTCGTGAGATGGAACACGCCCATCGTGATGCTGTTTCAGGTTCCACAATGCTTTCTGGAAATCTTCCACCTGTGGCTTATTTATTTTAGAGAGAAACGCGAGCATGGAGAGTCAGAGATGACCGCAGTTCACGTCTCCGAAATTTTGAATGCGTTCGTCGTTGTAGTATATAGGATTGTTCCTTTTCAGATAATGGACTAAATTTGTAGATGGAACACCTCCGAAAGAATCGAAAACGAATGCTTCATCATTTTGTGATAATGCGTGCCTGGATTTTCTTGACTGTCCAAGTTGACTACGCCGCATTCTCTTCTTTTAACGGTTGAAGGTAACGAGTCGGACATGAAAACTCCTCTGAAGTTTTTGATTTGTAATGGTTTGATCAGAGATTCAATGTCTCGGTTGGTGAGTGCTGTTTCTTTTTTTTAAAACTTTTTCATTACGCCCACCCCTTCCCCCCTTTCTTCTCCATGGCCAGGTTGTGACGTTTCTGTTCTTCCAATTCCGCCTTGTTCTTTTTCGAGTCGATGACGGTTTTCGCGATGGCGGCGCTTCCGCCAGCCAAACTTACAACGGCCCCCAATGCTGCCAGGATGGCCGGGATGCTGAATACGAAACCTCCGATCTTTTGCTGTTTCCGCGAACGCTGCAATCTTTTCAATTGTGGAGTGCTGAGCAGCAATTTCATTCCGTGTCCTTTCGTCAAGCAAGAACGTATCTTCTCGCGTTGTTTCTTGGTGAGTAACCCATCGAGGGCACCCAGCGTTTTCAGATTCGAATATGGTATCTGGTACACGACACCCTTGGGCTTCATGTTGATGCTCTATATGTTATTTTGAATTTGAATTTGAATTTAAAATTTTGGGAGCGTCAGCACTTAGGCTATTTTGCTCCCGTCACATTATACGGGGCCCAGCCCCTTACCATTACAAATAACAACTTTAACATTGCATAACTAAAAATCTTAAAATGTTCTGACTTCTGTTAAAAGCTGAGGCTGTAAACGGGCACTCAGCACACACAAGGACAAAAAACAGGACAACACAAACAAAATTATACTGGTCATAATGCCAGTCGCCAGAGCCTCGTTAGTCTTTAGTCCAGGGTGCACTACGTGGAAGTGAGGTTGACCTTTGGGCGCCTTAGAAGAAGGCCGCCCCTTACACCCCTATATGTTATTTTTTCACGGTATGTTATTTATATATATAAATGTTCTGAGATTTTTTTGTTTCCCTCTCGTGTAATTTTTTTTTCAAGGTATGTTATTTATATATATATATGTTCCGAGATTTTTTTTTGTTTCGTGTAATTTTTTTATTCAAGGTATGTTATTTTATATACTCCGCGCAGCCCCGTTACACAAATTCTATTACGTGCTTCGTTTTCTTACCAAGAAGTTCCTTTGTCCCCTTGTACACGATTCGTGTTTTGTTCTCGTCGGATAACATGTTAGCGTATCGATCTGGTAAAAATAGACTGTATTGTCCGTTGAGCAACAGACGCACCTTGGGACCATACTGGGTAGAAACAATTGAACCGGAAGTTATCGTGTAAGGTTTGTCGACTTCCAATTCCTGAATTTTTACATACTCGACTGACAAATTTAGCATTTGTTTTAATGCTTGGTCACTCATTTTTTTCACTCATATCGAAGAGAAATTTCAGGGTGTTAGAGAATTTTAATTTTTTTTCACAATGTGTTATTTATATACCGAAGAATTTTTTTTTGATTTCGTAGATTTTTTTTCACGATGTGTGTTATTTATATATCAAGTTTTTTTTGGCACGTACATTTTTTTGTCTTGTACATTTTTTTGACACATATTTTTTTTCGTATATTTTTTTTGACGTACATTTTTTGTTGCACATTTTTTGACAACTTTTTTTTTGACGAGACAAATATTTTTTGACGATAAAAAATTTTTACGATAAGGCAACTTTTTTTCTGACGGTGATAATTTTTCCGTCAACTTTTTTTTTGGCGTGACAAATTTTTTTTAACGATAAAAAATTTTTACGATAAGGCAACTTTTTTCTGACGGTGATAATTTTTCCGTCAACTTTTTTTTGGCGTGACAATTTTTTTTGACGATAAAAAATTTTTACGATAAGGCAACTTTTTTTCTGACGATAATTTTTCCACGTCAACTTTTTTTTGACGAGACAAATTTTTTTGACGATAAAAAATTTTTACGATAAGGCAACTTTTTGTTCTGACGATGTCCACGTCAACTTTTTTTGACGAGACAAATTTTTTTGACGATAACAATTTTTCCATGGCAATTTTTTTTTGACATGTACATTTTTTTGACGTATATTTTTTGTCATATTTTTTTTTGACACGTACATTTTTTTTGACACGTATATTATTATTTTTCTTCACAGTGTGTGTAAGAGGAAGAAAGCTCCTGCTTCGGAAAACGCGATGATGTGCGTTATATCTTCCGTCTTCTGTTTAGACTTGCACCAATCATCCGTGTATCGTCTTCTCCCCTGCCTCTCCTCGTGAAGTTCGTCCATCCTATCGTTTAATTTTTCCCCTGCGGCCGAAAGAAGTGTGTCGAGATCACCGCACCTCAGGCCGCTGATCTCCCGAAGATGGTCCTTGACAACCATTTCACAAGGGATACGAAATTCCGGCGTTGTATTTGCTATGATTACAAGTTTCCCTACATCCTCACAATCTCCGTTTACTGCGTGTTTGAATATTTTACATAATAGCTCGGGCGGCAAATCGGTTATACGAGACATGTTGTTATTATTTTTTTTACTATGTTATTTATATACCCCACCCAAATTTTTGTTTCGTGTTCATGGCGATGGTCGTACCCAATGCGGCGACCCGTTCACCCAACGATGCATCTCTGCTGACGAATCTTTCGAAAGCGGCATGCTCCAATTTCTTGTCTGCTTCGTGACGTGCATCCAGATCGGTGCGAGTGTTGTAAGCGATGTCGTGATCTTTGCATGCAGCGTCCAACGGATTCACACCCTTGTCTCCTCTCTCCAATCTTTTCTCGAGTTTAGTACCCGGTCCGCAGTACTGGTAGCCAGGTAAATGCATCTCGAAAGGTAACTTGTTGATGATGTCGTTCACGAGTCCCTTTCCTTCGGCCACGTTCCAGAATCTCGGAGGCAGCGTGTTGATAATTTTGATGAGGTAACCTATGCCCTTGTCGTCGTTCACGATGAAGTTGGAAAGTTTCGTGCTGATCATGTCCACGATGCCAACCTTCTCGTTGTAGAAATTACGATTGCCTGCATTCTCTTCACCGGCTATCACTAACAATCGGTCCACGAGTTTCCTCACGTCGTCCACCCAAACGAATTCTTTGGGTAACGTGTTGTAGCGTTTGACACCACTTCCACTTTTCACCTCGTTCCATATCGGTTTGATGAGATTCCTGTATTTCTCGCCGCTGCTCGATTTCACCCTATTCTGCGAGGCGTCGTTGTTCTGGTACATGGCATCCGTCATGATCAAAATTTCCCTGTAACTCTGGTAATCTTCGTCCGTGTAATCTTTCGCCTGCTTTTTTGCAACGAGTTCCCACAGTCCCACCGTACCCGGATACCTGGTCCAACTATTCTTATCGCCTAAATTAACTTTAATGTCGTTGCCTTCGAAGGTGAATTTCGATTTCCCAATCTTCCAAACCACACCCTCGTTGGTTTCCATGCTCGGATACAATCCGAACACTTCATCCTTGTCGAATTTCCCCGTGCTCAGGTAGTCTCGTGCCAAAGGTCCCAACTCGATCTTATCCGAAGACGTGCTGCTTATGACTCGACGTCGTGCCGGTACGTCCTTCTGTTCGAACGGCGTCGAAGGAATGCTCGAAATGGGCGTGGGTACAGTGTAACTTTTAGCTGCAAGTGGCACGAGTTCGTTGATCAAATTTTTATTTTGTTCCGTGACGCCTTTAATTTCTTTACCTAGACCGCTGATGGCGTCGATAACAGGTTGATCCTGACGTTTCTTCTCTTCGTAGATTGTTATTGTTATTGAGTTAAAATTTATGGGTGCGTCGGCACTTAAGGCCATTTCGCGTCCTTCTATGTATGCGGGAAAATATCCCTTATCTAAAATTCTGACTGAGAACTTAAAAAAGGGGTGTAAAGAGCCCCTTAGGAAAAACTAAAAGTGCAAGGTTGTAAAAAGACCTGCACGAGACAAACACCACACATTAAAAAGTCAGAATAAACTAAAAACCTCCTTACAGACGGTGGAAGAGACCAGCTCTTCGCAAAAAACTAAAAACATGTGATAAAATACTGCTGTCATCACCCAAGAAGGATGACAAACAGCCGGAAAGGTTAAAAGTCTGCCGGAGGTAAGCAAGATCGACACATTCAACGAGAATGTGTCGGATGCTTAAAATAACATTACAAGTACGACACAACGGAGGGTCCAGCCCTTGCAGTAGGTGACCATGCGTAAGACGGCTGTGTCCTATACGCAGGCGGGTAAGAATAACGTCTTCTCGCCGAGAGGGACGACACGAGGAACGCCAAACACCTATGGTGGGCTTAACAGCGTGAAGCTTGTTCCCCGTTTCCACATCCCACTCGGTCTGCCAAGTGTCAAGAAGGCGACAACGGAACACATTCTGCAGGTCGCTAGCTGGCAAAAGGTGGACGAGAACGTCGCCATCTGCATCAGCTGCTTCGTTCCCCTGGATGCCCACGTGGCTAGGGACCCAACAGAAGTGTACTTCTGTGCTGGCAGATAAGGACACAAGCCGTCTGAATATGCGTTGCGCTACTGGATGCCGGGAATACGGCGAATCCAGAGACTGCAACACGCTGGTCGAATCACAGCACACAAGGACCTTCTTCAGACCGTTGACATCTGCAAAATCCAGTGCCTTTAGAATGGCGTACAACTCTGCCGTATAGATGGAACAGGCAGGGTGTAGTGAGTAACTGGAGCTTTGAGAGTCTAGGACGAAGGCGCAACCAACTGATTCGACTGTCTTGGACCCATCCGTGTAAAACACATTAAAATTGGGGTGCTTCGCACGAAGTTCTAAAAACCTTTGCTGGTATACAACCATTGGTGTCTCTGACTTTGGAAGGGCAGTCAGAGATAAATCGATGGAAGGTGCAGGAAACTCCCAGGTACGGAGGGGCGGAATGAGTGGATAGACGCCAGGAAGATCACTGTCAACACCAAGTGCTGACAGGATCTCGTCTGCACGAACACCAAATGGTCTTGTGGCACTAGGGCGGAGCCGATACCTTGCCAGCCTATTCACGTCTGAGATGGTGTGAAATGAGGGATGTGAAGGCATCGAGCGAAGATGGAGGAAGTAGTTCACTACCAGCCGCTGTCTTCGCAGAGACAGCGACGGCTCAGATGCCTCTACGTACAAACTGGCGATATGGCTGGTCCGAAAAGCACCAGAGCCCACACGTATACCAGCATGGTGGACGGTGTCTAGGATGCAAAGTCTAGATGGGCGGGCAGAAGAATACACAACACATCCATAATCAAGCTTCGACCTGATGAGTGCACGATACAATCGAAGCAGTACCGTCCTATCAGCACCCCAGGAAGTATGGGATAAAACACGTAGAAGGTTGAGAACTCGAAGACAAGAGAACTTTAACTGGCGAAGGTGAGGTAGCCATGTTAATTTCTTATCGAAAATGAGGCCCAGGAAGCGGACCTCATTCACGAAGCACAGGGGAGATTTCCCCATGTACAGGTCAGGATCGAAATGACATGTACGTTGACGACAAAAGTGAACACACACGGATTTCTCGGTTGAGAAGGTGAAACCTGTTTGGGAGGACCACTCAACCAAACGGTTTATCGTCAGTTGGAGTTGACGAGAAGCTGACGCGAGATTCCGTGAGCGACAAAAGATCGTGAGGTCGTCTACATACAGAAGACCATGTACAGGGGCAACAATGCTCGCCATAACACTGTTCACTGCTATGGCAAACAGAGTCACACTTAATACGCTGCCCTGCGGGACACCGTTCTCTTGTTCGTGAAGATCCGAAAAGGAGTTCGGAAAAAACGATCAGATAAAAAGTTTTTAATAAAGTACGCCATATGGCCACGCACGCCCCAAGAATGGAGCTGCTTTATGAATTGAATTGAATTTAAAATTTTGGGTGCGTCAGCACTAAGGCTATTTTGCACCCGTCACATTATACGGGGTCCAGCCCCTTATCGTTACAAATAGCAACTCTATCGTTGCAGAACTAAAATCATAAAATATTAAAATGTTCTGACTTTCGTTAAAAGCTGAGTCTGTACAGAGGCACTCAGCACACATAAGGACAAAAGAACAGGACAACACAAACAAAATTATACTGGTCATGGGGCCAGTCGCCAGAGCCTCGTTAGTCTTTAGTCCAGGGTGCACTAACGTGGAAGTGAGGTTGACATTTGGGTGTACTACGTCGAAGGTCACCCCTTACACCCCTGGAGCTGCTTTAGGATGCCAAAACGCCACGTTGTGTCATATGCCTTTTGGAGGTCAAAGAAAACTGCAACTAAATGTTCCTTGTTGAGGAATGCATCCTGAATGTGTGTTTCCAGCTGAACCAGATGGTCCAGTGTGGAACGGTTGGAGCGAAAACCACATTGAAAATTACTTATCAAGCAGTTTTCCTCCAAAAACCAGGTGAGACGCTTGTTGATCATGCGTTCAATCAACTTGCACACACAGCTAGTTAAGGCAATAGGCCTGTAACTCGAGGCTGCAGTGCGTTGTTTACCTGGTTTCAGGATGGGAACAATAATAGCTTATTTCCAGGAAGTGGGGAAAGAGTCCTCCAACCAAAGCCTGTTGAATACCGCCAAAAGGAAATTTCTTGCTCCAATGGGCAGATGACGAAGCATCTCATAGTGGATCTTGTCCACTCCAGGAGCTGTGTTCTTAGAATCTCGAAGTGCCTGATCGAACTCCCGTTCAGTGAATGGAGAGTTGTATGGCTCGGTGTTATGACTTCGAAAAACGAGAGGCCGTCGTTCCTGACGGTCCTTCTCACGGCGGAAACGTGGTTCGTAATTTACAGAGCTAGACGCATCAGAAAACTGCGTGGCCAAGATATTAGCTATGTCTCCGGAATCTGTGTACAACGTCCCATCGTGCTCCAGAGCGCTCAGAGGAGTAGATGCACCCCCTGGATGCGACGTACTTTGGTCCAAACGGCTTTCGACGAAGCCTGCTTCGTCAGAGAAGACACGTATTGGACCCAGCACGCCTTCTTACTGGCTCGAATGAGCTGACGGGCACGGGCACGTTTAATACGGAACTGCTCGAGGTTTGCGGCAGTGTGGTTCGTATTAAATCGATCGAGAGCATGATTGCGGTCCTTGATGGCTGCACCGATCTCCGCAGTCCACCAGGGACTGGGCGTCGCCTCGCAGGTCCACTGGGATGTGGAATGGAGGTGCGTGCAGCATCATACACTCCTGAAACAAAGACATCTCAGGCGTCGATTGGTGGTAAAATCCACGCAAGATCGACTTCAAGGTCCACTGCACGCTCGAAGGCTTCCCAGTCGGCCCGACAAAGATTCCAGTGAGGGTGTTGTTCACGTGATTGCTGATGTTCGAAGGTAAGAATGAGAGGTAAGTGATCACTCCCACAGAGATCAAGATGAACGCTCCAAGATGTGGTAGGAGCAAGGCTGGGACTGCAAAAGGACAAGTCCAACGCAGAATATGTGCCAGAGGAAGGACTGAAATATGTGGGAGTTCCATCATTCAGCAACGTTAAATCTGATGCCTCACGGAATTGATCTACAATTTGACCCCGGGGCTCTGTACGAACGGAGCCCCACAAGCAATGGTAGGAATTAAAATCGCCCAAAAGAACTACAGGAGACGGAAGTTGTTCGAATATAGAAAGGAGGTCCTCAAGAGAGAATCGCTCCTCCCTTGTGATGTAGACACAGCACACAGATATTGGCTGTGGTAGATGGATCCGCACGGCGACAGCTTGTAGGGGGGTGGTGAGAAAGATTGGCGTTGAGTGGATGTTATCTCGAACACCGATTGCAACACCACCGTGTGCACGACGACCCTCAGGAAGCTTGTCGGTGCGGTAAAGCGTGTATCCGTTCATGATCACTGATTCATTTGGACGAAAATGTGTCTCTTGGAGACATATAATGGCAGGGTCAAATTCAGATATTAGAATTTGCAGTTCCTCGAGATGTGTACGGAAACCGTTAAGGTTCCATTGGAGACAATAAGCCATAGCTGTAGGTATGATTGTTACCTTTTAAGGCGTACTCTATTTCTAGGCCCTGTCACCTTGATAAATTCTTCATCCGCGGCTTCGTCCTGTATCATGTCCTCGGGTAAGGACACAGAGGGCGAAGGGGATGAAGGAGGAGGAGTGGGGGCGGGTGCTTTGAGCGCCCGCCGGGCAGCTTTCAGTTGCGCTTTAAGTTTCAGGGTGGTGGCTGCCACCCTGACTGGAGAGCTACTGGTCTTCAGGAAGTATTCTTTTGTGTGAACCTGCTTCAACTTCTTCTCTGTGGAGCGAGGAGTGGTTGCTGGTTTCCTCGAAGAAGCACGAGCTACTACGGGAAGCGTTGTTGTTTGCGTGGACACGTCGCTGGTTTGTACACCTACACTGCGACGGCTAAGAGCAGCTGCAGCAACTGTAGCGAATGGCACAGGTAAACTGGTGCGTATGCTGTCACGGAGACGTTGTTTTGCTTCACCAGCAGAGATTTTCTCTGTGACGACCAACTGTCTGATTTTTTTCTCTTGTTGGAAAGAGGGGCAGTCACGATGCCAGACTGGGTGCTCGCCTTGGCAGTTAATGCATTTGGGACCTGAAGAACAAGGTTCGGTCCCATGATCAGGCTTACTACACTTACCACAAAGGGCGGTAGTGGCCTTGCAGGAAGGCTGAGTGTGCCCAAAGTGCTGGCATTTGAAACAACGCATCGGGTTAGGGATGTACGGACGGACTTTGAGTCTCAAATATCCAGCCCGTACAATAGCTGGGAGAGTGGTCGTTTGAAACGTCACTATGAGTGAAGCAGTTGGTACTAGTTCTCCGGACTTACGAGTCTTTATTCGTTGCACTGCGGTCACATGTTGGTCTGAGAGTGCTTCAAGAATCTCTTCCTCTTCAGCATTTAGCAGATCCCAGTGGCGAATCACACCTCTACTACTGTTAAGTTGACGGTGAGGTTCAACATTAACAGGGAAGTCGCCCAAAGATCTTAGCTTTAAAAGGTTGTTTGTCTTGCGATCTGTGCTGGTCTGGATCAGTAGACTCCCGTTTCGAAGCTTTTTTATTTCTGGTACATCTGAACCAGCGGCGTAGTCTAGCTGCTGCTTGATCAGAAATGGTGACTAGTCCTTTAATGTAGCAGCTGTATGTTTCTTGGTTGTTGCAGATTCATCGTTACTATCGGTCTTCTGCACTATACTAATCACAAGATAACGTGGCACGTTACTTGTCTTTTCCACTAACTGAAGCGGGCTCGAAGGCCGCGCTCGTTTTGGGGGTTTCCCCCCGTTTGAGTTGTTTTTTGTACCCATATACAAAAATTATTTTAAGTGGAGGGTCCATAAATTGTCGCCTCGACATGCCCTCTATGCCGAGGAAGGTCTACCCCCAAAAATGGAGGCTACTCGAGGACCAAACCGAAATCCCCGAGGCCACGTTCGCGACTGCACCTACCCCTGCAGCCAACACTGTCCCATCGGCACGTGGAACTCACACCTTGGGATAGGTTTTTTTTATCGAGGTTGTCTCCTCTAGCAGGACCCTTAGTTATAGGGAGGTCAAAGATATGGAGATGAATGACGTGATGGAATGGTGAAAGCGTGAGATATGGATGTGAAGAATGAGTGAAATGATGAGATGAAAATGACCTCCCTACCTTACTTAATAGGGAGGTCAAAGATATGGAGATGAATGACGTGATGGAATGGTGAAAAACGTGAAGTATGGATATGAAGAATGGGTGAAATGATGTGATGAAAATGGCCTCCCTACTAAGCCCCCTCGCCCCGTCAAGGCAGTCCTACATGGAGGGGGTCTCTTCGTAGAATCCGCGATTCTCGGATTTCCAACCTTTGAAGCGTTTCGCGAGGTAATCGCGAAGCTTAAGATTTTCAGTAGTATGATTGATGCTACTACTGGCTCACTTATAGCGTACAAAAGAAGAGGTCATTTGATTAAACAGCCCGATTTGCCTACACTTAAAATTATGCCAAGATGCCCATATTCCCCATTTCTTCAAGTGTGATATGCTCTTAATCCCAAGAATCTTGAATCCTAGTGTAGAAAAGAAGAACCCTCAATAGACAGATTTGCCCACACTTAAAACAATGTCAAGGGGGGCATATACCCCAATCGGCCATGTGTGTACATATTTAAATCTAAAGAATTTTGAGCCCTAGTGTAGAAATGAAGAACTCCCCTCAGACAGATTTGCCCATGTGTGCAAAGGCTGAATTTCTCAGTTTGTTGTCCATAAACTTGTCAAAAATAAGCCCCCCTTGATATTGTTTTGACTACACTTAAAACTAGGTCAAAAATGTTTATATTCTCATGCTCTACAACTTACGGATCAATACAATGGGACAGGGGCAGGCAAGAAGTTTCATGTTCTTTCTAATCTTTGATCAGTTTCATGTCCCGGTCAGCAATAAATTATGCACGCCTGGGAGATTTTATATGCTAGCATGCATGAGATAAAATCTACACTGTGCCCTTTCAGGGCAAATTGCCATGCCATCATGCTATTAACTCCAATTTACTGGAAGAGCATAAAACTTCACTCTTGCATGTTATCATATATGCCTGACTTGGATTCAGGTTTTGCGTTGTTCTGATAATATATACCCGAGTGAGACTTACAGAATATTCATTGCACAGTTCAAAGTCCAACTTTGAATTGTATTTAGCTGATATAGAGCTCATAACTCCTGGGTTCTGATATTCAATATGTATTGCATGTGGACATAGTCCCATGGCTTATATGCTTTGTAATCAAGAGGCTTCTGTGTTTGAGGCCTCCCCTGATGGCAAAGTGTTAATATTGTTACCTTGTAAACAAGAGCTCTGGGTTTGAGTCCTGGTAAAATGTGAGGCCTCCCCTGATGGCAAAGTGTTAATATTGCTGCCTTGTAAACAAGAGCTCTGGGTTTGAGTCCTGGTAAAATGTATAGGCCTCCCCTGATGGCAAAGTGTTAATATTGTTGCCTTGTAAACAAGAGCTCTGGGTTTGAGTCCTGGTAAAATGTGAGGTCTCCTCTGATGGCAAAGTGTTAATATTGTTGCCTTGTAAACAAGAGTTCTGGGTTTGAGTCCTGGTAAAATGTGTAAGATTGAAATACATGTGGCAAAATAATATCTCCACACGTGAGATTTTGAGAATATTCACTGCTAGTTGATATACAACTGATAGCTCCCAGATCTGAAACCTGGTAAAGTGTGTTGTACAACAGCATAAAAGAGCAAAACTATTTTATATTGGGGATCACCAGAGCCTAGTTTCTGCTGTTGTCTGGGTATAAAAGCACCGGCTCAGTCACTAACTGCTGTTATAATTGTTTTTGCATATTGTCCATAGTTTTTTTTTTTTGGACCAAGAAATTTTATATAAATAAACAATAAAAATGCCAAACTTGAAATATTGCAATCAATGCAAAAAAAATATATCTAGTTCTAATTGGTCTAGGCATCGCCATATTTGTGACCCTAAGAAATGCAGAAAGGCTACAAAAATGTGTCCAAGATGCCATAAAATATTAAGCAAAGCATATTACAAAAGGCATAAGTGTATTTGTTCTGCACAGTCATCAAAATTGCCCCCACAACCATCTACATCTGGTCTGAAAAGGAAGCATGAAACACCTGTTAATGCTGGACCGGCAAAGCAGCCACGCTATGAACCCATCCATAGCAGTTTTAATGGCCAATTAAGGGATCACAGTTTTGTATCAGAGCCAAGATGTGACATTAAGAATTTTTTGAACAGTATAAATCCTAATGTGCAGGCAATTCTAAATGCACAAAATGGCTCTTATAAGCTGTCTCTCAAATTGTTTACACAATATAAGAAGCCAAATGGCACAAAATTTACACAGCCCCACATAACAGAAACTGTACCTTTATATTCAAATGCAAATTCAGACAAAATAATAAGCAGTTTGATAGATCAATTGAATATTAAACACTCTGAATTTGCAGCAAAAGAGTCTGGATGGAGCCTATGCGGATCTCCACACAAGCTCTATGTTAATATTTCTGAATTCAGCCCATTACAAGGATCTACATATTTGCCATTACCTGCCAATATTAAAAACAAAAAAGCCGTGGTTAGCATAAAAAATAATGATGAGAAATATTTTCTGTGGTGCATTTTAGCTGCTTTGTATCCAATTTCAAAGGATCCTCAGAGAATAACTTTTTATAAACAGCATGAACATGACTTTGATGAAGCAATGGAGTGTTTAGAATATCCAATGTCTGTTCAGAATATTGATAAATTTGAAAAAAAGGCCAGGGATATTAATGGTAAACAATTATCTATTAATGTATTTATTTGTTCTACTGGCCGTGGTGTTTCTGCCTTTGGAAGGGCAGTCAGGGAAAAATCGATGGAAGGTGCAGGAAACTCCCAGGTAGGAAGAGGCGGAATGAGTGTAGAGACGCCAGGAAGATCACTGTCAACACCAAGTGCTGACAGGATCTCGTCTGCGCGAACACCAAATGGTCTAGTGACACTAGGGTGGAGCCGATACCTTGCCAGCCTACCCTCGTCTGAGATGGTGTGGAATGAAGGATGTGAAGGCATCGAGCGAAGATGGAGGAAGTAGTTAACTACCAGCCGCTGTCTTCGCAGAGACAGCGACGGCTCAGATGCCTCTACATACAAACTGGCGACTGGACTGGTCCGAAAGGCACCAGTGCACACACGTATACCAGCATGGTGGACGGTGTCTAGGATGCGAAGTCTAGATGGGCGGGCAGAAGAATACACAACACATCCATAATCTAGCTTCGACCTGATGAGTGCACGGTATAGGCGAAGCAATACCGTCCTATCAGCACCCCAAGAAGTATGAGATAAAACGCGTAAAAGGTTGAGAACTCGAAGACAAGAGAACTTTAACTGGCGAAGGTGAGGTAGCCATGTTAATTTCTTATCGAAAATGAGGCCCAGGAAGCGGACCTCATTCACGAAGCACAGGGGAGACTTCCCCATGTACAGGTCAGGATCTAAATGACATGTACAGTGACGACAAAAGTGAACACACACGGATTTCTCGGATGAGAAGGTGAAACCTGTTTGGGAGGACCACTCAACCAAACGGTTTATCGTCAGTTGGAGTTGACGAGAAGCTGACGCGAGATTCCGTGAGCGACAAAAGATCGTGAGGTCGTCGACATAGAGGAGGCCATGTACAGGGGAAAGAATGTTTGCCATAACACTGTTTACTGCTATGGCAAACAGAGTCACACTAAGTACGCTGCCCTCCGGGACACCGTTCTCTTGTTCGTGAAGATCCGAAAAGGAGTTCCCAACACGTACGCGGAAAAAGCGATGTGATATAAAATTTTCAATAAAGTACGCCATATGGCCACGCACGCCCCAAGAATGGAGCTGCTTTAGGATGCCAAAGCGCCACGTTGTGTCATATGCCTTTTGGAGGTCAAAGAAAACTGCAACTAAATGTTCCTTGTTGAGGAATGCATCCTGAATGTGTGTTTGCAGCTGAACCAGATGGTCCAGTGTGGAACGGTTGGAGCGAAAACCACATTGAAAATTACTTATCAATGAGTTTTTCTCCAAAAACCAGGTGAGACGCTTGTTGATCATGCGTACCATCAACTTGCACACACAGCTAGTTAAGGCAATAGGCCTATAACTCGAAGCTGCGGTGCGTTGTTTACCTGGTTTCAGGATGGGAACAATAATAGCTTCTTTCCAGGAAGTGGGGAAAAAGTCCTCCAACCAAAGCCTGTTGAATACCGCCAAAAGGAAATGTTTGGCTCCAATGGGCAGATGACGAAGCATCTCATAGTGGATCTTGTCCACTCCAGGAGCTGTATTCTTAGAATCTCGAAGCGCCTGATCGAACTCCCGTTCAGTGAATGGAGAGTTGTATGGCTCGGTGTTATGACTTCGAAAAATTAGAGGGCGTCGTTCCTGACGGTCCTTCTCACGGCGGATACGTGGTTCATAATTTTCAGAGCGAGACGCATCAGAAAACTGCGTGGCCAAGATATTAGCTATGTCTCCGGAATCACTGTACAACGTCCCATCGTGCTCGAGAGCGCTCAGAGGAGTAGATGCACCCCCTGGATGCGACGTACTTTGGTCCAAACGGCTTTCGACGAAGCCTGCTTCGTCAGAGAAGACACGTATTGGACCCAGCACGCCTTCTTACTGGCTCGAATAAGCTGACGGGCACGGGCACGCTTAATGCGGAACTGCTCGAGGTTTGCGGCAGTGTGGTTCCTATTGAATCGATCAAGGGCATGATTGCGGTCCTTGATGGCTGCACTGATCTCCGCAGTCCACCAGGGGACTGGGCGTCGCTTCGCAGGTCCACTGGGATGTGGAATGGAGGTGCGTGCAGCATCATGCACTCTTGACACAAATATATCTAAGGCGTCGATGGCTGGCAAAGTCGACGCTAGATCGAGTTCAAGGTCCACTGCACGCTCGAAGGCACCCCAGTCGGCCCGACTGAGATGCCAGTGAGGGTGTTGTTCACGTAAGTGCTGAAGATGTTCGAAAGTTAGAAGCAGTGGGAAGTGATCACTCCCACAGAGATCAGGGTGAACGCTCCAAGATGTGGTAGGAGCAAGGCTGGGACTGCAGAAGGACAAGTCCAACGCAGAGTATGTGCCTGAGGAAGGACTGAAATATGTGGGAGTCCCATCATTCAGCAACGTTAAACCTGATGCCTCACGGAATTGATCTACAATTTGACCCCGGGGCTCTGTACGAACGGAGCCCCACAAACGATGGTAGGAATTAAAATCGCCCAAAAGAACTACAGGAGACGGAAGTTGCTCGAATATAGAAAGGAGGTCCTCAAGAGAGAATCGCTCCTCCCTTGTGATGTAGACACTCCAAACGGATATTGGCTGTGGTAGATGTACCCGCACGGCGACAGCTTGGAGGGGGGTGGTGAGAAAGATTGGTGTTGAGTGGATGTTATCTCGAACACCTATTGCAACACCACCGTGTGCACGACGACCCGCAGGAAGCTTGTCGGTGCGGTAAAGCGTGTATCCGTTTAGAATCACTGATTCATTTGGACGAAAATGTGTCTCTTGGAGACATATGATGGCAGGGTCAAATTCAGATATTAAAATTTGCAGTTCCTCGAGATGTGTATGGAAACCGTTAAGGTTCCATTGGATTGATTGATTGATTGAATTAAAATGTGTGGGTGCGTCGGCACTTAAGGCCATTTCGCACCCTTCTATGTATACGGGGAAATGTCCCCTTATCTAAAATTCTGACTTAAAATTTAAAAAAGGGGTGTAGATAGCCCCTTGGAAAAAACTAAAAGTGCAAGGTTGTAAAGAGATCTGCACGAGACAAACACGACACATTAAAAAGTCAGAAAAAACAAACTAAAAACCTCCTTACAGACGGTGGAAGAGTCCTGCTCTTCGCAAAAACCTAAAAACATGGGATAAAATATTGCTGTCATCACCCAAGAGGGATGACAAACAGCCGGAAAGGTTAAAAGTCTGCCGGAGGTAAGCAAGATCGACACATTCAACGAGAATGTGTCGGATGCTTAAAATAACATTACAAGCACGACACAACGGAGGGTCCAGACCTTGGAGCAGGTGACCATGCGTTAGACGGTTGTGTCCTATACGCATGCGGGTAAGAATAACTTCTTCTCGCCGAGAGGGACGGGATGAGGAACGCCAAGCACCTATGGTGGGCTTAATAGCGTGAAGCTTGTTCCCCGTTTCCGTATCCCACTCGGCCTGCCAAGTGTCAAGAAGGCGACAAAGAAACACGTTCTGCAGGTCGCTAGCAGGCAAAAGGTGGACGAGAACATCGCCATCTGCATCAGCAGACTTGGCGGCAGCATCAGCTGCTTCGTTCCCCTGAATGCCCATGTGGCTAGGGACCCAACAGAAGTGTACATCCGCACTGGCTGATAAGGACACAAGCCGTCTGAATATGCGTTGCGCTACCGGATGCCGGGAATACGGCGAATCCAGGGTCTCCAACACGCTGGTCGAATCACTGCACACAAGGACTTTCTTCAGACCATTGACGTCTGCAAAGTCCAGTGCCTTTAGAATGGCGTATAACTCTGCCGTAAAGATGGAACACGCAGGATGAAGCGAGTAACTGGAACTTTGAGAGAGTCTAGGAAGAAGGCGCAACCAACTGATTCGACTGTCTTGGACCCATCCGTGTAAAACACATTAAAATTGGGGTGCTTCGCACGAAGTTCTAAAAACCGTTGCTGGTATACAACCATTGGTGTTTCTGCTTTTGGCAGAGCAGTTAGAGAAGAATCGATGGAAGGTGCAGGAAACTCCCAGGTAGGGAGAGGCGGAATGAGTGGAGAGACGCCAGGAAGATCACTGTCAACACCAAGTGCTGACAGGATCTCGTCTGCACGAACACCAAATGGTCTAGTGGCACTAGGGTGGAGCCGATACCTTGCCAGCCTACCCTCGTCTGAGATGGTGTGAAATGAGGGATGTGAAGGCATCGAGCGAAGATGGAGGAAGTAGTTCACTACCAGCCGCTGTCTTCGCAGAGACAGCGACGGCTCAGATGCCTCTACGTACAAACTGGCGATAGGGCTGGTCCGAAAAGCACCAGAGCACACACGTATACCAGCATGGTGGACGGTGTCTAGGATGCGAAGTCTAGATGGGCGGGCAGAAGAATACACAACACATCCATAATGAAGCTTCGACCTGATGAGTGCACGATACAATCGAAGCAGTACCGTCCTATCAGCACCCCAGGAAGTATGGGATAAAACACGTAAAAGGTTGAGAACTCGAAGACAAGAGAACTTTAACTGGCGAAGGTGAGGTAGCCATGTTAATTTCTTATCGAAAATGAGGCCCAGGAAGCGGACCTCATTCACGAAGCACAGGGAAGATTTCCCATGTACAGGTCAGGATCGAAATGACATGTACGTTGACGACAAAAGTGAACACACACGGATTTCTCGGATGAGAAGGTGAAACCTGTTTGGGAGGACCACTCAACCAAACGGTTTATCGTCAGTTGGAGTTGACGAGAAGCTGACGCGAGATTCCGTGAGCGACAAAAGATCGTGAGGTCGTCTACATACAGAAGACCATGTACAGGGGCAACAATTCTCGCCATAACACTGTTCACTGCTATGGCAAACAGAGTCACACTTAATACGCTGCCCTGCGGGACACCGTTCTCTTGTTCGTGAAGATCCGAAAAGGAGTTCCCAACACGTACTCGGAAAAAACGATCAGATAAAAAGTTTTTAATAAAGTACGCCATATGGCCACGCACGCCCCAAGAATGGAGCTGCTTTATGAATTGAATTTAAAATTTTGGGTGCGTCAGCACTAAGGCTATTTTGCACCCGTCACATTATACGGGGTCCAGCCCCTTATCGTTACAAATAGCAACTCTATCGTTGCAGAACTAAAATCATAAAATATTAAAATGTTCTGACTTTCGTTAAAATCTGAGGCTGTACAGAGGCACTCAGCACACATAAGGACAAAAGAACAGGACAACACAAACAAAATTATACTTGTCATGGGGCCAGTCGCCAGAGCCTCGTTAGTCTTTAGTCCAGGGTGCACTAACGTGGAAGTGAGGTTGACATTTGGGTGTACTACGTTGAAGGTCACCCCTTACACCCCTGGAGCTGCTTTAGGATGCCAAAACGCCACGTTGTGTCATATGCCTTTTGGAGGTCAAAGAAAACTGCAACTAAATGTTCCTTGTTGAGGAATGCATCCTGAATGTGTGTTTCCAGCTGAACCAGATGGTCCAGTGTGGAACGGTTGGAGCGAAAACCACATTGAAAATTACTTATCAAGCAGTTTTCCTCCAAAAACCAGGTGAGACGCTTGTTGATCATGCGTTCAATCAACTTGCACACACAGCTAGTTAAGGCAATAAGCCTGTAACTCGAGGCTGCAGTGCGTTGTTTACCTGGTTTCAGGATGGGAACAATAATAGCTTATTTCCAGGAAGTGGGGAAAGAGTCCTCCAACCAAAGCCTGTTGAATACCGCCAAAAGGAAATTTCTTGCTCCAATGGGCAGATGACGAAGCATCTCATAGTGGATCTTGTCCACTCCAGGAGCTGTGTTCTTAGAATCTCGAAGTGCCTGATCGAACTCCCGTTCAGTGAATGGAGAGTTGTATGGCTCGGTGTTATGACTTCGAAAAACGAGAGGCCGTCGTTCCTGACGGTCCTTCTCACGGCGGAAACGTGGTTCGTAATTTACAGAGCTAGACGCATCAGAAAACTGCGTGGCCAACATATTAGCTATGTCTCCGGAATCTGTGTACAACGTCCCATCGTGCTCCAGAGCGCTCAGAGGAGTAGATGCACCCCCTGGATGCGACGTACTTTGGTCCAAACGGCTTTCGACGAAGCCTGCTTCGTCAGAGAAGACACGTATTGGACCCAGCACGCCTTCTTACTGGCTCGAATGAGCTGACGGGCACGGGCACGTTTAATACGGAACTGCTCGAGGTTTGCGGCAGTGTGGTTCGTATTAAATCGATCGAGAGCATGATTGCGGTCCTTGATGGCTGCACCGATCTCCGCAGTCCACCAGGGGACTGGGCGTCGCCTCGCAGGTCCACTGGGATGTGGAATGGAGGTGCGTGCAGCATCATACACTCTTGACACAAATATATCTAAGGCGTCGATGGCTGGCAAAGTCGACGCTAGATCGACTTCAAGGTCCACTGCACGCTCGAAAGCTTGCCAGTCGGCCCGACTGAGATTCCAGTGAGGGTGTTGTTCACGTGATTGCTGAAGATGTTCGAAGGTAAGAATGAGAGGGAAGTGATCACTCCCACAGAGATCAGGATGAACGCTCCAAGATGTGGTAGGAGCAAGGCTGGGACTGCAGAAGGACAAGTCCAACGCAGAATATGTGCCAGAGGAAGGACTGAAAAATGTGGGAGTTCCATCATTCAGCAACGTTAAACCTGATGTCTCACGGAATTGATCTACAATTTGACCCCGGGGCTCTGTACGAACGGAGCCCCACAAACGATGGTAGGAATTAAAATCGCCCAAAAGAACTACAGGAGACGGAAGTTGTTCGAATATACAAAGGAGGTCCTCAAGAGAGAATCGCTCCTCCCTTGTGATGTAGACACAGCACACAGATATTGGCTGTGGTAAATGGACCCGCACGGCGACAGCTTGGAGGGGGGTGGTGAGAAAGACTGGTGTAGAGTGGATGGTATCTCTAACACCGATTGCAACACCACCGTGTGCACAACGACCCTCAGGAAGCTTGTCGGTGCGGTAAAGCGTCTATCCGTTCAGGATCACTGATTTATTTGGACGAAAATGTGTCTCTTGGAGACATATGATGGCAGGGTCAAATTCAGATATTAAGATTTGCAGTTCCTCGAGATGTGTACGGAAACCGTTAAGGTTCCATTCGAGACAATAAGCCATAGCTGGAGGTATTATAGTTACCATTTAAGGCGTACTCTGTTTCTAGGCCCTGTCACCTTGATAAATTCTTCATCCGCGGCTTCGTCCTGTATCATGTCCTCGGGTAAGGACACAGAGGGCGAAGGGGATGAAGAAGGGGCAGTGGGGGCGGGTGCTTTGAGCGCCCGCCGGGCAGCTTTCAGCTGCGCTTTAAGTTTCAGGGTGGTCGATGTCTCCCTCACTGGAGAGCTACTGGATTTCAGAAAGTATTCTTTTCTGTAGACCTGCTTCGTCTTCTTCTCTGTGGAGCGAGGCGTGGTTGCTGGTTTCCTCGAAGCAGGGCGAGCCTCTACGGGAAGCGTTGTATTTTGAGTGGACACGTCGCTGGTTTGTACACCCACACTGCGGCGGGTAAGAGCAGCTGCAGCAACTGTAGCGAATGGCACAGGTAAAGTGGTGCGTATACTTTCGCGGAGACGTTGTTTTGCTTCGACAGCAGAGATTTTCTCTATAACGACCAACTCTCTGATTCTCTTCTCTTGTTGGAAAGAGGGGCAGTCACGATGCTAGACAGGGTGCTCGCTTTGGCAATTAATGCATTTGGGACCAGAAGAACAAGGTTCGGTCCCATGATCAGGCAGACTACACTTACCACAAAGGGCGGTAGTGGCCTTGCAGGAAGGCTGAGTGTGCCCAAAGTGCTGGCATTTGAAACATCGCATCGGGTTAGGGATGTATGGTCGGACTTTTAGTCTCAAATATCCAGCCCGTACAATATATGGGAGAGTGGTCCTTTGGAACGTTAGTATAATCGAAGCAGTTGGCACAAGTTCTCCGGATTTTCGCGTCTTGATTCGCTGCACTGCGGTGACATGTTGGTCTGAGAGTGCTTCAAGGATCTCTTCCTCCTCAGCATTTAGCAGATCCCAGTGGCGAATCACACCTTTACTACTGTTAAGTTGACGATGGGGTTCAACATTAACAGTGAAGTGGCCCAAAGATCGTAACTTTAAAAGGTTGTTGGTCTGGCGATCTGTGCTGGTCTGGATAAGTAGACTCCCGTTTCTCAGCTTCTTTATTTCTGGAACATCGGAACCAGCGGCGTAGTCTGGCTGTTTCTTGATAAGGAATGGTGACAAGTCCGTCAAATGTAGCAGCTCCGTGTTTCTTTGTTGTTGCAGAAACATCGTTACTATCGGTCTTCTCAACAATACTGATAACAAGGTAACGTGGCACGTTACTTGTCTTTTCCACTAATTGGAGCGGGCTCGAAGGCCGCGCTCGTTTTGGGGGTTTCCCCCCGTTTGAGTTGTTTTTTGTACCCATATACAAAATTATTTTATGGTGGAGGGTCCATAAATTGTCGCCTCGACATGCCCTCTATGCCGAGGAAGGCCTACCCCCAAAAATGGAGGCTACTCGAGGACCAAACCGAAATCCCCGAGGCCACGTTCGCGACTGCACCTACCCCTGTAGCCAACACTGTCCCATCGGCACGTGCAACTCACACCTTGGGATAGGGTTTTTTTTATCGAGGTTGTCTCCTCTAGCAGGACCCTTAGTTATAGGGAGGTCAAAGATATGGAGATGAATGACGTGATGGAATGGTGAAAACGTGAGATTTGGATGTGAAGAATGAGTGAAATGATGAGATGAAAATGACCTCCCTACCTTAGTTTCTTAGAGGGAGGTCAAAGATATGGAGATGAATGACGTGATGGAATGGTGAAAAACGTGAGATATGGATATGAAGAATGGGTGAAATGATGATATGAAATTGGCCTCCCTACTAAGCCCCCTCGCCCCGTCAAGGCAGTCCTACATGGAGGAGGCTGGCTCTAAACAGAAGAAATTGATGATGACTCTAGAGTCGAAACAGGATTATGTCATATATTACTAAAACCTCCAGTTCCTGATGAATCATGGTGTTCAAGTGACCAAAGTTGGAAAAGTTTTGAGGTTCAGGCACTCAAGATGGTTGAAGCCATATATTGATACAAACACAGAGCTTCGAACATCTGCAATGAGCCAATTTCATAAGACCTTGTTTAAATTGATGGTCAATTCTGTGTATGGCAAAACAATAGAAAATGTCAGAAAACATATTGATGTTAAAATAATTACTGACCCCAGCCGGAGCAAAAAATTGATTGCAAAGCCCAACTTCAATTACAGAATAATTTATGATGAGAATATGGCACTTTTCAACATGAAAAAAACAAAGATTAAGTTTGATAAGCCTATTTATGTAGGGGCTGTGATATTGGAATTGGCCAAATTACACATGTTAAAATTGTATTATGATGTGTTGAAGCCCTTTTATAAGGATCGTGTAAAACTGATGTACATGGACACACATAGTTTTGTTCTTGATATTCAAACAGAAGATGTTTATACAGATATGTCCCAGCCTGAATTGTTTAAATATTTTGATACCACTGAACATTCAAAAATTAAACCCCACAACAAAAAGGTGCCTGGCAAGTTAAAAGATGAGACACTTGGTGATGTTATTGTGGCATTTGCTGGGTTAAGGGCCAAGATGTACAGTTTTGAAACATGTAGTGGCGCTTTTGCCAAAAAGGCCAAGGGCATTGGCAGAGTGACTGTAGACAAAGAGCTTCAATTTGAAGATTACAAAAATTGCCTCAAATCATGTAGCACAATCAGAACATCAGAATCCAGAATTCAGAGTGTGGATCACTTGTTGACTGCAAATGTTGTAAGAAAAGTGGCTCTGGACCCACATGATGATAAGAGATGCATTTTGTCATGTGGCATACATACTTTACCATGGGGTCATTGTGATGTGAAAAGTGGCAAACAATGCCCAATTACAGAGCACGATTTGAAATAAATAAACATGCCTATGAACTTATTTGGGTTCAAAAAACAGGCTATTATGGACCTGCCAACACCACAACCCTCTTCTGATATAATATCTAAACTAAGTGCTTTGTTAATTATTCATCTGAACAGCATACTTACAGATGTTGATGATGAAACAGGTAAAACATTGTACATATTTAACAATAATTTAAATTATTACCAATTACCTGTAGGTGGTCAATTGCAATTTATTACAACCCCTGAGGGTAATGTCAAGATTTCAGTAGGGAGAAATATTTATAGAATTAAGCACTCAAACATTGTTTCTGGCACTGTATATACTGTTTCTGCTGGTGACTGCTTATATATTGAGGTCCCGGGATCATATGACAAGCTTATACCTTTTTTATAGAATTAAGAATCAGATATTCAACAATAAATAACCTAAGAATCAGCAAATATAAGCACTTATTCAAAAGAGGCTTTACAAGAAACTGGAGCACTGAATTATTTACAGTGGTTCAAGTTAAACCTGGGACCCTTAACACATATATAATAAAAGACTACCGAGGAGAAATTCTCAAAGGCCGGTTCTATGAAGAAGAACTCAACAAAACTAAACAGCCTGACACATATCTCATAGAAAAAATCATCCGCAGAAAAGGCAACAAGTTATTTGTCAAATGGCTAGGACTTCCAGAACACAGCTGGATCGATGCAGACAAAGTGATAATATGAGCACCTGGGATGTTATAAAGAGGCTGCCAGAACCTGAACAGCAGATTAAGAGAAATGGCAAGTTGCTGCCTGAAAATATTAGATGTCTTATTGTTGGGCCATCGGCTTGTGGTAAAACTACACTAATGATTGATAATTTTTTATTGGCACCCAACTGGTTAGACTGAAAAAATAGGCACTTGTATGTCTTCTCTAAGAGCTTGGAACAATTAAAATATCAGCAGCTGATGAAGCTATATGATGGATTGGATATAGCCACTTTTGAACCAGATGTTAAGCCACTCCATGAACGTCTTGATAACTCTGTTGTTGTGTCTGATGACATTATACTGGATAATCAAAACAAGGTTAGAAATTTTTTTACACAGGGGCGACACAAAAACATTGATTGTTTCTACGTGGCACAGACTTTTTCAAAAATACCGAAGCAGCTGATCCGAGACAACAGCAATTTTATATGTGTGTTTCATCAAGATCATACCAACCTCAAACACATACATGATGAATATGTAGGTGGGGACTTGAGCTACAATGATTTTTCCAAGTTTTGCAGTAGGTGCTGGAACCAGGACAGTTATGGGTTTGTCACAATTGATATGACAAGAACACCCAATAGTGTCAAATACAGAAATAAAATCAACAATTTTCTAGACATTGAAACATATATAAATAACCATGAAAAGGCCAATCATTGATGATCTTAAATTAAGAGATTATCTTGTAAAAAGATTTAAGGGATGGAAATCAGAGAACCGAGGAATTTATGAACAACACAAACAAACAGAACAGCCTATTATTGATGCTATTAGTGAATTAGGTAAAAATATCAAAACTGTTACAGAGCAAAATCAAAATTTGATCACAGAGCTTGTACCTGTAGCTGCTAGGAACATATTAGATTATCCAATCACCCCACTTTCTAGTATTCATACACCTAGTCCTGTTGCTTCTCGAAGAATTGAAGCTACTCAGGATCCTATTGAATTGGGTCTTCTTGCTCAAAAATATTTAAGCACACCTAAAGACAACAAAGATGAGGTCTTTGGCTTATATGCTGACACAGAGCGTGATGGTAGCATCATACATAGAATTGGCAATTTCAGAGTAACATTTATGGGAGATGATATAATTGTATATTCAGAATCTCATCTTGGAGAAAGAGGTGCTTTTGTTAAATATCCCGGCACACCTGGATTGTGGGAACTGATGACTAGGAAAAGGCCTGGCACCTATACAGATCAAGATTATGAGCACTACAAAGAAATATTAATAAAATCAGATGCTCTATACCAGAACAATGATCCCACACAAAAAAGAGTCAAGTCTAGCAGTGGAGCAAAATACAACAACTTAATCAAGCCCATATGGTCACAGATCAAGACAGGTAGTGGGATCAAACAATACAACACCCTGCCTAAAGAATTTGTGTGGGTTGATGATGTCAGGAAACTTGTAGATAGGTTATTGGTGATAGCTGGGGAGGAAAATGCTGGCAACCACAATTTTTACAATGAAAAGGTTGGAATTATGGACATGATAAGCACTAAATTGTCTAATTTTATAGTGAATGACACTAAGGGGATTGGATATCTTATAAAAATTATTAATACTCTACCACCTAAATTTTGGAATATTTCTGTGGGTCGGGGGTTGGTTAATGACATCATAAACAAGCTGCCATTTGAACTACACATTCCAGGCTATCAGTATTGTGGTCCAGGCACAAAATTGGACCATAGACTAAACAGAGGTGATCCTGGTGTTAATCCCCTAGATGCGGCTTGTAGAGACCATGACATAGCATACAACACACATTCTGATCTTGACAAGAGACATGTTGCAGACAAGAAATTAAAAGAGGCTGCATTTGGTAGATTTGTAAGTAAAGATGCTTCTTTAAGTGAAAGAATAGCAGCATTGGGGACCACCATAGCTATGAGCACCAAACAAAAACTGGGGTGGGGGCTGTGAATATGTATATAATAAACCTAGGATGAAGGCCAAGGGTGGTATGTATCAGATACCTTATGCAGGTCTTAAATCTCTTAAAACTATTGATAGCCTTTTAACCAAAAAGCAGCGCAAGAAAAAAATTCTTGTCTTGCCAAGGGCCATGGTATGAAATTATTACTTAGTACCCCCCAATTAAAAAATTACAGCAATACAGGAAAAAATCACATGTGGGGGGTTTCATATTTACTATCCCGGCCATCTTAGCAGCACTTGGGGCTGTTGGGAGCTTGGCTGGGGGATCAGCTGCCATAGCAAAAACAGTAATAGATGCCAAAAAGAATAAGGCAGAATTAGATGAATTAAAGCGCCATAACCTGGCCATTGAGAAAAAAGGCAAAGGTGTTAAGAGAGCCATGAATAAGTTTAAAAAAAACAAGAGCCGCTTACAAACCAAGATATTGAAGCTTTAATCAAGCCACTGGGCATCAAAAATTTTAGAGGTGTGTACATGTCTGATTCTTTACCAGAACAACCACTCAACAAAGAGTGTGGCATAGTTAATTTGGATAAGTACAAAAATCAGGGCACTCACTGGATCTGTTATCTTAAATATTTAAAAAATGAGGCATTTTTGTTTGATTCATTTGGAGGTGTTCCACCTGAAAATTTAATAAAATATCTAAAATCAGCTAATCTTTATTACAATAATGCCCGTGTTCAAAATTTCAAAGATGTTAATTGTGGACATTTGTGTTTATCTGTTCTTAGATATATGTCTCAAATAAATAAACCATCAATTGAAGATTTTCAAAAAGCCTTGTGGTATTTAAAACATCATGGGGGTATTCCATCTCACCAGCCAAAATTCAATATTGAAACTTAGATTACATGATGATATAGTATAGGGGTGTAAGGGGTGACCTTCCACGTAGGCGCCCAAAAGTCAACCTCACTTCCACGTAGTGCACCCTGGACTAAAGACTAACGAGGCTCTGGCGACTGGCACTATGGCCAGTATAATTTTGTGTGTTGTCCTGTTTGTTGTCCTTGTGTGTGCTGAGTGCCCGTTTCCGGCCTCAGCTTTTAACAGAAGTCAGAACATTTTAACATTTTTAGTTATGCAAATCTAGAGTTGTTATTTGTAATGATAAGGGGCTGGCCCCCGTATAATGTGACGGGAGCAAAATAGCCTAAGTGCTGACGCTCCCAAAATTTTAAATTCAAATCAAATCAAATCAAAATGATATAGTATATCCCAAAACAATAGCTCTCAGAGCATTTTATGGCATGTACTTGATCCCTAATATTACACACCACAACAATACAATTGCAGTTGGTGATCAAAACATTGTCATCACCCCAGGGCAGTATAATCTGTCCACTCTAAATGCTCAATTACCCAGAGGTATAGTATTAACTCAAAATTCTGTCACTCACAGAGTAGAGATTGTATCTGCTACAGAAACAGTGGATCTGGGTACTATCCCATACAGCACAACATGGTTTCAGATACGTTAGCAACACATAAGTCGTGAAACATTGTAACATTGCGGCAATGTTGCAGAACATTACAAAAATGTTTCGGGTAAGTTTCAGTAATGTGGAAATGTCCGCGAACATAACACAACATTGATAATGTTACAGAAACATGTAAATGTAACATCACCGACATTACAGAGACATTTCCATTAGGTTGCATAATATGTCAGTTACATTACTGCAATGGTATTTTACATTGTGGTTATATTGCATGTATTCATGGATGGCATATTTGAGGGGGGTCATTGGGGTTAAGCCCCTTCAAAAATTATTACAATATTAGCTTGTAAATCATTTCCTGAAAATACAATTCACAGGATTTTACTTAGAAAACTAGGTTTAGGCAAGATATCTAAATGTATTTATTTTACCTCTCATGAATTGACCACATATCTTAATTGTAGCAATTAATATGAGGGGAGAAAAACTGCATAAAAGTACTGGATATTAATTCATTAATATCAATTAACAGATAGAGCTAAAAAAAAAAGAAACTCAAATGAAAATGAAATATTGACAACTAAATCACTAAATTCTAAAATAACATCAAATTTGTATAAAATAGTGTTTTACATGCTATAATAAAACTCTCCCTGGTTTGTAACACCATGGCATGAAGAAGATTGGATTTGAGTGATGTTATCAGCATCATGCTCCAGTCACTATCCATCCCCTTTACGAATTGATGAGAGGCTGGCAGGAAGTAAAACATTTTGCAGAATCATGGTCATCTGATAATTCGATTCTGTCTGCATTTCTCAGGGATAACAGGGATAATGTTCAACTTTCATGGTTTTTCAACCTACACAGTGGTCAAACTATCAGTATTACACAGGAATATTCCAAATTAGATTTCAAATGTTACAAATTGAGTATGTGGTTTTAAAGTATATAACTTCCATATACTAAAAATTACCATGTTTAAATTCTGGTATATTCTGGTGTAACATATTGCTGTTTTGTAATATTCCTGTTAATAACAAAAGAATCAAGACGTGACTTCAGCCTTTCATCTCAAATAAAATAATTAAATAGAACACTTGCATGTTTGTAGTTTATCAAAACCTTGTACGTACCTACTTGAAATTCTTGACAAGTCTGCATTCTAATAATATTAATTGTGAAGTATTATGTATTATTCTATAAACTTGAAATACCTCTGGAGATCATGCAAAGGGTCCTAAAGTAACCTGAATTGGAAGACAATGTCTCTTATACTTACATAACTGGAGAATGGAGACACACATTGACCATGAAAAGAGATTCAGTTAATGAACCAGTAAAAAAAATTAAAAAACTGGGAAAAACTACCTGTTCACAAGAGAAATGCAAAATGGATAAAAGCTAAACTTCAGGAATTTTTGTGCAGTAACATTACAAAAATGAGAAAACGCCAGACAATTGTTATGATGTTTGGCCGGTTTGAGCCTACACTGTAAGAAATATAAATGAGAGCCTTGTAATCAAGGGGTGTCTAGTTCGATACACAGTGGAGGTACATATCTGTGTATAGTGTGTTTAAAGCAACAATAACAACCAAACAAATATAAATAAAAATACTTTGATACAGTTATGATGCCAGCGAGTGCTCAGGCACAATTCATGTCCAAGGGCTTCCCCGATGGCACAGTGGTAACGTCATTGCCTTGTAATCAAGGATCCCAAGTTTGATATCTGGTGGAGGCACATAGTGGTTCACATCCTACTTTAAACTGTAGGTCAAGTCCCAATTAGACTTACTGTACATAAAGTGAACTTAAAACACCAAATCAACCAACCAACCAAGCAATTCATGTCAGCATTGAAGTTCAAAAATTACACATACATTATGTGGTTATGGTTATTATGAAAAAAAAACATTTTTTCATAAAATATATCCTTTATTTTTATTTTTGTTGTTTAAATACACTTTTTTCTGTAGTTCAGAATAATTCCATTGCAGGTTCTGCAATATACCCTCATGTTGGAGTGGAATAACATTCAGTTCCTTCCTGTAAAGGAAATACGGTCATGTGTAACATCAATTCGGAATTAACATTCTAGTCAGAACTTTCATTTAAAGAAAAACATTTTGCATCAGTAAAATAACAAGCCAGATTTTTTTAACTTCTAGTTCCCATATACCAAATATTCTTAACTTCAATTTTATTTCTAAAATATATTGTGTGTGATAATATCTGCAAAAGAATACCTATGCCACACTAGGGCTTCTAAACAAAGATGACTTTCATCAACAAAAAAGACCAACTTCATCACAGAAAGAATACTCCAGCTGCCTCCATGATGGAGTGGAGTAGTTATCACAACATGCTATGATGCCAAGGGTCCCGGACCGAAACCTGGCATAGGTATTTGTGAGTGTCCATTCATCAATTTCAGCATCCCCATCTTTGCAATTAGTCAAAAGTGGCAGAAATACAAAGTAAAATAAGCCAATTCAATCAATCAACAATATTGCACAAATTTGGAAGACATTTAATTTGAAAATAAAAACGTTGCACAATGTGAAAAGTGATCAATAAGTTATCGGGAAATTGTGATTTGACCAATGTTTGAAGATGAAATTTTGGCATTCTGGGCTGTGCAACAAGCTTCTGCATAACATGCCAAGTTTTCTTGTGAGATGATAGAGTTGCAAAAAATCTAGCTTTTTGAATGAACGGTTTCTTTTTTCGATAAAAAGTAGACTTTTTTTTAAAAGAAAAAACAACAGAAATTTTGGCTTTTTACCAATTGCAGCTAACCTATTTCACTTGAAGTTATTATTAGGAGTTTACAGGTTTGTACTCACATATTTTACAACTAGCTACAAAAATTTTACATGATGCAGCAGCAGCCAAGAGACATATATTGGCCAATCTCAGTGGGCACATATTGCATAGTGGTTCAGCTACAATTTTAATCCTAGCTTACCGAGGAAGAGGGGGAGGGGGGTTTGCAGTCCAACCACCTCTTATGTTTTAGATTTTTCAACTGTCTGAAAATAAATTACATGGTTCCCTGGAATGTTCCTAATATTTCTGTATTACTTCTGCTCATAAAAACATAAATGTAATGTAATTAGGAGGCAAAATGCACTTGGGGGACATATCATGCGTCATCTTATTCGAGATACTCATGCCAGTGACAGTGTACAATTAGTTGGTAATGATGGTAATTATTGTAATAATTATATTTAATAAACAACTGCACTTCTACAAACAAAAAATCATTAATAAAAATCATGGGTTTTGCAAGTTTTAGGGAATGATAAAATATGTGACACACTCATGTAATAATTGGTTATTATTTTTTATTTGTGATAGTAATTTCTGTAATTATTATAATTAATAAATAACTAGCCATATATAATCAGCAAAGGAAGCAGTGATTCAATAATAAAATGGTTTCAATGTGACACCCCCACTACCATGCGTTGCTTCGGTCTGAATGTTCTTTCTCTATACTTAACAAGATTATTAGCTACTTCATCCAAGATTAAGATTTAGTTTAGCCTGCAAATCAGAGAGAACAATTTGCAAGTACTGTTGTTGGAAAAAGGCCAGATTTTTATATAAGGTACCTTTCATAAAAATAAATGGACCTCTTGAGTGGAATAAATTAAATGCTCTTGCCTTGTAATAAGAAGGGGTCTGAGGTTCAATCCTCAATGGAGGCAGAGTGCTTAGGATCTAATTTCAAACTGTAGGTCCAGTCCCGATCTCTTAAATATTTTTTTGCCATTTGCGGTCAGTCTTATTTGCTTCTGCTTCAGTTTTAATGCCAGTGCATTTCAACAAAAGGTCCGTTGCACCCAGGGGTTGACAACTAATTTAAATCTAATTTCATATTTGACAGCAAGCCTATACATAATTGAACTATGTATTACTCTTTATGATTATGCCATAGTTTATATATTAATATTGAATATTCATTGAGAGTGCATGTTAATTTACACAAACTTTAAAGATCAGAAATGTATTTATGAATGAAATTCTTGGGATCAGGGCATCGACTTTTTAAAAATAAATTTAGTAGGCTGTGATCTCAAAGGTGAGAACCACTGCAACATGTAGCAAAATTATATCACTAGTTGCTCCGTGTCAAGGTTTAGCCGCCATTTAACCAAATTATACATTATGTACTGGAAAGCCAGAATACAAATGTATTTTACCGAACACAAACTTTAATGTAAAGAGATTTCATACAAGATTCTCAAAAGATAGAGGAGTATATTTTTTTTGCTTCATGTAAATTATCCTATAACAAACTCAAGCATTGAAAATCATATAATACTATTAGGTTACATTAAAAACACACACAAAACTACTCTAGTTATGTGAATATTTTTATACTACATAGATATATTTAACCCTTAGTACGCCGCACGGTCTGACGAAAGTAAGCCCAGTGTCGCCGAGGCTTTGAGCGGGAAATTTGAATTCGTATACATAATGGAGAAAAATCGTAATAACTCTGGCACTATGGGACCAATCTACTTCGGATAACTTTTGTTTTGCAGGCAATACATCGGTGCATGCAACCATGTAAAATTTGGATGCCCCAACCGTAATGGGGTTACGGGCGGGGGCTGCATCCCCAGAATTTCAATGAAAAAACATAAAAATGTGGAGTTTGCCCCCTCTTCTCCAGCTACTTTGGGGAGAAAACCGGAACTTTTGCTTTTTTTTCTCAAAGAATAGACCTTCCGCAACAGAATGAAACTTGATTCATGTTCGTGGGTGCAATACAATTTGAATAATAAGGCAAAACTTAAAACTCGATCGAATTTTAGCCAATTTGCATATTATTCATAAAATTGTTATAACTGAGTAGTGCCAAATAGAGAATTCAACGTCATCAATTGGGGATAAAAAAAACCTCAAAAACTCACTTTCTCTCCACGTTCCGCGCCTCATTTATTGCGCTAACGATGTTTTGCAGCGAAGAAAAGAGCACCAAAACATCAAAAACTCACTTTACTCATTTGGGGATCACCAAAATCTCAAAAACTCATTTTTATTAATTGAGGTTCACCAAAACCTCAAAACCTCACTTTCTCTCCACGTTTCGCGCCTTCATTTGTTGCGCTGACACAGCGTGATGAGTAAATAATGCACTCTCTCATTCTTGAAGGATGAATGCACCTTATCGTAATTTTCTAAGTCCCGGTCAAATGTTTATATATCGTGACCTTTGTAAACCTACCTTTTTCGGGAACGATGTGCCACACACACACACACACGCGCGCGCGCTTGTATTGTGACGCAAGCAAACAAAAAAAAACAACTTTGCCTGTCATTACAAAAAAAAAACTTTGACCGTATTCTTAAATAACTAACAAGGACAATGAATCTTTTTGGCTTCCGCAAACAGATCAACATGGAGACTGCACCGCCAAATTTCAATAACCTCTTACCTTCCGTGTTATCTAAACTCAATGGTTTACTGATTGTTCATCTCAACAGCATTTGGACGAAACTGAATGACGATGTGGGCAAGATGTTTTATGTTTTTAATAACAATTTACATTTCTACGAAATTCCGATCGACGGGAAACTTCAAATCACCGTGAATCCGGAAAACGCAGGCGAAATCAAAATTTCTACCGGCAAGAATATTTTTCGAATCAAGCACGACAAGATGCTTTCTAACATTACGTACGATGTTTCTGCAGGAGATTATTTTTACGTGGAACTCCTCGGAGATTACGACAAACTCATTCCTCTCTTCGTAGAATTACGAATCGTCTATCCTATTATAAATAACCGCTAACCAAAAATGCCTAACGACATTTTCGGCAACACCAAGCGTGTAGACCACGCAGAAGAGATTCTCATGTTGGACATTCGAGTTAAGAAGTTGAGGACCGATTTGATTGCTTTGCAGGAGACCTTAAACAAAAGTTTAGAGTCGGAAATCGCTACGCTCCAAACGCAATGTCTCGACCCCATTCTGAAAATCGATTCCGAACTGAAGACGCTGATAAAAAATTATGTCGACGTACCTTCTTACGACAACGTTCAAAATATACAGTTGAGCGTGGATTCGCTTCAAAATGATTTGGCCAAATTACAGCAATTTCAATCGAAAAATGAAGATTTGGAAAAATTGAAACTCGAAATCGAAGAACGAACTTCCGCAATAGAAAAGAATTTCTCCGAACTTCAAACCGTCGTGAACGATATAGACGCAGAACGCTTGCATGTCGTCGTTTCCAAATTACAAGAAGAATTCACCAGCACGTTGGAAGAAATTAAATCCAAGTTACAGATTTTGGAAGATACAATGACGAACCTACCATCGTCGGACGAACTGCAGGTCATCGGTAAAAGCGTCACGAACATAAAAATTCAATTGGAGGCGTATCGAGATTTCGAACACATTCAAACCACCATCGCTACGCTTCAGGCGTCCTTGGAATTGATCAACGAGGAAATTAATAATATTCACGCTGAAGCAAGAGCGTTGACGAGCATTCAAGACACGTTAAGCACGGTTTAGCAGAAGATCGAATATTTAGAAAATTTGAACGTCGAAACGAATCTCGCTCATTTTCATCACGTACTCGACAACATACAGGGTGACTTGGAATCGTTACGGACGAGCGTGCCTTCGAGCGAAGATTTGGAAAAATTGAAAACGGCGGTGACGGCACTATCCGATTCGAGCGACATCAAAAGTTCATTGAGCGATCTCGAGAGTAGGGTGGCCAATCTCCCCACCTCCAAAGAATTGCACGCTTTGAAAAGAAACATATCTCGAATGCTGAAACGACTAGAAACGGAAACGGCGAACGTGGAACAGATTCGAGACGAAATTAGTTCGCTGGTGTCGACGCTGCCCACTTCGCAGAGCGTCGCCGACCTTCACACGCAGTTTACAGAGATGCGAAGCATCGTGAGCGATCTTACCGAGAAGAGCTCGAAATTGAATCAAGTCGAGAACCTTCAGAATATTGTCGTCAACATCAGAGATCAAGTTGGAGTGCTGGAATCCACGCAGGAATCGACGCTGGCCTCTTTCGGTGCCAAGTTGCAAGAACTCAACGAAAACTACAAGCAGTTGAACGTGGAAGTGAAAATCAAACCGTCGTTTTCTACCGTAACGGATACCATAATCGAGCATTTGCTACCCATCGAAAATAAACTCGGACAAGTTCACAGTAATCTCGTCATCTTCGACACTAAATTCGCCAAATTGTTCACCTTGCAAGCCATCGAAATCAACAGCGTTCCCAATCAACAGAGAATCTCCACGTTCGTCGAAGGTAACAAACTGTACATGTTGCATCCTTATCATCCGTACTACAAGTTTCTCCTCGATGGCACAATTCAGATAAACGAATTTTCGTACTGGTCTCACGGCAGAAAAGCTAGCGTTCCCACCATGACCTTAATATCGAATCGTGGTGTCCAGAAAGCGGGAAACATTCCTCTGGCACGTTGGAACGAAACGCGCAACATATATGTAATACACGAAGACGAAGATCTCACCGTTTTCGACGTGAGTGCCGGCGATAAGCTGATCATTCAAAACACGAGCGAGGTGCCACCCTCTTTGAATCCCATCACGCTGGTGCTTCTCTTCAAACGTAATCTCTAAACAAAAAAATGTCTAGGCAAGCCATCGTCGAAGAATTGCATAAACCTGCACGCCGCAACTACGAACGTTTGGCTGTGGTAACCAAGGGCATCGACGACCTCTGGCAAAGTGACCTCGTGGAGATGAGCAGCGGCAATTTGAAAAACGTACATAAATGGAACAAGGGCAACAAGTACCTCCTCACCGTCATAGACACATTTTCGAAATTCGCATGGGCTCTACCTTTGAAGGCGAAAACGGGATCGTGCGTCACGGAAGCATTCAAATTAATTTTTCGCGAAAGCGGCGGCAGACGACCTCGGTTTCTGCACACGGACAACGGTAAAGTATTTTACAACGCTGTATTCCAAAAGTTTATTCAAAAACATGACATTCGACATTATTCGACCTTCAGTCACATCAAAGCCAGCATCGTGGAAAGATTTAATCCAACCTTGAAAACACACATGTGGAAACGATTCACGCTTCGGGGAAATTACAAATGGGTCGACATCCTGCCGGAACTCGTCGACACCTATAATGATACGGTACACAGAACGATAGGCATGAAGCCAGTTGATGTTACCAAGTCTGACGAGCAGCGTTTAATTTCTACCGTTTACTGTCCAAAGTACACGCCCACGACAAAGAAAGCTAAATACAAAATTGGAGACCAGGTGAGGATCAGGAAATTCAAACGCACCTTCGAGAAGGGATTCACAAAAAATTGGAGCACGGAACTCTTTACGGTGGTTCGAGTTTTACCCGGAAACCGACACACGTATATAATAAAAGATAGTAGCGGTGAGATTTTGAAAGGAAGATTTTACGAAGAGGAACTCTCTAAAACGAAACACCCCGACACGTACCTCATCGAGAAAGTATTGCGTAGGAAAGGTGACAAACTGTTTGTCAAATGGCTGGGACTTCCGGAAAAAAGTTGGATCGACGCGAACGAAGTGATCTTGTGAGTACGTGGAACGTGGTGAAGCGTCTACCGGATCCGGAAAGTCAAACGAGAAAAAAAAAGAACGGTGAGTTGCATCCCGACAGCATCCGCTGTCTGATCGTAGGTCCTTCGGGGTGTGGGAAAACGACACTGCTCGTGGACAATTTTCTCCTCGCACCGAATTGGTTAGATTGGAAGAACAGGCACCTGTACGTGTTCTCGAAAAGTTTGGAGCAATCCAAATACCAGCAACTGATGAAACTGTACGATGGTCTGGACATTGCAAAGTTCGCCTCGGAAATAAAACCACTCGACGATTGTTGTGAAAATTCAGTCGTTGTGTTCGACGACGTCATCCTGGAAAATCAAAATGAAATTCGCAACTTTTTCACGCAAGGTCGTCACAAAGGAATGGATTTCTTCTACCTAGCTCAAACGTTTTCCAAAATTCCAAAACAGTTAGTACGCGACAACGCTAATTTCATATGTTTGTTTCGTCAAGATCACACCAACCTCAAGCACGCGTACGATGACTACGTAGGGGGAGACATGAACTACAATCAATTTTCGGAACGCTGCTGCTCTACTTGCTGGAACGGTGACGATTTCGGATTCGCGACGATCGACATGACGAGGAAACCCAACGACGGAAAATACAGAAACAAAATCAACGATTTTCTAAACGTTGAAACGTTGTGAGAAACGACGTATATAAATAAACGTTATGACGAAACGAAAAATCGAAGACGAAAATCTCAAGCTTCGCGATTACCTCGCGAAACGCTTCAAAGGTTGGAAATCGGAGAATCGCGGATTCTACGAAGAGAAGAAACGTCAGGATCAACCTGTGATCGACGCCATCAGCGGTCTAGGTAAAGAAATTAAAAGCGTCACGGAACAAAATAAAAATTTGATCAACGAACTCGTACCGCTCGCAGCTAAAAGTTACGCCGTACCCACGCCCATTTCGAGCATTCCTTCGACGCCGTTCGAACTGAAGGAAGCACCGGCACGACGTCGAGCCATAGGTAGCACGTCGTCGTCTTCGGATAAAATCGAGTTGGGACCTTTGGCACGAGACTACCTGAGTACGGGGAAATTCGACAAGGATGAAGTGTTCGGATTGTATCCCAGCATGGAAACCAACGAAGGCGGCGGTGTGGTGTGGAAGATTGGGAAATCGAAGGTGACCTTCGAAGGCAACGACATTAAAGTTAATTTAGGCGAGAAGGATAGTTGGACCAGGTATCCGGGTACGGTGGGACTGTGGGAACTCGTTGCCAAAAAGCAGCCGAAAGATTACACCGACGAAGATTACCAGAGTTACAAGGAAATTCTGATCATGACGGATGCCTTGTACCAGAACAACGACGCCTCGCAGAATAGGGTGAAATCGAGCAGCGGCGAGAAGTACAGGAATCTCATCAAACCGATTTGGAACCAGGTCAAAACAGGCAGCGGCGTCAAACGCTACAACACGTTACCCAAAGAATTCGTTTGGGTGGACGACGTGAGGAAGCTCGTGGACCGATTGTTGGTGATAGCCGGCGAAGAGAATGCAGGCAACCGTAATTTCTACAACGAGAAGGTTGGCATCGTGGACATGATCAGCACGAAACTTTCCAACTTCATCGTGAACGACGACAAGGGCATAGGTTACCTGATCAAAATCATCAACACGCTCCCTCCGAGATTCTGGAACGTGGCCGAAGGAAAAGGACTCGTGAACGACATCATCAACAAGTTACCTTTCGAGATGCATTTACCTGGCTACCAGTACTGCGGACCGGGTACTCGAGGAAAGATTGGAGAGAGGAGACAAGGGTGTGAATCCGTTGGACGCCGCATGCAAAGATCACGACATCGCCTACAACACCACGCAGACGGATCTGGATGCACGTCACGAAGCAGACAGAAAATTAGAGCACGCAGCTTTCGAAAGGTTCGTGAGCAGAGACGCATCTCTGGGTGGACGGGTCGCCGCACTGGGTACCACCATCGCCATGAACACGAAACAAAAATTGGGGTGGGGTATATAAATAACATAGAGTAAAAAATAATAATAATAACAACATGTCTCGTATAACTGATTTGCCGCCCGAGCTACTATGTAAAATATTTAAACACGCAGTAAACGGCGATTGTAAGGATGTAGGGAAACTTGTAATCATAGCAAGAACGACGCCGGAATTTCGCATCCTTGTGAAATGGTTCTCAAGGACCATCTTCGGGAGATCAGCGGCCTGAGGTGCGGTGATCTCAACATTCTGCTTTCGGCTGCAGGGGAAAAATTAAACGATAGGTTAGATGAATTGCACGAGGCAAGGCAGGGAAGAAGACGGTACACAGTAGATTGGCGCAAATCTAAGCAGGAGACGGAAGATATCATTACGCACATCATCGCGTTTTCCGAAGCACGGACTTTCTTCCTCTGTTAAAAAATAATAATATATATACGTGTCAAAAAAAACTTGATATATAAATAACACACATCGTAAAAAAAATAATCTTCGGTATATATAAATAACACACATCGTGAAAAAACAATTAAATTTCTCTCTAACACTCTGAAATTTTTCTCTTCGATATGACGACTGAAAAAATGAGTGATCTCCAAGCATTAAAACAAATGCTAAATTTGTCAGTCGAGTATGTAAAAATTCAGGAATTGGAAGTCGACAAACCTTACACGATAACTTCCGGTTCAATCGTTTCTACCCAGTATGGTCCCAAGGTACGCCTGTTGCTCAACGCACAATACAGTCTATTTTTACCAGATCGATACGCTAACATGTTATCCGACGAGAAGCTATCTATTTTAATCGAGAACAAAACTCGAATCGTGTACAAGGGGACAAAGGAACTTCTTGGCAAGAAAACGAAGCACGTAATAGAATTTGTGTAACGACTGCGAGGCCGTGAAAATATATAAATAACATACCGTAAAAAAAACTACACGAGAAAAAATCTCAGAATATATATATAAATAACATACCGTGAAAATAACACATAGAGCATCAACATGAAGCCCAAGGGTGTCGTGTACCAGATACCATACTCCAATCTTAAAAATCTAGGTGCCCTCGATGGGTTACTCACCAAGAAACAACGCGAGAAGAAACGTTCTTGCTTGAGCAAAGGACACGGAATGAAATTACTTCTCAGCACACCTCAATTGAGACGCTTGCAGCGTTCGCGGAAACAGCAAAAGATTGGAGGTTTCATATTCAGCATCCCGGCCATCCTGGCAGCATTGGGGGCCGTTGGAAGTTTGGCTGGCGGAAGTGCCGCCATCGCGAAAACCGTCATCGACTCGAAGAAGAACAAAGCGGAATTGGAAGAACAGAAACGTCACAACCTGGCCATGGAGAAGAAAGGGGGCAAGGGCGTGATGAAAAAGTTTAAAAAAAAGAAACAACAGCACTCACCAACCGAGATATTGAATCTCTGATCGGACCGTTACAAATCAAACACTTCAGAGGAGTTTTCATGTCCGACTCGTTACCTTCAAGCGTTAAAAGAAGAGAATGCGGAGTAGTCAACTTGGACGGTCAAGAAAATCCAGGCACGCATTGGATATGTTACCACAAAAATAATGATAAAGCATTCGTTTTCGATTCTTTCGGAGGTGTTCCACCTACAAATTTAATTCATTATCTGAAAACGAACAAAACCTCTATATACTACAACGACGAACGCATTCAAAATTTCGTAGACGTGAACTGCGGTCATCTCTGCCTCTCCGTGCTCGCGTTTCTCTCTAAAATAAATAACCCTACGATCGAGGATTTCCAGAAAGCATTGTGGAACCTCAAACAGCATCACTAGGATGGGCGTGTTCCATCTCACGAGCGAATCTTCGATCTTGAAACTCACGCTGCACGACGACATCGTCTATCCTAAATCCGTGGCTCTGCGTGCATTCTACAGCATGTACCTCATACCTAACGTCACGCAGCACAACAACAAAATTAGCGTCGGAAGCGAACACATCGTCGTCACGCCAGGCCAATACAATCTTTCCACTTTGCAAGCTCAATTACCCAAAGGCACGTACTTTTCTCAAAATTCGGTCACGCACAGAGTGGAAATCCTATCCGCGACGGAGACCGTGGACCTGGGCACCATGGGAGAAGTTTTAGGTTTCGAGAACAACCACCCAAAACTCGAAGCTGGCATCAAGCACGTAGCAACCAACATTCCTAAATTTTTGGCCATAGAGACTCTGAACGTACACTGCAACGTGGCGGTAGGCATGATCACGAAATCTTCGGACGGATTATTAGGAAGTCACAAGCAGACGGGAATCATAGCCACTTTCAAACCAAGTTCCGAGTTTATGGAACCGATCATCTACACGCCCTCTTCGCCGATCTATTTTCCAGTATGTCGCAACCGCATAGACGACATAGAGTTGGTGGTGACGAACGAGAAAGGAGACGTGGTGGATTTCGCAGGTGCCACTACGACAGCCATCGTGGAGATCAACATATAATAAATAACCATACATGTAAAATGGAGCAAATCGAAAGTTACGAATTGCAATCTTTCCCTCCCAACCGTCGCACGTTCGCAAATCTGAACGAAGCGAACAGGGAGATCGAATACGACGTGGACGTAGGCGACGGGTTCATTCATCCTCACAGAGCGGACCTCTACCTTCAATTCGACGTGGTGAAGAAGGAAAGCGGAGACGCGTTTCCCGCAGCAGCAAACTTGATACTCGTGGACAACTTCGTGCCTCACCTGTTCTCGCAGGTGGAGGTGAGGAAACACAACACCGTCATCGACAGAATAGATTATCCAGGCATCACGTCGACGGCAGTGGGAACGTTGAAATTATCCAAAACGGACGCAGCGTACTACCAGGCCGGGGGATTCGAAGCTGGGGCCAAAATATCGACGAGAAGTCACACGGTGCTCTTTCCCATGCGTCTGCTGCCGGGATTCTTCTCGGACTACAAGGAGATCATGTGGAAGGGAGGACTGCGCGTTACGTTTCGAAGAGCTGCCAACGACAACGACGCACTGATGCGATACGCTACTTTGGGTCCGGACGGTACCACGCCGATAGCCAACACTTTACCCGAAGCGGCCAAGTGCGTCATCCGGAGCATGGAATTGAGAATGCCGGTGGTGGAATACGAAACGAATTACGCCCTCAAGTACAAAGCGGAGATCTTGAAAAGTCCGCAGGTGCCGATTAAATTTCACGGTTACCAGTGCGTGCAGAAGGTTGCGTCGGGAAGTCACATGGAATTCGACGTGACGACGCAGTTCAACAACATACAGTTCGACATGCCAGATTTCGTCGTAGTGCTCTTTCAGACCGGGCGCAATAACAATCAGGAAAAAGATTCCAGCAAGTTCGACGACTGCAAGATCAAGAACATTTATCTCAAAAATGGACGCAACGAAGTGTTCCCGCGCGAGAATTACAACCTCGACATGACCAAAAACGATTACCTCAAACTTTACGAAGCGTTCTCGGCTTACAAACGCGTGACCGAGGGAAGCGTGGACATGTACTACACGCCCAGCGAGTTCAAAGCACGGAGACCCATGACCGTCATCAACACATCTAAGAGAAAGAAGGTTGTGGTCAACGATCGAACCAACATCAAGATCGTCTGCGAGTTCCACGATGCCTTGCCCGAGGATACCCTATGCAGTGTCATCCTGATTGCAGAGAAGTCCTTCGCCTACGACGTGAAGAACGAGAGGGTCACAGAGCAGTTTTAACAAGTTTTTAACATCTTTTCTTGCACAATAAGAAATTTTTTGTACTAGCACAATCAGTTACAATGGCACAATACGAATTTCACTAGTTCAGATCAGTTACAAATGTCAATTTCATTAGTTATCAGTTACAATATCTTTTTTGCACTATAGCACGAGACAATCAGAAAATTTGCACAAAAAAATTTGTTGTTGTTTTTACACGTGAAAATTAACAATAAATTTTTTTTTTATTGTTTCAGATGCTGTCGAAACATCAAAAACACATACACACATACTAGAAAAAAAAGCATGCAACTTTAATTGTAACACACACATATTCTCCATCTTCATCAAGAAAATATTATAATAAACATAATTATTTTTATCTATATCTCACAATAAAACTCTATATCCAAAAATATCACAACATCAAATAACACTAGAGTTGTTAGTACACGTTGCATGCATTACGGAGGTCCTCTGTAGAGTTTCATAGAAGTTTGAGAAAAAAAAAAACCCATGAAACTCTACAAAGGCATGACTTTGTTAGCCGCGGCCATTAGAACTGTGTTGGGCACCACGCACCCTCGCGAGGTTATAGGGGCCAGGTATCCTAAAAAAACAACAATTATTATTTTGTTTGTTTGCTTGCGTCACAATACAGGTGTGTGCGCGCGTGTGTGTGGCACATCGTTCCCCCGAGAGAGGTTTACAAAGGTCACGATATACGGAGTTGGAAAATTACGATATGGCGCATTCGCTCATTACTGTTGCCAGCCATGGGTCTCTCTCTCTCTCTCTTCATCTTACACCAACGTTGGCATCTCTATTTTTTTTTAGTTGTAAGTAAATTGCCAACACACTCTAGTTAATAATGCTACATATTATACACACACACGCACACACATACTGCGTTGCCATCCACCCATCTCTCTCTCTTTTACAGCAGTGCCGGCTCTCCTTGCCCAGTGTGTGCAGGTTGGCAAAAATTGCTTTATGCGCTGTAAGGCAAGCCTCAAGCAAAATTGCCAGCTCCTTGCTTTAGGTTAGGTTAAATCAAAAAAAATCTTGGTGATTTTTTTTCGAGTGAGGAGTTGGCAACGCTGATCTCCACTTGAGGGCGGTCAACCGGGTTGATTGCACAATCAAAATTGCCAGCTCCTTGCTTTAGGTTAGGTTAGACCAAAAAAAATCTTGGTGATTTTTTTTCGAGTGAGGAGTTGGCAACGCTGATCTCCACTTGAGGGCGGTCAACCGGGTTGATTGCACAAGCAAAGTTGCCAGCTCCTTGCTTTAGGTTAGGTTAGAGCAAAAAAAGCTGTGGGTAAGCTGTCGGTTGTTTAACTCTTCCCTTTCTCTTTTTTTTTCTTGTAAAAAGCTATGGCAAAAGTACCAGTGGGTTGGCAACCTTGCTTTATGCACTGTAAGGCAAGCCTCAAGCAAGGTTGCCAGCTCCTTGCTTTAGGTTAGGTTAGACCCAAAAACAAAAACCTTGGTGATTTTTTCGAGTGAGGAGCTGGCAACACTGCGCGCGAAAAGTAGGTCAAAAGGCCGTTCCAGAATCGCCGGTTTCACCTACTCTCATTGTAGGTTAGTTTTAATCCGTAAAACACGTAAAAAACAAATTACGCTGAGAGTAGAAGCCTATTAGCAGGTCGTAGTAGATTACACTGAGGGGGGCCTTACAGTAAGAGGGGGGTAGCCTTATAGGAAAATGTCGTAAGTCATTTCAAATATAGGTCAAAAAAACGAGTTGGCATAAAAAATAGCTTAAAAAGTGATGCCAGAGCTTTTTCTGTCCATTTTTTCTTTCATTGTAGGTTAGTTTAGTGCGTAAAACGTCGTAAAATAAAAAGTAGGTCAAAGGGCCGGCCCAGAGTCGCCGGTTTCACCTACTGCTCATGTAGTTTAACATGGTGACAGTGAGACAACTAGGGTGGAGGGTTGCTTGCGAAAATGTTTTTTTTTTCTATGAATTTTTATGCTTGCCATATGGAGGGAAAAAGTTTCACTAAGTTTTCTTGCTATATATGCCTTTAGCAAGCTGTCTGGTGGGAGGAACAATGGCTAATGGGAGCAATGGCAGATATCTATATCTTGCTGATGCCAATGTTCTCACTGTAAATCAAGGAGAATGTGATGGTAGATTACACTTTAAAACTAGCACAACCACAAGCCCGGCAAATATCTAATTCGTAGTTAGGTTTCTGTAACTGCAGTGTAAATATGTTAATCTGAATCAGTGTATTGCTTTTCATGACTTTTGAGAGTAAAAAAAATGCAAATTATTCCAGTTTCCATTACATCATTATAACTTACTTGTTTTGTTTGTTGTTTCTGAGTTTGACCCGCACACGCCACTTCTGCCATATTAGACACCTCTTGCTCTAGCATTTGGCCAGTGTTGGTGAACAGATCCTAAAAGAAGAAATTTTATGAATTAAATCAGTAGTAATTTATTTCTATTTAAATTGGATTCCTAATGTGGATGAGTACTCAAATAAATTACTTATGAATTAACATGTGAAATTCTCGGTAGTGCATAGAAGACAAATTGCAGAAACAATAATGCAACCTTGGACATTGGGTATATTCTACCCCAGCCCGAACACAACCATTACATGCAACAGTCAGTAATGAACTGACAGGATTATTTTGATGGGTGACTGATAGTGGAATTAATGTAGAGTATAAAAAGGGTAGTGGTGGAACCTACCCCACATGCAAGGTTGGAGTTAATGTTTCATTTCCCCCATAACATTGCAATTGAACATTCATTCCCCCCCAACCGTGGGACCATTATTACCATTACAGCAAATTACTTTTCCCCCACAATTTAATAATGGAAAATTATTCATCCTTGTAGCATTTTAAAATAATAGGATTCAATTGTCTGGAATGGCACACCAGCATTTATCAATCGTAGCACACTTTTGATGGACTTTCAATTCATCCAGCACTAAAATTGTTGCTTGAGAATAAGAAATATATTAGGTGTATTTTTTTAAATTATTTTTTTATAAGAGGCATGTTCCTGGCTATGATGTTTATATAACTACATATTAACCATTCAGTACCACGAAGGTCCACCTAACTAGCAGACTCACATTTTCATTTGGTTGACAACCCCCAACCCCTCTCATACAAAAATTCCTGGGTGAACCTATGCATGCACATATGTTTAAAACAAATAAAACTGATTGAATTTTTTTGATATTCTCCTCTCCTCGATTGCTGACCTTCCTTGGAACAATTTGGTTTGATTTTAACCACATGCCTATGTATGCAGGGCATCTCAAGCCTCACCAGAAAATAAGTCATACCTCCATCCTCAAAAGACTGGAGAAAAAAAATGAGTAGAGAACATACTTTTGCTCTCAAAATTTAAAAACAGTACTGCCAGATACAATGAAAGGAAAACATGCATTCTCTGCTTACAAGTGATGAGCCTAACTGAGTAACTTAACGACTGGTGCAAGTAAATAATAAATAAAATTAGAAATTAAGTTTTGATTAATGGTGAAAATATTGGAAAAGCTGACTAAATATCTAGTGATATGGTCATTCCAAATTTTCAGAGTGGTGCTTACTTAACCCATGCACATAACTGCCTAACCTAACAAGCAGCATGGAAACTAATAATACAACACAATCTCTTATGAATTAGTGTGTATCTCGTAACAAACATTCCTCATATTACAATGAATAATGAGACCAGATTCAATAATAATAATAATAATAATAAAAGCATTAGCTGCATCACCTGGCACAGTTGGTAACTGTAATAGGAACGACTGAAGATGACCGCACCCTTCTCCGATTTTCTTCATATGTGGCATACTCACTAATTGAGGCCTCGTAATCACGAATCTGAAGTTAAAAGTTGTCGGAAATGTCTAGAAATTGCAAAATAAGTGAAAATAAGTATTTTAATATTTAAATAAAAATACATACAAAAAAAATGGAAAATATTGAGAGTTATGAGCTACAATCATTGCCCCCAAACAGGAGGACCTTTGCAAATTTAAATCAACCCAACACAGAGATTGTGGTTGATCTTGATGTAGGGGATGGCTTTATACACCCCCACAGAGCAGATCTATACATCAAATTTGATGTTGTAAAGCTCGATGGTACAGATTATCCGGCAAATTCAAATATAAGATTGGTGGACAATTTTGTGCCACATCTGTTCTCTGAAATTGAGATCAGAAAACATGGTGTTGTTATAAACAGAGTAGATTATCCCGTCATTACCTCCACAGCTTTGGCCACACTAAAATTATCCAAAACCGAGGCTTCTTACTACAAAATAGGTGGATTTGAGGCTGGTGATAAAATATTATCCAAGAACCACACAGTGCTGTTCCCTATGCGCCTGTTGCCAGGATTCTTCTCAGATTACAAAGATATTATGTGGAAGGGTGGTTTAAGAATTACATTTAGAAGAGCTGCCAATGATAATAATGCTTTGAGGTACAGTACATTAAACTCTACAGGGGAAGCTATGCCTAATACCCTACCTGATGAGGGCAAGTGCATTATTCAGACTATGGAGCTAAGAATCCCAGTTGTTGAATATGAAGCCAGCACCCTGGACTAAAGACTAACGAGGCTCTGGCGACTGGCACTATGGACAGCATAATTTTGTGTGTTGTCCTGTTTGTTGTCCTTGTGTGTGCTGAGTGCCCGTTTACGGCCTCAGCTTTTAACAGAAGTCAGAAGCCTGCCACTGGTACTTATTATGAGTTTGATGCTACAAATTCATTCTCCAGTATACAATATGACATGCCGGATTTTGTGGTGGTACTGTTTCAGACTGGAAGACACAATAATCAGGAAAAAAATTCAAGTAAATTTGATAACTGCAACATCAAGAACATATATCTTAAAAATGGCAGAAATGAGGTGTTCCCCAGAGAAAATTATAATTTAGACATGTCCAAGGATGATTTCCTTAAATTATATGAAGCATTTACAGCATACAAAAGGGTCACTACTGGCAATACTGACATGTATTACACACCAGATGAATTCAAAGCACAGAGACCCATGTTTGTCATCAACACTTCAAAAAGGAAAGAAGTTGTGGTTAATGACAGGACAAACATTAAAATGATCTGTGAATTCCACAATACACTCCCTGATGACACTATATGTAGTGTTATTCTTATAGGGGAAAAATCATATGTTTATGATGTAAGAAATGAGAGAGTCACAGAGCAATTCTAGAAGATTTCTGCACAATGCATTGTCTTAGTACTAGATATGCAAGTAGTAGCATCAATCATACTACTATTTTCGTCTTCGATCTTTCGTTTCGTCATAACGTTATTTATACACGTCGTTTCTCACAACGTTGCAACGTTTAGAAAGTCGTTGATTTTGTTTCTGTATTTTCCGTCGTTGGGTTTCCTCGTCATGTCGATCGTCGCGAATCCGAAATCGTCACTGTTCCAGACAGAAGAGCAGCGTTCCGAAAATTGATTGTAGTTCATGTCTCCGCCTACGTAGTCATCGTACGCGTGCTAGAGGTTGGTGTGATCTTGACGAAACAAACATATGAAATTAGCGTTGTCGCGTAGTAACTGTTTTGGAATTTTGGAAAACGTTTGAGCTAGGTAAAAGCAATCCATTCCTTTGTGACGAGCTTGCGTGAAAAAGTTGCGAATTTCATTTTGATTTTCCAGGATGACATCGTCGAACACAACGACTGAATTTTCACGACAATCGTCGAGTGGTTTTATTTCCGAAGCGATCGTTGCAATGTCCAGACCATCGTACAGTTTCATCAGTTGCTGGTATTTGGATTGCTCCAAACTCTTCGAGAACACGTACAGGTGCCTGTTCTTCCAATCTAACCAATTCGGTGCGAGGAGAAAATTGTCCACGAGCAGTGTCGTTTTCCCACACCCCGAAGTACCTACGATTAGACAGCGGATGCTGTCGGGAAGCAACTCGCCGTTCTTTTTTTTCGTTTGACTTTCCGAATCCGGTAGACGCTTCACCACGTTCCACGTACTCACAAGATCACTTCGTTCGCGTCGATCGAACTCTTTTCCGGAAGTCCCAGCCATTTGACAAACAGTTTGTCACCTTTCCTACGCAATACTTTCTCGATGAGGTACGTGTCGGGGTGTTTCGTTTTAGAGAGTTCCTCTTCGTCAAATCTTCCTTTCAAAATCTCGCCGCTACTATTTTTTATTATATACGTGTGTCGGTTTCCGGGTAAAACTCGAACCACCGTAAACAGTTCCGTGCTCCAATTTTTTGTGAATCCCTTCTCGAAGGTGCGTTTGAATTTGCTGATTCTCACCTGGTCTCCAATTTTGAATTTTGATTTCTTGGTAGTCGTGGGAGTGTACTTTGGACAGTAAACTGTAGAAATTAAACGCTGCTCGTCAGATTTCGTAACGTCAGCTGGCTTCATGCCTATCGTTCTGTGTACCGTATCATTATAGGTGTCGACGAGTTCCGGCAGAATGTCGACCCATTTGTAATTTCCCCGAAGCGTGAATCGTTTCCACATGTGTGTTTTCAAGGTTCGATTAAATCTTTCAACGATGCTGGCTTTGATGTGACTGAAGGTCGAATAATGTCGAATGTCATGTTTTTGAATAAACTTTTGGAATACGGCATTGTAGAATTCCTTCCCCTTGTCCGTGTGCAGAAACCGAGGTCGTCTGCCGCTTTCGCGAAAAATTAATTTGAATGCTTCCGTGACGCATGTTCCCGTTTTGGCTTTCAAAGGTAGAGCCCATGCGAATTTCGAAAATGTGTCTATGACGGTGAGGAGGTACTTGTTGCCCTTGTTCAATTTATGTACATTTTTCAAATTGCCGCTACTCATCTCCACGAGGTCACTTTGCCAGAGGTCATCGATGCCCTTGGTTACCACAGCTAAACGTTCGTAGTTGCGGCGTGCAGGTTTATGCAATTCTTCGACGATGGCCTGCCTAGACATTTTGAAGATTACGATTGAAGAGAAGCACCAGCGTGATGGGATTCAAAGAGGGTGGCACCTCGCTCGTGTTTTGAATGATCAGCTTATCGCCGGCACTCACGTCGAAAACGGTAAGATCTTCGTCTTTGTGTATTTCATATATGTTGCGCGTTTCGATCCAACGTGCCAGAAGAATGTTTCCTGCTTTCTGGACACCACGATTCGCTATCAAGGTCATGGTGGGAACGCTAGCTTTTCTGCCGTGAGACCAGTACGAAAATTCGTTTATCTGAATTGTGCCATCGAGGAGAAACTTGTAGTACGGATGATAAGGATGTAACATGTGCGTCGTTGTCGTTGGCCGCTCTTCGAAACGTGATCCTCAGTCCTCCCTTCCACATAATCTCCTTGTAGTCGGAGAAGAAACCGGGAAGCAGACGCATGGGAAAGAGCACCGTGTGACTTCTCGTCGATATTTTCGTCCCCGCTTCGAATCCTCCCGCCTGGTACTATGCCGCGTCCGTTTTGGATAATTTCAATGTTCCCACTGCCGTCGACGTGATGCCTGGATAATCTATTCTGTCGATGACGGTGTTGTGTTTCCTCACCTCCACCTGCGAGAACAGGTGAGGCACGAAGTTGTCCACGAGTATCAAATTTGCTGCTGCGGGAAACGCGTCTCCGCTTTCCTTCTTCACCACGTCGAATTGAAGGTAGAGGTCCGCTCTGTGAGGATGAACGAACCCATCGCCTACGTCCACGTCGTATTCGATCTCCCTGTTCGCTTCGTTCAAATTTGCGAACGTGCGACGGTTGGGAGGAAAAGATTGCAATTCGTAACTTTCGATTTGCTCCATGATGTATGGTTATTTATTATACGTTGATCTCCAGGACGGCAGTGGTCGTTGCACCTGCGAAATCCACCACCTCTCCTTTCTCGTTCGTCACCACCAACTCTATGTCGTCTATGCGGTTGCGACATACTGGAAAATAGATCGGCGAAGAGGGTGTGTAGATGATCGGTTCCATGAACTCGGAACTTGGTTTGAAAGTGGCTATGATTCCCGTCTGCTTGTGACTTCCCAGCAACCCCCCGTCGGAAGATTTCGTGATCATGCCTTCCGCTACGTTGCAGTGTACGTTCAAAGTTTCGATGGCCAAGAATTTAGGAATGTTGACTGCTACGTGCTTGATGCCAGCTTCGAGTTTTGTGTCGTTCTCGAAACCTAAAAGTTCTCCCATGGTGCCAAGGTCCACCGTCTCCGTCGCCGACACGATTTCCACTCTGTGCGTGACCGAATTTTGAGAAAGGTACGTGCCTTTGGGTAATTGAGCTTGCAAAGTGGAAAGATTGTATTGACCTGGCGTGACGACGATGTGTTCGCTTCCGACGCTAATTTTGTTGTTGTGCTGCGTGACGTTAGGTATGAGGTACATGCTGTAGAATGCACGCAGAGCTACGGATTTAGGATAGACGATGTCGTCGTGCAGCGTGAGTTTCAAGATCGAAGATTCGCTCGTGAGATGGAACACGCCCATCTTGATGCTGTTTGAGGTTCCACAATGCTTTCTGGAAATCTTCCACCTGAGGCTTATTTTTTTAGAGAGAAACGCGAGCATGGAGAGGCAGAGATGACCGCAGTTCTCGTCTCCGAGATTTTGAATGCGTTCGTCGTTGTAGTATATAGGATTGTTTGTTTTCAGATAATGAACTAAATTTGTAGGTGGAACACCTCCGAAAGAATCGAAAACAAATGCTTTGTTGTTGTCGTTTTTGTGGTAACATATCCAATGCGTGCCTGGATTTTCTTGACTTTCCAAGTTGACTACTCCGCATTCTTTTCTTTTGACGGTTGAAGGTAACGAGTCGGACATGAAAACTCCTCTGAAGTGTTTGATTTGTAATGGTTGGATCAGAGATTCAATGTCTCGGTTGGTGAGTGCTGTTGTTTCTTCTTTTTAAACTTTTTCATCACGCCCTTCCCCCTTTCTTCTCCATGGCCAGGTTGTGACGTTTCTGTTCTTCCAATTCCGCCTTGTTCTTCTTCGAGTCGATGACGGTTTTCGCGATGGCGGCGCTACCCCCAGCCAAACTTCCAACGGCCCCCAATGCTGCCAGGATGGCCGGGATGCTGAATATGAAACCTCCCATCTTTTGCTGTTTCCGCGAACGCTGCAATCTTCTCAATTGAGGTGTGCTGAGAAGTAATTTCATTCCGTGTCCTTTCGTCAAGCAAGAACGTTTCTTCTCGCGTTGTTTCTTGGTGAGTAACCCATTGAGGGCACCTAGATTTTTTAGATTGGAGTATGGTATTTGGTACACGACACCCTTGGGCTTCATGTTGATGCTCTATATATATTTTTTACGGTATGTTATTTATATATAAATGTTCTGAGATTTTTTTTTGTTTCGTGTAATTTTTTTTACGGTATGTTATTTATATATAAATGTTCTGAGATTTTTTTTTGTTTCGTGTAATTTTTTTTTCACGGTGTTATTTATATATAAATGTTCTGAGATTTTTTTTGTTTCGTGTAATTTTTTTTCAAGGTATGTAATTTTATATATACTCCGTGCAGCCGTTACACAAATTCTATTACGTGCTTTGTTTTCTTACCAAGAAGTTATTTTGTTCCCTTGTACACGATTCGAGTTTTGTTCTCGATTAAAATAGATAGCTTCTCGTCGGATAACATGTTAGCGTATCGATCTGGTAAAAATAGACTGTATTGTCCATCGAGCAACAGACGCACTTTGGGACCATACTGGGTAGAAACAATTGAACCGGAAGTTATCGTGTAAGGTTTGACGACTTCCAATTCCTGAATTTTTACATATTCGACTGACAAATTTAGCATTTGTTTTAATGCTTGGAGGTCACTCATTTTTTTTCAGTCATATCAAAGATAAATTTCAGAGTGTTATAGAAATTTAATTTCTTCACAATGTGTGTTATTTATATACCGAAGATTATTTTTTTTTTCACGATGTGTGTTATTTATATAACAAGTTTTTTTTTTTACACGTATATATTATTATTTTTTTTAACGGAGGAAGAAAGTCCGTGCTTCCGACAACGCGATGATGTGCGTAATAATATCTTCAGTCTCCTGCTTAGACTTACGCCAATCATTCGTGTATCGTCTTCTTCCCTGCCTCGCCTCGTGCTGTTCGTCCATTCTCTTGTTTAATTTTTTCCCTGCGGCCGAAAGAAGAGTATCGAGATCGCCGCACCTCATGGCACTGATCTCCCGAAGACGGTCCTTGACAGCCATTTCACATGGGATTCGAAATGCCGGCGTCGTTTTAGCTATGATCAAAAGTTTCCCTATATCCTCACAATCTCCGTTTACTGCCTGTTTGAATATTTTTCTAAGCAGTTCGTGCGGCAAATCAGTTATGCAAGCCATGTTGTTTTTTACTGTATGTTATTTATTTATACACCCCACCCAAATTTTTGTTTCGTGTTCATGGCGATGGTGGTGCCCAGTGCCGCAACTCTTTCTCCCAACGAAGCGTCTCTGCTGACGAATCTTTCGAAAGCTGCGTGCTCCAATTTCTTGTCTGCTTCGTGACGTGCATCCAGATCGGTGCGAGTGTTGTTGTAAGCGATGTCGTGATCTTTGCATGCAGCGTCCAACGGATTCACACCCTTGTCTCCTCTCTCCAATCTTTTCTCGAGTTTGGTACCCGGTCCGCAGTACTGGTAGCCAGGTAAATGCATCTCGAAAGGTAACTTGTTGATGATGTCGTTTACGAGTCCCTTTCCTTCGGCCACCTTCCAGAATCTCGGAGGCAGCGTGTTGATAATTTTGATGAGGTAACCTATGCCCTTGTCGTCGTTCACGATGAAGTTGGAAAGTTTCGTGCTGATCATGTCCACGATGCCAACCTTCTCGTTGTAGAAATTACGATTGCCTGCATTCTCTTCGCCGGCTATCACCAACAATCGGTCCACGAGCTTCCTCACGTCGTCCACCCAAACGAATTCTTTGGGTAACGTGTTGTAGCGTTTGACGCCGCTGCCTGTTTTGACCTGGTTCCAAATCGGTTTGATGAGATTCCTGTACTTCTCACCGCTGCTCGATTTCACCCTATTCTGCGAGGCGTCGTTGTTTTGGTACAAGGCATCCGTCATGATCAAAATTTCCTTGTAACTCTGGTAATCTTCGTCGGTGTAATCTTTAGGCTGCTTTTTGGCAATGAGTTCCCACAGTCCCACCGTACCCAGATACCTGGTCCAACTATCCTTCTCGCCTAAATTAACTTTAATGTCGTTGCCTTCGAAGGTCACCTTCGATTTCCCAATCTTCCACACCTAAGTAGTGCAAGTGCACGGGTACCGCGCCCGAAAATGGGGCTCGGTGGGGCTCGCCTTAATGGATTTCTCTCGTAAGGCATGAGCCCCATTTTCTGGCAGTGTTGCCAGCTGCTTACTCGAAAAAATCACCAAGGTTTTTTTTTGGGTCTAATCTAGCCTAAAGCAAGGAGCTGGCAATCTTGCTTGAGGCTCACCTTAATAGATTTCTCTTGTAAGGCATAAGTCTTATTTTCTTGCAGTGTTGCTAATATTTTACTCGAAAAAAATCACCAAGGTTTTTTTTTGTCTAACCTAGCCTAAAACAAGGAGCTGGCAATCTTGCTTGAGGCTTGGCTTACAGTGCATAAAGCAAGGAGCTGGCAATCTTGCTTGAGGCTTGGTTTACAGTGCATAAAGCAAGGTTGCCAACCTACTGGTATTTTTGCCATGGTTTTTTACAAAAAAAAGAGAGAGGAGAGAGAGAGAGGAAAGAGTTAAACAACCGACAAGTACCAACACCCATCTACAGCTTTTTTGGTCTAACCTAACTTAAAGCAAGGAGCTGGCAATCTTGCTTGAGGCTTGGTTTACAGTGCATAAAGCACTGGTATTTTTGCCATGGCTTTTTACAAAAAAAAGAGAGGAGAGAGAGAGAGAAGAGTTAAACAACCGACAGCTGCCAACACCCACCCTAACCTAACCTAACCTAACCTAACCTAACCTACTCTAACCTAACCTACTCTAACCTAACCTAGCCTAACCTAACCTACTCTAACCTAACCTAACCTAACCTACTCTAACCTAACCTAACCTAACCCAACCTAACCTAACCTAAAGCAAGGAGCTGGCAATTTTGCTTGAGGCTTGGCTTACAGTACATAAAGCAATTTTTGCCAACCTACATATACTAAACAAGGAGAGTTGGTACTGCCGTAAAAGAGAGAGAGGTGGGTGGATGGCAACACAAGCGCGCGCGCGCGCGCGTGCGTGTGTGCGTGTGTGTGTATAATATGTAGCATTATTAACTAGAGTGTGTTGGCAATTTACTTCCAACTAAAAAAATAGAGATGGCAACGTTGCTGTAAGATGAAGAGAGAGAGAGAGAGAGATTTATGGCCGGCAACAGTAATAAGCGAATGCGCCATATCGTAATTTTCCAACTCCGTATATCGTGATTTTTGTAAACCTCTCTCGGGGAAACGATGTGGCACACACGCACGCACGCGCGCGCGCGCCGTATTCTTAAATAACTAACAAGAACAATGAATCTTTTTGGCTTCCGCAAACAGATCAACATGGAGACTGCACCGCCAAATTTCAATAACCTCTTACCTTCCGTGTTATCTAAACTCAATGGTTTACTGATCGTTCACCTCAACAGCATTTGGACGAAACTGAATGACGATGTGGGCAAGATGTTTTATGTTTTTAATAACAATTTACATTTCTACGAAATTCCGATCGACGGGAAACTTCAAATCACCGTGAATCCAGTGAACGCAGGCGAAATCAAAATTTCTACCGGCAAGAACATTTTTCCAATCAAGCACGACAAGATGCTTTCTAACATTACGTACGATGTGTCTGCAGGAGATTATCTTTACATGGAACTCCTCGGAGATTACGACAAACTTATTCCTCTCTTCGTAGAATTACGAATCGTCTATCCTATTATAAATAACCGTTAACCAAAAATGCCTAACGACATTTTCGGCAACACCAAGCGTGTAGACCATGCAGAAGAGATTCTCATGTTGGACATTCGAGTTAAGAAGTTGAGGACCGATTTGATCGCTTTGCAGGAGACCTTAAACAAAAGTTTAGAGTCGGAAATCGCTACGCTCCAAACGCAATGTCTCGACCCCATTCTGAAAATCGATTCCGAACTGAAGACGCTGATAAAAGATTATGTCGACGTACCTTCTTACGACAGCGTTCAAAATATACAGTTGAGCGTGGATTCGCTTCAAAATGATTTGGCCAAATTACAGCAATTTCAATCGAAAAATGAAGATTTGGAAAAATTGAAACTCGAAATCGAAGAACGAACTTCCGCAATAGAAAAGAATTTCTCCGAACTTCAAACCGTCGTGAACGATATAGACGCAGAACGCTTGCATGTCGTCGTTTCCAAATTACAAGAAGAATTCACCGGCACGTTGGAAGAAATCAAATCCAAGTTGCAGACTTTGGAAGATACCATGACGAACCTACCATCGTCGGACGAACTGCAGGTCATCGGTAAAAGCGTCGCGAACATAAAAATTCAATTGGAGGCGTATCGAGATTTCGAACATATTCAAACCACCATCGCTACGCTTCAGGCGTCTCTGGAATTGATCAACGAAGAAATTAAAAATATTCACGCTGAAGCGAGAGCGTTGACGAGCATTCAAGACACGTTGAGCACGGTTCAGCAGAAGATCGAATATTTAGAAAATTTGAACGTCGAAACGAATCTCGCTCATTTTCATCACGTACTCGACAACATACAGGGTGACTTAGAATCGTTACGGACGAGCGTGCCTTCGAGCGAAGATTTGGAAAAATTGAAAACGGCGGTGACGGCACTATCCGAATCGAGCGACATCAAAAGTTCGTTGAGCGATCTCGAGAGTAGGGTGGCCAATCTCCCCACCTCCAAAGAATTGCACGCTTTGAAAAGGAACATATCACGTATGCTGAAACGACTGGAAACGGAAACGGCGAACGTGGAACAGATTCGAGACGAAATTAGTTCGCTGGTGTCGACGCTGCCCACTTCGCAGAGCGTCGCCGACCTTCACACGCAGTTTACAGAGATGCGAAGCATCGTGAACGATCTTACCGAGAAGAGCTCGAAATTGAATCAAGTTGAGAACCTTCAGAACATCGTCGTCAACGTCAGAGATCAAGTTGGAGTGCTGGAATCCACGCAGGAATCGACGCTGGCCTCTTTCGGTGCCAAGTTGCAAGAACTCAACGAAAACTACAAGCAGTTGAACGTGGAAGTGAAAATCAAACCGTCGTTTTCTGCCGTAACAGATACCATAGTCGAGCATTTGCTGCCCATTGAAAATAAACTCGGACAAGTTCACAGTAATCTGCTCGGCATCGACACTAAATTCGCTAAACTGCATTCTCTGCAAGCCATCGAAATCAACAGCGTACCCAATCAACAGAGAATCTCCACGTTCGTCGAAGGTAACAAACTGTACATGTTACATCCTTATCATCCGTACTACAAGTTTCTCCTCGATGGCACGATTCAGATAAACGAATTTTCGTACTGGTCTCACGGTAGAAAAGCTAGCGTTCCCACCATGACTTTGATATCGAGTCGTGGTGTCCAGAAAGCGGGAAACATTCCTCTGGCACGTTGGAACGAAACGCGCAACATATATGAAATACACGAAGACGAAGATCTCACTGTTTTCGACGTGAGTGCCGGCGATAAGCTGATCATTCAAAACACGAGCGAAGTGCCACCCTTTTTGAATCCCATCACGCTTGTGCTTCTCTTGAAACGTAATCTCTAAAAAAATGTCTAGGCAAGCCATCGTCGAAGAATTGCATAAACCTGCACGCCGCAACTACGAACGTTTGGCTGTGGTAACCAAGGGCATTGACGACCTCTGGCAAAGCGACCTCGTGGAGATGAGCAGCGGCAATCTGAAAAACGTACATAAATTGAACAAGGGTAACAAGTACCTCCTCACCGTCATAGACACGTTTTCGAAATTCGCATGGGCTCTATCTTTGAAGGCGAAAACGGGATCGTGCGTCACGGAAGCATTCAAATTAATTTTTCGCGAAAGCGGCGGCAGACGACCTCGGTTTCTGCAAACGGACAACGGTAAAGAATTTTACAACACCGTATTCCAAAAGTTTATTCAAAAACATGGCATTCAACATTATTCGACCTTCAGTCACATCAAAGCCAGCATCGTGGAAAGATTCAATCGAACCTTGAAAACACACATGTGGAAACGATTCACGCTTCGGGGAAATTACAAATGGGTCGACATCCTGCCGGAACTCGTCGACACCTATAATGATACGGTACACAGAACGATAGGCATGAAGCCAGCTGATGTTACGAAATCTGACGAGCAGCGTTTAATTTCTACCGTTTACTGTCCAAAGTACACACCCACGACAAAAAAAGCTAAATACAAAATTGGAGACCGGGTGAGGATCAGCAAATTCAAACGCACCTTCGAGAAGGGGTTCACAAAAAATTGGAGCACGGAACTTTTTACGGTGGTTCGAGTTTTACCCGGAAACCGACACACGTATATAATAAAAGATAGTAGCGGCGAGATTTTGAAAGGAAGATTTTACGAAGAGGAACTCTCTAAAACGAAACACCCCGACACGTACCTCATTGAGAAAGTATTGCGTAGGAAAGGTGACAAACTGTTTGTCAAATGGCTGGGACTTCCGGAAAAGAGTTGGATCGACGCGAACGAAGTGATCTTGTGAGTACGTGGAACGTGGTGAAGCGTCTACCGGATCCGGAAAGTCAAACGAAGAAAAAGAACGGTGAGTTGCTTCCCGACAGCATTCGCTGTCTGATCGTAGGTCCTTCGGGGTGTGGGAAAACCACACTGCTCGTGGACAATTTTCTCCTCGCACCGAATTGGTTAGATTGGAAGAACAGGCACCTGTACGTGTTCTCGAAAAGTTTGGAGCAATCCAAATACCAGCAACTGATGAAACTGTACGATGGTCTGGACATTGCAACGTTCGCCTCGGAAATAAAACCACTCGACGATTGTCGTGAAAATTCAGTTGTTGTGTTCGACGACGCCATCCTGGAAAATCAAAATGAAATTCGCAACTTTTTCACGCAAGGTCGTCACAAAGGAATGGATTGCTTCTAACTAGCTCAAACGTTTTCCAAAATTCCAAAACAGTTAGTACGCGACAACGCTAATTTCATATGTTTGTTTCGTCAAGATCACACCAACCTCAAGCACGCGTACGATGACTACGTAGGCGGAGACATGAACTACAATCAATTTTCGGAACGCTGCTGCTCTACTTGCTGGAACGGTGACGATTTCGGATTCGCGACGATCGACATGACGAGGAAACCCAACGACGGAAAATACAGAAACAAAATCAACGACTTTCTAAACGTTGCAACGTTGTGAGAAACGACGTATATAAATAACGTCATGACGAAACGAAAAATCGAGGACGGAAATCTCAAGTTGCGAAAATACCTCGCGAAACGCTTCAAAGGTTGGAAATCCGAGAATCGCGGATTCTACGAAGAGAAGAAACGTCAGGATCAACCTGTGATCGATGCCATCAGCGGTCTAGGTAAAGAAATTAAAAGTGTCACGGAACAAAATAAAAATTTGATCAACGAACTCGTACCGCTCGCAGCTAAAAGTTACGCCGTACCCACGCCTATTTCGAGTATTCCTTCGACACCGTTCGAACTGAAGGATGCACCGGCACGACACCGAGCTATAGGTAGCACGTCGTCGTCTTCGGATAAAATCGAGTTGGGACCTTTGGCGCGAGACTACCTGAGTACGGGGAAATTCGACAAGGATGAAGTGTTCGGATTGTATCCCAGCATGGAAACCAACGAAGGCGGTGGTGTGGTGTGGAAGATTGGGAAATCGAAGGTGACCTTCGAAGGCAACGACATTAAAGTCAATTTAGGCGAGAAGGATAGTTGGACCAGGTATCCGGGTACGGTGGGACTGTGGGAACTCGTTGCCAAAAAGCAGCCGAAAGATTACACCGACGAAGATTACCAGAGTTACAAGGAAATTCTGATCATGACGGATGCCTTGTACCAGAACAACGACGCCTCGCAGAATAGGGTGAAATCGAGCAGCGGCGAGAAGTACAGGAATCTCATCAAACCGATTTGGAACCAGGTGAAAACAGGCAGCGGCGTCAAACGCTACAACACGCTACCCAAAGAATTCGTTTGGGTGGACGACGTTAGGAAACTCGTGGACCGATTGTTGGTGATAGCCGGCGAAGAGAATGCAGGCAACCGTGATTTCTACAACGAGAAGGTTGGCATCGTGGACATGATCAGCACGAAACTTTCCAACTTCATCGTGAACGACGACAAGGGCATAGGTTACCTGATCAAAATCATCAACACGCTGCCTCCGAAATTTTGGAACGTGGCCGAAGGAAAGGGGCTCGTGAACGACATCATCAACAAGTTACCTTTCGAGATGCATCTACCTGGCTACTAGTACTGCGGACCGGGTACCAAACTCGAGAAAAGATTGGAGAGAGGAGACAAGGGTGTGAATCCGTTGGATGCCGCATGCAAAGATCACGACATCGCCTACAACACCACGCAGACGGATCTGGACGCACGTCACGAAGCAGACAAAAAATTGGAACATGCAGCTTTCGAAAGGTTCGTGAGCAGAGACGCATCGCTGGGTGAACGGGTCGCCGCACTGGGTACCACCATCGCCATGAACACGAAACAAAAATTGGGGTGGGGTATATAAATAACATCCAGTAAAAAAAAAACTTGATATATAAATAACACACATCATAAAAAAATAATTTTTGGTATATATAAATAACACACATAGTGAAAAACAATTAAATTTCTCTCTAGCACTCTGAAATTTTTTGATATGACTGAAAAACTGAGCGATCTCCAAGCATTAAAACAAATGCTAAATTTGTCAGTCGAGTATGTAAAAATTCAGGAATTGGAAGTCGACAAACCTTACACGATAACTTCCGGTTCAATCGTTTCTACCCAGTATGGTCCCAAGGTACGCTTGTTGCTCAACGCACAATACAGTCTATTTTTACCAGATCGATACGCTAACATGTTATCCGACGAGAAGCTATCTATTTTAATCGAGAACAAAACTCGAATCGTGTACAAGGGGACAAAGGAACTTCTTGGCAAGAAAACGAAGCACGTAATAGAATTTGTGTAACGACTGCGAGGCCGTAAAAAAAATATCTCGGAACATTTATATATAAATAACATACCGTAAAAACTACACGAGAAAAATCTCAGAATATATATATAAATAACATACCGTGAAAATAATACATAGAGCATCAACATGAAGCCCAAGGGTGTCGTGTACCAGATACCATACTCCAATCTTAAAAATCTAGGTGCCCTCGATGGGTTACTCACCAAGAAACAACGTGAGGAGAAACGTTCTTGCTTGAGCAAAGGACACGGAATGAAATTGCTGCTCAGCACACCTCAATTGAGACGCTTGCAGCGTTCGCGGAAACAGCAAAAGGTCGGAGGTTTCATATTCAGCATCCCGGCCATCCTGGCAGCATTGGGGGCCGTTGGAAGTTTAGCCGGCGGAAGTGCCGCCATCGCGAAAACCGTCATCGACTCGAAGAAGAACAAGGCCGAGTTGGAAGAACAGAAACGTCACAACCTGGCCATGGAGAAAAAGGGAGGCAAGGGCGTGATGAGAAAGTTTAAAAAAAAGAAACAGAAGCACTCACCAACCGAGATATTGAATCTCTGATCGGACCGTTACAAATCAAACACTTCAGAGGAGTTTTCATGTCCGACTCGTTACCTTCAACCGTCAAAAGAAGAGAATGCGGAGTAGTCAATTTGGACGGTCAAGAAAATCCAGGCACGCATTGGATATGTTACCACAAAAATGATGATAAAGCATTCGTTTTCGATTCTTTCGGAGGTGTTCCACCTACAAATTTAATTCATTATCTGAAGACGAACAAAACCTCTATATACTACAACGACGAACGCATTCAAAATTTCGGAGACGTGAACTGCGGCCATCTCTGCCTCTCCGTGCTCGCGTTTCTCTCTAAAATAAATAACCCTCCGATCGAGGATTTCCAGAAAGCATTGTGGAACCTCAAACAGCATCACTAGGATGGGCGTGTTCCATCTCACGAGCGAATCTTCAATCTTGAAACTCACGCTGCACGACGACATCGTCTATCCTAAATCCGTGGCTCTGCGTGCATTCTACAGCATGTACCTCATACCTAACGTCACGCAGCACAACAACAAAATTAGCGTCGGAAGCGAACACATCGTCGTCACGCCAGGACAATACAATCTTTCCACTTTGCAAGCTCAGTTACCCAAAGGCACGTACTTTTCTCAAAATTCGGTCACGCACAGAGTGGAAATCCTATCCGCGACGGAGACCGTGGACCTGGGCACCATGGGAGAACTTTTAGGTTTTGAGAATGACACAAAACTCGAAGCTGGCATCAAGCACACGGCAACCAACATTCCTAAATTCTTGGCCATAGAGACTCTGAACGTACACTGCAACGTGGCGGAAGGCATGATCACGAAATCTTCGGACGGATTATTAGGAAGTCACAAGCAGACGGGAATCATAGCCACTTTCAAACCAAGTTCCGAGTTCATGGAACCGATCATCTACACGCCCTCTTCGCCGATCTATTTTCCAGTATGTCGCAACCGCATAGACGACATAGAGTTGGTGGTAACGAACGAGAAAGGAGACGTGGTGGATTTCGCAGGTGCCACTACGACGGCCATCGTGGAGATCAACGTATAATAAATAACACACATAGTGAAATGGAGCAAATCGAAAGTTACGAATTGCAATCTTTCCCTCCCAACCGTCGCACGTTCGCCAATCTGAACGAAGCGAACAGGGAGATTGAATACGACGTGGACGTAGGGGATGGGTTCGTTCATCCTCACAGAGCGGACCTCTACCTTCAATTCGACGTGGTGAAGAAAGAAAACGGAGACGCGTTTCCTGCAGCAGCAAACTTGATACTCGTGGACAACTTCGTGCCTCACCTGTTCTCGCAGGTGGAGGTGAGGAAACACAACACCGTCATCGACAGAATAGATTATCCAGGCATCACGTCGACGGCAGTGGGAACATTGAAATTATCCAAAACGGACGCAACGTACTATCAGGCCGGGGGATTCGAAGCCGGGACCAAAATATCGACGACAAGTCACACGGTGCTTTTTCCCATGCGTCTGCTGCCTGGTTTCTTCTCGGACTACAAGGAGATCATGTGGAAGGGAGGACTGCGCGTCACGTTTCGAAGAGCGGCCAACGACAACGACGCACTGATGGGGTACGCTACTTTGGGTCCGGACGGCACCACGCCGCTGCCCAACACTTTACCCGAAGCGGCCAAGTGCGTCATCCGGAGCATGGAATTGAGAATGCCGGTGGTGGAATACGAAACGAACTACGCCCTCAAGTACAAAGCGGAGATCTTGAAAAGTCCGCAGGTGCCGATTCACTTTCACGGTTACCAGTGCGTGCAGAAGATGGCGTCGGGAAGTCACATGGAATTCGACGTGACGACGCAGTTCAACAACATACAGTTCGACATGCCAGATTTCGTCGTGGTGCTCTTTCAGACCGGACGCAATAACGATCAGGAAAAAGATTCCAGCAAGTTCGACGACTGCAAGATCAAGAACGTTTATCTCAAAAATGGACGTAACGAAGTGTTCCCGCGCGAGAATTACAACCTCCACATGACCAAAAACGATTACCTCAAACTTTACGAAGCTTACACGGCTTACAAACGCGTGACCGAGGGAAGCGTGGACGTGTACTACGCGCCCAGCGAATTCAAAACACGCAGGCCGATGTTCGTCATCAACACATCTAAGAGAAAGCAGGTGGTGGTCAACGATCGAACCAACATCAAGATCGTGTGCGAGTTCCACGACGCGCTGCCTGCCGATACTCTGTGCAGCGTCATCCTGATTGCAGAGAAGTTTTTTGTGTATGATGTCAAAAATGAAAGAGTGACCGAACAGGTTTAAGTAAAAAAAATCACATAATTCTCAAAAAATTATACTGACCGCAGGTTTAAATATTAGATTAACCGGGGTGTAAGGGGTGATCTTCCACGTAGTACACCCAAATGTCAACCTCACTTCCACGTTAGTGCACCCTGGACTTAAGACTAACGAGGCTCTGGCGACTGGCCCCATGGCCAGTATAATTTTGTTTGTATTGTCCTGTTCTTTTGTCCTTATGTGTGCTGAGTGCCCCTTTACAGCCTCAGCTTTTAACAGAAGTCAGAACATTTTAAATTTTTTAGTTATGCAACGTTAGAGTTGTTATTTGTAGAGGTAAGGGGCTGGCCCCCGTATACTGTGACGGGAGCAAAATAGCCTAAGTGCTGACGCTCCCAAAATTTTAAATTCAAATTCTAGTCAAATTAGATTAACCTGCAACGCAATGTTTAGGATGTACTGCGAGGAACACCTTCTTACATTTGTGAGAATAATCTGGAATAAAAAAAAATAAAAAAAAACAAATTAATTTTAATGCATTTATAATAAATCACACTTGAACGCACAAAGGAACTTCCCCTTTGGCCCTGCGTGTGCCCCATATTCACCCCGTAGGGCGCGGCAGGGAGTTAGTCCCGCTAAAAATTCCAAACGTCCACGTGTTTTTTTTTTAGCATTTGAAGATAAACAAAATATTGTTTATATTTTGGCTATATTAAATTAGAACTTCTGTTACATAAATTGTTTTTTTTTCATACATACATACATACATGCCATTTACCACATTCTAAGCTAATTTTTAGATGATGGTAGCCCCATGGGAGCGTGTGAATCCCACATTTCAGAACGCAAATCTTGTTGTCGCGTGGGTCCAGGGCAACCTTTCTCACCTGGTTGGTTGTCAACACATGGTCGACGCTCTGGATGCGCTGCTCCACTCCTGCAATTGACGTCCCATTTATAAGGGCTTTGACGTAATCCGCGAACTTGAGGTCCTCTCGGACGACCCGCCTGTCCACACCCTTAGCCTTTTTCGTGATGGATCCTTCTGCCCGAATAGCATAGGTTTTGGAGCGAAGACCGGCATCCTCGAGCACCAGATCACCTTTCTTCTCGTCTTTGAGTTTGCCAGGCGCCAGGCAGTTGTCGAAGAGGTCAACCAAAGATGGAACCGTGGCCATGTCCTTGTACGCGTCGGCTGTGTGAACCTGATATATTAAACTGTCCGTGTCTATGTAGAGAAGCGAGATGTTGTGGCCGTAGTGTGCACGTAATATGTCGTAGTACGTCTCGAACATGTGTAGCTTGCTCAGATCCAGAACCGCGACTCCAACGTAGATGGGCTTGTTGAGCCTCACCTCACCTCGATTCATGTGAATCAGAGCCAGCTGCTCATTGTAAATGGTCCCTGATTTGAATAACGGGTTTGCTACGAGCCTGCAACATTGTGCTTTGTTTGATATTAACCTCACATCTACACGATTTCGCACATTCTCCATAGTTTTCCCGAACACCGCATTGTTCATTAACTTGAAGAAATCGCGATCGAAATCAGAAGTGGCGACTGTGCGATGTTTGGTGTTGAGCTCGATGTATGGCCTCATCCATGGAGAATGCTCGAACATCAAAACTCGATGTACCGTGCGGACGGTAACCCCTCGCTTCATCAACCACCGGAGGTTTTGGTAGTGCAGGACATAACGCTCTTTGGGCACAAAGTCCATGATGAGCTTTGCTTGGTTCGAGCCGGGTGGGCATTTGAATTCCGGGACTGGCGGAAGATCGCAGAACAAATCCTGCACCTTCTCGGAGAACTCGATGTCCACCTCGGCAAAAAATCCACGCTCCGAATCGTGGAAACCTTCAACGTCGAAGTTGGAGGGATCGGCCCACTCGAAGCCTCCAAAGGGGAGTGGCTTCATCATGCAGTATCCGTAGAGGTTGTTGACGTCCGTGTGCATGATGTAGCTGGACGGTTGCGAAGGGTCGTAACCGGTGGCCATGTGGTGATTGTTGGCGCGTGCGTATCGCAGCGGCACCTGGACCATTCCACCCCGCACGGCACGTTCCACGAACAGCATCATGTCCACGTCCGAAAGAAGCTCAAGCCTGATTTTCGTAAGAAGAAGCATGGCCGACCAAGCCAGTCCGGGAAGACTGTAGAAGTATGCAGGGTCCAGCTTGTAGATGGTCTTCGCAGTTGCACGAAACGCCTGGAACACGTCGGCGAGGAGCGTCACATCAAGTTTGAGGTACGCATCGTGGTAGTCCCCGAGATTTTGGCAATCCAGCTCGCGCCACATGGACTGAGCATGGTTATAGTCATCCTCAGATATGTCCGAGCCTCGCAGCTTGCTATAGAAGTTTGCTCGAGGAGGTAGCGTCGTCTCCGCGAACTTGGTAGGGTCCGTGACGTATTCGTAGGGGTAGACCCCCTTACGCCTGAAGAGACCGGCGTCCAAGTTCGGAAAATTCGCAGAGGTGATGAGTGTTTCCTCGTCGCTGAGCTTCCCCGCGAGAGCATCGAGGCTGGCCGGGAGGAACCTCAGGGAGTCGAGGAAGCGAAGCTCGACGGTAGAGCGTGATTCCGGGATTCGAACCCACTTGCTCAAGCTAATGTAACGCTCCTCGTTCTGCGCCAGGACGTTGATTCGCATGTCGTCGTACCCCAAGTGAAGCACCAGATGGTGGAAGTCGTATCCCGAGCCATTGTGAAAAAACACAGGGATGAAGCGCGGGTCCCGGGCCATTAGGTTGCATCCGTTGCACCAAGGACCAACATACCTACCGTTAAAGTGATCGTGGTGTTGGACTTTACGGTTGTTGGCAGTGTACTCCTCGACGCAGACAGGGCAAGCGATGGTCTCGTCGTGTCTACGTTGATCGTCGGGGGACAGTGGGAGCATAGGCTTGCGGGTCAACAGTACCTTCCCTATCTCGATGGCCTCGACAACCATCCTCTCGAGGAAGTGTTTAACTGCGTCGGGACCGCGATACACGTAGGGCTCGGGGGCGACGTGCTGGTCTCGTCGCACCACAACGTATGCGAAACTGGATGCCTCGTGGAGTTGGTAAGGGGTGGTGGAGGAAACTTCGGGATCGGGATCGCAAGTGGACAGGGGCTTGAGGAAGGCCTCGAAGTCCGCGATGATGATAGCGGGGTGCTCCACCATGGCACCATGCATGTGGAAACGCTCCACGGTGCCAGGTTTGGGCAAGACTGCCACACCCGGCTCGTTGGCATTGCAATAAAATTTGTGGCGAGCGAGCTTCTCTGCAGCGATGTTGGGGCCTCTGATGCGCTGGTAATCCTGCTGTTTTTGATTATGAAATATAGACAAGCACCTGCGACACACCTCGACGTGGGTTTTGTCTTTGCTCTGTTGGCTCGACACCAACCGGGAGAGGGAACGGATAAGGGTGTAGTGGTGATGAGTTTCGTCCTTGATGAGCAGAAGGTGAATTTCCCGAGCATCATCGTCGTCTACATCGCTCACCCGGATAGGGTACACCACATTTTTGTCGGTGAGGCCGTAAACGTTGATAGCCAACCGAGGGTTGTGTGTACGGGCCTCGAACTTGCGAATGTCCGAAAGCGCCACCGGGTAGTCGATCCCAGCCATAGCATCTTCCAGTTCCGACTCGTAGGGTAGGTAGTGGTTAACTCGATGTGGATGGTTTTTCCTGCTGACAGGGTGCAAAGCTGCAAGCACCGACCATACGAAGCACTTGGCGTCACCGTTCTGAATGTTCAGGACGGCCGTCTTTGCCGCGATGGAAGATGGTAAGGGGACGTAGCTGGAGGCGGAGAGAGGCGTAAACTTGCAAAGTTTGACGCGCAGTTCGTGAGGCCCGCCACACAGCGAACCCCCCGAGCCCTCAGCTTCATGTTCTTCTTGTTTAACCGCCAGCTCCTCGGCAAACTGGTTGTAGATGACCTCGAGGTTGTCGACATCCGCCAGATGCAGCGTCTTCGCCTTGGTGTTGTGGCAGAAGCTGTAAATTTCATCGGACGGCTTCTTGTACTGGCAACGTAGCGATGCGTAGAATTTGGTGGAGTGCGTTCCAAGCGCATCACCGAGGATGGAAATTATCTCTGCTCGCTTCTCCTCTAAAAAGCTACGAACGTCGCATAAGCCCTCCGAAGTGAGGACAAAATCCTCCAACAAACGCTCGAAAGCAGATTGGTTCGCTTTCGTCATACGCTTGACGCGTTTCGTGGGTGGTGCATTGATGGAGGCTGCTTCTGCCTTCCTCTTGGTGGAGGTCGAAGGATGAGCCCCAGATGTATTTTCGCTTAGACAAGTAAGCTTATGCTTCTTGGCATACGCAATTGTGAAGCGTATATTGCATCCGGAACACAGTTCGGTGGCAGCCAAATGCTTGCCTGGCACGCAGGTGCGACAATGTCTTGCAAAATGTTTGCTTGATATGTTTGTTTTTTTGCACACAGGGCAATTTTTCATGGAGCGCATTTTTTTTAGGGGTATGTTTATTTATATGTGATCTGTTGGTGGTAGAGTGTTTACGAAATGCCTTATGAGAAAAATTTTGTAAGCTAATTCTAATTAGCGTTAGTTTGGGGGGTTTATTTATATATGGGTAGTGCTTATTTTTGCTACAAGTAAGTGTAAGTGGCAAGTAAGCTGGTGTCGCTTGAAGTTGTCAATAGAAATATTTTTCCCACACTTAGAGCACAGTTTGGTCGCACATATTTGTTTTCCCGGCACACAAGTACGGCAGTGTCTTTGAAAATGTTTACTTGACACAGCAGTTTGGTACGTAGAGCAATTTTTACAGAACGTATAATGCAGAAATTTTTTGGGGGTATGTTATTTAATATCCAATGCTGTGCAATGCAAAATATAATTCTTCACTTTTTTTTTAACTATTCTCTATGATCTTACTTGGTTTTTTTTTGTTTTTTCGCCAAATTATATGCTTCTAGTCTCCTATACAATACAATATACGTACAATATTGTCAACAGTATCATATTTGAGCAGGTCGCTTGTCACCTAAACACTACAGCTCACAGGTTGGTAAAATCTGGCATGAAAGCAGATAATACGCTTAAGTCTTATTTATATGTAATTTTCACAGGGGCGTACAATATTGTCAACAGTATCATATTTGAGCAGGTCGCTTGTCACCTAAACACTACAGTTTACAGGTTGGTAAAATCTGGCATGAAAGTAGATAATACGCTTAAGTCTTATTTATATATAATTTTCACGGGCGTACAATATTGTCAACAGTATCATATTTGAGCAGGTCGCTTGTCACCTAAACACTACAGTTTACAGGTTGGTAAAATCTGGCATGAAAGCAGATAATACGCTTAAGTCTTATTTATATGTAATTTTCACGGACGTACAATATTGCCAACAGTATCATATTTGAGCAGGTCGCTTGTCACCTAAACACTACAGTTTACAGGTTGGTAAAATCTGACATGAAAACAGATAATACGCTTAAGTCTTATTTATATGTAATTTTCACGGACGTACAATATTGTCAACAGTATCATATTTGAGCAGGTCGCTTGCCACCTAAACACTACAGCTCACAGGTCGGGAAAATCTGACATGAAAGCAGATAATACGCTTATGTCTTATTTATATGTAATTTTCACGGGGCGTACAATATTGTCAACAGTATCATATTTGAGCAGGTCCCTTGTCACCTAAACACTACAGCTCACAGGTTGGCAAAATCTAACATGAATGCAGATAATACGCTTAAGTCTTATTTATATGTAATTTTCACGGACGTACAATATTGTCAACAGTATCATATTTGAGCAGGTCGTTTGTCACCTAAACACTACAGTTTACAGGTTGGTAAAATCTGACATGAAAGCAGATAATACGCTTAAGTCTTATTTATATGTAATTTTCATGGACGTACAATATTGTCAACAGTATCATATTTGAGCAGGTCGCTTGTCACCTAAACACTACAGCTCACAGGTTAGGTTAGACCAAAAAAGCTGTAGATGGGTGTTGGTACTTGTCGGTTGTTTAACTCTTCCCTCTCTCTCTCTCCTCTCTCTTTTTTTTTGTAAAAAGCCATGGCAAAAATACCAGTAGGTTGGCAACCTTGCTTTATGCACAGCCTCAAGCAAGATTGCCAGCTCCTTGCTTTATGCACTGTAAGCCAAGCCTCAAGCAAGATTGCCAGCTCCTTGCTTTAGGCTAGATTAAACCCAAAAAAAACCTTGGTGATTTTTTCGAGTAAGCAGCTGGCAACACTGCCAGAAAATGGGGCTCATGCCTTACGAGAGAAATCCATTAAGGCGAGCCCCACCGAGCCCCATTTTCGGGCGCGGTACCCGTGCACTTGCACTACTCACCGCCTTCGTTGGTTTCCATGCTGGGATACAATCCGAACACTTCATCCTTGTCGAACTTCCCCGTGCTCAGGTAGTCTCGTGCCAAAGGTCCCAACTCGATCTTATCCGAAGACGACGACGTGCTACCTATGGCTCGACGTCGTGCCGGTACTTCCTTCAGTTCGAACGGCGTCGAAGGAATGCTCGAAATGGGCGTGGGTACAGCGTAACTTTTAGCTGCAAGCGGTACGAGTTCGTTGATCAAATTTTTATTTTGTTCCGTGACACCTTTAATTTCTTTACCTAGACCGGTGATGGCGTCGATCACAGGTTGATCCTGACGTTTCTTCTCTTCGTAGGATCCGCGATTTTCGGATTTCCAACCTTTGAAGCGCTTCACGAGGTATTCTCGCAACTTGAGATTTCCGTCTTCTTGAAATTGACGTTTTGACATTTTGCTATATACGTTGAAACGTTTTTGAAACGTCGAATTCTCAGCCTATACGTTCGGTTCTCGTAGTTTTCTGCTGTCACCCTCTCGAGACTATCCACTTTTTCTAACACTCACTTTTTATTGTAATGGTTATTTTATATATGCTTGTCAGACGTTTGAAATAAAAGAACGTTTTTTCAAATTTTATTTTTTAGTTTCTCGACTTTTGATTTTTTTTTGATTTTTTTCTTCTTGTTGCAAATCTGAAATCGTCCTCTTGTTAGCCTTTGAGACGTCTAGATAAACGTTTATTTTATTTCTATATTTTCCATGGTTTGCTTTTCGAGTCATGTCGATGGTCACGAATCCGAAATCACCTTGTTTCCAACAGTGGGAGCAGAATTGAGAAAATAGATTGTAATTCATTTCAGCCCCTACGTAATCATCGTGTGCGTGTTTTAAATTGGTGTGGTCTTGTCGAAACAAGCAAATGAAATTAGCATTGTCGCGTAGCAGTTGTTTCGGAACCTTGGAAAAAGTTTGTGCCAGGTAGAAACAATCCAATCCTTTGTGACGTCCTCGAGTGAAAAAATTACGAATCTCGTTTTGATTTTCCAAGATCATGTCGTCGAACACCACAACGGAATTCTCGAGACAATCGTCCAGTGGAATGATTTCAGTTGCGAAAGTTGCAATGCCCAGTCCCTCGTACAGTTTCATAAGTTGCTGGTATTTCGCTTGTTCGAGACTTTTCGAAAATACGTAGAGGTGTCTGTTTTCCCAGTCTAACCAATTAGGTGCGAGGATAAAATTATCAATGAGCAGTGTCGTCTTTCTGCACCCCGAAGGTCCTACGATCAGACATCGTATGCTGTCGGGGAGCAATTCGCCGTTTCTTTTCTTCGTTTGATTTTCCGAATCAGGTAGACGTTTCACGACATTCCACGTACTCATAGAATCACTTCGTTCGAATCGATCCAACTCGTGTCCGGAAGTCCCAGCCATTTCACCAAAAGTTTGTCACCTCTCTTGCGCAAAACTTTCTCGATGAGGTACGTGTCGGGGTATTTAGTTTTAGAGAGTTCCTCCTCGTAGAAGCGCCCCAATAAAATTTCACTGCCACTGTCCTTTATTATATACGTGTGACGGTTTCCGGGTAGAACTCGAACTACGGTAAAAAGTTCCGTGCTCCAGTTTCGTGTGAAACCCCTGTCGAACGTTCGCTTCAATTTACTGACCCTCACCTGGTCTCCAATTTTGTATTTAGGTTTTTTTGTCGTGGGTGTGTACTTTGGACAGTAAACGCTTCAAATTAAACGTTGCTCGTCGGACTTGGTAACGTCAGCTGGCTTCATGCCAATCGTTCTGTGCCGTGTGTGGTTATAGTCGTTAACGAGTTCCGGAAGAATGGTGACCCACTTGTAACTTCCCTGAAGCGTAAAGCGTGACCACATGCGCGATTAAATCTTTCCACGATGCTGGCCTTGACGTCACTGAAGGTCGAGTAATGTCGAACGTCGTGTTTCCGAATAAACTTTTGGAATACGGCATTGTAAAATTCCTTCCCCTTGTCCGTGTGCAGAAACCGAGGTCGTCTGCCGCCGCTTTCGCGAAAAATTGTCTTGAATGCTTCCGTGACACATGTTCCTGTTTTCGGCTTCAAAGGTAGAGCCCATGCGAATTTCGAAAACGTGTCTATGACGGTGAGGAGGTACTTGTTGCCCTTGTTCAATTTATGTACGTTTTTTAACTTGCCGCTGCTCATCTCGACGAGGTCGCTTTCCCAGAGGTCGTCGATGCCCTTGGTTACCACCGCCAAACGTTCATAGTTGCGGCGTGCAGGTTTATGCAATTCTTGGACGATGGCTTGCCTAGACATTTTTTTTTTAGAGATTACGTGGTTTGAAGAGAAGCACCAGCGTGATGGGATTCAAATCGCTCCTCAACTTTTTGACTCGGACATCCAACATGAGAATCTCTTCTGCGTGGTCTACACGCTTGGTGTGGCCGAAAATGTCGTTAGGCATTTTGTTAACGGTTACTTATAATAGGATAGGTGATTCGTAATTCTACGAAGAGAGGAACGAGTTTGTCGTAATCTCCTAGGAGTTCCACGTAAAGATAATCTCCTGCAGACACATCGTACGCCATGTTAGAAAGCATCTTGTCGTGCTTGATTCGAAAAATGTTCTTGCCGGTAGATATTTTGATTTCGCCTGCGTTCTCCGGATTCACGGTGATCCGAAGTTTCCCTCCGATCGGAAATTCGTAGAAATGTAAATTGTTATTGAAGACGTAAAAAATCTTGCCCACATCATCATCCAATTTTGTCCAAATACTGTTGAGGTGAATGATCAACAGACCATTGAGTTTAGTTAACATGGAAGGTAGAAATTCATGATCTGTCGTCGTGCGGTGTACAGTCTCCATTGTTTGCTTTCGGAAACCAAAGAGATTCATTGTCCTTGATAGTTATTTATCGTGTATGTGAGACAGTTTACGTTTATTTTTTTTTTTCATTTGCATTGCCTACAATTTTTACTAATTTCTAAACGATAGTGTCCCCAAGGCAACGTGTGGATTCCACAAGACAAAATACATCTTTTATCGTCATGCGGATCTAATGCTACTTTCCTAACTTTGTTTATTGTAATCACGTGGTCTACACTTTGTATTCTTTGTTCTATACTTAGTATCGTCGATTGTGAGTAAAGGCAATCGATGTAATCGTGGAAGGTGAGTTTGTTCTCCACCGTATTCTTGCCCACACCTTTTGCTTTCTTCGTGACGCTACTCTCTGTTCTCATGGCATACATTTTCGAACGCAAACCCGCGAACTCGACAATAATATCACCGTTACATTCATCTTTTAGTTTACCTATTACTTTTTTGTTACGAGCTGGAATTCCAAATCTGTTGGGTTGAGGATACGCAGAAGTATCGAAATACTCAAGCATGGAAGGATTTTTTATGTCTTCATAGAGGTTAGGTGTTTGTATGCTGTAAATGAAGCTGTCGGTGTCCGTGTACAAAAGTGATATTTTATCATTGAAGAAGGGTTTCATCACGTCGTAATGAAATTCGAACATGTAAAGTTTCGACAAGTCGAGAACCGTTGCGCCAACGTAAATTGGTTTTCTGAATTTCATCAATTTTATATCTAGATTGAAAAGTGCCAAATTCTCGTTGTAAATTTTTTTCGTCTTGAATCTATGATCGGCCACCCACTTCATGCATTTATTTTTATCCGAAATCAATTTCACGTCTACGTGATTCCGCACGTTTTCCATCGTCTTGCCATACACCGCGTTATTCATCAATTTAAAAAAATCTTTGTCTAAATCGGAAGTGGCAACCGTCCTATGTTGCGTGTTTGTTTCAATGTAGGGTTTGAGCCACTCGGAATGTTTAAACCTGAGGACTCTTCTAACATTCGCTACCTTAGCCCCCTTCCCGATCAAGAATCGGAGATTCGAGTAATGAACAACGTATCTCTTTTTCCCCTCTAGAGTCAATAAAAGCTTGCATTGATTAGAATGAGGCGAAGATTTGAACTCGGATGCCGGTGGTAAATCGCTGAACAGATCGTGTAAGTGGTCGGGGAATTCGATATCCACCTCTGCGAAGAAGCCATACTCACTATCGTCGAAATTTTCTACGTCTATTGATGCCCATTCGAATCCCCCGTAAGGAAGTTTCTGTACCATGGCATGTCCGTAGAGATTATTGACGTCGGCGTAGAAGATGTAATTCGATGCTCGATTTGAATCATAATCTTCTTTCATGTGCACGTTGTTGGCTTTTGCATATCTCTGCACGCATTGTACCATCCCGCCCCGAATCCCCCTCTCGATGAAAAGTAACATGTCCACGTCCGATATCAGTTCCAGCTTGACCTTTGTCTGGAATAACATTGCCGACCACGCTAATCCCGGTAGGCTGTAGAAATACGCTGGATCTAATTTGTAAATATTCGTTGCCGTTTTCCTGAACGCTTGATTTTGATTTTGATTTTGAATTTAAAATTTTGGGAGCGTCAGCACTTAGGCTATTTTGCTCCCGTCACATTATACGGGGGCCAGCCCCTTATCATTACAAATAACAACTCTAACGTTGCATAACTAAAAATGTTAAAATGTTCTGACTTCTGTTAAAAGCCGAGGCCGTAAACGGGCACTCAGCACACACAAGGATAACAAACAGGACAACACACACAAAATTATACTGGCCATAGTGCCAGTCGCCAGAGCCTCGTTAGTCTCTTGTCCAGGGTGCACTACGTGGAAGTGAGGTTGACTTTTGGGTGCACTACGTGGAAGCAGCACCCCTTACACCCCTCCTGAACGCTTGACAAACATCCGCGAGTATCGTCACGTCTAATTTTAAGTAGGCATCGTGGTAGTCTCCGAGTGTCCTACATCCTAATTTCTCCCACATGAGTTGCGCGTGTTGGTATTCTTCGTCCGTGATTCCTTTCTCTCTGAGTCTGCTGTAAAACTCTCTTGGAGGTGAGAGAGCGTCGTCGTTAAATTTAGAATTATCACTAACGTATTCGTAAGGATAAATCCCTTTACGTCTAACGAGTTCTATGTCTACGTTGGGAAAACTAGCTTTTGTAATTTTGAATTGTTCGTCTAGAAGTTTGCTGGCAAGAGCGTCCAGGCTGGCAGAGAGAAATCTGTACGAATCCAGAAACCTCATCTCGATGGTATTTTTAGTCTCGGGAATCATAACTTTCTTACTTATAGAGATGTATCGTTCTTCGTTTTGAGCAAGAATATCTATTTTTTGAGCGTCGTATCCGAGTTTCCTAATTAAGGGATGAAAATCGTAATTAGAACCATTGTGAAAGAATATGGGGACGAATTTTGGTTTTTGGATTTTGAGGTTGCATGCATTGCAGATTCCGCTTATGAAGCGACCGTCCGTATGCGAATGGTGAAACACTTTTCGATTGTCGTCCGTGAAGTGGTTATCGCACACGGGACACTTGACGGTGTCGTAGTAATTTTGAAGTTCGATGGCAGATAACGGAAGCATCGGTTTCGATGTTTGCAGCATGCATCCAATTTTCCCAACCTCCTCGACCATCTTTTCGAAGAAGCGTTCGATTGCATCAGGTCCTCGGTATACGTACGGTTCATCTATTTTATCCCGTCGCACGACAACGTAACCGAAACTGTTTGGTTCGTGAAGCTGGTAAGGTGTGGTGGAAGAAACTTCGGGATCCGGATCGCAGTACGAGATTGGTTTGAGGAACGCTTCGAAATCAGCAACGATGATGGCGGGATGTTCCAACAATGCCTTGTGCATTTTGAATTCTTCCACTTCGTTCTTTTCGGGCATCAACATTCGAAGCGGTCTGTTGTTGCCGCAATAAATTTTATGTTCGGCAAGTTTCTCGATAGCAATCTGACGTCCGGTGTATTTTCGATAATCGGATTGTTGTCGATCGTTGAACGTGGTTAGACATCTCGGGCAAACTTCGATGCAATGTTCATACTTGGTACTTTGACTTCTGACCAAGCGTGATAGTGAACGAATGAGACAGAAATGGTTAACACTGTCGTTTGAAATAAGAAGAAGATTAATCACACGAGCATCGTCATCGTCGACATCGCTTATCCTGACGGGATGCACGACATGTTTATCCAACGTATAGGAATACACGTTGATGATTAAGCGTTTTCCTTCTGCTTCTCGTGCTCGTGTTTCGAATTTTGATATATCAGAAATGGTCACCGGGTATTCGATGCCTGTCATTGCATTTTCCAGTTCAGGTTCATGCTGCTTGTAATGATAAACCCGTTCTGGATGATTTGACGAATGAATCGGGTGAAGTTTCGCCAACACACACCAAAGAAAACATTTATCATCTATATTTTGAATATTCAGCACAGCTTTTTTATTTTTAATATCCACTGGAAGAGGAACGTAGCTGGATGCACGAAGAGGCGAGAATTGGTTCACGTAAACGGTTAACGTGTGAGGACTTCCACACAGAGACCATCCCGACCCTTTAGCCTCGAAATCGTCATGTTTCTTAACCAGTTCATTTGAAAGATCAGAATAAAATCCGTCCAAATTACCGACATCCGCCAAATGAAGAGCCTGGTTTTTTGTACGATGATAAAAAATACTTGTTGTACCATCGACTTTTTCGTATTCGGAAAATAGATCAACGTATACTTTTATGGAATTATTTTCCAATTTATTTTTTGGAATATTTATCACGGATGTTTTCGTTTCACGCAAGAAACTAAGAATGTCGCAGCCTGGTTCCGAAGTAAAAGAGAAATCCTGAATATGACGGTTGAATGCAGATCTAATTGGTTTGCGTTCATCCGATAATTTAACTTGTTTGGAAGTAGAAGCTTCCGTTTCTGGATCATCGATTTTTCTTTTCAATGTTACTTGTTCGGTCGATGGTTTGCAAATTTTAAGGTGTTTACTTAAATTTGGAATGCTGATCATCTTTCCGCATCGAGCACAAGACTTAGAAGGTAACGAACGATTAATTCTCGAACCTGTTTCGCTACATCTTGCCCTGTGTACCGATAAATTGTTCCTTGAGATTAGCTTCCCACAAGTAACACATTCAGTTTTATCATGTTTTCGATTGAAACTGGTGGTGGATGCCATTATGCTTTCTCCAAAATCACAGAAATCAAAAAGTGTCTAGTATATATAGCGATACAATTTTCAGGTATGTTATTTTATATAGAATTTCTTGGGTGTGAATACAAAAATCGAGAATTCAATCTACACTGTGAATAGAATTTTCAGGTATGTTATTTTATATAGAATTTCTTGGGGGTGATTACAAAACTCAAAAAATTCAATCTATACTGTGAATAGAATTTTCAGGTATGTTATTTTATATAGAATTTCTTGGGGTGATTACAAAACTTAAAAATTCAATCTATACTGTGAATACAATTTTCAGGTATGTTATTTTATATAGAATTTTCTCGGGGTTCATACGTCCCTCTACCCGAGCGGGCCTCTCACCTTCAACGTGAACTTTTGGGAGTGGCGCGAATTCCACACCGGAACCAGCAAGCACGGAAGTGGATGTTTATCGCGGCAATATGAATCCCCAACCGGCTGAACGGAAGCGGATCTCCACGTGTATTTCTCGCCCGACACGCTAAACGCCTCACGTGCATCCGCAAGATCATGGCCTTGCGTAAAAAAGATCAAGGATTTTTTTTTTTTTTTTAAATTTTGGGTGCGTCAGCACTAAGGCTATTTTGCACCCGTCACACTATACGGGGTCCAGCCCCTTATCTTTACACATAACAACTCTAACGTTGCTTAATTAAAATCATAAAATATTAAAATGTTCTGACTTTCGTTAAAAGCTGAGGCTGCAAAGAACACTCAGCACACATAAGGACAAAAGAACAGGACAATACAAACAAAATTATACTGGCCATAGGGCCAGTCGCCAGAGCCTCGTTAGTCTTCAGTCCAGGGTGTACTAACGTGGAAGTGAGGTTGACATTTGGGTGTACTACGTGGAAGATCACCCCTTACACCCCAAAAGATCAAGGAAGCCAAGAATTGCGAGAAGACCTTGCCGCCGGGCAAACTGCTAGAAATGGACGCGAAACAGAACACTGCTAAATTAATGATGAACAGCATGTACGGTCAGATGTACGAGCTGAAAGATATTCCGGAAGAGATTCGAACTCAGGTGAACCAATTTTACGTTCGAAGGCCGTACGGGAAAACGTGGGGCTCGTTCGTTTCGAAGAATCCCCAGCTTGCGCTTCTCTAGTTACTTTTCTCTCGCGAACCATCTTATTGAAATCGCGCGACGTAGTTGAAAATTTCCCCTCGAACCCCAGCGTCCGCACATGATGTACATGGACACGGATTCGCTTTTTATCCTCATGGAAAAACGCCATCAGGCTAATCTGATCGATCACCTGCACGAGCGGTTGGTCCCCGAACTGCGGGTGAAGGTTGAATTCGTACTGAAAAACTTTTTCGCGCTAACGAAGAAAAAATACGTCGTGCAGCTGACCGACAGCGACGAGGTGCAATTTAAAGGGTTGAGGACCGCCATAGACGTGCGAGAGAGGAATTTTTTACATACAATCTTGAAGAAAGCTTGGGGCGAATACTTCGACACGGGATATAGAACCATGTACTCGGTCGATCAGATCGTCACGAGCATCGTGTGGCCCAAGGCGAAGGCTTACTTGGAGTTCGTGGAAAGGCACGCGACTCAATTCGATCTGGGGAGGAAGCTCGATCTCTCTGCTTCGCTGGCTAGTTTCAAAAGCGACTGCATCAACGCTCTGGCTTGGCGTCACACGTTTTCGAGAAAGTTTTCGGAAAGGATCCGGCCAAGTACTTGCGAACGATTTTTCCGAACACCGTCTGCGACGGCCACGTTCTCAACGAATTCACGTGGACGACCCAGCATCGTTTCCACACGCATTACTTTCTCGGCTGGGGTCTGATCTATCGATTCTGCTGCATCATCCCAACGTTCTTCATCATACACTGCAACATCAATTACCTGGTGTTGCATTATACTGTTTTGGAAAACAAGTTGAACGTCCTGAAAGATTTGTACCAGGACGTGACCGAAACTGACGCGTTCAAAACTCAATTTCTGCGCCTCTTGAGGACGGAAAAGAGAATATCGAATCAGTACAAAACCTTCGAACGGACGATCCTGCCCGATAATTTTCGTTTCCACCAGATCGTGGAGGGTGGCAGCGAGCACCACAAAGTGTGGTCGTGGGCCGCGTACATCGATTCTCTCAACCTGGACGCGAGCAAAGAACGCTATTTCCCCAAAAAAGATTCCGCATTCGTTCGGGAGCGTATCGAGCGCGTGAACTGGGTGAAGGTCCCCGCACCGTGGGTCGAAGTCGTGCGAACGCTTTTTTCTTATTTTCACATGAAAGATCGCAATTTCGGAGCCAGGCAATTATTTGGAACCGAGGCGAACAACAACACCGTGAAAGCGGTCGTTTCTCCAAAGTTGGGATTCAGCTTGATTCTCGACCAGATCGACCCGCAGGATTGATTGATTGATTGAGTTAAAATTTGTGGGTGCGTCGGCACTTAAGGCCATTTCGCACCCTTCTATGTATACGGGGAAATGTCCCCTTATCTAAAATTCTGACTTAAAATTTAAAAAAGGGGTGTAGATAGCCCCTTGGAAAAAAACTAAAAGTGCAAGCTTGTAAAGAGACCTGCACGAGACAAACACGACACATTAAAAAGTCAGAAAAAACAAACTAAAAACCTCCTTACAGACGGTGGAAGAGTTCAGCTCTTCGCAAAAACCTAAAAACATGGGATAAAATACTGCTGTCATCACCCAAGAGGGATGACAAACAGCTGGAAAGGTTAAAAGTCTGCCGGAGGTAAGCAAGATCGACACATTCAACGAGAATGTGTCGGATGCTTAAAATAACATTACAAGAACGACACAACGGAGGGTCCAGCCCTTGCAGCAGGTGACCATGCGTTAGACGGCTGTGTCCTATACGCATGCGGGTAAGAATAACTTCTTCTCGCCGAGAGGGACGGGACGAGGAACGCCAAGCACCTATGGTGGGCTTAATAGCGTGAAGCTTGTTCCCCGTTTCCGTATCCCACTCGGTCTGCCAAGTGTCAAGAAGGCGACAACGGAACACGTTCTGCAGGTCGCTAGCAGGCAAAAGGTGGACGAGAACATCGCCATCTGCATCAGCAGACTTGGCGGCAGCATCAGCTGCTTCGTTCCCCTGAATGCCCACGTGGCTAGGGACCCAACAGAAGTGTACATCCGCACTGGCTGATAAGGACACAAGCCGTCTGAATATGCGTTGCGCTACCGGATGCCGGGAATACGGCGAATCCAGGGTCTGCAACACGCTGGTCGAATCACTGCATACAAGGACTTTCTTCAGACCATTGACGTCTGCAAAGTCCAGTGCCTTTAGAATGGCGTATAACTCTGCCGTAAAGATGGAACACGCAGGATGAAGCGAGTAACTGGAACTTTGAGAGTCTAGGACGAAGGCGCAACCAACTGATTCCACTGTCTTGGACCCATCCGTGTAAAACACATTAAAATTGGGAAGCTTCGCACGAAGTTCTAAAAACCGTTGCTGGTATACAACCATTGGTGTTTCTGCTTTTGGAAGAGCAGTTAGAGAAAAATCGATGGAAGGTGCAGGAAACTCCCAGGTAGGGAGAGGCGGAATGAGTGGAGAGACGCCAGGAAGATCACTGTCAACACCAAGTCCTGACAGGATCTCGTCTGCACGAACACCAAATGGTCTAGTGACACTAGGATGGAGCCGATACCTTTCCAGCCTATTCATGTCTGAGATGGTGTGAAATGAGGGATGTGAAGGCATCGAGCGAAGATGGAGGAAGTAGTTCACTACCAGCCGCTGTCTTCGCAGAGACAGCGACGGCTCAGATGCCTCTACGTACAAACTGGCGATAGGGCTGGTCCGAAAAGCACCAGAGCACACACGTATACCAGCATGGTGGACGGTGTCTAGGATGCGAAGTCTAGATGGGCGGGCAGAAAAATACACAACACATCCATAATCAAGCTTCGACCTGATGAGTGCACGATACAATCGAAGCAGTACCGTCCTATCAGCACCCCAGGAAGTATGGGATAAAACACGTAAAAGGTTGAGAACTCGAAGACAAGAGAACTTTAACTGGCGAAGGTGAGGTGGCTATGTTAATTTCTTATCGAAAATGAGGCCCAGGAAGCGGACCTCATTCTCGAAGCACAGGGGAGATTTCCCCATGTACAGGTCAGGATCGAAATGACATGTACGCTGACGACAAAAGTGAACACACACGGATTTCTCGGATGAGAAGGTGAAATCTGTTTGGGAGGACCACTCAACCAAACGGTTTATCGTCAGTTGGAGTTGACGAGAAGCTGACGCGAGATTCCGTGAGCGACAAAAGATCGTGAGGTCGTCTACATACAGAAGACCATGTACAGGGGCAACAATGCTCGCCATAACACTGTTCACTGCTATGGCAAACAGAGTCACACTTAATACGCTGCCCTGCGGGACACCGTTCTCTTGTTCTTGAAGATCCGAAAAGGAGTTCCCAACACGTACGCGGAAAAAACGATCAGATAAAAAGTTTTTAATAAAGTACGCCATATGGCCACGGACGCCCCAAGAATGGAGCTGCTTTAGGATGCCAAAATGCCACGTTGTGTCATATGCTTTTTGGAGGTCAAAGAAAACTGCAACTAAATGTTCTTTGTTGAGGAATGCATCCTGAATGTGTGTTTCCAGCTGAACCAGATGGTCCAGTGTGGAACGGTTGGAGCGAAAACCACATTGAAAATTACTTATCAAGCTTGTTGATCATGCGTTCCATCAACTTGCACACACAGCTAGTTAAGGCAATAGGCCTGTAACTCGAGGCTGCGGTGCGTTGTTTACCTGGTTTCAGGATGGGAACAATAATAGCTTCTTTCCAGGAAGTGGGGAAAGAGTCCTCCAACCAAAGCCTGTTGAATACCGCCAAAAGGAAATTTCTTGCTCCAATGGGCAGATGACGAAGCATCTCATAGTGGATCTTGTCCACTCCAGGAGCTGTGATCTTAGAATCTCGAAGTGCCTGATCGAACTCCCGTTCAGTGAATGGAGAGTTGTATGGCTCGGTGTTATGACTTCGAAAAACGAGAGGCCGTCGTTCCTGACGGTCCTTCTCGCGGTGGAAACGTGGTTCATAATTTTCAGAGCTAGATGCATCAGAAAACTGCGTGGCCAAGATATTAGCTATGTCTCCGAAATCTGTGTACAACGTCCCATCGTGCTTCAGAGCGCTCAGTGGAGTAGATGCACCCCCCTGGATGCCACGTACTTTGGTCCAAACGGCTTTCGACGAAGCCTGCTTCGTCAGAGAAGACACGTATTGGACCCAGCACGACTTCTTACTGGCTCGAATGAGCTGACGGGCACGGGCACGTATAATGCGGAACTGCTCGAGGTTTGCGGCAGTGTGGTTCCTATTAAATCGATCGAGAGCATGATTGCGTTCCTTGATGGCTGCATCGATCTCCGCAGTCCACCAGGGGACTGGGCGTCGCCTAGCAGGTCCACTGGGATGTGGAATGGAGGTGCGTGCAGCATCATGCACTCGTGACACAAAGACATCTAAGGCGTCGATTGGTGGTAAAGTCGACGCAAGATCGACTTCAAGGTCCACTGCACGCTCGAAGGCTTCCCAGTCGGCCCGACTGAGATTCCAGTGAGGGTGTTGTTCACGTGATTGCTGAAGATGTTCGAAGGTAAGAATGAGAGGGAAGTGATCACTCCCACAGAGATCAGGATGAACGCTCCAAGATGTGGTAGGAGCAAGGCTGGGACTGCAAAAGGACAAGTCCAACGCAGAATATGTGCCAGAGGAAGGGCTGAAATATGTGGGAGTCCCATCACTCAGCAACGTTAAATCTGATGCCTCACGGAATTGATCTACAATTTGACCCCGGGGTTCTGTACGAACGGAGCCCCACAAACAATGGTAGGAATTAAAATCGCCCAAAAGAACTACAGGAGACGGACGTTGTTCGAATATAGCAAGGAGGTCCTCAAGAGAGAATCGCTCCTCCCTTGTGATGTAGACACAGCACACAGATATTGGCTGTGGTAGATGGACCCGCACGGCGACAGCTTGGAAGGGGGTGGTGAGAAAGATTGGCGTTGAGTGGATGTGATCTCGAACACCGATTGCAACACCACCGTGTGCACGACGACCCTCAGGAAGCTTGTCGGTGCGGTAAAGCGTGTATCCGTTCAGAATCACTGATTCATTTGGACGAAAATGTGTCTCTTGGAGACATATAATGGCAGGGTCAAATTCAGATATTAGAATTTGCAGTTCCTCGAGATGTGTACGGAAACCGTTAAGGTTCCATTGGAGACAATAAGCCATAGCTGGAGGTGTGATTGTTACCTTTTAAGGCGTACTCTATTTCTAGGCCCTGTCACCTTGATAAATTCTTCATCCGCGGCTTCGTCCTGTATCATGTCCTCGGGTAAGGACACAGAGGGCGAAGGGGATGAGGGAGGTGGAGTGAAGGCGGGTGGTTTGAGCGCCCGCCGGGCAGCTTTCAGCTGCGCCTTAAGTTTCAGGGTGGTGGCTGCCACCCTGACTGGAGAGCTACTGGTCTTCAGGAAGTATTCTTTTGTGTGAACCTGCTTTAAATTTTTCTCTGTGGAGCGAGGAGTGGTTGCTGGTTTCCTCGAAGCAGGACGAGCTACTACAGGAAGCGTTGTTGTTTGCGTGGACACGTCGCTGGTTTGTACCCCTACACTGCGACGGGTAAGAGCAGTTGCAGCAACTGTAGCGAATGGCACAGGTAAAGTGGTGCGTATACTGTCACGGAGACGTTGTTTTGCTTCACCAGCAGAGATTTTCTCTGTGACGACCAACTCTCTGATTTTCTTCTCTTGTTGGAAAGAGGGGCAGTCACGATGCCAGACTGGGTGCTCGCCTTGGCAGTTAATGCATTTGGGACCTGAAGAACAAGGTTCGGTCCCATGATCAGGCAGACTACACTTACCACAAAGGGCGGTAGTAGCCTTGCAGGAAGGCTGAGTGTGCCCAAAGTGCTGGCATTTGAAACACCGCATCGGGTTAGGTATGTACGGACGGACTTTGAGTCTCAAATATCCAGCCCGTACAATATCTGGGAGAGTGGTCGTTTGGAAGGTCACTATGAGTGAAGCAGTTGGTACTAGTTCTCCGGACTTACGAGTCTTTAGTCGCTGTACTGCGGTCACATGTTGGTCTGAGAGTGCTTCCAGAATCTCTTCCTCCTCAGCATTTAACAGATCCCAGTGGCGAATCACACCTCTACTACTGTTAAGTTGACGGTGAGGTTCAACATTAACAGGGAAGTCGCCCAAAGATCTTAACTTTAAAAGGTTGTTGGTCTGGCGATCTGTGCTGGGTGGAATGATGAGATGAAAAAGACCTCCCTACTAAGCCCCCTCGCCCCGTCAAGGCAGTCCTACATGGGGGGGGGGGCGACCCGCAGGAGAACGAAGCGTGCTTGCTCAATTTAATCCCGGGCAACAACATTCGCATCGAATTCTCCTGCTGCGACGTACCGGACTCGTGCTGCGAATTTTGCCACACGATGTGTTTCCTGCAAACGCTGACCAACACAACCCCGACGCTCATTTCTTCGGATTTGAAAGTTATACTCGTAGGCACCGAACCTTCCTCGTTGCAACCCATCACGAACAATTACAGAATATGCCAAAAATGCCGCGCCTGGTTTAGGTCGTCGTCCGACGTCGATGCTGCAAATAAAAGAAAATGATAGGTCACTGAAGATCGTAAAAAAATAAAATCGTAAGATAGGTTAAGTTATATCACGTAAGATCGTGATCGAGTAAGATGTTGGCAACATTGCGAGAAAATAAGGCTTGTGTCTTACAAGAGCAAACCATTAAGTCGAGCCTCACCGAGCCCCCAACTTTCGGTTGGTGAACTCTCTCTCCATTTGGGTCTACTACAGTTCGGTGTGCAAATAAAAGGAATAAATGATAGGTTAAGTTATATCACTGAAGATCGTAAAAAAAAAAATCGTAAGATAGGTTAAGTTATATCACGTAAGATCGTGATCGAGTGAGGTGTTGGCAACACTGCGAGAAAATGAGGCTTATGCCTTACAAAAGAAAACCATTAAGGCGAGCCTCACGGAGCCTCACTTTCTGTCGTTGAACTCTCCATTTGGGTCTACTCTAAAGTAGGTCAAAGCATGTAGAGGCTCTCGTGTAGTTTAGCACGTAATAAAAAAAGGATAGGTTAAGTTATATCACGTAAGATCGTGATATACCTACAAGTGTGAGGTGGGAAAAAAAAGGGAAATTTTACTAAAACATCGCTAAACGCTAAAACATCGACAAAAAATTGTCAAAATATGTCAAAAACTGATATTCAATTGATAAAAAAAGAGGATACAAATGCATACCTACCAAGTATGAGTGGAAAAAAAAGGGAAATTTACTAAAACATCGCTAAACGCTAAAACATCGACAAAAAATTGTCAAAATATGTCAAAAAGTGATATTCAATTGATAAAAAAAGAGGCTGAAAGACAATACCTACTAAGTATGGCGTAGAAACGATACGTTTACACTACTCGTAGCGATGGTGGTTTGAATGTGTTCGAAATCTTGATAAGCCTCCAATTGAATTTTTATGTTCGCGACGCTTTTACCGATGACCTGCAATTCGTCTGACGATGGTAGGTTCGTCATTGTATCTTCGAAAGTCTGTAACTTGAATTTAATTTCTTCCAACGTGCTGGTGAATTCTTCTTGTAATTTGGAAACGACGACATGCAAGCGTTCTACATCGATATCATTCACGACGGTTTAAAGTTCAGAGAAATTCTTTTCGATTGCGGAAGTTCGTTCTTCGATTTCGAGTTTCAATTTTTCCAAATCTTCATTCGATTGAAATTGCTGTAATTTGGCCAAATCATTTTGAAGCGAATCCACGCTCCACTGTATATTTTGAACGTTGTCGTAAGAAGGTACAACATAATTTTTTATGGGCGTTTTCAGTTCGGAATCGATTTTCAGAATAGGATCGAGACATTGCGTTTGGAGCGTAGCGATCTCAGACTCTAAAATTTTGTTTAAGGTCTCCTGCAAAGCGATCAAATCGCTCCTCAACTTTTTAACTCGAACATCCAGCATGAGAATCTCTTCTGCGTGGTCGACACGCTTGGTGTGGCCGAAAATGTCGTTAGGCATTTTTTGGTAACAGTTATTTATTAAAGGATAGACGATTCGTAATTCTACGAAGAGAGGAATGAGTTTGTCGTAATCTCCGAGGAGTTCCACATATAAACAATCGCCTGCAGAAACATCGTACGCCATGTTAGAAAGTATCTTGTCGTGCTTCATTCGAAAAATGTTCTTTCCGGTAGAAATTTTAATTTTTCGCCCTTCGTTCTCCGGATTCACGGTGATTTTAAGTTTTCCGCCGATCGGAATCTCGTAAAAATGTAAATTGTTATTGCAGACGTAAAAGTTTTTGCCCACGTCGTCATCCAATTTCGTCCAAATGCTGTTGAGGTGAACGATCAGTAGACCGTTGAGTTTAGATAACACGGAAGGTAAGAGGTTATTGGAATTTGGTGGTGCAGTTTCCATGATGGTCTGCTTTCTGTATCCGAACAAGTTCATTGGCATGCTGGTTATTTATTTTTTTTGTACGTGCAAGATTTTTTGTCATTTTCAAATTTTTGGTTTGATGTTAGGTATACTTTTTTTTTCAAATTTTTGGTTTGATGTTAGGTTTACTTTTTTTGTCATTTTCAATTTTTTTTTAGTTTGATGTTAGGTTCACTTTTTTTTATGGACATTTGTAACATTTTTTCCATCTCAAACGGTTGTGTCCCCATGGGAGTGTGTGGATTCCACATTGGAGAACGCACCTCTTGTCGTCGTTGGGATCCAGGGCAATCTTCCACACCTCGTTGGTAGCCAAAACACATGGTCGACGCTCTGGATGCGCTGTTCTGCTCTTAGAACCGACGACCTGGTCTTGAGGCAATCGACGAAGTCCTCGAATGTGAGATGCTCCCGAACCACCTGTCTGCCGACACCCTTGGCCTTCTTGGTAACGCTGCCCTCGGCTTTGATGTCATAGGCCTTGGCGCGAAGACCTGCAAACTCAAGAATCACGTCTGCACGTCCTGCTCATCTTTGAGTTTGCCAGGCACCTTCTTGTTGCGGGCCAGGATGCCGTACTGGTTAGGCCGGGGATAGCCCGAGGTGTCGAAGATGTTAACCAAAGATGGTACTGTATGCATCGGCTGAGCGGACGTGGTACACCAAGCTGTCCGTGTCTGTGTAGAGAAGCGAGATGTTGTGGCCGTAGTGTGGACGTAATATGTCGTAGTACGTCTCGAACATGTGTAGCTTGCTCAGATGCAGAACCGTGGCTCCAACGTAGATGGGCTTGGTGAGCCTCACCTCATCTTGCTTCATGTGAATCAGAGCCAGCTGCTCGTTGTAGATTGTTCGAGACTTGAACAATGGACTCGCGACAAGCTGACGACATCGCTCTTTCCTCGTCACCAATTTTATGTCCACACGATTCCGCACATTCTCCATGGTCTTGCCAAACACCGCATTATTCATGAGCTTGAAAAAATCCTTATCAAGCTCGGACGTGGCTGCGGTGCGGTGTTTAGTGTTGACTTCAATATATCGACGCAACCATGGAGAATGGTTGAACTTGAGGATGCAGTGAACTGCGTGGACCGTGACCCCTCGCTGCATCAACCACCGGAGATTCTGGTAGTGCAGGACGTAATTCTTCTTGGGTTCGAAATCCATGACGAGCTTCGTCTGGTTCGAATCGGGTGGACACTCAGGTGCAGGGGGAAGATCGCAAAATACATGATGTAGCTTCTCGGAGAATTGCAGATCAACCTCGGCGAAGAACCCATGTTCCGAATCGTCGAAGCTTTCGATGTCGAAGTTGGAAGGATCAGTAAACTCGAAGTTTCCGTAGGGAAGTCGCTGCATCATGGAGTGCCCGTACAAGTTATTCACACCCTTTTGCAATGATGGTTTGTGGCCCGTCACAAGGTGGAAAAAACACTTGTGGATAAGCTTCTTTTTTTTTAAACATTAAAATGTTTACACAAGTTCCAAAGACAGTAATATGGGCGTACGGTGCGGTTCCTCCCAGATTAAAATTAAGCGAAGATACCAATATTCAGTTTATTGAAGGAATCCCTGATGTAGCAAATATGGATATTGAAACTCCTGGATTAATTGTCGTTGATGATCTAATGAATGAAAGCTGCAAAGATTCAGCTGTAGCAGATATATTTACGACATACTCTCATCACAAAAATATAAGTGTTATTTTTATAGTACAAAACTTATTTTACAAAGGTGCTAAAATGAGAGACTTAAGCCTCAACTCACACTATCTTGTGATATTCAAGAATCCATGTGACAAACACCAAATATACCATTTAGCACGACAATTCAAACCTGAAAATTATCCCAACCCTATATGTTCTGAATGTGAACTTGGTCAACCAAAAGAAGAACTCCACAAATGTTTAAATAACCAAAAGAAGAACTCCACAAATGTTTAAATCTCGAATGCATAGAAAAAAATAGAATGAAACAGTTGATCAAAACTTACAAGGGTGTTATCTGCTACTACTTCCAGCATGCTCATAAAAAACATATTTATACGTGACAGAAAGGCGTTCGATGCAAAAGTGGGCAGTGTTGATATCGAACTAGTTATGAAACTGTATACTAAATTTCTGCGTAGTAAATGTTTCTACAATAATCACCATATTACATATACATGCAATGATTTGTGGGCTCCAAACAAATCAAAAACAGAACAAAAAGGTGTAATGTATATGTACAGTAAAAAGCTAATATTGTTGGTGCAATCGGTCCTAGGTTCGATTCTTGTTAGGGATCTTGCACAAATCTCAAATACATTAATCGCGACTGTTAATACAATTCACTTTTATCCAGTCTCGCCACGCTAAACACATTGCCGCTAAAACATAAACCACAACCGAGATTGAACTTGACTAGTTAGTTTGTATTTAAGATAAAACACTAGTCAAATTTCATTCTCGTATAACACTTGTACTTAGATAAAAAAAATTCAATACTTACAACAGGTATCTGCATCATGATTCTTAAGAAAAGGCAAACACAGCAGAAACACAGAAAAAATAACAAAAATATGAGGACACATTTAGATTCCCAAGTTTAAATATCCCAAAAATCTTTAAATTCACGCTGATTGGGGTCGTTAACTCTAGACGTCCAAATTGAAAAACCTCAGCCTCTCTTTTCGTTAGGGGTGTAAGGGGTGCTCCTTCCAAGTAGTGCACCCAATAGTCAACCTCAATTCCACGTAGTACACCCTGGACTGCAGAAAAAACGAGGCTCTGGCGACTGGCCCCATGGCCGGTATAATTGTGTTTGTGTTGTCCTGTTTTTTGTCCTTATTCGTGCTGCCTCAGCTTTTACCGAAAGTCAGAAGATTTTATTTTATGATTTTTAGTTCTGCAACGTTCGAGTTGTTATGTGTAACGATAAGGGGCTGGACCCCGTATAATGTGATTGGTGCAAAATAGCTTTAGTGCGACGCACCCAAAATTTTGAAATTCAAAATTCAAATTCTCTTTTCATTAGAAATATTTCTTACATTCACCCGCCTGGTATTATATCACCTTCAGCTCCTGTATTTTTAACATAAAATCCTTTTTCTTTGTGTTCCGTCCCTCTCGGAGAGAAGAAGCCATTCTTACCCGCATGCGTCTACGACACAGCCGTCGAACGCATGGTCACCTGCTCCAAGGACTGGACCCTCCGTTGTGTCGTGTATTTAACGTCCTTTTAAGCATTCGTCACATTCTCGTTGAATGTGTCGATCTTGCTTACCTCCGGGGGTGTAAGGGGTGACCTTCCACGTAGTACACCCAAATGTCAACCTCTCTTCCACGTTAGTACACCCTGGACCGAAGACTAACGAGGCTCTGGCGACTGGCCCCATGGCCAGTATAATTTTGTTTGTATTGTCCTGTTGTCCTTATGTGTGCTGAGTGCCCGTTTACAGCCTCAGCTTTTAACAGAAGTCAGAACATTTTAAGATTTTTAATTATGCAACGTTAGAGTTGTTCTTTGTAGTGATAAGGGGCTGGCCCCCTTATAATGTGACGATAGCAAAATGACCAAAATGCTGACGCTCCCACAATTTTAAAATAACATTCAATTCAATTGCTTACCTCCGGCAGACTTTTAACATTTCCGGCTTTGTCATCCCTCTTGGATGATGACAGCAGCATTTTATCAAATGGGGGTGTAAGGGGTGCCCTTCCACGTAGTACACCCAAATGTCAACCTCACTTCCACGTTAGTGCACCCTGGACTGAAGACTAACGAGGCTCTGGCGACTGGCCCCATGGCCAGTATAATTTTGTTTGTATTGTCATGTTCTTTTGTCCTTATGTGTGCTGAGTGCTCCTTTACAGCCTCAGCTTTTAACAGAAGTCAGAACATTTTAAATTTTTTAGTTATGCAACGTTAGAGTTGTTATTTATAATAGTAAGGGGCTGGTCCCCGTATCATGTGACGGGAGCAAAATAGCCTAAGTGCAGACGCTCCCAAAATTTTAAATTCAAATCAAATCAAATCAAATTTATCAAATTTTTTTAGTTTTTTACGAAGAGCTGGACTCTTCCACCGTCTGTAAGGAGGTTTTTATTTTCTTTGTTCTGACTTTTTAATGTGTTGTGTTTGTCTCGTGCAGGTCTTTTTACAACCTTGCACTTTTAATTTTTTCCCAAGGGGCTATTTACACCCCTTTTTAAGATTTGAGTCAGAATTTTAGATAAGGGGCTATTTCCCCGTATACATAGAAGGGTGCAAAATGGCTTTAAGTGCCGACGCACCCAAACAATTTTAAATCAATCAATCAATCAATCTTTTCGTCCCAATTCTCTACCTGCTGTGCCGATTACTATTTTACTTCCCATATGGCCTTCCCACCACACACACACAGACGGACTTTTCCGTTTACAGGGAGACTTAAAATTATCATTTTATGATCTCTTGTCTTTTTCAAGAGAAACAATCTTCACGTTATACATTTTCTTTTCTACCTAAAATGGTAGCGATTCGTATCTCTAGCCAATTTATTTTCCCTAAATGACATGCCGTGTATTTCATCCGAGACAACAGCCCCTCTCGCCCGCTAGGCTTCTGCCGTGACCTACATTAACATAGGGTTCATTCTTGATACCTGAGCTGAATATTAATTCAATTACTCTGTACACCCTCAGCGCGGAGTTCACCATCTCCTGTTTCAGACCACCGTCTTTCATACCATAATAAAATTATTACATTGTACACTATAAATATTTATTACCGTTGCATATCGCGGGTTCGAGTACCGGGGCAGTCTTCTATCGTACCATTAACACCCTTCATAGCGTTTCATAAACCATAAAAACTTATTTTCAATATTATAAACATTAATATTATCGATTCATGCATTACTTACTTTGCAGTAATGGATATAAAACCATATGCATAACATTTAGTACCTCTAATTACCTTCTATATACATATTTTTCATAAAATAAATAATTATATGTTCATAAAAGTTATAAACATGCAAATACATAAATGTAAATTATTATAAATTATGCAAATGAATTCTAAATACGTGGAAATAAATTCTAAATACGTGCAAATAAATTAATACCCGTGCAAATTAATTGTGAATATTAAATAGCGACCGAGTTTAACTAATTCCTCTACTACTCTTGACTTTACATATTTCGCTTTCCTACTCTCTACAAATCTTTTCCAAGCCCTCGCGTCCGGCTGACTAATAAGACTTCATACATGTATTCGCCTAACCCAAGATATAGGTCTACATGCTGGATTAAAGGTCCATAAGATGAAAGGAAAGTGTTATCACCTTACCTGGTGTCGAACTCAGCACTGGTTGATTTGTAAAACCATTACGTCTATTCTTTTTGAAAAAGTCAATAATGTACGGGAATCCTAACAATTCACTATACACAGTGGCGTGCATAACTGAGCGTGGGTCACCGCTAGCTGCTGGTGACGTCAATTTTACAATGCATTCAGACTTAAAAAAGGTATTAGGTGCCTTAAGGCAGATTTCAAAGGGATTTAACCATTTAACATGCTTTGTGCAATAATTGGCTCCTAGAAAAACCATGGGGGGTTTATCCCGATTCCTCTGGTTACGGCGCATAATTACAAAATTTACCCATAATTTTACCTTATTCACTGTAATAAACAGCCGGCATACAAGCAAGTTCTGTGATTCTAAACCCAGTATGGTACTGATACTAACATATCCAATGGCGTTGCGGTTCACATTATAACCTGGGGGTAATAAGCAATGTCTAATATGCTTGTCTGGCGTCTCTCCACTCATTCCGCCTCTCACGACCTGGGAATTTCCTGCACCTTCAATCGATTTCTCTCTCACTGCCCTTCCAAAGGCAGAAACGGGGTGTAAGGGGTGATTTTCCACGTAGTACACCCAACTGTCAACCTCACTTCCACGTTAGTACACCCTGGACTGCGTTTTGCAGACGAACGAGGCTCTGGCGAGTGGCACTCTGGCCAGTATAATTGTGTGTGTGTTGTCCTGTTTTTTGTCCTTGTGTGTGCTGAGTGCCTCTTTTATCCTCAGCTTTTAACGAAAGTCAGAACATTTTAAGCTTTTAAGATTTTACTTATGCAACGTTAGAGTTGTTCTTTGTAAAGATAAGGGGCTGGACCCCGTATAATGTAACGGGTGCAAAATAGCCTAAGTGCTGACGCACCCAAAATTTTAAACTCAAATGAAATCAAATCAAAGGCAGAAACACCAATGGTTGTATACCAGCAACGGTTTTTAGAACTTCGTGCGAAGCACCCCAATTTTAAAGTGTTTTACACGGATGGTTTTACCGGCATCCGGTTGCACAACGCTTATTAAGACGGCTTGTCCTTATCTGCCAGCGCGGATGTACACTTCTGTTGGGTCCCTAGCCACGTGAGCATCCTGGGGAACGAAGCAGCAGATGCTGCCGCCAAGTCTGCAGATGGCGACATTCTCGTCCACCTTTTGCCAGCTAGCGACCTGCGGAATGTGTTCCGTTGTTGCCTTCTTGACACTTGGCAGGCCGAGTGGGATGCGGAAACGGGGAACAAGCTTCACGCTGTTAAGCCCACCATAGGTGCTTGGCGTTCCTCGTCCCGTCCCTGTCGGCGAGAAGAAGTTATTCTTACCCGCATGCGTCTAGGACACAGCCGTCTAACGCATGGTCACCTGCTGCAAGGGCCGGACCCTCCGTTGTGTCGTGCTTGTAAAGTTTTATTAAGCATTCGACACATTCTCGTTGAATGTGTTGATCTTGCTTACCTCCGGCAGACTTTTAACCTTTCCGGCTGTTTGTCATCCCTCTTGGGTGATGACAACAGTATTTTGTCAAATGTTTTTAGTTTTCTGCGAAGAGCTGGACTCTTCGACCGTCTGTAAGGAGGTTTTTTAGTTCGTTTGGGTTGACTTTTAATGTGTTTTGTTTGTCTCGTGCAGGTCTCTTTACAACCTTGCACTTTTAGTTCTTCCCAAGGGGCTATCTACACCCATTTTTTTTAAAATTTTCAGTCAGAATTTTACATAAGGGGACATTTCCCCGTATATATAGAAGGGTGCGAAATGGCCTTAAGTGTCGACGCACCCAGAAATTTTAATTCAATCAATCAATCAATCTAATATGCTTACCTGAGAACCCGTAATTAAGAGACCAAGAAACTTTCGTCTCAACAAATTGACAGGGAGATGGTGACGTATATATTCCGTTTCAACATGGGGACCCAGTGGCGGATCTGACCTAAAGTGTTGCAGGGGATTAACATTCGTTGTTTTAGCTCACCCTTAAGCGTTTGGTTTCACCATTCCATCACGTCATTCATCTCCATATCTTTGACCTCCCTATAACTAAGGGTCCTGCTAGAGGAGACAACCTCGATAAACAACCCCTATCCCAAGGTGTGAGTTGCACGTGCCGGTGGGACAGTGTTGGCTGCAGGGGTAGGTGCAGTCGCGAACGTGGCCTCGGGGATTTCGGTTTGGTCCTCGAGTAGCCTCCATTTTCGGGGGTAGGCCTTCCTCGGCATAGAGGGCATGTCGAGGCGACAATTTATGGACCCTCCACAATAAATCTTTTTGTATATGGGTACAAGAAACAACTCAAACGGGGGGAAACCCCCAAAACGAGCCCGCTTCAATTATTGGAAAAGACAAGTAACGTGCCACGTTATCTTCTGAATAGTATTGTGCAGAAGACCGAGAGTAACGATGAATCTGCAACAACAAAGAAACATGGAGCTGCAACATTAAAGGACTTGTCACCGTTTCTGATAAAGAAACAGCTAGACTACGCTGCTGGTTCAGACGTACCAGAAATAAAGAAGCTGCGAAACGGGAGTCTACTTATCCAGACCAGCACAGATCGCCAGACCAACAACCTTTTAAAGTTAAGATCTTTGGGCGACTTCCCTGTTAATGTTGAACCTCACCGTCAACTTAACAGTAGTAGAGGTGTGATTCGCCACTGGGATCTGTTAAATGCTGAGGAGGAAGAGATTCTTGAAGCACTCTCAGACCAACATGTCACCGCAGTGCAGCGAATAAAGACGCGGAAGTCCGGAGAACTAGTACCAACTGCTTCACTTATACTGACTTTTCAAACGACCACTCTCCCAGATATTGTACGGGCTGGATATTTGACACTCAAAGTCCGTCCGTACATCCCTAACCCGATGCGTTGTTTCAAATGCCAGCACTTTGGGCACACTCAGCCTTCCTGCAAGGCCACTACCGCCCTTTGTGGTAAGTGTAGTCTGGCTGAGCATGGGACCGAACCTTGTTCTTCTGGTCCAAAATGCATTAACTGCCAAGGCGAGCACCCAGTCTGGCATCGTGACTGCCCTTCTTTCCAACAAGAGAAGAAAATCAGAGTTGGTCGTCACAGAGAAAATCTCAGCTGGTGAAGCAAAACAACGTCTCCGTGAAAGTATACGCACCACTTTACCTGTGCCATTCGCTACAGTTGCTGCAGCTGCTCTGACCCGTCGCAGTGTGGGTGTACAAACCAGCGACGTTGCAACTCAAACAACAACGCTTCCCGTAGTAGCTCGTCCTGCTTCGAGGAAACCAGCAACCACTCCTCGCTCCACAGAGAAGAAGTTCAAGCAGGTGCACACTAAAGAATATTTTCTAAAGTCCAGTAGCTCTCCAGTCAGGGCGGCATCGACCACCCTGAAACTTAAAGCGCAGCTGAAAGCTGCCCGGCGGGCGCTGAAAGCACCCGCCCCCACTCCTCCTCCTTCATCCCCTTCGCCCTCTTGTGTCCTTACCCGAGGACATGATACAGGACGAAGCCGCGGATGAAGAATTTATCAAGGTGACAGGGCCTAGAAACAGAGTAAGCCTTAAAAGGTAACTACAATACCTCCAGCTATGGCTTATTGTCTCCAATGGAACCTTAACGGTTTCCGTATGCATCTCGAAGAACTGCAAATCTTAATATCTGAATTTGACCCTGCCATCATATGTCTCCAAGAGACACATTTTCGTCCAAATGAATCAGTGATTCTAAACGGATACACGCTTTACCGCACCGACAAGCTTCCTGAGGGTCGTCGTGCACACGGTGATGTTGCAATCGGTGTTCGAGATACCATCCACTCTACACCAATCTTTCTCACCACCCCCCTCCAAGCTGTCGCCGTGCGGGTCCATCTACCACAGCCAATATCTGTGTGCTGTGTCTACATCACAAGGGAGGAGCGATTCTCTCTAGAGGACCTCCTTTGTATATTCGAACAACTTCCGTCTCCTGTAGTTCTTTTGGGCGATTTTAATTCCTACCATTGTTTGTGGGGCTCCGTTCGTACAGAGCCCCGGGGTCAAATTGTAGATCAATTCCGTGAGGCATCAGGTTTAACGTTGCTGAATGATGGAACTCCCACATATTTCAGTCCTTCCTCTGGCACATATTCTGCGTTGGACTTGTCCTTCTGCAGTCCCTGCCTTGCTCCTACCACATCTTGGAGCGTTCATCCTGATCTCTGTGGGAGTGATCACTTCCCTCTCATTCTTACCTTCGAACATCTTCTGCAATCACGTGAACACCACCCTCACTGGAATCTCAGTCGGGCCGACTGGGAAGCCTTCGAGCGTGCAGTGGACCTTGAAATCGATCTTGCGTGGACTTTACCACCAATCGACGCCTTAGATGTCTTTGTCTCAGGAGTGCATGATGCTGCACGCACCTCCATTCCACATCCCAGTGGACCTGCGAGGCGACGCCCAGTCCCCTGGTGGACTGCGGAGATCGGTGCAGCCATCAAGGACCGCAATCATGCTCTCGATCGATTTAATAGGAACCACACTGCCGCAAGCCTCGAGCAGTTCCGCATTAAACGTGCCCGTGCCCGTCAGCTCATTCGAGCCAGTAAGAAGGCGTGCTGGGTCCAATACGTTTCTTCTCTGACGAAGCAGGCTTCGTCGAAAGCCGTTTGGACCAAAGTACGTCGCATCCAGGGGGGTGCATCTACTCCTCTGAGCGCTCTGGAGCTCGATGGGACGTTGTACACAGATTCCGGAGACATAGCTAATATCTTGGCCACGCAGTTTTCTGGTGCGTCTAGCTCTGTAAATTATGAACCACGTTTCCGCCGTGAGAAGGACCGTCAGGAACGACGCCCTCTCGTTTTTCGAAGTCATAACACCGAGCCATACAACTCTCCATTCGGGGTGTAAGGGGTACCTTCCACGTAGGCGCCCAAAAATCAACCTCACTTCCACGTAGTGCACCCTGGACTAAAGACTAACGAGGCTCTGGCGACTGGCACTATGGCCAGTATAATTTTGTGTGTGTTGTCCTGTTTTTTTTGTCCTTGTGTGTGCTGAGTGCCCATTTACAGCCTCAGCTTTTAACATAAGTCAGAACATTTTACATTTTAAATTTTTTAGTTATGCAACGTTAAGAGTTGTTATTGGTAATGGTAAGGGGCTGGCCCCTGTATAATGTGACGCTCCCAAAATTTTAAATTCAAATCAAATCAACAACTCTCCATTCACTGAACGGGAGGTCGATCAGGCACTTCGAGATTCTAAGAACACAGCTCCTGGAGTGGACAAGATCCACTATGAGATGCTTCGTCATCTGCCCATTGGAGCAAGAAATTTCCTTTTGGCGGTATTCAACAGGCTTTGGTTGGAGGACTCTTTCCCCACTTCCTGGAAAGAAGCTATTATTGTTCCCATCCTGAAACCAGGCAAACAACGCACCGCAGCCTCGAGTTATAGGCCTATTGCCTTAACTAGCTGTGTGTGCAAGTTGATGGAACGCATGATCAATAAACGTCTCACCTGGTTTTTGGAGGAAAACTCATTGATAAGTAATTTTCAATGTGGTTTTCGCTCCAACCGTTCCACACTGGACCATCTGGTTCAGCTGGAAACACATATTCAGGATGCATTCCTCAAAAAGGAACATTTAGTTGTAGTTTTCTTGGACCTCCAAAAGGCATATGACACAACGTGGCGCTTTGGCATCCTAAAGCAGCTCCATTCTTGGGGCGTCCGTGGCCATATGGCGTATTTTATTCAAAACTTTTTATCAGATGGTTTTTCCGCTTACGTGTTGGGAACTCCTTTTCAGATCGTCACGAACTAGAGAACGGTGTCCCGCAGGGCAGCGTATTAAGTGTGACTCTGTTTGCCATAGCAGTGAACAGTGTTATGGCAAACATTCTTTCCCCTGTACATGGCCTGCTCTATGTAGACGACCTCACGATCTTTTGTCGCTCACGGAATCTCGCGTCAGCTTCTCGTCAACTCCAACTGACGATATCGTATAAGTGATATCCATAGCCAAGGACACAAGAGGATAGTTTCATAGATGGAATACACAGCATGTAGTGTAAAACATTTATTACCACCAGAAAGTAACACGAAACAACGTTATAGTAACCAATCTGCCAACACAAACTAAAGGCAAGCACCCATGCATCACATCGAAAACCGCCCCTATTGTTGCTTCCACGGTGTAAATGTACATACTCGTCACAGTAATGGTACTCCTCAAAAAAATGATTTAAACATAATGTTCGGTTACACCATACACATCCGATTACTGCCACTGCACCACAAACATCACATATCGGATTACTGTGACCACCAAAACAGAATGCCACCGGATTCTCAAATGGAGGTGGACTTTCGGGAAGATACCCACTCTTATACCATGCGTATTGGAAGACGTGTCGAAACCTGGGTGAGGACAACTGGTTATGTGTGAGTGATTGTAGTTTGATAATGTTATTGCGTAGGTGGAGATTAATGTCACTGTGTAGTAACAGGACAAGATCGGAAAACCGTCGCACCAAATTTTTCCAAATCCTAAATCCATACACATCTAATGGTTGGAGAGTGCCAGTCAATCCTTTAGGTATTGTCAACAGAGTAATGTGTTTGTCCCGTGGTGTCACCTCTCGCATAACAATATCACTATGTCCACTCCACGAATCCAATAGCAGAGCACCGAAATCACCTGTGTTTGGGAAGTACACCTCCTTGAGCCAGGTCTTAAAGTGATTTGTTGTCAATTTCCCCGAAGTAGAGGCTTCAATGATCACATTTGCTGGACGGAACAGTGTTCGGTTGACATAGGGTCCAAAGGTACCTCCAGGTTCCTTCAGAACAAAAAGAGAGGAGAAAACACCTCTCCCGCGGCCGAAATAATTTGGTTGAATGGTGTAGCTGCGTGTTGTGGAGCACAATACTTTCCACTTTCTTCGTTCCCTTAATAGATAGGGTGCGACCACTGATATTTTCTAAATTAAAACCAATTTTATCAGAGTTAAACACATTTGCGACAGAGTACTGCGCAATACATGATTTAACAGTATCCACAAAGCCGTCACGTTCGTTCTGAACGTGTTCCCTCTTGCCAGCAGCTGTGCGTGTAACGAATTTGGTGACCTTCCGGGACACAATGTGATGTGTTCTCTTGAATTTCCAAAGCCAAAACCTTGACGCTGTAAACCGAGGAACGTCCAATTCAGCTTTAGCTTGCAGAGCCCATCACCGAATATCAATATCAAGAATTAGAACCTGTGCTTGCAGGGCATCACGCACCCTGGACTAAAGACTAACGAGGCTCTGGCGACTGGCACTGTGGCCAGTATAATTTTGTGTGTGTTGTCCTGTTTTCTGTCCTTGTATGTGCTGAGTGCCCATTTACAGCCTCAGCTTTAAACAGAAGATTTTAAGATTTTTAGTTATGCAACGTTAGAGTTATTTGTAATGATAAGATGCTGGCCCCCGTATAATGTGACGGGAGCAAAATAGCCTAAGTGTTGACGCTCCCACAATTTTAAATTCAAATTCAAATTGCACGGCATCACTAAAGTTGTCTAAAACGTATTTGGAAACCTGACACAGCTTTTCTTTCCCTGTTCCACCTGCTCTTCCCATCTTCGAAGTTGCCGTGTTGAGGTAACCTTCTTATACTGATTTTGCACGGTGGTCAGAGACAAACGTCGCTTTTGTCTACTCCTCCAAAAGTCAACTGCTCTTCGTTTATATCCAATGGATACAGTATGTGGTGAACAATGGTCGGTATAGTCTTCTTCCGTGTCATCTTCTGTATCTTCCAAAGCGTGTGCATACGTATCGTCTTGCTGGTCAAAGTCCAAGGAAGTAGCAAATTCAACGAATCACGCAGGATCTTCGGTACTTCTTTCAATGACGTGCTTCAAAATGTCTGAGACATATGCCTCCTCTGCTGTTAAAGGAGATGGGCTACTTTCATTAAATGCCTGTATTAAAAGTGTGACCACATTCACTACATTCAACATGGGTACCTGCATACAGAACGGTTGCCCTTATTTTCTTCTGTGAGCCTTTATATACGGGGTCACACATACGGAATTTGGATTCATGATGTCTTATCGTGCATACCATCTCACTACAGCACACCTGATAATTGCGTTTAACTGGCCTCCTGGAACCATTTCACGTTTCCTTACTCTTATCTCCTGTGCTTCTGAGGTATCTCCTGACAGACTGCCCATAGGTGATACGTCGTGGTAGGTGCGTTGCACATGATTTGTGTCAAGCATGTATCGTGTGTTATTTAACGCATTCTGTCACGTTGTATGCTCTCGCGTGGCATATTTGCCTTCCTTCGTCTCGTCGGTGATAGCTGTGTTTGCCAATGATATGGACTCGATATCTCAAATGCTCCACTTGTATATCTGCCATTTTTTTTATAGCCGAAACAAAAAAAACACGCATTTCTCCCTTTTGGACCTCTATACACCTGCCACGTTTCATGGAAACCTGAGGGGTGTAAGGGGTGCTCCCTCCACATAGTGCACACAATAGTCTACCTCACTTCCACGTAGTACACCCTGGACTGCAGACTAACGAGGCTCTGGCGACTGACCCGATGGCCAGTATAATTTTGTTTCTGTTGTCCTGTGTTTTGTCCTCATTTGTGCAGAGTACTCCCTTACAGCCTCAGGTTTTAACGAAAGTCAGAAGATTTTAATATTTTATGCTTTTAGTTATGCAACGTTAGAGTTGTTATGTGTAACGACAAGGGGCTGGATTTTGATTTGATTTTGAATTTAAAATTTTGGGAGCGTCAGCACTTGGGCTATTTTGCTCCCGTCACATATACGGGGGCCAGCCCCTTATCATTACAAATAACAACTCTAGCGTTGCATAACTAAAAATCTTAACATGTTCTGACTTCTGTTAAAAGCTGAGGCTGTAAACGGGCACTCAGCAAACACAACGACAAAAACCAGGACAACAAACACAAAATTATACTGGTCATGGGGCCAGTCGCCAGAGCCTCGTTCGTCTTCAGTCCAGGGTGTACTAACGTGGAAGTGAGGTTGACATTTGGGTGTACTACGTGGAAGGTCACCCCTTACACCCCGATAAGGGGCTGGACCCCGTATAATGTGACGGGTGCAAAAACTTGTGCCAACTGCTTCGATTATACTAACATGCCAAACGACCACTCTCCCAGATATTGTACGGGCTGGATATTTGAGACTTAAAGTCCGGCCATACATCCCTAACCCGATGCGATGTTTCAAATGCCAGCACTTTGGGCACACTCAGCCTTCCTGCAAGGCCACTACCGCCCTTTGTGGTAACTGTAGTAAGCCTGATCATGGGACCGAACCTTGTTCTTCAGGTCCCAAATGCATTAACTGCCAAGGCGAGCACCCAGTCTGGCATCGTGACTGCAGCTCTTTCCAACAAGAGAAGAAAATCAGAGAGTTGGTCGTCACAGAGAAAATCTCTGCTGGCGAATCAAAACAACGTCTCCGTGAAAGCATACGCACCACTTTACCTGTGCCATTCTCTACAGTTGCTGCAGCTGCTCTTACCCGTCGAAGTATAGGTGTACAAACCAGCGACGTGTCCACTCAAACTAAAACGCTTCCCGTAGTAGCCCGCCCTGCTTCGAGGAAAACAGCAAGCACTCCTCGCTCCACAGAGAAGAAGTTCAAGCAGGTGCATAGCAAGGATTACTTTCTCAAGTCCAGTAGCTCTCCAGTGAGGGTGGCGGCCACCACCCTGAAACTTAAGGCGCAGCTGAAAGCTGCCCGGCGGGCGCTCAAACCACCCGCCCCCACTCCCCCTTCTTCATCCCCTTCGCCCTCTGTGTCCTTACCCGAGGACATGATACAGGACGAAGCCGCGGATGAAGAATTTATCAAGGTGACCGGGCCTAGAAACAGAGTACGCCTCGAAAGGTAACTATAATACCTCCCGCTATGGCTTATTGTCTCCAATGGAACCTTAACGGTTTCCGTATCTCGATTTGATTTGATTTGATTTGAAGTTAAAATTTTGGGAGCGTCAGCACTTAGGCTATTTTGCACCCGTCACATTATACGGGGGCCAGCCCCTTACCATTACAAATAGCAACTCGAACGTTGCATAACTAAAAATCTTAAAATGTTCTGACTTCTGTTAAAAGCTGAGGCTGTAAATGGGCACTCAGCACACACAAGGACAAAAAACAGGACAACACACACAAAATTATACTGGCCATAGTGCCATTCGCCAGAGCCTCGTTAGTCTGCAGTCCAGGGTGTACTGACGTGGAAGTGAGGTTGACATTTGGGTGTACTACGTGGAAGGTCACCCCTTACACCCCCCGTATCTCGAGGAACTGCAAATCTTAATATCTGAATTTGACCCTGCCATCATATGTCTCCAAGAGACACATTTTCGCCCAAATGAATCAGTGATTCTCAACGGATACACGCTTTACCGCACCGACAAGCTTCCTGAGGGCCGTCGTGCACACGGTGGTGTTGCAATCGGTGTTCGAGATAACATCCACTCAACGCCAATCTTTCTCACCACCCCCCTCAAAGCGGTCGCTGTGCGGGTCCATCTACCACAGCCAATATCTGTGTGCTGTGTCTACATCACAAGCGAGGAGCGATTCTCTCTTGACGACCTCCTTTCTATTTTCGAGCAACTTCCGTCTCCTGTAGTTCTTTTGGGCGATTTTAATTCCTACCATCGTTTGTGGGGCTCCGTTCGTACAGAGCCCCGGGGTCAAATTGTAGATCAATTCCGTGAGGCATCAGCTTTAACGTTGCTGAATGATGGGACTCCCACATATTTAAGTCCTTCCTCAGGTACACGCTCTGCGTTGGACTTGTCCTTCTGCAGCCCCAGCCTTGCTCCTACCACATCTTGGAGAGTTCACCCTGATCTCTGTGGGAGTGATCACTTCCCACTCCTTCTAACTTTTGAAGATCTTCAGCAACCACGTGAACAACACCCTCACTGGCATCTCAGTCGAGCCGACTGGGATGCCTTCGAGCGTGCAGTGGACCTTGAATTCGATCTAGCGTCGACTTTGCCAGCCATCGACGCCTTAGACATCTTTGTGTCACGAGTGCATGATGCTGCACGCACCTCTATTCCACATCCCAGTGGACCTGCGAGGCGACGCCCAGTCCCCTGGTGGACTGCGGAGATCGGTGCAGCCATCAAGGACCGCAATGATGCTCTCGATCGATTTAATAGGAACCACACTGCCGCAAACCTCGAGCAGTTCCGCATTAAACGTGCCCGTGCCCGTCAGCTCATTCGAGCCAGTAAGAAGGCGTGCTGGGTCCAATACGTGTCTTCTCTGACGAAGCAGGCTTCGTCGAAAGCCGTTTGGACCAAAGTACGTCGCATCCAGGGGGTGCATCTACTCCTCTGAGAGCTCTGGAGCACGATGGGACGTTGTACACAGATTCCGGAGACATAGCTAATATCTTGGCCACGCAGTTTTCTGGTGCGTCTAGCTCTGTAAATTATGCACTACGTTTCCGCCGTGAGAAGGACCGTCAGGAACGACGCCCTCTAGTTTTTCGAAGTCATAACACCGAGCCATACAACTCTCCATTCACTGAACGGGAGTTCGATCAGGCACTTCGAGATTCTAAGAATACAGCTCCTGGAGTGGACAAGATCCACTATGAGATGCTTCGTCATCTGCCCATTGGAGCCAAAAATTTCCTTTAGGCGGTATTCAACAGTCTTTGGTTGGAGGACAATTCCTGGAAAGAAGCTATTATTGTTCCCATCCTGAAACCAGGTAAACAACGCACCGCAGCCTCGAGTTACAGGCCTATTGCCTTAGCTAGCTGTGTGTGCAAGTTGATGGAACGCATGATCAACAAGCATCTCACCTGGTTTTTGGAGGAAAACTCATTGATAAGTAATTTTCAATGTGGTTTTCGCTCCAACCGTTCCACACTGGACCATCTGGTTCAGCTGGAAACACACATTCAGGATGCATTCCTCAACAAGGAACATTTAGTTGCAGTTTTCTTTGACCTCCAAAAAGCATATGACACAACGTGGCGTTTTGGCATCCTAAAGCAGCTCCATTCTTGGGGCGTGCGTGGCCATATGGCGTACTTTATTAAAAACTTTTTATCTGATCGTTTTTTCCGCGTACGTGTTGGGAACTCCTTTTCGGATCTTCACGAACAAGAGAACGGTGTCCCGCAGGGCAGCGTATTAAGTGTGACTCTGTTTGCCATAGCAGTGAACAGTGTTATGGCAAGCATGGTTGCCCCTGTACATGGTCTTCTGTATGTAGACGACCTCACGATCTTTTGTCGCTCACGGAATCTCGCGTCAGCTTCTCGTCAACTCCAACTGACGATAAACCGTTTGGTTGAGTGGTCCTCCCAGACAGGTTTCACCTTCTCAACCGAGAAATCCGTGTGTGTTCACTTTTGTCGTCAACGTACATGTCATTTCGATCCTGACCTGTACATGGGGAAATCTCCCCTGTGCTTCGTGAATGAGGTCCGCTTCCTGGGCCTCATTTTCGATAAGAAATTATCATGGCTACCTCACCTTCGCCAGTTAAAGTTCTCTTGTCTTAGAGTTCTCAACCTTCTACGTGTTTTATCTCATACTTCCTGGGGTGCTGACAGGACGGTACTGCTTCGCCTGTACCGTGCACTCATCAGGTCGAAGCTTGAATTTGAATTTGATTTTAAAATTGTGGGAGCATCAGCACTTAGGCTATTTTGCTCCCGTCACATTTTACGGGGGCCAGCCCCTTATCATTACAAAGAACAACTCTAACGTTGCATAATTAAAAATCTTAAAATGTTCTGACTTCTGTTAAAAGCTGAGGCTGTAAACGGGCACTCAGCACACATAAGGACAAGACAATACAAACAAAATTATACTGGCCATGGGGCCAGTCGCCAGAACCTCGTTAGTCTTCAGTCCAGGGTGTACTAACGTGGAAGTGAGGTTGACATTTGGGTGTACTATGTGGAAGATCACCCCTTACACCCCTCGAAGCTTGATTATGGATGTGTTGTGTATTCTTCTGCCCGCCCATCTAGACTTCGCATCCTAGACACCGTCCACCATGCTGGTATACGTTTGTGCACTGGTGCCTTTCGTACGAGTCCAGTAGCTAGTATGTACGTAGAGGCATCTGAGCCGTCGCTCTCTCTGCGAAGACAGCGGCTGGTAGTGAACTACTTCCTCCATCTTCGCTCGATGCCTTCACACCCTTCATTTGACACCATCTCCGACGAGAGTAGGCTGGCAAGGTATCGGCTCCACCCTAGTGTCACTAGACCATTTTGTGTTCGTGCAGACGAGATCCTGTCAGCACTTGGTGTTGACAGTGATCTTCCTGGCGTCTCTCCACTCATTCCGCCTCTCCCTACCTGGGAGTTTCCTGCACCTTCTATCGATTTTTCCCTGACAGCCCTTCCAAAGGCAGAAACACCAATGGTTGTATACCAGCAACGGTTTTTAGAACTTCGTGCGAAGCACCCCAATTTTAATGTGTTTTACACGGATGGATCCAAGACAGTCGAATCAGTTGGTTGCGCCTTCGTCCTAGACTCTCAAAGTTCCAGTTTCTCGCTACTTCCTGCCTGTTCCATCTTTACGGCAGAGTTGTACGCCATTTTAAAGGCACTAGACTTTGCAGACGTGAATGGGCTGAAGAAAGTCCTTGTGTGCTGTGATTCGACCAGCGTGTTGCAGTCTCTGGATTTGAATTTGAATTTGATTTTAAAATTGTGGGAGCGTCAGCACTTAGGCTATTATGCTCCCGTCACATTATACGGGGGCCAGCCCCTTATCATTACAAAGAACAACTCTAACGTTGCGTAATTAAAAATCGTAAAATGTTCTGACTTCTGTTAAAAGCTGAGACTGTAAAGGAGCACTCAGCACACAAGGAAAAAACACAGGACAACACAAACAAAATTATACTGGCCATGGGGTCAGTCGCCAGAGCCTCGTTAGTCTTCAGTCCAGGGTGTACTAACGTGGAAGTGAGGTTGACGTTTGGGTGTACTATGTGGAAGGTCACCCCTTACACCCCTGCAGTCTCTGGATTCGCCGTATTCCCGGCATCCGGTAGCGCAGCGCATATTCAGACGGCTTGTGTCCTTATCTGCCAGCACAGATGTACACTTCTGTTGGGTCCCTAGCCACGTGGGCATCCAGGGGAACGAAGCAGCTGATGCTGCCGCCAAGTCTGCTGATGCAGATGGCGACGTTCTCGTCCACCTTTTGCCAGCTAGCGACCTGCAGAATATGTTCCGTTGTCGCCTTCTTGACACTTTGCAGACCGAGTGGGATGTGGAAACGGGGAACAAGCGTCACTCTGTTAAGCCCACTATAGGTGCTTGGCGTTTCTCGTCTCGTCCCTCTCGGCGAGAAGACGTTATTCTTACCCGCCTGCGTATAGGACACAGCCGTCTCACGCATGGTCACCTACTGCATGGGCTGGACCCTCCGTTGTGTCGTGCTTGTCATGTTATTTTAAGCATCCGACACATTCTCGTTGAATGTGTCGATCTTGCTTACCTCCGGCAGATTTTTAACCTTTCCGGCTGTTTGTCATCCCTCTTGGGTGATGACAGCAGTATTTTATCACGTGTTTTTAGTTTTTTGCGAAGAGCTGGACTCTTCCACCGTCTGTAAGGAGGTTTTTAGTTTTTTCTGACTTTTTAATGTGTCGTGTTTGTCTCGTGCAGGTCTCTTTACAACCTTGCACTTTTAGTTTTTCCCAAGGGGCTATCTACACCCTCTTTTTAAATCTCAGTCAGAATTTTAGATAAGGGGACATTTCCCCGTATACACAGAAGGGTGCAAAATAGCATTAATGCTGACGCACCCAAAATTTTAAATTCAAATTCAAAATTCAATTTTTTAAAAAACAAATGAATTTAGTTGCTTTTTTTACAGATTGATTTTTTTTATTTTAAATTGATAAAAAGAAGTATGTAAAAGATACATGTGAAGTTAGTTTACACAATAAAAATAAGAGATATACAGTCGAAAGAATATTTATTGTTAAATTCAATTATCTATTTGGGTAACAAAAATGAAATTGTCTATGTTATACTCGATTGATTGATTGATTGAAAAAAAATTTCTGGGTGCATCGGCACTTAAGGCTATTTCGCACCCTTCTATGTATACGGGGAAATGTTCCCTTATCTAAAATTCTGACTGAAATTTTAAAAAAGGGGTGCAGATAGCCCCTTGGGAAAAAGGAAAAGTGCAAGGTTGTAAAGAGACCTGCACGAGACAAACACGACACATTAAAAAGTCAGAACAAACTAAAAACCTCCTTACAGACGGTGGAAGAGTCCAGCTCTTCGCAAAAAACTAAAAACATTTGTTAAAATACTGCTGTCATCACCCAAGAGGGATGACAAACAGCCAGAAAGGTTAAAAGTCTGCCGGAGGTAAGCAAGATCGACACATTCTCGTTGAATGCTTAATAAAACATTGCAAACACGACACAACGGAGGGTCCAGCCCTTGGAGCAGGTGACCATGCGTTAGACGGCTGTGTCCTAGACGCATGCGAGTAAGAATTACTTCTTCTCGCCGAGAGGGACGGTACGAGGAACGCCAAGCACCTATGGTGGGCTTAACAGCGTGAAGCTTGTTCCCCGTTTCCGCATCCCACTCGGCCTGCCAAGTGTCAAGAAGGCAACAACGGAACACATTCCGCAGGTCGCTAGCTGGCAAAAGGTGGACGAGAACGTCTTCATCTGCATCAGCAGACTTGCCGGTAGCATCTGCTGCTTCGTTCCCCAGGATGCCCACGTGGCTAGGGACCCAACAGAAGTGTACATCCGCGCTGGCAGATAAGGACACAAGCCGTCTAAATATGCGTTGGACTACCGGATGCCGGGAATACGGCGAATCCAGAGACTGCAACACGCTGGTCGAATCACAGCACACAAGGACTTTCTTCAGCCCATTCACGTCTGCAAAGTCCAGTGCCTTTAGAATGGCGTACAACTCTGCCGTATAGATGGAACAGGCAGGATATAGCGAGTAACTGGAACTTTGAGAGTCTAGGACGAAGGCGCAACCAACAGATTCCACTGTCTTGGACCCATCCGTGTAAAACACATTAAAATTGGGGTGCTTCGCACGAAATTCTGAAAACCGTTGCTGGTATACAACCATTGGTGTTTCTGCCTTTGGAAGGGCAGTCAGAGCGAAATCGATTGAAGGTGCAGGAAACTCCCAGGTAGGGAGAGGCGGAATGAGTGGAGAGACGCCAGGAAGATCACTGTCAACACCAAGTGCTGACAGGATCTCGTCTGCACGAACACCAAATGGTCTAGGGTGGAGGGTGGAGCCGGTATCTTGCCAGCCTACTCTCGTCGGAGATGGTGTCAAATGAAGGATGTGAAGGCATTGAGCGAAGATGGAGGAAGTAGTTCAAAGACAGCGACGGCTCAGATGCCTCTACGTACAAACTGGCGACTGGACTGGTCCGAAAGGCACCAGAGCACACACGTATACCAGCATGGTGGACGGTGTCTAGGATGCGAAGACTAGATGGGCGGGCAGAAGAATACACAACACATCCATAATCAAGCTTCGACCTGATGAGTGCGCGGTACAAACGACGCAGTACCGTCCTATCAGCACCCCAGGAAGTATGAGATAAAACACGTAAAAGGTTGAGAACTCGAAGACAAGAGAACTTTAACTGGCGAAGGTGAGGTAGCCATGTTAATTTCTTATCGAAAATGAGGCCCAGGAAGCGGACCTCATTCACGAAGCTCAGGGGAGATTTCCCCATGTACAGGTCAGGATCGAGATGACATGTACGCTGACGACAAAAGTGGACACACGGATTTCTCGGATGAGAAAGTGAAACCTGTTTGGGAGGACCACTCAACCAAACGGTTTATCGTCAGTTGGAGTTGACGAGAAGCTGACGCGAGATTCCGTGAGCGACAAAAGATCGTGAGGTCGTCTACATAGAGCAGGCCATGTACAGGGGAAAGAATGTTTGCCATAACACTGTTCACTGCTATGGCAAACAGAGTCACACTTAATACGCTGCCCTGCGGGACACCGTTCTCTAGTTCGTAAATATCTGAAAAGGAGTTCCCAAGACGTACGCGCAAAAAGCGATCTGATAAAAAGTTTTTAATAAAGTACGCCATATGGCCACGCACGCCCCAAGAATGGAGCTGCTTTAGGATGCCAAAGCGCCACGTTGTGTCATATGCCTTTTGGAGGTCCAAGAAAACTGCAACTAAATGTTCCTTGTTGAGGAATGCATCCTGAATATGTGTTTCCAGCTGAACCAGATGGTCCAGTGTGGAACGGTTGGAGCGAAAACCACATTGAAAATTACTTATCAATGAGTTTTCCTCCAAAAACCAGGTGAGACGTTTATTGATCATGCGTTCCATCAACTTGCACACACAGCTAGTTAAGGCAATAGGCCTATAACTCGAGGCTGCGGTGCGTTGTTTACCTGGTTTCAGGATGGGAACAATAATACCTTCTTTCCAGGAAGTGGGGAAAGAGTCCTCCAACCAAAGCCTGTTGAATACCGCCAGAAGGAAATATTTGGCTCCAATGGGCAGATGACGAAGCATCTCAGTGGATCTTGTCCACTCCAGGAGATGTATTCTTAGAATCTCGAAGTGCCTGATCGAACTCCCGTTCAGTGAATGGAGAGTTGTATGGCTCGGTGTTATGACTTCGAAAAACTAGAGGGCGTCGTTCCTGACGGTTCTTCTCACGACGGAAACGTGGTTCATAATTTTCAAAACTAGACGCATCAGAAAACTGCGTGGCCAAGATATTAGCTATGTCTCAGGAATCTGTGTACAACGTCCCATCGTGCTCCAGAGCGCTCAGAGGAGTAGATGCACCCCCCTGGATGCGACGTACTTTTGTCCAAACGGCTTTCGACGAAGCCTGCTTCGTCAGAGAAGACACGTATTGGACCCAGCACGCCTTCTTACTGGCTCTGATGAGCCGACGGGCACGGGCACGCTTAATGCGGAACTGCTCGAGGTTTGCGGCAGTGTGGTTCCTTTTGAATCGATCTAGGGCATGATTGCGGTTCTTGATGGCTGCACTGATCTCCGCAGTCCACCAGGGCACTGGGCGTCGCCTCGCAGGTCCACAGGTGATGTGGAATGGAGGTGCGTGCAGCATCATGCACTCCTGACACAAAGACATCTAATCTAAGGCGTCGATTGGTGGTAAAGTCGACGCAAGATCGACTTCAAGGTCCACTGCACGCTCGAAAGCATCCCAGTCGGCCCGACTGAGATTCCAGTGAGGGTGTTGTTCACGTGATTGCTGAAGATGTTCGAAGATAAGAATGAGAGGGAAGTGATCACTCCCACAGAGATCAGGGTGAACGCTCCAAGATGTGGTAGGAGCAAGGCTGGGACTGCACAAGGACAAGTCCAACGCAGAGTATGTGCCACAGGAAGGACTGAAATATGTGGGAGTTCCATCATTCAGGAACGTTAAAGCTGATGCCTCACGGAATTCATCTACAATTTGACCCCGGAGCTCTGTACGAACGGAGCCCCACAAACGATGGTAGGAATTAAAATCGCCCAAAAGAACTACAGGAGACGGAAGTTGCTCGAATATACAAAGGAGGTCCTCAAGAGAGAATCGCTCCTCCCTTGTGATGTAGACACAGCACACAGATATTGGCTTTGGTAGATGGACCCGCACGGCGACAGCTTGGAGGGGGGTGGTAAGAAAGATTGGTGTTGAGTGGATGGTATCTCGAACACCGATTGTAACACCACCTTGTGCACGACGACCCTCAGGAAGCTTGTCGGTGCGGTAAAGCGTGTATCCGTTTAGAATCACTGATTCATTTGGACGAAAATGTGTCTCTTGGAGACATATAATGGCAGGGTCAAATTGAGATATTGATTGATTGATTGATTTAAAAACTGTTTGGGTGCGTCGGCACTAAAGGCCATTTTGCACCCTTCAATGTATACGGGGAAGTAGCCCCTTATCTAAAATTCTGACTAAAATCATAAAAAGGGGTGTAGTAGTGTATATTAGCCGGTTCAAAGTAGTAGTTGGTACGAGCCCTTTTTTTTTTTTACAGATTTAACCTCAGTGGTAGCATATTTTGACAATTTTTTTGTTGATTTTATAGCGTTTGACGACTTTTCAGTGCAATTTTCACCGCATCTAATTTTTTCTCCCACTCGTACTTGGTACGAATGCCACGATCTTACGTGATATAGCTTAACCTATACTTTTTTTCTTACGATTTTTTTTACGATCTTCAGTGATTTAACTTAACCTATCATTTTTTTATTTACAATCTTTTACGCACCGAACTAACCTACAAGGGACTCTGTTTTAATATTTCAGTCGAGAACATGAAGACGATACCTGAGGAAATAGTTCTAGTGTTTGCTACTAGATGTCGCCACCGGCGATGTGGACGCAGTGTTGCCACACTATGAGGGCACAATTTCCCTTCCCAAGGGGCAAAATTTCCCTTTTTGGACCATTCTTTTCCCTTTCACCTAAGCAAATGACATAATAATAATTAGTTGTGGTAGTAAACTTAGTAGATTTTTTCTTTTTTAGTATGTGGCAATTTTTTTTCACGAATATTTTAAAACTGCTCTGTGACCCTCTCGTTCTTCACATCATGGATGAAGGACTTCTCTGCGATCAGGATGACGCTGCACACGGTATCCTCGGGCAACGGACTGTTGAACTCGCAGACGATCTTGATATTAGTTCGATCGTTCGAACAGATTTCCCCTCAAAAATTTACATCGTAAAAAGCTACGCTCTTGTTTTAGGCACTTGCCTTAGGGGTGAGTTGTTGTAATATTCTCTTCCCCTCTTTTCTTGTGAAAGGCTATGCTGTTGTTTTAGGCACTTGTCTTAGGGTGAGTTGTATTTTATTGCCCGAAATATAGCTCGGTGACCCCCAAACAGATTTTTCCTAAGTCTTACCGTTTCCAAGATAACCCCACTTCCGGTCGCCATTTTGGATTTCCGAACATAGGTTCTATTCATATTTTACTTACATATAGGCGTACGTGATAAATCCGCAAACAGATTTTTCCTAAGTCTTACCGTTTCCAAGATAATCCCACTTCCGGTCGCCATTTTGGATTTCCGAGCATAGGTTCTATTCATATTTTACTTACATATAGGCGTACGTTATGAATCCGCAAACAGATTTTTTCTAAGTCTTACAGTTTCCAAGATTACCCCACTTCCGGTCGCCATTTTGGATTTCCGAGCATAGGTTCTATTCACACTTTTACTCACGTATAGGTGTACGTGATGAATCAGTAGTGTTATTTGTGCTACAAACATTTCGATAAATGATGAACCCCCCTCAGGCATATTTGGCTACACTTAAAACTTGCTCAACATGCCCATATGAGCTTTTTGCTCAAGTGTGGTACTCCGTTAAATGCCCTCGGGAAGTTCCTGTGAAATGATGAGCCCCCTCAGATTGATTTGTCCACACTTACAAAAGGAACTTCTGTCAGATTGTTGTCCATAAGCTTGTTAAAAATATGCCCCTCTTGATATTTTTTTTGCCCACACCTAAAACTAAGCTCTTGCATCATGTTATGCATCAAATTATGATGCAAGAGCTTTTGTATTATGCAACAAATTATGATGCAAGAGCTTTTGCATTGTGCAACAAATTATGATGCAAGAGCTTTTGCATTATGTTGTGCAACAAATTATGATGCAAGAGCTTTTGCATTACACATCAGTTAGTATTGTGAGAGTGGCTGAGGAGTACAGATGTGTTGTTGCATTGCTCCTCTTATTTTTTTTAAATATAGCAGATTTGTATAAATTGAATTATAGGTTTGTTTGATTCAGTATATAGAATTTTCTAATATATTGAACAAAGGGTTTATATTTGCCCTAGTTTGTTATACAAGATCAATACATGACACAAGATCAATACATGACACAAGGTATTAGGTCAATGCCTTTCCATGCACATCACGACATGCCTGTGCAGACATGCAATTGTGAAAGGTCAGTGCTTCAGTGGATCAATACTTATTCTATCTTTGTGCATGTAGGCTATCCTGTACAACCTGTCATAGGTTTATTAAGTATAGAGTTTTGATTTGAACCCCAAGAAATTTTATATAAATACCAAAGCCAAAAATATTAACACACATACACACACACACACTAAATATACAAAACACACTGCTGAACCCAACTGATATTTTTTATTAAGCATAGAATTTTGATTTGAACCCCAGGAAATCTTATATAATAAACAACAACAAAAATGCCAAATCAAAAATATTGTAATCAATGCAATAAGAATATAACCAGCCCCAATTGGGCCAGGCATCAAAGGAATTGTAATCCAGACAAATGCAGAACTCCCACAAAAATATGCCCTAAATGCCATAGAAAATATAGCATGGAATACTTCACTTATAAACATAAAGGTACTTGCTCTGCACAGTCATCAACATTGCCCCCTCAACCATCTACATCTGGTCTGAAAAGGAAGCATGAAGCACCTGTTAATGCTAGAGCAGCAAAGCAGCCACGCTATGAACCCATCCATAGCAGTTTTAACGGCCAATTAAGGGATCACCGTTTTGTATCAGAGCCAAGATGTGATATTAAGAATTTTTTGAACAGTATAAATCCAGATGTGCAGGCAATTCTAAATGCACAAAATGGCTCTTATAAGCTGTCCCTCAAATTGTTTACACAATATAAGAAGCCAAATGGCACAAAATTTACACAGCCCCACATAACAGAAACTGTACCGGTATATTCAAATGCAAATTCAGACAAAATAATAAGCAGTGTGATAGATCAATTGAATATTAAACACACTGAATTTGCTGCAAAAGAATCAGGATGGAGCCTATGCGGAACTTCACACAAGTTCTATGTTAATATTTCTGAATTCAGCCCATTACAAGGATCTACATATCTGCCATTACCTGCCAATATCAAAAACAAAACAGCCGTGGTTAACATAAAAAATAATGATGAGAAATGCTTTTTGTGGTGTATTTTAGCTGCTTTGTATCCAGTTTCAAGGAATCCTGAGAGAGTAACTTATTATAAACAACATGAAAATGATTTTGATGAGGCAATGGAGGGTTTAGAATATCCAATGTCTGTTCAGAATATTGATAAATTTGAAAAAAAGGCCAGGGATATTAATGGTAAACAATTATCTATTAATGTATTTATTTGTTCTACTGGCCGTGGCAATTGCTTGATAGCACCTCTCAGAATCAGTACATTTGATGATGATTCTGCTGTTCCGATTGATCTGCTCTTAATTGAAGGGGATGATACACACCATTATACTCTGATACATAATCTTGAAGCTTTAGTCAGAAAACAACTAGACAAAACTCATAGAATATTCAAGTTGTGCAGAAGATGTTTGACTGTATTTGATGGTAGAAAAATGGTGAATGGTGTTTGTGAACAGAATGCAGAAATTGCTAAAAACAAGTTAATTGAACATTTAAAATACTGTGGGAATCATAAACATGTTCATATGCTTATGCCTAATCCAAGTGAAAATGCCAAATTCAAAAAAATTGAAGCCTTGTTGGAACACCCAGCATATATAGTCTGTGATTTTGAATCAAATCTCAAACCTCTTGCACTCTGTAACCCAGATCCTGATGAATCTTCAAGTACATCATACCAGTTACATGAACCTTCTAGTTTTTATTATGTGGTTGTACAGGATGCGGTTGTTAGTAAAGAAGATTTATACATGGGAGCAGATGCCATCAAAGAATTTGCACATAGAATAGAAAATGAGTGCCATGACATAGCATCTAATGTCTTATTAAAATCAAAACCTATGTTGCCTTTAACAGAGGATCAGATTGAAGATTTCAACAATGCAGAAAAATGCCCGGTATGTGATTGTGAATTTTCAGATGCAAATATCAAGGTGAAACACCATTCTCATACAGATGGTAAATTCTTAATGGCCCTGTGTAATAGCTGTAATATTAAGATCCAGAGACCAAAATTTGTCCCCATATTTTGCCATGGTGCATCCAATTATGATTTTCATCATTTGATCAGGTACGAGGGGTTTGACAAGAAGAATTTAAATATTTTAGCTGAAAATAATGAGAAATATATTGCCATTAGCAAAATAATTAAAGTTAATGGTGTTCCTATTCACTTAAGATTTCTTGATTCATACAGAATTCTGTCTGCTAGCCTGGCTACACTGGCCACTCAATTATCTGATGATCAATTCAAAATCACATGTGCTTTGTTTCCAAATCAGGAGCTGAAATTAATTAGGCGGAAGGGTGTATATCCATATGATTATGTTAGAGATTTTTCTAAATTTGATGAGTGTTCTCTGCCACCACAACAAGAGTTTTACAGCAAAATCAGAGGATCTGGAATCACTGATGAAGATTATCACCATGCCCAATTGATGTGGAACAATTTAAAATGCCAGACATTTGGTGATTATCACAAGGCTTATTTAAAACTTGATGTGACCCTCTTAGCTGATATACTGCAGGCATTCAGAAAATCTTCCATGGAAAATTATAAGCTGGATCCAATGTATTTTTACAGTGCTCCGGACTTAGCATGGTCTGCAATGTTTTTAAACACTAAAATGCAATTGGATCTGATCCAGGATCAAGATATGTATCTGTTTATGGAACAATGTATAAGAGGAGGCATGGTGCTATGTTCTCAGAGATATGCCAGAGCAAATAACAAATATATTCCTGATTATGATCCAGCACTGCCATCAAATTATATACTGTATGTAGATGCAAACAGCCTCTATGGTTATGCTATGATGAAAAAACTGCCATATGCAGGGCTTGAGTGGGTTGAAGATTTCAATATTGAAGATCTTAAGGATTTTGATGACAGTAACTATGGCCTGTTCTTAGAGGTTGATCTGACAATTCCTGATGATTTACACAACACATTTTCTGATCTGCCCCCAATTCCTGAGGTTAAGTGTTCACCTGGCTCTAAACAGAAGAAATTGATGATGACTCTAGAGCCGAAACAGAATTATGTCTTATATTACAAAAACCTCCAGTTCCTGATGCATCATGGTGTTCAAGTGACCAAAATTGGCAAAGTCTTAAGGTTCAGGCACTCAAGATGGTTGAAGCCATATATTGACACAAACACAGAGCTTCGAACATCTGCATTGAGCCAATTTGATATGACCTTGTTTAAATTGATGGTTAATTCTGTGTATGGAAAAACAATAGAAAATGTCAGATTGATTTGATTTGAATTTAAAATTTTGGGAGCGTCAGCACTTAGGCTATTTTGCTCCCGTCACATTATACAGGGGCCAGCCCCTTATCATTACAAATAACAACTCTAGCGTTGCGTAACTAAAAATGTTAAAATGTTCTGACTTCTGTTAAAAGCTGAGGCCGTAAACGGGCACTCAGCACACACAAGGACAACAAACAGGACAACACACAAAAAATTATACTGGCCATAGTGCCAGTCGCCAGAGCCTCGTTAGTCATTAGTCCAGGGTGCACTACGTGGAAGTGAGGTTGACTTTTGGGCGCCTACGTCAAAGGTCACCCCTTACACCCCAGAAAATGTCAGAAAACATATTGATGTTAAAATAATTACTGACCTTAGCCGGAGCAAAAAATTGATTGCAAAGCCCAACTTCAATTACAGAATAATTTATGATGAGAATATGGCACTTTTCAACATGAAAAAAACAAAGATTAAGTTTGATAAGCCTATTTATGTAGGGGCTGTGATATTGGAATTGGCCAAATTACACATGTTAAAATTGTTTTATAATGTGTTGAAGCCTTTTTATAAGGATCGTGTAAAACTGATGTACATGGACACAGATAGTTTTGTTCTTGATATTCAAACAGAAGATGTTTATCAAGATATGGCACAGCCTGAATTGTTTAAATATTTTGATACCACTGAACATTCAAAAATTAAACACCACAACAAAAAAGTGCCTGGCAAGTTAAAAGATGAGACACTTGGTGATGTTATTGTGGCATTTGCTGGGTTAAGGTCCAAGATGTATAGTTTTGAAACATGCAGTTGCGCTGTTGCCAAAAAGGCCAAAGGCATTGGCAGAGTAATTGTTGACAAAGAGCTTGAATTTGACGATTACAAAAATTGCCTCAAATCATGTAGCACAATCAGAACATCAGAAAATAGAATTCAGACTGTGGATCACTTGTTGACTACAAATATTGTAAGAAAACTGGCTCTGGACCCACATGATGATAAGAGATGCATTTTATCATGTAGCATACATTCTCTACCATGGGGTCATTGTGATTTGAAAAGTGGTAATCAATGCCCAATTACACAGCATGATTTGAAATAAATAAACATGCCTATGAACTTATTTGGGTTCCAAAAACAGGCTATTATGGACCTGCCAACACCACAACCCTCTTCTGATATGATATCTAAACTAAGTGCTTTGTTAATTATTCATCTGAACAGCATACTTACAGATGTTGATGATGAAACAGGTAAAACATTGTACATATTTAACAATAATTTAAATCATTACCAATTACCTGTAGGTGGTCAATTGCAATTTATTACAACCCCTGAGGGTAATGTCAAAATTTCAATAGGGAGAAATATTTATAGAATTAAGCACTCAAACATGGTTTCTGGCACTGTATATACTGTTTCTGCTGGTGACTGCTTATATATTGAGGTCCCGGGATCATATGCCAAGCTTATACTTTTTTTATAGAATTAAGAATCAGATATTCAATAATAAATAACCACTAAAACAAAAATGCCTAATGATATATTTGGCCATACAAGGCATGAAGATCACAGTGATGAGATTCTGATGCTTGATGTCAGAGTCAAAAAATTAAGAAGTGATTTACAAGCTTTACAAACCACACTGAATGCCAGTCTTCAACTAGAAATTACAAATTTGCAATCACAATGCATGGACCCTCTTCTTAAAATTGACAACGTGGTTCATAATTTTCAGAGCTAGACGCATCAGAGAACTGCGTGGCCAAGATATTAGCTATGTCTCCGGAATCAGTGTACAACGTCCCATCGTGCTCCAGAGCACTCAGAGGAGTAGATGCACCCCCCTGGATGCGACGTACTTTGGTCCAAACGGCTTTCGACGAAGCCTGCTTCGTCAGAGAAGACACATATTGGACCCAGCACGCCTTCTTACTGGCTCGAATAAGCCGACGGGCACGGGCACGCTTAATGCGGAACTGCTCGAGGTTTGCGGCAGTGTGGTTCCTATTGAATCGATCTAGGGCATGATTGCGGTCCTTGATGGCTTCACTGATCTCCGCAGTCCACCAGGGGACTGGGCGTCGCCTCGCAGGTCCACTGGGATGTGGAATGGAGGTGCGTGCAGCATCATGCACTCTTGACACAAAGGTGTCTAAGGAGTCGATGGCTGGTAAAGTCGACGCTAGATCGACTTCAAGGTCCACTGCACGCTCGAAGGCATCCCAGTCGGCCCGACTGAGATGCCAGTGAGGGTGTTGTTCACGTGAGTGCTGAAGATGTTCTAAAGTTAGAAGCAGTGGGAAGTGATCACTCCCACAGAGATCAGGGTGAACGCTCCAAGATGTGGTAGGAGCAAGGCTGGGACTGCAGAAGGACAAGTCCAACGCAGATTGTGTGCCTGAGGAAGGACTGAAATATGTGGGAGTCCCATCATTCAGCAACGTTAAAGCTGATGCCACACGGAATTGATCTATAATTTGACCCCGGGGCTCTGTACGAACAGAGCCCCACAAACGATGGTAGGAATTAAAATCGCCCAAAAGAACTACAGGAGACGGAAGTTGCTCGAATATAGAAAGCAGGTCCTCAAGAGAGAATCGCTCCTCCCTTGTGATGTAGACACTGCAAACGGATATTGGCTGTGGTAGATGTACCCGCACGGCGACAGCTTGGAGGGTGGTGGTGAGAAAGATTGGTTTTGAGTGGATGTTATCTCGAACACCGATTGCAACACCACCGTGTGCACGACGACCCTCAGGAAGCTTGTCGGTGCGGTAAAGCGTGTATCCGTTTAGAATCACTGATTCATTTGGACGAAAATGTGTCTCTTGGAGACATGACGCCAGGGTCAAATTCAGATATTAGAATTTGCAGTTCCTCGAGATGTGTATGGAAACCGTTAAGGTTCCACTGGAGACAATAAGCCATAGCTGGTGGTATGGTTGTTACCTCTTAAGGCGTACTTTATTTCTAGGCCCTGTCACCTTGATAAATTCTTCATCCGCGGCTTCGTCCTGTATCATGTCCTCGGGTAAGGACACAGAGGGCGAAGGGGATGAAGAAGGGGGAGTGGGGGCGGGTGCTTTGAGCGCCCGCCGGGCAGCCTTCAGCTGCGCCTTAAGTTTCAGGGTGGTGGCTGCTACCCTGACTGGTGAGCTAGTAGACTTCAGAAAATATTCCCTTGTATGCACCTGCTTGAACTTCCTCTCTGTGGAGCGAGGAGTGGTTGCTGGTTTCCTCGAAGCAGGGCGGGCTACTACAGGAATCGTTGGTGTTTGAGTTGACACGTCGCTGGTTTGTACCCCTACACTGCGACGGGTAAGAGCAGCTGCAGCAACTGTAGCGAATGGCAAAGTGGTGCGTATACTTTCGCGGAGACGTTGTTTTGCTTCGCCAGCAGAGATTTTTTCTGTTACGACCAACTCTCTGATTTTCTTCTCTTGTTGGAAAGAGGGGCAGTCACGATGCCAGACAGGGTGTTCGCCTTGGCAATTAATGCATTTGGGACTAGAAGAACATGGTTCGGGCCCATGATCAGGCAGACTACACTTACCACAAAGGGCGGTAGTGGCCTTGCAGGAAGGCTGAGTGTGCCCAAAGTGCTGGCATTTGAAACATCACATCGGGTTAGGGATGTAAGGTCGGACTTTTAGTCTCAAATATCCAGCCCGTACAATATCTGGGAGAGTGGTCCTTTGGAACGTTAGTATAATCGAAGCAGTTGGCACAAGTTCTCCGGATTTTCGCGTCTTGATTCGCTGCACTGCGGTGACATATTGGTCTGAGAGTGCTTCAAGGATCTCTTCCTTCTCAGCATTTAGCAGATCCCAGTGGCGAATCACACCTTTACTACTGTTAAGTTGACGATGGGGTTCAACATTAACAGTGAAGTGGTCCAAAGATCGTAACTTTAAAAGGTTGTTGGTCTGGCGATCTGTGCTGGTCTGGATAAGTAGACTCCCGTTTCTCAGCTTCTTTATTTCTGGAACATCGGAACCAGCAGCGTAGTCTAGCTGTTTCTTGATAAGGAATGGTGACAAGTCCTTCAATGTAGCAGCTCCATGTTTCTTTGTTGTTGCAGAAACACCGTTACTATCGGTCTTCTCAACAATACTGATAACAAGGTAACGTGGAAGGTTACTTGTCTTTTCCTCTAATTGGAGCGGGCTCGAAGGCCGCGCTCGTTTTGGGGGTTTCCCCCCGTTTGAGTTGTTTTTTGTACCCATATACAAAATTATTTTATGGTGGAGGGTCCATAAATTGTCGCCTCGACATGCCCTCTATGCCCAGGAAGGCCTACCCCCAAAAATGGAGGCTACTCGAGGACCAAACCGAAATCCCCGAGGCCACGTTCGCGACTGCACCTACCCCTGCAGCCAACACTGTCCCATCGGCACGTGCAACTCACACCTTGGGATAGGGTTTTTTTTATCGAGGTTGTCTCCTCTAGCAGGACCCTTAGTTATAGGGAGGTCAAAGATATGGAGATGAATGACGTGATGGAATGGTGAAAACGTGAGATATGGATGTGAAGAATGAGTGAAATGATGAGATGAAAATGACCTCCCTACCTTAGTTTCTTAGAGGGAGGTCAAAGATATGGAGATGAATGACGTGATGGAATGGTGAAAAACCTGAGATATGGATATGAAGAATGGGTGAAATGATGAGATGAAATTGACCTCCCTACTAAGCCCCCTCGCCCCGTCAAGGCAGTCCTACATGGAGGGGGAAATTCAGATATTAAGATTTGCAGATCCTCGAGATGTGTACGGAAACCGTTAAGGTTCCATTGGAGACAATAAGCCATAGCTAGAGGTATTATAGTTACCTTTTAAGGCGTACTCTATTTCTAGGCCCTGTCACCTTGATAAATTCTTCATCCGCGGCTTCGTCCTGTATCATGTCCTCGGGTAAGGACACAGAGGGGAAGGGGATGAGGAAGGGGCAGTGGGGGCGGGTGCTTTGAGCGCCCGCCTGGCAGCTTTCAGCTGCGCTATAAGTCTTAGGGTGGTGGCTGCCACCCAGACTGGAGAGCTACTGGATTTCAGAAAGTATTCTTTCGTGTGTACCTGCTTGAACTTTTTCTCTGTGGAGCGAGGAGTGGTTGCTGGTTTCCTCGAAGCAGGGCGAGCTACTATGGGAAGTGTTGTTGTTTGCGTGGACACGTCGGTGGTTTGTTTCCCTACACTGCGACGGGTAAGAGTAGCTGAAGCAACTGTAGCGAATGGCATAGGTAAAGTGGTGCGTATACTTTCGCGGAGACGTTGTTTTGCTTCACCAGCAGAGATTTTCTCTGTGACGACCAACTCTCTGATTTTCTTCTCTTGTTGGAAAGAGGGGCAGTCACGATGCCAGACTGGGTGCTCGCCTTGGCAGTTAATGCATTTGGGACCAGAAGAACAAGGTTCGGTCCCATGCTCAGGCAGACTAAACTTACCACAAAGGGCTACTGGAAGGCTGAGTGTGCCCAAAGTGCTGGCATGTGAAACAACGCATCGGGTTAGGGATGTACGGACGGACTTTGAGTCTCAAATATCCAGCCCGTACCCTGTCTGGGAGAGTGGTCGTTTTAAACTTGAGTATAAGTGAAGCGTTTGGTACTAGTTCTCCGGACTAACGCGTCTTTATTCGCTGCACTGCGGTCACATGTTGGTCTGAGAGTGCTTCAAGAATCTCTTCCTCCTCAGCATTTAACAGATCCCAGTGGCGAATCACACCTCTACTACTGTTAAGTTGACGGTGAGGTTCAACATTAACAGGGAAGTTGCCAAAGATCTTAACTTTAAAAGGTTGTTGGTCTGGCGATCTGTGCTGGTTTGGATCAGTAGACTCCCGTTTCTGAGCTTTTTTATTTCTGGTACGTCTGAACCAGCGGCGTAGGCTAGCTGTTTCTTGATCAGAAACGGTGACAAGTCCTTTAATGTAGCAGCTCCATGTTTCTTTGTTGTTGCAGATTCATCGTTACTATCGGTCTTCTGCACAATACTAATTACGAGATAACGTGGCACGTTACTTGTCTTTTCCACTAATTGAACCGGGCTCGAAGGTCGCGCTAGTTTTGGGGGTTTCCCCCCGTTTGAGTTGTTTTTTGTACCCATATACAAAAATTATTTATTGTGGAGGGTCCATAAATCGTCCGCTCGACATGCCCTCTATGCCGAGGAAGGCCTACCCCCAAAAATGGAGGCTACTCGAGGACCAAACCGAAATCCCCGAGGCCACGTTCGCGACTGCACCTACCCCTGCAGCCAACACTGTCCCATCGGCACGTGCAACTCACACCTGGGGATAGGGGTTTTTTATCGAGGTTTTCTCCTCTAGCAGGACCCTTAGTTATAGGGAGGTCAAAGGTATGGAGATGAATGACGTGATGGAATGGTGAAAACGTGAGATATGGATGTGAAGAATGAGTGAAATGATGAGATGAAAATGACCTCCCTACCTTAGTTTCTTAGAAGGAGGTCAAAGATATGGAGATGAATGACGTGATGGAATGATGAAAAACGTGAGAGATGGATGTGAAGAATGTGTGAAATGATGGGATGAAAATGACCTCCGTACTAAGCCCCCTCGCCCCGTCAAGGCAGTCCTACATGGAGGGGGTGTATGTTATACTCAAATTTATGCATGCTATTTTTCACTGTTATTACATTTTAAAAAGAGACAACTAACATTCTTTGTGCTGAGTGCTCCTTTACAGCCTCAGCGTTTAACGAAAGTCAGAAGATTTTAATATTTTATGATTTTAGTTCTGCAACGTTAGAGTTGTTATTTGTAACGATAAGAGGCTGGACCCCGTATAATGTGACGGGTGCAAAATAGCCTTAGTGCTGACGCACCCAAAATTTTAAATTCAAATCAAATGAAAACAAACCCAATCAATATTTTCTTCAGCAAATGCTAGCCTATCGGTTCTGTGTGCATCCGTCAAGACCTCCTTCTTTGCTGTCCTTCGTGCCCGTAAACCAGAAGCAGCCAGCCTCTGTCGAACTGTTTGTAGGCAACGAGGAAAATCGACCCTTACCTTGAGATGACTGGCTGACTGGAATGGATTGGCTTCACACTCCGCTATCAGCCGATAGTCTTGCACTGGTGCCGAAACACGGCCCCAGCTCTCGCGTCTTTTGCGTGATGCCTCACCAGTTTCTTCGTATCGAGCCCACCACCTCCTTGCTGTCCGTGCTGGAACGCCATACTGCTCACCAGCTAAACGTGGTGACAATCCAGCTCCCTCGATCACCCTTTCTCTTGTGAATTTGTTGTAGTGCTCCATTCTTCGCGAGGGTGAAAAGAGAAATATTGCATGCATCTGTTTAGAGCGTGGTTCAAAGGAAATAAGGTCTTCTATTGGTATAGTTAAACATGTGATGCTGCAGTTGGTTCAAAGACAACATCCAATAACATTCAACCATGAAAAGTTTCGTACGAATTCATACCAGAAAAATGTCAAGAATAATAAAATAAATTTAACCATTATTTACAATTACATTAGTTTAATAAACAAATAAAGAATAATTATGACAAATGTGCTACAATGAGTGCTCTTTACATCCATGTGTAAAAGTATTTGGTATTAATAAACACGCACACACGTTCAGAACATCTGTAGCGTAGTGGTAACGTGTCAGACGAGCATACCTATTCTTACCTTCATCTTTTCTCTTTGAGGTATTGGTTCAAACCTGGCCCAGCTTTCACGTTTGTTTTTTTAATGTAATACCTAATGTAAAGTTTTTGTCACTATTTTTTCGTCCACAACATACAAGAAAAACAATAATTAAACGATCTTCTCAACAAAACAATGATTGAAATATGATATTTATTCACATAATAAATCTATTCCACTCCAAAAATTAATTCCTTCGGCTCTCAATGCAACATAACCGAAACATTCAAGTTTCAATGTTCATGTTGGAAATTGAACAATAAACAGTTTTGGTACACATTGCTTTACATAAAACCTCATGTTATTATAGAAATATACACAAGAAGTCGAATGAAAGTATGCGTAAGGAATACTCTTGAAACTCTAAATTAGAGTTGTAATCATGCGATTTGTGTTTCACAGAGTAATCTGTTATATTCAAGGTTAAATTATTTCAAAATTTTTGTATTCAGTAAAAATCGTACTTCTGTGTTCACTTCAACAGAAAGGAAATGGAGCGGTTAGGATTTGAACCTGCGATCTTTCATTTTAGATAAAAAAAAAATAAACCTCTTACCAACTGTGCTACAAGGAAATAGACAAAAAGTTTCCTAACACGGTTGCGGTAACAACCACTTGCCAGCGCTCCAAACATTTATTTGCCACAGATTGTGGATAAGTTGCTCTCTACAGAAATGCCCGGTATTATGCAGTGTATTTTAGCTCAAATTTTGCCTAAATTTGATGAAGATGATTTAACGGGATATCAACAAGGCTATTTCTGGATACGCTTCCGAGGTTTCGAGAACTATTTTATCTTGAGGGATTGAAGTGATGACTGACAACGTGCTTGTTACTGGCAAGCGTGGTCGTAACTTCGATTCTTCATGCTGCAGAATTTTATTTTCGGAAGGAGTATGGCATCGGACGTAAAATATATATCCTCTTCTTGGATGATCTGTGTATTTCACGAGGTGGAAGTAATGATGAAGCTTTAGAATTTCCGGAAACCATTTCAATGATATCACTCAATCACGTGCCATGTTGAATGGCAAAATCAAGTAACGTATAAGCAAGTCTGAGGGTGGTTGTTTTGAATATTGCGAATTTGGTGGAAAGTTCGTTTACAAATATGTTGTTGAAATTAGACAAGTATTTTAGAAAACTCAATATGCTGACCAAGGCAGACATTTATTTTATTATAAAACAAACTAAACGTAACGTTTCAACCTTCTAGCAAAGTTGCAACGTTACGTTTAGTTTGTTTTATAATAATATAAATTTCTGCCTTGGTCAGCATATTGAGTTTTTCATATCATGGAAACAAGGCTTAAAAGTATTTTGGATACAAAACAGTGGCGAATTAATGATCATTTGCATTTATTAGATGCCACGCAATATATAAATAGTTAGTTATCAGTAGATTTTTTATCGCATCGGCCTCGGTTACAATAGCCATACACTTACTTCAATTGCGGATTTATTATTAATTTTAGATGCATTGGAAGATCGAAGTGAGGGGAGCAAGAACTGTCATTACTAAATAAACGACATAACATAACCAATCTTAGCGAATTGTATACATTAAACTCTCTCCATCGTTACAAAAATTCACTACATCAATGTAGTGGATTATTTCCTGTTATAATTGTGTGTTAGTATTTTGAAATAATTAATATTTTAGTCATAATATGTGTTAACTCAGCTTATGAAGAATAGCTAAAATACAAAAAGGTTTAACCTTAACCAGGTGGAGAAAACCCCTGTTCAGTATTTCAAACCTAGGTGATTTCAAGTCGAGCACTCAAAATTGTTACAATTCCGCAAGTTTCTCATTCTTATTTCAATTTACTATATCTGTTTCAGTGTGTATTATATTAGCAATTTATAGTTTATAAGTCCATGGCATGTGCGAAACTGGAAAGCTTTCACCGGAGCGTTTTTCGTCTAGCTGAATGACGAACTCAAAGTTGGCTACTCTCAGCTGGCGCTGAAGTGCAATGTTGCTACGTTTACGAATTCAGGACTTAGAATTCTTTCAGGACGGTCAATTAACATGTTGCGAAGAGTACGTGGGATAACTATGAATTACAGGAGTGAACTGCAAATTAATTTTGATTATTTGAAACAGCTTGTGAAAGGAGAAATTGAAAAGAGTGATTGAAAATCCACGCAAACTCAAAAGAAAAAGTAATTTTGAGATTGTGTTTGAACCTGAATCGAAAACACACCAGTCCGTCAACAGTAAAAGACGTAAACTATCCCCTACACTTCCATTAGGCATTAGACAGTTATCAGGTTTTGCTAGTTTATTTGCACAAATGGCACACTTTTGACACCCGGATTCTTAGTGAGTACCGTCGATCATAGTAGTAATGCACCCTCCTTGGGATCCATAAATCAATTGATTGGAAAAGATCGATCAAGATCAATAGTTTTTTGGGGGGCTTATTTTATAAGGACGATTTTGATTGGTGTGACGTCATAAAATGGGCGTGGCTTATTTTGTGAGGAGGATTCTGATTTGTTGCTGGGGGTGAAGGAAAAATATGCGACGGTTTTCTGGTGACGGTTGGTTTTCTCGGAATTGGAGTACGTGTTTCCGGTGTCTGAAAATAGATGGCGTTGATGAGTCTGAAATTCTGGGAATTCGGCTACGTTTTGCTTTATTTGAAGAGAGATGGCGTTGATGAGTCATTCTGGGGAGTGTGGTGAATCGGGACTTGTTTATCCCGTTTCGCCACATTCTTCGGCCCACCCTGTATAAGAGGAATTGGACCCGATGCTTAGGATTGTTAGTTCGCTGAGAAATATCGTCTCTCCCAGAAGCTCACATGGGATCGACGACACTGCTACCTGGCGAGCTTTTCGGGGCAGACGTTTTCCTTGTTAGGCGATACATAGTTCTCTTCCTCCTGCGACCGCGATAACATCAACTCCATCAACGGTGCTCCACGACGTGATAGTCGCCTGAACCAAGGTTGGCGTGACTCAGCCTTTATTTTCCCGTACACCTGGGACGTCGACAAGAACGTGGAAGCTTACGTGACATGGAGTTAAGTATTTTACCTAAAAGGTTTAATTTACTGTATTACTGTAATTGATCAAATCTTGAATCACTCACCTCCCTGTCCCCACCCCATTTGTTCATACTCTTAAAAACATCGCGAGTTAAATTGCAAAAAATTTCCTATCGCCGGGGTTAATTCCTGCAAAATATGAGAGTAGTTAAGAGAAGGAAAGAATATGTAGCACACAGTTTTTGTAAGGATAAGTGTTTGTAAGAGATAGTCGAACCAAAAAAAGAAAATGGAAATAAAAAGAATAGTCGACGTTGATCGTCGTAGTAAATATTTTGTGAAATCTGTCAAGGGAGTAATTGTTAACAGATTCTTGTTTGAAGGGGCTTATTTATTGTTGTAATCCCGTTTTACCTGGGATCTGAGGTCACAGGGAAGTTTCAATTATACATTTAGGTAGAGCTTAATTGTATCTGTTGGCTGATCCTGCTCCGATTAGGAGGGTAGAGATATGGAAAGTTGATGTAAAGGTTATTCACGCTTGTTCATACCTGGTAGGTGTGTGATGTTCTTGTCCAGATGCTTCTTGCAGACCGAATCGTGACAGGTGCCAAGGTTCTATCCTTCGACCCTTAGCTCACCAAACCGAGCATTCACTTTCGACTTGTAGCATGCTAGGCAGCTGTAACTCCGTGTCCGTCGTCGTAGTTCAGTAGTGTTAATGTGTTGTAAGTAATCAGAGACTAATTATACATGTGAGCGTCCATTAGAGTCGAAATCCAAAAGAGTGCAGCGTCGATGATAAGCGTAGTTCAAATGAGAGCGAGCTCAGGGAGTGAGCTCCCTTTTATCATCTTAGGCTTCGAAAGGTTGTTAAACCTTTCGAATGCGCTAGATCTTGTATTGATCCTCGCGTTTGCCGTTCAGTTCCTTGTTTAACGGAAGTTACAAGTTAGCGCATTCTTGGGATCACCCGCTGGTCGGACAATTCCAGGAAATAAACAAGTGTGAATATTAACATGACGAGGTTTTCTCGGTTTAATCTCCATATCTCTACATTCCCCTTCTTGAGTTAATCGAACCAATCTGTGATGGTCGACTACCTTCTCCGGAGGAGGTTATATTTAAAAATTATCATTTATTAACATATCAGAAAGCCGTAGAAAACCAATACATCAATCCATTCACCATAAGAATTCACATCGGGGTGTAAGGGGTGCTGCTTCCACGTAGTGCACCCAAAAGTCAACCTCACTTCCACGTAGTGCACCCTGGACAAGAGACTAACGAGGCTCTGGCGACTGGCGCTATTGCCAGTATAATTTTGTGTGTGTTGTCCTGTTTTATGTCCTTGTGTGTGCTGAGTGCGCGTTTACAGCCTCAGCTTTTAACAAGTCAGAACATTTTTAGGTTTTAAAGTTTTTAGTTATGCAACGTTTGAGTTGTAATTTGTAATGGTAAGGGGCTGGACCCCGTATAATGTGACGGGAGCAAATTAGCCTAAGTGCTGACGCTCCCAAAATTTTAAATCGAAATTCAAATTCAAAGAATTCACATCACCATAAAAAAATGAGCACCAAAATAGTCATATTTTGAAAAAAAATCGTAGCACCAAACACCGTTGAGAAAAAAATTAAAATCACGTAGAGAAAAAAAATTAAAACTGTAGGTCATAGCCTCTTGTATACTCAAAGAGTATGAGCACCAATCACGAAGTCTGGAGGCATATATAAAAATAAGCGTAGAGGTTTGACATTCAATTAGCTTTGAAGTAAGCATGACAGCATGATAACAGAAAAACACAGGTCATTACTCAGCAAAAGAACGCCGCACCACGCACGTGGTTTTATTTACTGTTCGCGGAGTTCAAAGTACATACTGAATACCACAAACGAGATTGGGCGAGGCATTGTGGTAATGCTACCATGGCAACGCTTGTAGACTTCATGTCGCCATAGGCGGGACGTTCTTTGCAGCAGTAGACCCAGTGTCCGGGTACTGGGCCAACATTTGGGGCTCGGTGGGGCTCGCAGTGTTGTCAACGCTTTACTCGAAAAAATCACCAAGGTTTTTGGTCTAACCTAACCTAAAAAGCAAGGAACTGACAATTTTGCTTGAGAGTTCACAAACCGGAAGTGGGGCTCGATCGCCTTAATGGATTTCTCTCGTAAGGCATGTGTTGCCAACTCCTTACCCGAAAAAATCACCAAGATTATGACGCTCGTCGTAGCTTTTTATGATGTACATTTTGAGAGCAGAGTTGGCAATACTGTGGGGGCACTGTAGCTTTTTATGAGGGGGGTCTATTGCTTTCTGTTTACATCTGGCAACACTACCGTAGTTTGACAGTGTTGTTAACCTACTGGGTTTTTTTTTTCACTGTAAATTTTCATCAAAGGACCTGAGGGGTCCATGTATTTTTTATGTCTGGCAACACTGTTGGGGGCCTAGTGTTGGCGACACTGTGGGTTTTTACTGTAGCCTTTTATGAGGGGGGTCTATTGCCCTCTGTTTACATCTGGCAATTTTATTGGATGTTTTTTTTTTAGGCTCGTTGGTGTTACCTACCCATCCGAAGAAAATTCCACTATATGATTTTTCACTGGCTAAGCTAACCTACAAATAGGAGTTGGCAACACCGACGAGTCTTGAATTATTATTTGAGGCTCGTCGGTGTTGCCTACCCACTCTACAAAAATTCTACTATATGATATTTTGAAACTTTTGAATGCAACTTATCGTAATTTTCCAACTGTGGGACCAAATGTTTATAAATCGTGATTTTTGTAAACCTCTTTCGGGAACAATGTGTCGCACACACACACGTGCGCGCGCGTGCCTGTATTGTGACGCAAGCAAACAAAAAAAACTTTGCGTGTCATTACAAAAAACACTTTGACCGTATTCTTAAATAACTAACAAAGACAATGAATCTTTTTGGCTTCCGCAAACAGATCAACATGGAGACTGCACCGCCAAATTCCAATAACCTCTTACCTTCCGTGTTACCTAAACTCAACGGTCTGTTGATCATTCACCTCAACAGCATTTGGACGAAACTGAATGACGATGTGGGCAAGATGTTTTATGTTTTTAATAACAATTTACATTTCTACGAAATTCCGATCGACGGGAAACTTCAAATCACCGTGAATCCGGAAAACGCAGGCGAAATCAAAATTTCTACCGGCAAGAACATTTTTCGAATCAAGCACGACAAGATGCTTTCTAACATTACGTACGATGTGTCTGCAGGAGATTATTTTTACATGGAACTCCTCGGAGATTACGACAAACTCATTCCTCTCTTCGTAGAATTACGAATCGTCTATCCTATTATAAATAACCGTTAACCAAAAATGCCTAACGACATTTTCGGCAACACCAAGCGTGTAGACCACGCAGAAGAGATTCTCATGTTGGACATTCGAGTTAAGAAGTTGAGGACCGATTTGATCGCTTTGCAGGAAACCTTAAACAAAAGTTTAGAGTCGGAAATCGCTACGCTCCAAACGCAATGTCTCGACCCCATTCTGAAAATCGATTCCGAACTGAAAACGCTCATAAAAAATTATGTCGACGTACCTTCTTACGACAGCGTTCAAAATATACAGTTGAGCGTGGATTCGCTTCAAAATGATTTGGCCAAATTACAGCAATTTCAATGGAAAAATGAAGATTTGGAAAAATTGAAACTCGAAATCGAAGAACGAACTTCCGCAATAGAAAAGAATTTCTCCGAACTTCAAACCGTGGTGAACGATATAGATGCAGAACGCTTGCATGTCGTCGTTTCCAAATTACAAGAAGAATTCACCAGCACGTTGGAAGAAATTAAATCCAAGTTGCAGACTTTGGAAGATACAATGACGAACCTACCATCGTCGGACGAACTGCAGGTCATCGGTAAAAGCGTCGCGAACATAAAAATTCAATTGGAGGCCTATCAAGATTTCGAACACATTCAAACCACCATCGCTACGCTTCAGGCGTCCTTGGAATTGATCAACGAAGAAATTAAAAATATTCACGCTGAAGCAAGAGCGTTGACGAGCATTCAAGACACGCTGAGCACGGTTCAGCAGAAGATCGAATATTTAGAAAATTTAAACGTCGAATCCAATCTCGCTCATTTTCATCACGTACTGGACAACATACAGGGTGACTTGGAATCGTTACGGACGAGCGTACCTTCGAGCGAAGATTTGGAAAAATTGAAAACGGCGGTGACGGCACTATCCGATTCGAACGACATCAAAAGTTCATTGAGCGATCTCGAGAGTAAAGTGGCCAATCTCCCCACCTCCAAAGAATTGCACGCTTTGAAAAGAAACATATCTCGAATGCTGAAACGACTAGAAACGGAAACGGCGAACGTGGAACAGATTCGAGACGAAATTAGTTCGCTGGTGTCGACGCTGCCCACTTCCCAGAGCGTCGCCGACCTTCACACGCAGTTCACAGAGATGCGAAGCATCGTGAACGATCTTACCGAGAAGAGCTCGAAATTGAATCAAGTCGAGAACCTTCAGAACATTGTCGTCAACATCAGAGATCAAGTTGGAGTGCTGGAATCCACGCAGGAATCGACGCTGGCCTCTTTCGGTGCCAAGTTGCAAGAACTCAACGAAAACTACAAGCAGTTGAACGTGGAAGTGAAAATCGAACCGTCGTTTTCTGCCGTAACGGATACCATAGTCGAGCATTTGCTACCCATCGAAAATAAACTCGGACAAGTTCACAGTAATCTGCTCGGCGTCGACACTAAATTCGCTAAACTGCATTCTCTGCAAGCCATCGAAATCAACAGCGTACCCAATCAACAGAGAATCTCCACGTTCGTCGAAGGTAACAAACTGTACATGTTACATCCTTATCATCCGTACTACAAGTTTCTCCTCGATGGCACGATTCAGATAAACGAATTTTCGTACTGGTCTCACGGTAGAAAAGCTAGCGTTCCCACCATGACTTTGATATCGAATCGTGGTGTCCAGAAAGCAGGAAACATTCCTCTGGCACGTTGGAACGAAACGCGCAACATATATGAAATACACGAAGACGAAGATCTCACCGTTTTCGACGTGAGTGCCGGCGATAAGCTGATCATTCAAAACACGAGCGAAGTGCCACCCTCTTTGAATCCCATCACGCTTGTGCTTCTCTTGAAACGTAATCTCTAAGAAAAAATGTCTAGGCAAGCCATCGTCGAAGAATTGCATAAACCTGCACGCCGCAACTACGAACGTTTGGCTGTGGTAACCAAGGGCATCGACGACCTCTGGCAAAGCGATCTCGTGGAGATGAGCAGCGGCAATTTGAAAAACGTACATAAATTGAACAAGGGCAACAAGTATCTTCTCACCGTCATAGACACGTTTTCGAAATTCGTATGGGCTCTACCTTTGAAAGCCAAAACGGGAACATGCGTCACGGAAGCATTCAAATTAATTTTTCGCGAAAGCGGCGGCAGACGACCACGGTTTCTGCAAACAGACAAGGGTAAGGAATTTTACAACGCCGTATTCCAAAAATTTATTCAAAAACACAAGATTCGACATTATTCGACCTTCAGTCACATCAAGATTCAATCGAACCTTGAAAACACACATGTGGAAACGATTCACGCTTCGGGGAAATTACAAATGGGTCGACATCCTGCCGGAACTCGTCGACACCTATAATGAAACGGTACACAGAATGATAGGCATGAAGCCAGCTGACGTTACCAAGTCCGACGAGCAGCGTTTAATTTCTACCGTTTACTGTCCAAAGTACACACCCACGACAAAAAAGCTAAATACAAAATTGGAGACCAGGTGAGGATCAGCAAATTCAAACGCACCTTCGAGAAGGGGTTCACAAAAAATTGGAGCACGGAACTTTTTACCGTGGTTCGAGTTTTACCTGGAAACCGACACACGTATATAATAAAAGATAGTAGTGGCGAGATTTTGAAAGGAAGATTTTACGAAGAGGAACTCTCTAAAACGAAACACCCCGACACGTACCTCATCGAGAAAGTATTGCGTAGGAAAGGTGACAAACTTTTGGTCAAATGGCTGGGACTTCCGGAAAAGAGTTTGATCGACGCGGACGAAGTGATCTTGTGAGTACGTGGAACGTGGTGAAGCGTCTACCGGATCCGGAAAGTCAAACGAAGAAAAAGAACGGCGAGTTGCTTCCCGACAGCATCCGCTGTCTGATCGTAGGTCCTTCGGGGTGTGGGAAAACGACACTGCTCGTGGACAATTTTCTCCTCGCACCGAATTGGTTAGATTGGAAGAACAGGCACCTGTACGTGTTCTCGAAAAGTTTGGAGCAATCCAAATACCAGCAACTGATGAAACTGTACGATGGTCTGGACATTGCAACGTTCGCCTCGGAAATAAAACCACTCGACGATTGTCGTGAAAATTCAGTTGTTGTGTTCGACGACGCCATCCTGGAAAATCAAAATGAAATTCGCAACTTTTTCACGCAAGGTCGTCACAAAGGAATGGATTGTTTTTACCTAGCTCAAACGTTTTCCAAAATTCCAAAACAGTTAGTGCGCGACAACGCCAATTTCATATGTTTGTTTCGTCAAGATCACACCAACCTCAAGCACGCGTACGATGACTACGTAGGCGGAGACATGAACTACAATCAATTTTCGGAAGGCTGCTGCTCTACTTGCTGGAACGGTGACGATTTCGGATTTGTGACGATCGACATGACGAGAAAACCCAACGATGGAAAATACAGAAACAAAATCAACGATTTTCTAAACGTTGCAACGTTGTGAGAAACGACGTGTATAAATAACGTCATGACGAAACGAAAAATCGAAGACGAAAATCTCAAGCTTCGCGATTACCTCGCGAAACGCTTCAAAGGTTGGAAATCCGAGAATCGCGGATTCTACGAAGAGAAGAAACGTCAGGATCAACCCGTGGTCGATGCCATCAGCAGTCTAGGTAAAGAAATTAAAAGTGTCACGGAACAAAATAAAAATTTGATCAACGAACTCGTACCGCTCGCAGCTAAAAGTTACGCCGTACCCACACCCATTTCGAGCATTCCTTCGACGCCGTTCGAACTGAAGGATGCACCTGCACGACGTCGAGCCATAGGCAGCACGTCTTCGGATAAAATCGAGTTGGGACCTTTGGCACGAGACTACCTGAGCACGGGGAAATTCGACAAGGATGAAGTGTTCGGATTGTATCCCAGCATGGAAACCAGCGAAGGCGGCGGTGTGGTGTGGAAGATTGGGAAATCGAAGGTGACCTTCGAAGGCAACGACATTAAAGTCAATTTAGGCGACAAGGATAGTTGGAACAGGTATCCGGGTACGGTGGGACTGTGGGAACTCGTCGCCAAAAAGCAGCCGAAAGATTACACCGACGAAGATTACCAAAGTTACAAGGAAATTCTGATCATGACGGATGCCTTGTACCAGAACAACGATGCCTCGCAGAATAGGGTGAAATCGAGCAGTGGTGAGAAGTACAGGAATCTCATCAAACCGATTTGGAACCAGGTCAAAACAGGCAGCGGCGTCAAACGCTACAACACGTTACCCAAAGAATTCGTTTGGGTGGACGACGTTAGGAAACTCGTGGACCGATTGTTGGTGATAGCCGGCGAAGAGAATGCAGGCAATCGTAATTTCTACAACGAGAAGGTTGGCATCGTGGACATGATCAGCACGAAACTTTCCAACTTCATCGTGAACGACGACAAGGGCATAGGTTACCTGATCAAAATCATCAACACGCTGCCTCCGAAATTTTGGAACGTGGCCGAAGGAAAGGGACTCGTGAACGACATTATCAACAAGTTACCTTTCGAGATGCATCTACCTGGCTACCAGTACTGCGGACCGGGCACCAAACTCGAGAAAAGATTGGAGAGAGGAGACAAGGGTGTGAATCCGTTGGACGCGGCATGCAAAGATCACGACATAGCCTACAACACCACGCAGACGGATCTGGACGCACGTCACGAAGCAGACAAAAAATTGGAACATGCAGCTTTCGAAAGGTTCGTGAGCAGAGACGCATCGTTGGGTGAACGGGTCGCCGCACTGGGTACCACCATCGCCATGAACACGAAACAAAAATTGGGGTGGGGTATATAAATAACATCCAGTAAAAAAAAAACTTGATATATAAATAACACACATCGTAAAAAAATAATCTTCGGTATATATAAATAACACACATCGTGAAAAAAAAAACAATTAAATTTCTCTCTAACACTCTGACAACTGAAAAAATGAGCGATCTCCAAGCATTAAAACAAATGCTAAATTTGTCAGTCGAGTATGTAAAAATTCAGGAATTGGAAGTCGACAAACCTTACACGATAACTTCCGGTTCAATCGTTTCTACCCAGTATGGTCCCAAGGTACGCCTGTTGCTCAACGCACAATACAGTCTATTTTTACCAGATCGATACGCTAACATGTTATCCGACGAGAAGCTATCTATTTTAATCGAGAACAAAACTCGAATCGTGTACAAGGGGACAAAGGAACTTCTTGGCAAGAAAACGAAGCACGTAATAGAATTTGTGTAACGACTGCGAGGCCTTGAAAATATATAAATAACATACCGTAAAAAAAAAACTACACAAGAAAAAAATCTCAGAATATATATATAAATAACATACCGTGAAAATAACACATAGAGCGTCAACATGAAGCCCAAGGGTGTCGTGTACCAGATACCATACTCCAATCTGAAAAATCTAGGTGCCCTCGATGGGTTACTCACCAAGAAACAACGCGAGAAGAAACGTTCTTGCTTGTCGAAAGGACACGGAATGAAATTGCTGCTCAGCACACCTCAATTGAAAATATTGCAGCGTTCGCGGAAACAGCAAAAGGTCGGAGGTTTCATATTCAGCATCCCGGCCATCCTAGCAGCATTGGGGGCCGTTGGAAGTTTGGCCGGTGGAAGTGCCGCCATCGCGAAAACCGTCATCGACTCGAAGAAGAACAAGGCGGAATTGGAAGAACAGAAACGTCACAACCTGGCCATGGAGAAGAAAGGAGGAAAGGGCATGATGAGAAAGTTTAAAAAAAAGAAACAGAAGCACTCACCAACCGAGACATTGAATCTCTGATCGAACCGTTACAAATTAAACACTTCAGAGGAGTTTTCATGTCCGACTCGTTACCTTCAACCGTCAAAAGAAGAGAATGCGGAGTAGTCAACTTGGACGGTCAAGAAAATCCAGGCACGCATTGGATATGTTACCACAAAAATGATGATAAAGCATTTGTTTTCGATTCTTTCGGAGGTGTTCCACCTACAAATTTAATTTATTATCTGAAAACGAGCAAAACCTCTATATACTACAACGACGAACGCATTCAAAATTTCGGAGACGTGAACTGCGGTCATCTCTGCCTCTCTGTGCTCGCGTTTCTCTCTAAAATAAATAACCCTACGATCGAGGATTTCCAGAAAGTACTGTGGAACCTGAAACAGCATCACTAGGATGGGCGTGTTCCATCTCACGAGCGAATCTTCAATCTTGAAACTCACGCTGCACGACGACATCGTCTATCCTAAATCCGTGGCTCTGCGTGCATTCTACAGCATGTACCTCATACCTAACGTCACCCAGCACAACAACAAAATTAGCGTCGGAAGCGAACACATCGTCGTCACGCCAGGACAATACAATCTTTCCACTTTGCAAGCTCAATTACCCAAAGGCACATACCTTTCTCAAAATTCGGTCACGCACAGAGTGGAAATCCTATCCGCGACGGAGACCGTGGACCTGGGCACCATGGGAGAACTTTTAGGTTTCGAGAACGACACCAAACTCGAAGCTGGCATCAAGCACGTAGCAACCAACATTCCTAAATTCTTGGCCATAGAGACTCTGAACGTACACTGCAACGTGGCGGAAGGCATGATCACGAAATCTTCGGACGGATTATTAGGAAGTCACAAGCAGACGGGAATCATAGCCACTTTCAAACCAAGTTCCGAGTTCATGGAACCGATCATCTACACGCCCTCTTCGCCGATCTATTTTCCAGTATGTCGCAACCGCATAGACGACATAGAGTTGGTGGTGACGAACGAGAAAGGAGACGTGGTGGATTTCGCAGGTGCCACTACGACGGCCATCGTGGAGATCAACGTATAATAAATAACCATACATGTAAAATGGAGCAAATCGAAAGTTACGAATTGCAGTCTTTCCCTCCCAACCGTCGCACGTTCGCCAATCTGAACGAAGCGAACAGGGAGATCGAATACGACGTGGACGTAGGCGACGGGTTCATTCATCCTCCCAGAGCGGACCTTTATCTTCAATTCGACGTGGTGAAGAAGGAAAGCGGAGACGCGTTTCCTGCAGCAGCAAACTTGATACTCGTGGACAACTTCGTGCCTCACCTGTTCTCGCAGGTGGAGGTGAGGAAACACAACACCGTCATCGACAGAATAGATTATCCAGGCATCACGTCGACGGCAGTGGGAACGTTGAAATTATCCAAAACGGACGCAGCGTACTACCAGGCCGGGGGATTCGAAGCCGGAACCAAAATATCGACGAAAAGTCACACGGTGCTCTTTCCCATGCGTCTGCTGCCTGGTTTCTTCTCGGACTACAAGGAGATCATGTGGAAGGGAGGACTGAGGATCACGTTTCGAAGAGCGGCCAACGACAACGACGCACTGATGCGATACGCTACTTTGGGTCCGGACGGCACCACGCCGATAGCCAACACTTTACCCGAAGCGGCGAAATGCGTCATCCGGAGCATGGAATTGAGAATGCCGGTGGTGGAATACGAAACGAACTACGCCCTCAAGTACAAAGCGGAGATCTTGAAAAGTCCGCAGGTGCCGATTCACTTTCACGGTTACCAGTGCGTGCAGAAGATGGCGTCGGGAAGTCACATGGAATTCGACGTGACGACACAGTTCAACAACATACAGTTCGACATGCCAGATTTCGTCGTAGTGCTTTTTCAGACCGGACGCGATAACGATCAGGAAAAAGATTCCAGCAAGTTCGACGACTGCAAGATCAAGAACGTTTATCTGAAGAACGGTAGAACCGAAGTGTTCCCGCGCGAGAATTACAACCTCGACATGACCAAAGACGATTACCTCAAACTTTACGAAGCTTACACGGCTTACAAACGCGTGACCGAGGGAAGCGTGGACATGTACTACGCGCCCAGCGAATTCAAAGCACGGAGACCCATGACCGTCATCAACACATCTAAGAGGAAGCAAGTGGTGGTCAACGATCGTACCAACATCAAGATTGTATGCGAGTTCCACGATGCCTTGCCTGCAGATACTCTGTGCAGTGTCATTCTTATTGCAGAGAAAACATTTGTGTATGACGTCAAGAATGAAAGAGTGACTGAACAGTTTTAAATAAATAAAAAAAAATAGCACACAATAAGAAATGTGGAATTTTATATATATAAGTACAAATTGCAATTAGCAGTTTCCAGAAGTTTAATTTTGCTGTGCCATGCATGCATGTAATCGAGGAAGTGGAAGTAAATTAAAATTGTTTTTTTTTTCGCATTGCCTATTACTTTTTGTTGCACTCTGGGCAGGCCTTACTAGTTTGGAGGCGATAGTGGCCCCACGGAAGTGTATGGACCCCACATTCAAGAATACACCTCTTGTCGTCGTGTGCATCCAGAGCAACTTTCCTGACAATATTAGTTGTAAGCACATGATCGACGCTTTGGATACGATGCTCTTTTTGTAGAATGGGCGATTTTGTTCTGAGGCACTCGAGGTAATCCTCAAACTTGAGGTGCTCCCGAACCACTTGCCTGCTTACACCCTTTGCTTTTTTTGTTACTGAACCCTCAGCCCGGATCGCATAGGCTTTGGCACGAAGTCCAGCAAACTCCACAATCACATCCCCGTCTTTCTCGTCCTTGAGTTTGCCGGGTATTTTTTTGTTCCGGGGCAGAATTCCATACCGGTTTAGCTGGGGATAGCCCGATGTGTCGAAGAGCTTGACAAGAGCTGGAACTTTGGCTATATCACCATATGCATCGGCCGTGCGAACATGGTATACCAAGCTGTCCGTGTCTGTGTAGAGGAGCGAGATATTGTGGTTGTAGTGTGCACGTAGTATGCCGTAATGTCTCGAACATGCACAACTTGCTCAGATCCAAAACTGCAGCTCCCACATAGATGGGCTTGTTGAGTAGCACCTTGCCCCGGTTCATGTGAATCAGAGACATCTGTTCGTTGTAAATTGTTCGAGACCTGAACAGTGGGCTTGCAACAAGTCGACGACACTGTGTTTTCTTCGTCACCAACCTCACATCAACGCGATTTCGCACATTCTCCATGGTCTTCCCAAATACCGCATTGTTCATTAATTTGAAAAAATCGCGATCAAGTTCCGAAGTGGCATCAGTGCGATGGTTGGTGTTCAGTTCGATGTACGGCTTCAACCATGGAGACTGCCTGAACAAGAGCACGTGGTAAACTGCTTTGACCGAGACCCCTTGCTGCATTAACCACTGGAGGTTCCGGTAGTGTAGCACATAACGCTTTTTGGGCTCCAAGTCCATGACGAGCTTCGGTTGATCCGAGCCAGGTGGGCACTTCAATTCCGGAGCAGGCGAAAGGTCACAGAATGTATCCTGCAGCTTCTCGGGGAAGTCAAGGTCCACCTCGGCAAAAAACCCAAACTCGTCGCACTCTTTTTCGATGTCGAAGTTGGAGGGGTCAGCCCACTCAAACTGTCCTGTTGGGAGTGGCTGCATCATGGAGTGCCCGTAAAGATTATTCACGTCAGTGTACATGATGTAGCTTGATGGTTGGGAGGGGTCGTAACCAGTGGCCATGTGGTGATTGTTGGCGTGTGCGAAGCGTTGCGACACTTGGACCATGCCGCCCCGGATAGCTCTCTCGATGAAAAGCATGATATCATTATCGGAGATAAGTGAAAGTTTAACTTTAGTCAGCAGGAGCATGGCCGACCATGCCAGTCCAGGAAGGCTGTAAAAATATACAGGGTCCAGGTTGTAAATGTTTATCGCAGTCGCCCGAAACGCCTGGAACACATCGGCAAGAAGCGTCACATCAAGCTTCAGGTATGCATCGTGGTAATCACCGAAAGTTCGGCAACCCAACTCGACCCACATAGACTGAGCATGCTTGTACTCCTCGTCGGTAATACCAGAACCTCTCAGCTGGCTGTAGAACTTATCCTGGGGAGGCAGCAACTCTTCTTCGAACTTGGAAGTGTCTGTGACGTATTCGTAGGGGTAGACCCCTTTACGTCTGATGAGTGCGACATCTAAGTTCGGGAAACTTGATGTGGTAATGGCTAGTTGGCCGTCTCTGAGCTTCCCAGCAAGAGCATCGAGGCTTGCCTGGAGGAACCTCAGAGAGTCGAGGAACCGAAGCTCGATGCTCTTGCTTGAGTTGGGGATCGGCACCCACTTGCTGATGCTAATATAACGCTCCTCGTTCTGCGCCAGGACATTGATTCTCGCATTGTCGTACCCTAGATGTGTAACCAAGTGATGGAAATCATATCCCGAGCCATTGTGAAAAAAGACCGGTATGAAGCGCGGGTCCCTGGCTCTCAAGTTACATCTGTTGCACCACGGGCCAATGTAGCTTCCGGTCCCATAATGGTCATGGTGGTGGACCTTTTTGTTATCGTCAGTGAAGACCGAGTTGCAAACAGGACAATTTAGAGCCATTTCGTGCTGATGCTTGTCTTCCGGAGACAGAGGCAGCATGGGCTTGGGGGCCAACAGCACCTTCCCTATCTTGATGGCTTCCTGTTGCATTCTCTCCAGGAAGTGTTTGACCGGGTCGGGACCGCGATACACATAGGGCTCGGAGGCAATATGTTGGTCTCGCCACACCACAACATAGGAGTAACTCGAGGCCTCGTGGATTTGGAAAGGAATGGTAGAGGATGTTTCGGGGTTGGGCTCGCAGTTAGACAGAGGTTGAAGAAAGGCCTCGAAGTCTGCTACAATATAGGCAGGATGCTTCACCATAGCACTGTGCATGCGAAAGCACTCTACTGCACCAGGTTCGGGCAGGATAATTCGTGCAGGCTCGTTGGTACCACAGTAGAACATGTGGCGAGCTAGCTTCTCAGCAGCAATGTTGGGTCCTCTGATGTACCGGTAATTTTGCTGTTCTCGATTATAAAATATAGCCAAGCACCTGCGACACACCTCGACGTGGGTTTTGTCTTTGCTCCGTTGGCTCGAAACAAGCCGAGAGAGGGAACGGATAAGGGTGTAATGGTGATGGGTCTCGTCCTTGATGAGCAGGAGGTTGATTTCTCGTACCTCGTTGTTGTTGCTCACGTTGCTCACCCGGATGGGGTGGACCTCATTTTCGTTCTCGGTGAGACCGTAAACATTGATGGCTAATTGCAGGCCCAACAAGTCACGAGCACGAACCTCAAACTTGCGAATATGCGAGACTTCTACAGGGTAGGCAATCCCGGCCATTGCATCCTCCAGTTCCGACTCATACTGCGTGTAGTGGTTAACACGGTACGAGTGGTTTTCCCTAGGTATAGGGTGCAATGCTGCCAGCACCGACCAGAGGAAGCATTTGGTGTCTTTGTTCTGAATATTGAGAACAGCTTTCCTTGCTTCAACCTCGGGTGGCAGGGCAATATAGCTAGACCCTGCCAGTGGCAGGAACTTGCTAAGTGTCAGACAAAGTTCGTGGGGGTCGCCACACAGCGAACCGCCCGAGCCTTTAGCCTGATGCTCCTCGTGCTTTGCCACAAACTCCTCGACAAACTTGTCGTAGATGCTGTCGAGGTCAGTGATATCTGCCTGATGCAGTGTTTTTGCTTTTGTCGCATGGAAGAATTTATATATTTCATCAGACGGTTTCTTATACTTGCAGCATAGCACAGCATAGAATTTAGTGGAGTATGTAGCCAATGCATCGTTGAGGATGGATATTATCTTAGCTCGTTCGCTCTCCAGAAAACTACGCACATCGCAGAAGTTGTCTGATGTTATGTTAAAGTCTTCTAATAAATGCTCAAACGCAATTCGGTCTGCTTTCTTCGTCAGCTTGACGCGTTTGGTAGGTGGCGATGCATCGAGGGAGGTTACTTCTACCTTTCGCTTGGAAGGTTGCGGTAGAGATGTTCTAGTGCTCTTGCAAGTAAGCTGGTGTCGCTTGAAGTAGTCAATAGAAAAATTTTTTCCACACTTAGAGCACAGTTTGGTTGCACATATTCGCTTTCCCGGCACACAAGTACGACAGTGCCTTTGAAAATGTTTACTTGACACAGTAATTTGGCACGTAGGGCAATTTTTTTCAGAACGCATAATGCAGAGATTTTTTGGGGGTATGTTATTTAATACCAAATGCTGTGCAATGCAAAATATAATTGCTCACTTTTTTTTTTAACTATTTTCTATGACCTTATTTGGGTTTTTTTTCGCCAAATTATATGCTTCTAGTCTCCTATACAATACAATATACGTACAATATTGTCAACAGTATTATATTTCAGCAGGTCGCTTGTCCCCTAAACACTACAGCTCACAGGTCGGGAAAATCTGACATGAAAGCAGATAATACGCTTATGCCTTATTTATATATAATTTTCACGGGGCGTACAATATTGTCAACAGTATTATATTTCAGCAGGTCGCTTGTCCCCTAAACACTACAGCTCACAGGTCGGGAAAATCTGACATGAAAGCAGATAATACGCTTATGCCTTATTTATATATAATTTTCACGGGGCGTACAATATTGTCAACAGTATTATATTTCAGCAGGTCGCTTGTCCCCTAAACACTACAGCTCACAGGTCGGGAAAATCTGACATGAAAGCAGATAATACGCTTATGCCTTATTTATATATAATTTTCACGGGGCGTACAATATTGTCAACAGTATTATATTTCAGCAGGTCGCTTGTCGCCTAAACACTACAGCTCACAGGTCGGGAAAATCTGACATGAAAGCAGATAATACGCTTATGCCTTATTTATATATAATTTTCACGGGGCGTACAATATTGTCAACAGTATTATATTTCAGCAGGTCGCTTGTCACCTAAACACTACAGCTCACAGGTCGGGAAAATCTGACATGAAAGCAGATAATACGCTTATGCCTTATTTATATATAATTTTCACGGGGCGTACAATATTGTCAACAGTATTATATTTGAGCAGGTCGCTTGTCGCCTAAACACTACAGCTCACAGGTCGGGAAAATCTGACATGAAAGCAGATAATACGCTTATGCCTTATTTATATATAATTTTCACGGGGCGTACAATATTGTCAACAGTATTATATTTGAGCAGGTCGGTTGTCGCCTAAACACTACAGCTCACAGGTTGGGAAAATCTGACATGAAAGTAGATAATACGCTTATGCCTTATTTATATATAATTTTCACGGGGCGTTCAATATTGTCAACAGTATTATATTTGAGCAGGTCGGTTGTCACCTAAACACTACAGCTCACAGGTTGGGAAAATCTGACATGAAAGTAGATAATACGCTTATGCCTTATTTATATATAATTTTCACGGGGCGTTCAATATTGTCAACAGTATTATATTTGAGCAGGTCGGTTGTCACCTAAACACTACAGCTCACAGGTTGGGAAAATCTGACATGAAAGTAGATAATACGCTTATGCCTTATTTATATGTAATTTTCACGGGGCGTACAATATTGTTAAGAGCGTTAGTTTCCGTAGAGCTCTCTTTTTCCATCTTTCCTCTAAACAGTGAAGCTGTAGAAGACACAATTAGCTAACCTAGCATACGACATACCTTCCTAATTAATATGGATATTGTCACACATTCCTCTTATTTTATACTGTTGTAAATGGAAAAGATTATGTACGGTAAATATTTTGTACATTATAGGAAAAAAATGCAAAATATCCCCCAACTTTAATTCGAATCGAGTCGAATTTTTACATATTCTCACGCCGGGACATATTGTCCTATTTGCTTCTTTTACTTGCCTTGCTTAATTAACTCTCGCTAATTAGCATTTTTTTGGAAGAAGTCAACTAGAACAACATATGGCGGTATGAGAAATATGCAAATCAAGGAACATTTTAGCAATATATGGGCCCTAGCAATTAGCTTTCTCGACTAAGAGTACTCCTTCAAACATCTTCTGCTGATCGTATTACTAAACGAGGACGTTTAAAATGTTTGGGTGTTGAAAAAGTTTGACCCTACTTTTTATTTCTATTGTTTGCTAATAGATGGCGCTGATAGTACCCCCCTCCCCTCCCCTCTCCCCTCTTCTCCTCTGCTGTATGACAAATAGCACAAACATAAAAATCAAGATTTTGGAGAGCAAAACATAAAATTTGCATGCATCTGATGTCGAACCAGGAACTTTTATCTTTCGGGGCGTCAACATTATTTTTTACTCAGCCGTCATATAACATGAACACACGCAAATATTCACATGTGCTTTTTATTATTTTGTGTTCGGTAAGTACAAGTATATTCTTACATAAATTATTGTTTAATTTAATAAATTGTAAAACTCGGAGCCTGCTATACTAAAACTCCTTCTGTCTATTGAAAGCGAATGTTGCGTGCATGCGGAAATAACACAGAAAAAAAAAAAGCGGATGGAAGCAATTTAAAATCACTGGGGCAAGGTCAGTATTACGAGAGCGTAAAAACACGTGCTTTCATTCAACTTCGAAAAATAAGAATGAATGTGTGCATACAGAACACATATGCTTTCTTTTCACAGTTGTAAAATCATATAAATTGTGCATGAAGTAAGTTACAGGAAGGCTCTCTCTTTTATGTCTGTGTATATGTTGTACAATTAGGTACAAGTTGTTGTACAATTAGGTACAAATTGTTGTACAATTATTTCCCCCAGTTGCCCAGTTGGAGTTGGGGGCATAACACTGGTACTATTTGTAATCACAGTGCTTACTCATGTATTTTGTTTAATATTTTATTTCAAATTCACTGTCAGAAACTAGTGTTGCCAGTTCCTGGATGTAGGTTTACCTACTCTGTTGGTTGTCACTGTCAAGCTTCCAGTATTCGTACAGTATAAAAAGCTATAACCTCCCTCTCAAAATATATACATTGTATACGCCAAGATGCTCAATAGCCTAGCAACACATCATGAAAAAACATGTCAAGAGAACCCAGTGGGTTTATAAGTCAGTGCTGCCAATTCCTATTTGTAGGTTAGCTTAGCCAGTGAAAAATCATATAGTGGAATTTTCTTCGGATGGGTAGGTAACACCAACGAGCCTAAAAAAAAAAACATCCAATAAAATTGCCAGATGTAAACAGAGGGCAATAGACCCCCCTCATAAAAGGCTACAGTAAACCCACAGTGTCGCCAACACTAGGCCCCCAACAGTGTTGCCAGACATAAAAAATACATGGACCCCTCAGGTCCTTTGATGAAAATTTACAGTGAAAAAAAAACCCAGTAGGTTAACAACACTGTCAAACTACGGTAGTGTTGCCAGATGTAAACAAAAAGCAATAAACCCCCCTCATAAAAAGCTACAGTAAAAACCCACAGTGTTGCCAACTCTGCTCTCAAAATGTACATCATAAAAAGCTACGACGAGCGTCATAATCTTGGTGATTTTTTCGGGTAAGGAGTTGGCAACACATGCCTTACGAGAGAAATCCATTAAGGCGATCGAGCCCCACTTCCGGTTTGTGAACTCTCAAGCAAAATTGTCAGTTCCTTGCTTTTTAGGTTAGGTTAGACCAAAAACCTTGGTGATTTTTTCGAGTAAAGCGTTGACAACACTGCGAGCCCCACCGAGCCCCAAATGTTGGCCCAGTACCCGGACACTGGGTCTACTTGCAGCAGACAATAAAAACACTTAACAAACACTTTTATCTCACACATGGCGTGAGAATTGAAATCCACTAAAAAATTGGCAGTACCCGTGGTCACAAACTTTGGCGCTGTAAACGACATATTTGTGTACTAAATATGCGTGCCTGACGTTAATTGATGGAGGCTGAACACACTTTCAGCCGATGACAAAGGACGATGCGTATCACATGATGGTAGGTAAACAAGGGCAGTACGCACTGAGTGGGAGGGGCCTTGCCGATGTAGGTCGCCGTGACGTCATGTGAATCGTAGTCTGGAATTCAAGTTTGCGATGGCGCTTCGGGTCAAGAGACGTCCTGAGCAAAGCGCTCCAGTTCTGATTCGCGTCCGGGAAGATGGAAAAAGATCAGCCAAGCGGTCCAGACAGGATTGGGTCCTTTTGGTGCTGGAATTCCACAAGATCGTCGTCGTTCTCTGCGATGAGCCTAGATTTCTCGCTCGGAAGCACAGGCAGGAGGTCGTCATGATGAATCCATCCAGTAGCATTCATGGCGATGAGAATGAAACAAGCGCAAAAAGGGAAAAATTAGGAAAAATGTAAAAGGTAGTGGAGCAGAGTTACAATAAATGATGTCGGGTGATAAAGTCGACAGAAAAAGGACTTTCATATAAAACTTGGGAATTATTGTGGGGGGAAGGGGACGTAATATCTGATCGTAGTGAAGGCAAAGGGGCGTTGTTGTTTATATGACGTAGAGTTTTTAAGGGGACCTGTTTATGAGTGACAGGTTTACATGAGGAAAGTTCGCCGCGGGGGAATGGGGGGGAATAGGTGGAATAGTCGGACTAGCCGGAATAGGGGCCGGGGGCGGCTGCACTTGAGGTGCCGGAAGTCGGCGTTCTTTCGGAAGAATGGTGGTATATTGAGTTGGAGTATTTATTTGTTTCGTACCAGAGGTGAAGGGGGTCGGGGGAAGAGGGGGAGGTGTGGGAATGACTGGTGTCTCCGGGGCATGCGAAATTGAGTGTAAAGCAATCGGGGCACTGATGGAAGGTTTCTTTAATCGTTGTTGGGGTGTTGTGACAGGTGATTTGGGGGAACAACAGCAAGATATAATTAATAATGCCAATAAAATAAGTATGCCGAGAAGAGCTATCACGATGGATGTGATAATAGCATAATGAGCGGGAGACATCTTGTTGTAGGAGTCTGAAATGAGAAAAGAAAGGGGAGTTCAGCGATAATAGAACGAACTAAGTGATTATGAGACTCCTTCTGTAATATGTGTAAATGTCGTATATAATACAATTGCAAGAATTTTACGTGTATTGTGGTCAAAGGATTAAGCGCCTTCGATTCGCTGCTAATAAAAAAAAATTGAAAAAGAAGTGAAAAAGAGTAAGTAATATGTTTATAGAAAGTTCATGGAAAAAGAGAGTAGGTTTTAATTTCATGGGATATGAGCTATACCATGTTGTATGCTATCAATATTTGAACTATAAAATTAAAGGAGAGAGTGGGAACATTTGCCTATATTTATTATATGCTTTGTTAACATATTTAGTGCATTGCAGCTTTCAAAGAAGCAGTTCGCGTTACACCTAAGCGTAAATAAAAATTGCTATGGCCAAAAAGCCAAAAGTTCAGCAGGTTCTACGCAGTTCATTTGTTCTTTAAATCATTCATCTTGTTCTAACTTAGTTCTTTCTTTCTTTCTTTTTACTTTTTTTTCATTTGAGCGTATATGTACCAGCAAATGGGAAAAAAATGTTTGCTAGTTAGAATCATAAACGCGCTAAGTACTTATTAGTCAAATCAGCTAAGTGATATGTTCTGACTATTACTATGCGTTTAATCGCAAAATATATAACATTAAAATATCAGTAGAAATTAATTATTAGGCAAGAGATGTATTATAAATGTTCCGACGAATGAGATAGCATTCTGTAATCCTGGTCTTGTTAAAAATAAAATGAGTTCGTTCTAACGAAGAAATGTAATGCGAGCACGGGAAGTGGTAAAAGGGGGGGGGGTTGATGAGCGTCAGAAAATGATGGATCATGGGATGTTAGCATGTGCAATGTACGTAGCGAGGAGGCTAAAGAGAGTGATAACGGAGTTGAGTGGTAATGAATGTTAGCGTATATGTTAGTGGGGTTTTTAATTCACCTAATATCGTGTCACTTTCCAAAGTGATTATGGTTTCCGTAGGGTTATGTATGTGAATGACAGGTGACTGAGGGTTTACTGTAGCATTGGGAAGGACTACTGCATGCTGGGTCATAAGGGAAGCAGATGGGGTAAAAAGTACAGGCTTAGGGGTGTTAGGTGTCGTAGTGGTGAGTTTCAAATTGACATAAGTTTTTGATCGTGGACTTAACTGAATTGTGTTTGAAAGGGTAGCTTTTCCCTCATACACGTTTGCATTTTCAATTTGGGTGAATATGTCATGCGACACCTGGTGAGTCTTTTACTTTGACCTCAAAATACTATAATTTGGAGTACGTCCTAAATGATGAAGAGTGATTGTGTTGTCTTTTAACGACATAAGAGGTTTTTTTATGAGGGTATATGCTATTTTGATATTGTTTTTTATACGCCTTTTTTTGCCTTCCTTGGTACATGTGTATTATTTGCTATTTGGTGCCTGAGGCTCTTTTTTTTTCGAAAGTGGGGAGGTTGTGGTGAATCGGGACCTGTTTATCCCGTTTCGCCACATTCTTCGACCCACCCTGTATAAGAGGAATTAGACCCGATGCTTAGGATTGTTAGTTCGCTGAGAAATTTCGTATCTCCCAGAAGCTCGCATGGGATCGACGACACTGCCACCTGGCGATCTTTTCGGGGCAGACGTTTTCCTTGTTAGGCGAGACAGAGTTCTCTCCCACCTGCGACCGTGATAACATCAACTCCATCAACGATGCTCCACGACGTGATAGCCGCCTGAGCCAAGGTTGGCGTGACTCAGCCTTTATTTTCCCGTACACCTGGGACGTCGACAAGAACGTGGAAGCTTACGTGACATGGAGTTAAGTATTTTACCTAAAAGGTTTAATTTACTGTATTACTGTAATTGATCAAATCTTGAATCACTCACCTCACTGTCCCCACCCCATTTGTTCATACTCTAGAAAACATCGCGAGTTAAATTGCAAATAATATCCTATCGCCGGGGTTAATTCCTGCAAAATATGAGAGTAGTTAAGAGAAGGAAAGAATATGTAGCACACAGTTTTTGTAAGGATAAGTGTTTGTAAGAGATAGTGGAACCAAAAAAAGAAAATGGAAATAAAAAGAATAGTCGACGTTGATCGTCGTAGTAAATATTTTGTGAAATCTGTCAAGGTGGTAATAGTTAACAGATTCTTGTTTGAAGGGGCTTATTTATATAGAACACGGTGTTGCGTATTGTTATTGTAAGGAATCAAGAACTGCACTTGTTAAAGAAATAAAAAAGTATATTGAGAAAATACACAATTTTACTTGTTCACGAGGGTGTAACGGGTACCTTCCACGTAGGCACCCAAAAGTCAACCTCACTTCCACATAGTGCACCCTGGCCTAAAGACTAACGAGGCTCTGGCGATTGGCACTATGGCCAGTATAATTTTGTGTGTGTAGTCCTGTTTTTTTGTCCTTGTGTGTGCTGAGTGCCCGTTTACAGCCTCAGCTTTTAACAGAAGTCAGAAGATTTTAGGATTTTTAGTTATGCAACGTTAGAGTTGTCATTTGTACTGATAAGGGGCTGGGCCCTGTATAATGTGACGGGTGCAAAATAGCAAAAGTGGTGACGCACCCAGTATACCTAGTATATCCTATCCTAATATTCCTACCCAGTCCCAAACAAACAAATGCGAACATCTGCATCTGTGTCCCAGATTGTGGAGTGGCAAGTACCAAGGCCTAAAGATGGCAGCCCCATCATGGCACTCGGGGTCAGAGGGCCAATAACCCACTAATCTTAAAATAGATTATTAAAGATACCAAACGAGGAAATAGCCGGACGGACAAACTGTTGACGACCTTTGGACTTAGAAGGAAAACTGTAGTGGGGTTTTGGAATGTTAGAACATTATATGAGGCAGGAAAATTGCAACAAGGAGAAGCAGAAATGGAGAAATACAAGTTGGACATCCTGGGAATGAGCGAAGTGCGTTGGAATGAATTTGGAGAGATGAAAACATCTAGTGGTATGACATTCCTCTATTCAGGTAGACCAAATGAAGATGATGGAACATCGTAATGGAATAGGCATACTCATAAACAAGAAGACTTCTCGAAGTATATTGGACTGGAAGCCTGTATCTGAACGAATAATTATGGTCAGATTACAGGCAAAGGTTAGAAATGTGAGCATCATACAATGCTATGCACCTACAAACCAAGCAGAAATAGAAAAGCAAGAGTTCTACAAAGAATTACAAGACACTATAAATAAGGTTAAGAAGAAAGATATTATTGTAATGGGCGATTTAAATGCTAAAATTGGCTCAGAAAATGTTGGACTGGAGCAAGTGATTGGCAAGCATGCTCTAGGTGATAGAAATGAAAATGGGGAAATGTTTGTAGATCGGTGTGCCTCAAATGAAATGACTATTGGAGGTACACTATTTGCACATAAAAATATACATAAGATCTCTTGGGTATCCCCAGATCATAGAACTCAAAATCAGATTGATCATATAGCTATAAGTAGGAAATGGAGAACATCTTTATTAGATGTGAGAAGTAAACGTGGAGCACACATTAGCAGTGATCATCATCTTATGGTAGCCAGTTTTAGGGTAAAAATTATGGCCGCAAAGGAGAAATTTAGTAAACCACAAAGTTTGACATTGGAAAACTACAGAATAATAGTGTAAAACAGCACTTCAAGTTGCAACTTCAAAAAAATATCAAGAACTAGGGGAGCTGGATGGTGATGAGGTGGAACAACACTGGGAAAAGGTGAAAAATACATTTACAACGGTATCAAAAGAAGTTTTGGGATATAGAAACCCTAAGAAAAAGAACTGGATGTTAGAGGAAACTTGGAGGAAAATAGAAGAAAGGAAACACATTAAGCAGAAGATTAATATGTGTAAAACTAGGAAAAAGAAAGCAGAATTACAATACGAATATAGGAAAAATAGATCATGAAGTGAAATATAGTGCGCGAGCTGACCGTAGAAAATGGACCAGTGAGTTAGCCGGGAAGGCAGAAAAAGCAGTAAATGAGGGAAATATGAAGGAAGTATACCAAATTACAAAGATCTTGTCTCAAAAGAAAACCATACGGAATCGCCCAGTGAGAAATAGAGATGGAGTACTCCTTACGAATGAGGAAAATCAGCTCAATAGATGGAAAGAACATTTTTCAGAAGTATTAAACCAAACCATAGAAGGGACAGAAGATTTGCTTGAAATACCGGAAGAAATGCCAGAATATGAAATAGAAGATGAAATAACTACTAAAGAACCAACAAAAGAAGAAATTAAAAAAAGCACTGAGAGAACAAAAGAGTGGTAAAGCACCTGGAATTGATAACATTCCACCAGAAATTCTTAAGGAAGACATGGAGATAACAATAGAAATATTACAACCACTTTTTGCAAAAATATGGAAAACAAAATCAATACCAGAAGATCGGAAAAGAGGTTTACTAGTAAAAATACCTAAGAAGGGAGATATTACTAACTGCAATAACTGGAGAGGCATAACACAACTTTCAGTTCCTAGTAAAGTTCTAAGTAGAATTATTTTAAACCATGTACGTGCCATGAATCACTCCATCGATACATACCAGGGAAGCGATTTTCTTCTAGAAAATCCAACTCGTCGTTAAGCATAGGGGTAAAATTAGCAAAGTCTCCTATCTCCTTCACTCTGCACCCATACGTGGCATGAGTGTAGTCGCCCACCACTATCTGCACAGGAGTTTTCAACATTTTATTCAATGCTGCTCAGGGAATAATATCGTCTAGGGAAGCCATGGATAAAATCCGCACCCAGATCCACTGGTACCTTCTCCATTCCTTCGGCTGCACGTGTTCAATTTTCTGATACCTATGCATCTGTAGCAGGATGTAACAAGAAACATAGTGCAGACTCTAAGAGGAAGTTTTTTGCTATCTCAGGCATGCAGACCCAACAAGGAAGTTGGATCCGTTCCGTTAATGACTCAACCCTACACGGATCTAATATGTGCATATGATCCGACCATCGCTGCAGAGTTTTTATTCTTCTGTAACGTCTTTATCAGTACAGTGCGAAGATGGAGGGAAAGAATTTGCTAAGTATAGTGCAACGCAATAATAATATTACTTTGTATGTAAACACCGCTTTAATTATTACTTGGACTCGACTTACACATTTTACTCTATTTACAATACATACTACCAATATTTGTTTTCATTGTAAGATCACCATGTACAGTGGGTTTCATAAGTATTATGCTGTATTTCATTCGGCGAAAAAAGAGCTTCAAAATTCAGAACAACTTACACATTTTACTCTATTTACAATACATACAACCCAATATTTGTTTTCATTTTAAGATCACAATTTACAGTGGGGTCCATAAGTATTATGCTTTATTTTATTCGGCGAAGTAAGATTCAAAATTCAGAACAATTTCCACATTTTACTGTATTTACAATACATACTACCAATATTTGTTTTCATTTTCAAAACGGCATGTGCAGTGGGGCCAATATTTATTATACTCTATTTTATACGACCAAATAAGAACTTCAAAATTAAACATTATTGCTTCCAATATTAATAGACAATTTCAAGAGTAATACTCGTGGTTCTCACTGTACGTTAAAAGAAAAATAAACAAATAAATGGTGTTAGTTTGTAAGCAATGTTACTGTTGTTTATTCGTTTATTTTCCTTTTCTTCAAAAGCTCTAACATTCGTTCCTCCATTTTTTCTCCCCCGCTTTACTTTCTTTTTCTTTTTATTTCTCACACTTTTAAATACCTCCATTAACTCAGAACAGACTCTGAGCGACAGATGTGAAGATACAAATTGTGCCCGTTGTACATTTTCTAGAAAAGCAGAAAACACAGGCGTATTTCTCACTGCCGCAAACCTCGAGCAGTTACGCATTAAGCGTGCCCGTGCCCGTCGGCTCGTTTGAGACAGTAAGAAGGCGTGCTGGGTCCAATACGTGTCTTCTCTCACGAAACAGGCTTCGTCGAAAGCCGTTTGGACCAAAGTACGTCGCATCCAGGGGGTGCATCTACTCTTCTGAGTGCTCTGGAGCACGATGGGACGTTGTACACAGATTCCGGAGACATAGCTAATATCTTGGCCACACAGTTTTCTCATGCATCTAGCTCGGAAAATTATGAACCATGTTTCCGCCGTGAGAAGGACCGTTGTCAGAAACGACGCCCTCTAGTTTTTCGAAGTCCTAACACCGAGCCATACAACTCTCCATTCACTGAACGGGAGTTCGATTAAGCGCTTCGAGATTCTAAGAATACAGATCCAGGAGTGAGCGAGATCCACTATGAAGGGTGTAAGGGGTGCTCTCCTTCCATGTAGTGCACCCAATAGTCAACCTCACTTCCACGTAGTACACCCAGGATTGCAGACTAACGAAGCTCTGGCGACTGGCCCCATAGACAGTTTAGTTTTTGTTTGCGTTGTCCTGTGTTTTGTCCTTATTTGTGCTTTGTGCTCCTTTACAGCCTCAGCTTTTAACGAAAGTCAGAAGATTTTAATATTTTATGATTTTAGTTGAGCAACTTTACAGTTGTTATGTGTAACGATAAATAGCTGGACCCCGTATAATGTGACGGGTGTAAATTAGCCTTAGTGCTTACGCAGCCAAAATTTTAAATTCATATTCAAATTCAAGATCCACTATGAGATACTTCGTCATCTGCCCATTGGAGCAAGAAATTTGCTTTGGTTGGAGGACTCTTTCCCCACCTCCTGGAAAGAAGCTATTATTGTTCCCTTCCTGAAATCAGGTAAACAACGCACCACAGCCTCGAGTTACAGGCCTATTGCTTTAACTAGCTGTGTGTGCAAGTTGATAGAACGTATGATCAACAAGTGTCTCACCTGGTTTTTTGAGGAAAACTGTGATAAGTAATTTTCAATGTGGTTTTCGCTTTAACCGTTCCACACTGGACCATCTGGTTCAGCTGGAAACACATATTCAGGACGCATTCTTCAAGAAGGAACATTTATTTGCAGTTTTCTTTGACCTCCAAAAGGCATATGACACAACGTGGCGCTTTGGCATCATAAAGCCAGCCAAAAAAGCTTATTTAGGAGTTTTTATTGTTTTGTCCTTCCAAATCTTTGGCACACACAGTATGCCCTACGTTTACCCAACTTTCATCTAAGTACACAATATCCCCTCCGCCATTCCTAAATTGTCTCATTTTCCGTAAATATGAATGTCGCCACAATATAATATTGTTCTTTCAATCATTAGTGCTTTATTTCCTCGCTTTTCGAATTCGAAACTAATTTATTTTACCAAAGGGTAAAACGTTGAATACGTGAAATTGGGCAAATCATTGTCACCGTTAACTTCCTTCATTACGGCCCTAATTGTAGGGGGAGCATTTTGAAACAGAAATGTGTAAAATTTCCACCGTACAGCACTACGTACGAAGTATTTATACTTCACTTCCTTGCTGGTTTTATATTGAAGCGTACCTTGTCATTTTTGCGGTGTAGTGACTGGTCCTTTGCCACTTTCCTTTCTTAATGTAAAGAAGGTGCTTTTACTGACACCAGTCGCTTTGCAAAGTTCACTAACAATAAACGATTAAATACGTCCGGGGTTATTTTCCTTTAAGTAGGCGAACATCCGTAAGACAGCTGTTGATTTGATTTGATTTTGATTTTAGAATTTTGGGTGCGTCAGCACTAAGGCTATTTTGCACCCGTCACACTATACGAGGTCCAGCCCCTTACCGTTTCACGTAACAACTCTAACGTTGCTTAATTAAAATCATAAAATGTTAAAATATTAAAATGTTCTGACTTTCGTTAAAAGCCGAGGATGCAAAGAACACTCAGCACAAATAAGGACAAAACACAGGACAACACAAACAAAATTATACTGGCCATGGGGCCAGTCGCCAGAGCCTCGTTAGTCTGCAGTCCAGGGTGTACTACGAGGAAGTGAGGTTGGCTCTTGGGTGCACTACGTGGAAGAAGCACCCCTTACACCCCGTAAGACAGCTGTTCTCTCGCCACTTTTAATTATCTTTCCCTTTTTCCTACGATCCATTGAGATCACTACACGCGCGAGTGTAATGCACGAAATAAAGACACCATATTGTCTATAACAATGACACTTCAGAAATCACTTAAAAAAGTAAAACTCACTGAGCGCTCACACAACTGAAAACACTTTTTCGAGAGAGGCAAAAAGTCTAAACAGACCAAAGCAGATCTCACTCTCAAGTAAGGGGAACCTGGCACATGGGATAGATTCACGTTGCAACCCAAACAAACAAATGAGTTATGGTCCACTTGAACTGATAAGACGTCAATGACTCAAGCAAGGCATGTCATATGTCTTGAAGCCCCATATTTTCTCACGTGTTGGAAAGCCTTTCAAGGGTCAATATTGTGTCTATGAATTTATGTGTACGTTGGAAACTGAAAAGAGATCTTCATTTCAGTATTAATGTCGACAGTAATGGAAACAAAAACAACGTGTATTTGCGACAGCACTAATGTTGCTCAGAACAGCAGCATTGGAAATAATTGTCAATTATTAAATTTAAGTAATTGCAATTCCATTATAACAAACTTTTTTGGAATTGAGTTAAAATTTCTGGGTGCGTCGGCACTTAAGGCCATTTCCCATCCTTCTATGTATACGGGAAAATATCCCTTATCTAAAATTCTGACTGAGAGCTTAAAAAAGGGGTGTAAAGAGCCCCTTGGGGAAAACTAAAAGTGCAAGGTTGTAAAAAGACCTGCACGAGACAAACACAACACATTAAAAAATCAGAACAAACTAAAAACCTCCTTACAGACGGTGGAAGAGTCCAGCTCTTCGCAAAAAACTAAAAACAAGTAGTGTAAAATACAATATAACCAGCACAGGAAAGTATGAACCCCCCTCTGGCAGATTTGCCTACACTTAAAACTTGCTCAACATGCCCATATGAGCTTTTTGCTCAAGTGTGGAACCCCGTCTAATTCAAGATTTTTGTAAAAATGCCCTCGGGAATTTCCTGAGAAAGTATGAGCCCCCTCAGATTGATTTGCCTACACTTATAAAAGGCACTTCTGTGAGATTGTTGTCCATAAAGCTGTCAAAAATATGCCCCTTTTGATATTTATTTTGCCCACACCTAAAACTACGCAAACGTATTAACACCCACCCACACCCACACACACACATACACACACACACACACACACACACACACACACACACACACATACACCCACACCCACCCACACCCACCCACACACATACACACACACACCAACAACCCACACCCACCCACACACACATACACACACACATACACCCACACCCACCCACACACACACATACACACACACACATATTTACTTCCGGTTTAAGTTCAATTGGGCACCAGGCTCAACTTGTATATCTAGTATTAAGATAATATAATTTTTCTAGAATTGCTCTGTGACTCTCTCATTTCTTACATCATAAACATATGATTTTTCCCCTATGAGAATAACACTACATATGGTGTCATCAGGTAATGCCTCATGGAATTCACAGATAATTTTAATGTTTGTCCTGTCATTAACCACAACTTGTTTCCTTTTTGAAGTGTTGATGACAAACATGGGCCTCTGTGCTTTGAATTCATCTGGTGTGTAATACATGTCAGTATTGCCAGTAGTGACCCTTTTGTATGATGAAAATGCCTCATATAATTTGAGGAAATCATCCTTGGAAATGTCTAAATTATAATTTTCTCTAGGAAATACCTCATTTCTGCCATTTTTAAGATATATGTTCTTGATGTTGCAGTTATCAAATCTACTTGAATTTTTTTCCTGATTGTTGTGTCTTCCAGTCTGAAACAGCACCACCACAAAATCCGGCATGTCATATTGTATATTGGAGAATGAATTTGTAGCATCAAACTCATAATAGGTACCAGATGCGGGCTTCTGTACACATTGATATGTATAAAATTGTAGAGGAATCTGTGGATTTTTTATTATTTCTGCTTTGTATTTAAGAGCATAACTGGCTTCATATTCAACAACTGGGATTCTTAGCTCCATAGTCTGAATAATGCATTTGCCTTCATCAGGTAGGGTATTGGGCAGAGCTTCCCCTGTAGAGTTTAATGTGCTGTACCTCATCAAAGCATTATCATCATTGGCAGCTCTTCTAAATGTGATTCTTAAACCACCCTTCCACATAATATCTTTGTAATCTGAGAAGAATCCTGGCAACAGGCGCATGGGGAACAGCACTGTGTGGCTCTTAGATAATATTTTATCACCAGCCTCAAATCCACCTATTTTGTAGTAAGAAGCCTCGGTTTTGGATAATTTTAATGTGGCCAAAGCTGTGGAGGTAATGCCGGGATAATCCACTCTGTTTATAACAACACCATGCTTTCTGATCTCAATTTCAGAGAACAGATGCGGCACAAAATTATCCACCAATCTTATATTTGAATTTGCCGGATAATCTGTTCCATCGAGCTTTACAACATCAAATTTGATGTATAGATCTGCTCTGTGGGGGTGTATAAAGCCATCCCCTACATCAAGATCAACCTCAATCTCTGTGTTGGGTTGATTTAAATTTGCAAATGTCCTCGTGTTTGGGGGGAATGATTGTAGCTCATAACTCTCAATATTTTCCATTTTTTTTGTATGTATTTTTATTTAAATATTAATCTCTATGATTGCAGTTGTTGTGGCTCCAGCAAAATCAACTAATTCTTCCTTTTCATTAGTGACCATCAATTCAATGTTATCTATTCTGTTATGGCACACAGGAAAATATAATGTTGGGATGGAGTGTAGATGATTGGCTCCATAAATTCAGAATTAGGTTTGAATGTTGCAATGATGCCAGTTTGTTTGTGAGTGCCTATGCCATTTGATTTGGTGATCATACCCTCAGCCACATTACAGTGAATATTCAGAGTCTCTATGGCTAAGAATTTAGGTATATTAATAGCAGTGTGTTTGATGGCTGGTTCAAGTTTTGTGTTGTTCTCAAATCCTAACAGCTCTCCTATAGTACCCAGATCCACTGTTTCTGTAGCAGATACAATCTCTACTCTGTGAGTGACAGAATTTTGAGTTAATACTACACCTCTGGGCAATTGAGCATTTAGAGTGGACAGATTATACTGCCCTGGAGTGATGACAATTTTTTGATCACCAACTGCAATTTTGTTGTTGTGGTGTGTAATATTAGGGATTAAGTACATGCCATAAAATGCTCTGAGAGCTATTGTTTTGGGATACACTATGTCATCATGCAATTTGAGTTTCAATATTGAATTTTGGCTGGTGAGATGGAATACCCCCATGATGTTTTAAATACCACAAGGCTTTTTGAAAATTTTCAATTGATGGTTTATTTATTTGAGACATATATCTAAGAACAGATAAACACAAATGTCCACAATTAACATCTTTGAAATTTTGTACACGGGCATTATTGTAATAAAGATTAGCTGATTTTAAATATTTTATTAAATTTTCAGGTGGAACACCTCCAAATGAATCAAACACAAATGCCTCATTTTTTAAATATTTAAGATAACAAATCCAGTGAGTGCCCTGATTTTTGTATTTATCCAAATTAACAATGCCACACTCTTTGTTGAGTGGTTGTTCTGGTAAAGAATCAGACATGTACACACCTCTAAAATTTTTGATGCCCAGTGGCTTGATTAAAGCTTCAATATCTTGGTTTGTAAGCGGCTCTTGTTTTTTTTAAACTTATTCATGACTCTCTTAACACCTTTGCCTTTTTTCTCCATGGCCAGGTTATGGCGCCTCTGCTCATCTAATTCTGCCTTATTTTTCTTGGCATCTATTACTGTTTTTGCTATGGCAGCTGATCCCCCAGCCAAGCTCCCAACAGCCCCAAGTGCTGCTAAGATGGCCGGGATAGTAAATATGAAACCCCCCACATGTGATTTTTTCCTGGATTGTTGTATTTTTTGTAATTGGGGTGTACTAAGCAACAATTTCATACCATGGCCCTTGGCAATACAAGAATTTTTTTTCTTGCGCTGCTTTTTGGTCAAAAGGCTATCAATAGGCCCAAGAGATTTGAGACCTGCATAAGGTATTTGATACATAACACCCTTGGCCTTCATTGTAGGTTTATTATATACATATTCACAACCCCCACCCCAGTTTTTGTTTGGTGTTCATAGCTATGGTGGTTCCCAATGCTGCTATTTTTTCACTTAAAGAAGCATCTTTGCTTACAAATCTGCCAAATGCAGCCTCTTCTAATTTTTTGTCTGCAACATGTCTCTTGTCAAGATCAGAATGTGTGTTGTATGCTATGTCATGGTCTCTACAAGCAGCATCTAGGGGATTAACACCAGGATCCCCTCTGTTTAATCTATGGTCCAATTTTGTACCGGGACCACAATACTGATAGCCTGGAATGTGTAGTTCAAATGGCAGCTTGTTTATAATGTCATTAACCAGGCCCCGGCCCTCAGAAATATTCCAAAATTTAGGTGGTAGAGTATTAATAATTTTTATGAGATATCCAATCCCCTTAGTGTCATTCACTATAAAATTAGACAATTTTGTGCTTATCATGTCCATAATTCCAACCTTTTCATTGTAAAAATTGTGGTTGCCAGCATTTTCCTCCCCAGCTATCACCAATAACCTATCTACAAGTTTCCTGACATCATCAACCCACACAAATTCTTTAGGCAGGGTGTTGTATTGTTTGATTCCACTGCCAGTCTTGATCTGTGACCATATGGGCTTGATTAAATTATTGTATTTTGCCCCACTGCTTGACTTGACTCTTTTTTGTGTGGGATCATTGTTCTGGTATAGAGCATCTGATTTTATTAATATTTCTTTGTAATATTCATAATCTTGATCTGTATAGCTGCCAGGTCTCTTCCTAGTCATCAGTTCCCACAATCCAGGTGTTCCGGGGTACATAACAAAAGCACCTTTTTCTCCGAGACGAGATTCTGAATAAACAATCAGATCATCCCCCATAAATGTTACTCTGAAATTGCCAATTCTATTTGTTTGAATATCATCAATCAAATGATGAAAATGAGATAGCTCAGATTCAGTGTTGAGGTTTTCAAGCTTTGTGATTTGGTGCTGGACACTAACAAGAGTATCTACAATACCGGGCAGGCGAGATTCTAGAGTTTCTTGTACATTTGCCAAATCACTTTGCACTGCTGCTATTGTACCTTCAAGATGGGTTATGGTACTTTGAATTTTTCCAAAATCTTCATATGTTTCAAGTTGCAGCTTAATGTTGGCAACACTCCGAGTTATTGCACTCAAAGCATCAGAAGATGGCAAATTGTTCATAAAATTTTCAAGTGTCTCAATTTTTTCTTTAACCTCGGCTATGGCATTGTGCAGAGGATCCAGATTAGGTATTTGGAGTGATTGAATCTGTTCTTTTAGAGTGGAAATCACTAGATCAAAATCTTCGTGATTTTATGCTTTTGACAATTGTTTGGAGCTGTGCCTGGACATTATTTATCTGCTCTTCCAATTGCTGTTTCAATTGCTCAGAATTGGTGGCCTGGGTCTTAAATTTGGCTTGAAGAGCTGCTACAGCTTCTTCTAAACTTTGAAAATTATCTAATGTTGCCAGATCAGTATATTTTTGAAGCAACAATTTGAGTTCAGAATCAATTTTAAGAAGAGGGTCCATGCATTGTGATTGTAAATTTGTAATTTCTAATTGAAGACTGGCATTAAGTGTGGTTTGTAAAGCTTGTAAATCACTTCTTAATTTCTTGACTCTGACATCAAGCATCAGAATCTCATCACTGTGATCTTCATGCCTTGTATGGCCAAAATATATCATTAGGCATTTTTGTTTTAGTGGTTATTTATTATAGAGTATCTGATTCTTAATTCTATAAAAAAGGGTATAAGCTTGTCATATGATCCCGGGACCTCAATATATAAGCAGTCACCAGCAGAAACAGTATAAACAGTGCCAGAAATCATGTTTGAGTGCTTAATTCTATAAATATTTCTCCCTATTGAAATCTTGACATTGCCCTCAGGGGTTGTAATAAATTGCAATTGCCCACCTACAGGTAATTGGTAATGATTTAAATTATTGTTAAATATGTACAATATTTTGCCTGTTTCATCATCAACATCTGTAAGTATGCTGTTCAGATGAATAATTAACAAACCACTCAGTTTAGATATCATATCAGAAGAGGGTTGTGGTGTTGGCAGGTCCATAATACCTTGTTTTTTAAACCCAAATAAGTTCATTGGCATGTTTATTTATTTCAAATCATGCTCTGTGCTTGGGCATTGATTGCCATTTTTCAAATCACAATGCCCCCATGGTAGAGTATGTATGCCACATGATAAAATGCATCTCTTATCATCATGTGGGTCCAGAGCCACTTTTCTTACATTATTGCTAGTCAATAAGTGATCCACACTCTGAATTCTGGATTCTGATGTTCTTATTAAATTCTGGGTCTTGAGGCAATTTTTATAATCTTTAAATTGGAGCTCTTTGTCAACAGTTACTTTGCCAATGCCCTTGGCCTTTTTGGAAACAACACCACTACATGTTTCAAAACTGTACATCTTGGCCCTTAACCCAGCAAATGCCACAATAACATCACCAATTGTCTCATCTTTTAACTTGCCAGGCACCTTTTTGTTGTGGGGTTGAATTCTTGTATGTTCACTAGTATCAAAATATTCAAACAATTCAGGCTGTGCTATATCTTGATAAACATCTTCTGTTTTAATATCAAAAACAAAACTATCAGTGTCCATGTACATCAATTTTACACAATCACCATAAAAAGGTTTCAACACATCATAATACAATTTTAACATGTGTAATTTGGCCAATTCCAATATCACAGCCCCTACATAAATAGGCTTATCAAATTTAATATTTGTTTTTTTTTTCATGTTGAAAAGTGCCATATTTTCATCATAAATTCTTCTGTAATTGAAGTTGGGCTTTGCAATCAATTTTTTGCTCCGGCTGGGGTCAGTAATTATTTTAACATCGGTATGTTTTCTGACATTTTCAATAGTTTTGCCATACACAAAATTGACCATCAATTTAAACAAGGCCTTATCAAATTGGCTCATTGCAGATGTTCGAAGCTCCGTGTTTGTATCAATATATGGCTTCAACCATTTTGAGTGCCTGAACCTCAAAACTTTTCCAACTTTGGTCACTTGAACACCATGATGCATCAGGAACTGGAGGTTTTTGTAATATATGACATAATCCTGTTTCGGCTCCAGAGTCATCATCAATTTCTTCTGTTTAGAGCCAGGTGAACACTTAACCTCAGGAATTGGGGGCAGATCAGAAAATGTGTTGTGTAAATCATCAGGAATTGTCAGATCAACCTCTAAGAAGAGGCCATAGTCACTGTCATCAAAATCCTTAAGATTCTCAATATTAAAATCTTCAACCCACTCAAGCCCTGCATATGGCAGTTTATCCATCATAGCATAACCATACAGGCTGTTTGCATCTACATACAGTATATAATTTGATGGCAGTGCTGGATCATAATCAGGAATATATTTGTTATTTGCTCTGGCATATCTCTGAGAACATTGCACCATGCCTCCTCTTATACATTGTTCCATAAGCAGATACATATCTTGATCTTGGATCAGATCCAATTGCATTTTAGTGTTTAAAAACATTGCAGACCATGCTAGGCCCGGGGCACTGTAAAAATATATTGGATCTAGTTCATAATTTTGCATGGAAGATTTTCTGAATGCCTGCAGTATATCAGCTAAGAGGGTCACATCAAGTTTTAAATAAGCCTTGTGATAATCACCAAATGTCTGCCTTGAGTAGAAGTAATTGTTTGTCCCGAACATAATTCGTAACTGGCTCAGTTTCCTTGTGTAATCTATATCGAATTTGTTCCTCGATCTGGAGTTGATCCAAGGACCCTGTAAATTCGTCTTTAAATTTTCGCCGTATCTCCTCGTAAGAAACGTCTTGATTTTCTGTACCATCCTTCCAGGTCTGGTACCATCGTAACGCTGGCCCGGCCAGAAGGGCTGGAAATAATTCCTGCTTACGGACATTATTCCATCCATTTAATATGGCAAGGCTATCCACTTTATCTAAAAATTTTGATACATCCTCCCCGGCTATCCCCTGGAATGGGATACCCTCTAAAATAGTTGGGGGAACAAACTGCGACTGAGCCATCGTTGCGAATTGTGTTTGGTCTAACTCTCTAATATCCTGATCCTGTTGCTCTAATTGTGGTTTACATTTCTGTTTTTCCAATAATTGTCGCTGAAGGCGTCTAGTTAAAATTGGGCTACGTTTAAATTTGGGGGTGGAACTTGCAGCTGGACCGCTGACATCTAAATTAAAACTTGTAGTTCCTCGTGCTATATCTAATAATTGATCTAATGTTTCGTCGAGTTCATCAGCAAGGTGAAAGCTCGACATCTATCATGGCACAAGTAAATTCTTCTCCCCCCATAAATGCAAAAGCTTTAAGCCCTATGTATTTTCAAAATAAAATATGGCAAGGACATACTAACGAAACTAAATAAATGAGCAAAATTTTGGGATGGGATTGAATTTAAACTGGTTAAAAATTTTTCATTTCTAAAAAAAAAAATGAAAAGACCCGCAAATCTCCACCACGTGTCATTCTATAGAATGAAGGGATCTGAACCAGTTAACTGATGGGGTGATGTAAACTACTCATCATTCATCCTCTTGATGAGACCACTCGTCATTGACATGACGAGTTATTGCTTGGCATGCGAAAGGTACAAATTACACAAAGGAATTAAACTACTGAAAAGACAATGGTAACTCGTTGGATTTTGTGAACCGTTGAACCTGTATCATGGCTGGGTGTAGGATAATTACCTGTCTAACTGAAGTCTTTAGCTGAATGAAAATAGCGAAGTCCTCTGTAAGCTTCTCTCTTATGCTGACCAAAGCGTGCTTCCACTATCGACCTCCTGTCTTGCTGACCTCCTCTCTCTACCAACTCAATTCCCAAAGTCCAGTCCCTTCCCAGCTTGTCTCACCTCTATATTCCCTGGCCATCGAGCTCTTCCTCGATGCCGAATCGCCGAATCGTGTTATTATCATAATTGCTACCATGCAAACCGCTGACACCAAAACCAGAAGTGTTACCTGTTCCTGAAAGCTCAGGAGGTTTGCATGGCACAACACAACGCATTGTAAACATGCCTAAGAGGCTTGAGACAGCTGAGAAAAAACAAGTGAATGCCCTGGTCAACATGAAGCGTTCAGAGAGACTTAATAAAATAAACATACAATCTTAGGGATTGTTACGTTCGCCCCGCCAAGGAAAAATTTTCTCCTTTGAAAATTTAAAAGTCAAATCGCAAAGCTTGTCATGACTCAGGTTCGCCAATTCCATATATTTTCTTAAAAAACCAAATATACAAAAAAAAAAAATCCACCATAACTGTCTGTTGTTTGCCGTATCCCGAAAAAAAAGAAAATTTTATTCCCTAAACTTTATAATGAATAATACCCTTAATACTAACAAATTCGTATGTTCATACGATGTAAAAAAAAAACAATAATATATACTATTATAAGACTAGAAATCACAAAAGTTCGTGTCGTTAAGCGATAAAACTCTTAATGTACGACATTTGTGCGTACGTAAAGTTTATTATGTAGAATTGCTCATCCGTCTGCTCCTAGTCAAGTCTGTGATGCCTCGCCAAGCGGTGTCTACTCTGTGTCACCCGCGAGGCCAACGACTAGAGCGTCTTCGCAAGAACAGAATTCACAATGTTGTTTATATTGCCACTTGATATAGACTCTTCAAATAAATAGAAAAACCTTAAAAGGTGCACAAGTAAGTAAACGTAAGTAGGCATGTAAAACATTGTCACATCTCACTGTTTTTTCTGTGTAAAAGCCTGATTATATCAAAGTGTAGTATGTTTTACGAACTACGTAGCCAGTGCACTCCTAAAATCGTTGAATATATGAACTTGCACGGCTATGTTGCACATTACAATGTATTATTATACAATATTCAATGCATATAGTGAGTTACACTGAAAACTGTCGCTGGTAAAAACTTAATTATAGCGTTCAATTTTCTTTTCTACGTTAAACTGTACACTGTATACATATATATGGCTTGGTGAATACCTTTGTATGACTGCACACACACAACAAAAAAAAAATAATCTTGCAGTATTTTACCAACTGTCTACTCTGATTGAAAATATCAGAAAATGTCCAACGTGCAATTGTATTTTAACTATGTACCATATTAGTGAAACACAATTAACTGTTTGGAAAAAACATTTGCATAAAACTAAAGCATACTGTCTGCAATGTTTGAAAGTACTGGAGCTATGCTTGTTATAGCTTGCATGTGCAATTGGATATCCATTGTAAAAGCTTCTTCTTAAAACAAAATTATGCACTAATTGATGCACTGGTCAATTAACACTACTGGCGCTTGTCGCTTCCTTGTAGTATAATATAAACTTGAATGCATATAAAACTGGTCCTCATGCATGGCACAAAACTGAAAATGTGTATAAGGGCTATGGAAAAGTATTGTTTCCCATAATGCATGTTAAATAACCAAATAAATACACATGATAGGAGCTCACATGTATATGTGTAGAAACACTGTAGCACAATTCTGTAATTATTGTTTGTGACCGGAACTGCTGTTTGTAGAATGTATGTTTTCTATGCTTCTTCTTTCTGGATTGCTTGTCGTCTTGACTGCATTGGGGTAATGTAAAAATGTGGTAAATTACCCGTAAAACTTGGGAGATGGGGAAAAGTTGTTGTTTGAACTACAAACAGTGTGGAGGGAAATTCTGTCTAGCTTCATCACTAGGTATCGTTGATAGTGTATAGTCCGCTATACTGGGAAATGTATGGTTGACTACATCCTTCCTGTAAAAGGTAGTCTCCGTGTAGTAATAATCAGAAATGTCTGCATGTCTCCCTCAAATTGGTGGTGACGAGTCTCTCCTTGAAATAGTACTTAAAATGTCTGCATGTCTCCCTCGTAGAATGGTAATAAGTCTTTCTGCCTGGTAATAGTAGACTGCCTGCGAATGTCCGTCATGAAAAATGCCCATGGATGGTGTAGGCATTGCTTGTCCATGGCGTTCCGTATAGACAGGTTAGGTTGAATAAAGGGAAAATTATGACAAAGAAAGGAAATAATAAAGGATAGGAAATGTATAATTCACGTTCAGACCAGTACCCAATAGCAACTAATTTCCATTGCCTTTTCTTTGAAATCAAATTAAATTGTCTCATCAAAATAAAATAAGTTAAATAAATAAATAAAATAATTGCCATAACTCTTTGAAAATAAATAAGGAAAATTTAAATAAAAATATCCAACTGTAATTAAAATATTAATGTCCATGATTAATGTGTTGCCTTAACCTATTAATTATTACTGCGCTGCTCTAAATGAATGTTTAGAAAGCTGATAATGTTTATACAAATAATATCCTAGGGTTGCGGTTAATAACACATTCCAAATAACAAAAACTAATATAGACATGGGCAATGGGTTTAGGACTAATTCCTGAAATGAAATGTTCTTACTAATTGATTGATTAAGTTGTTTTAAAGCAAGTTCAAGTGGAATCCATTGGGGAATAGTGAAATCAGATAAATTCTTGGGAATATTAGGTAGTAACTCAATTTCCTTCATATTGACTTGTTCGAAAGCTAACATTCTTGTGTGTAAAATTTGTTGATCCACAATAATTTGCGAAAAATCCTGATAATTAAAAAATAAAGATTGGCCTTCGGTAAGCTGAACTGACCTGTGCGTGTTCAAATTATTATTCAAATTCTGAATAACAATAAATTGACCTGAACCTGATATTAAAATACCATTGCGTGTTCTGATAAACTGAAATAATTTATTGTCAGTAATAGACTTCACTTCAAAACTACAAAAAACTGAACTGTTGTGTAGAAGTAATTCTTCCAAACACTGTACATCTCTATCGATGGTAACTTCACTATGCGAGCAGAGATAGAAAAAGTTTTTAAGCTCGCATGCACTCTCAACAATTTGCACTAATCGTGGACTTCCCTTATGTTGCATACTGTAAGTTAACTCTGGGATTCTAATGCGAGACCATGAATTGTTATGCAAAATGCCTAAGTTAACTGCTCTAAAAATAGGAGCGATGTCATTCATCTGTACTAAAGGTGTCTCTAAAAGTAAATGAAATGATCTACTACTGGGTTCATAATTCATCAAATATACTTTGGTCAACGAATAAAATAATCCTATGTCTGTTTTATAAAGTGAATCTTTAAAATCGGGATGATGCTGAATAAATGTACGGAGCCAATTAGGAGTTAAAATGTGATAAGATAATTTTCCCGAGGCTATTTCCATAATTATAAAATCTAAACGCTCAATCATCTCAGAAGCGTGCAATAAGGCAACTATATGTCTCTCTTCATTATAATCATAACAAAATTTTGCTAATAATTCTTCCTTTAAATGCAAAACTGATTGCTTTAAAACTACCAAAATCCCATTAACAATGTTCACCATTTTTACTTGACTCTGTTTCATATTCTGTACTTCCTGAATAATATGATGTTGATTGGCTGCTAAAGTTTTAACTGACTGAGATAAATGATGAACCGACATGGTGTTGAAAACAGAAAGTCCTGCACTGAACAAATTTATTAAATTAAGAAAAATCTGCCTCTTTTCCCTGTTATGAATATTAGTAACATTCTGATATAAATTTTGGCAATTAGGCCTTACGTCTCCTACTGTAAATTTACATGGGAAATACTGAGAAATTTCGGTAAGATAATCATTAATTTTGGTGCTGGTATCATTATGAATGACTTTCCATTGCGCACATGCGGAGTCATTGTCAGCCTGAATATGTGCATCGATGAATATATTCACAGTTGTAAAAATATTCTTACTACTATGGATGGTTAACCCTTGTCTCTCATAATATAAGCCTAATGATTTAAAAAATATGTCTTGCGACTGTTCATTGTTGGGTAAGGATCCAATAAAATGAATCAGGGATAGGAGTAGGATTAAAATCCAAAATAGGAAAGTAATTCTGCTAGCAGCCATGCTTCTGAAAAATAAAAAAAATTTCCTGCATCAGTACAGCTTGACGTTGGGATATATACCTTAGTAAGGCTAAAATTATGCTGATGTAATAACTAAGTATGGGATCAGATAAGTAACTAGATCGATGTTAGGGAAGGGGTGGGAAATAACACATCAGCAATATCATGCGAAGGATGGAAAGGATACCGCAACTCTTCAGTTAGTGAAAATCATGGGCAACATTGATATCGAGCCGTACGATTTCTGGATAAGTGAATTGGAAAGGGTGCCGGACATAACGGAGAACATAGTAAACTACATCCCCTTAGTCCTGGAAGGTCCTTCGTGGGATTTTAGAATCAAATACATAGTAAATTACGCGATTAAAGATAGGGTATTCCGTGAAATAGGCACCCTTTCCCAACTAGAAGATTTGGTGCGTGAATATTGGGAAAAAGTGAAACAACTGGAACGTTTTATAGTGGCCTGCCCCAAAAACTTGCAAAGGCGGTTGGGCGCCCTCCAACAAGAGCTGGAGACAGTCGAAGACGACTTCCTGTGGCTGGGGAACTTGTTCCACAGCTGCAGGGGCTGGGGCGTCTTCGACATCGACTTGGAGTAGGGTAAGTGAACAAAATTTTCCTAAGACTAACTAATAATAATAATTTCTCAAATTATAACATTTGTGGCAAACCACACTGTTTAAATTTGGAAAGGCTAACGATGCCATGGCGACTTTTGCTGCACATGCCTGTGCCAATCACCGAGGCTTAGCCTGGGCATATTGCTGACTGTTTCGATTACTCTATGTGCATAAAGTGCTAAAAATTGCCCTTTTGTAAAATTATTGGTCGTGATTAACCTGAAGTGCATAAATGCGACGTTTTATGGCAAAATTTATCTATGTAGAACAAAATATCCCTAACATAGTTTACATAACGTTCTATCGTGAAAATCAACTTCTGATGGCTATATGCGTATCTAAACTGTTCCCATAAAATTTTAATGAATGAACGCCCCTGGTTGTTGTAATCTCTATGCTAAGTGTTTTCTAAGCTTCCAGCGTGTTCAAAGTACTCGGGAGAGAGCTTCAGTGCGGAGAAAGGAATTTGCTGATACCAGACAATCTAAATTGTGCAAAGTTGCATTAGTGGTCGCTGGACGCAACTGAAAATTCCTCTATGGCGACAACGAGAGCTCTTGCAAGTTCGCTGCCGTGATCGGCGACTTCGGGTACGTTCGGGTGCCGTCGGAGAGGTGGAGGGGAAAAATCGCTGCTCCGGTCAAAGGAACGGAGGAAGAAAATGCAACGCCATGATTCGCTGACCACCAGCATGATGCGTTAAAGTTTACAAAACTTTAAATTATTGCGAACAAAGTCTAGTAAGCGCTGCGGGAGTTCGAAATAAAGTCAAGGACTTTAAACTGACGTAATAAATGGAGAAAAAACTTCGTTGCGCTTGCGACAGCGTGTTTACTTGAACACTTCCGTGCTCGTAAAATAACAACAGTTGGGAAGCTGTTAGCAAACTAAATGACTAATAAACCTTGCATAAGGTACAATCAAACGTAAAAAATGAATTATACTTAAAATTTAAATCGTAATGAATATAAAATTCTAGGCGAACGTGAAGTCGTAATAAATATTGTCTGTGAACGATACAATAGGTTCGGAAACCTGAGAATTTGGCTTACTTTCTGCTTTTAAAATAACACTTAAAACTTTCTCGACTTTTACTGGTGACTGATTCGCAAATGACTCTTTAACTTTTACAGCTGGCTGAACACAGGGTGAAATAGGCAATTCACTTCCCATTTTGCGACCGTTTTGAACAAAATTAGGATCCTTGCTTACGGCAAATTTCTGAACTCTATCTTTAACGGATAAAACATTCTGCGGCAAATCTATACTGTCGTCTTTAGTGACTAAACTATTTCTGGATACATCTTGAACTTCTTGTTGTACCCTGGGTTGAATAATAATGGACTGAGGCAAGGGTGGGGGAATTGGCGGGTGACTCGTTTTCAATGGTACCACTTCAACAATCGGTGCAACATCGTCGTAAATCTGGTCAATGGGCGATGAATCATTATTAAGTTTGCTTAACTGTAATTCGTTGGTACACTCATGGTCATAAATAATAGATTTCTTGCGTTGACATTGAAAATAACAGATTATGAAAATTATAAAAATACTAATAATAAATGTTATTAATAATAAAATTGTAATTATATTGTAAGGATAGTCAAAGGACTTGTTCAACAGATAAATAAAATTAGAAGCTTTTACGTGTGGAAGTAATCCGTTTAAAATAACTAAAATCGCAATGATTTTCATGTTGCTTAGGCAATCAAAACAAACAGTTCTTCAAAACTAACACGTACTTTAAGCCTGCCTAGTTTAATTAGTAGATAGTTTAACTCAACTTTTAATTATTTCTAACTCTAGGCTCAATTTATCTGCGTAATTTATTTATTCTCTAAATTTATTAGCACTGTTTGACTTATCTTATTTTGAATTTTACTGCAAACTTATCTTATTTAATTTCAGGTGTTAACTTTATGTTTAAATACTTAAAATCAATCGAACCGTACTGAGGTACAAGGTAAGGAAAAAATTGAGACTGATTTACTCCTGACTACCTGAAATAAAATAATACTTATTATTTATACGATCTTTAAATGCATTAAAATACTAACATCACTAAAACTTGAAGAATCTTTAATTCTCTCTACTCATTCTAAAATATGCTTAGCATATTATTGTGGCAAAGCTAAAACTAAAACCGTTGTGGTTTAATCATTATCATTCTGCGATGGCAGAATGGATTTCCAGGATTATCGGTTGCAATCCAATATCCGAAGGAAAATACTTGTTATTGGAGCGCAATAAAATCTTGACGTCGACGTCTACATATTCATATAATATAAATATTCTCATAACTGGCGCTTAAAAGAAACTTTGCTAATATAATCATATACCTTCTTCTGAAGAGTAACTATAAAATTCTAGTGATGTATTCGCTGAGCTAGTATTATTACATACTGCAAAAAAAACTTTTGTGCCAAAAGAACATTATTTAATAATAAGTCTGCTTTGAATCTTTAATATTATTAGTGCTATTTTATTATAAATTATTATTATTTCATGCAAGTGAAATTAAAATGTTAAACCTGTTACTTATATAAATTTTCAATTTTAGTGACCATTATCCGTGCGTGAGTCCGCGTTGTACTCTTGATGATCTTCATCTGCACCTGCCAAATTCTCTTCGCCTTCACCGTCATCAGGTGCATAATATTTTTTGAGTCTCTGGACGGCAATAGAGTCCACTACTGTCTTTCCGCGCTTGTTTTGGAATTCCACCAGGTATGTATTCGGATTCTCTTCTCGAATAACTGTGGCTGGGCCTTTATAAATACCTGAAAAGCACCGTGCGGTTCCAATTTTCTGGGTGCTGTCAAAAATTAATACTTTATCGCCTGGTTGAAACTTGATCTGTTTCCTCTTCTGATCATAATATTTCTTCACTTCACCATGACGTTTTGCTAAGTTATCCGTAGCATTGGCTCTTGCTTTCTCCAATACTCGGAACCGTACATCATTCTCCACATTTTCACAGCTTGGTGTGTGTAATGCAAGCTCCCAGGGCAAAGTGGGTTGGAATCCATGTACTAAAAAGAATGGGCTATACCGCAAATTCTGATTAAATACACTTGGCTGTAAATATTGGACCCAATCAGTGTGTTTTGAGTTAACATAACACTTCATTATACTCTGTAAAACCCCGTGGTTACGTTCAGAAAGACCTATAGAATTATGCAAACCGACTGGTGAAAACTTGATGGTGATTCCCAATTTATTGCCAAGTTCCTGGAAAAGCTTAGATTTAAATGCTGATCCGCGATCCGTGTAGATATCCTGTGGAGCTCCGTAGCGTAACACGATCTCTTCATACACAAATTCTGCTGCTGTACTGGCCGTACAATCTGCAACTGGTTTGGCTATTAAATAGCGCGTCCCGAAGTCTGTTGCAGCGATTGTGTATCGATGACGAAGATTGGATGAAGGAGGATATGGACCTGAAAAGTCCAAGCAAATCCGCTGAAATGGCTTCTGTGCGGGAAAAGTGCACAGTTCCCCTGCTGGTAGACCTGGACGGCGTTTATTCTCTGGCATGTAATACATTCCCTAATTTTCCTCTGTATAAATAACTTCATATTTGGAAAATAAATTCTTGGTAAGGCCACATTGTAACACTTGGTAAATCCAAGATGAGAACCTCCTATGGGTGAAGCGTGGAGTGTCTCAATCACAAAATCACGTAACGTCATTGGAATGCATAATAATTTCTTGGTAGTAGCTCCTAATTTCTGCTGTCTATATAATAATCCATCTTCCAACACATGATGATAGACTTGCCTCTGGATGTATAGAGGTAATGTTCCATCGTCCCTGTCTGGGTCCTCCAAAACTTTAATAATTGGGCCAAAAAATGAATCCTGTCTCTGATGTTCCGCGACATCTGTGGTTGCATCAAATAAAGTAAGTGTCCTGGGTTCGGGAATGTCCTCTTCAGTGTTGCCATCCTCTACGTTTTCTCCACATTCTCTGCTGAGGGGATCGGCGATGTTTTCCGTAGTTCTAACATGGATAGGAGTGAATGAAAAATCCTCCAAAAGGTTGCTCCATCGAAGAAGCTTTGAGCTCAAATTACGGGATGTCCTAATGTACGTAATTGCTTTGTTGTCTGTGTATAAATCAAAATGGCGCCCAACAAGATAAAATCTAAATGATTTGAAAGCATATAAAATTGCTGTTAATTCTTGCTCAATAACACTCAATCTTTTTTCAGTGTCGGTCAACGTTCTACTGCAGTACGCACATGGCAAGTACTCTCCTTCTGCATTGGGCTGCATTAATACGCCACTGACCGCATGAGATGAAGCATCGGTGAAAACCTTGGTGTTCTTCGCTGGATCGTACGGTAACAAAACAGGTGCAGTAATTAGAGCTTCCTTTAATTTCTCAAATGCTGATTGCTGTTCAGGACCCCATGTAAATTTCTTGCCCTTACGAATTAAACCCTGCAATGGTGATTCAATATCAGAAAAATTCTTGACATATTTCCTCACGTAGCTGCAAAGACCTAAAAACATTTTAACCTTCTTCGTGGTGGTGGGAACCTTATAATTCTTAATGGATGACAGTATTCTATCACTTATACGATAGCCATATTTGCCCACATTGTGGCCCAAGGCAATTGTCTCATAGTATCCAAATGAACATTTAGGTACAGCCAATTTCAATCCGGCAGATCGTAAACATTGAAACATTTTCTCTAAATTCACCAACATATCCTTAAATGTATTGGCAAAAACAAACATGTCATCGATATAAAAGGCAAAGTTATTGTCGTTCATCCCCGCTGTAGCGAGCTGAACACATCTGGTCATTGCCGCAGGAGAAGTCACATGTCCCATAGGTGTAAAGTTCATCGCAAATTGTCCCCTGGCTGGTATAGTAAAGGCAGTGTACTTTTTCGATTGTTCTGCTAAAGGAATTTGAAAAAATCCTTGTTTCAGATCAGCACTACAGTAGTAGCTCTTACCGGCCATATTGTGCAATATCTCTGAAATGTTTCCAATTGAAACTGCGTCGAAAACGGACCTGGCATTCAGCAATCGAAAATCTTGCACCATGCGATAAGCTCCTGATTTCTTCTTGACAAGAAAAACTGGTGAATTGTACGGTGATGTCGTAGGACTGATGACCCCTGCTTCTAGCAAGTTGTCAATTTGCTGGTTAATTTCCTTACGCAGGTGAACTGGTATAGGGTAAGCTGGGACGTGAAATTCCGAATCGTCCTTTAACTTTATACGATGCGTATAGTTAGTGGCACAACCAATGTCTTGCTCAGACCAAGAAAATACATCTACATACTTCTCTAATAATTGTCTAAGTTGCAACTTCTGATCGGGTTCTAATGCTGGATTTATATCAAATTTAGTAATGTCGTGCACTGGTTTTGTCACGGTGCCAGTCTCCTTAGTCACCATAACGTTAAGTCCTTCGTCATCTGCAATATGATGCGAAGCTGGTACTGGATTTTGCCATGCCTCTGCGGTACCTAAGCGTGCCCCTTTCCTAATTTTAATTTTGTAAGAATTTGGATTAGTAATCCAAATTAAAAATGACTCCGGATTTACAATGGCTCGAGGCACCATTAAGCCTGTGTCCATTTGAAACTGTAAATCTGGTTCCAAATAAGTTAAGTTTTGATTACTAGAATTTGTCAATTTGACAGGAATGCACAAATGAGATCTAGGTTTAATTCTAATTTGTCTGGAAGTTACAAATTCCGGCACATATAAATCCCTGATCAGACTAGCAACTTTTATGGAAACGTCAAAGGTCTTTCGGTGTTCCGTCCTTAACTGGTTCCGCGGAGGAGTACCAAATCTCCTCAATGTGAGTCGATTTTGATCAAAATCCAAATTTGCCTTATGAGCTCTTAAAAAATCATTTCCTAGGATTGTCCCATGTTCAAAATTTGGAATCATCCGAAAAGGATGGGTAAAATTGCGGCCATTTATTGCAAATGTTAATAGGACAATCTCTTTAATTTCAATTTGTTCTTTGGCTACTCCCCTTATGGCCGTATGAATTTTGAAACGTTTGGCGGTTGAAGGAATGCCTCGATCACTGGTAACTGACACTTGGCTTCCGGAATCCACGAGAAACCTATGACGTTGTTTGTCCCCCTAACACTGCGTTAATATAAATTAATTCCTCATAGGGGAAAGTAGAGACTGATATCTGTTTGCCAACGAAATCTGCGCATACGTCTCTTCTATGGGCAGTCACTGTTCGTTTAAAGCCTCCGTGTTCTGAAAACAAGTGGGTGCTGTGTGATTAGGGTAATTACAAATTGAGCAGCGTGGTCTCCCCCGTTGCTCTTCCCTGTTTTCCTGGTCTCGCCCTGCTGAAGACGAGGAACCCCGCGAGTTCTGTCCGCGGAAGTTTCCACGTCCTCGCCATTGTTGGGTATTACCATATCGCCTATTGCGATCTGAGTTGTTACCATTATTATTACGTCCATTCCTGTACCCCCTATTGTATTGTCGTCTATTATTATTACCCCGATAAGAGCCTCTATAATTATTACCTGTCTGATAATTATCCCTATAATAAGGTTCTCTAAATTGTTTTGGAGTAGATGAGTCGGTGCCAGGGTTCTGTTTTTGATCCTCCATGCTATCCAATCTCAAAGTGAGACTGGCTAATCTTGCTTCCAGACCAGTTTCCTGAGCCTGGGCTTGAGCTTTGGTATTGTGAGGATTATTGGATAATTTTAATTGCTCAACCTCCTTTTGCAATGCTTTGAATTTTGCCTCAATGTCTGAAGTGGGTCGCGCTTGCGCCGACTCAGCAGTAGCCAGATTGTTACTATGCAGTAAAATCTGCTGCTGTTGCGGAAAAGTTGGTGTATTATGCAAAGGAGAGAATAAACTCTCTCTTTGATCTTCGTACCTCAGTTCTTTCAGCTTGCGCTGCCTCATCAAGAACTGAAGTTTTTCAAAGGATTTTAAATCCTTAAGTAACCCATGCACGGACTCATACTCTTTATGGTGGATATCTTTCATGTAATCCACCTGTAAGCCTAATATGATCTGTTTGATCTGTTGTTGAATACTCATTTTGGGGTCTGCCTTGAGTAGAAGTAATTGTTTGTCCCGAACATAATTCGTAACTGGCTCAGTTTCCTTGTGTAATCTATATCGAATTTGTTCCTCGATCTGGAGTTGATCCAAGGACCCTGTAAATTCGTCTTTAAATTTTCGCCGTATCTCCTCGTAAGAAACGTCTTGATTTTCTGTACCATCCTTCCAGGTCTGGTACCATCGTAACGCTGGCCCGGCCAGAAGGGCTGGAAATAATTCCTGCTTACGGACATTATTCCATCCATTTAATATGGCAAGGCTATCCACTTTATCTAAAAATTTTGATACATCCTCCCCGGCTATCCCCTGGAATGGGATACCCTCTAAAATAGTTGGGGGAACAAACTGCGACTGAGCCATCGTTGCGAATTGTGTTTGGTCTAACTCTCTAATATCCTGATCCTGTTGCTCTAATTGTGGTTTACATTTCTGTTTTTCCAATAATTGTCGCTGAAGGCGTCTAGTTAAAATTGGGCTACGTTTAAATTTGGGGGTGGAACTTGCAGCTGGACCGCTGACATCTAAATTAAAACTTGTAGTTCCTCGTGCTATATCTAATAATTGATCTAATGTTTCGTCGAGTTCATCAGCAAGGTGAAAGCTCGACATCTATCATGGCACAAGTAAATTCTTCTCCCCCCATAAATGCAAAAGCTTTAAGCCCTATGTATTTTCAAAATAAAATATGGCAAGGACATACTAACGAAACTAAATAAATGAGCAAAATTTTGGGATGGGATTGAATTTAAACTGGTTAAAAATTTTTTCATTTCTAAAAAAAAAAATGAAAAGACCCGCAAATCTCCACCACGTGTCATTCTATAGAATGAAGGGATCTGAACCAGTTAACTGATGGGGTGATGTAAACTACTCATCATTCATCCTCTTGATGAGACCACTCGTCATTGACATGACGAGTTATTGCTTGGCATGCGAAAGGTACAAATTACACAAAGGAATTAAACTACTGAAAAGACAATGGTAACTCGTTGGATTTTGTGAACCGTTGAACCTGTATCATGGCTGGGTGTAGGATAATTACCTGTCTAACTGAAGTCTTTAGCTGAATGAAAATAGCGAAGTCCTCTGTAAGCTTCTCTCTTATGCTGACCAAAGCGTGCTTCCACTATCGACCTCCTGTCTTGCTGACCTCCTCTCTCTACCAACTCAATTCCCAAAGTCCAGTCCCTTCCCAGCTTGTCTCACCTCTATATTCCCTGGCCATCGAGCTCTTCCTCGATGCCGAATCGCCGAATCGTGTTATTATCATAATTGCTACCATGCAAACCGCTGACACCAAAACCAGAAGTGTTACCTGTTCCTGAAAGCTCAGGAGGTTTGCATGGCACAACACAACGCATTGTAAACATGCCTAAGAGGCTTGAGACAGCTGAGAAAAAACAAGTGAATGCCCTGGTCAACATGAAGCGTTCAGAGAGACTTAATAAAATAAACATACAATCTTAGGGATTGTTACGAATTGTTCCACATCAATTGGGCATGGTGATAATCTTCATCAGTGATTCCAGATGCTCTGATTTTGCTGTAAAACTCTTGTTGTGGTGGCAGAGAACACTCATCAAATTTAGAAAAATCTGCAACATAATCATATGGATATACACCCTTCCGCCTAATTAATTTCAGCTCCTGATTTGGAAACAAAGCACATGTGATTTTGAATTGATCATCAGATAATTGAGTGGCCAGTGTAGCCAGGCTAGCCGATAAAATTCTGTAAGAATCAAGAAATCTTATGTGAATAGGAACACCATTAACTTTAATTATTTTGTTAATGGCAATATATTTTTCATCATTTTCAGCTAAAATATTTAAATTATGCTTCTCAAACCCCTCGTACCTGATCAAATGATGGAAAATTTAAAGAAACTAAAGACCTAGTAATTTCAAGTGTGTGAGGTTTGTATATAAGTAATGTTTAAATTATATCTCCTATATTGTTACTTTCTATTAAGCCCGTTATCGATTTTTGTACCGTCACGGAAAACCCGGGAAATATTTTTGAATTCTTATTCTTCGCTGAGACACGAAGTTTACATGAAACTATAGACCAAGAAATATCAAGTGTGTGAGGTTTGTATATAAGTAATGTTTAAATTATATCTCGTATATTGTTACTTTCTATTAAGCCCGTTATCGATTTTTGTACCGTCACGGAAAACCCGGAAAATATTTTTGGACTATTGTTCTTCGCTGAGACACGAAGTTTACATGAAACTATAGACCAAGTAATATCAAGTGTGTGAGGTTTGTATATAAGTAATGTTTAAATTATATCTCCTATATTGTTACTTTCTATTAAGCCCGTTATCGATTTTTGTACCGTCACGGAAAACCCGGAAAATATTTTTGGACTATTGTTCTTCGCTGAGACACGAAGTTTACATGAAACTATAGACCAAGTAATATCAAGTGTGTGAGGTTTGTATATAAGTAATGTTTAAATTATATCTCCTATATTGTTACTTTCTATTAAGCCCGTTATCGATTTTTGTACCGTCACGGAAAACCCGGGAAATATTTTTGAATTCTTACTTCTTCGCTGAGACACGAAGTTTACATGAAACTATAGACCAAGTAATATCAAGTGTGTAAGGTTTGTATATAAGTAATGTTTAAATTATATCTCCTATATTGTTACTTTCTATTAAGCCCGTAATCGATTTTTGTACCGTCACGGAAAACCCGGGAAATATTTTTGGATTCTTATTCTTCGCTGAGACACGAAGTTTACATGAAACTATAGACCAAGTAATATCAAGTGTGTGAGGTTTGTATATAAGTAATGTTTAAATTATATCTCCTATTTTGTTACATTCTATTAAGCTCGTTATCGATTTTTGTACCGTCACGGAAAACCCGGGAAATATTTTTGAATTCTTACTTCTTCGCTGAGACACGAAGTTTACATGAAACTAAAGACCAAGTAATTTCAAGTGTGTGAGGTATGTATATAAGTAATGTTTAAATTATATCTCCCATATTGTTACTTTCTGTTAAGCCCGTTATCGATTTTTGTACCGTCACGGAAAACCCGGGAAATATTTTTGGATTCTTATTCTTCGCTGAGACACGAAGTTTACATGAAACTATAGACCAAGTAATATCAAGTGTGTGAGGTTTGTATATAAGTAATGTTTAAATTATATCTCCTATATTGTTACTTTCTATTAAGCCCGTTATCGATTTTTGTACCGTCACGGAAAACCCGGGAAATATTTTTTGAATTCTTATTCTTCGCTGAGACACGAAGTTTACATGAAACTATAGACCAAGAAATATCAAGTGTGTGAGGTTTGTATATAAGTAATGTTTAAATTATATCTCCTATATTGTTACTTTCTATTAAGCCCGTTATCGATTTTTGTACCGTCACGGAAAACCCGGAAAATATTTTTGGACTATTGTTCTTCGCTGAGACACGAAGTTTACATGAAACTATAGACCAAGTAATATCAAGTGTGTGAGGTTTGTATATAAGTAATGTTTAAATTATATCTCCTATATTGTTACTTTCTATTAAGCCCGTTATCGATTTTTGTACCGTCACGGAAAACCCGGGAAATATTTTTGGATTCTTATTCTTCGCTGAGACACGAAGTTTATTAGAAACTATAGACCAAGTAATTTCAAGTGTGTAAGGTTTGTATATAAGTAATGTTTAAATTATATCTCCTATATTGTTACTTTCTATTAAGCCCGTTATCGATTTTTGTAACGTCACGAAAAACCCGGGAAATATTTTTGAATTCTTACTTCTTCGCTGAGACAGGAAGTTTAAAAGAAACTATAGACCAAGTAATTTCAAGTGTGTGAGGTTTGTATATAAGTAATGTTTAAATTATATCTCCTATATTTTTACTTTCTGTTAAGCCCCTTATCGATTTTTGTACCCTCACGGAAAACCCGGGAAATATTTTTGAATTCTTATTCTTCGCTGATACACGAAGTTTACAAGAAACTATAGACCAAGTAATATCAAGTGTGTGAGGTTTGTATATAAGTAATGCTTAAATTATATCTCCCATATTGTTACTTTCTATTAAGCCCGTTATCGATTTTTGTACCGTCACGGAAAACCCGGGAAATATTTTTGGATTCTTATTCTTCGCTGAGACACGAAGTTTACATGAAACTATAGACCAAGAAATATCAAGTGTGTGAGGTTTGTAAATAAGTAATGTTTAAATTATATCTCCTATATTGTTATTTTCTATTAAGCCCGTTATCGATTTTCGTACCGTCACGGAAAACCCGGGAAATATTTTTGAATTCTTACTACTTCGCTGAGACAGGAAGTTTAAAAGAAACTATAGACCAAGTAATTTCAAGTGTGTGAGTTTTGTATATAAGTAATGTTTAAATTATATCTTCTATATTGTTACTGTCTATTAAGCCAGTTATCGATTTTTGTACCGTCACGGAAAACCCGGGAAATATTTTTGAATTCTTACTACTTCGCTGAGACAGGAAGTTTAAAAGAAACTATAGACCAAGTAATTTCAAGTGTGTGAGTTTTGTATATAAGTAATGTTTAAATTATATCTTCTATATTGTTACTGTCTATTAAGCCCGTTATCGATTTTTGTACCGTCACGGAAAACCCGGGAAATATTTTTGAATTCCTACTCTTCGCTGAGACACGAAGTTTACAAGAAACTATAGAAAAAGTAATATCAAGTGTGTGAGGTGTGTATATAGTAATGTTTAAATTATATCTCCTATATTGTTACATTCTATTAAGCCCGTTATCGATTTTTGTACCGTCACGGAAAACCCGGGAAATATTTTTGAATTCTTACTTCTTAGCTGAGACACGAAATTTAAATGAAACTATAGACCAAGTAATTTCAAGTGTGTGAGGTTTGTATATAAGTAATGTTTAAATTATATCTCCTATATTGTTACTTTCTATTAAGCCCGTTATCGATTTTTGTACCGTCACGGAAAACCCGGGAAATATTTTTGGATTCTTATTCTTCGCTGACACTCTAAGTTTACAATAAACTATGGACCAAACATTATCATTTAATGAGATTTGTATCGAAATAATATTTTAGTTAAATCTTCTATATGATTACTTCCTATTAAGCCCGTTTTTTTTTATTTTTGTATCTTCACGGAAAACCCGGGAAAAATTTTATTAACTCTTACTTCCTTGCTAGGACAAGCAGTTCACACGTGAAGTTTGTATCTAAGTAATCTTTAAATAAATTCTTCTCTATGTTTAGTTTCTATTGATCCCATTTTTTATTTAAATAAATTAAATCTCAATTGATGCCATAAGATTACCTGTGTTCCTTAATCTATTAAAATGTGCATAATTTAAAGCTCTCCCAAGACATTTTTAAACCTGTCCCTCATCTACTATTTTTAAAAAGGGTGATTAATGTTTCTCAAATACAATGTGAGGCCAATCCTTCAAGATATCTTTTAATTATATAAATTGCAGTTCAAAAGCTTTGCATTTATGATGGTTATCATACATACAACGTTTGTGATATTACCACCACTCCTTTCCTAATCTATGAAATATTATTTTAAAAGTTTTACTGTAAAATTGCGGATTAATGAAATTTTGTATTCTAGACAGTTTTGAAAAAAGAGAAAGAAAGCAATGTAGAGCATAGCATAGTGTAACATTGGGAACATCAGTTCTTCGTCCACCATCTTGAAACACATTTTCTAACGGCAAAAAAAAAATTACCTAAATGATTCTAAATTTGCAGCAGTTATCATGGACACTAAATAGATTCCCATCCACCCTAACTCATGCATCATATTTTGATAATTTTAATGTCAAATTTTAGTGCAAGTACATAATGCTCTTGTACATTTCATGCAAAAGCTCAAAACTATGGTCTATTCAAAGGTTGGAAAATGTCAAAAATGAACTAAGTGTATATAACATGTACAAGGGTCGTTCAAGGTTGACCGGGACTTTTATTTCTGCAGAGGAAATATGTAGCTGAAGAAACACCAAACTATGTCAGTTTTTCAAAGTATTCTCTGTGCGCGCCGAGGCACCGTTGCCATCGTTCTGGCAGCTCCCGAATTCCTTTGGCGTAGAAAGAACTTGGTTGTTGTCGTAGCCACTGGAGGACATAGCTCCGCAGTGCTGCGTCTGTCGTGAATTCGTTCCCTCCCAGATGGTCTTTAAGGGGTGCAAACAAATGATAATCACTGGGGGCTAAATCCGGACTGTAGGGGCGATGGGGCAGAACTTCCCAGCGCATGTCGGCCAGAGTTGTTGTTGTCACATTGGCCGTGTGAGGGCGGGCATTTTCATGGAGAAGAATGACATTTCCAGACAACATCCCAGGTCTTTTCTTGCGAATGGACTTTCGTACAGCACCACTCAACAATGTGGACTAATACTGGGCATTAATCGTGCTCCCTTTGTCCAGAAAATCCACATGGATAACGCCCTTCATGTCCCAGAAGACACTTGCCATGATCTTTCCAGCGGACGGCTGCGTTTTGCTTTTCTTGGGGGGCGGGGAACCTTTATGCCACCACTCCATGCTGCGCCTTTTGGTCTCTGGGGTTGAATTGTGCAACCATGTTTCATCACACGTGATGATGGATTGCAACAATTCATCACCTTCTGCTCGAAACCGATTCAGAAACTGTTCACAGACCGTCCTGCGTGTCCACTTCTGATCGAATGTCAGTTGGCGGGGAACCCACCTTGCACAGATTTTGCGGAAGCGTAACGGTTGTGAATGATTGTCTCAACACTCCCGACACTGATATTCACCTCGGCAGCAATATCCCGCACTGTTACTCGCCGGTTCTCAAGAATCATTTGCTCAACACGTGCGATATTCACTGGTGTGACTGCAGTCGAGCGAATGTGTCCATGCGCTTCATTTGTCACCAGCTCCCGTCCTTCGCGAAACTGCTCACACCATTCGTACACTCTTGTCCGCGACATCGTTTGTTCACCATACTGTGCTTGCAAACGTCTGAAAATCTCAGCTGGTTTCACTTTTTCCTTCACGAGAAATTTGATTACACACCGCTGCTCCACAGCCACAGACACACTGCTTGCCGCCATGTTCGCTGCAACTGCTGCACATGCGCGAAATACGTCATGCCGGGCGCTAGTTACTCGCGAAGGAATACATTACGTCACCCGAACGTTTCATCATGATCCGGCTATTCATCGACTTTTTACGTACGAAAATCCCGGTCAACCTTAATATATGTATACTGTATATGGACATGTATACTGTATTTACTACCCTTCAACCTTAAAAAAAAGAACAACAACTGAAATTGTGGAAGATCATGAAGGTGCACGGCTTATATGGGTATAGAATACTGCAGAAGAAACGAAGTATCAACTATATCAATCGATGCAACTGGTGACATTGTAAAACCTGTAAGAAGAGCAGGAGGAAAAAAATTCAAATCTAGTCCTATCTTTTTATATAATGTAGTAGTAAGGAATGAGGAAACACAAAAAATTTATCCTGTTGCTAGTTTCCTATCAGAAAGACACGATACAGAGAGTATCAGGCATTGGTTAGCAATGTGGCTTCGCGATGGTGCCCCTGTTCCACGAGAAGTAGTCGTTGATATGGGAAAAGCACTTATGTCTGCCTGCATCCAAGCATTCACCAAATATCCATCTCTTGGTGACTATCTGGAGGATTGCAGTAAAATTCTGAAGGGAGAGAAGTTTGATGTTCCTGGTTGTTTTCTTCGGAACGACGTTTCACACGTTACTCATTTAATTGCGGGATGGAACAGTCTGCGTGGAAAACTTAGAAGAACAAGGGAATTTTATATCCGTTCCATGTGTCAGGTGATACAGGTGACGGAGATTCATGAATTGAAAACAATGTTATTCCACATCATCACTGTAGCTGTCTCTGAAACAGAAGATGTAGATGTGTCATCTGGGGATCCAACACCATGTGAAATAAGTAAGAACGCATTAATTGCTAAAATAGGCGGTGATATTTTTACTTCAATGGAGGTTGATGACATGCCAGATTTTCGAGTACCACAAAAGAAGAGCGGCAGATTTGTAAATTCATTTACGCGCTGGGTTCAGGGAATTGTTGAACAGGTGGAGGCTACAAATGCAAATTTTGTAGGAAAAAGAGGAAACCAGCAATATCTAAGAGAACTTGTGGACGATATTTTGAATATTGCTGCATACATTCCTATGTGGACTGGTATTATGGTGCCACATTTTGGGTACGGAGGACCCACGGGAAGTTCAGCAGCATCTGAAGCTGATTTCAATGACTTGAAAAACAGAATATTTCGGAATAAGAACCTGCCTATGCGCTTGGATGACTTTGTGTTTTACCATGCAAGGACTCTTGAGGGAACAATGAAGCTGGCTGCCGCAGATTGTAAAGAAAGTGAACCATTTCTCAATGTGGATAGTGTCGATTACAAGCATTTTGACAATACACAAATCGACCACATGGAAGGTATTCTGGGAATTGAGAGAAAATTGCCCACCTGGACTCTCTTGACCTACAGGAATAATGAAATGTTGTATGAAGAAAATTGGAATGGGATTGTTAAAGTTGAAGAACACGTAGAGGAGGACACCTGTATGGACGAGGTGGATGGTACCAATAAATCAGAAACGGTAAGACTCAATGAATTTTCTGATGGTAAGGATGAATCACATAAGAAGCAAAATTCAGGCAATGAAAGGAAGTTGGATGAAGATGGATGTACACGACAAAGAAAGAAGTCATATGAACGGCCACATTCGTCTTATCTAAATACCAGCTCTGAGTGGTTACATTTAGATATGACACATCAAAAATCACCTTTGGCTATTGGCATATTGAAAAATGGTAATCGGCTTTCAATAAAGCCTGTTGTCTTGAACGGTCAGAAGTACTCACTATCCAATACATGTGCATTCGATTCTGTTCTGCAGATAGTTTCTACGTCTTGCTGTGATAGTCGGAGTTATATGGAATTTGTCATGAACAGTAAGAACTTTCCTATGGCAGAAATTGTGAAACAAATAGTTAGTCAAGGCATCACAGCTCAAACATATAAGCTTAGAGCAAAAATTCTTGTCCCACATTACGTGACAGAATTGAAACTTCCAGGAAACATTGCCCATGTTAAATGCGAGATTCCAGTTATTGCGTTGATCCCATTGATTCTTGGTGAGTGCTACACATTAACAGAATACAGTGTCTGTTCAGAAAATACTTGCCCTGCTAAGGAACGTAAATATGGCCGTTCGACACTAATGCTCAACGTTTCTGATACTGAAGGATCAATAATGTCAGGAGACATGGCAGACATGTTGGACAAGTACGAACAGCTTCATTTCACAGAGTGTAATACTTCATTCTCTTCTGATGAAAACCATAGTGAGGAGTACTGTGATGGAATTACGCAAAGAACTGCAACTATATCTCCTGCACATGTATTCATAGAGGTATCCAAGGAAAACGACGAGAAAATAATTAGCTGCCCCATCGACTTAGATGCAATAACAACATCAATTAAATTCAAGGACAATAAATATGAACTACGTGGGGCGGTCGGATTCACCGGGAAGTCGAGAAGTATCAAGTCCATTGGCCATTATAAGGCCTACTGTCGAAGGCATGATGCTACATGGGAAGTATATGATGACCTTCTGGACAAGAAATATCATGTAAACAAAAAACACAAAATAGACTGCCACCTTCTACTATACACCATTTGAAATTTCTCATGACTACCCTAATGTTTGGACAAGTTCTCTTTGATAGGCACTGAAATAATAATCATACTCGCAGGTTTACTTAGGATTAATCTTACTTGAGAGGAGTAGTGATGTTCTTAAGCAAATGTTCTTTGGCTTATTACGATAATCTATGCCGGATATTTCATGTGCATGAGACATATGTGAGAAATTGGTTTTTCGTTACCATTACTATTTCATTTCATAGTTTTACGAGGCCATTAAAATTGATGGTAGATGTATGTTATGAAAATTAGGATTGTGCAAAAAGCAAATAAAAATATTGTGTAAATGAAGATTTAAAAAATTTCACCTACTTTCTAACATTTCATATCAATATCTTCTATAGGTTATATTTACTTTTGAATGCCACATATAAAAGGTGTTAAGAACTAAGTTATGAAGTATGAAGAAATACAGAGAAGGAAGAGTTAAAATTACACATGAAATGAATTGCAAGATTAAATCACAGTCGAATGATATTTTATTGTATTTTCTGTTACATATTTTAACGCTACATTTCACACTGAATATACTGGGTATAAAATTTCAAATGCAGGCGTGTATCTATTTAATGTTTGTGTTATATTCTACGTGAGTAAATGTTGTTTAGGGCACTACACACGCAAATAACTTAAATTGAACATTCTAATTAGAAATACGTAATAAAAATCATTAAGCATTTAAAATATGTGTATAAAGTGTTGGTAAAACATGAGAACTGTATGTAAATATGTAAGTTTCCTTAACTATGATATGTTGATAAATTTATTTTGTATGATTACTGGAAAGAATGATGAAAATATTTCTGGTTATATGATGTATTTTAGTTTTGAACAACTTGATTAATATTTCAATACATCAACAATTATGCGCACTTTGTCCATGTGCTTTACATGTAGAGATTCAAATTAATCAGTCGGTAACACATACATTACTGCATTACATTGTGAATCTTAATTCAACATTATAGTTATGTGATGAGTTCTGTATTGTTATTGTATTTTGAAAATTTGAAACTTTTGAATGTATAGGATGAAATTAAATTCAATCGTCTTGTGTCAATTACTACAAATATTCCCTATTGTATACTTATTATTCGTTTCGTGAATTCATTTTGTTCCATAATTATTTGCAAAAACTCTTTCAAATAATTGTATGATTGTATCAAATAACACTGTAAGACATAAATGTAAATGTTTTAAAGCATACATGTGCATTACGATTTATAGCTTTGTTATTGTATATCAATGTATTGGCAATATTTCGTTTCTGTATTTTAGGTGTCAATAGTTAATGTGAAAATGAAGTTGAACAAAACATTTACAATTAAAATACTTCATACCTGTATTTATATTTTTCCTTCTATAGTGTTTAAGGATGAAGACTTACATTTTTGATATAATCTTAGTAATAAAACCCAATAACATTTCAATGATGCATTTTTTGTACAAAGCTGAGATCATAGTTGTACAGTATGACCGTATTTAGTAGTTTTCTACTTTATCGTTTATATAACGCACTCATATATAATGCACTCATTTTCACCCTTAGTAAACTCGTTAGAAAAAATCACTTTCGCAAATGAAGAAAAGAAAAGTCCTGGGATAAATTGAAAGAGAATTGGCTTTAAAATGCTAGAAAAATATCGACCGAATTAATCCCTCTTCATATGTGGCTACTGAAGGCTTTTCCGAAGGCTGGACATGAGACACAGCCTGTGCTTCTCAATTTCACTTGTCTTGGATGCAGTCACGTATAGTCAAGATAATGTATCATGTATGTTTAATACTTCTTGTGCAGAGTGTGCAATTAAATTTCATGACCATCTCTGTTCTTTATCCCTACTGTAGACATGGAAGTTACCTGGGTACAATTGGAATGTAGTGGCAAAGAACGAACTAAGCAAATTTTTGACGATACTACAGAAGGGTGCTTAAAAATTCTCCAGAAGCAATTACCTTATTTCAATTAATAGCTAGACGTTCATACGAAAGCATTTTATCATGAAAAGGCTAATTGGGATTCCGAAAACTTCACAGCTATGAACCAGATGAAATCCAGTCCGGACCCTAGAACCAATATTACGTTACCCTATTTAGATCATTCATTTGGACGGATCTTCCTACCGATTATTTTAAAAATAGTTTATGACAAACTGAATCATGACAAATTAGCTATCGATTGATTTTTATTTTTGAAGTTGCTATTGCAGGAGGTGTTTACATTGTACCCTGCAATCCAGTGTTAAATTCTTCTCAGCCAACTATTTCAAAGAAAGATACCTGTTTAAAAATATAGTATAATTAGAAACATTATTTTTTTGTCTCAGATGGAATGGAATTTCTTTGCCAGTGGACTAAAGTAGATCACGTAACTGACGTCCAGAATTTTTTTTCCAGGAAGAGGCAAGCAAGGTAATTTTTTCCAGGGGTGGACAAACGAAGCACATTTTCCTACATCTTAATATTTTCCCCTCAAAAAGAACTTATTCAGTTTGAAGTTATCAAGTTTCTGCAAAGCCCTTGCAGTAATTAACACATATTACTGTGACTGAAATTAAATTTTATATGTGAAATATGTACGTTTTGGTTGACTTTCATATTCCAGGGGAGGTCGTAGTTCCTCCTTGCCCCCTTCCCTACTGGACGCCCATGCCAACAGCCAGAGTGTTTGATATGTTTTTGACAGTCCAGTACATTCAACATAGGCCCAGCCAAACAATTATTCAATATAATTTACAAGTATGTATATTTCGTTTCGAGAAAGTGACAATTTCGGTTTACATTTTGACTTATCACCTCATACTAAATATTTTGAAATATTGTTATTGTATTGTTCAGAAGACGAATACTGTTTTACATTCCGAACAATAAAATTAACTTTCAGTATATATATATATTATTTTGAAAACAACAAGACAATAAAATAGGACGAATAGTAATTTCGTCACAGTAATTCCGTTGCACACTGTTTTCGAAAGAAATAAGTATCAGAATGAAAAAAAACAGTTGTCGTGTCCTGACATGGTGAGCATCCTTTGAACTATTTCTCCTATTTATATTTATATTTCAGAAATAGAATCATAATTCACAGAAATCGGAAAATGTCAATATGCACCTGCCAAGAAGGTTGCCGTGAAGGAAATTCCGTCACTCGGATTATAGACACAATATCTGCCTAGTACATCCAGGTAATTTAAATGCTTTTGAAGGCTTGGAGTTGTACCACATTGGATCATTACATATATCACGAAAATATACATATTGTAATTTACATGTAAGTATATGAGGGAAATATGTAATTAGATAGTTGTCAAGAAGGTAATTCCGTGTCAATGATATCCAGAACATGTATGAAATCGGAAATGAACTTAACGTAAAGAGGATTTAATATATATTAAGAGTATGAACCACAAACAATAATTAATATCTGTTCTAATTTTGTATGGATCTGATGCTCCATAGTTAAATACCAAATCTTAAAAAATGATTTTGTGGGCTTTACGTAATGGTGCAATAGACGGAAAGCCACTTTGTCTAAACTACTTATCGAGTAAACTTTATCAAAAATGAATGTCAGACAAATTTCAGGCATATAATAATATTTAGTGTTTGTTTTGATTGAATACGTTACTCATAAAGGTGATCTGAAATTTGAAAGGTATTATCAGTATTTTCCGTATCGGTACAAAAATCAGAAACGAAGTTAATCTTAAGTACTCATGTACATAGTTTCATATGATATTTTAATATTTCAAATTTTGTCCCTATTTTCGTGTGAATTGCTGTATCTAAGTCCTAAACCAAAAATTCAAAAAATAAATTTGGGGTCTTAGATAAAAGTAGAAAAATATGAAATACACTTCATGGAAGGTAACCATCAAGATTGTTTCATTGAAAACATTCCACATATAAACCTGAAGCATTTGATTATATTTAGTTTATAATTTTGTATGAATAACTCACTCTTTATGCAGAACTAAAAATTGAAAGGAATTTTATTTATGTTAGGTAGTGGAAAGAAAATCGAAACATACATTTATATAAAGTAGTAGCTGAAATGACTCCATCAAGAAATGTAATCATTATAAGAGCATGAAATTATTTTTTTCGTGTGAACTGCTACCTGCTAGTGATAAAATAATAAATAAATAATTATTACCAGGGTATACGTAAAAGTAAAACAAAATGCGAAAGGGACTTTAGGTAAACTTATCATCGACAGGATGTATTGATTTATTTATTTATTTATTTATTTGGTGTTTTAAGTTCACTTTATGCACAGTAAGGCTAATCGGGACTGGACCAACAGTTCAAAGTGGAATCCGAACCACAATGTGCCTCCACCGGGTATCGAACCCGGGACCCCTCGATTACAAAGCAACGACGCTACCACTGCGCCATCGGTGAGGCCGACCCATATTTCCGGGTTTTAGTAACGGTACAGAAATCAAAAAGGGGTATAATAGCAAATAATCATATAGAAGATCTTATTTAAAGATTACCTAGATACTAACCTCACACATTCGGTAATATTTGCTCCTTAGTTTCTTGTGAACTGCGTGACATAGCGAGAAAGTAAGAGTTAACAAAATATTTCCTCGATTTTCAATGACGGAAACAGAAATAAAAAACGACCTTAATTGAAAGTAATAATATAGATTATTTATATAAAGATTACTTAGAAACAAACTTTACACATTCGATAATATTTGGTCTATAGTTTCTTGTAAACATCGAGTCTCAGCGAAGAGGTAAGAATTCAAAAATATTTCGCGGGTTCTCCGTGACGGTACAAAAGTCAAAAGCGGGCTTAAGTGAAAGTAATTATATAAATGATTTTATATAAAGATTACTTAGATACAGATTTCGAAGATAAATTTGGTCCATAGTTTCTTGTGAATTTCGCGTCTCAGCGAAGAAGTAAAAATTGAAAGATATTTCCCGGATTTTCGTGAAGGTACAAAAATTAAAAACGTACTATATTTAAAGTAATTATGTACATGACTTTTATAATGATTACTTGGATACAAACCTCACACACTCTATAATATTTGGTCTATAATTTCTTGTGAAATTCGTGTCTCTGCGAAGAAGTAAGAATTCAAGAATTATTCCCGGGTTTTCCGCGACGCTGCAAAAATCGAAAACGGACGTAATATAAAGGTATCACATAGATTATTTTATTTACAGAATAATTAGATACAAACCTCACACACTCGATAATATTTGGTTTAGAATTTCTTGTGAATTTCGTGTCTCTGCGAAGAGATAAGATTTAAAAAAAAAATTCCCGTATTCTCGTGACGGTACAAAAATAAAAAACGGGCATAATAGATAGTATTTACATAGATGACTTTATATAAATATTAGATATATACAAACCTCACACACTCGATAATATTTGGTCTACAGTTTCTTGTGTATTTCATCTCGCAGCAAAGAAGTAAGATTGAAAAAATCTCTCCCGGATTTTCAGTGATGGTACAAAAATCAAAAACAGGTCTATTAGAAAGTAATTATATAGATGATTTTGTATAAAAATTACTTACACACAAACCTCACACACTCGATAATATTTGGTCCATAGTTTCTTGTGAACTTCGTGTCTCAGAGAAGAAGTAAGATTAATAAAATATTTCCCTGATTTTTCGTGACGGTACAAACACAAAAAACGGGGTTAATAGAAAGTATTTACATGGATGATCTTATATAAATATTAGATAGATACAAACCTCACACACTCGATAAAATTTGGTCAACAATTTTTTGTGAAATTCGTGTCTCAGCGAAGAAGTAAGAATTCGAAAATTAGTCCCGGGTTTTCCTCGAGGCTACAAAAACAAAAAACGGACTTTATAAAAAGGTATCAGATAGGATATTTCATTTACAGAATACTTAGGTACAAACCTCACACACTCGATAATATTTGGTTTTGAATTTCTTGTGAATTTCGTGTCTGCGAAGAAGTAAGGTTTAAAATATCTTCCCGGATTTTCGTGACGGTACAAAAATAAAAAACGGGCTTAATAGAAAGAATTTACATAGATGAATTTATATAAATATTTGATAGACACAAACCTCACACACTCGATAATATTTGGTCAAACGTTTCTGGTGTATTTCTTGTTGCAGCAAAGAAGTAAGGGTTAGAAAATCTTTCCCGGATTTTTGTTACGGTACAAAAATCAAAAACAGGCTTATTCGAAAGTAATTATATAGATGATTTTGAATTAAAGTTACTTTGACTCAAACCTCACACACACGATAATATTTGGTCCATAGTTTCTTGTGAACTTCGAGTCTATCAAAGAAGGAATATTAATAAAATATTTCCCGGATTTTCCGTGACGGTACAAAAATTAAAAACAGGCTTAATAGAAAGTATTTACATAGATGACTTTATATAGATATTCGATATATACAAACCTCACACACTCGATAAAATTTGGTCTAAAATTTCTTGTGAAATTCGTGTCTCAGCGATGAAGTAAGTTTTCAAAAATTATTCCCGGGTTTTACGCAGACTCTACCAAAATTAAAATCGGACTTAATAGAAAGTAATCACATAGAATATTTTATTTACAGAATAATTAGATACAAACCTCACACACTCGATAATATTTGGTTTAGAATTTCTTGTGAATTTTGTGTCTGAGCGAAGAAGTAAGATCTTAAAAAACTTTCCAGGATTCTCGCGACGATACAAAAATAAAAAATGGGCTTAATAGATAGTATTTAAATAGATGACTTTATATTATTATTAGATATATACAAACCTCACACACACGATAATATTTGGTCTACAGTGTCTTGTGTATTTCATGTCGCAGCAAAGAAGTAAGATTGAAAAAATCTCTCCCGGATTTTCCGTGATGGTACAAAAATAAAAAACAGGCCTATTAGAAAGTAATTATATAGATGATTTTGTATAAAAATTACTTAGACACAAACCTCACACACTCGATAATATTTGGTCCAAAGTTTCTGGTGTATTTCATGTCGCAGCAAAGAATTAAGGATTAGAAAATCTTTCCCGGATTTTTTGTGACGGTACAAAAATAAAAAACGGGCTTAATAGAAAGTATTTACATAGATGATCTTATATAAATATTAGATAGATACAAACCTCACACACTCGATAAAATTTGGTCAACAATTTTTTGTGAAATTCGTGTCTCTGCGAAAAAGTAAGAATTCAAAAATAGTCCCGAGTTTTCCGCGAGGATACATAAATAAAAAACGGAATTAATAGAAAGGTATCAGATGGGATATTTTTTTTTACAGAATACTTAGGTACAAACCTCACACAGTCGATAATATTTGGTTTTGAATTTCTTGTGCATTTCGTGTCTCTGCGAAGAAGTAAGATTTAAAATATCTTTCCCGGATTTCCGTGACGGTACAAAAATAAAAAACGGGCTCAATAGAAAGTATTTACATAGATGACTTTATATAAATATTAGATACACACAAATCTCACACACTCGATAATATTTGGTCTACTGTTTCTTGTGTATTTCATGTCGCAGCAAAGAAGTAAGATTGAAAAAATCTCTCCCGGATTTTCAGTGATGGTACAAAAATCAAAAACAGGCTTATTAGAATGTAATTATATAGATAATTTTGTATAAAAATTACTTTGATACAAACCTCACACACTCGATAATATTTGGTCCAAAGTTTCTGGTGTATTTCATGTCGCAGCAAAGAAGTAATATAAATAAAATATTACCCTGATTTTTCGTGACGGTACAAATATCAAAAACGGGATTAACAGAAAGTATTTACATAGATGATCTTATATAAATATTAGATAGATACAAACCTCACACACTCGATAAAATTTGGTCAACAATTTTTTGTGAAATTCATCTCTCTGCGAAGAAGTAAGAATTCAAAATTAAGTCCCGGGTTTTCCGCGAGGCTTCAAAAATGAAAAACTGACTTAATAGAAAGGTATCAGATAGGATATTTTTTTTACAGAATACTTAGGTACAAACTCACACACCCGATATTATTTCGTTTTGAATTTCTAGTGAATTTCGTGTCTCTGCGAAGAAGTAAGATTTAAAATATATTTCCCGGATTTCCGTGACGGTACAAAAATAAAAAACGGGCTTAATAGAAAGTATTTACATAGATGACTTTATATAAATATTAGATATATACAAACCTCACACACACGATAATATTTGGTCCATAGTTTCTTGTGAACTTCGTGTCTCAGCGAAGAAGTAAAATTAATAAAATATTTCCCTGATTTTTCGTGAATGTACAAAAATCAAAAACGGGATTAATAGAAAGTATTTACATAGACGATTTTATATAAATATTAGATAGATACAAACCTCACTCACTCTATAAAATTTAGTAAACAATGTTTGGTGAAATTCGTGTCTCAGCGAGGAAAAAAGAATTCAAAAATTATTCCCGGGTTTTCCGCGACGCTACAAAAATCAAAAACAGACTTAATAGAAAGGTATCAGATAGGATATTTTATTTACAGAATACTTAGGTGCAAGCCTCACACACTCGATAATATTTGGTTATGAATTTCTTGTCAATTTCGTGTCTCAGCGAAGAAGTAAGATTTAATATATCTTTCCCGGATTTCCGTGACGGTACAAAAATCAAAAACGGGCTCAATAGAAAGTATTTACATAGTTGACTTTATATAAATATTAAATAGACACAAACCTCACACATTCGATAAAATTTGGTCAATAATTTCTTGTGAAATTCGTGTCTCAGCGAAGAAGTAAGAATTCAAGAATTATTCTCGGGTTTTTCCGTGACGCTACAAAAATTGAAAACGGACTTAATAGAAAGGTATCACATAGATTATTTTATTTACAGAATAATTTGATACAAACCTCAAACACTAGATAATATTTGGTCCATAGTTTCTTGTGAACTTCGTGTCTCATCAAAGAAGGAAGATAAATAAAATATTTCCCTGATTTTACGTGACGGTACAAAAATTAAAAACGGGCTTAATAGAAAGTATTTACATAGATGATTTTATATAAATATTAGATAGATACAAACTTCAGTCACTCGATAAAATTTAGTCAACAATTTTTTGTGAAATTCGTGTCTCAGCGAAGAATAAGAATCCAAAAATATTTCCCGGGTTTTCCGTGACGGTACAAAAATCGATAACGGGCTTAATAGAAAGTAACAATATAGGAGATATAATTTAAACATTACTTATATACAAACCTCACACACTTGAAATTACTTGGTCTATAGTTTCTAATAAACTTCGTGTCTCAGCGAAGAAGTAAGAATCCAAAAATATTTCCCGGGTTTTCCGTGACGGTACAAAAATCGATAACTGGCTTAATAGACAGTAACAATATAGAAGATATAATTTAAACATTACTTATATACAAACCTCACACACTTGAAATTACTTGGTCTATAGTTTCTTTTAAACTTCCTGTCTCAGCGAAGTAGTAAGAATTCAAAAATATTTCCCGGGTTTTCAGTGACGGTACGAAAATCGATAACGGGCTTAATAGAAAATAACAATATAGGAGATATAATTTAAACATTACTTATATACAAACCTCACACACTTGATATTACTTGGTCTATAGTTTCATGTAAACTTCGTGTCTCAGCGAAGAAGTAAGAATTCAAAAATATTTCCCGGGTTTTCCGTGACGGTACAAAAATCGATAACGAGCTTAATAGAAAGTAACAATATAGGAGATATAATTTAAACATTACTTATATACAAACCTCACACACTTGATATTACTTGGTCTATAGTTTCATGTAAACTTCGTGTCTCAGCGAAGAATAAGAATCCAAAAATATTTCCCGGGTTTACCGTGACGGTACAAAAATCGATAACGGGCTTAATAGAAAGTAACAATATAGGAGATATAATTTAAGCATTACTTATATACAAACCTCACACACTTGATATTACTTGGTCTATAGTTTCTTGTAAACTTCGTGTATCAGCGAAGAAGTAAGAATTCAAAAATATTTCCCGGGTTTTCCGTGAGGGTACAAAAATCGATAAGGGGCTTAACAGAAAGTAAAAATATAGGAGATATAATTTAAACATTACTTATATACAAACCTCACACACTTGAAATTACTTGGTCTATAGTTTCTTTTAAACTTCCTGTCTCAGCGAAGAAGTAAGAATTCAAAAATATTTCCCGGGTTTTTCGTGACGGTACAAAAATCGATAACGGGCTTAATAGAAAGTAACAATATAGGAGATATAATTTAAACATTACTTATATACAAACCTTACACACTTGAAATTACTTGGTCTATAGTTTCTAATAAACTTCGTGTCTCAGCGAAGAAGTAAGAATTCAAAAATATTTCCCGGGTTTTCCGTGACGGTACAAAAATCGATAACGGGCTTAATAGAAAGTAACAATATAGGAGATATAATTTAAACATTACTTATATACAAACCTCACACACTTGATATTACTTGGTCTATAGTTTCATGTAAACTTCGTGTCTCAGCGAAGAATAAGAATCCAAAAATATTTCCCGGGTTTACCGTGACGGTACAAAAATCGATAACGGGCTTAATAGAAAGTAACAATATAGGAGATATAATTTAAGCATTACTTATATACAAACCTCACACACTTGATATTACTTGGTCTATAGTTTCTTGTAAACTTCGTGTATCAGCGAAGAAGTAAGAATTCAAAAATATTTCCCGGGTTTTCCGTGAGGGTACAAAAATCGATAAGGGGCTTAACAGAAAGTAAAAATATAGGAGATATAATTTAAACATTACTTATATACAAACCTCACACACTTGAAATTACTTGGTCTATAGTTTCTTTTAAACTTCCTGTCTCAGCGAAGAAGTAAGAATTCAAAAATATTTCCCGGGTTTTTCGTGACGGTACAAAAATCGATAACGGGCTTAATAGAAAGTAACAATATAAGAGATATAATTTAAACATTACTTATATACAAACCTTACACACTTGAAATTACTTGGTCTATAGTTTCTAATAAACTTCGTGTCTCAGCGAAGAAGTAAGAATTCAAAAATATTTCCCGGGTTTTCCGTGACGGTACAAAAATCGATAACGGGCTTAATAGAAAGTAACAATATAGGAGATATAATTTAAACATTACTTATATACAAACCTCACACACTTGATATTACTTGGTCTATAGTTTCATGTAAACTTCGTGTCTCAGCGAAGAACAATAGTCCAAAAATATTTTCCGGGTTTTCCGTGATGGTACAAAAATCGATAACGGGCTTAATAGAAAGTAACAATATAGGAGATATAATTTAAACATTACTTATATACAAACCTCACACACTTGATATTTCTTGGTCTATAGTTTCATGTAAACTTCGTGTCTCAGCGAAGAATAAGAATTCAAAAATATTTCCCGGGTTTTCCGTGACGGTACAAAAATCGATAACGGGCTTAATAGAAAGTAACAATATAGGAGATATAATTTAAACATTACTTATATACAAACCTCACACACTTGATATTACTTGGTCTATAGTTTCATGTAAACTTCGTGTCTCAGCGAAGAATAAGAATCCAAAAATATTTCCCGGGTTTTCCGTGACGGTACAAAAATCAATAACGGGCTTAATAGAAAGTAACAATATAGGAGATATAATTTAAACATTACTTATATACAAACCTCACACACTTGAAATTACTAGGTCTATAGTTTCTTTTATACTTCCTGTCTCAGCATAGAAGTAAGAATTCAGAAATATTTCCCGGGTTTTCCGTGACGGTACAAAAATCGATAACGGGCTTAATAGAAAGTAACAATATAGGAGATATAATTTAAACATTACTTATATATAAACCTTACACACTTGATATTACTTGGTCTATAGTTTCATGTAAACTTCGTGTCTCAGCGAAGAAGTAAGAATTCAAAAATATTTCCCGGGTTTTCCGTGACGGTACAAAAATCGATAACGGGCTTAATAGAAAGTAACAATATAGGAGATATAATTTAAACATTACTTATATACAAACCTCACACACTTGATATTACTTGGTCTATAGTTTCATGTAAACTTCGTGTCTCAGCGAAGAATAAGAATCCAAAAATATTTCCCGGGTTTTCCGTGACGGTACAAAAATCGATAACGGGCTTAATAGAAAGTAACAATATAGGAGATATAATTTAAACATTACTTATATACAAACCTCACACACTTGATATTACTTGGTCTATAGTTTCATGTAAACTTCGTGTCTCAGCGAAGAATAAGAATCCAAAAATATTTCCCGGGTTTTCCGTGACGGTACAAAAATCGATAACGGGCTTAATAGAAAGTAACAATATAGGAGATATAATTTAAACATTACTTATATACAAACCTCACACACTTGATATTACTTGGTCTATAGTTTCATGTAAACTTCGTGTCTCAGCGAAGAATAAGAATCCAAAAATATTTCCCGGGTTTTCCGTGACGGTACAAAAATCGATAACGGGCTTAATAGAAAGTAACAATATGGGAGATATAATTTAAGCATTACTTATATACATACTTCACACACTTGAAATTACTTGGTCTATAGTTTCTTGTAAACTTCGTGTCTCAGCGTAGAAGTAAGAATTCAAAAATATTTCCCGGATTTTCAGTGACGGTACAAAAATAAAAAAGCTGCCTAATAGAAATTAGGGCATTTTTTAAAACGTTAAACAGATATAAACATCTGATATTCGTTAATATTTGGTCCATATTTTTTTGTAAATTGCGTGTCTTTGAGAGGATTGTGAAATTTATAAAATGTTTCCCGGGTTTTTCGTGACTTTGCGAAGATTTGAAAAGGGACTTGATATAAAGTACATGTCTATAAAATTGTATTGATGAATTGGGGAGCTCTAAACTCACCATTGTGATAATATTTTGTCCATTTATTCATATGAATTAGTACATTGATATGAAAAATCCAAAAATTGAAAATTATTTTCGGGTTTTCCGTAACGGTACAAAAATAATGGAGGTGCTTATTGGAAAGTAGTCATTCTAGACATTTTATTCAAACATTACGCAGACAAAAACCTCACGTATTCAATAAAATTTTGTCCAATATTTTTCCGTGAATTGCTGCCTCTAAGAAATAAATACAAATTTCAAAATTTTGAGGGTTTTCTAAGAACGGTATAAAAATCGGATATCCACTTATTGCAAAGTAGTGTTAATAAAGTTTAATTTAAAAGAAATTAGTACAAAAATAGCATAATATTCTTCGAAGCAACTCGAGACGATACAAAAATATATGGTTGCAATGTAAAAGTTTTCCCGCCTTTTTTCTGGCTGTTTCTGATGGGTACAAAATTTTTAAATAGTGGTTCAAAATGGTACATAAATAGTACAATATTTTGATGTGGAAAACATTGCCGAAACCGATGATGAGGTTGAGACGTTACTCTGTAACCCCAAATTTGATTATTTTTTTTCGACGGTAAATTGAGTGGTACAAAAATTATTTTTAGCATTTTTGAGTAGTACAAAAATAGTACAAAATTTGGCAAATGAGGTTTTGATGGTACAAAAATATGGGGTTACAAAGTAACGGAGCCAATGTTGATGACTGTGCAGAGCAAGTATCTTTATGTGTATATGTGAAGTATTGTATGCTATATTCTCTATGGCATTTTGGGCAAATTTTTGTGGGAGTTCTGCATTTGTCTGGATTACAAATCCTTTGATGCTTAGCCCAATTGGGGCTGGATATATTTTTTTTGCATTGATTACAATGTTTTTGATTTGGCATTTTTATTATTAGTTTAGTATATAAAATTTCTTGGGGTCCAAATCAAAATTCTATGCTTAATAAAAAATATCAGTTGGGTTCAGCAGTGTGATTTGTATGAGTGTGTGTGTATGTGTGTTAATATTTTTGGCTTTGGCATTTATATAAAATTTCTTGGGGTTCAAATCAAAACTCTATACTTAATAAACCTATGACAGGTTGTCAAAATTCTGTATATTAAATCAAATAGATTTGTAATTCAATTTATACAAATCTGCAATATTTTTGTGTTTAAAAAATATGAGCAGCACTGCAACAACACAACCTTTCTCTTCAACAGCTCTCACAATACTGGCTGATATGCAATGCAAAATCTCTTTATATACCCTAAGCACGGACCGCATTGAAAGCATCTGAAACAATAAGCCAATCAGAATTTAACACGTCATCACATAATGTCATAAGCAACCAATCAGAAAACAACACGTGTCTAATAATTTGTTGCAAAACATGATGCAACAGAAATAAAGCAGAAATAGGCCACAAGTGGACCGGAAGTAAATATGTGTATGTGTGTGGGTGTGTGTGGGTGTGGGTGTGTGTGTGTGTGGGTGTATGTGGGTGTATGTGTGTGTGTATGTGGGTGGGTGTAGGTGTGTATGTGGGTGGGTGGGTGGGTGTGTGTGTGTGTGTATGTGGGTGGGTGTGGGATGGTGTGGGTGGGTGTAGGTGTATGTGTGTGTGTATGTGTGTGGGTGGGTGTGGGTGTATGTGTGTGTATGTGTGTGTGTGTGTGTGTATGTGTGTGTATGTGTATGTGTGTGGGTGGGTGTGTGTGGGTGGTTTGATTGATTGATTGAATTTAAAATTTTGGGTGCGTCAGCACTAAGGCTATTTTGCACCCGTCACATTATACGGGGTCCAGCCCCTTATTGTTACAAATAGCAACTCTATCGTTGCAAAACTAAAATCATAAAATATTAAAATGTTCTGACTTTCGTTAAAAGCTGAGGCTGTACAGGGGCACTCAGCACACATAAGGACAAAACAACAGGACAACACAAACAAAATTATACTGGCCATGGGGCCAGTCGCCAGAGCCTCGTTAGTCTTCAGTCCAGGGTGTACTAACGTGGAAGTGAGGTTGACATTTGGGTGTACTACGTGGAAGATCACCCCTTACACCCCGGGTGTGGGTGGGTGTGGGTGTGGGTGTATGTGTGTGTGTATGTGTGTGTGTATGGGTGTGGGTGGGTGTGTGTGTGTGTATGTGTGTGGGTGTGGGTGTATGTGTGTGTGTATGTGGGTGTGTGTGTGTGTGTGTGTGTGTGTGTGTGTGTGTGTGTGTGTGGGTGGGTGGGTGTTAATACGTTTGCGTAGTTTTAGGTGTGGGCAAAATAAATATCAAAAGGGGCATATTTTTGACAGGTTTATGGACAACAATCTCACAGAAGTGCCTTTTGTAAGTGTAGGCAAATCAATCTGAGGGGGCTCATACTTTCTCAGGAAATTCCCGAGAGCATTTTTACAAAAATCTTGGATTAGACGGGGTTCCACACTTGAGCAAAAAGCTCATATGGGCATGTTGAGCCTGTTTTAAGTGTAGGCAAATCTGCCAGAGGGGGGCTCATACTTTCCTGTGCTGGTTATATTGTATTTTACACTACTAAAACATGTGATAAAATACTGCTGTCATCACCCAAGAGGGATGACAAACAGCCGGAAAGGTCAAAAGTCTGCCGGAGGTAAGCAAGATCGACACATTCAACGACAATGTGTCGGATGATTAAAATAACATTACAAGCACGACACAACGGAGGGTCCAGCCCTTGCAGTAGGCGACCATGTGTGAGACGGTTGTGTCCTATACGCAAGCGGGTAAGAATAACGTCTTCTCGCCGAGAGGGACGAGACGAGGAACGCCAAGCACCTATGGTGGGTTTAACAGCGTGAAGCTTGTTCCCCGTTTCCACATCCCACTCGGTCTGCCAAGTGTCAAGAAGGTGACAACGGAACACATTTTGCAGGTCACTAGCTGGCAAAAGGTGGACGAGAACGTCGCCATCTGCAACAGCAGACTTGGCGGCAGCATCAGCTGCTTCGTTCCCCTGGATGCCCACGTGGCTAGGGACCCAAGAGAAGTGTACATCCGCACTGGCAGATAAGGACACAAGCCGTCTGAACATGCGTTGCGCTACTGGATGCCGGGAATACGACGAATCCAGAGACTGCAAAACGCTGGTCGAATCGCAGCACACAAGGACTTTCTTCAGACCATTCACGTCTGCAAAGTCCAGTGCCTTTAGAATGGCATACAACTCTGCCGTAAAGATGGAACACGCAGGATGTAGCGAGAAACTGGAACTTTGAGAGTCTAGGACGAAGGCGCAACCAACTGATTCAACTGTCTTGGACCCATCCGTGTAAAGCACATTAAAATTAGGGTGCTTCGCACGAAGTTCTAAAAACCGTTGCTGGTATACAACCATTGGTGTTTCTGTTTTGGAAGGGCAGTCAGGGAAAAATCGATAGAAGGTGGAGGAAACTCCCAGGTAGGGAGAGGCGGAATGAGTGGAGAGACGCCAGGAAGATCACTGTCAACACCAAGTGCTGACAGGATCTCGTCTGCACGAACACCAAATGGTCTAGTGACACTAGGGTGGAGCCGATAGCTTTCCAGCCTATCCTTGTCTGAGATGGTGTGAAATGAAGGATGTGAAGGCATCGAGCGAAGATGGAAGAAGTATGAATGAATGAATTAAAATTTGTGGGTGCGTCGGCACTTAAGGCCATTTCGCACCCTACTATGTATACGGGGAAATGTCCCCTTATCTAAAATTCTGACTTAAAATTTAAAAAAGGGGGTGTAGATAGCCCCTTGGAAAAAACTAAAAGTGCACGGTTGTAAAGAGACCTGCACGAGAAAAACACGACACATTAAAAAGTCAGAAAAAACAAACTAAAAACCTCCTTACAGACGGTGGAAGAGTCCAGCTCTTCGCAAAAACCTAAAAACATGGGATAAAATACTGCTGTCATCACCCAAGAGGGATGACAAACAGCTGGAAAGGTTAAAAGTCTGCCGGAGGTAAGCAAGATCGACACATTCAACGAGAATGTGTCGGATGCTTAAAATAACATTACAAGCACGACACAACGGAGGGACCAGCCCTTGGAGCAGGTGACCATGCGTTAGACGGCTGTGTCCTATACGCATGCGGGTAAGAATAACTTCTTCTCGCCGAGAGGGACGGGATGAGGAACGCCAAGCACCTATGGTGGGCTTAATAGCGTGAAGCTTGTTCCCCGTTTCCGTATCCCACTCGGCCTGCCAAGTGTCAAGAAGGCGACAACGGAACACGTTCTGCAGGTCGCTAGCAGGCAAAAGGTGGACGAGAACATCGCCATCTGCATCAGCAGACTTGGCGGCAGCATCAGCTGCTTCGTTCCCCTGAATGCCCACGTGGCTAGGGACCCAACAGAAGTGTACATCCGCACTGGCTGATAAGGACACAAGCCGTCTGAATATGCGTTGCGCTACCGGAAGCCGGGAATACGGCGAATCCAGGGTCTGCAACACGCAGGTCGAATCACTGCACACAAGGACTTTCTTCAGACCATTCACGTCTGCAAAGTCCAGTGCCTTTAGAATGGCATACAACTCTGCCGTAAAGATGGAACACGCAGGATGTAGCGAGAAACTGGAACTTTGAGAGTCTAGGACGAAGGCGCAACCAACTGATTCAACTGTCTTGGACCCATCCGTGTAAAACACATTAAAATTGGGGTGCTTCGCACGAAGTTCTAAAAACCGTTGCTGGTATACAACCATTGGTGTTTCTGCTTTTGGAAGAGCAGTTAGAGAAAAATCGATGGAAGGTGCAGGAAACTCCCAGGTAGGGAGAGGCGGAATGAGTGGAGAGACGCCAGGAAGATCACTGTCAACACCAAGTGCTGACAGGATCTCGTCTTTACGAACACCAAATGGTCTAGTGGCACTAGGATGGAGCCGATACCTTTCCAGCCTATTCATGTCTGAGATGGTGTGAAATGAGGGATGTGAAGGCATCGAGCGAAGATGGAGGAAGTAGTTCAATACCAGCCGCTGTCTTCGCAGAGACAGCGACGGCTCAGATGCCTCTACGTACAAACTGGCGATAGGGCTGGTCCGAAAAGCACCAGAGCACACACGTATACCAGCATGGTGGATGGTGTCTAGGATGCGAAGTCTAGATGGGCGGGCAGAAGAATACACAACACATCCATAATCAAGCTTCGACCTGATGAGTGCACGATACAATCGAAGCAGTACCGTCCTATCAGCACCCCAGGAAGTATGGGATAAAACACGTAAAAGGTTGAGAACTCGAAGACAAGAGAACTTTAACTGGCGAAGGTGAGGTAGCCATGTTAATTTCTTATCGAAAATGAGGCCCAGGAAGCGGAAGCACGAAGCACAGGGGAGATTCTCCCATGTACAGGTCAGGATCGAAATGACATGTACGTTGACGACAAAAGTGAACACACACGGATTTCTCGGATGAGAAGGTGAAACCTGTTTGGGAGGACCACTCAACCAAACGGTTTATCGTCAGTTTGGAGTTGACGAGAAGCTGACGCGAGATTCCGTGAGCGACAAAAGATCGTGAGGTCGTCTACATACAGAAGACCATGTACAGGGGCAACAATGCTCGCCATAACACTGTTCACTGCTATGGCAAACAGAGTCACACTTAATACGGGTCCCTGCGGGACACCGTTCTCTTGTTCTTGAAGATCCGAAAAGGAGTTCCCAACACGTACGCGGAAAAAACGATCAGATAAAAAGTTTTTAATTAAGTACGCCATATGGCCACGGACGCCCCAAGAATGGAGCTGCTTTAGGATGCCAAAACGCCACGTTGTGTCATATGCTTTTTGGAGGTCAAAGAAAACTGCAACTAAATGTTTCTTGTTGAGGAATGCATCCTGAATGTGTGTTTCCAGCTGAACCAGATGGTCCAGTGTGGAACGGTTGGAGCGAAAACCACATTGAAAATTACTTATCAAGCAGTTTTCCTCCAAAAACCAGGTGAGACGCTTGTTGATCATGCGTTCCATCAACTTGCGTAAGGACGTAAGGACACAGAGGGCGAAGAAGGGAGTGGAGGCGGGTGCTTTTAGCGCCCGCCGGGCAGCTTTCAGCTGCGCTTTACGTTTAAGGGTGGTCGATGCCACCCTCACTGGAGAGCTACTGGATTTCAGGAAGTATACTTTACTATGTACCTGCTTGAACTTCTTCTCTGTGGAGCGAGGAGTGGTTGCTGGTTTCCTCGAAGCAGGGCGAGCTACTACGGGAAGTGTTGTTGTTTGCGTGGACACGTCGCTGGTTTGTACCCCAATACTGCGACGGGTAAGAGCAGCTGCAGCAACTGTAGCGAATGGCACAGGTAAACTTGTGCGTATGCTTTCACGGAGACGTTGTTTTGCTTCACCAGCAGAGATTTTTTCTGTGACGACTAACTCTCTGATTCTCTTCTCTTGTTGGAAAGAGGGGCAGTCACGATGCCAGACTGGGTGCTCGCCATGGCAGTTAATGCATTTGGGACCTGAAGAACAAGATTCGGTCCCATGATCAGGCAGACTACACTTACCACAAAGGGCGGTAGTGGCCTAGCAGGAAGGCTGAGTCTGCCCAAATTGCTGGCATTTGAAACATCGCATCGGGTTAGGTATGTCTCAAATATCCAGCCCGTACCCTATCTGGGAGAGTGGTTGTTTGAAATGTCAGTATAAGTGAAGCAGTTGGCACAAGTTCTCCGGACTTTCGGGTCTTTATTCGTTGCACTGCGGTGACATGTTGGTCTGAGAGTGCTTCAAGAATCTCTTTCTCCTTACCATTTAGCAGATCCCAGTGGCGAATCACACCTTTACTACTGTTAAGTTGACGATGAGGTTCAACATTAACAGGTAAGTCGCCCAAAGATCTTAGCTTTAAAAGGTTGTTGGTCTGGCGATCTGTACTGGTCTGGATGAGTAGACTCCCGTTTCTCAGCTTTTTTATTTCTGGTACGTCTGAACCAGCGGCGTAGTCTAGCTGTTTCTTGATCAGAAATGGTGACAGGTCCTTTAATGTAGCAGCTCCATATTTCTTGGTTGTTGCAGATTGATCGTTACTGTCGGTCTTCTGCACAATACTAATCACAAGATAACGTGGCACGTTACTTGTCTTTTCCACTAATTGAAGCGGGCTCGAAGGCCGCGCTCGTTTTGGGGATTTCCCCCCGTTTGAGTTGTTTTTTGTACCCGTATACAAAAGAATTTTATATAGGAGGGTCCATAAATTGTCGCCTCGACATGCCCTGTATGCCGAGGAAGCATACCCCCAAAAATGGAGGCTACGCGAGGACCAAACCGAAATCCCCGAGGCCACGTTCGCGACTGCACCTACCCCTGCAGCCAACACAGTCCCATCGGCAAGTGCAACTCTCACCTTGGGATAGGGTTTTTTATCGAGGTTGTCTCCTCTAGCAGGACCTTTAGTTATAGGGAAGTCAAAGATATGGAGATGAATGACGTGATGGAATGGTGAAAACGTGAGATATGGATGTGAAGAATGAGTAGATAGTAAAACGTGGCTGCGAGCGAACCTAAATTTAAGGGGCAACTTTTTACCCAAAATCATAAAAAAACAAGAGAAAAATACAAAAAATTATTAACATTTAATAACAAAACATTAAAAAACATCATCCCTTAATTTATTTTTGAGCATTTTTTTCATGTTTTTGTCAAATCAATAAATCAATAAAATTTAAGGGGCAGTTTTTTTACCTCAAAAACATAAAATATTTAGAAATATTAATAAAAAACATCAAAAAATCATCCCTTAATACATTTTTTTCTAGAAATATAGCCCCTTAATAATAATTTTATGCATCCATATTTTCCAGCGCAATTCGATTAAGGGGCAACTTTTTACTCCAAAACTAACAAAAATCAATGTTTTAAACACAAATTTTAGCACATTTAACTAAAAATAATACCCATTAAACTTATAAAAAAACACGAGCGCAAATCATTTAACTAACTAACTAACTAACTCCCTAGCCTTCTTAAACCCGAAGGTTCATGGCTGCAGCAACACAGGCCTTCCATCTTTCCCTATCTTGAGCAAGTTCTATATACTCTTTTCCATCCCTACAGACTTCCCTTAGGTCCATCTCAACGTTGTCCCTCCATCTTCGTCTTGGCCTTCCTACAGGTCTCTTACCATCAGGTCTCCCAACAAGAATCCTGTAAACACCTCTTTCCTCTCCCATTCGTGCCACATGGCCTGCCCACCTAAGTCTTCTTGATTTAATTAATCTAATAATATCTGGACATGAATACAAATTATGTAGTTCTAAATTATGTAACCTTCTCCACTCACCTGTCTCCTCATCCCTTTTAGGTCCAAATATTTTCCTAAGGATCTTATTTTCAAATACTCTCAATTTATGTTCCTCTTTCAATGTAAGGGACCAAGTTTCACATCCATATAATACTACAGGCAAAATTACTGTTTTGTATATTTTAACTTTTAGTTTCTTAGATATTAAACGAGCAGACAAAAGTTTATGAAGAGAGAAGTAACATGCATTTCCTGAATTAACCCTACTTTTTATTTCGTCTTTAATATAATTTTCGTTTTTTAATATTATTCCAAAGTATTTGAATTTGGAAACTGGTTCAAACGAGTTATCAATAATTAGATTTTGATTATTACCTAACACTTGGTTTCGGCCTGTAAGCATATATTTAGTTTTCTCTTTGTTAACTTCCAAACCTATCTCTTTAGCAGTTTTGAAAAATATTTTAGCATTTTTCTTAATTGTATTCACATCATCCCCCAGTAAGTCTACATCATCTGCATATGCTAACAACTGAGTCACACCATTTAATTTTAGTCCTTCTTTAGTTTCTTTTACCTTTAATTGCAGACAATGAAGAAAAATACATTTCATTTAGTAAAGTTTTAAGAATGGCTGATGGTGGTTATATTGAATTAAGATTTATAGATTCATTTAGATTCCTAGCAAGCAGTTTAGATGATCTGTCATCCAACTTAGAATCGAAACAATTAAGAGAAACTTTAAAATATTTTCCACAGAATGTTTTAGATGCTTTATTCAGAAAGCAAGGATCAAAGGTAATTCGCAAGGGCATTTATCCCTACGAATATATGAACTCATTAGAAAGATTCGATGAGACACAATTACCCCCAATAGATAAATTCTATTCAACCCTTACAGGCGCAAGTATAAGTTGGCCCGAATATGATCATGCACAAGAAGTCTGGAGGAAATTTAAAATCAAGAATCTGGGTGAGTGGCATGATTTATATTTAAAATTAGATGTTTTGTTAATAGCTGATGTGTTTGAAAGCTTCAGAGATTTAGCCTTAAATAGTTCCTATGGTTTAGATCCAGTTTGGTATTATACCACTCCAGGATTTGCTTGGGATTGCATGCTAAAATATACAAATGTTACTTTAGAACAATTAATGGATTATGAGATGTATTTGTTCTTTGAGAAAGGAATTAGGGGTGGAATAAGTCAGTGCTCTAATAGATATAGTAAATCAGATAAAAATACTCAAATTCATTATAATGATATGAATAATTTATATGGGCATTCATTATCACAAAAATTACCTCAAAAAGATTTCAAATGGATGAGTGAAGACGAACTAAATAATTTAGATTATCACTTAAAGTCTGATGGAGATACTGGATTTGTTTTAGAAGTAGATTTATCGTTTCCAAAGGATTTGACATTGCATAATAAATTTAATGATCTTCCACTTGCGCCAGAGAATGTAATACCCCCCAATGGTAAAGTTCCTAAATTATTATGTCACTTTTGTGATAAAAAGAATTATGTTGTTCACTACAAAATATTAAAACTGTATATAGAATTGGGAATGAAAATAACTAAAATTCACAGAGGAATTAAGTTTACTCAATTAGACTTTATGGCGTCATATATCAAGTTCAATACTGAACAGCGACAGAAAGCAAAGAATGATTTTGAAAAGGATTTTTGGAAACTAATGTCTAATAGTGTATTTGGTAAATCGATGCAATCAGTTAGAAAACAACAAAATATTCAATTATACTGTGATGAAGATAAAGTCCAGAAAGCAATAAATAAATCTAATTTTAAATCTAGAACCATTTTTAGTAAATACTTGGTTGCAGTCCATAATTATAAAACATCTGTTAAATTTGATAAACCAATTTATATTGGACAGGCTGTGCTAGATTTATCTAAAGCTTTAATGTATGATTTTTACTATAATGTTTTAAAGAATGAATTTGAAGATAATATAAAGTTATTATACACAGACACTGATTCTTTTATTTCTGAAATAAAAAATCACAATTATTATGACTTCATGAAAAATAATTCTGATTTATTCGATACTTCAGATTATCCTAAGGATCACTCGTTACATAGTAACAAAAAAAAAGTAATTGGAAAAATGAAAGACGAATTGAATGGGGAAAAAATGTTAGAATTTATTGGGTTAAGGAGTAAAATGTATGCGTACAGAACCGAAAATAAAGTGGATAAGCGATTGAAAGGAATTAAAAAAGCTGTATTAAAGAAAGAAATTCAATTTGAGGATTATAAAAACTGCATGGTCAATAAAATTGAGTACTTACATAAACAACACGTTATTAGGAGTCACAAACATGAAATTTATACAGAAAAGTTAAATAAAAAATCACTCAGTTGGAAAGATGATAAAAGATTTCTAATTCCTGGAAGTACAGATACGTTGGCGCACGGACACGTGCTAGCAATATAATTGCACGCATGGTCATGTACTAGCGCCTTGAAGATGCTAAGAGACGCCGCTTCGCTGCTTGCCTGGCGAGCAGAGCTGTGTATTTCATAGGTATGCTTGCCTACCTTTATATAATACTTGAAGTAAATTTTTAAGATACATAGTTGAACTATGACTTAAGATATTTGAAATAGGTAATATTCATTTTTATTTGAATATTAAATGGTTTTTAAAGGAAAGAAAAATAAACCAAAAATATACTTAAACCCATAACATGGTTTCCTGTTGATATATTGGTGTTAGAGCATTCAGCTCTTGATCCTTTTGGATTTAGTGAAATCAACATGATGTGATGAACATGAAATAATGATTAGCGAACATGAAATAATGATTAGTGAACATGTATTAATGATTTGTGAACATGGACGTATTCAAACTTGTTTTTAAAAACGACCATCAATGACCTTTGTCAAAATAAATTGATAAAAATCCATAATCAACACTCCAACATCGTTTACATACAGATTTAAAATCATTAAATATCATTTCCAAATAATAATCACTTTGTTTAAAGATCATATAATGATTATTACTGATAAATTTATTTCGCAGTATTGAAAAACTTTTAACCTAATTTTAAAACTCATCGTTACTCTAATCGACATTATTGTTCATCTAATCGTCACTATCGTTACTCTAATCGTTAGCATAGTATCGTTTGTTTAACGAGTTGATTGTAGAACGTGTTGTTAATTAATTAATTAATTTATCGTTGTGTATAGTATTCTACGAACGAAGCGACATGTTGTTAAAGGCCAATTCAGAGATTTGTGCATAGCACAGCACACGCACAGCACAGTAGCGCATACGAAATAAACTTACGGAATTGCGTACATCAATTCATAAATCGCACCGCACAGCTTAGCATGCATATGCTTGCATACGAAATGACCAAAATTTATTTCGTGTGCGTGCTGTGCGAATTCGTCAACATTCGTGTATTTACGTAAAGTTTCGAATTATTTGGTATTTATTTTTAATAATAATAAGTATTAAGCAAACTATGTTATTTTACAATTGAATTTTTTTATTCATTACTTAAATTAATAAATTTTCAAATTTTACTGCTGCGTTTAGTTTTTCGCTTTTTGGTACCGAGTGACCAGACAGTTAATTTTAGATAAAGTCTATACGTTCTCAGTTGAAACAGATAAGAACAAGATAAGAGCGGTCTATCGGGACCTTCTTTGTAAGACATAGGCGGGCCTGTGCCTAATAAAATAAGGAAAATAAGAGAAAAAATAGGAACATAAATACGTATGTACGAGTAGGTACTTACATGATTATAACAGACACCGCACCAAATAATTTATTTTATTCAACACTTGAGTAACTTGAATCAGAATTTGAGTCACTATTTACATTATTGATAACAATCGGATTGACTAGCGGTGAAACAAAATATTCATTTTCTTTTTCTATCACGTGAGACACACACTTCTTCCAAAGATCAGTTTGGCTTACTTCTTCGACTACTTTCCTTATGGTATGCAATACAGTTTCACTTAAATTTGGTGTTTCATTGTATTTTCTGGGTTTATTCTTAATGGCAGACCATACCATTTCAATTGGATTGAAAATACAGTAATAAGGAGGCAGACGTAAAACTGTGTGACCATTTGCTTCAAAAAAGTTGTCGATGACATATTCTTTCTTGAAATTTTGTCTTTGGATGAGGTCCAGTAGTATTTTTTTTTTGTATTTTTTTTGGGGGGGACTTTCATGCCTTTACTTTCCATAAATGAGATTATATCAGCTTTTTTACTGTTGGTATTGGGAATTTTGTTTTCGAGACGAGAGTGATAAGATGCATTGTCCATAACTATTACTGAATTCGCCGCAATGTTTGGCAATAGTTGTTGTTGTGCCCATTTTTCAAATAATTCAGCCGTCATGTCTTCGTGATAATCAGCTGAAGATTGTTTTATATTTTTTGCAGACAGCAACAACGCATTTGGAATAAAGCCATTTTCATTTCCGGCATGAAGAATAATAATTCTTTTCCCCCCTAGAACATGGAGCATTTAGACTGCAGTTTTGGCTGTTGTCGCTGCCGGCACAGCAAGCACAGCATTCTGTACGCCCATATTGATTTGAGTTGCTTCAAAAACACACAGATGGCGCTAGTATACCAATTCGTTCGATAATTTGAATTTTTTGTTTTTTGCGTGTTGAACATTTTTAGTCATTCTTCACTGTTATCTTTTAAGCTGGACATGGTAGTAACACATCCTGCTGATAACAATGATTCATAGCGACCAAAGTCCTTACAATTAGTTCAGAGAGTGCGTGGGAAAATGTTTTGAGAAATTATTTTGTGACCTCCGATTCGGTCCTCGGTCGTTCAAATCCTTCATGAAGAACAGTTGCTCTAACGTTATGAGTCATCCTTTGTTGATTGCATAAAATATATTATACTTTATTATAAAGCTATTACTCATTTCCTATGAATCAGTAGTAAACAAGAAGATAAGATTAAAACATTTTCCTTACACTCACTTAGAGCAGCATTATTCATAAAAATGAATGGAATTTAGCGCTCTTTAAGGGGGTTAGAGGCACTATTTTTAGTTTTTAGTGAAAAATGTTAAGATTTTCTTAGTTTTGTAACTGTTTTTTTCTTAAAAAGTTACCCCTTAATCGAATTGCGCTAGTGTTTTTAGCTATCCAAAGGGGGCTCTGTTTTTTGCATTATAATTAGAAACAAGTATTAAATTTTGGTGGGAGGGGTACACGCACTACGTGCTAAGGCCCATAAGAAGTTTCTGTTTTTTGTTAGTTCTTAATTGGAGGTGCGCCAGGAATAAATTGGTGGATTAAGGGGTATGTTTTTCAAAAAAATGTGCTTCATTTTGTGTTTAAAACATTGTAGTTGGGTTGTTCTTTAGGAAAAAGTGCCCCTTAAACGATTTGCGCTTGTGTTTTTTATAAGTTTAAGCGGTATTATTTTTAGTTAAATGTGCTAAAATTTGTGATTATAACATTGATTTTTGTTAGTTTTGGAGTTAAAAGTTGCAACTTAATCGATTTGCGCTCGCGTTTTTTTATAAGTTTAAGGGGTGTGATTTTTTGAAAAATTTCATTGTTTTTTATTAGTTTCGGAGTTAAAAGTGTGTAGTTTTTGGATTGCGTGATTTGAAGCAAAAAATGGTCGGTTAAGGGGCGTGTTTTTTAGTTAAATATACTAAAATTTGGTTGGTAGATGGGTGTTTTAAAGGGTTTTTGGGGTTAAAATTGCCCCTTAATCGAATTGCGCTAGAAAATATGGATGCATAAAATTATTATTAAGGGGCTATATTTTTAGAAAAAAAATGTAATAAGGGATGATTTTTTGATGTTTTTTAATTAAAATTTTAATATTTTTTAAAATTTTTCTTGTTTTTGAGGTAAAAAGTTGTTCGTTAAATTTTAATTATTGATTTGACAAAAACATGAAAAAAATGCTCAAACATAAATTAAGGGATGATGTTTTTAATGTTTTGTTATTAAATTTTAATAATTTTTTTATTTTTCTCTTATTTTTTTATGATTTTGGGTAAAAAGTTGCCCCTTAAATTTAGGCACGCTCGCAGCCACATTTTACTATCTACTAGAATGAGTGAAATGATGAGATGAAAATGGCCTCCCTACCTTACTTATAGGGAGGTCAAAGATATGGAGATGAATGACGTGATGGAATGGTGAAAACGTGAGATATGGATGTGAAGAATGGGTGAAATGATGAGATGAAATTGGCCTCCTCGCCCCGTCAAGGCAGTCCTACATGGAAGGGGATTATAATTTTAATCATATTCTTATTTGCAGGAAAGCTAAGATAACCTGATTAATTGAAAGCATTTGCATTATTTTATTTTTGTACGATTATATGACCTGTTTATCTGTGTATGTGCATCAAATAATAGAATAAGAAAGATTTGATTTTGATCTTCGAAGTCCACATGTTCTGGTGAGCCAAGAGAGGCTATTATCAAAATTATTAGAATTATATTATTTAGAAGGAGAGACAATGAGCAGGTTAACCAAATGGGCATAAAGGTGTAACATTACTCAAATAGGGCAAGTAAAATGTCCTGCAAAATTCATTTGTGGTGGAACTGTATTTTGTTTGTAAAAGAATAAATACAATTGATGCATTAAGTACAAAAATGTGTTGAATTTAATTGTATATTACATTTTGCACTACTTGCATCATTTGAATGTAATTCAAAGCAGTAGCACTAGAGGTAATTGGTTTTTTTTTATTAAGTAGGATATCAGCAATTAAAGGCTTGGTTATTCATTTTTGTTATTTAGCGACGATTTTCTGCTACTTTCTTTTGGCTAATCGCGACGATGAGTAACGATAAGATGGAAATTTCTTCTGACTTCTTAAGAGGATTTCTAAATGAATCGGGGTGTAAGGGATGACTTACACATAGTACACCCAAAAGTCAACCTCACTTCCACGCAGTACACCCTGGACTGCATTTTGCAGACGAGCGAGGCTCTGGCGACTGGCACTGTGGCCAGTATAATTTTGTGTGTGTTGTCCTGTTTTTTGTCCTTGTGTGTGCTGAGTGCCCGTTTACAGCCTCAGCTTTTTAAGTAAATCAGAATATTTTAAGATTTTTAGTTCAGCAACGTTACAGTTGTTATTTGTAATGGTAAGGGGCTGGACCCCGTATAATGTGACGGGTGCAAAATGGCCTAAGTGCTGATGCACCCACAATTTTAAAATCAAAATAAATAAAAAAATTCTAAATGAATCGAGGGGAAACAAATCCCCTTTATGTGTTCCGGTACAATAACTAAAGCACAACCTTTCAACAAATGCAGCGGGGTCGAGGGGGCAAGGGAGCTACAGGAAAAACTATTCCCTTTCCCTTCTACAGGCCGTTTCTTTTCTACCTGGAACTGGTGATGGTGAGTGGTGAGGCGGAGGAAACGCCAGCTGATCTCACCGAGGGACGAGAAGCATGTGAAAAAGTGTTGTCAACAAGACAATAAATATTGTGATTTGAAAATTAGAGATCTGAGATTGATTCATCTATCTCTGCTAGACTAGCCACTACTCAGTGCACGTCACTCCGTATTTTAATTGATCCGGAAAGAAGGTTTTACCAGATGTCAATCGAAGTTGTACCAATTACACCTGAAAGTAGTCGGTTCAGTGCCATGAATCTAACCTTTAGTGATCAGAGTGAGATTAAATTTGCTCGGATCATAAAATGCATCACCGTAAATCAATTTCGGTGATGCACAATTTTGGATTCCAACCAACAGGGGCAAGGTGCCAAAACTGGGGGGGGGGGAGGCAAAGGCACTATATTTTCCATTATAGATAAGGTTTAGCAAAAGTGGCGAAACGTTGGGGGCAATTGCCCCCCTCGCCCTCTAATCGCCGCCACTGCCTCGCTGCTGTATTTCCTTTTTCATGACATAGGAGCTCCAATAATTATTTTAAACTTTCGTTTCAGAAGTAACTCAAAGAAAAAATCGTTGCTGGAGGGTAATTTAAAGGGAAGTTTTCCCAACTTCTTTAGATTTTCTTATTGTCAAGAAATTTCGGGGAAGGGTTGTAGCCCCTTACCCCCCTCCTCCGCGTACGCCAGTGGGGTAAGCAAATTGTGTCTCTGCTAGTAGTGGATTCCCGAAATCATTGGATTTCAAAGCGACAGCGTGGGCACTACATTATCTGGGAGTTACCAAAGGGAATCCCACGATACAATTAACCATGGAAAATAATTGTAGAAATTGACTGAGATATTTAAAATTATAAAACAGCACTATTGTACTTGTACTTTGATTGTACATTTTCTCTTTTCAAAAACTTCCACCCAGTACATTATATTTCCATTTCCACTCTGTCTTCAAAACTCTTCATTCACCAAGCTATAGTACAGTAAATGCTTTTGTTCCTTCTGTGAGATCACCACCATGGTTTCCAAGATTGAATGTCTATCTTCAAATCAAAACTGTCCCTCTTACAACAAAGGATGGGGGTGGAGGTAGGGGCTTTGAACACCTGCGGGGCAAGTCTTCCTTTTCCATGGAACTCCAGTAATTTTGAGGTAGTGAGATCAAGTTCAACATCTTTGTGCAGAGGATGAAGTGATCCCACAACTTAGATGTTTACATATTATCAATAGCTTGCGGATTTTTTGCGTATTTGCCTTTTGCATTCCTTCGTAGTAAAACATAGGCTTTTAATGGTCTAACTTCCGCTTCAAGGTGTTTCTAGTCCAAACACGCATTTTTATGTTTCCTATAAATGCCTATTTGGTAGGTTAGTGCCTATTTTGCTTCATCGTGCCTAAAATGCCTATTCTGCCATTTTTGCTTATTTCAGCTTTGTTATGCGCCTTTGGCTTTCCCTATGTTGAATGTAAGCCTTCGTTGAGGTTGAACTGACTGAAAGCCTCAATCGGGGTAAGCAAACTGGACAACCTGTTGGCGACTCATCAGTCATCACCGTGGACATAACGACACCTACCGCCTAACTACCCTTTCTTTTTTCCACCTAAAATCTTGTAGCAGTCAATCCGTACTCATTTGCTTTGTTGTTGTTGTGTGTGTGTGTGTGTGAAAGGAAGTAGACAGTTATCTGTGGAGATATCATGTTCATATGTTTAAAAAATGCCAGAAGCACACGACTGCCAGATGTGTATTAATTTAAAAATTGATTTCTGCAAAAGCTTGTTTAACCACTGACGGAAAATTTGATTTTTGTTATTCAGCATCGCTTTTCTTCCACTTTTGGCTAATCGCGAGGATTCGTATTAGGGATGACATGATGAAATTTATGAAGGAACACTTGCAAAGAACATCCATGCCCAGGCCAGGATTCGAACGCGGAACCCCTGCTGTGCTATCCACTTCTCCACGGAGATCGGCCCCACTGACAGAAAACTAATTTTCTGTCAAGCTTGTGTTAAATTACTATACAAATAAATATTCTATCCCACATACACATACCTATATAGTTTTACATAATATCCTTGTTGAAAACTCTGCGGTTCTCTGTACGTGATTTTAGGTTTCTCTGAAAATGGTTTCCTACATATCGCGTTATTAGGAAACAAGAATAAGTTGTGAAGAATGAACACTGAAATGAACCCTCTTACATTGCCTCAGTTCTGAATGAAACAATGCTAAGTTATGTGCCTTAGTTTAGTGCCTTTGTGTTGCATAAGTCAAATGATGCTATTTATTCTAAAATGTAATCCCATACAGATTAACAGCTCACGTATTGGTGTAATGTGCACAATCACTACAATGAGTCACGCACGCCCATTTCTTCAGATACATTTTATTGGGAACATCCACAATTTATTTTGCAAACAATTGGGCATGAAACTGGTGGAACTTAGGTAAAAATGGCAACGGAAAAAGTGGCAAATTGAAAATGGCAAGCGGAAAAATGGCAACGATAAAAATGGCGAGAATAAAAGTGGCAAATACAATTATTATGATTTTACTTGAAAATATAGAAATTTCTCGCATTTCATAGTTTGAAATTAAAATTTAATATAATGGTATCTTTTAACATTAATTTGTCTTTGTATGGATACATTTTATTTGATGTTTCCAAAAATAATTATTATGGCGTTTAATAATTTCTTTTAGCAGGAGTTACTGCTGCTATAGAATCACATGCTATTATAAAGTATATATAACCTCTGTAAATAATTTGAAGCAAGTGTAATGAAAATCGGGATGGTGGGGGGGGGGGGGCAGCATAGCATGGGTTTTCATATATAGACAAATAATTGATAGCATATGGAAGGAAAACCATTAGAATGAAGTACTGCAGTCTAACGAAAATATCTTACCGAGAATTACTTTTATGATGTGTTGAAAATGTGTAACAAAGCAGATCCGAATATGAATAACGATGGGAAAATTAATTTCATTTGTAATGGGTTACAAGCGCAAGACGCCGAGAAATTAGTAACTATGAAAGCACAAACATTGGACGACTTATTAGCCAACATGCGACTTTTAGAGCGTGATAAACGACAAGCTGACATTGCTTCGCGATCTTACGCGCAAGTTGTAAAGGGATCAAATCCCGGACAGAGAACTTTTTCAGGACCATCGGAAAATCAAAAGCGCTATGTGCATGCGATGGAGCAGTCTCAAATCCCGGAAAATCAGAGACAAGAAATTAGATGGAAATCTCATTCGCAGCGAGGTGTAGGAAGAGGCAGAGACTCTACATCTTTTAGAGGTAGACCTAATAACAGTAACAATGGTAGAAATGGTGATAGGCTATGTTTTATGTGTGGATCTAAAATTTCATTTTGCGCGTTACTGTCCCAACAAAGGATCATACCCCTCAAATAATGGATATTCGAGGACGCGGATCTTTTTCAACACAAGGCCGTGATTCTAGAGGTCATAATCATAGGAATTATGAGCGAAATCCTAACAGAGGGCCACGAAATCCTTCTCCTTTTACAAGAAACTCAAAAAACCCAAACGCATAATGGGAATGCGCCACAGGGGACGCCTTCGCCCAAGTCAGACAAAACCCCTGAAAGAACGATCCTATCGTGCAGAAAATTGTTCTTCTTTCTCATTAGGAAACGAAAACTATAACAAAAGACCGATGATAAAAGTAAAAAATTTTTGGAAAAAATTTCCAGCACTTATAGACACAGGTAGTACTTGTAGTTTTTTTACATTTTGGTATGTTACCTCGCAATATTAAGATTTCTGCTAGAAGGACAGGTTCAGTAACATTGTCTACACTATCGGGTGTTGCCTCAATGAACACTCCAGTTTGTAACTTTTATTTTTGGATTGGATCACATAAAATTGGTATGCAAATGGAAGTCTGTGCAGATCCTTCATTAACAGACCGCATCATTCTAGGCGCAGATTTCTTTAATTGTTTTGTTAGATATTTAAACCCAACAGGAGTAATGTTACGGAAACCTCAACTATCCTTTGTACCGTACGTTCAGGAAAAACACACAACTAGTGTGAGTAATGAGATTCGAACCCAAATACGGAAAGACGACCAATGCAAAAACACGACTACACGATCGCCAACCGGACAAGACTCAGTATACTTACACAAGAAATCTATAAAAGTTCCATCTATGTTCATACCTCCTAAGAAATTCGTCGCATTTGCTTCCAATACTAATCGCGATGGGAAATTGTCTCGCGTAGTTTGCAAATGCCGACTGGAAGTTAAACCGGAAGAAACATCGAGCGCGGCCAGCGATAACCTTCCTTCGGGTAGGAAAAGTATTTCAATGACACATCCTAGTGACGTAGCAGATAAGACTCTCTTCGACGAACTTCCACGCTTAGAAACGGAGAACAACACGACAGACAGTGAAGCCACACCCAAATTTTAAGTTTTCTCTTCGCATTCGGCAGTACTAATACCTTACGAATACACAGAATTAACTATAAGTTTTTCTTCGTCAGTCCCCCCTGACAAAGATTTACTTCTTGAAGTAAACAATGGACTTTATGACCAATATCGCTGTTTAGTTCCTAGGCTACTCATAAATTCGCATACCACATCTTGTATACCTGTTATTAACATGAATCATTTTCAGGTAACTTTTCCTCCAAATTGTGTAATTGGAACTCTGTGCAAACCGGAGGAAATATTTCCTCCCTCTTCTTCGTTCATTCAAAACGATTCGCGGCTTCAATATGTTGACGCGATAAAAGACGAAAATCTGAAAAGTTCTTTCAAGTTTGAAGATAAAGACTTTAATGTAGAAACGGACTTAGATATTTCATCAGATATCACAGAGGTACAAAAATGTGAGTTACTGACATTATTAGAGAAATTTAAACATTGCTTCGTATCATCTCCTGAACAATTAGGTGTAACTAATGCTTATGAAGTCACTATTCCGCTTACGGATGATATCCCAGTCACGCGCACGCCATATAGGGTGTCTGCAAAACAACGGGAATTTATAGAATCGGAATTAAAGAAAATGCTTTCTTTAGGTATTATACACGAATCGGAATCTGAATATGGAGCACCTATTATCCTTGTAGCGAAAAAAGACGGTTCTTGCCGCATGGCTGTTGACTTTCGCGGAATTAATGCAAAGATGAAGGTTCCAAATTACTGTCTACCAGTAATCTCTGATATAATTCATTACCTGAGTGGTGTAAAATACATTTCTACGCTTGATCTTTTCTCAGCGTACCATCAGTTGAAGATTGCAGAAAAAGATAGGCACAAAACGGCACTGGTTACCCCTTTAGGAACCTTTGAATATAAAGGGTGATTTTTTTAAAACTCATGGTTTTCTTTGTTGTGTAAAATTTGTAAATGAAGTATTATTTCCCTGCGGTTTGTGGCAAATGAATTAGGAAGGATGGGAGATTTATTGGAGTATGTTTACCGGTTTATATGCATCCCGGGTAATATCGCCCAAGCCTCAACAAAAACATCAAATATTCACCAGTGTACCTTTCGCGTCTATATGGTCTGGGGGTTTGGATGCAGTGCGGAGGTTTAAGTTTCCTCCTGTAGATAGCACCGTTGTCATTGTCAACAATAACCAGGAAACTGAGCTGTTATATTGTTGTGCTGGAAAGTTGTGTGCTTTTGCGTAATTGTTGTGCTGAAAAATTGCGTAATTGTGATCAGGACACAGTAAGAATGGCGTACTCCTTGCAGGAACGTGTGTTTATCGTGAAAAGTTTTTGGAAAACTGATTCTGTTCTTGCTACGCAAAGGGCATTAAGAAACAAATTTGCCTCACGTTCTGCCCCAGACAGGAACACAATATTGTCGCTAGTGAAGAAATTGGAAGAAACAGGATCGCTTCTGAGTGAGACAGGGAAGCATCGGACCCCGCGGGCAGGTGTTGTGGAAGATGTCAGTGCTCGACTCTTGAGGTCGCCCAATAAATCTCTCCGTCGTTTGTCACAAGAAACCGGCTATAGCTATTCAACATGTCAAAAGGCAGCGAGAACTGGGAAACTAAGGGCGTACAAAATTACAGCTGTTCAAGAATTGAAGGATCTAGATAAAGTTAAACGAGTAGATTATTGTAATTGGTTTTTAATGTTTATTGTGCGTAATCCTGATATTCTGGAAATAACGTGGTTTACTGATGAAGCCTGGTTTCATCTCTCTGGGTAAGTTAATTCTCAGAATACACGGATATGGGCAGCTGAAAATCCACATAGTGTAATCGAAATTCCGTTGCACTCACAGAAAGTAGGGGTTTGGTGCGCTGTCTCAGCATCACGTATAGTGGGTCCAATCTTCTTCAACGAAACAGTGAACACAGAGCGGTACAGGGCAATATTCATGGAATTTGTTGAAAGTTTGGACAACATTGAACTCACACAGGGTTATTTTCAACAGGATGTTGAAACATGTAGCAACATGCCATACATCGCATGACAGTATGGCTCTGATTGAAAGTTTCTTTGCGAATAGGGTTATTTCAAAGGGATTGTGACCTCCGAGGTCTCCAGACTTAACTTCACTTGACTTCTTTCTGTGGGGCTTCCTAAAGGGACGTGTGTACACAACAACCCTACATCCCTGGAAATGTTGAAGCAGAACATTATCACTGAAATTGCGAACATTAGCGCAGAAACACTATGTCAGACAGTCCTTAACATGGAACGGCGTGTTCGACTTTGTTTACAGGAAGGAGGTCGACACTTTCAGCACCTTCTTTAAAGGTGAGATGTTATGTCATATGTCTGTGCCATAATTTTTATGTTTTATTTATGTTTGAGTGAATCCAAAAAATAGAACTCATTTTCATTAATTCAGTTTAGCAAAAATCCAATACTTCATGTTATTGTAGGGTACACTGGTGAATATTTGATGTTTTTGTTGAGGCTTGGGCGATATTACCCGGGATGCATATAAACTGGTAAACATACTCCAATAAATCTCCCATCCTTCCTTATTCATTTGCCACAAACCGCATGGAAATAATACTTCATTTACAAATTTTACACAACAAAGAAAACCATGAGTTTTAAAAAAATCACCCTGTACTAGGCTACCTTTTGGCTTGGCTAACGCCCCAGCAGCTTTTCAGATATATGTAGATAAAGTTTTTGCAGGTTTGAAGTGGAATAGTTTGTGTGTTTTTTTGGATGACAACAGTATTTAGTACCACCTGGTCAGAACATTTAGAGAGAATAGAAAAAAATGTTTCTAGCTTTAGAGCGTGCTAACTTAAAGGCTAAGCCTAGTAAATGCCATTTTGCATTTGGAGAAACAGAAATTCTTGGTCATGTGATAGGATGAAATGGAGTCGCCACCGATCCAAAGAAGGTGGAAGCTATCAGGAATATTCCAGTCCCAACGAATCTAAAACAGGTTAGATTATTTATTGGCTGTGCAAATTTTTTCGTAGGTTTATAGGAGGCTTTTTATTAATTGCTAAACCACTCACTGATCTTACGAAGAAAGGCGTATCTTTTCAAATAGGAGAAAAACAAATGGCGGCATTTAATCAGTTGAAAGAACGACTTTCGTCCGCCCCCGTGTTGCGACATTTTGACCCGGCGTTGCCTATAGAGCTTCATTGCGACTCCTCACACCTTGGATTCGGGTCAATGTTGTGTCACGTGATAACGGACCCACAAAATGAAACGAAAACCATCACCCAACCAGTATCTTTTTGTTCACGGTTATTCACGGGACCCCAAGTTAACTATATTGATTGATTGATTGAGTTAAAATTTATGGGTGCGTCGGCACTTAAGGCCATTTCGCACCCTTCTGTGTATACGGGGAAATGCCCCTTATCTAAAATTCCGACAGATTTAAAAAAGGGGTGTAGATAGCCCCTTGGGAAAAACTAAAAGTGCAAGGTTGTAAAGAGACCTGCACGAGACAAACACGACACATTAAAAAGTCAGAACAAATTAAAAATCTCCTTACAGACGGTGGAAGAGTCCAGCTCTTCGCAAAAAACTAAAAACACGTGATAAAATACTGCTGTCATCACCCAAGAGGGATGACAAACAGCCGGAAAGGTTAAAAGTCTGCCGGAGAATGTGTCGGATGCTTAAAATAACATTACAAGCACGACACAACAGAGGGTCCAGCCCTTGCAGTAGGTGACCATGCGTGAGACGGCTGTGTCTCATATGCATGCGGGTAAGAATAACGTCTTCTCGCCGAGAGGGACGAGACGAGGAACACCAAGCACCTATGGTGGGCTTAACAGCGTGAAGCTTATTGGAATTCATATGAAAGCAGGAATTTACAGGAATTTTTCGCTTGATTTCGGCGATAAAGATAATTTGGAAGTTTTACAATTGTTGCAACAACTAAATGAGTTTTTAATACCAAAGGCGCCTTCAGAAGTCCCCACTCCGGGAAAGATTGATTAATGGTTATAGAGATGCAATTCTAATTGTTTAATGATATTTTTAGTAAAAGTGACGTTTCCTTTGCATAAGAATTATAGTGGTACATTTAGGACCATCAAATGGTGTTACATATATATGTTTGTACCCTGCATACCCTTCGCCAGATATGGCCATTCATATTGACCACTGGTTATACAGATTGACTCTCTCAGATTGACACTCTATTTATTTTCCTTGTTCTCTTCGGGACGAAGCTTTTTCTGGTGGGGAGAAAATTGGAGTATTGCCGTCACTCACGCATTCTTTAGTTTCAGAATGATCATCCTAACCCTATTTTTATGCTTGGATGGTGTAAGGACCATTCCCACTATTAGGCTTACACCGGGAGCCTACTGGCGACAGTTGCCGAAGGTGATCCTATATGAAGGAAGTGTTCCCCTTACCTACATGGAGGATCTTCCAGTGAACAACGTGGTTCACCATTCATTGGTAACATTGGCAACAACAGGAAAGGTAAATTATGTGGAAACGAACCACGACGCCGAAATATTCAATGCCTTGGACCATATGGTAAGTGAATTACAACAACTATTTTTATTACATTTAAATGATACTTGTGTAGAGTTTCCATCACTTCCTGAGAAGTATGACAGAGTTACGCGTGGACTTGGATTAAATTTTATTGGCAACTTCGCGAACTGGTGTTGCGGAATTTTGAGTGAAAGTGAGTTCCATGACATTTTGGTTAATGAGCACACACTTAATTCGGAAATCCACAAAGTTACATCTAGTCTTAAAAACGAGCATCAGCAGGTACATTTATTGAGATCCCAACTTCGCGAACTAATTCAACAAACGAATAACACTGTGATTAAACTCGAATCTCAAGTAGACATACTAAAATCTAATTTCGGAAATAAACTAGTTGAATTAGCAAATAGTGCAAATCGAAGGACTCATAACATGAATATATTGGCTTTGAAATCTGTTGTGTTGCACCAATTAATAATGAGCTCGACAATAAATGCCGAAATAAGGGAACTTATAACTTCTTGCTTCTCACACAAAATTCCTTTATATCTAATCAGGCCACAAACATTAAAAAGAGATCTTAAACAATTGCAATTTACCTTGGCAAAAAATGGATATCAGTTAGCTATCCCAACATCCCAACTAATGAAATACTACACTGTACCTTTGGCTCATTGCTTGTTCTCTCCTAAACAGCTAGTAGTCACATTAAAGGTTCCAATCACGAAAATAGGCGAGACCCCTATTTTAGAAGAATTCCTCACTGTGCCTTTTAGATGGCAAAACAGCACCTCTATCATAAGTTTTTGAACTTCTAGTGATCTTTAGAAGCGCTTGCTTTAATTTACGATTTTCCAACTTCGAGCTTTGAACTTCTTTATCTTGTAACATAATACATCCACCTTTATTTTCAGCCACTAGTACTAATTCGGTTCGACTCTTGCCAGGTACTTTCCTAGCTACCTGCGACCCACACAATTCTCCAATGTGTTATCTACCGCGTTTTGGTCACGATGCCACCCTGGGCTCTTCGTGTGCCCAAAAGATACGCCAAGGCGCAACTATTCAGGAATTAGCCGGACACTGTATGTATCAATGCTACGAGGGAAGTAATGTTATCGTAACGGAAGTTGCACAGGACCATTATGTAATCACCAACCCGCCGTCAAAAATAAAAGGCGAATGCAACGGCAAGTCTTTTACGTTAGATACTTATGAAACTCAAGCCGGTGCACTCGAAATTACCCTTCCATGTAATTGCTCTGTATCAATAACAGAAGAAACTGTAATTCCTAGAACCTTTCCATGCTCTAGTCAGACTAGTGACAAGTTGCGTAGCTACCATACTTTGCCCGCTTCATGGGGAAAAATACCAACCATGAAAATAGACGTCTTATTTTCCGGAGGTAAAGCCGCAGAATTCAAACATTTTAATGATTGCTTAGATGCTAGTTGGCCCAAGAAGATACCATTCTTGAAAATATCAACTCAGACAGAGCCGAATGAGGAAAATGACGATCTTAATTTTGATTTGGAAGATATAAAAACTGATATCTTTAACGAAAATCTTTCCAAAATATCATTAAGTCTTGTTTGGAATATAGTCGTTACTCTTGCGGTAGCATGGACAATATATAAGAATCGTCTTATGACCACTCAATTGATTGCACTCAGTCAAATCCAATCCACTGACGGATTGGGTACTTCACTGGAAATATTTCATGAATTCCTTAATTATTCTATTGTTATTTTAATTCTAATTCTAATGATATTCATTGTGTATTGGATATGTAAGAAATATGTAAAATGTTGTTGTCAACTCACTCCTTTTGTAAGCCAACCCTCACACGCCACTTCTAGACAGGTTCTCTTCACTAACGACAATACTTCTAAAGTACAAATACAACCAGGAACAGGTACAGTTCCTAAACCACTGCCTCGTAAACTCAATGATGGAAATAAACCCGTACATTTATCAATGACAGCATGACTAGCCGTCCTTATCTCTACATTACACCCACCCATACTCGTTGATGGCTTAACAATTAAAACCTTCGTAATATCAGGAATCTATATCAACGAAATTGACCCACCTATATTATACGAAACTTCTGTACCACTATTATATCGTCTACAGTACAACGCTGCTTTTTCTGAAATAATTGATTGGGAAGATTTGCCCTCCTCATTGGGAAACACTACGATTACTACCGATCCCTCACTTCAAGGATGGAGTTATTTCCGCATTACTAAAACCCACATACGTACCCTTTTCTTAAAGGAACAGGATATAAACGAAATTCAACATAGAATCCAGAACTTTCCAGCAACAAATTGGGTTAATATTCGAGATCTTAATTTTGTCAATCCACCTCAATTTTACATATTCTAACCTCAGCATGCCAAAACAGAAAGGTACACTCTCAACACCCTCGTATCTCATCTCGATACACTTGAAGGAAAGATAGCTAAATATAATTATACTCTGGCCATCTCCACGACCCATTTAGGGCAATATTACAACACTCCAATACTAGAATGTACCATAGGACCACAATATACCCTAATTGGCCTGAAAATACGAATCATGCGTAAACGTACAACATAAAACCCCTACCATTTCAATTCAAAAATAACATATGCCAAATAACACTAACATCAGATGAAGTACTCATCGATGAATATGAAAGGACGTTTTACGAACACTCTTGTTCTCTAACTAATGATATACTATGTTTTATTACGCCTTACAGAAACATACACCTCAGATTACAGATGTTTAAAGTCTATATTTACACAGGATACTATTACTATAGAGCAGTATTGCCCACTACATTGTCATGAAGACCCTGTACTTAACTTACCTGTACTATTAAAATTCTCGACATATTTAGTATTGACACCACCTGAAGTGGAAATAACAGTTAAATGCGAAAGCATACTTTTTAGTTTTAAGAGAGATTCCCCTTATGGAACCTTAGTAGTTCAATTAGGTTGTCAATGTGTAATGTGTATAAATTCTAAATGTTATAGGGCACAGTTCCCTTGCATTTTCCCAGATACCACAAAGGCACAAATATCCCAATTTTTACCAATACATTGGGTAAATCACCGCCAAACTAATATAACTAACTATAAGTGTACAGTCTTAGAAAAAAATACCTGGGCCACGGGACGTAGAATTTCGTAACGTCTTAAAGCCTGTTGTTTATGCAACCCAAATAACAAAATATTCGCTTAAGTTTGCCTGGTGATTCTGAGTTCTCGGGAAGGATTGAGCTTTGATAGCATGAGTCACATGACTCGTGCCCCAGCCACAACAAACAGTTGGGTGCTACGAGGCCTCCAGAAGAAAATTTCAGGAACTGGTTTCTTAACAACAGCTACTCGTAAGGAAATATTCTTTCGAGTGATAGTACGTAGTTATTGTCAAGAAGGTTCACTGAAATGATTGTTGTCATCACAGACCACATGGCACACACTAATTATTTAAGTCCAGTTTATGCACTGGACCTACAGATTAAAGTGGGATCCGAACCAAATGTTCCTCTATCCGGTATTGAATTCGGAAAGCTTTGATTACATGGCCAAAACGTTACCACTACGACGTCGGAGAGACAATGGAATCCTTTAAGAAAGAGACGGGCGAAAATTGCTACGCGACAAACCAAATTTAGCCGTAAATTTTAACATAAGACAATATTTTTTAGTCATAGGTTCGAACCTTGCGAGAGGCATAGATTTTTTTGTCCCATTGTCCATTTCACGAGTATATAATTTCCTCTTCACCGACAAGATAAACGCGAGTGGTAGAAGAAAAGCGAAGTAAAATAAATAAAACAGCAATAAAAGGGAAAAAGCGAAACAATTTTATCTATAATATTCTACAGTCACTTCAGTCGCATTTACGGATGCTACATTTAAAGAGAGCCGTGGTCTCTAATTTGTCCTTTCTCCTTCCTTTGTGCTCTCGCTTCCTTCTACCACGATTGGTCTAATGCTAATTAAGGCGACGTTAATTAAAACATTCAAACATCGAAACAATAGACAATCGCGCACCAAATAACATTCCAATTGTTATCGAATCGGAAAACAATTGAGGTGTTGTAAAATTAAGTAAGATGCAGTAATAACGTGGGAATTTAGTACGGTATAGAATTAAATCGGCGGAGATGTTCGATTTGATTGAATGTTTGTTATTTAGTGTCGCTATTTTTTAATTTTTGTTAAATCGCGACGATGAAGATGGGTGATGAATGATGATATGGTGAAATTAATGAAGAGACACTCACCAAGAACACCCATGCGTAAGCCGAGATTCGAACCAGGGACCCATGCCGTCGTAGTGCGATGTCCTAACCACTCCGCCACGGGGACAGGAAATTAGGATCAATCAATGGAATGATCAAGCATATTATCATTAATATATTCATATAATTAAATCACGTCATATTATTCGGCACGAAGTAACATCAGAGACATTCAATCGTGCATGTTTGACTTTCAACTAATTCTTTGACTTCAGGTTAATCACAACAATAGGGTAAATGATGAAACAAATGATAATGAATGTGGGATTTTGACAGTTATTGCGAATTACCTGACACAAACATCATTAAGCAGGCTCGGTCGGAAAGCTCATCAAGTAGTCGACATTCGATCTAGTACCAAAGTTCCCGGTTTCAGTGCCGTCACGGGCGTTTGCGTATTTTGTCATCGATTTCATGTAATGGTCTGCCACTCGTCCTTACCGTCGCGATCAGCGAACGGGGAAGAAAAGTGATGTTACGTAACCAAAATAATAAAAATAAATATGATCGAAGAGTACTTATTTAGTCACGAAATCTCCTAGAAAACCCGAATATACGAAATATATGTATCTTCACATTTGTTTTCGATTTCTATATTTAACAAGTCGAGAGCGACAACGGGAGAGCACTTTTCAATTCGAGAAACCGAGAGACGGAGACACCGCCAAATCCAGTTTCTTCTTGACACCTCCTTAATCGAGTTTATTGTTTGTTATTGGCTTTGTATTGACTATTATTGTCATTAGTCTTCCTCTGTAGGTAAATGATAACTACGATTTATGATGAAATAAAGCAGATAAAGGGAAGGAACAAGATAGTCATGACTGCCCGGGACTCAAACCCAGAACCTTATGTAAGGAAATTTGAAATTCTGAAGAAGGCATCCGTGTTAGCTTGGCTTTCTCTTTCCTTTGCTTCTGTTATTTTATCATACATGTTTAATTAAAATGGACCTGAGAAAATATTTTGCGATTCATAATTGTGTTGGTTAGATGCTATAGAGTCGATTTTTTGATTGATTGATTGATTTGTTGTTTTAAGTCTACTTTATGCAAAGAAAAGATAATCGGGACTGGACTTTCAGGTTAAAGTGGGATACGAACCACTACGTGCCTCCACTGTGTATCTAACCCGGGATCCCTTGATTACAAGGCGACGACGTTATCACTATTTTAACCAGGAGGCCACCTGATCAAATGTTATTCACTCGATCTCTACTATAATTTAATACATCATTTACATTTTCGTCTTTTTTCTTCCTTTTTGCTAACTACTCTCATGCGACTCTTTTTGCGTCTTCGAATTTCTTCTTGTTTCAGGAAAAAATACGAGTAATATATGCAGGCTGTATAAAAATCCCCCCATGCAAATAAATAGAAAACTCTCTCTGGGGAACTAATTTATAGGGTATAACTAACGTAACCATTAGGAAACTATTCGAACGTTAACTGATATAACTGCAGATGAAACAATACTTACAGCAAACTAAACGAAATCTCTGTTCTTGTTAAGCTCACAGGCAACAGGTATCTCGTGAGTCATTCACTTTTGCTAACTACGGGCGAAGGTCACTGATCCGAAGTGTGGCAGCTGAAGTCTGCTCATGGAAAGCACGAAAATAATCTATACGTCTATTACCAAACCAGTGTTAGCAGACGAGGGCACGTGTTCCTGTTATCAATGACGTACGAAATAAGGAGGAAAACAGTTTTTTTTATCAAACTGCACGTATGTTTAGACAGGTTCTGGAAGTCTTCTTGCTAGGAGGGTAGGAGTTACTTCTACTATGTCACCAGTAGAAGATATTTTCCTGAGAGGACAAATAATTGGGATGTGGAAGTGCGGCAAGAGTGCAAGAGAGATTCGTCGTGCCCTTGGAATAGACAGGAAGTCAGCTTCCAAGTGGATTCAACGATACCAGGAGGAAGGATTTGATGGTGTTCGCGATCGTCGGCGAAATGGTCGTCCCCGGGCTACATCTCGTGAGCAGGATGATGCGATTGTCGAGTTGTCCGCAGCTCAGCCATTGACTCCTGCAAGTAGGATCCACCGACAACTGCAGCTGCCATGTTCTTCCCGAACAACGAGGAATCGGCTGCATGAAAGTGGTAGGCATCACTATCGACCTGCACAAAAAACTGCATTGACCGATGAACACAAAAACAGAAGGCTGGAATTCTCACGTCGTTACGTAAACGAACCTGCCGAATTCTGGGACAGTGTGGTATGGACAGACGAAAAAGTGTTCTGTTCGGGTGACAATGGAGCATTGCACGTGAGGCGACCTTGCAATACGTGGTATGAGCCCGAACATATAGTGCCTCTGCGACGAAGTGGACGCATCAGTGTTGCGTTCTTCGGTTGGATGACGTCCGCGTTTGTTGGCAACCTAATAAGAGTTTCGCCCAGAATGGATGCAAATGAATTTTCTGATGTGCTGTCAGATATGCACACTAATCTTCGCATCGCATATCCAGAACCAACACAAATGCTGTGTGTAATGGATAACAGTGGAGTTCACGATTCAAACGTAGTTCAAAACTGGTTTGAAGATGTAGATGATTTCGTTAGAATTCAGTGGCCTGCTAAATCACCTGACCTGAATCCAATCGAGAACTTGTGGGGTTTAATGGTGGCTGACTGGAACGTGGGTCCACAACAACAACGTGAAGAACAACTCATTCGTCACGTGCAGAATGTATGGTCCACATTTCAGAATAGACCAAATATTTTCCACCGCCTTGTTGCGTCTGTTCCTTCCCGGCTTCGAGAAGTCATTGAGCGAGACGGCAATTGGACTCACTATTAGTTGATATATGATTTATGCACTTGACTTAGCTTTAAATGTGTATATAAGATACCAAGTTTTTTTATATTTTGTATTCATTTAGCACTACAAATTCGATACTCTTCAAATCTTCTATTTTGATTGTAAGATATAACAATGTTTTGTTTATCCTATTTGCATCAGTTCTGCATCGTTTTCATTTATTTTTCCCACGTATCGTGGTGTCAAAAAAAATTAAGTTCCATGCTTAATGCTTTTCATAGTTACATGTAAAGTATGTTTGTTCTTTTTTTTTTAAAAAAAAACTCTTCACCTGTAGGAGAATACAGACTTCAAAAAGTAGAAGAGAGAAGTAAAAGGAGAAAAATCCATTGCTTTTTTTAATTTCATGTGCACCAAAATTTTCTTTAAAAAATTAATCACCATATGTTGGTTCTGAAAAGTGATTTGTGATTTAGTACTTTGAACTTGAACCCCAGATAATACAGTATCTGGAATTCTGTAATGGCATATTCCTCAAAATTAAAAATCATTATTATAACCTCACGAAGAGGGGAAAAGTAATGCGACTAAATATAATTTAAACAAAAAAATCTTTCATTCCTCTTCCAAATTAAAACAACGATTGGAATTTTATTATTTAAATGTATTGACTTTGGAAGTTAAAAAATTAACATGCCTCATCATTAGTAATATAACATATATTTTAACTCAATATCTACGGAGTTTTGCATAGGTAATTTTCTACCATCAGTATTTGAAAAAGGTTGACACCTCCCCGTGGACAAATTCCTTACAAAAATTGTCCTAACTAGGATCAATTAGTTTCCACCATGGTATATATGCGCATATTTTCATAAATTATTATTATTATTTATAATATTCCATTGGAAATAGGTTTGAAATTAAATCATACACTCTATCATGAACAATTCTGAATTTATATTTAGGATTTTGTTGTGTGAAAGCGGACATTTTAATCTTTATCCGAAACAACTTGTAAACAACCGAATAGTGGTGAAACTACTTATGGCTTCCAACAATGATAATAATACAGACATCATGCGTTACAGAAAATATATATTTCAAATATTTGATGAAAATGGTCTACCGTCTGCCCAAGGTCAAAAACGTATTGCGTCAGTGTAGGTGAATTTTAATAGACCTAACGTAAATCCAGACATTCAGAGTGGATCCATGCTTTTGTTTTTATTCTGTCTTTCTATTTCGGACATTCTATGTCACTTTCATACCTATTGAGTAAATTCCGACGATGAAACTGAACGCGGAATTGATGGGACAAATCAGAGCCTTGCGTAGAGTTTGAACCGTTGACCTCTGGCTTCGTAGTGTGCTCCGCTGACTGCTGCATCACGATTGTCTTTGCTTTTGATTCTCAAGTTGCTGAATCGTCGTATCAATATTATTTCGAAGAATCAATATCCAGAAAAAAGCATATCCATGAGTGCCTGCCAAATGTTCCTCGGCAGTGCCATATGCAGCAAGGCACATTTTCCTCAAATTGCTTTCTCACCATTATCGAACGTCATCTTTGCATCCCTTAATACACACATATCCAGAGTGCAAGGATAACTTCCCATATGTTGTCTACAACGTCGACCAGATGTTTCAACGTGTTTCTCTTCCACGTGTTAATTCTGCATCTCAATCCTCCCCGATATTTCCACCGACCGTCCCCGATTTGAGTCCTGGTGTGCGCACAGATGTCTATTTGTGAGTGTCCTTTCAATAATTTAATCGAACCATCGTAATTTATTTCTGCGCGATTACCCCATAGAGGAATAAATGAAACGCAATATATACAAACACTTTCATTCACTATAAATTCTTCATGCATAAGGAAATAACGTTCTAAAGCTAAACGTCCTGGGTCCGAATCACAGACAATGTAGCAATGGTTCTATTAATCCGCCAGCATTACTACTTATAACTACTATCAAACTAAAGATGTATGGAACTGACATAAAATTATTAAAATGCATGGAAAGAGCCCTTGCCATGGTTACTAAAATTTTCACCTATTTCGTAAGATTTAATAATTTCCTGTTTGTTCCATGCAAATGGATTTTTCAATTCTTTTGAGGCTATTGCTTCAATTACACTCTTGATATTTATCATTATTGTGTCCTTCCGTCGAAAAGCGTTCCCAAAAGCTTCTTCCCAAATTCTACCACCCCAATCACGACATGCCATTTTCCCTAGGTCTGCGCTGGATTGTTCGGATCCCTTCATTGCATGTAGAACACTTTCTCGTCGTGGCCTTGAAGTTGCCTCAAGGCACTCCTACGTCAAGGCTTGTATGCAAGCAGAATATCTTCCCATTGAGGGGAGGAAAAGTGGATGTGTATCGAGGTCGTTCAACTTTCGTATCTTTCATCGTTCCAAAATGCGTGCTATATCCTCGACTCAATCCAATCTAGCAGTTGCAGGTTTTAGGTTCTGTTTCTATTCGATTATTTTACATTGCCTTCCTGCTTGTTATTCGTGACGAACGTTCTGGATTTGAAAACATGATCAATAACAGGATTGTGTTGGTTGGTTGGTCTTAAGTCCACTTTATGTCCAGTTAGGCTAATCGGAACTGGACCTATAGTATAAAGTGGGATCAGAACCAGTATGTGCCTCCACCGGTATCGAACCCTGGACCCCTTGATTACAAGGCGACGACCGACGCTCCCACTGCGTCATCTGAGATTGTGTTCGAAACGAAAGAATCAATTGTGGGTGATATGATATGCAAACGTTGTAAGGCTATGGAAAGGAAAGTTATGGGAACTGCTAGTATTTGTATTGCGGAGAGGAAACCATAAACATGGAACAGAAGCTTATATACTATGAAACCTGACGCTATGGGTTCAAATACTCGCTAAGACATGTGTCTGTTGTTTCATTGTAGAATTTAATCCACAGACATGTAGCAACGTTAAACAACCTATTTGATGTATGTATATATATTTCAAAAGAAATAAATAAAAATATATTGTACGATACCAGGTGAAGGCACATAGTGTTTCGGATCCCACTTTAAACATTATGCACTTCACATTAGTCCATCTGTGCACAAAGTGGACTTAAGAAAATTCAAACTTTCAAAAAAGATTGTGCTACGGTATTTAAGAATTGTGTCTAACACAATAATTCCATTTATTTTTCATTGGTGGCCAATGAAATTGTTTACTAATATTCTTAATTTCAGTTTTAAGATAAAACCGGCTACGGAATAAAATGAGTTAGGTAATTTTTCTTTTGCGAAATCCCACTTTTGTAGTAGACATTTGCCATACTCAGATGTGGCGTAGTAAACAATTCTGACACACTTTCGAAGTATTAAATTGGTATGTATTTGTGAACCATCTTTCAAATATATGAAATTTTAGACGCTTCGAATCTTAATATTTAATTATCAGTTTGCAGAAACCTGATTTGGAGGGGGACAAATGCCCCTTTTGCCCCCGCCAAGTTACGCGTATAATGAACCAAAGTAAAGGACTGTCCCGACTAAATTAGCACGTCTGATAACCTTACTACTGAGATAATCATAATTTATCGTTTAGTTGAAAACCTTTTCATATATTGCATGCAGCTCTGCTTTTTCTGCAATGTGGATCAAGAACTGGGGACGTGGAGAAGCACACCACTTCACGTAAAAAATAGTCACGTGACCCTCTTTGCCTTCCTGTCACGCTAACCTTCGCGTGGAAGACGTTTCACGGTGTTGTTAAGACAGGCAATATTACCCGATCATCGAAAGATGCAATGTGTGTTGCCTACCCTCCTGCCTTACTTGCTCCTACTAAGGCCTTATGGGGAAGAACTTTTTTCCATGACTGTACATCTGATATAATTAATAAACCTAAACGTATGGTTGTCAAACAAATGGAATCACCTACGAACCAGAAAATAGTATCTTTAGTTCATCTTCATGTTTGGTTAAGCTTACTGACATGTGTAATGGTCACATTCTTATCATGGTTAGGTTACCGAATCTATCGCGGAAGCCATACAACCCAGCGAAATGCCTCAGTTCCTGTCATTATGCGTGGGCAAAACGATAGACCTCCTTCCTACGAAGCACCGAAATGTCCAGTATATGAATGTATCTTGGAGTAATTTGAATTTGAATTTAAAATTGTGGGAGCGTCAGCACTTAGGCTATTTTGCTCCCGTCACAATATACGGGGGCCAGCCCCTTATCGTTACAAATCACAACTCGAACGTTGCAGAACTAAAATCATAAAATATTAAAATGTTCTGACTTTCGTTAAAAGCTGAGGCTGGAAAGGGGCACTCAGCACACATAAGGACAAAAGAACAGGACTATACAAACAAAATTATACTGGCCATGGGGCCAGTCGCCAGAGCCTCGTTAGTCTTTAGTCCAGGGTGTACTAACGTGGAAGTGAGGTTGACATTTGGGTGTACTACGTGGAAGGTCACCCCTTACACCCCGTATCTTGGAGTAATTACCATGTTGTTAAATCAAGTCTCAGTTTCAGAGCTATGGACAACTCTACTCCTTTTGATGACTGAACCTGTTCCTATCCAAGGGGAGCCCACTCCCGAGGGCCGCCCTCGCCCATTTTAGGACGAAACAGGAAGGAACCCTGGGACCCTAAACCATTAGCGAACACAAGTGAAAGTGAATAGTGTGGTGACCAACAACAGAATATAAAGCAAATCTTAACCATAAACTTTGAAGTATACTATACTTTTATTATGTAAACTAACTTACCATGTAATTTATATCTAACTCCAAATGGGTCCAGTGACTTGAGCAACCAGATTGTTTACATAGATAAATAATTGAAGCCTAACCAGCCTTATATATGAGGGCATGGAGGCCATCTAAGATAAGGAGGGGCGATATGTAACGAGCGTTTCTGCAAGTTACATAATGGGGCGTTGTCTCTGCCAAGAGAAGGAAAGCAAAACCAGGAAATAGGACTTGCGTCACTATCACTTGTCTCGTCCTCAACACCTGTGATACAGACCAGGCCCTTCCTCCCCCCCCCAAACCTATCAAGGGCAAGGTTTCTGACAAGGCTACCTACAGGAAGTTTGGTGGTTTAGCTCAACAAGGCCAGAGCCTTGGCCGTGAATATTCTGGGAGCATCCCTGACGATAAGCTCGAGGTCTACGGACCGCAAGCCTTCGTCATGGTCAGCAAGGTTATACCTCCCCCCAAGAAAGGACTGTCAGCCAAAATAACCACAAGGTTGCGGTATACTAAGTTGGGTTGGGGAATTGAGACAAGGACGCCCATGTTAATAAATATTACGAGAATCATAGATCGGGGGGGGGGGGGGGCTGAGTCCAGATACTCCGAGAGACGACAAGAGGCCGCGCCATAGCTCGCTGCTCCTATCTTAGAGGGTAAGCCACAACTTAACCAAGTGGTGACACTTGGGACTTATTACTTATAGGAATAGCCCAAATCACTAAATGGCCATAGAGATAGGGAGTTAGTCTATAATCACTACTGTTAACCATTAGAATAATAAATAGCAGATATATATATATTAAACGTGTTGCTTATTAATGTCTACCATCTGATAAAATAGTCCCCCCTCGTAATGCCAGACACCCCACAAGCGTTACAGTATGAAGCCACCATACCTTTAGTTTATGAGAATGTTTTAGTTAAACCTTAAGTTATAGAACCCAGTTTATGGAAAATCTCAAACTCAGAAGTCATTTATGTACCCAACATGAAGAAACCGATTAATTGTTTTGTTTCATTGATGAAGGCATAGGTGAGCTACAAGAAGCTTTTCTTGCTCATATAAATAAGTCATCTTTAGAATTTCCTACAGATGATTTTTTGATTTTGAATTTAAAATTTTGGGAGCGTCAGCACTTAGGCTATTTTGCTCCCGTCACATTATACGGGGGCCAGCCCCTTATCATTTCAAATAACAACTCTAGCGTTGCATAACTAAAAATGTTAAAATGTTCTGACTTCTGTTAAAAGCTGAGGCCGTAAACGGGCACTCAGCACACACAAGGACAACAAACAGGACAACACACACAAAATTATACTGGCCATAGTGCCAGTCGCCAGAGCCTCGTTAGTCTTTAGTCCAGGGTGCACTACGTGGAAGTGAGGTTGACTTTTGGGCGCCTACGTGGAAGGTCACCCCTTACACCCCTCCTACAGATGAGTACTTTGAAAACGAACCAGCTCGTAAGAAACGAGGACTTCTACCATTTTTGGGAGATTTCCTTGGATGGTGTTGCTCAGTAGCAACAGATAAAGAAGTTCAAAGCTCGAAGTTGGAAAATCGTAAATTAAAGCAAGCACTTTTAAAGATCACTAAAGTTCAAAAACTTATGATAGAGATATAGTAACTATTAGACATGGTATAAAAGATATGGTTAAACAAATAAACAAATCACTAGATGCAGATGAGGAGAAATTTGAAAAAAATCGATCATTAGAAAACTTTCATGTCACTGAATTGATGAATATGTCACAAAATTTGCAATATAAAGGATTGTTAGAACAGATGAGAATCATGTTATTTCATAAGATTGTGTTGAATCAAGTGATAGAACAACAGTATAGAGAGATTCAGAATGCATGTTTTCATAATACCTTACAAATGAATTCTATTAGACCGCCAACGTTAAGAGATGATTTGATGAACATAATGGATATAGTATGCATGAAAGATTTTACATTAGCTTGAATTTGAATTTAAAATTTTAGGTTCGTCAGTACTAAGGCTATTTTCAACGCGCCACATTATGCAGGGTCCAGCCCCTTATCCTTACACATAACAACTCTAACATTGCAGAACTAAAATCATAAAATATGAAAATCTTCTGACTTGCGTTAAGAGCTGAGACTGTCAAGGAGCACTCAGCACAAATAAAGAAAAAACACAGGACAACACAAACAAAATTATACTGGCCATGGGGCCAGTCGCCAGAGCTTCGTTAGTCTGCAGTCCAGGGTTTGATTGATTGATTGAATTAAAATATATCGGTGCGTCAGCACTTAAGGCCATTTCGCACTCTTCTGTGTATACGGGGAAATGTCCCCTTATCTAAAATTCTGACAGACTTAAAAAAGGGGGGTAGATAGCCCCTTGGGAAAAACTAAAAGTGCAAGGTTATAAAGAGACCTGCACGAGACAAACACGACACATTAAAATGTCAGAACAAACTAAAAACCTCCTTACAGACGGTGGAAGAGTCCAGCTCTTCGCAAAAAACTAAAAACACGTGATAAAATACTGCTGTCATCACCCAAGAGGGATGACAAACAGCCGGAAAGGTTAAAAGTCTGCCGGAGGTAAGCAAGATCGACACATTCAACGACAATGTGTCGGATGCTTAAAATAACATTACAAGCACGACACAACGGAGAGTCCAGCCCTTGCAATAGGTGACCATGCGTGAGACGGCTGTGTTCTATACGCAGGCGGGTAAGAATAACGTCTTCTCGCCGAGAGGGACGAGACGAGGAACGCCAAGCACCTATGGTGGGCTTAACAGAGTGAAGCTTGTTCCCCGTTTCCACATCCCACTCGGTCTGCCAAGTGTCAAAAAGGCGACAACGGAACACATTCTGCAGGTCGCTAGCTGGCAATAAGTGGACGAGAACGTCGCCATCTGCATCAGCAGACTTGGCGGCAGCATCAGCTGCTTCGTTCCCCTGGATGCCCACGTGGCTAGGGACCCAACAGAAGTGTACATCTGTCCTGGCAGATAAGGACACAAGCCGTCTGAATATGCGTTGCGCTACCGGATGCCGGGAATACGGCGAATCCAGAGATTGCAAAACGCTGGTCGAATCGCAGCACACAAGGACTTTCTTCAGCCCATTCACGTCCGCAAAGTCCAGTGCCTTTAGAATGGCGTACAACTCTGCCGTAAAGATGGAACAGGCAGGATGTAGCGAGAAACTGGAACTTTGAGAGTGTAGGACGAAGGCGCAACCAACTGATTCGACTGTCTTGGACCCATCCGTGTAAAACACATTAAAATTGGGGTGCTTCGCACGAAGTTCTAAAAACCGTTGCTGGTATACAACCATTGGTGTTTCTGCCTTTGGAAGGGCAGTCAGGGAAAAATCGATAGAAGGTGCAGGAAACTCTCAGGTAGGGAGAGGCGGAATGAGTGGAGAGACGCCAGGAAGATCACTGTCAACACCAAGTGCTGACAGGATCTCGTCTGCACGAACTAAAAAAAATAATTTATGAATTTGACATATTAATGAATTTCCACCATATTTAATTAACTCAGCTGGTATTAAATTAATACCAGGTGCTTTGTTATTCTTTAGCCTTTTAATGGCATCTTTAACTTCAGTCAAGTTAGGTTCTGGAACTAAAGGTTCAGCTGTGATTTATCTCCTACATGGACATATAAAAGGTCATTAAAGTAGTTCTTCCATCTATTTAGAATATCGCTTGGGTCATCTAGAAAATCACTGTCTTTATCTTTTATTAGGTTTACTGTAGGTTGCCACCCCTTTCTAAATTCATTTACACCTTTAAATAAATCTCTGGGGGTGTAAGGGGTGCTCCTTCCACATAGTGCACCCAATAGTCAACCTCACTTCCACGTAGTACACCCTGGACTGGAGACTAATGAGGCTCTGGTGACTGGCACTATGGTCAGTATAATTTTGTGTGTTGTCCTGTTTTTTGTCCTTGTGTGTGTTGAGTGCCCATTTACAGCCTCAGCTTTTAACAGAAGTCAGAACATTTTAAGATTTTTAGTTATGCAACTTCCGAGTTGTTATTTGTAATGATAAGGGGCTGGCCCCCGTATAATGTGACGGGAGCAAAATAGCCTAAGTGATGACGTTCCCAAAATTTTAACTTCAAATCAAATCAAATATAAATCTCTGATATTTTTATTTTTGCTGCTTGTTTCAATTTCGTTAATTTTGCTTTTAAAGTAATCTCTTTTTTACTTCTAAACGTGCGGTTAACTTCTCGCTTTATTCTATTATAATTGATTAGATTTGTATCATCCGAGTTATTTAACCACCTAAGTCTAGCCTGATCTCTTATTTCTATTAGGTTAGGACATTCATTATCAAACCATGGCTTACTTTCTCTTGGTTTATGGTACCCTATACTTCCTTTAGCTGCTGATTCTATTGCATTACGTATGTGCTCCCAATTCTTATTTATGTCTGTCTCATTTATATATTCATCATCATCTTTTGACTAGAATTTGAATTTAAAATTTTGGGAGCGTCAGCACTCAGGCTATTTTGCTCCCGTCACTGTATACGGGGGCCAGCCCCTTACCACTACAAATAACAACTCTATCGTTGCATAACTAAAAAATTTAAAATGTTCTGACTTCTGTTAAAAGCTGAGGCTGTAAAGAGGCACTCAGCACACATAAGGACAAAAGAACAGGACAATACAAACAAAATTATACTGGCCATGGGGCCAGTCGCCAGAGCCTCGTTAGTCTTAAGTCCAGGGTGCACTAACGTGGAAGTGAGGTTGACATTTGGGTGTACTACGTGGAAGGTCACCCCTTACACCCCATTCATCATCATCTAAATCCTGCAAAACATCAAATCTATTTGACAGTTTAATTTGGTAATCTTTCTTAATTCTTCCATCAGTAAACTTTCCTGTATCAAATTTTATAACTTTTAGATTTTGTTGTTTATGATTTATCACTGAGAGTCTTTCTCTTAATTTAGCAATTACTAAATAATGATCACTGGCACAGTCAGCAGCTCTATGTGTACGAACGTCAATTATACTAGTAAGCCTTCTCTTATCAATGAGAATATGATCTATCTGATTATGAGTTTTACCATCTGGAGAAGACCAGGTATATTTATGGATATCTTTATGTTTAAAAGTGGTACTTTTTACAATTAAATTATAAGCATATTGAATAAATTTGTCTGTTGACAAAATTGGATTATGCATTATGTATGCTATAAACAATTTATGTTCTCGCCGATTTTTGGCGTTTTTTACTTGATTGTGCCATCTAACATATGGATCATCTTCAGCTATCATGAACTGTATGAGGGTTTCAGGGTCTATTTCTGGTGTGTCTCTTGAAGACATATGATGGCAGGGTCAAATTCAGATATTAAGATTTGCAGTTCCTCGAGATGTGTACGGAAACCGTTAAGGTTCCATTGGAGACAATAAGCCATAGCTGGAGGTATTGTAGTTACCTTTTAAGGCGTACTCTGTTTCTAGGCCCTGTCACCTTGATAAATTCTTCATCCGCGGCTTCGTCCTGTATCATGTCCTCGGGTAAGGACACACAGGGAGAAGGGGATGAAGGGGAGTGTGCACCTGCTTGAACTTCTTCTCTGTGGAGCGAGGAGTGGTTGCTGGTTTCCTCGAAGCAGGACGAGTTACTACGGAAAGCGTTGTTGTTTGAGTCACACTGCGACGGGTCAGAGCAGCTGCAGCAACTGTGGCGAATGGCACAGGTAAAGTGGTGCGTATACTTTCACGGAGACGTTGTTTTGCTTCACCAGCTGAGATTTTCTCTGTGACGACCAACTCTCTGATTTTCTTCTCTTGTTTGAAAGAAGGGCAGTCACGATGCCAGGCTGGGTGCTCGCCTTGGCAGTTAATGCATTTGGGACCAGAAGAACAAGGTTCGGTCCCATGCTCAGGCAGACTACACTTACCACAAAGGGCGGTAGTGGCCTTGCAGGAAGGCTGAGTGTGCCCAAAGTGCTGGCATTTGAAACAACGCATCGGGTTAGGGATGTACGGACGGACTTTGAGTCTCAAATATCCAGCCCGTACCCTGTCTGGGAGAGTGGTCGTTTGAAAAGTCAGTATAAGTGAAGCAGTTGGTACTAGTTCTCCGGACTTCCGCGTCTTTATTCGCTGCACTGCGGGGACATGTTGGTCTGAGAGTGCTTCAAGAATCTCTTCCTCCTCAGCATTTAACAGATCCCAGTGGCGAATCACACCTCTACTACTGTTAAGTTGACGGTGAGGTTCAACATTAACAGGGAAGTCGCCCAAAGATCTTAACTTTAAAAGGTTGTTGGTCTGGCGATCTGTGCTGGTCTGGATAAGTAGACTCCCGTTTCGCAGCTTTTTTATTTCTGGTACGTCTGAACCAGCGGCGTAGTCTAGCTGTTTCTTGATCAGAAACGGTGACAAGTCCTTTAATGTAGCAGCTCCATGTTTCTTTGTTGTTGCAGATTCATCGTTACTCTTGGTCTTCTGCACAATACTAATCAGAAGATAACGTGGCACGTTACTTGTCTTTTCCAATAATTGAAGCGGGCTCGAAGGCCGCGCTCGTTTTGGGGGTTTCCCCCGTTTGAGTTGTTTTTTGTACCCATATACAAAATTTTGTTATTGTGGAGGGTCCATAAATTGTCGCCTCGACATGCCCTCTATGCCCAGGAAGGCCTACCACCAAAAATGGAGATTCGAACCCCATACAGTAAGGCTAATCGGGAATCGAACCATCTTCCTGTCTCCAACGAATATCGAACCCGGGACCTCTAGGCAACAACGCTACCACAGCGCCATCTCATTTGGCGGTAAGGCTCGGACCCACCCTACGGTATAGGGATATTCTGTGCCTCTCGGTGAACCAAGTACGAGCGGGATTTGAACCCCGCACAGTCAGGCTAATCGGGAATCGAACCTGGGACCTCTAGGCAACAACGCTACCAATGCGCCATCGGGGAATCTATCTCGGGACTTTCCTTCCGCATCTGCTGCATACTTGTATAGAGAGCGATCAGTCCTTGTATCTCCTTCTCTATCTGCATGTCATCGCTTCTAGGATCTGAAGAAATAAGTTTGTCTGCTCCCCCGCACAATGCACTGCAGATAGTACGACGTCTGGTTACTATTCTTACAGTCTTGCTCGCAAGGCTCGACTCGGTGTGTTTTCTTGCAGGGTAGGCAAAACTCCCCTGGGAAACTTTGTGATCCCCGTCCTCTTGGTGATGGGCCCTGTGAATACAAAACAAATCACACTACTTCCTCCATGTCACACATACTTATGGTGATTTTGTTTTCTGTCCAGGTTTGAACCGTGGATACCTTACAGCGAGATACTATTGACGTGGACGGACGTGTCATCTGGCAGTCGTCGTGTGTATTGGAACGTCGCGCTGAAATGATTTATTTACCACTTGCAGCGACTTCTGGTGGCGGGGTCCCTCCGAATCTACCACCACTACCTCCGCACTTACAACCGTCAGCACCCCCACTTTCCCCTCCACAATGTCAAACACAACCTCCTCCTCCTCCTCTATCCCTAGCAGATCGGACCTCCACATTCGTCCCACGGGCCAACATCTCCTCCACCTCTACCATATCTCGACCATCTGTAATGGCGTTATATCCCACGGGAATATCAACAAATACACCGATCAAACAGGAGGACACGTCACCATTGGTGTGTAAACGATCACCAACCTCTCCGTAAGGCAAGTACCAAAATGTTTAAACATACTCTAATGCTACCCACTCACTATACTATGTTCCGTACTTTGTTTATTCTTTGGCGAATAAATCTGATTCTAACAGTGACGGGGACGAGGTGCTCGACGAGTCTTCCACGGTCACAATTGAGTCTTCCTTTCTTTCTTCTTCTCCATATTCTTTTGTATTCTCTGAACTTCGTCGACACCGCTTCTTCTTCGGTCTCCTCTTTTCTTTCTGTCAATCATGATAACATGGACGTTAATTTGACACGTTTATTCTCACTGCCAGGAAAACAAATGAGGAGTACAAACCCTGTTTCGATTGAACTTGTTGGTCAAAGAAACTGCCGAACACACTATATATCGGTAAATATTTATCTTTTTCCACATAATGACACTCAACTAAATTCATATCATCCGGAATATCACCCATGAACATATCCCCTATTGTGTGTCTAGGTGTCAGGCGACCATGAAACAGACTTAAATACCCCCACAGCGCATTCCAACCATACAGAAATTCGTCGTGTGCCGCATCGATAGCCTCCTTCAACCGCGACATTTTCCCCGTATCCAAGATAAACAATTTTGGAAGCCATCCACTCTTCCTATTGTATGCTCACCCACTTTACATCTAACAAACTCCTCCAAAGTATCATATAGAGTACCTTTCGGCATACTTATATGCTCTAGATTTAATTTCATCGGATTCCCTTTCCTGATTTCATATTGCGTTTTAATTTTTTTTAACCACCACACTTCCTTCCCAAAAGTTCACCCTCTCCCTCTTCATACACACACACTTCTGCCTGAAATTCTCTTTCGCAACATGAATGTAAAACGGACCACTAAATTCCCCGATCCTTAAAATCTCGCAAATCTCAGACTCATCATCGGTCACGAAACTGTCACCTCCGGAAATTTGGACAATTCTTTTTTTTTTATTATTCTAAATTGCAAACGGAGTCCTCTCTGGCAGTGATCACCCTATACTCTCCCTAGGTAGATTTTGTTTCAGGGCCTACAACTTATATCAGAGCATGCCATATGTAATTCCTAAGAACTTTGCAACTGAATAGTGATCATAATGGGACCCCTGTTGGATCCCTGCCTGTGCACATGTCGTACTAAGAACTTTGAATAAGGGCATTCTTTGCCAACGCCATACTGGGAAAGTTGAAGGTTAGTTGATGTCTAACCGTCCCAGACATATACAAATACCCATCCGTCTCCGCTAAAGTGATAAATCCCAGGCGTAAGCCCATGGGATATAACATGACCCTTGTTCCCAAGCATAGGATATGGCGTCATCAGCACACATATGGCTGAACTTCCTTTTATTTCCTTTTTGTGGTTTTGCCCTCCAATCCGCCACTATTCCCCCCTCCTTTTTGAGACCCGTGGGCGAGCACTGCACAGAGCAAGGAACCTCCCACTTGCTGATAATCTGACTTTAAAACGTCATGCTCGAAGCTTTTGACTTCAGTCTGTTACCCTCATCGACACCCTCACCAGAGACGATCGCTGAGATTCTTCGGTGGTAACAGCCCCTTCTTACGAAGGTAAGAATAATCTTCTGTAACTCTCTAATCTTTAGTATGGTAACTAACTAACTTCTATATTTCAAGTATGGCACACTTTCTGCCCATACACTACCACCCATACAAACACCAGCATTTACACTAACATACACACCCAGGATTAGCTAGGATGATAATAAGTAAATTCATTGGTATGGTGACACACCTTCATTGGTAGGAGAGCTATGTTGGTATTAAACGAACTAATGTCAGAAGGGCCATATTTGTACGCCTGCCCTTATATCATTGTTTACACTGTACAAAGTGAAGGATTCATATCCGTTAGCATAGCATCTTAAAATGTAATGAACTCGAAACCCCCCAGGGGTCAATGTAATCATATTGTAAGCATTACTACGCCTTAAAAGCTTGTAGGTCATGATTCTTGTACCACATCTTATTCTTATTCTTTGTTTGTTTTGTTGCTTATTAAACTATAAAATCCAACGTCTTGCTTTATCTGTTACCCCCCATGATTTCCAATAATATATGAGTCCACAGTGACTACTGTTAGCCTAGAGGTTTACTTTAATACGAAGACTTAAGAAGACCTGGAGCAGTCGTGCGTATGAAGGCACTCCTGCCCCCACAGTAGAAAGAGACGTCTAGGATTATACTATTCAATGTAAGTATTCCCCACACACATACGCAAACACTCCCATCTCTTTTGGAATACCTCTCGCAATTACACTTTCTCCCCCCCCCTTTAGGAAGTCACTAGTTTTATACTTTATGCACTAAGGTAGGCAAGGCTAGTCCGTAGGCATATCAGAGGAAGGTATGTCTCCTACTCTTCCCGTGAACTCCGTATATGGATAAGCTAGGTAGAGTAGAGTGACCGGCCGACGATCCCCACCACACAGGTACGCACCTGTGTGCCTCTGTCTCACCCTAGGACGTGACAGATTTAATGGTGGAGGTGCGGGGCACCTCTTCAAACTGCTATTGAAACTATCCGGGGGCACCTCTTCAAACTTATTGAAACACCCGCCGGGGCATCTCTTCAAAGTTCTATTGAAACTATCCGGGGCACCTCTTCAAACTGTTAGTGAAACTATCAGGGGCACCTCTTCAAATTGCTATCGAAACTCTGGCGGGGCAACTCTTCAAACTGCTATTGAAACTTAACGGGCAACTCTTCAAACTGCTATTGAAACTTAACGGGCAACTCTTCAAACTGCTATCGAAATTCAAATCTGTGTTTAGAGGATAATATATATATATATATATATATGTCGTCACCTGTTTCATAGGCCACACCCTATATAGGACAATACCCTACACACTGGTTTTGTTACTTTGTACCCTTACACCTATAAGTTCCACGTTACTAAGTACATGATTTCTTTTTATTACTATGTATTTCCTTTAATATCCTAACCTGTAGTTGTGTAAGCAATGCATGTTACTATGTGTGTTAGTAAATGGAAGATTTGCGTAGGAGTGAAAGATTAAGGTTACAAGCTAGACGGCAAGCGCGAATTCCCTGCCTTAGACCCGAATGTAGAGACCCTCTTGACGACCAATTTGGTGACCATTTACATTTAGAACCTATCAAGGAAGAAGATCCTACGGTTTTCTATAATTCGGAAGAAGTTGCAAGTCCAAAAACTAACATGCCTAATGATACAGAGGATTCTAACCCTTCCGCAGGGTGTAGGAACAGTAGAGTTCCCTCAGTACATCCAGATACCTTTTCTGGAGGACGAGGCGAAAACATCAAACAATTCTTGCAGACTTACGAACGCGTAGCGTCTATATTAGGTTGGTCAGAACAGGATAAGATTAAGTATCTCCCGGCCTATTTGAAGAACGCGGCGTCGGATTATTGGGAATTGCATTGCGAAAGGTTGGAAGCTTTTAATTCTTTTTCAGCTTTAAAGACAGAATTGGAGAAAGCCTTCTCCTCCATTTACCCTGAAGGTGACGCCCTGTTAGAATTAAACGCTAGAAAGAAAGATGACGTAGAGACAACAGAGCAATATTTCTATAGTATTTTAAAGCTTTGTAATAGAACTGACCCACACATGAATGATGAATCCAAGATTAACTATATTTATCGTGGGTTACGCGAAGAACAAGTGGAACGTTTAGTTCCCATGCAGCCAAAGGACCTTGACGAACTCTTAGCAAATATGAAAATAGTAGAGAGAGCCAAGAAGCAGGCTTCTCTTACAAATAGGGCGTTAGCCAAACAAAAACAAGAAACAAAGGTACAAGCACCTAAGTTCGATACCCCACCAACGCGAGCACCTCATAGTGCAGGTAATAGGTACTACGCTAATAGATCCACTCAAAATGCACAATATTATAGAGGGAATAGGTCCCGAGATTTTGGTGAACCCAGGAGGGACTCGAACCCAAGGTTCAGTGGGAACAGAACAAACGAGAGGGCACGTTCTTACGTGACTCAAGCACAGAATCAATTCCCTGGACAGTATAATCCAAATGATTCCCGACGAAATATGCACTCTACGAGAGGGCAGTCCTCTCACTTTTCTTCCCGTAATTCTCAACATCGCAATCCTCCAAATATAGCTAATACTAACTGTTTTTCATGTGGCAAATCTGGGCATTGGGCCCGAGAATGCCGACAAAGGCAGAGAAATCCAGGTATTTCTCGTGGCCGCCCTCCCTACCGAAATGAGGAGCAGCAAAGAAATCGCAGGGTTGCATTTGATAATACTGATAGAAATAACCAAACATATGGCAATAGACGTCAATCTCCTGCACGTCTTGATAGAAGTCCAGCTAGAGAATTTCCAGCTAGACGGCAAAGTATTGAACGTACTACCCCTTCTCCTAACCCAAATGCTTAAGGGCGAGGCGCAACACGCCTAGGGGTCGTCTCGCACCTAAAACAACGCATGTTAATCCCCTACAACATTTTAGGTCAGATCCGCCACTGGGTCCCCATGTTGAAACGGACTATATACGTCCCCATCTTCCTGTCAATTTGTTTAGACGACAGTTTCTTGGTCTTTTAGATACAGGATCTCAGGTAAGCATATTGGACGCCTGTTTATTACCTCCAGGTTATAATGTGAACCGCAACGCCATTGGATATGTTAGTATCAGTACCATAATGGGTTTAGAATCACAGAACTTGCCTGTATGCCGGTTATTTATTATAGTGAATAAGGTAAAATTATGGGTAAATTTTGTAATTATGCGCCGTAACCAGAGGAATCGGGATAAACTCCCCATGGTCTTGCTAGGAGCCAATTTCTGGACAAAGCATATTAAATGGGTAAATCCCTTTGAAATTTGCCTCAAGGCACCTAATTCCTTTTTTAATTCTGAATGCATCGTGAAATTGACGTCACCAGCAGCTAGCGGTGACCCACGCGCAGTTATGCACGCCACTGTACATGGTGAATCGCTAGGATTCCCGTATCTTATTAACTCTTTCAAAAAGACTAAACGTAGTGATTTGAGAAATCAACCAGTGCCGAGTTCGACACCAGATCAGGGTGATACCACTTTCCTTTCTTCCTATGGACCTTTAATCCAGCTTGAAGACCCATATCTTGGGTTAGGCGAATATATGTATGAGGTTTTATTACAGTCAGTGGGATGCGAGGGCTTGGAAAAGATTTGTAGAGAGAGTAGGAAGGCAAAATATGTAAAGTCAACTGCCCAGCAAAATCGGAATAAAAGGGCGATTGATAGAACGCCGATGAGGAAGTCTGGCGACGAAGATTTGATAAGGCAGGATACTGGGAAACCGCAAGAACCAGAGCCTTCCCCCTCCTCCTTCTTGAATCGCCGGATATCCCCTCCCCCCACCACGCCGCAAACCGCAGCTGTTACTAATAACAACTTGCACTCAACCTCAAGGGCATCCACTTTGTGTCAACAAAGTCAGACGAAGACCATAACTCACGACTCAACAGGAACCTTAACGCCAGATGGAAAGTATGCTTCTTTTACAACGTTTTATAAACCGCCTGTTGCATCATCATTACCCGAGAATACAGACAGAGCTTCACTTGAGTTTATAAATTCAGGCCTTGAAAAGACTTTCCCTTCTACGTCTTGTTGCGTTTCAGAGCCTTCAGTAAAGAAGAAGAAAGAGTTAAAATTCTGTGCCATCGTAGCAACAGACACTCTTTTGCCCTCACGGCAACACACATTCATTGCTATTAGCTATCAAAACCCTTCCACCGATATTGCCATGAACTCTGAAAATATTCTTGAAATTAGTGATGGAGTTTACTCCAAATATAGGTGTTTAGTTCCTCGCCTACTTGTAATACCAAACCAAGTATACTCAGTTCCAATAGTTAATATGGGGTACAGTCAACTTACTATTCCAGCCGGAACAGTAATAGGGAAACTCGAACCAATTCTCACGGAATCAAGTAATACTACAGAGGTAATTGACATGGATAATGGGATGAATGATGATGATGCATTTGCACATATTGTTCCATGTAACGCCATTGATCTTGATAACCTTCGTAGTGGTACTACGTTAGGTAAAGGGGAATATCACGACTTAAGTAAGGAATTGGATATTAATCCGGAACTAACCGAAGAGCAGCGACAAGCAGTTATTAGTTTAATGACTGAATATGAGGATTGTCTTGCATGGACAGTAGATCAGCTACGAAAGACCAATGCATACGAATTTACCTTACCCTTGAAATCAAATGACCCCGTTAGCAATCCACCATACAGGGTGAGCCCAAAACAACGGGATGTTATTAGGCAAGAAGTGCAAAACTTGCTGGACATCGATGTAATCGAGAAAAGCGAATCCGCGTATGCATCCCCTGTAGTGCTCGTACCAAAGAAAAATGGAGAACTCAGAGTAACTATTGATTTCAGATCTATAAATAAGCTAAGTCACCAAGACGCCTATTCTTCGGCTTTACCTCGCATAGACTATATTATCCAATATCTGGGAGGTGCACAGTATATTACCTCCTTGGATGCGCGAAGCGGATATTGGTCCATTCCAATTGCAGAAAAAGACAAGCACAAAACAGCCTTTGTCACCAGCGAAGGTCTGTACCAGTGGAAACGCATGCCAATGGGTTTAAGTAGAGCCCCAGCAGCCTACCAACGCTGCATGGATCAAAAATTTGCTTCTATGAAATGGAATAGCTTAGCAGTATACCTTGACGATCTAATAATTTTCGCAAACACTTGGGATGACATGATGAGTAGACTAACAGAAGTAATGAAAAGACTTAGGAAGAACAATCTTTCTCTCTCCCCGACGAAATGTCATTTTGGGTACCACTAGGCTGAAGTCTTGGGATTTATCGTCGGAAGAGATGGTGTCAAAACAGACCCAAAGAAAGTAGAAGCCATAAAGGAGATTCCAGAACCACGGACTTTAAAAGAAGTACGAAGATTTTTGGGAATGTGCGGTTACTACCGCCGCTTTGTTAAAAATTTCAGCCACATAGCACGACCTCTTAGTCAATTAACAAGAAAGAATGTAGCTTTTCATTTTGGTCCAGAGCAGAGACAGGCCTTTGAGACACTGAAAGAATGTTTAATGACAGCTCCAGTACTGAGGCACTTTGACCCCTCCTTGCCTACAGAACTCCATACTGATGCTTCTAATACGGGATTAGGAATCGTACTATGCCAAGTTCGAAACGACCCCGATGACCCCTCCGAGAAAAAGAAATTAGTGAATCCTATAGCATACGCAAGTAGGACCCTAACAGGACCTGAGCAGAATTATTCAATTGCCGAAAAGGAAGCTCTTGCAGTAGTATTTGGTGTCACACATTTCCATTCCTATTTAGCAGATTTTCCTTTCACTGTAGTGACTGACTCGCATGCCCTTTGTTGGCTAAAGAAATGCAAGTCTCTCGTAGGGCGTTTGGCAAGATGGAGTCTGAGATTGCAAACTTATTTGTACACTGTAGTCCATAAGTCAGGAAAACTTCATTTCGCCCCAGACTGCCTTAGCCGGATACCCAGTAAGGCATTGTCTGAGAAAGAAAGAGAAGACATCGAAGAAGGAGCTATAGTTGCCTTTACCCAGGTAACTCCCTCTCCTTCCCCACCACTTACAGCTCCAAATGGGTATAACATTCAAGAAAAACAAGAGAGAGATCCACTTCTAAGAAGCATTATTGAATTAAAGCAGAAAGATCCCAACGAATTAAGTGTTAGGCATTATGAGATAGAGAATGGCATTTTATACCGACGTTTCGGCAACAAAAGCATGTTAGTAATCCCAGAAGAGTTAAAGCTTACTGTACTTAAAGAAATGCACGATAATCCACTTTCAGGAGGACATCTTGGGATCACCAAGACTCATGGAAAAGTATGTGAAAGATTTTATTGGACTAACATGAAAAAGGAAATAGAGGCATATGTAAAGGGATGTCCCCTTTGCCAAGAAAGAAATAGGAATACAGGTAAACCACAAGGATTTTTGAAGCCCATACCCGTAGGTGAGCCTTTTGCTAGAGTAGGGACAGATATAATGGGCCCTCTTCCGTTATCCAAAGGATATAGGTACATTATTACTGCCACATGTTATTTAACAAATTGGGTAGAAGCCAGATGTTTAAGGAACCCCACAGCTAAGACTGTAGCAAAGTTTTTGTTAGAGGAAGTTATTTGTAGACACGGATGTCCCCGTGAATTACTTTCGGATCGAGGATCAGTATACATGGCGACAATTACTAAGGAATTGCTTGAACTTATGAAAATAAGGCAGATAAATACTACTGCATATCACCCTCAAACTAATGGAAAAACCGAGCGATTTAACCAATCCCTTGCTACTCTGCTAAGTAAATACGTTGACAAACATCAGAAAGACTGGAGTGATTATGTGAAACTTGGAGTATGCGCATACAATTGTTCGAGGGTTGATCACATCGGCCATTCGCCATTTGAGTTAGTGTACGGCCGGCTACCAGTGTTCCCTCTAGAAACGTTAGGAATCGAACCCCTGCGCTCCAATACTCCAAATCCTCACACCATTCAATTCAAAGAACACTTAGAAGATATTAGGGATATTGCAAGAAAGCAACATAGTAAAAGACAAGCATATGACAAGAAACGATATGATGCAAAACGAACTGAGGTCAAGTTTAAAGAAAATGATTTAGTAATGTTATATCAACCTGCTCACAAAGTAGGGTTAATTGAAAAACTAAGAAGAAAATGGAATGGTCCATGGAGAATTACAAAATATTTGGGAAACAACGTGTTTCAAATTAAGAAGGAAAAAGGTCAAAAAGAGCAAAGAGTAAACGATAACCGTTTGAAACGCTATTACCCTCCTAACCAGTGGTAAAAGATAGGAGGTTACACAGTAAGAAAAAAAAGGAAGAGAACAATCCACAAAAGGGAATATTTTGTTTTGGAAGTACGGAAACATATCGATTACATTCGCTTTCCCACCGAGAACGTAAAAGAACCAATCCTTATTTTGCTTTTAAAGGGGACGAAAGTAGAACCTCTTTAAAGAGGCCTGCATCCCAACAATAACAGGAACAATACAAAGGTAAAATTGCATGAGTCAGAAAAGTCTCCTAAGTTCCTTTTGGTATTTTATATCTAGAGTTGAATAAAAGAAAGGACTTCCAGGTATTACCTGCTAAAGTTTCCTTGCCATTGAACTTAGATTAATGAACTCTAAGTAGTCTCAAGAAACCCGGCAAAGAAGGTCTGAATCTTGTCAGGTTAAAGCTGCTACGTTTCCTTTTTTTTTTACTCTCCTCTCGACATATGACGTTATTATAACTCTCTTTTTCATCACCCTCTTATTCCTTTTAAATAAAAGGAGAATACTCAGGAATCCTGTCTACGGGTATATAATTACAAACTACCTCATTTCCCCCCTATTTTCATGAAATCTATTTCACGTTTGTGTGTGTGTGAGTAACGAGGACTGATCACCTCATTACTATTCATCCATCATTATCATATTTCTTTCTTTTAGACGTTTGACAACGATGCCTATTACCCTTTAGTAGACCAGGAAACGGACGTTCCGCTATTAAGCAGAGACACTTTTTGACCCATATCGTGGTAAGTTGTTTTAAATAAACACAAACCCAAAGGCAAATATCTTGTTCCGCAAGTTAAGAGGATTTGAATTCTTTATCGTCAAGTGTGTCCTTCCCCAATTGCCCATGGCGGCCCGCGAGAATGCGCAAATACCTTTGATCCCCTTGCAGAGAATTGAAGTACCTCAAGTAGTAATCGAATGGATTTATTTACTAGTAAACGAAATGATGTCAGAAGCTTTTTCCGACCTAACCATACCACAGATAGCGGGAATATTAGGTGAAAAGTCAATTCCCTTTCTAATACAAGTTTTAGGAAATCATTACCTGGTTAGCACTCTTTTTCCGCCTAAAGTGACCCCCCAAAAATGGTTTGAATGGGTTCGTCAGGAAGTAAAGGGAAGATTTGTTCATCACTTAAAGATTTGGAGACAAGAATATAATTTTAATTGGAAGCTAAGAGTTATGGAAGACAGCGAAGGTTGCGTCCATATCGCACCAATAACCCCCCAATAAAAAAAAAAAGGGAAACCAACTAAAATGCATGGTTACATATAAGCTCACTAACTAACGCAGGACCCTAGTATAAGTGTCGTAGGTGCACTAGTTTTTGTTTTGTTTCTTTGCAGTATTAATATAGCCAGCCGGCCAATTCAACTTGTAGTTGCTTCTCTTTCTACCTGCCAATATGGAGTTGCGTCTCCAAGGACAGTACGAGTATGTACCTCTCCATGTGAGAAATGGAAGAGTAGATTTTAGAGCCTTCCTATACTGCTTTACACACCCACTCTACACCACGGTGGATATATTGATGAGGAACGTTGAAATACGTGCCTTGGAGCCGGAAATTAACAACGCCTTGGAAAATCTAAGTGTGAAAGTTTTCCAAATTTATCTTAAGAATGTGATTCAGCAAATGTATTATTTAATTTCCAATTATGGACCGCCACCTCTCATGCAGCTTGTGCAGGTAGGCTATGGAAAAGTAACCCCTTGGAGATAGTACCTAGAACTCTCGTGGAATGACCAATATGCAGAGAGCCTATAAACAAGGCCACATTTTCTATCCGCAACGCAAACCACACGGTTATATTGCATCAAACAGAAAGGTGAGAAAAGCAAAACCTATGTTTTGGAAGCGTGAAAAGAACTTGCTTTTCAGCCCTGCAAAGTTGCACATGCTACATAGATAATATTGTTTAAATCATTATTTTCTTTTACTTTGCCAAAATTTTTATTGTTAGAAATCAACAAACGATTATACCGTTTGCGCCAAAGTTGAAAATAATCAAGAATACAATATTACTTTCAAATTTCAGATGTAACAATGCTCTATGGGTGGTTGGTTGAGGAGCCTTTTTAACAACACGGCTTATAGGGTGGCAACAATAATGATAGTACACATAGTTGTACTCTTCTTTTCTTTCATTCATTCTTCAAGACAGTTATTTTTCTTCTCTTTTATTTTCATTCGGTGTATTGCGAAATCTTGATTACTGCGAATACATATAAGTGCAATTAAATACCAGTTTTTTTTGTTTTACTATTGAGTATAAATGGTCACAACCCCTGAGAGGTTTTACCTACTTACTCCTTTGTTACTTTCCCTTGGTAAGTATACCATCATAATTAATACCACAATAATGTTGCAGTCATGCATGTAATATGAGCGGGGACCGGTTTTAATCCCCACTCAGGGTAAATAAATATACTTCATATAGTAACCGTATAAGAAATTATGAAACCCGGATGGGACATTATACCAAATTTCTATATTTTCCACCCTTTCGAGAAAAATTGGCACCTTTGGGTAACTAGGATAATAATTTTTTTTTGGTGAAGAAGAGGCTAAGGTAGCCAGGAGTTACACGGAAGAATTGTGCATAGCGCACCTCTACTTCCATCGTCGAATACATATGTGGATATATATATATATCTACATATTTCTATTATGATATTATGAATACTATGTTATATTTGGTTGGAAGGATCTGTTGCCTTTTTGCGTGAGAAACGTGTAACCAACATAGGTCTTAGACTTTTTTTCATGGGATAATTTTTTTTAACCTTTATTGCACAGATCCCCGGGGTTGGGCGTCATAAGTACAAAGAGGGATAGGGTTGGAGGTGTGAGATCCGTTACTCTTCATGCCCTTTCGAAGAGTCACTGATCCCACACATCACTCCTCATAATGAAGGCGACTATGCCTTAACGTCATGTTCTTTTGTTTTAGGATTCCCCATATAATTCTTCGTTCATCCTGAAGAAACAGGTAAGCATCCACGAATAAGTTTTTTTTAATTATCACTTGTGCTTCACAGACATTCCATTTTGGTATATATATATATATCCTTTTTCTTTTCTCTCGTCTCATTTTGTTCTATGTTAACTCTATGGACTTATGGACCCTAATTATAAACGAGGCCCCTAATAGAGATATAAACTCTTTTCATCTACACGGTTATTTACCTCCCCATTGCACAATCAGTTTCTTTGACGAAGTATTTTTCTTCAATAGATTAATTTTATGTGAGAAGGCATATTTGTTAGGATTATGTGGCCATTCCAATGACCCCCAAATCCCTCAATGCGAGGTTAGACATTTGAAGGCTGGCCCACATACACTTCATATCTATATTCTAAGGGACATACATCTTAAACACCTCCATACCTTGTTTAATAAGTTAGTAATCTTTCAAAGCCGATGGCTCTGTGGAGCTCATTCTCGTTTAGCCTTTGGCAGAACTTTAGACGAACACATGAGAGTCACCGATTTTTATGAAATCTGTATACTCTACCAAACTCCCTGTCCTGTTCACTCCGGACATTAAGGTAATCCATAACAGTACCTGCCCAATTAAAATCCAGGTGAATCATTTTGTACGTCAACCTCTGTATTTTATCAGGACTTATTCCTAGATTATCATACAGCACATTGTTATACAAATTGTGTCAGACGTAATATAGCTTCTCCCTTAATTACATTGTTACCACTACCTTCCTCGCACTTGGAAGCGTCATAGCACGCATCAAATCCCACGACCATTGAACCACTTTAGTGACCAACATTAAATGGTGTATTATCTTTTATGGCACCTCTTTGTTGTGAAACTAATGCTACAGTGTTCACCAAGTAAAATGTTCTCTTGTTACCATTTTGACACCTTTTGTCCCTAATGCTTGGGCATATATAACACTTCCCCTTTTTATTGTTACCACAAGATATTGTTATAACTTTACACGACCCTGAGATTAAATCAACTTTGACACGACTCCCTTCTAACTTTATTTCAATTATGGTAATAATTAACGATTGGATCAAAACCCATTTTGATACCCTTTTTACCATACCCCCTCTTAATAAAAGTATACAGGACCAAATTGTCCAGGTTGACTCCCCTGCTAGATTACAACGGTTTTTGGAGGCTAATTTAGCCCAACCAGTACGAACTCCTGCTTGTAAGGAATTATTTCTTAAACGAGTGGCTACCACACTCCGACGTTTTATCTACACCTGCATGGCCAACTATGGCCTAGAGTGGACCTTTGAGTGTGTATATCACCCCTCTGACAACAGTCTAGGATTATTTGCATATTAGGAAAATGGAACCCTCTGAAGAAAGCAGTTTAACCCCTAATGAAATCGTTAAACAATTTGCTGCTGAACAACTAAATGAAGCTTCAACTGAAGGTGATCCTTCTTCCCCATCTTCAGAGACCTTACCTTTCTTGCCACAAACTACTTCTAGTCCACTTACGTCTGTTGAAGAAGACGTTGTTAATGAATTAGTCGCATTACATGATACCTTGCCTTCAGATAATGATCATCTAAGTTTAGAGGATCAGGCACAACCTTCTACATCCGTGCCTGGACCTAGCCAGTCTATAATATCGGAAATTCTTTTTCTTCAACCACGTCCTGTAGAGAGTTTCTCGCTTTCATACTCTCCAACAAGCCGAGTAAGCTCAGAGGATGAGGCAGCATTCCTCTCAGTACCTCCTTCTAGTCCTGCCTCAAGGAGTGTAGGATCAGCATCGACCCTAGTACGACCCTCTACAGTGGAGAGCGACACCTCCCAAAGTTTTAGAACAGGGTTTACTTCGCTATCTAACCGTACTAGAAGTACCGAAGGATTAGATTGTTCATCTGCGGATGAAGCGCCTGTGCATTATCGTGAAGATCCTATATGTGACCCAGCCATTAACGAACTAACTCTTCACTTCATGACACATGATTTTCTAGATGCTTTTATTACCCCAGAAAACCCTCATATACTCTCAGGAATAAATATTTTCCATAGAGTAGCCCCAGGTCATAGACATGACCCAAACTATGTGTTAACCACCGTCCCCTTTTATATACGAGAAGGATTAAGGCTAAGACCAAACCTTGAAGAACGGCATGCCTGGCTACATCAATGCGCCACGCAGCTACAAACATTTGTCCATGGCAATGTTTTAAATTTCGGCGACCGTTGGACTTTTCACTGTCTTTGGAATAGCCAAGATGGTCAAATATACTACTTCGGCCGACCCTCTAGGCAAATAACAGGAAAGAACGAGTTGTAAGGCTTTCCTCGTTCCTGTCCTTAAACAACGACGTTTTTTTTTAAAAAAATAAATTCTTTGGAATTTGCACTTGGCAAGGTAGAGTGATGATCGTCATTTCTCTAGGAGAAATGAGACTATCCCTACTGCCTGACATTTAAAGTCACGATAATTATTATTGTTATAATTCCCCTAACGCTTGCATTTTTATGGGTACATCCCTGTTTCATATTAATCGTCGATAGATGATACTATCAGTAAATTGTTACACTGATATAACATTCAGAAGACACAAGTAAATAATCTTCAAAATCGCATTTTGGTTTTTGTATAGCATATATAAGGAAGAACGATTCTAATATCTCTTTAAGTTACAGATTGAGCCTTAATGATGACTCCTTCCATGTTCTTGTTGCTGATTGTAACCATTGCAACCCAGGCAACGGCGTTGGAAGATCCAGAAAAACCTGCCATCAAGTTGATTAGTGGTGGATACTGGAAACCTTTAGGTAATGTAGTGGTATATGAGGCCTCCGTGCCATTGGTCTATGAGGAAATGTTAACCAAGCCACCCTTGGTGGACCCACTTCTGATGGATATGGTCACAGCCGAAAACAACAATATGTGTAAGGAGCACGATTCTCTTTTTTGTTATATTGATGAGCTAAATGATAAGATGCAAAATGTACTTTATCAACACGTCAATCAATCTCTGTGTGATTTTCCCACCAGTGAATATTTTTCTGATCAAGTGACACGTAACAAAAGAAGCCCCCTACCTTTTGTAGGAACTTTTTTTAAATGGTGTTGTGGAATAGCTGTCACTTCTGATCTTGACAATAGTGTTACAACAACGCGTAAATTAAAGGAAGCAGTTTTGCGGATAACTCAGTCACTAAAGCACCACAATGCTGACATCCACGTGTTACAGTCCAACATTGCCAGTATAGCGTCACAAGTTAATGAGTCGTTAGCTTATGTAGAAGACAAAATTGATAGACGAGCCTTATTTGAGAAACGCCAATTTGATTCCTTATTAAACAAATCAGAAGTTTTGGAATATCAAATTCTTACAGAACAACTAAGATCTCTTATTCTTTACAAACTATTCTTGAATATAATGGTAGAACAGGAATATAGAGATTTACAAACTGCCTGTTTTCAAAATAAAATTCCTATGGTCTTAATCAAACCCACCATTTTGAGACAAGATTTATTAACCATTACATCCAAAATAGCAGGAGAAAATTTTAAGTTGGCCTTACCCATTAATCAATTAACCAAGTATTACTCTCTTCCCATTTCCCACTGCATGTTTTCTGATACCCAAGTAGCCATCCATATCAAGGTTCCCATCGTTAAACGAGGAGACCCTATTATCCTAGAAGAATTTCAGACGGTCCCCTTTCGATGGAATGACTCCACATGTACTTTGGTTCACTCCACCAGTTATGCAGCCATAACTCAAACTTCAGTTAGAATATTATCAGGAAGTTTCTTATCCACTTGTGACCCCCATATTGACAAGCTGTGTTATCTTCCCCGCTACGGACATGATGCTGTATTAGGCACAGGATGTCCACTTAAAATAAGACAAGGAGCAACGATTGAAGAACTAGCTAAATTTTGTACTTTCTCATGCATCTCTGGTAATCCAATAATCATTACCGAAATAAATCCTGATAGGTATGTTATTACAAATCCGCCTGATTCAATAAATGTTACTTGCAACGGACAAATACGACGTATGCAAACTCATGGTAAACAGCCAGGAGCTGCAGAAATTGACCTCCCCTGTCAATGCTCTGTAGAAGTGAACAATGAAATTTCAATTCCAACCACTTTTCCTTGTTCAGCTAATGCTAAAGATAACTTCCAAATTTCTACCATATTACCTGCAAGTTGGTCTCACATTCCTACCTTGAAAATTACAGATATGCAAAGAAAACAAGAGAGATTAGTTTTTAAATCATACGATGATTGCTTAGATAAAAATTGGACTAGGAAAATACCCTATATAAAAATATCTCCAGTAAAAGAGACTAAAATGGAAGAAGAACGAGTCATGCGAATGGAAGAGATAAATGAAGTTCTATCAGATGTAGGTGATTCGTTAGTACCCTCCGCTTCTACCCCCACCACATTGTATGTTTGGAATATCGCTTTAACCATAACCACCTTATGGTTACTCTACAAAATGCAGCACACCTCACGCACTATCCAAAACATTGGGATCCCTATTGGCACAATGGCTGTAGGCAAAGTAGACGCACATGCGTGCGAACCAACCTTAATTGAAACGGTAGCTGTTTACTCTGGAGCTATCGTCATTATAGTCGTAGCCGTTTTCGCTCTTTATTTAAGTTGGATAGTATTCATCAGGAAATTATGCTGGAAATGTAGACAGTCTACCGAAACACAGTCACCACCTGCGATTCCATCAGCCCCAAGTCTAAGACTTATTAACCTAGCAGAAGCCGAATCATTTACCACCAACTCCAGCCGACCATCTCCCAGCATGAGACATATGAAAAAGAGTAACGGTGAAACCGTCATCTCACCAAGAGCCCAGGATACTTTACTGGCATGACTAGTATATCTTGTGTTTCTTCTCCTCAGTACCAATGCAAATTCTTTGGACATACCTTCATACGTTATATCAGGCTTACACACAGAACAAACAGATTTGCCAATCTACTATGAGACTTCTTTACCTTTATTATATGAGTTCACTTACGAGGTATTTAAATTAGAAGACACTTATCAGTGGCAATCCCTAACCTCTCCTATACACAATGATACATTCTCAACAGATTCTATATTGTTGGGATGGCAATATTTCAGAGCAGAAAAAGTACACGTTAAAACTCTGTTTGTAGAGAAACATAGTTATGACAATATCAAAGAACGTATTTATGAATCCCCTGCTAAGGATTGGATTTCTTTAACTAGCTCCAATCTCAATGATATGCATTCCTTCAACTTGCTACTACATTCCTGTCAGACAAAACTTGCACACCCATCTGTAATACACTTCAGCCAAATGCGGAACGACCTAACTATTCTTTAACATAGGATAAGTAATTTCAGTTATTCTCTTGTTGTTAAATTAGAAAATTTGGGTCAATATTATAATTTACCTATTTTGGAATGTGTGATTTCCAAAGAGAAGGCATTAATCGCACTTAAAGTACCTTTAATGAGACACAATGTTCAATTGAAGAGTTGGAACGTCTCTCCTGTTTATTTTCGTAGGAAAAATCAAATCTGTAATGTAAAGTCTATTCAAGAACCCCTGTACCAGGTTACCCTGGACGTACCCTTGAAAATATTGTATGACCCACATTGTGACTTGAGTAAAGATAATCTATGCTTCGTAACCCCAAGAAAGGTCAGTCTCTCTGACATTGATCGATGTTTCTTAGCACATATAACAAATCATGTTATGGAAATTCGCCAACATTGTTTAATAGAATGCTCTTTACATACTCCTACAACACCCATATACGCTTATAATGTTTCGACCTATGCCTTTATCGGATTGGATTCCGAGTATGAAGCCATTTCAATAAAATGCAAAGATATTGTTGTGAGATTTCACCCATCTTATAATGATGGAGTTTTGCTTATCAATGTGGGATGTCAATGTGAATTGCAATTGAATGATAGTCATCGTCTGCAACCCATTTTCCCTTGTATACTGCCACTTCTTACCCTCTAGGGCTGTTACCCCGACTGCATACACTTATTTGGGAAAATAAGTAAATTTTAAGGAGGAGGAGATTGTCACCTCCGGAAATTTGGACAATTCTTTTTTTTTTATTATTCTAAATTGCAAACGGAGTCCTCTCTGGCAGTGATCACCCTATACTCTCCCTAGGTAGATTTTGTTTCAGGGCCTACAACTTATATCAGAGCATGCCATATGTAATTCCTAAGAACTTTGCAACTGAATAGTGATCATAATGGGACCCCTGTTGGATCCCTGCCTGTGCACATGTCGTACTAAGAACTTTGAATAAGGGCATTCTTTGCCAACGCCATACTGGGAAAGTTGAAGGTTAGTTGATGTCTAACCGTCCCAGACATATACAAATACCCATCCGTCTCCGCTAAAGTGATAAATCCCAGGCGTAAGCCCATGGGATATAACATGACCCTTGTTCCCAAGCATAGGATATGGCGTCATCAGCACACATATGGCTGAACTTCCTTTTATTTCCTTTTTGTGGTTTTGCCCTCCAATCCGCCACTATTCCCCCCTCCTTTTTGAGACCCGTGGGCGAGCACTGCACAGAGCAAGGAACCTCCCACTTGCTGATAATCTGACTTTAAAACGTCATGCTCGAAGCTTTTGACTTCAGTCTGTTACCCTCATCGACACCCTCACCAGAGACGATCGCTGAGATTCTTCGGTGGTAACAGCCCCTTCTTACGAAGGTAAGAATAATCTTCTGTAACTCTCTAATCTTTAGTATGGTAACTAACTAACTTCTATATTTCAAGTATGGCACACTTTCTGCCCATACACTACCACCCATACAAACACCAGCATTTACACTAACATACACACCCAGGATTAGCTAGGATGATAATAAGTAAATTCATTGGTATGGTGACACACCTTCATTGGTAGGAGAGCTATGTTGGTATTAAACGAACTAATGTCAGAAGGGCCATATTTGTACGCCTGCCCTTATATCATTGTTTACACTGTACAAAGTGAAGGATTCATATCCGTTAGCATAGCATCTTAAAATGTAATGAACTCGAAACCCCCCCAGGGGTCAATGTAATCATATTGTAAGCATTACTACGCCTTAAAAGCTTGTAGGTCATGATTCTTGTACCACATCTTATTCTTATTCTTTGTTTGTTTTGTTGCTTATTAAACTATAAAATCCAACGTCTTGCTTTATCTGTTACCCCCCATGATTTCCAATAATATATGAGTCCACAGTGACTACTGTTAGCCTAGAGGTTTACTTTAAGACGAAGACTTAAGAAGACCTGGAGCAGTCGTGCGTATGAAGGCACTCCTGCCCCCACAGTAGAAAGAGACGTCTAGGATTATACTATTCAATGTAAGTATTCCCCACACACATACGCAAACACTCCCATCTCTTTTGGAATACCTCTCGCAATTACACTTTCTCCCCCCCTTTAGGAAGTCACTAGTTTTATACTTTATGCACTAAGGTAGGCAAGGCTAGTCCGTAGGCATATCAGAGGAAGGTATGTCTCCTACTCTTCCCGTGAACTCCGTATATGGATAAGCTAGGTAGAGTAGTGACCGGCCGACGATCCCCACCACACAGGTACGCACCTGTGTGCCTCTGTCTCACCCTAGGACGTGACAAAACTAATGATTATAGGCAGGTAATATTGTGGAGCATGACGACTCGCACATACAAACTTTTTCATTTTCCACATTCGTTTCGAACCTACATTTATAGCTTGGTCCGTAAAACCACTTCGCCATCGAAAACGGATCGGCGTCATCATGTTTACCCATTGTTATTAACATCTCCCCTTTACCACCAATCTCCACTTCCACACAAAAACCCCAATATGCAGTGTCGTTTGACCTAACACAATCAATCGAAACAAATAAACGCACCTTCAATCCAACCTGTAACGATACAAACGTTTATATTATTACCAAACTCTAACGTACCACTCGAACCAAACACATTTTCCCACTAACCTCCAGTACCACATACTTACCTACTTGTTACTGCAAGCACCAAAAATCAACCAAACAAACTCATAACACACATCGACTCGGCACTCACAATATATACACTCACACCAAGGACGCCTCGACACATCCCCTTCTCCCAAACACGTACCGACATTCATCCAACCACTTACGTATTCACGGAACGCACTCCCATCTACATTTTATGCTCACAACCTTGACAACATACCACGGACGGACAACCTTGCCGCACCTACAGACATCTCACTCACCTTGACATTAGCATTCCGATTCAAACCACTTTTACTGACACACATTCCCGAGCGTCGCGCAACGCACTACGAAGCTGTACCGACAAACGCCTTTGGCTCCAGACTTGTCGACCTTGCAAAACAAGCATCTCACTCACTTGTACGTGTTACCCCATCTCTTACAAAACCACATTCCCGACTGTATATACTCTAACACTCATTACCTATTCACCTCACATTTTACTCGCCTTTCCTTCTCAATAACGCAAACACATTCCAGATTTATAACTCCGTCTTATTTATTCTTATCTATCACTCGTTTCAGATATCGCCACCATCACGGACCATCGCACCGTCTACAAGAATCAGCGCCACGGAAACCTATGTAACACCTTTCAATCAGCAATATACCATAACATCTACAGCTTTATATTTTTTCACAACACCTACGCCAACGACACACACACACACCATGTTTTACTCATACCTTCTAGTTCCTCTGTCGTCCGGATAGCTCAGGCGGTAGAGCATTAGGCTTTTAACTTAATGGTCCATGGTTCGAGTCCCTGCTCGGGAAAATCTTTTTTCAAAAACGTCATCCTCGCTTCTTATGCTCATCTACAAACTCGTATGCTTTCGGCTACTTATGCAACCTCCCGCCCGATTGCGTCATACTCTCCTACAACAATCGGTAACCTTCAATTATTAAATACCAAGCTCATTTGCATAATTTCAAGGTAAACAACTTTTATAGCGTATGGTTCAACTACTCCCAAGTTTTCTTTATACTCCTTCCCCAGCCCAAAACAACCGAAACGCCAACCTTCCATATATGGTAGATAGAACTTTCCAATTCTTAGATTTTGACGTAAACCAGAGTTCGAAGAATCTTACGTAAGTTAGATAACCCCTCCAGTGACAAGCCTCTTTGAGTAGTATACAAGCTCACTTTTCTTCCTCCAAAGTTAGTTCTTAGTTCTTTACACCGAGAGAGAAAGAGTGTTAGAGTCTTCAGTCTTAATCCAGTGTTTAGTTCGAACCCAGGTTCAATACTGAGTTTGGAAGTTAACGTCTTAGCCAGTGATGAAGCTTTATTCACGAGGATATTAGAAGACATAAGGTAAAGTATGTACTTCTGTACATCTTTGTATATCAGTAGGCCTAACGTGACCATGTAACTTTATTGTTTACTATAAACTTCAAAGGAGAGAAAGAACACTCGAGCAGTCAGATCGCTATGTAGAATTCAAACTATCACTCATTGAGAGTGTCTACAACAACTGATGTATACTTTTAAATACTGTAACCATTTACCATAGAATATATGTTTATTAAGATTATCTACGTGTTTCTCTTCTTATTGTCTTGGTTTAGAAGGTAATTCCATGCAAGTTCTTTTCCAGAAGTCATAGTTTTAAGTCTTAATTCTTGAAAGTTAAGTGGTGGAACCTCCATATGCCCTTTTCTCTTTGTATCCCGTTCTCTTCTGCCGGGAGTACAGACGAGGAAAGACTGTGCAGCCCAAGAACCTAGTTCTGTGTTTAGGTGAGCACAGACTCTGAAATTGGCCCAATGATAGACTTGGAGGTCTATGGTTAGAGTCAGGGTCCGTGACATCTTTTAACAACATAGCTTAAAGGGTGGCAACAACGGTTGTACTTTTTATTTATTTCCATTCTTCAAGACAGTTGTTTTTTCTTCTCTGTGTTTTGCGAAATCTTGATCACTAAGAGTACAAGTGCAATTAAAAACCAGTTTTTTATTATTAAGTATAAATGGTCACAATCCCTGAGACGTTTTACCTACTTACTCCTTTCTTACTTCCCCTTGGTAAGTATACCATCGTAATTGATATAACAATAATGTTGCAGTCGTACATCTAATTTGAGTGGGGGCCGGTTTTAATCCCCACTAGGGGTAAATAAATGTACTTCACATAGTAACCGTACGAAAATGATAAAACCCGGATAGGACATTGTACCAAATTCTTATATTTTTCACCCTCTCGAGAATTATTGACATCTTTTGGTAAGTAGTAGAATTATTTTCTTTATTTCTAGTGAAGAAGAGGCTAAGGCAGCCAGGAGTTACAATGAAGAATTAATTGTGCGTAGCGCACCTCTCATTCCTTCGTCGAATACATATGTGGATATAGAATTTAAAATTTTGGGTGCGTCAGCACTAAAGATATTTTGCACCCGTCACATTATACGAGGTTCAGCCCCTTATCGTTACACATAACAACTCTAACGTTGCATAACTAAAATCATAAAATATTAAAATCTTCTGACTTTCGTTAAAAGCTGAGGCTGTAAAGGAGCACTCAGCACAAATAAGAACAAAACACAGAACAACACAAACAAAATTATACTGGCTATGGGGCCAGTCGCCAGAGCCTCGTTAGTCTGCAGTGCAGGGTGTACTTTGTGGAAGTGAGGTTGACTATTGGGTGCACTACGTGGAAGGAGAACCCCTTACACCCCATGTGGATATATAAATATCTACATATTTCAGTTATGTTATTATGAAGATTATGTTGCTTTTGGTTGGAAGGATCTGTTGCCTCTTTGCGTGAGAAACGCATAACCAACATGCGTCTTACTTAAACTTTATTTCATGGGATTTTTTTTAACCTTTATTGCACAGATCGCCGGGGTTGGGACGTCATAAGTACAAAGAGGGATAGGGTTGGAGGCGTGAGATCCGTTACTCTCATGCCCTTTCGAAGATTTGATTTTGAATTTAAAACTTTAGGTGCGTCATCAGTAAGGCTATTTTGCACCTGTCACACTATACAGGGTCCAGCCCCTTACCATAACTAAAATAGCAAACTGTAATGCCGTGTTGTAACTAAAATCTTTAAAATTTTCTGACTTGTTAAAAGCTGATAATTAACGATTGGATTAAAACCCATTTTGACACACTTTTTACCATACCCCTCTTAATAAAAGTATAAAGAACAAATTGTTCAGGTTGACTCCCCTGCTAGATTACGACAGTTCTTGGAGGCTAATTTAGCCCAACCAGTACGAACCCCTGCTTGTACGGAACTATATCTTAAACGAGTAGCTACCACACTCCGACGTTTTATCTACACTTGCATAGCCAACTATGGCTTAGAATGGATCTTTGAATGTATATCACCCCTCTGACAACAGTTTAGGATTATTTGCATATTAGGTAATGCAAATTACTTCCGAGGTAAGCGATTTAACCCCTAATGAGATTGTTAAACAATTCGCTGCTGAACAACTCAATGAAGATTCAACTGAAGGTGAGCCTTCTCCCCATTTGAATTTGAATTTGAATTTAAAATTGTGGGTGCGTCAGCACTAAGGCTATTTTGCACCCGTCACATTATACGTGGTCCAGCCCCTTATCGTTACAAATAACAACTCTATCGTTGCAACTAAAATCATAAAATATTAAAATGTTCTGACTTTCGTTAAAAGCCGAGGCTGCAAAGGGGCACTCAGCACACATAAGGACAAAAAACAGGACAACACAAACAAAATTATACTGACCATGGGGCCAGTCGCCAGAGCCTCGTTAGTCTTCAGTCCAGGGTGTACTAACGTGGAAGTGAGGGTGACATTTGGGTGTACTACGTGGAAGGTCACCCCTTACAACCCAGGCCCCTGCCGAGTACGCTCCGCCTACGGCGACTTGCAGTCTCTGACGTTGCCATAGTGACGATCGCTCAATTGTCCGCCCAACCATATGCTTGGATTCCGATGTGCACTTTGAACTATGCAAACAATAAACACACCCACACGTGTTGTGCGACGTTGTTTCGCTGTGTGATGACCTGTGTTTTCCAGCTGTTATAGTGTCTTTGTATCTTATTCAAAACTAGTTATGTGTCATTACTATACGATTCTTTTTATATGCCTCAAGACTTCGTATGTTAGTGCTCCAACTTTTTGAATGCACAAGAGGCTTTGACCTAGAATTATTTTTTTTCTCTCCGTGTTTTTTTTCTCTCCATGGTGATTGGTGATATGAATATTTTGGTGATATGAATATTTTGGTTATATGGATATTTTGGTGAATAATTTGGTGTATTGGTGTTCTACGGGTTTGGAATTTTAATAAATGATAATTTTAAATCTAACCTCCTCCGGACATAGGTTGGTCGACCATCGAAGAATGGATAGATTAACTTAACAAGGGGAATATAGAGATATGGATATTACAAATACGTGAAAACCTCGTCATGATAACATTTACGCTTGTTTATTTCCTGGAAGTGTCCGACCAGAGAGTGATCCCAAGAATGCGCAAACTTTGTAACTTCCGTGAAGCAATGACTGAAAGGCGAATGCGTGGATCTTACAAGATCCAGCGTGTTCGAAAGGTGTAGTAACCTTTCCAAGCCAAAGGTTACAAAAGGAAGCTCGCTCCCCGAGCTCGCTCTCATTCAGCTCATTTTGGATCATTCGTCTCACTAGTCGCTCATTACTCTTGGATTACTCTACGACACATTACAACTTACTGAACTACGACGACGGTACACGAAGTTACGGCTGCATAAGCATGCAGCCAGTCGCTCGGGATTCCTCGGATCAGTGAGCCAAGGGTCACAGTATCGAACCTTGGCATCAGTCACAATTCGGTCTGCAAGAAGAATCTGGACAAGAACATCAGTCGCCTACCTGGTATGAACAAGCGTAAATAACCTTTTAATTCAACCTTCCATATCTCATTCCTCTTAATCGGAGCAGGTTCAACTGACAAGTATAATTAAGCTCTACCTAAAGTGTATTATTGAAGCATCCCTCTGACCTCAGATACCATGTAAGACGGGATTACAACAATATATACTCTAAATCATTCGGAATTCTCCTCGTCACGAGGTTCTATTAATAAATTTTATTCTTAGTTGCTTTAGAACCAAGAACACTCTCCTGGTCTGGAGGTGCAAGTAAATAATCTTTCGCAACTTTCCTGGTCAGGAAATTCATTAGATAAATTTGAAATCTTTGGTAACATTAATCCAGGAGCACGCTTCTGGTCAGAAGGTGTACTTTAATATCTTTGTGAATATAGGATACATATCAGTTCGGAGTCTGAATACTTGCAACATTCGGATAAAGTTAATGGTTTCATTTATTGGTTGGTTGTTGTAGAAATTATTGGAATAGTTAAATTAAGTTATAGGCCAAACATATATTTATAAATTCCTTAAGTGATGGTCTATTGTTCTGCTTTTATGATATGAGTAGCCGGCGGCGCTTATAAAGGGTAGACATTTGTTCCCCTATTATGTTAAGAGAATTCCACGTGGACATTTGTAATGTATGTGGCCGAAGTGGCATTTATAAAGGGTAGAGATTGGTTCCCCTGTTATTGTATTATGAATGTTTTGAGGTAGATGTTGGTAGTACACTTCTTGAATTCCAAAGAACATAATGTAAGAGTGAAAAGATTATAGAAGCAGGAATATGGAGTTTATGACTAATATATTAATACAGCGTTATTCATATGTCAGTGTCACATTTGGGGAACATCGTGTGCATGATGTATGAGACGTGCAAGTCCGAATCACGTACGTATGGAATCAGAAACTCTCAAAGTTTGTGTGAACGTGAACAGCGCATGCTGTGGTGACGCGGTTGACCGCTAGGCGGGAGCAGTGTACAATATGGCGTTCTCAGGTAACGAGAGAGCATTTTGCGTGATACAGTTTGCGAAAACCGAGGTTACTGTGACTGTTCAGCAGCGATTTCGCACTCGTTTTCAGAAGGATCCACCAGATCGAAGGAATATCAAGAAGTGGTATGAAACTTTTGAGCGCACAGGGTGTCTGTGTCTACCTAAACGACCTGGAAGGCCGGGACGGTCATGCGCCACTGTTGAAAGTGTTCGTGAGTTGTTTGCACGCAGCACTCGGAAATCGACAAATTGAGCAAGTGTGCAGCTGGGAATGTCTCAGTCGACTGTGTGGCGTATTGTTCGCAAGCAACTGATGAAACCGTACAAACTGCAACTTGTACAGGGGCTCACAGAAGGTGACAAGGAGGTTCACACAAAATCTGCCATCGACATTTGATTTGAATTTGAATTTGATTTTAAAATTGTAGGTGCGTCAACACGTAGGCTATTTTGCTCCCGTCACATTATACGGGGGCCAGCCCGTTATCAATACAAATAACAACTCTAACGTTGCATAATTAAAAATCTTAAAATGTTCTGACTTCTGTTAAAAGCTGAGGCTGTAAACGGGAACTCAGCACACATAAGGACAATACAAACAAAATTATACTGGCCATGGGTCCAGTCGCCAAAGCCTCGTTAGTCTTCAGTCCAGGGTGTACTAACGTTTGGTTTGGTTTGGTTTGAGTTGGTGTTTTAAGTCCATTTTATGCACAGTAAGGCTAATCGGGACTGGACCTACAGTTTAAAGTGGGATCCGAACCACTTGTGCCTCCACCGGGTATCGAACCCGGGACCCCTTGATTACAAGGCAATGACGCTACCACTGCGCCATGGGGGAGGCCCTGTGTACTAACGTAGAAGTGAGGTTGACATTTGGGTGTACTACATGAAAGGTCACCCCCTTACACCCCGCCATCGACACGCAGGCAGCAATGGCAGACGATGATAATTTTGGTGACACACTTGTTTTCAGGGATGAAGCTACGTTTCACTTGTCAGGGAAGGCTAACCGTCACAACGTGCGAATTTGGGGAACCTAACACCCACATGTGACAGTCGAGCATGTGCACGACTCCCCAAAGATCAATGTGTTCTGCACCATGGCGAAGGACAAGGTTTACGGGCTCATTTTCTTTGCAGAATCCACAGTGACTGACACCACTTATCTGGATATGTTAGAACAATGGCTTATTCCCCAAGTGACAGCAGACAGAGGTAACTTCATTTTCGAACAGGACGGGCCACACCCCACTTCCATCAACTGGTGCGTGCGTACCTGAACAAGAACTTACCGCGAAGATGGATTGGACGCATTACTGACGATGACGTCGCATTGTTTCGGTGGCCGCCAAGATCCCCAGACTTCACACCTTGTGATTTCTTTTTCTGGGGATATGTGAAGGAGAGGGTGTTCATTCCACCACTTCCAGCTGATTTGAACGACCTCAGAGTTCGCATTACAGCAGCGATAGCAACGATAGACCGTGACATGCTGGTGCGGGTGTGGGCAGAATTAGACTATCGCCTGGATATCTCTCGTGTAACCAAAGGTGCACACATTGAGCACTTGTAAGGAATGACAAACAAACTTTTTGAGATTGTCTTTCGTTTTTCATATCATTCATGCTGATATGTCATGTACTTATTTCACAATAAAACTCAGAAATGTGACATTGACTTATGAATAACCCTGTATACTCTGTTCTGCTTAAATCTTGGTTACCAGTTGTAACTTTGACTTTTTTTAGACGCATGTTTATTACCCCAGGTTATAATGTGGACCGTAACGCCATTGGACATGTTATATGTTATCAGTACCATACTGGGTTTAGAATCACAGAACTTGCATGTATGGCGGCTGTTTATTATAGTGAATAAGGTAAAATTATGGGTAAATTTTGTAATTATGCGCTGTAACCAGAGGAATCGGGATATACACCCCATGGTCTTGCTAGGAGCCAATTTCTGAACAAAGCATGTTAAATGGTTAAAGTAGTGTAAAATACAATATTATAAACTCGAGTAAGTATGAGCCCCCCTCTGGCAGATTTGCCTACACTTAAAACTTGCTCAACATGCCCATATGAGCTTTTTGCTCAAGTGTGGAACCCCGTCTAATCCAAGAATTTTGTAAAAATGCCCTCGGGAATTTCCTGAGAAAGTATGACCCCCCTCAGATTGATTTGCCTACACTTATAAAAGGCACTTCTGTGAGACTCTTGTCCATAATTCTGTCAAAAATATGTTTTTTTTGATATTGTATGATATCTTAAGTATAGTAACTGCTATAGTGCCCTAGCATGTATAGATTTCAAAATATTAACAAAATTGTTAATATTGCACTTTTCAGAAAATTAGGCATTTAGAGCTTAAATATTGCATATATCAGGAAAATTATAGAGACAAAAAATGTAGAGAATCATGCCTAGAATATGCCTACAAAATTTCAAGTCTCCAGTACTGATAGTTTTTGTAAAATCTCAAATTCAAAAAATTATCGATTTTACAGTAGATGGAAAATAGCGGAGCTGACTCATCCGGAAGATTTATAGCCTTTTATGCTGTATATTTTAAGGTACCTTCACGATAAAGAGATTTTGCATTACATATCAGCTAGTATTGTGAGAGTGGCTGAAAAGTGTGGGTGTGTTGTTGCAGTGCTCCTCATATTTTTTTTAAAAAAACACAAAAATATAGCAGATTTGCATAAATTGAATTATAGGTTTGTTTGATTTAATATACAGAATTTTTTAATATTCATATCAAACATATTTACATACACACACACCCACACACACACACACACACACACACACAAAGCACATTGTTGAACCCAACTGATATTTTTTATTAAGTATAGAGTTTTGATTTGAACCCCAAAATTTTATATAAATACCAAAGCCATAAAATATTAACACACATACACACACACACACTAAATATACAAAACACACTGCTGAACCCAACTGATATTTTTTATTAAGCATAGAATTTTGATTTGAATCCCAAGAAATTGTATATAATAAACAACAACAAAAATGCCAAATCAAAAATATTGTAATCAATGCAATAAGAATATATCCAGCCCCAATTGGGCTAAGCATCAAAAGATTTGTAATCCAGACAAATGCAGAACTCCACAAAAATTTGCCCTAAATGCCATAGAAAATATAATCTGGAATATTTCACATATAAACATAAAGGTACTTGCTCTGCACAGTCATCAACATTGCCCCCACAACCATCTACATCTGGTCTGAAAAGGAAGCATGAAACACCTGTTAATGCTGGACCAGCAAAGCAGCCACGCTATGAACCCGTCCATAGCAGTTTTAACAGCCAATTAAGGGATTTCCTGTGTGTATCAGAGCAAAAATGTGGTATTAAGAATTTTTTGAACAGTATAAATTCTGATGTGCAGGCAATTCTAAAGGCACAAAATGGCTCTTATAAGCTGTCCCTCAAATTGTTTACACAATATAAGAAACCAAATGGCACAAAATTTACACAGCCCCACATAACAGAAACTGTACCTGTATACTCAAATACAAATTCAGACAAAATAATAAGCAATTTGATAGATCAATTGAATATTAAACACACTGAATTTGCTGCAAAAGAATCAGGATGGAGCCTATGCGGATCTCCACACAAGCTTTATGTTAATATTTCTGAATTCAAACCATTACAAGGATCTACATATCTGCCTTTACCTGCCAATATTAAAAACAAAAGAGCCGTGGTTAATATTGAAAATAATGATGAGAAATGCTTTTTGTGGTGTATTTTAGCTGCTTTGTTTCCAGTTTCAAGGAATCCTCAGAGAATAAATTATTACAAACAACATGAACATGATTTTGATGATGCAATGGAGGGTTTAGAATATCCAATATCTGTCCAGAATATTGACAAATTTGAAAAAAAGGCCAGGAATATCAATGATAAACAATTATCTATTAATGTATTTATTTGTTCCACTGGCCGTGGCAATTGCTTGATAGCACCTCTCAGAATCAGTATATTTGATGATGATTCTGCTGTTCCGATTGATCTGCTCTTAATTGAAGGGGATGGCACAAATCATTACACTCTGATACATAATCTTGAAGCTTTAGTGAGAACACAATTAGACAAATCCAATACAATATTCAAGTTGTGTAGAAGATGTTTAAGTGTATTTGATGGTCAAAAAATAATAAATGGGGTTCGGGAAGTGAGTGCAGAAATTGCTAAAAACAAGTTAATTGAGCATCTGAAATACTGTGGCAATTATAAACCTGTTCATATGGTGATGCCTAATCCAAGTGAAAATTCCAAATTCAAAAAGTTTGAAGCCTTGTTGGAACACCCAGCATATATAGTCTGTGATTTTGAATCAAACCTCAAACCTCTTGCATTCTGCAATCCAGATCCTGAAGAATCTTCAATTACACCATACCAGCTACATGAACCTTCCAGCTTTTATTATGTGATTGTACAGGATGGAGTTGTTACTAAAAAAGATTTATACATGGGAGCAGATGCCATCAAAGAATTTGCACAAAAAATAGAAAATGAGTGCCATAACATAGCATCTAATGTTTTATTAAAATCAAAACCCATGTTGCCTTTAACAGAGAAACAGATTGAGGATTTCAACAATGCAGAAAAATGCCCGGTATGTGATTCTGAATTTTCAGATACAATTATCAAGGTGAAACACCATTCTCATACAGATGGTAAATTCTTAATGGCCCTGTTTTTGAATTTTTTGAATTTAAAATTTTGGGAGCGTCAGCACTTAGGCTATTTTGCTCCCGTCACATTATATGGGGACCAGCCCCTTATCATTACAAGTAACAACTCTAACGTTGCTTAACTAAAAATCTTAAAATGTTCTGACTTTTGTTAAAAGCTGAGGCTGTAAACGGGCACTCAGCACACACAAGGACAAAAAACAGGACAACACACAAAATTATACTGGCCATAGTGCCAGTCGCCAGAGCCTCGTTAGTCTTTAGTCCAGGGTGCACTACGTGGAAGTGAGGTTGACTTTTGGGCGCCTTAGAAGAAGGCCGCCCCTTACACCCCTTAATGGCCCTGTGTAATAGCTGTAATATTAAGATCAAGAGACGAAAATTTATCCCTATATTTTGCCATGGAGCATCCAATTATGATTTCCATCATCTGATCAGGTACGAGGGGTTTGAGAAGCATAATTTAAATATTTTAGCTGAAAATGATGAAAAATATATATCTATTAACAAAATAATTAAAGTTAATGGTGTTCCTATTCACATAAGATTTCTTGATTCTTACAGAATTTTATCGGCTAGCCTGGCTACACTGGCCACTCAATTATCTGATGATCAATTCAAAATCACATGTGCTTTGTTTCCAAATCAGGACCTGAAATTAATTAGGCGGAAGGGTGTATATCCATATGACTATGTTACAGATTTTTCTAAATTTGATGAGTGTGCTCTGCCACCACAACAAGAGTTTTACAGCAAAATCAGAGGATCTGGAATCACTGATGAAGATTATTACCATGCCCAGTTGATGTGGAACAATTTAAAATGCCAGACATTTGGTGATTATCACAGGGCATATTTAAAACTTGATGTGACCCTCTTAGCTGATATACTGCAGGCATTCAGAAAATCTTCCATGCAAAATTATGAACTAGATCCAATATATTTTTACAGTGCCCCGGGCCTAGCATGATCTGCAATGTTTTTAAACACTAAAATGCAATTGGATCTGATCCAAGATCAAGATATGTATCTGTTTATGGAACAATGTATAAGAGGAGGCATGGTGCAATGTTCTCAGAGATATGCCAGAGCAAATAACAAATATATTCCTGATTATGATCCAGCACTGCCATCAAATTATATACTGTATGTAGATGCAAACAGCCTCTATGGTTATGCCATGATGGATAAACTGCCATATGCAGGGCTTGAATGGGTCGAAGATTTTAATATTGAGAATCTTAAGGATTTTGATGACAGAGATTATGGCCTCTTCTTAGAGGTTGATCTGACAATTCCAGATAATTTACACAACAAATTTTCTGATCTGCCCCCAATTCCCGAGGTTCAGTGCTCACCTGGCTCTAAACAGAAGAAGCTCATGATGACATTGGAGCCAAAACAGGGTTATGTTATATATTACAAAAACCTCCAGTTCCTGATGCATCATGGTGTTCAAGTGACCAAAGTTGGAAAAGTTTTGAGGTTCAGGCACTTAAAATGGTTGAAGCCATATATTGATACAAACACAGAGCTTCGAACATCTGCATTGAGCCAATTTGATAAATCTTTGTTTAAATTGATGGTCAATTCTGTATATGGCAAAACTATTGAAAATGTCAGAAAACATACCGATGTTAAAATAATTACTGACCCCAGCCTGAGCAAAAAATTGGTTGCAAAGCCTAATTTCAATTATAGAGGAATTTATGATAAAAATATGGCACTTTTCAACATGAAAAAAACAAAAATTAAGTTTGATAAACCTATTTATGTAGGGGCTGTAATATTGGAATTGGCCAAATTACACATGTTAAAATTGTATTATGATGTGTTGAAACCTTTTTATGGTGATTGTGTAAAATTGATGTACATGGATACAGATAGTTTTGTTCTTGATATTAAAACAGAAGATGTTTATAAAGATATGGCACAGCCTGAATTGCTTGAATATTTTGATACCAGTGAACATACAAGAATTCAAACCCACAACAAAAAGGTGCCTGGCAAGTTAAAAGATGAGACAATTGGTGATGTTATTGTGGCATTTGCTGGGTTAAGGGCCAAGATGTACAGTTTTGAAACATGTAGTGGTGTTGTTGCCAAAAAGGCCAAGGGCATTGGCAAAGTAACTGTTGACAAAGAGCTCCAATTTAAAGATTATAAAAATTGCCTCAAGACCCAGAATTTAATAAGAACAACAGAATCCAGAATTCAGAGTGTGGATCACTTATTGACTAGCAATAATGCAAGAAAAGTGGCTCTGGACCCACATGATGATAAGAGATGCATTTTATCATGTGGCATACATACTCTACCATGGGGGCATTGTGATTTGAAAAATGGCAATCAATGCCCAAGCACAGAGCATGATTTGAAATAAATAAACATGCCTATGAACTTATTTGGGTTTAAAAAAAAGGTATTATGGACCTGCCGACACCACAACCCTCTTCTGATATGATATCTAAACTGAGTGGTTTGTTAATTATTCATCTGAACAGCATACTTACAGATGTTGATGATGAAACAGGCAAAATATTGTACATATTTAACAATAATTTAAATCATTACCAATTACCTGTAGGTGGGCAATTGCAATTTATTACAACCCCTGAGGGTAATGTCAAGATTTCAATAGGGAGAAATATTTATAGAATTAAGCACTCAAACATGATTTCTGGCACTGTATATACTGTTTCTGCTGGTGACTGCTTATATATTGAGGTCCCTGGATCATATGACAAGCTTATACCTTTTTTTATAGAATTAAGAATTAGATATTCAATAATAAATAACCACTAAAACAAAAATGCCTAATGATATATTTGGCCATACAAGGAATGAAGATCACAGTGATGAGATTCTGATGCTTGATGTCAGAGTCAAGAAATTAAGAAGTGATTTACAAGCTTTACAAACCACACTCAATGCCAGTCTTCAATTAGAAATTACAAATTTACAATCACAATGCATGGACCCTCTTCTTAAAATTGATTCTGAACTCAAATTGTTGCTTCAAAAATATACTGATTTGGCAACATTGGATAATTTTCAAAGTTTAGAAGAAGCTGTAGCAGCTCTTCAAGCCAAATTTAAGACCCAGGCCACCAACTCTGAGCAATTGAAACAGCAATTGGAAGAGCAGATAAATAATGTCCAGACACAGCTCCAAACAATTGTCAAAAGCATAAAATCACAAGAAGATTTTGATCTAGTGATTTCCACTCTAAAAGAACAGATTCAATCACTCCAAATACCTAATCTGGATCCTCTGCACAATGCCATAGCCAAGGTTAAAGAAAAAATTGAGACACTTGAAAATTTTATGAACAATTTGCCATCTTCTGATGCTTTGAGTGCAATAACTCGGAGTGTAGCAAATATTAAGCTGCAACTTGAAACATATGAAGATTTTGGAAAAATTCAAAGTACCATAACCCATCTTGAAGGTACAATAGCAGCAGTGCAAAGTGATTTGGCAAATGTACAAGAAACTCTAGAATCTCGCCTGCCCGGTATTGTAGATACTCTTGTTAGTGTCCAGCACCAAATCACAAAGCTTGAAAACCTCAACACTGAATCTGAACTATCTCATTTTCATCATTTGATTGATGATATTCAAACAAAACTTGAAATTTTACAACAATCCACACCCACTCAGGCAGATATAGCCCTGCTCCAAAATGCTATGCAAAATGTGGCTGATGCTTCTGAATTAAACAATGTAAAATTGGCACTTGAATTTTTGCAAAATACAGTATCAAATCTTCCTACATCACAGGAACTTAAAAATATTAAGAGGGCTGTGAATAGGATATTGAAATCAGAAGATATCAAGAATATCCAAGCAGAGATCAAACATCTCACTCGGACAGTGGCCACTCTACCAACCAATCAACATATTAATGAACTGCATGCCCTGTTTGAGGATATCAGAAGACAGGTCCATGATCTTACTGCTCAAAATTCAAAATTGGCAGTTGTTGAAAATTTGCAACAAATTGTAGCTAATATCAAGCAACAGCTAGGGACCATGGAATCTAATCAAGCAAATGCTCTGTCTGTTTTTGCCACCCAGCTTCAAGAAATTGTGCAACAATACAAGAAACTTATTGTGGACATAAAAATCAAGCCAGGCCATGATGATGTTGTTAGGACCATCAATGAGCACCTTGAATCTGTAACAAGCAGATTGCTTACAGCAGAAAAGGAAATAACAGGCATAATCGAGAATCCAAAACATACAGTAATTCTTGAATTGTACAGCATCCCCAACAAAGAATATGATTCTCCATTTACACCAGGTGGCAAAATATATATGCTGTCCCCTGCACAATTTTATTACCAGTTTTTTGTTGGGGGCACATTGAGACCAATCAAGATCAAATATTGGCTACAACCACAGGCACACCACTACCCCACCTTATCAATAACAAATGCTGATAACAAAGCAAAAATCACCAGTGTAGAATTGGAGGATTTTACAGATCCCAATACATTAGAAACAGCATATGTTGAAGATGATGGCTCTCTGGAATTTAAAATACAAATAGGAGACAAATTATATTTAGAAAATCCTGTAGTATCAGCTGCTGAACACCCCATAGTTGCAATATTCTTGTTTTCATATTATGTCTAGACAAATTATTGTTGATGAATTACATAGACAAGCCAGACATAATTTTAAGAGACTCCCAGTAGTTACAAAAGGCATAGATGATTTATGGCAGAGCGACTTGATTGAAATGGCAAGTGGACAGCTGAAAAACTTAGACAAAATCAACAAGGGCTACAAGTATCTGCTCACTGTAATAGACACATTTTCAAAATTTGCCTGGGCTGTGCCACTCAAATCCAAGACTGGAAAATGTGTTACAGAAGCCATCAGGACAATCATCAATCAGAGTGGAAGATCTCCGCGCTATTTGCAAACAGATAATGGCAAAGAATTTTATAATTCTGTGTTCCAACAATTTATTAAAAGCCAGTCAATAAAACATTATTCGAGTTACAGTGATCTCAAAGCCTCAATTGTAGAGAGATTCAACAAAACTCTAAAAAATCTTATGTATAAACAATTTACACTTCAAGGTAATTATAAATGGATTAATATTCTTCCAGAACTTCTACATAAATATAACAACTCGGTCCATTCTACAATCAACATGAAACCCTGTGAAGTAACTTCATCTGATGAGCAAAAATTGATCAGGACTGTTTATTATCCTAAATATCGGCCAACAACAAGAAAGGCCAAATACAGGGTGGGTGATCAAGTAAGAATCAGTAAATATAAGCACTTATTCAAAAGAGGCTTTACAAGAAACTGGAGCTCTGAATTATTTACAGTGGTTCAAATTAAACCTGGGACCTTAACACATATATAATAAAAGACCACCGAGGAGAAATTCTCAAAGGCAGGTTCTATGAAGAAGAGCTCAGCAAAACTAAACAGCCTGACACATAACTCATAGAAAAAATTATCCGCAGAAAAGGCAACAAGTTATTTGTCAAATGGCTAGGACTCCCAGAACACAGCTGGATCGATGCAAACAAAATAATAATATGAACATCTGGGATGTTATAAAGAGGCTGCCAGAACCTGAACAGCAGATTAAGAGAAATGGCAACTTGCTGCCTGATAATATTAGATGTCTTATTGTTGGGCCATCGGCTTGTGGTAAAACTACACTAATGGTTGATAATTTTTTATTGGCACCCAACTGGTTAGACTGGAAAAATAGGCACTTGTATGTTTTCTCTAAGAGCTTGGAACAATTAAAATATCAGCAGCTGATGAAGCTATATGATGGATTGGATATAGCCACTTTTGAACCAGATGTTAAGCCACTTCATGACTGTCTCGATAATTCTGTTGTTGTGTTTGATGACATTATACTGGATAATCAAAAGAAGGTTAGAAATTTCTTTACACAGGGCCGGCACAAAAACATTGATTGCTTCTACCTGGCACAGACTTTTTCAAAAATACCGAAGCAGCTGATCCGAGACAACAGCAATTTTATACGTGTGTTTCATCAAGATCATACCAACCTCAAACACATACATGATGAATATGTAGGTGGGGACTTGAGCTACAATGATTTTTCCAAGTTTTGCAGTAGGTGCTGGAACCAGGACAGTTATGGGTTTGTCACAATTGATATGACAAGAACACCCAATAGTGGCAAATATAGAAATAAAATCAACAATTTTCTAGACATTGAAACATATATAAACAAACATGAAAAGGCCAATTATTGATGATCTTAAATTAAGAGATTATCTTGTAAAAAGATTTAAGGGATGGAAATCACAGAACCGAGGAATTTATGAAAAATACAAACAAACAGAACAGCCTGTAATTGATGCTATTAGTGAATTAGGTAAAAATATTAAAACTGTTACAGAGCAAAATCAAAATTTGATCACAGAGCTTGTACCTGTAGCTGCAAGGAACATATTAGATTATCCATTCACCCCACTTTCCAGTATTCATACACCTAGTCCTATTGCTCCTAGAAGAATTGAAGCTACTCAGGATCCTATTGAATTGGGTCTTCTTGCTCAAAAATATTTAACCACACCTAAAGACAATAAAGATGAGGTGTTTGGCTTATATGCTGACACAGAGCTTGATGGTAGCATCATACATAGAATTGGCAATTTCAGAGTAACATTTATGGGGGATGATCTGATTGTTTATTCAGAATCTCGTCTCGGAGAAAAAGGTGCTTTTGTTAAGTACCCCGGAACACCTGGATTGTGGGAACTGATGACTAGGAAGAGACCTGGCAGCTATACAGATCAAGATTATGAATATTACAAAGAAATATTAATAAAATCAGATGCTCTATACCAGAACAATGATCCCACACAAAAAAGAGTCAAGTCAAGCAGTGGGGCAAAATACAATAATTTAATCAAGCCCATATGGTCACAGATCAAGACTGGCAGTGGAATCAAACAATACAACACCCTGCCTAAAGAATTTGTGTGGGTTGATGATGTCAGGAAACTTGTAGATAGGTTATTGGTGATACCTGGGGAGGAAAATGCTGGGAACCACAATTTTTACAATGAAAAGGTTGGAATTATGGACATGATAAGCACCAAATTATCTAATTTTATAGTGAATGACACTAAGGGGATTGGATATCTCATAAAAATTATTAATACTCTACCACCTAAATTTTGGAATATTTCTGAGGGTCGGGGCCTGGTTAATGACATTATAAACAAGCTGCCATTTGAACTACATATTCCAGGCTATCAGTATTGTGGTCCCGGTACAAAATTGGACCATAGATTAAACAGAGGGGATCCTGGTGTTAATCCCCTAGATGCTGCTTGTAGAGACCATGACATAGCATACAACACACATTCTGATCTTGACAAGAGACATGTTGCAGACAAAAAATTAGAAGAGGCTGCATTTGGCAGATTTGTAAGCAAAGATGCTTCTTTAAGTGAAAAAATAGCAGCATTGGGAACCACCATAGCTATGAACACCAAACAAAAACTGGGGTGGGGGTTGTGAATATGTATATAATAAACCTACAATGAAGGCCAAGGGTGTTATGTATCAAATACCTTATGCAGGTCTCAAATCTCTTGGGCCTATTGATAGCCTTTTGACCAAAAAGCAGCGCAAGAAAAAAAATTCTTGTATTGCCAAGGGCCATGGTATGAAATTGTTGCTTAGTACACCCCAATTAAAAAAATTACAACAATCCAGGAAAAAATCACATGTGGGGGGTTTCATATTTACTATCCCGGCCATCTTAGCAGCACTTGGGGCTGTTGGGAGCTTGGCTGGGGGATCAGCTGCCATAGCAAAAACAGTAATAGATGCCAAGAAAAATAAGGCAGAATTAGATGAAATAAAGCGCCATAATCTGGCCATGGAGAAACAAGGCAAAGGTGTTAAGAGAGTAAGTTTAAAAAAAACAAGAGCCGCTTACAAACCAAGATATTGAAGCTTTAATCAAGCCACTGGGCATCAAAAATTTTAGAGGTGTGTACATGTCTGATTCTTTGCCAGAACAACCACTCAACAAAGAGTGTGGCATTGTTAATTTGGATAAATACAAAAATCAGGGCACTCACTGGATTTGTTATCTTAAATATTTAAAAAATGAGGCATTTGTGTTTGATTCATTTGGAGGTGTTCCACCTGAAAATTTAATAAAATATTTAAAATCAGCTAATCTTTATTACAATAATGCCCGTGTACAAAATTTCAAAGATGTTAATTGTGGACATTTGTGTTTATCTGTTCTTAGATATATGTCTCAAATAAATAAACCATCAATTGAAAATTTTCAAAAAGCCTTGTGGTATTTAAAACATCATGGGGGTATTCCATCTCACCAGCCAAAATTCAATATTGAAACTCAAATTGCATGATGACATAGTGTATCCCAAAACAATAGCTCTCAGAGCATTTTATGGCATGTACTTAATCCCTAATATTACACACCACAACAACAAAATTGCAGTTGGTGATCAAAAAATTGTCATCACTCCAGGGCAGTATAATCTGTCCACTCTAAATGCTCAATTACCCAGAGGTGTAGTATTAACTCAAAATTCTGTCACTCACAGAGTAGAGATTGTATCTGCTACAGAAACAGTGGATCTGGGTACTATAGGAGAGCTGTTAGGCTTTGAGAACAACACAAAACTTGAAGCGGCCATCAAACACACTGCTATTAATATACCTAAATTCTTAGCCATAGAGACTCTGAATATTCACTGTAATGTGGCTGAGGGTATGATCACCAAATCAAATGGCATAGGCACTCACAAACAAACTGGCATCATTGCAACATTCAAACCTAATTCTGAATTTATGGAGCCAATCATCTACACTCCATCCCCAACATTATATTTTCCTGTGTGCCATAATAGAATAGATTACATTGAGTTGATGGTCACTAATGAAAAGGAAGAATTAGTTGATTTTGCTGGAGCCACAACAACTGCAATCATAGAGATTAATATTTAAATAAAAATACATACAAAAAAAATGGAAAATATTGAGAGTTATGAGCTACAATCATTCCCCCCAAACAGGAGGACATTTGCAAATTTAAATCAACCCAACACAGAGATTGAGGTTGATCTTGATGTAGGGGATGGCTTTATACACCCCCACAGAGCAGATCTATACATCAAATTTGATGTTGTAAAGCTCGATGGAACAGATTATCCGGCAAATTCAAATATAAGATTGGTGGATAATTTTGTGCCGCATCTGTTCTCTGAAATTGAGATCAGAAAGCATGGTGTTGTTATAAACAGAGTGGATTATCCCGGCATTACCTCCACAGCTTTGGCCACACTAAAATTATCCAAAACCGAGGCTTCTTACTACAAAATAGGTGGATTTGAGGCTGGTGATAAAATTATATCTAAGAACCACACAGTGCTGTTCCCTATGCGCCTGTTGCCAGGATTCTTCTCAGATTACAAAGATATTATGTGGAAGGGTGGTTTAAGAATCACATTTAGAAGAGCTGCCAATGATAATAATGCCTTGATGAGGTACAGTGCAATAAACTCCACAGGGGAAGCTCTGCCTAATACCCTACCTGATGAAGGCAAGTGCATTATTCAGACTATGGAGCTAAGAATCCCAGTTGTTGAGTATGAAGCCAGTTATGCTCTTAAATACAAAGCAGATATAATAAAAAGTCCACAAGTACCTTTACAATTTTATACATATCAATGTGTACAGAAGCCCGCAACTGGTACTTATTATGAGTTTGATGCTACAAATTCATTCTCCAGTATACAATATGAAATGCCGGATTTTGTGGTGGTTCTGTTTCAGACTGGAAGACACAATAATCAGGAAAAAAATTCAAGTAGATTTGATAACTGCAACATCAAGAACATATATCTTAAAAATGGCAGAAATGAGGTATTCCCTAGAGAAAATTATAATTTAGACATTTCCAAGGATGATTTCCTTAAATTATATGAAGCATTTACAGCATACAAAAGGGTCACTACTGGCAATACTGACATGTATTACACACCAGATGAATTCAAAACACAGAGACCCATGTTTGTCATCAACACTTCAAAAAGGAAACAAATTGTGGTTAATGGCAGGACAAACATTAAAATTATCTGTGAATTCCATGAGGCATTACCTGATGACACCATATGTAGTGTTATTCTCATAGGTGAAAAATCATATGTTTATGATGTAAGAAATGAGAGAGTCACAGAGCAATTCTAGAAAAATTATATTATCTTAATACTAGATATACAAGTTGAGCCTGGTGCCCAATTGAACTTAAACCGGAAGTAAATATGTATATGTGTGTGTGTGTGTGTGTGTGTGTGTGTATGTAAATATGTTTGATATGAATATTAAAAAATTCTGTATATTAAATCAAACAAACCTATAATTCAATTTATGCAAATCTGCTATATTTTTGTGTTTTTTTAAAAAAAAATATGAGGAGCACTGCAACAACACACCCACACTTTTCAGCCACTCTCACAATACTAGCTGATATGTAATGCAAAATCTCTTTATCGTGAAGGTACCTTAAAATATACAGCATAAAAGGCTATAAATCTTCCGGATGAGTCAGCTCCGCTATTTTCCATCTACTGTAAAATCGATAATTTTTTGAATTTGAGATTTTACAAAAACTATCAGTACTGGAGACTTGAAATTTTGTAGGCATATTCTAGGCATGATTCTCTACATTTTTTGTCTCTATAATTTTCCTGATATATGCAATATTTAAGCTCTAAATGCCTAATTTTCTGAAAAGTGCAATATTAACAATTTTGTTAATATTTTGAAATCTATACATGCTAGGGCACTATAGCAGTTACTATACTTAAGATATCATACAATATCAAAAAAAACATATTTTTGACAGAATTATGGACAACAATCTCACAGAAGTGCCTTTTATAAGTGTAGGCAAATCAATCTGAGGGGGGTCATACTTTCTCAGGAAATTCCCGAGGGCATTTTTACAAAAATCTTGGATTAGACGGGGTTCCACACTTGAGCAAAAAGCTCATATGGGCATGTTGAGCAAGTTTTAAGTGTAGGCAAATCTGCCAGAGGGGGGCTCATACTTTCTCGAGTTTATAATATTGTATTTTACACTACTGGTTAAATCCCTTTGAAATCTGTCTTAAGGCACCTAATACCTTTTCAATTGAATTTAAAATTTTGGGTGCGTCAGAACTAAGGTTATTTTGCACCCGTCACATTATACGGGGTTCAGCCCCTTATTGTTACACATAACAACCCTAACATTGCATAATTAAAAATCTTAAAATGTTCTGACTTTCGTTAAAAGCTGAGGCTGTAAACAGGCAGTCAGCACACATAAGGACAACAGGACAATTAAACAAAATTATACTGGCCATGGGGCCAGTCGCCAGAGCCTCGTTTGTCTTCAGTCCAGGGTGCACTAATGTGGAAGTGAGGTTGACATTTGGGTGTACTACGTGGAAGGTCACCCCTTACACCCCAAAAGTGTTGTAGAAAATAACCAAAATATAACAGAATTTTACCTTGCTTTTTACATGTTTTTTACCCCTGATTTTGTGCAATTTTCTTCGAAAAAAGAAAATGTGGTAAAAGTGGGAAATTTTTACCTTGTGTTTTTTGGCTCAGCACAAAATAAGGACAAAACACAGGACAACACAGAATAATACTGACCATGGGGCCAGTCACCAGAGCCTCGATAGTCTGCAGTCCAGGGTGTACTAACTGGAAGTGATGTTGACTATTCGGTACACTACGTGGAAAGAGCACCCTTTACACCCCGAGAATCATGGATTTTACGAAGAGAACAAGCATGAGGGTCAACCTACCATCCACGCCATCTGCAGTCTCGGTAAAGAAATCAAAAGCGTCACCGAACAGAACAAGGATCTATCTCATCACGGAGCTCGTACAACTTACCGCTCGCAACTATGCAGATTTTCCATCCACGCCTCTGTCAAGCATCCACACTCAACTCGAACTCAGGGGAACCACCACCATTGCCGAAACGTCAAGCCATAAATAGGCAGCACTTCATCCTCTTCTGATAAGATCGAGTTGGGTCCATTGGCGAGGAATTACCTGGGCATGGGGAATTTTGACAAAGGAAAAAGTGTTCGTATTATACCAGAGCATTGAAACCAAGGAAGGCGTGATTTGAAAACTCGGAAGTCATCTTTGAAGGAGACGACGTGAAAATCAATTTAGCAGAAAAGAACAGTTGGGCCAGGTACCCAGGCACTGTGGGTTTGTGGGAACTCACCACCAAAAAGTATCCCAAAGATTACACTGAGGAAGATGCCCTGTAGCAAATCAACGACGCCACTCAGAACAGTGAAATCCAGCAGCGGCAACAAATACAAGAATCTCATCAAACCCATTTGGAACCAAGTCAAGACGGACAGTGGCTTCAAATGCTACAACACATTGCCAAAGGAATTCGTGTGGTTGGACGACGTGAGATAGCTCGTGGATAGCTTGCTGGTCATCGCGGGCGAAGAGAATGCAGGCAACCGTAACTTCCACAACCAGAAGGTGAGCATCTACCATAACTAAAATAGCATAAGTGCAGTTTCGTGTTACTAAAATATTAAAAACATCAGTATTTCGTTAAAAGATGAGGCTTTAAAGGGCCACTCAACACACAAAATTTTACTGGCCATAGTGCCAGTCGTCAGTGCCTCGTTCGTCTGCAAAATGTAGTCCAGGGTGTACTATGTGGAAGTGAGGTTGACTTTTGGGCGACTTTGTGGAAGGGCACCCCTTACACACCCCGAAGGAGCTGAATTTCCTGCAAAAGCACATCACAGGGATGTTGCTGAAGACATGATTTCACGAGCCTCTAGTGACAACCTTCATGAAACGCATCATAACTGGCGATGAGACATATGTGTACGAGTATGACATGCAAACAGGATAAGAATCTTCGGAATGGTGCTTGAAAAATGAACCAAAAAAAAAAACCATGCCAATTTCACTCAAAATTTAAGGTCATGCTCCTTGTTTTCTTGATAATCGTGGTGTTGTGCACTCAGAATTCCTTCCAGCAGGACAAAGTGTAAATAAAAGAGTTTCATGTGACCATTGTGAGGTGTCTGCATGAGAATTCTTTTGATTTTTTGATTGGAATTTAAAATTTTGGGTGTGTCAGCACTTAGGCTATTTTGCACCCATCACATTATACAGGGGCCAGTCCCTTACCACTACAAATAACAACTCTTAACATTGTATAACTTAAATCTTAAAATATTCTGATTTCTGTTAAAAGCTGAGGCTGCAAACAAGCACTCAACACAAACAAGGACAAAAACAGGACAACACACATAAAATTATAAAAAAAGGTAAAGTGTTCCCCTGTGCTTAGCACCACACCATGAAGGCGTATAGGGGGTGTGGGGGTAACGCCCCACACTTTCTTGATCTAGTCGTGAGTAGGGGTGATGTGATCAGCACCACGCCCCTGACCGCCTTTACCCCCCAGGGTTTCCCCCCCGTAACCCATGTTATTCGATGCTGGGTGGGCGCCGGGGCTGCTTCCAACGTTAAAAAAGTTCCCGGATTTGAACCGGCCAGGGATCAAACCCGGGACCTTGAGCATGGTAGTCAGACGCGTTACCGACTGAGCCACCGCGGCTACTGGCCATAATGCCAGTCGCCAGAGCCTCGTTCGTCTGCAAAATGCAGTCCAAGATCTGCGTGAGAATGTTCGCCAGAAAAGACCAGAGTTATGGAAAGAGAATTCTTATATTTTGCACCATTATAATGCGTTGTCACACACGTCGACTCTTTTTCTCAAGTTCTTGGCCAAAAACTCAACACATGTCTTCGCCCAAGCCCCATATTCTCCAGATATAGCTCCATGAGATTTTTTTTTCTCTTTCCGCGACTTAAGTTGGCACTTCGACGAAGGCGTTTGTAATCAAATGAATCCATTAAAGGAAATTCGCAGAAGTAACTCGGAGCGATACAGTCTTCTGCATTTGAAAAGTGTTTTGAAGACTGGGTTAAACGTTGGCATGTGTGTGTTGCATCTGATGGGGTCTATTTTGAAGGCGACAAAATAAATTTTCATGATTAACCGCATATTTTGTGTTTTATTCACAAATTCCGGGTACTTTTTGTATGTAGTAGTACAACATTAAATTGCAGAAGGTGATTATTTTATTAGACTGAAGAAAATTACCTTTGGTACTCCTTCACGTAACATGTTACATGAAATTTTACCCATTGATGAATTTGAATTTAAAATTTTGGGTGCGTCAGCACTTAGGTTACTTTGCACACATCATATTATATGGGGTCCAGCCCCTCACCATAACTAAAATAGCATAATTGCAGTGTTGTGTTACTTGTGTCTGACTTTCGTTAAAAGTACAAAATTAGACTGGCCATAGTGCCAGTTGCCAGAGCCTTGTTTGTCTGGAAAAAGCAGTCCAGAATGTACTAAATGGAAGTGGGGTTGGCAATTGGGTGTAATACGTGGAAGGTCAGTCACCCCTGGAAGGGTCGGAAAGTCTGTTTGAAAATACATTTCTCCTTTCTGTGTGTTCACATTCCAAAACTGTGTCCACCGAAAACTGCAAAGAACTATTAACCATCACTTGAGAAAAAATAACCATATTGGTTTGGATGATTCATTTTTATTTTGCTTCAAGTCCGCAAGTTTTGGCTTACTGTGAAGATGAGGATGAATAGTGATCAGATGAAGTTGATGAAAGGACAATCACAAACACAAATAGACATCACAGAACACAGGCCACAGAGGATTATATTGACTACTCTGGGTCCAGTCGCCAATCTCGTTGGTCTGCAAAATGCATTTCAGGATAAACTATGTGGAAGTAAGGTTGATATTTGGGTGCCTTTCCAAAAGGTAACTCCTTACATCCCATACCACATGGGTACATATTAAATATTATCCTAGTGTACCTTTATACAGAACACTCATTTTATTAGAACAAACCATAATCAGAGGAATTACAGTTCACAAAACGAAGGATCTTTGCATACTCAACAGAAAAATCTGCGAGACTTCACCATCAGAACTCTGAGAAATTTGAATTTGAATTTAAAATTTTGGGAGTGTCAGCACTTAGGCTATTTTGCTCCCGTCACATTATACGGGGGTCAGCCCCTTACCATTACAAATAACACTCTAACGTTGCATAACTTAAAATCTTATGACTGCTGTTAAAAGCTGAGGCTATAAACGGACACTCAGCACACACGAAGACAAAAAACAGGACAACACACACAAAATTATACTGGCCATAGTGCCAGTCGCCAGAGCCTCGTTAGTCTTTAGTCCAGGGTGCACTATGTGAAAGTGAGGTTGACTTTTGGGCGCCTATGTGGAAGGTACCCCTTACACCCCAAAACTCTGAGAAAATAACAACACATCAGCTGGGGTTAACTTGCACCATTAGCACAACACCTAGTCTACTGAAAACACACAGCAGCAGCAGCAAGGGTAAAACATCAACCAGATCATCAAATTTAACAAACAGCTCGCTGGGGGACCAATCTGATCCAGCAAGGGGGAGGATCAATGGAAACTGCAGCATTGCTTGTAATACAAGTGCAACAAATATTGAAATTTGCTCCAACAAGCAATAAACAGCAGTTGCACTGACAGGGAGCACGAGCACAGAACCGACAGCTCCAACACCACTGCAAAATGCAGTCAGTGTGTATACCATGTGGTTGATATATGGATGTCTTTGCAAAGTGTTACACCTTACACTCCAGGTTGAATAGTGATAAAATTTATGAATAACTTGTTATATTTTGCATTGTATTTCTTCCACTCTTGGCTAATTTTGAAGATGATGATGAATGTTTGTAAAATGGAATAGCTGAGAGGAAAAAGAAAAACAAAAATGGATAACACACCAACACATGTCCCATGGAGAATTATACTGGCCATGGGTCCATATGCCAGAGTCTTGCTAGTCTGCAAAATGCAGTTCAGGGTGTACTATGTGGAAGTGAGGTTGACATTTGGGTGTCTAGAAAGGGTCCCCCTTAGACCGTAAAAACTACGAGATTGCAATATTGTTTTCTTTCTTGGAAATAGGAAAGTGAAGGTACAGCTGTCATATATGTACAATATTAATTATTGTGAAGTGATTTGGGTTATGCTGCCCAATTCACGGACCTGAACATAACTGAACATCTGTGGTCCGTTTTGAAGACACGAATCTGGCACATGCTTTCTCATGGAACTGAGTGCTGCACTGCATGAGGAATGGTGTAATCTGCTTGCTACCACGACCTCTATGACTATATTCCACATTGCATCACAGCTGTTCTGAGGGCAAAAGGTGGTCCAACACCATATTAATCTGGTAAGTTGCACTTTTTACAGGCTTTTCCATTAAATTATTAAGTATCTGTATAAAGCCTTTACAGACCAATGAACAGTTTTTATGTATTCATTGGACTCCCTGAGGATACAACGGAAGCTGAAAATAAAATTAAGATGAAGTGCCATTACATGTTGCTATGCCGCTCTCCCTTTGCTCTGCCAATGAAGACCCACATTGACAGGGTCCTTATATGCAATTGTAAAGCACCACTACAAATATAACTTGTAACACATAACGAAGCACCACAGAGGATTATCCTGGCTGTGGTTCCAGAGCCTTGTTAGCTTGCAAGTTGCAGTTCCCGAGGAGCACTAGCATGGAAGAGAGGTTGGCATTTGGGTGCTCACTTAACAGAACACCCCCACACCCCACGCTCTAAATTCTATCCACAGATTAGTTACTTTTCATGGAGGTTTTATTCAGAACAAGTGATCACACAGTAAAGAAAAAAGTGTCTTTTTGAATCAAAGTAACTATGGTCTTAGCAAAACTGCAGTGATCCCCTTGCAGATCTAATTGTTTGTCCATTAACAAATATACACCACAATAGAAAAAAATTCAGTGCCTCTGTAACAGATCAACCTATATTTTTTTTAGCTTCAGTCTTTTCTAATCACTTAATCTAGAATGTCTTTTAATCAGGTGAAGAGATCTGGAAGACAATGGCCCAACTGAACTTGCAAGATGAAGATAAATGACAGTTGTCAAGAATTTCAGAAACAGACGTCATCTTGGTGATGTGCAGAGGTATTAATGAAGACATTGGTAAAAGAATATTAACTCAAGCGATCCAAGAATCCATGTCAGGTTTTGCAGCCTGGAAATTGCGTGCTCCTACTTCCAACATGAATGGTTCACCTCAAGCTAGATGACAAGACAATCCACGTTTCCTGAAATGAAAATAAAAAGCATTTTTTTAAAAAAAATGTTACTTTAAGAAAAGAAACTGGTTCAATTTGAGCAACTCAGGAAAAGCAAATGTATCCATAGCATAGTGAAGCAATGGTATACACCAATTAAAGCTAATGAATTATATTTTAAACAATAAAATATTTGAGCATTCTCCTATTCAATTTTATGTCCATAAATTGTGTTTGATTGAATGATCGGTTTTATTTCATTTAACTTTTGGCTCACTGCGATGAGGATGAAGGTGATGAGATCAAATACAGAGGTTGTTCGCTTTATATCCGACCATTGTCGATTGGTGCAGCCACCTGGTGTATCATGCTGGAACTATGAGTCTGCTGGCGGGAGCAGTGTTGTGTCTGACCGTGTTGGTAGTGAATGTTATCAAATGGCACCGAAAATCAACCGGTATTGGGAGGGTTACGTAATGGCCCTTTTCCGTGCAAAGTTTTCATACGTATGCATTGTGAAACAGTGTCGGGAGAATGGGTTAACCCTCGGGGTGACTACTGCGAAAGCTATTGTGGCCCGTTACACACAACAGGCTCTCCTTGCGAAACATTCACCCACGAAAACCACCAGGAGAAGGGCTGCAAGCAAAGTGTCACCCATAGTGCGAAGGGGGATCAGTTGATTGGCATGCCAAGAAAATCCCCCGACTCAACGTGATATGGCCAACAGATTTCACCTCGCACCGTCAACTGTGAACAAAACAATTTGCAAGCGCCTCAGGTTGAACCATGTGCACCACCTTCAGCTGCGTCACATTGCCGAACGTAAGATGAACTGCAGGAAACTGTATGAAAAGTACCTGCCGGGTTCCAAATGGAATAAAGTTGTCACAATGGATGAATCATATGTCCATCTCACTGCTGGTGGTTACATTCGGGCGATCACATACCGTGACATTGACGGCAAGGGGCGCAGCAACTTTGTTCCTCAGTGCAGGGAAAGTTTCCCTCGTGGCTTTATGTTTGTGACAGGATTCGGATATGAGGGTAAGTTGATGATACGCAAGGTGGACAAAAAACGTGAAGGTGAATGCCAGATACTTCCAAGACTCCATTCTGACACCTACCTATCGGAGAGACATCCAAAAATTGTATGGAATGGACGTGAACCAGGTGATGATCCATATGGACAAGGCTTCGAGTCATACCGCCAGAACATCACTACATTTTTACAGTAGAGTAGGTAAGACAAAAAACTCCTCGCAGCCTCACGCCCAAGCCATATGTAGGGGAAGGATGCACAGAAGCAGGGTTGGCAGTGCATATGGGTCAAATGTCTACGCAGAATGAGAACACAAGAAAACTAAGCAAGAAGATCTGGTAAACATACAACGGAATGACCGTGTTCTGTTAAGATGGAATCAATTTTGAACATCTTCAAACGGGGTTTGTTAATTTTCACCAATGAATACATTCTGGTTTGAACATGTGTGCGTCAAAGAGGGTGTTGTTTTGAACGAGCCACTGAATCATAATGTCTTTTCGGGAGGAGGAAGAAGGCGCAGGATTTATTTGTACTATGTTATGGCATGAGGCGTTGTCCACAACAACCACACTGTTTCGTGTCAAATTTGGGATCAACTTCTCCCCGGACCCTGTGGCTGAGTGGTTAGCACATCGTGCTGCGACGCCAAGGGTCCTGGGTTAAATCCCGCTCGGTCATGGTTGTTTGTAAATGTCCATTCATCAATTTCATCATTTCATCACTCATCCCCATCTTCACAAATTAGCCAAGAGGCACAAAACGCGAAGTAAAACAAAATATATCAAATAAAAAAAAAAAATAATTGGCATTCATATCACGGTGGTAATCGCCAAAAGATTTTCCAGATTTGAACATTAACCGCCAGCATGTACAACAATTACACGTTGCCCTTTAGACACCGGTGCTTTGACGGCACCCGCGGTTCCATCCACCCAAGCTTCTTTCTTTGTTGTCAAGCTGTGAAAATAAGTCCGTCAATGTAAACAATGAGTCGTCCTTGTTGACGAAAGATTTTTATGGCTTTGAGGTACGAAGAACGTAAACTCCTTATTTCATAATTTTCTTTAAGCAATTGTCTATTATTTTCTGCTTTTTCCCACTTAAACTCTAGGTCACGTATTATCTTGCGCACACACCAGACACTGCCTTGGAACTCTATTCTTTGTTTCAAAACCCTTCGGATACCTTCTAACGTTGGCCTTTCCCCGTCCGTAAGGTGAAATTTTCTTGCACAACATGCCTAACAACACACTTATGGAACTCGTTTATATCACTCTTGATTTTTCTACGAGGTTGTGTTTCATGGGGCGTATGAAAGTGTTTCTTCAATGTAATGCATGCTTTACTTCCTATTACAATTCTTCTCACACTGTTGAATGAAACACCACAGGCAAGAGCTCCTCCTTTGCAACTGTTTTTCGGACATACGAACTCCCACCTCGTCTTTCATAAATGCATATACATTATATACAATTTCTTGCCCTTGGCTGTGGATTTCTGTACTTTCCGTCCACCGAGTTTACTTGCTTTCTCTGAACTGCAAGCTTCCAAGCTAGCAAGTACACTGCACACAAAACAAACACACTTTAAATGAAGACAGGCAAGTCGATCGCGTTGTTTCTCGGTGCTCACACAACATTTATGACGTTCGGCAACCCTGCCTGTGTGCACGATAAGGGAAGTTTGCGCATGTGCTTGCCGCGTTTCCGACCCAGCACATCGGTGGGAGAGTTTCTTGAATCACCTCTTGTACTGTATCAGGAAATGGCAGAGGAATTAGGAATTCGTGTCATTCCGTTTGAAGACATTTCTGTGAAAAGCCTAGATGCCAGTCCAATGGATTTTTGCGCATTTGGACTGTTGAAACGACGTTTTCAACATCGCTGCCCGTGCACCCTGGATGGTCTATGGAAAGCTTGCAGGGAGGAGTGGGACAGAATTCCCATGCCTGTCCTGTGCCGGAGCTTGCTGCAATTGAAACTGCGATGCCGGACGATAGTCTACAATCCTGGGGGTCCAATAGAACATGATCGGTGGTGGTGGCACGGTATATCTTAAAGTGAGTACATGGTCGGATATAAAGCGAACAACCTTCTGTAGATAAAGGGACAATAGCAAACACATATTGGAGAAAACCAACACGAACCCTACAGAGGATTACACTGGCCATGGGTCCAAATGCAAGAACCTTCCTAGTCTGCTGAAAGTAGTGTAGGGTGTCTTCGCAAAATGGTCACCCCTTACACTACTCAGAAAAATTGGGATTGGAACTACAGTTCAACCTTTAACAGATGGTTGGGATATATATATACACAATATATTCCAGGACTACATTAAATACTCTAATATAGCACCCTGCCATTAAGGCACATTTAGGGAATGTGGGGGTAGGACCACACACATGCTGGGTGAGCCCCAGAGGTCCTTTGTACGGGCCAGAAAAATTCAGACCTTACATCAACCACTCCGGGAATCCAAGGCGGGGCAGGCAGATGTCCTCCATGTGGCAGTCAGATGTCCTACCGACTGGACCCCCATTGATCTTACATACTCAAATTAGAAAACAATACAGAGTTTCCCAAAAATAGATGGCATGAATGTGTCTGTCATATGTAAACAATGAAAATATTTTGTAACAACATAGATCCGCAAATACTTGGTTTCAGAGTTACAGGGTTTCACAACACATGCTAAGTGAATGTCTCATCATCTTACACCTTTCCTCTTGCAATGATGATTCCAATTCCGGTAAACTTTGTTTTTTTAGACAAAAAAAAAATCAGATAATATTTCATTAATTTATTGGTACTAAAATATGAATGGGACATGCGGTCAATATTTCTTCCTGAAATTCTTCTTCTTCCTTAAAATTGTAAAATTTCGAAGAGAGTGAATAATTTACAAGGGAGGTAGAATATTTTCTAAGGCAGTGCAGCTCACAGTGGAGGCTTTGGGAATGTGGGAAAAGAAGAACCCCTGAAAATTTGAATTTCATAAAAATGAAACCAGAGTAGTTAGACACAAAAAAATCTTATGTGGTTTGTTATTACCATGGAAGGATTAGATATCCTAAGTTTTATCAAAATCTGAGATCATGGGGGGCAGCCAAAAGGGAATCAAACTCAGAACCTTCTGTGTGTGAAACTGATACGCTACCACAGGGCCAGCAGGCCACTTGGCAGTCAGACAATATATTCGCCCCCCAACACGTGCTTGGAAACCTTCGTAACCTTGAAGTTTTTTTTCTTGGAAATGGCTGTAGAGTGCATGCAGTACCTTAGTGTATTAATAGATACAGGCTACCCTATGACTACACAAAATCTCTACCGAAATGTAATTTTCCAAGCCCTGCCGCTCATTGCTAAACAGGGAATTCTGCCAGATTTTCATGATGGGCTCCAAAAGGTGTTTCATGCTTGACACCAGATGTTATGTGCTCAGTTGCTCAAAGCACTTACTGACCTTATTTTATTACTAAGAGCACTCAAACTGACCCACCTAACCTAGCACAGAAACCATTTACGAATGTTTTATAAATGCTAAGGTCCTAAAAACTGACCTGCCTATCCAAGACTACAGTAAACAAATGGCTGCTTGCAAACAAAGTATCTTGTAGGGGTATACAGTAGTTTAAGTTGTTTCAGTCAATAGCTGGAACCCCAACCACAAACAGTGTGGTCTAGTCAGTATGGTGTCTGACTGTCATGCAGGAGACCCACCTTTGATACCCGGGGTGAGTGATCTAAGATCTGAATTTTTGCAGCCATGCGCATGCATAAAGCGGATCTGGAGATCACCCGGCCTCAAGCCAATGGGTACCTGGGACAAGCTTGGGGGGTAAGGTAGCCAGAGCATGGTGCCAATCACATAAAAATGCCAGAGGTAAACAATGTGTGGGACCCTAACCTCCTAAATGTGCCTTTATGGCACGGTGTTATATGTATGGGAAACTTTAATATTAGCTATTATTATCAGTGCTTCTTTCTCGAAAGAATGGTTTGATAATTTTAGAGTTGGTTTGTTGATTGATTGATTTGGCATTTAAGTTCACTTTATGCACAGTAAGGCTAATTGCGACTGGACCTACAGTTTAAAGTGAGATGCGAACCACTATGTGCCTCCACCGGGAATCAAACCCAGGACCCCTTGATCACAAGGCGAGGTCCCTACCACTGCACCATTAGGGAGGCCTCAAGTTGGTTTGTTTTAGTTGTTATATGTTCATCATAAGAACTACTTTAAGACTAGAAGCGCCAAGCCGGTTATTTTGACCATTTTTCAAATTGCAGTTTCTGCTTTGTACAGAAACCTTTTTCTTCGTGCGTTGAAATTTTGTGACTTTTCCTAAAATTTGCAGTACATTATTACTGCTATGCATTATTTACAAAAAAAATAATACTAATGGAAATATTTGTGTTTCAACCTTGAAGCGCCGTTGCCGGTCATTTTGACCGCTAATGTATTTCAATGGAAAACCACTTCTTGGTTGGAATGTTGCACTTACAGTTTCCACCCCTATTCTTCCTTCCTCTTTTGGACTCACCCATATATGTTGGCGTATTGTCAAAGCTGATAAGAAGGAGAAAGTGAGGACTCAGTTTTGTTTGAACACTGCAGTTTGTAAGCATGTTTTCTAGACAATGTGTCCTCAGGGAACACTCCAGGGGAAAATCTGACAGTTGACGAACAATTATTTCCTTCGAAAGCGAGGTGTAAATTTACACAGTACATGCCAAACAAAGCAGAAAAATTTGGTATAAAATTTTGGATGCTAGTGGAGGTAAGTTCCAAATATGTGTGCAATGCCTTTCCATACCTTGGGGAAGATGAATCAAGGAATGATAATGTTACTGTACCTGAAAATGTTGTATTGAGAATTACTTCACCTTATCTAAATACGGGTAGAAATGTAAATACTTACAATTATTTCACATCGCTAAAATTCACTGAGAAGCTAAAGGAGAAGAAGACAAGCCTAATTGGCACTATGAAGAAAAATAGAAAGGAGATTCCTAATGAGAACATTAGAACACAAGTGTATGAAACATGTTTGCTAAAAAAGGGGGACATTACATTGTGTGCATACCAAGCTAAACCAAACAAAAATGTTCTACTTCTAAGCTCCGTGCATTCAGATGTAGAAGTAGATTTGCAAAGCCAGAAGAAACTCCTAGAAACAATCAAGTATTACAACGAAACTAAATGCAGTGTTGACGTTGTTGATCAAATGGCACGCAAATATTCAGTCCGTGCTTCATCACGTAGATGGCCGGTACATGTGTTTTACAATATCTTAGATCTGGCAGCAATAAATGCATGGGTAGTTTACAAGGCAGTCACGGGGAGGAACGTTACGAGACATAACTTTTTGATAGAATTAGCTGAGGAACTGAGAGAAGGATATTTGAATGCAAAGCCCAATAAAATATTGTCAACATCAATATCACATGCACGGAATGTAAGTGGCTCTGTATCCAGAAAGAGGCGCCAATGCCAGGTGGTATTGTGCAATGAAAACAAAACACGTGACACTTGTTCAATGTGCAACAAATATGTTTGTAGAAAATATGTTTCTGGTGTAGAAAAGGTACTGAAATGCAAAAAATGTAGTATGTGAAATTTCATGACGGAAACTTATTTCCTTGAAGAAAATTAATATTTATTGTTGTAATTAGTGCATGGAAAATAAATATCGCTAGGTTTCATGATATTTTTGTTGTTTTTTTTACAAAAAATATTTTTACAAAATATTTTGTTTTATTAGTCATAAAAAACAGAAGACTACCATGCCAACGGTCCCGGGTTCGATCCTCGGCCGGTTCAAATCCAGGAACTTTTCTAACGTTCAAAGCGGCTCCGGCGCCCACCCAGCGTCAAATAACATGGGTACCTGGGGAAAACCCTGGGGGGTAAAGGTGGTCAGGGGCGTGATGCTTATCACATTACCCCCACTCACGACAGGATCAAGAAAGTGTGGGGCGTTACAACCACACCTCCTATACGCCTTCATGGCGTAGTGCTAAGCACAGGGGAGCACTTTACTTTTTTTTTTTAGTCATAATGATTATTGGCAATAGCCATTTTGAGAAATGGTCAAATTTTAAATACCGGTCATTTTGACCGGAGGTGGCGCTTCTAGGTAGTAAAAAATCCTGGCGCTTCTAGTGTTAAATATATTGTGGTATGTTCACAAAGAATCATTCATCCACGTAGGCGCTCACACATTTCTTTCATAAAATATAATCATTTAGTTGTATTCTCATCTCACCTACAAAAAATGCTACTATGGCATAACGTTGCATACCACCAGCAGGAAAAAGCACATTATTTTTACATTCAATGTAAATATATAAAAAGAAGATTTATAGTTTCTGGCATTTTAGGAAATTAGGTACTAATTTACATCTTAATTGAATAGCACTAAAAGAATTATATTATTTTTATCTAAACTTCCAGACCACCCACCGAAAGGAGACAAATTTAGTACAAAAACTTCCTCTCTTCCTCTTTATCTTTTGTTTACAATAATTTATGTGACAAAGGACAGAGCATTAAATACACAAAATGGATGTCTAATAATGTTGTCAGAATTTAAGAAATAAATTTTTAAAAATCTTGCTACTGTGCACAAAGTTTTAACTGATTGATTTGCTTTATATTCATTTAATTTATGAGCCACGATTGGATAATTTGCGAAGATGGGGATGAGTAATGACATTATGAAATTGATGAACGGACACTCACAAACATCCATGCCCCGGGCCAGCTTCTAACCCGGACCCCTGGCATTGTAGTGCGAGTAAAGTTTAAATGAAAATTCATCACAATCTTCATTCACAAGTAATACATCTTGCTATATCTGGTATATCACAAGTACGGAGTGACTAGTCTCACCATCATGTGAAGCTAAATCTTCACCTCATTTAATCAGATTTTAAGCTGTGGACACGCATTATCTTATAGCCTGGCCTGTTAAACAATCATGTTCATACTTTAGTTCTTGACATGTATCAACAAGTTTATGTCAGTGTGCATTTACTTTCATGCACGCAACAAGTGTATTTTTTCTGCACACCATGGAGTTCGAAGAATACCACACAGTGTCCCAATATGGACTGCTGCTTGTTTCACGTGATACAGGTATGACTGAGCATTATATTCCCAAATGCTTTCATTGTTATTAGGCAGGTCAGGTTTTGGACTGTTAGCATTAAAATTACGGTATGAATTTATAATACCGGAAGTATCTCCAATTGCTTTCAAATTCGGCATACTCGCTAATTTTGGCCTCGTAATCACGAATATGCAGTTAAAAATTGGCGGTCACATCTAGAAATTGCAAAATTACCTTGTCGATTACCACTATGATTCTCCATACACTAACATGGAAACAATATGAAGAAGTCTTCCTTTCCGCACAACGGTCTTGCTACCAACGTTGCTCAAGTTGAATTGCATGTGAGAAAATGGCATCTTGCATAAAGGTGGACAACATGTTTGCCCCACAAACCATTCATGGTTAGGTTAGGTAAGCATAGTTAAAATTAAGGGTGATCGTAAACATAGTTTTGAAACACTAATCATTGCCAAAAATAGTTGTTGGTAACACTTCGATATGGTCACAACAGATTTCTTCAATTTTACACACAAAACTACTTACAGAAATGAGTTTCTGTAGCGTTTAGAAGTTTGTGGAGTTATTTTCTTTCATCGTGGAATCTATTGCACCGAGAATTCATGTATTTTTTAACAGAAATATCTTTCCGACGTACAATTGCCGTTGCTTTCATTTCCTTCCACTACGTGAACCAGATGTTGCGTACATTTGATGACATAACCCACTGTCATTGTTTCCAACCATGCCGTTGTTTTGCAAGAATATGACAATTTTAACTATGTTTGCCTAACCTAACCAAACGTAACCTTGCCGTGCATGGTTTGTGGAGATATTCATGAATTGGGGCTATCCATGAATGGTTTGTGGGCTACGCATGATGACAATTTTAACTATATTTGCCTAACCTAACATTGCCGTGCATTGTTTGTGGGGCTATCCGTGAATGGTTTGTGGTATGTGAGGGACTTTTTGTTTGAGAAGATTGGAAACACTGCATACCCACTGATGATCGGAGCAAATTGATAATACCGGAAATATCTTCAATTGCTTTCCAATTCTGCATACTCACTATTTTTGGCCTCGTAATCACGAATCTGCAGTTAAAATTTGAAAAATAAGTCTAAAAAAGTGGGTTCGTGAATGGAGAAAACACCCTTGATTTATGAAGAAAACAAATAATTACTACTTCGATGTGGTCCCAACACCTCTCACTCGTTTATTTCGTCATTTTGAACATTCGTACTTACCCATTCTGCATTGCAAAAGATTCTTCAAGATGTTATTTGGCTTTTTTCACGAAAATAACTTCAACTTTTCACATTAGGAGTAATTATTGTTCTTCCTTTTCTCTCTTGCGAATCACACAATATGGCGAGACAGCTTGACTAGCGTGGTAACGGAGCAAATTTACAATATAGAGATATTCTCCAATTTTGTTAATATTTTGCATACTCACTAATTTAAGCCTCACAGCCACGAATCTGAACTTAAAATTTGGGGGTCATGTCTAGAAATCTGAAAATAAGGGGGTCCATGATCTCAACCACCAATGTAGAAGTACTCATTATTTATCGCAAGATTATCGTTTCACAAAGAAATATACATATTCCTGATATACTACAACCACAAATTTTAACTATGTTTGCCTAACCCAACTGCAACTAACCTAACCTTACTGTGAATGGTGCGTGACCTATGCGTGCATGGTTCAACAACTCCAAATTTCAACTATGTTTGCCTAACCTAACCTTCCTGTGAATGGTGCATGGGGATATTCGCCAATGGTGCGTGACCTATACATCCATGGTTCTACACTTTTGTAGCACGTAACTGGTGAAGAGACATTTTTAATCAAAGAGAACTGAATCACAGTTTTCAAACTTACCTGTAATTAAAATCCACATTCCACATGCTGTCATCACTTCACGCATGGTTTCTGTACAATTTCAAAGCGTGCTGGCGTGGACACATGTAACTACCCTCCTTCGGCAGAAAACCAAATTCTTCCACAACCAATGCTGTGAACCAAAGAGAATCACTCTGAACAGCGTCGCAACGCTCCTAGACAGCGGAACGGAAGTTGATCATCATTTCTTCACATCATCAAACATGGTTCGTTCCTATGTTCCTTTATGGGGAATCATCGCGATAATTAACAACGTTATTTTACAAGTTCGGTAAAATTTCAGTAACCGCCAAATGTCTGAAATTCCTTTATTTTCTTCTTTTTCACATTGGTACTTATGTAGGTAGGTTTCATAGATTGGACACACATTAAAATTGCATATTTTGTGTTTCGCATGGTTCGTACTTACCAATTGTGTATTGCGGAACATAGTTCAAGGTGCCATTATGCCTTCAACACGAAAAGAAACGCAATTTTTCACATTCTGAGTGGTTTTTTTATTCCATTCTTCGCTTCCGGAACACACAATATGGAGGGCATATCTTGACTCATGTTGTGGGTATGCAGTGTTTCAACCTTCTTCACTGAAAAATACCTACTATCGTGTTAAGTCAACAGTGGAAATTATACATTATGCATGGGTAGCTGACCGATAGTCCTACGAACCATTATGCACGGTAGCTGACCTAAAGCTCCACGAACCATTTCCGATAAGGTTAGGTTAGGTTTGGTTACGTTAGGCAAGCATAGTAAGAAAAACGGGGGTTTCAAACACTGACAGGGGCTTATGTCATCAAACGTATGCAGCATCTGGTTGTCGTAGGGCAAGCAAATGAAAGCAATAGTAAAATGTGCGTCGGTGAGACATTTCTCTTGAAAAATCCATGATTTCCCGGTCAAATATATTCCATGATGAAAGAATATACCTAGATGAACATTGTAAATCTTGGAGAAACTCATTTCTGTAAGTAGTTTCTTGTGTAAAATTGAAGAAATGTACCTCCGATCTATGAAACTTACGTATTCTGCATTCCTAAGGATTCTTGAAGGTAGCATTAATGTTTTTCACTCAAATAATCTCAATTTTCGACATATCAAGAAATTCTTGTTTGTTCATTTTCCTTTGCGTTACACGCAATATAGCGGAGAAATCTTGACTAGCGTTGTCCATGATCAGTGGTTATGCAGTATTGCAACCTTCATCGAAAAATACCTACTTTCGTCTTACTCATTTTGTATTATTTTTTTTCAGGTTCAAAAACCCCACGAACCATTCATAAATAGCCCCATGAACCATGCACAGCAAGGTTACGTTAGGTTCGGTTAGGCAAACAGTTAAAATTGTCATTTCAAAATTGTCATGTTGTTTACACATTTTGTCACTAAATATTCACGGGAACGAGGTATGCCTACGAGGTTAGGCTAGGCCTCTTAGGTTAGGTTCCATTAGCACTCATTTCTCCCTAAATATGTGCTTCATCATCGAAAAATGTCCTCAGTACGTTCAATCACGCATATCCGGTTTGTCTCGAATTTCTCCTCCAGGAAATTTTTCATCGCCTTGGGGGTTTACTTTGTTGAATTCCTTATAATAACCTTTCCAACGATATATGACACGTATTCCTTAGGAAAAGGACGTAAACTAGTCTCTTACCGTCATGTTCTTGGAAAACAACGGTGTGGTTGGAAACACTGACCGGGGGTTACATCAACGAACGCACGCAACATTTGATTCACGTAGTGGGAGGACATACGAGGCAACAGTTTTCGTGCGTTGAAGAGACATTAATCTTCAAAAATACATGATTCACAGGCGAAATAAATTAACCGATGGGAAAAAACACTTCCACGACCTTTCAAAAGTGTACGGAAAGTCACTTCGGTTAGTACTTTCTCCTGTAAAATTGAAGAAATACGTTTTGTGGACACGAAAATTTTACCATTATGAGAAGCGGGCAGATGAATTTCCGCCTTGAATATGGGCGCGTCGACAGATGTTTTCGTACATGTAATATTTCAGCATGACTAAATCTTAAATGTCCTATTTCGTCTTAGTGCTTATAGTTGGTCTAGGCCATTAAAACAATTACTGCGTCTAAATGAACAAAATTTCTAGCGTCTTCAATGCCGAGAGAATTTGTGCTCTCCACTTCTTATGGTACGAAAATACACGTCATCAGTTGAATATCAAGTCATAAGTGATTATCGTCGTGCATGTATTCTCTGGTATTTTGAATGTAGAGAACATAAATATGTTGTTTTCTTGAATACTAACTACTGTGTTCAGTTCACCTGCTCATGAATGTACAAAAAAAATATTTCCCACGACCATAAACGACGAGTCCCAAGCAGTGTTGCCAATCTCCGAATGCAGAATTTCCCTTTTACCAGTGTAAAATTTCCCTTTTTCGACCTAAATTTCCCTCGATTTTCAAAACACATAAGCTGTATCTTTGTATTACTATAACTGTTAATCAGGACCGTATATAAGGCGGTTTAGTGGGTTCAAACCCCCCATTGAATAAAATACTAGAAACTAATCATAGTTTCATAATATAATTATACTAAAATAAACATTTGAATTTTAAAATAAAACACTAATGTATTAAAAAAATCCCCAAACCAAAATAAAATTTCATCTGCGGCGCAATGATTGTCGGACTTTGAAACCCACCCATTGTCAAAGCTTAGCTAGGGGCCTGCTGTTAATATTTTGCTTTTGCCGCCTGTTTTGCCTGAGGAAAAAACTTTATTATTATTATTATTATTAAATATTTATGAAAATCATAAAAGTGTGAAGTAATGGGCAGCCACACAATACGATTTGTTTTCACATGTTTCCCAGATATCTTTTCATCCGCAGATAAATCCCCACGACGTTTTCTAACCTTTGTGGGACTTGCATGTAGCTTCCTATCTATCAGTCACCTCTTCCATTCTTCTTGCAACAACACAGGACACACAAAGTCACACACACAGCCACTAAGACACGTTCTGAAATGATGGACGGAACAAGGGAAAAAAATGAAAATCCCGTCCCAAATTCTTTCCAGGTGCAGCGCGGCTCGTGCCTTGAGGGCTTTCTAGGAAACGCAACAAATATAAGACTGACCGGTCAAGGTCATCTATAACAGGTAGAAAGAAGCTTACTGAAAAGTGTTACTGTTGCTAACTATTCATTTGGAAAAAGTACACGCTGAAAAAAATATTTTCGAACTTTTTAAAAGAATGAAACGAAAGTGTGAGTTTAAATTTCCCTGTTTTTTTAGCTATTTTTAATTAAATTTCCCTTTTCCCTTTTCATCCTCAAATTTCCCTGTGCCGAGGGAAATTTCCCTGCTTTTGGCATCACTGGTCCCAAGCACCGTCATGTCCACACATACAAAAACGGACCAGCCCAGTGTTGCCACAATATGAGGACCCAATTTCCCTTTCCAAGGGGTACAATTTCCCTAACTAACTAACTCCCTAGCCTTCTTAAATCCAAAGGTTCATGGTTGCAGCAACACAGGCCTTCCATCTGTCCCTATCTTGAGCAAGTTCTATATACTCTTTTCCATCCCTACCGATTTCCCTTAGGTCCATCTCAACCAGGGTTGGCATGTTTAAAACAAAAGTGTTTAAAACGCTTTGTTTAAAACGTTTAAAACACACGGCTTTGTTTTTTTTACAAATGTTTTAAACATTTAAAACAATATGTTTTAAACATGTTTTTTTTTACAAGTGTTTAAAACACATTTTGGTGGTAGATATTTTATAGTCTGTGATAATTTTTTTTGTTTGGCAACCCTGTTTTCCATTGAATCTGTGTCAATTAATCCGTGCTTTACAGGTCTAACTTATCGCACAACACTTGAGCAACCTTATGTTCTGAGGTCACGGGAGAAAGCTTTTTAATTTTTGGCTAAATGCCTATGTTGTTAGGTTAGGCATGCTAGCTATGTATGCACAAGGTCGCAAAAATTGTTGTGCGACAAGAAAAACCCGTGCTTTACTGTAGAAATCGAAACCTCTCAGTTCCTTGTTTCGTATCGTCCTGTAAGTTTGAGACTGGTGGAAGCTTGAAATGCAAACTAATTATCTAAATACACAATGCGTGATTTTGATCATGACGTGATTTTTTTTTCTTTTGCGATACGATTCATTGGTCTGTATAACTGAATGAAGCGCAGATGCTTACTTTTGGTAACATAATTTTGTACTTTGAAAGATAAATTCATCTGGAGAATCTATTATGACACTGCAGGTTGTTTTCTGCTATATAAACTGTTCAGACAGCAGGAAATATTTCACCGTGATTTTTTCAGGACGAGGATAGTAATTCTATAATATTTAGTTTCTTGAAATTTAGATGAATATAAATCCTAACCTACTTCAGTAGTGGCGGAAAAAGGGGGCTATTACCCACAACTTTTGTCCCTGCAGACACGGGCGCCGACTTGTCAAAATTATTGGGGGGGCTCTGATCACTGAAATAAATTAATTAATGACTCACTCTCTCCCTTTTTAAGTTTTGGCCTCAGTGCTCGGAATCTCATAAAAGCTAGGGGTGTGCGGGATCCCGAAAAGTCAGGACCGGGTTCGGGAAAAAAATTTCCCGTTCCGATGAGGACTTCGGGAAATGATTTCCCGAATTTTCGGGATCCCGTGCAGTCCGGAAATACCGAATGCTCATTTGAAAATGTAGTTATTTCTCGACGTTTTCTGCATTGTCAATTTCTGGAACTTACCGTAAATTGTTAGTTTTTAATCCAGAAATCACTTAAAGTGAAAATGACGTATATTTCAAGATTTTCAGAGCATCGGGATATTTTTGAACATTTCCCGACTCAGTAGGGAAATTGAAAATTTTTCCCGCCCCGATCCCGTCCCGCACACGCCTAATAAAAGCCCATGAATTCCTCAAAAATATCATTTTTTTTTTCACAGTTCGAATGCAGAACATTAATTGTCCACGGATGGATATGTCACATGTTTCGTCAACCATAATAGCAAAATATTCCCGACTTTTATTATCTGCTACCACGGAGCGCAAAACAGATCTCCCTAATATATCAGTGATCTCGTTCTGAATGTCATACGAGAGCCATTTGTAGCCCGAACGTCCCATCCACTCCCCTAGTTCATGCACATCGTCTTTTGAAACTCTTTTTTAGTAAAAATTTTAACAATACTCATAATTACATACTTAGTATATACTAGTAATAAATCATGCGTTTTGCTGTCTCTGGTCATAGCCTCCCCAAAGTTGATGGTTTAGCGGTTTCAGTCCCCCAAAGTTGATGGTCTAGAAAGTTTTAAATGTGTATTTAAAGTAAAGTTCATGTGGCACAATTCAGAGTAAACTTTACAAGAGAAGCAAAATAATACATTAGACCCTTTAAGCAAAATTATTTGGGGGCTTCTGCCCCCAAGCCCATGGAGTCGGCGCTTATGCCTGCAGTAGAGGTGTGCGGGATCCCGAAAAGTCGGGACCGGGATCGGGAAAGAAAATTTCCATCCCGATCCCGACTTCCGGAAATGATTTCCCGACTTTTTGGGATCCCAAGCAGTCTGGAAATTCCGAATGTTTATTTTAAAACGTCGTCAATTCTAGACGTTCTCTGCATTGAGGTTTTGTACCAGAAGTGTAAAAACAAGCACTTAAGATGGAAATTACGGGTAGAATTCGAGATTTCAAGAGCTTTGGGAAATTTCGAACACATCCCGTCCCGAAAATTTTCCGACTTTTTCGGAAATTGAGAATTTTCCCCGTCCCGAATGTCGGAATTTAAAGAATTTCCCGTCCCGACCCAAAAAATTCTGTCCCGCACACCCCTACCCTGCAGTATGGTAAAACGTATCTCCAAAGGTAAATAAACTGTCCTTGTCGCAATTGTACTCATAAAAATGAGTATTTTTTCTCTTTAACGACTTTAAGTATAATTTACTGGGAAAAGGTTGAATTTGTTTTGTTTAAAACATGTTTAAAACATGTTTTTTTAAACTCATGTTTAAAACTATGTTTAAAACAAAAAAACATGTTTTAAACAAAAAAAAACAGTTTGTTTTGTTCTTTTTAAAAAAAAAACAAATTTTGCCAACCCTGACCTCAACGTTGTCCCTCCATCTTCGTCTTGGCCTTCCTACAGGTCTCTTACCATCAGGTTTCCCAACAAGAATCCTGTAAACCCCTCTTTCCTCTCCCATTCGTGCCACATGGCCTGTCCACCTAAGTCTTCTTGATTTAATTATTCTAATAATATCTTGACATGAATACAAATTGTGTAGTTCTAAATTATGTAACCTTCTCCACTCACCTGTCTCCTCATCCCTTTTAGGTCCAAAGATTTTCCTAAGGATCTTATTTTCAAATACTCTCAATTTATGTTCCTCTTTCAATGTAAGGGACCAAGTTTGACATCCATATAATACTACAGGCAAAATTACTGTTTTGTATATTTTAACTTTTAGTTTCTTAGATATTAAACGAGAAGACAAAAGTTTATGAAGAGAGAAGTAACATGCATTTCCTGAATTAAGCCTACTTTTTATTTCCTCTTTAATATAATTTTCATTTGTATTACTCCTAAGTATTTGAATTTGGAAACTGGTTCAAACGAGTTGTTATCAATAATTAGATTTTGATTAATACCTAACACTTGGTTTCGGCCTGTAAGCATACATTTAGTTTTCTCTTTGTTAACTTCCAAACCTATCTCTTTGTCTTTAGCAGTTTTGAAAAAATTTCCCTTCTCGGACCAATTTTTCCGTTCACCTAACCAAATCATACAATAATAATAATAAGTATTACTAGTGGAAGTAGCAGTAGCTGTAATTATTATTATCATTATTATTATAAGTGGTGGTGCTGGTGGTGGAAACAGTAGTAGTTGGTCCATGTCCGTGTGAATAAAAAATGTTAAATGGTTCACATACATGTCACTTTCATCGCTTCCTGACCAGATGTCCCAGGTTTGGATCCTCGTCAGGAATCCATTTAATTGTTAATCCTCATCGTTACTATTATCCGAAGGTACAGAAAAGCTATGTACTTAACAGAAATATAATAAATATATACATGCTATATTTAAGAGATCAGAAAAAGGAAAAGAAAAAATGAAAATGTTAATATGAAATTGGAACTTAACATAAACTGTAATAATATAGTCAGATGTCTTAAAATTTCCCTAAAATTGTGGTATTCTTAATCGAAATTCCCTTTTGGCTAAAATTTCGGTCCGAATTTCCGTGCAAAAGGAAAATTTCCCTTCATGTGGCAACACTGGACCAGCCAAATCGACAAAATGGAGGAAAGTGTGTCCTACTTCTTCTTCTTCTTTTTAGCTAGACCTGTCAGCATACTTGCGGATCCCACTCAGTTCAGCATAGGAGGAACAATTCTTGCTCCTGATTGGTCGACTTTGCGGAAGTGACCTAACATTTGTCTTCTGCTGGTATTTTGAAAGCAAGACACGTATTCTGTTCTGTAGCCACACGATGTATTTGTTGAAAATGTAGCCTAATGAGAATTGTAAAATGTACTCTATTTTTTCTAAAAAAATTAATGAAAATGCGTATTTTTATTCTGATGGTACGTTGATTGGAAGGTAACTGTAGGTAGTAGAAAATAAAATCCATTCATTTAAATCGTAAAATTAATCTTTAAATTTTCCAACTTAGTGAAGCTTTGTACAAAATAATTCTTGTACGTCCTTTGATTTGAGTTTGATTTTTCTATCTGCGAGAGAGAAAGCAACATAGGTATACTTGGAATATTTTATCAATGAGTAGTACTGTAAATTACTGGAATAATGCCTGCTTCTGGCAAATTTGAATAATTTGCAATTCCCATGCCAAGACACATAAATGAAATCAATTGATTACAAGTTTCAATGTAAATTGTGAGATGGTACGTACATAATTATTTGTATTGGTACTACTTTACTATACCAAAGACACCTGTCAATGATTTATTTCACACTTTTTTACATTGCTAACATACTATTCTGCATTGCGGAACATTTATTTACGTGAAATAATGAATTTCTAACGAAAATAAGTATATTTCTTACATTAACGAGTACTTACTGTGCTTCCTTATTTCCACACAATATGGCGATAGCGAACATTGTGCTCTCATGCAGAAAGCAAATGGCAGTACCAGCAATAGCACGTCGGAAAGAGATTTTCGTAGAAAACCACATGCATTCGCGGTACTACTTTACTATACCTGAGACACCTGGGAATCATTTCTTTCGCACTTTTTTACATTGCTAACGTACTATTCTGCATTCCGGAACACTTATTTAGGTGAAATAATTGAATTTGTTAGGAAAGTAATGTATATTTCTTACATTTACGAGTACTTACTGTTCTTGTTTATTTCCACACACAACATGGCGATAGCTTACCGTTGATCGTTCCTTGAGCCAGAAAAACCATTGACGTTAGCCCAAAAATTCACGATAGCCCCACAAACCATCACAGGGACGAGGTATGCCTACTAGGTTAGGTTAGGCCTGTTAGGTTTGGTTCCATTAGCATTCCTTTCGTTCAATTTATCATATACGGACAATACGAGAGCGTATTGTGCTCTCATGCAGGAAGCAAATGGCGGCAGCAGCAATAGCGCGTCGGAAATAGATTTTCGTACAAAACCACATGCATTGGCATTAAAATGAATCAAAATTACATTCCCGAACATCAACAATGCTACAGAAAATGATTTGCGTAAGTATTTTCTCCTGTAAATTTGAAGAAATCCGTCTCTGGTATAGTAAAGTGTTACCTGCCATTAAGGTTTTCACACGATTGGACACATTTTATACACTAAAATAAGTCATTTCTCGAAGTGTCATGGAACGCACTTCATGGTTTGAGCCCCACAAACCATTCAAGGATAGCCCCACGGACCATTCACAGAAGGTTAGGTTAGGTTCACATAGGTTAGGCAAACATAGTTAAAAAATGGTGTGGTTATGTTCTCGCTTAAATTGAAGCAGTGGCCGCGGTGGCTCAGTCGGTAACGTGTCTGACTATCATGCTCAAGGTCCTGGGTTCGATCCCCGGCCGGTTCAAATCCGGGAACTTTTCTAACGGTGGAAGCGGCCCCGGCGCCTACTCAGCGTCGATTAACATGGGTACCTGGGGGAAACCCTGGGGGGTAAAGGCGGTTAGGGGCGTGATGCTGATCACATCCCCCCAACCCATGACCGGATCAAGAAAGTGAGGGGCGTTACCCCCACACCCCCTATATGCCTTCATGGCGTGGTGCTATGCACAGGGGAACACTTTACCTTTTTACCTTAAATTGAAGCAACGGGAATTGGTTTCCGGCTGAAATAGATTGAGAGATGAAAGAAAATACCTCGAAGAACTTCGACAATTCTACAGAAACTGATTTCCGTAAGTAGTTTCTCCTGTAAATTTGAAGAAAAGTGTCTCCGATATAACGAACTGTTACCTGATGGCACCTTCAAATATGTTCCGCAATACACAATTGGTAAGTACGAACCATACGAAACACAAAATATCCGATATTTAAGTGTGTGTGATATAACGAACTGATACCGTAGTTTCTTCTGTAAAAATGAAGAAATGTGTTTCTGATATACGGAACTGTTACCAATACATGTACACTGTACGAAAGGTAGAAAAAAGAAATACACGTAAAACATAAACACACACACATAACACACATACTCAAATTACAAGAAAAGTCAGTGGGTGTTGGTTCTACAAGTTTGCACGAAGGTTTCATTTATTTTATATTATTACTACAAGTTTTTATTTACTTTATTTTATTTACTACAAGTTTGCACGAAGGTTTCATTTATTTTATATTATTATTCAGTGTATAATGATGGAATCCAGTTATCCTGAATATTAGCTGATCTGGTGGATCGAGTAGTTAAGTCTCCTGTGTGAATCTAGTGATATCAGTAGTTAGCAATAATATCACAGGTAAATTTGCAAATGTTTAATGATTTTTTAAAAGTTTCGGTAGCACTTTACTATACCAGAGATGGATTTCTTCAAATTTACAGGAGAAAGTACTTACTCAAATCATTTTCTGTAGCGTTGTTGATGTTCAGGAATGTAGTTTTGATCCATTTTAATGCGAATGCATGTGGTTTTCTATGAAAATCTATTTCCGACATGCAATTGCTGCTGCCGCCATTTGCTTTCTGCACGAGAGCACAATACGCGCTATGCGTCGTGAAGTTGTTGCCGGGTGTGGAAGATGCCGTGGAATTTGTAATTCCGATGTTGTCCGTATATGCTAAATTGAACGAAAGGAGTGCTAATGGAACCTAACCTAACAGGCCTAACCTAACCTAGTAGGCATACCTCGTCCCCGTGATCGTTCGTGGGGCTATCATGAATTTTTGGGGCTACCCATGGATGGTTTGTGGGAAATAAGGAACAACAGTAAGTACTCGTTAATGTAAGAAATAGACATTATTTTCATTAGAAATTCATTATTTCACCTAAAGAAATGTTCCGCAATGCAGAATAGTACGTTAGCAATGTAAAAAATTGCGAGATAAATCATTGATAGGTGTCTCCGGTAGAATAAAGTAGTACCAAAATTTCATATTAGTACACTAGAAAGGGTTTTAGAGTACTGGACACGATTGTGGATGTAAGTTTGATGTTTGGAGAATCTAATTAGCACAGTTAAAACTTGACCGAACAGTACTCCAATCCTAATAAATAGATTTGGAGGTTATGTGGGAAACCTGTATTTGCAAGTACATATTTATACATATGTGCAATTACATGTACCAAATATGTAAATAGTGGTGCTATTGTTGCACAAGAGTGATTATGATGCTCAAAGCACTAAACCTGACCTGCCTAACGTACTCACAAGTATCTAGAAGCATGATGAAAAAATCATTGTCCACAGAAGATGCTGTAGTGAAGCTGTTCATTATTTTCTGCAGAACATGTAGAAGGAATGCCTGGGTAACGGTTCCAATTGTTTTATGATTTCTCCTAGCACAAACACTAATTATCGTAGAAATTTGAAAAACATTGTCACACGAAATTTGAACCTTCCTTAAAGTAATGAGCACTGTTTGGACTCGAAAAAAGAGTTATTTATGTTAAATGAAACAACTTAAAAATTACCTTACGCAAGCATGCACACTTCGCATGGACAAGATATTTTCCGTCGACAAGCGACAGTAAATATCGTAGAAGTAAATCGGAACCTTAGAAGAATGTTTTTAGGCACTTTATTTTAATGCTAAGAGAACTAAACCTAACCACAATAGCATATATTGAACAAAATCTTAATTAATCGCTAAAAAATTGCAGTACGTGTTAAGAGACATGCATCGAAATCGAACCATGTAAAAATTGCATTCGTAGCATGATGAAATCCCAATAAAACAAAAGGAACTTGGCCCATTTTGTGTTTCGCATGTTTCGTATTTACTAATTGTGTATTGCGGAACATAGTTCAAGGTGCCATTATGCTTTTTACACGAAAACAAACACAATTTTTCACATAGAGAGTAGTTTTTGTTATTCCTTTTTTCGTAGTGGAGCGAATTGGCAATATAGGGAAAGTCTCCAATTTTGATAATTTTTGGCATACTAACTAATTTTGGCCTCCTAATCACGAATCTGTTGTAAAAAACAGGGGGTCACATCTGGAAATTTGAAAAAAAAAAAAAACAGATTGAATTTTTTTATAGGTATATATACACGTAGTTTTATGAACGAAATGTTATAATGATGCTTGCCTAACTGAACCTAATCTAACCTTCCGTGAATGGTTTGTGGGCCAATGATCACTTTCAATAAGGAATTTGTAGTTTTGTAACACATAACTGACGAACAATGTTTATCACTATGGAACATGCCATTTTTCCTCAAATGAGTGGTGGAGTATATGCGTAGTTTTACAAACAAACTATTCTAACTATGCTTGCCTGACCTAACTTAACCTAACCTAATCTTACCTTAAATGGTTATCCATGAATGATTTGTCTGCCAATGATCACTTTCAATAAGTAATTCCTAGTTTTGTATCACGTAACTGACGAACAATGTTTCGGAACATGCAATTTTTCCTGAAATATGGCAATGCTGTAAACAGCGCAACGTATTTTGTACGTCATTTGTTCTTACATGAAAGATGGTGCCTGTGTTTTCTTATCGAGAATTGTCGCTTATTTTACAACTTCTACACGTAAATGTACAATTTTAACATGCAACCCCCAAATCGTAACTCCAGATACGTCACCAGGAGTGCATAAGAAGTGAGTATAAGAGGTAGGAAGTGAATTACAGACTTTCTCTATATTGTCAATCCTTACCTGTATTTAGGCACTTTATTTTAATGCTAAGAGAACCAAACCAAACCTGCCTAACCTAACCACGAAAGCATATTGAACAAAATCTTAAGTAATCGCTAAAACTCTGCAGTATGTGTTAACAGACGTACATCGAAATCGAACCATGTAAAAATTGCATTTGTAGCATGATGAAATCACAATAAAACAAAAGGAACTTGGGCAATTTTGTGTTTCGCATAGTTCATACTTACCAATTGTGTATTGCAGAACATAGTTCAAGGTGCCATTATGCTTTTTACACGAAAACAAACACAATTTTTCACATAGAAAGTAGTTTTTGTTATTCCTTTTTCCGCTTCCGTAACACTCAATATGGCAGGCAGAGGGTGACTGGCGTTGTAGGTATGCAGTGTTTCCAACGTTCTTCACCGAAAAATACCTACTATAGTGTTCGTCACTTGTGCAAATTATACATTATGCACTGGTAGCAGACAGATAGCCCCAGAAACCATTTCCGATAAGGTTAGGTTAGGCAAGCATAGTTAAAGAAAGGGGTTGGAAACACTGACAGGAGGTTACGTCATCAAACGTATGCAGCATCCGGTTCACGTAGCAAAAGCAATGGCACTTGTGTGTCGGTGAGATATTTCTCTTGAAAAATACATGATTTCCCTGTGAAATAGATTCCACGATGAATGAAAATACTTCGACGAATGTTTCAGAACCTTAGCGAAACTCATGTCCGTAAGTAGTTTCTTCTGTAAAAATGAAGAAATGTGTCTCCGATATAACAAACTGTTACCGAATTAAACAATCGTAACTTGGGCTATATCACAGGTCAGTGCTTCTCGCATGTCACCTTTGACAGTACATCCACAAATTTAGATAATTTCTTCTTTTAATTTGCATACTTTGAATTTAAGGTTACATGGATTTTATTTCAAGATATATTCTATACAGGGAATCTTCAAATCAGTAAGCTACCCTGTACTCTTATTTTAAATTTGCAGGAATGATGGTACAGTTATTTTTGCATGTGTAGTTTCCGCGAACTTCTGAAATCACATTTGCAACCAGTATTTAATGAAAAATGCTTTTTGTGCTTACGTATAATCAGGGGTAGACAAATACAGTCAAGATGGCGACTGAATTTTAAAATCCAGTTATATTTTTTTATATAATTCCAAGTTCACTTATGGTAATTTTCATTACCTTAATTTTTTTAATAATGAGAGCACAGTATATGTTTTTCATGTTTTGGTGTTTCCTGTAGAAATTGCATCGAAAAATGCAGACTCGGCTAGGACTCAAATGCTGGTATCTGGCACAGCATGCATTTTTCTACCAATTATTATTGTTGTTGTTAAGATAATTGTAATTACAAAGAAAACCCCTAAGCGATAGTTTCCTCTGTTCTTTGCTTATCTGTTGCCTTTGAAACACCTTAGATGTGAATGTTGCCTGGTTCCTCCACAGACAATTCCACACAGCGATAGCAAAAAATCAGGCAGAGGCAAGGCCAGCTCGGTTGCTCAGTGGTAGAGCAATGGCACAGTATGCCAAATACCCAGGTTCAAGACCTGGTAGAGCCTACATTTTTCACTGAAATTTCTGCATAGGACATCTCCTGTGTGTGCTAAATGTTAATGTGTGTTTCCTGTTCATTAAATTAGAATAATAAACATGCCATTATTTATTTTTACACTGTTGGTAGCCGAATCTTCAAATATGTAGCGATATTATACATTCCAACCCAAGAATTAATTACTTTCAATCCAGTGTTGTATTAACTAAGAAATTGAATGTTTTATGGTAGCATTTCAAATTGTGTACTTTTATCGTAGTTGGATTCATAGCTTTCGTAGCCTGTATTTCCAAAAATAAGTAAAAATGAAGAAATAAATACATTTTTTAAAAAAATAATAAAATTTATTATCCTTACAGATACAGCCTAACTGCCCCAAGCATGACCTGCCTAACCTAACAATGAAAGCATGTTGTGATGTGTTACCCCTTCACACTGCAGTAAATGGCAGCAGCAGTCTGTATCCAACACAACAGTAAAGGAAGGGAACTTGGGCCAAAATATTTTTCAGAGTTTGGAAATCACAATTAACCAACATATTACTCCCAAAATATGGCCAGCATAAGTATTTTCATCTGTAAAGAAACACGTGGAAATGATAATGCCACGAAACCTAGAACTCCTAAACTAACAACAGATGAAGAGGTAGGTATGAAGTTCTGGTGTTGTTTTGGCTACATACTTTGCTATAACTAGAGACTGGTTTTTAAGCTTTAGATGCTGGGGATGATTTTCCAGGTTTTTGCACTAATGCCGAGCATGTTTTCAGCTTGAAATTTGAAATTCTGCATGCTTGTAAATGAAATTTTATATTTCCGGGAATAAGAATGTTAGAGGTATAAATGATACCTCGTTTTCTTCAGTATACTTTCGGCTATAATCCTGATGGAAAGAAATAAGTTTTCCATAATCAGTTAGAAGATGAAGAAGAAAAAAGAGAAAGTAACTAGTTTTTTTTACACGAAATTTGAAATTCATTGGACCCCCACTCAGACTATGCCAGGATGTGAATCTTGCAATAGGTACCTGGATAATGCCTGGTATGTTTGCCATTGATGTGGAAAAATGTACGTGCTTATTGCTAATGATTTCAGAGAAAATATTTTCTTTCAATGCACTCACGCTGAGCGTATTTTCTGCAGGAAATTTGAAATGCACAAAATCACAATTTTTAGGCATTGCCCCCCCCCCCTTTCCCCAAATAGTAACAATGAAATTGCTGTGACATCCCTGTCATGGCCTGTCCTTTAAGGGTTAAAGGGAAGTCCTTTTTTATTTTTCAACGCTAAACATGGAATAAATAACAACAGTGTTGATAATTACAAGATGACATTGTTTTGACTTCCCTTTTTTTTCTTTTTCAGCCCACATTCCATTTTTTAAAACATTTTCCTTTCTGGTCCCTGTATTCACTAGTTTTTCAGTCTTCATTCCTTTTCCCCCCTTTTATGAAATATCTTCCTTGGTCCCAGTGACAAGATATGAAATATTTTGTATGACAGCCTTTTCCATGAACAAATCATTCAACAATTGTCTATTGGTAGGACCTCCCTGATGGCGCAGTGGTAGAGTTTTCGCCTTGTAATCAAGGGGACTCAGGTTCGATACCTGGTGGAGGCACATAGTGTTTCGGATCCCACTTTAAACTGTAGGTCCAGTCCCGATTAGCCTAATCTTGCATAAAGTGGACTTAAAACACTAACTTAATCAATCAATCAATTGGTGCAGTTTAGAGGAAATTAAAAACAAGCATCTTCTACCTTACCTTCCCTCCATGAGTGTTGGGAGTACATTGCAGTGATTTTTGAAACAATGCGATCTGAGCTTACGCAACAACAAACACATTTTAAGTGGCATGCCTTTTTGGTTGAAAATGTACTTTTCTGCTAGATTTAGACTTTTATGAAGTTTTTTTTAGAATAGTTTTAACTTAACTGTGTGACAGTGACGACAGTATTGAGTGTCAGTGAAATGGTGAAGCCAAGTACAAGTGGCAACAAGCTATGGAATGTTGTAAGCTGTTGCAAGGAGTAATCTCATCGAAACAGATAATAATAAGAAATGTAATGTATGCATTTTTATATATGAATGGTATACCAGGCGAGTCACCTAAAAGTACCACCGGAAATATTTCATGAACAACAACAAATATTGAAAAACTGTTTTCGCAGATATATAGGCATGAGAGGGACTGAGGAAATTAGTGGACGCAATACGTTCAACTACGTAAGGAAGTATGATTTTCAAGACAAACTTAGGTTGTTGTTTTTTTAATGAAAACTCCATTTCATTTTCAGCTCATTTGAAAGTACGGAAAAATCCATTAAGAATGGCGTTTGTTGCATTGAAACTGAAGGCGCACCCCGACTATGTCTGTCTGCAGAGCTGAGCGCAAATTCCGTCGTGCATACAGTCTGCACGCTTGTGCTGCATTTTTCCTACACTCGCCATAGATAAGTATCATCCCTGCCTTTTCAGAGTTTGAAAATACTATTCTCTCAGCAACAGTTCTTACGTACGTACACTATCACAACTGTCTTGTTAATTAGTGTACTTTGTTATGTCCTTGTGTTATTTGATAAAGCAATTTGAAAGAAAGAAAAATGTATAAGGTGCAAATTTTAAAAGTTGAAAACTTTAGGATTTGTCATGACCAAAGGAGAAGAGATGATTGTTCCGATGTACTAAAAATTATGACATAAATGAATGAACGCCAATTAACCTTTTGGGACCCAAGCGTCTCGATCGAGATACCCAAATGTAACTCTCCCGGTAGCAAGCGTCTCGATCGAGACGCTGTGTCAAGGTCGTAGTTTTTATTTCTTTATTAGTTTTTCTATTTTTGGCTAGAAATTTCGATTTTTTTTATATTGTTCCTAACACATGTATTTAACAGAAATGTTTTTTTGCATTTTTTTTGCCTTCATGAAAATGGAGGGGAAAAGGCGGGAAAAGGGACTTCTCTTTTGCGTCTCTTTTCAAGGGAAAATTTTAGCCGACAAATGCTTTTCACTCCCGCCTGTTAACTGCATTCGAAGGAAGCTTGTTTATCAGTATCCAATGTCAAAATTAAAGTTTTCCGTGAGGACGCAAGCAGGGCATGGGGGAGGGGGAAGACTGGTTGTTGAATCTGCGTTGTGAGAATGGAATTTCGAAGCGTGCTGAAGAAAACCTTTGTTTTTATTAGCACAAGTGTCCACAAATTGTGACAGGGGTTACCCTGCATTGTCTAAAAATAGAATTTCAAGCAGCTGCAAGCTCATTTTTCACTGCGTTCTAGCTTTTCGTCCGTGAATGTTGTGTTTAGGTGTCGTTTTGTGCCCAAGTGCGAGGACATTTTTTGGGTGAAGTGACAATTTTTTAAAATAATTTTTTGGGGTTTTCTCCCTTCCCCCTCCATATATACGCCAAATTTGCATAAAGTCGGTTGTTAGGCGAGATGTGTGACACCTGGCATTGTTTTGATGAAGAATGATCTGATGGCGTTTGTTTGTTTTCCGTATTTGACCGAAGACCTCTGGCAAACAAATTGTTGTGTACCATTCAGAGTTGACCGTTCTACGTTCCTCTAAAGGCACAGTTGCCAAATGACCAGTTTTCCCGAAAAAACAGGCGACCATTTGTTTCGATGTGCTTCGAGCGCGAACAACTTTTGTTGGATTGGGTTCATCTTGAAACAACCATACAGTCGACTGCTGTTTATATTCCGGCTCATATGCATATATCTATGATTCGTCACCTGTTACAATCTTATATATACGTCTGTTGAAGCACCATCATTGTATTTATTGAGCATTTGTTTGCACCAATTGACGCGAGCGTCTTTTTGAGTTTTTGTCAAATTGTGTGGGATCCAACGAGAACATACCTTTCTCACAGCTAAATAATCATGTAATATTTTATATATGCTGGTGGAACTAATGCCTATAGTTGCCTCAATCTCACAGTATGTCACATGACGATCTTGCAGTATTAGGTTTTGCACAGCATCAATGTTTTCTTGAACAACAACTGATTTTGGACGACCTTCGCGAATCTCGTCGGTGAGCGAATGGCGGCCACAATTAAATTCGTTATACCAGCGTTTCACAGTGGCAAAGGATGGGGCTTCATCGCCAAATGTGGAAGTAAGTTGATCGATGCACTCTTGTCTTGATAATCCACGTCGAAAATCGTAAAAAATCATCGCTCGAAAATGTTCACGAGTTAATTCCATTTTATTGTCGTGCAATCTCCAAGGCAACATAAACAACACAAATGAAGCTATTGACAAAACATTTGAAGTAGGTTATGGTCAATAATGCCAGACAGTTCCGTGCAAACGTCAAATCGCACCTAACTTCAATTAGTGTTGCCAAGGCTCAAAATATAAATAGTGACCCTCGTAGCCTCCAATCTACACTCATTTAATTGAAACTCTGCATTTTGCTCAAAATCGGCTTTGGCATCAAGGGGGTTACATGTGAAAATGGCCTTGGGCACCAAAAGGTTAAAAATTAGAAAGATGTTAATGTACTAACATTTATGTATGTAACTGATGGTGGAATGTTTAAAATTTATACTTTTTAATTAACAAATGTTTGTTAACTCAGAAAGATGTATCAGAACCTTTTAGATGATTTGTCAAAGCTTACTACACATTTTATTGTAACCTGCAGTTGTTGAAACGTAACAACTTTCCTAAGCACAATGCATAGCATGCAGAAGAGTAACATGTTTGTTACAATACCCGAATGGAGTCAAAAGGGGGATATGTTTGTTACGACACAGGAATCAACTTATGAGAATGTTTGTTTCAAGCATCAACTTCACGTCACAATTACTTGAGAATTATTTGACGTATTTCAATGTAACAAACGCCATTCTTAATGAATTTTTCCGTAGTATGAAATGAGCTGAAAATGAAATGGGGTTTCCATTAAAATACAAACAAACTAAGTTTGTGTTGAATATCGTACTTCCTTACGTAGTTGAACATCTTGTGTCCACTAATTTCATGAGCCACTCTCATACCTATATATCTGCCAAAACCATTTTTCAAAATTTTTGTTGTTCATGAAATATTTCCGGTGATAATTTTAGGTGATTCACCCTGTATATTGCAATTTCATTTAAAATGATATTTTTAGTGGAGTGCAATAAAATATAGTTCTTTTTTATTTCTTTTTTCAGCAATAATTTTTCCTTTTTATGTCGTTTTAGAGGAAAATTTCCCCTTTAAAATTCGGTCTCTAGCCATAACACATCTCCTCATGCTATAAACAGAAAATGTTATTCATTCATTGTTTTCTGCCGAGAGGCAGGTAGGTGTTCCCTTGCAACCTGCATTCTGATAATCTTCATAAACCATGCAGAGAGTCAAGGTTACCTCTAATGCTTATAATATATTATTTGTGTATGCTCATGTAGAACTACTTTTATTTTGGTGTTTTCCTGCAGTGAGAGCAATGTACCGACCCTCTGAACACAAAACGATGAAAAGAATAGTTAAATTGGATGTAAGACAGGAAAACAATGCTTAACCCTTGTCTTTACACTTGTGTTTTTTTTGTAACATAGTTGGTACACCTGGGCCAGGCATACCCTGCCATCATATTCCGTCTTTGGGTTGTCGTAAATGAATATAAAGTGGAAAATGTGCTAGAATACCCGGAGGATTCCACTTAAAACTGTAGGTCTGGTCCCGGTGAGCCTTTCTGTGCATAAAGTGGACTTAGAACAAGAAATCAAATAGACTGTCTTTAAGGTACAAAGTATTATTTATTCGCCAATACTGGAACAACAAAAATGTTGATTTCAGTACAAAAAATTGTAACTTACTTTGTACACCAGGCCGTGACAGGCCCTGTGAGATGCGACAGAAAGTTCAGTGATTCACACTGGTTGTATTTCAAGCTGCAGAACGCTGCACTCCCATCTGTCACCACCTGACCCCAAACTGCTCACACATATTGGCAGGGGTAGACAAAACTAAATATGATTCAGATGCAAACCCTTTTTTCTTTGAGGAGCCGGTGTTTTTTTAAACTCCTTTCCTGCAGGATTTTGCCACACTGATATAGCTTTCGCTGCATAGTTTTTTGGTGAACTTTTCAGAATTGCATAAATTTGTAAGAAAGTATTCTACAGTATTCATAGCCTGGAGTTCCAATTGGTGTTATATTTTCATTGTTATTGAAGTGGATACAGTAGCATGCCAAAAAGGGGGTCGGGATTTGGTAGGCATCATGACCCTTCTTTTTGGTCCACTATTCCAAAGAAAGGAGAATATCAAAAGCAGGAAAAGAGAGCAAAATGAGGGCTGACTACTGAAAAAAAAGTATATGTACCCTCACCCCTTTCAAAAATCCTGGGCACTTCACTGAGTGGGTAAATTATCTCTGTTGCCATTGTTGTTTACGTACACATGACGGTACATGTTTTTCATTTGTTCAGAACCAAAGTGAGTTCTTTCTTTGGCAACGTTCAAATTATCAAGCCTTCCCGATGGCACAGTGGTTACGTTGTTGCCATGTAATCAAGGGGTCCCGGGTTTGATACCCAGGGGAGGCACATAGTGGTTCGGATCCCACTTTAAACTGTCTGTCCAGTCTCAATTAACCTTACTGTGCATAAAGTGAACTTAAAACACCTAACCAACCAGGGTTCAAATTCCAGACACTAGATGCCAGCATGGTCTGGTAATGCTTTTTCATACAGCACAACTTTGCTCGAGGGGTGTAAGGGGTGCTCCTTTCACGTAGTACACCCTAGACTTCAAACTAATGAGGCTCTGGTGACTGGTCCCATGACCAGTATAATTCTGTTGTCCTGTGTTTTGTCCTTATGTGTGCTGAGTGCCTCTTAACAGCCTCAGCTTTTATTATTTTAATATTTTAGTTACGACACGACATGACAGTTATGTTCGTTTAGTTATGGTAAGGGGCTGGACCCGTATAAAGTGACAGGTGCAAAATAGCCTAAGTGCAGATGCACTCAAAATTTTAAATTCAATTTCAAATTCAAAAACAACTTTGCTCGACATCAGCAGGATGAAAATATTTGAAACCAACTGCAGTTGCTTTCCGTAAGCAAGTTGCTTGCAGCAGAGAAAGAGTTAATATGAGCTAAGAAAAACCATGAATGAAACTAAGATAATGGGTAAATACCTAAATAGTATAAAAAATTCACAACTTACATGAGTGAGTATAAATTTATCGAAACTATGTTTCGGAGTTGAATACTTCCTCCTTCTTCAGGTCCACATGAATATCTAGACACCAGTCATGGTGTCACGTAAAAAGTGTTATATAGGGATATAGGTTGAAGGCTAGGGTAGAAAACACTTATAAAAACCCTTGACTCTGACGAAATAAGAGTTCCTTTGTTTCTAAAAAGCCCATATTAAAATACTAAAAGGTTTAAAAGCAGGTCCACTGCAATGGCCCAGGAATCCCAACCAGCTGTAGGGCGAAGCATGTGGGAAACGGTCTCCCTCCACAGAGTTAAGGGTTACCTCCCCTCAACTCTCTCGCTCCACCAATCCAATGAAAATTCACGTTCTTCCTCTGCAGCTCTCGAAACTTAGGCGGTGACATGAAAACTGAACTCAGCGTAATCATTACAGGCTTTATGCCACTTTTTAAGAAAATGGACCCACCCCTCCTCTAAATTGCCATCGTCTCTATTAAGTTTATTATCATTTCTGGTGCATATATGTGCAGCCTCATATACATTCCGGTCCAATTTATTACTACTTTTTTTAATAACTTCCCTTTTAACGATTTTATGTTTACTTTCAAATATGTGTTCCGAGAGACCAGTTTTAGGAATCCCTTCCCTAATATCTTTATCATGCTCCCCCCATCAGATTTGCATGCTCCTTCCGGTTTCCTCCCGCATTCGCACACAATTCTGTAAACACCTTTCTGCCCTTCAAGATCTCCTTTGCCTCCCCCCCCCTTCTTATATTCTGTAAAATGCTTTTCAGTATTACGGGGGCTTTCGCCCCACATTTAACATCGTACACTTTCATGGCTTTTTCTATTTTTTCCGAAATCCCTTTATGATAGGGAATACCGACAAAGCAAACTCCATTGTTCCGTCTCTCCTCTTTTTCAATTTCCCTATCGGCAATACTGGTTATTTCATTCCTTACAACTCCCAGCTTTCCTAGCGATTCTATTCATCTCCAAGATTGAATACCCGTTCTTCAAGCCCACTCCCCCCTTATCCAAGCTATTTTTTTCTCTTTCTCACTTTTGTTGTTACGCAATCTTTCGGCTCTAATAAAGAAATTGAGATAAACGTTATATTTGACTCTACATGAATGTTCAGATCTCCTGTTTATATATAAATCACCTGCAAGAGGCTTATGAAATACACCCGTCATTATTCCATAATCAGTTTTTGTTATACCTAGGTCAAGAAAATTAATCTTCATGATGACTTGGTCTTCCCTTGTAAATTTTATCCCTTCCTCCTGTTTTCCCATTTCAGTGAAAACAAGGTCTAGGTCCTTCCCTTCCCAATAATGAGGATGTCATCGACATACCTACCATAGAATTTTAAACTTCCCCTAATTGGTCTAAGGCTGCTTTTTCGATGTAATGCATGAAGATATTAGCCACGAGGCCAGATACCAGGTTGCCCATTGCCAACCCCTCTTTCTGTTTAAAGATCTTTTCGTTAACGTAAAACTAGTTGAAACCAGTTGTGAGGAAAAACCGTCTAACGTATTCCCATGCCACTAAAATTTTAACCACCTCTGAAGGCAGTCCCCTGCTTTGTCTCTTGGTACACTGGGATACAAATTTACTACATCAAAAGTACTGATTTTATCGTTGTCCCTAATTTCCAACTCTTCAATGGACTTTTTGACTTCAATGGAATTCTTAACACTAAACTGGGTACTCCCACTTTTTATAAGTGTTTTACATCGTTACATCGTTTGTGGTGGAATGGTTAGCACAGGGGGCCCAGATTCAATTGATAGAATGATTTGGTTTATTTTGCTTTGCATTACTGTTCTTTCGTGTAATCATGAAGATGCGGATGAGTGATGATATGATGAAATGATGAAATTAATGATGGGATACACAAGGAACACACATGTCCTGAGATTCAAAAGCGGGATCTCTGGCATTGTAGCATTGTGTGCTATACAATCCACCATATAGGCCAGCAGGTCCCAGGTTCCTATAGTAGTCTGGGTGTTGGTGTCATGTCATCACTCATCCTCATCACGATTAGCCAAATGTGGCAGGAAAAGGTATTCTAAATAACAAAAATCAAACTATTCTATTTTTTCAGTTACTGATATATTTTTCTTCTTGGAAATTACATTATTTATTACTATTGCTTATGTCATAATTGAATAACATGAAATACAGAATCATTTTTTCAACTAACTAACTAACTCTCTAGCCTTCTTGAACCCAAAGGCTCATGGCTGCAGCAACACATGCCTTCCATCTGTCCCTGTCCTGAGTAGGGTGACCAGACGTCCTCTTTTATCCGGACATGTCCTCCTTTTTCGGTGTCTGTCCGGCGTCCGGGCGGATTTCTGAAAAATCGGAAAATGTCCTCCTTTTTGGACCATTGGCTCAGTCGGTAACGCGTCTGACTACCATGCTCAAGGTCCGGGTTCGATCCCCGGCCGGTTCAAATCCGGGAACTTTTCTAACGGTGGAAGCGGCCCCGGTGCCCACCCAGCATCGAATAACATGGGTACCTGGGGGAAACCCTGGGGGGTAAAGGCAGTCAGGGGCGTGATACTGATCACATCACCCCCACTCACGACCGGATCAAGAAAGTGTGGGGCGTTACCCCCACACCCCCTATACGCCTTCATGGCATGGTGCTATGCACAGGGGAACACTTTACCTTTACCTTTTGTCAATATACTGCTCATGAAATTGTTCCACGCATAACGATCACCACTTGTTATTTTACGTCCAAAAACCTCACTTGGCGTGTTAAGTATTCGAGCAATGCTCACTGATCATCATCTGCGATCCGAACCACGAACACTTTACACAAATCAGTCATCAGATTCCAACTCCTCGTTGCTTTGCCCGCTGAACGTGTAGATACTGGATGCGTCCCACATGCAAGCGGAAACGTATATAGCCTATTTCTAATCTGTGCGCATATAGCGTGTGTGCATTTAGTCTGTGCATTAACCTTGTTTACGAGTGCAGTTTTTCATTCGCCGCAAGTTTTATCTGTGATACACGTGGGTCATACGAGCGATACAGAAAAATGTGGTGAGAATTTTCTTTTCATGAAATGCCGAAGCGAAAGTGTAAATTCACTAACGATCTCGGAAGAAAATATCCTGCTTTTAAGGAAGGAAGAAACAAATATGAAGCTGAATGTAAGATATGCACTGCTGGAACTTACGTCTCAGTAGCAAACAAAGGTAGGTACATGTAATAATTCAAGTAGATAAATACGTAGTAAGAACACACGTTTGCATATGGAAAGTAATAGTCATGTTTCCAACATTGCAACCATTCATTACATTAAAATGTATTATCAAATAAAGCAAATTAAACACGACGTACTGAAAACGAAACCAAAATTTTAAATTATCTTTACAAGGGCTAGATTTAGTAGTGTTTACAATTTTAGATTGTTTGAGATTTAGTAGTGTTTATAATTGTAGATTGTTGGGTTTGGAGTGTTAGGTGTGATAAATCATTTGCAAGGTTTTTTTTGGTTTTTTTTTCTATAGTGTGTGCATACAGCCAAATTTTAAGAATAAATGGTGGAAGTACTTTAGGATGAAATAGCCTATATCTGTTGTTTGTTGTTTTCATACACTGAGACACATTTCATATTGCAAAAAGCATCGAAATCGATCGAATGCCACTTTTAATGCTAAAAAAATAGTGATGGAACGAAATTGCAATTATTATTAATCATAACACTATTCATTACATAGTACTTCATTGAGTAGCTATCATAAATAGGGTCAGGAAATTGACAAATCATCTTTTTTCTGGGCGTTGAAGAGAATACTAGACATGAAACTAGTCTGTTTCACTTCAGTCAGAACCAGAAAATATTGTTTTTATTTTGCATTTTCTGCCCTTTTGGTTTTTAGTCCATTTTTGCAGTATTATTCCTGTTTTTGTTGCATTTTTAGTATCATTTTTTTCTCCCAGTTGTTTCAAGAATTTTAAATGCATTTGCTAGCATACCTTACATAAATTACCGGTAACAGTTAGATATAGCGAAAATACATTTCTTGAAATTTACAGGAGAAAAGACGGGAAAGTACTTATGGAATTGAGTTCCTGTGCACTTTTGGAAGCTGGGAATAGTGTTTTTTCCATTCCTGCAATTTATTTGGCCGGTAAATAATGTAATTTTCGACATTCATGTATCTCCGTTGCACGATAGCTTGTGCCACCATTACCGTGGAATACGTGAATCAAATGTTCCGTGCCTTCGATTATGTAACCCCGTGTCAGTGTAGCAACCACGCGGTAGTGTTACAAGATGACGTGTGAGCATTTTTTTTTTTTCAATTTAATTTTCTGTTTGCCTAACCTAACTGAACCTAACCTAACCTTCCGTGAATGGTTTGTGGATCAATTTTAGCCTAAAAACCATCATTTTTCAGTTAATAAGTGTTAGTGTAGCAACCACACAGTAGTTTTACAAGATAACGTGCGAGTTTTTTTTTTTTTTTTTTTTTTCAATTCAATTTCTATGTTTGCCTAACCTAACCTTCCGTGAATGGTTTGTGGATCAATTTTCGCTTAAAAAACCTTTGTGAATAGTTTGTGCGACAATTATCGGTTCATAAGTTTGGTAACACTGCATATCAGCTGACGATAGACAGCGTGAATCAAGATTTGAAAAAAAAAGTAATCCCAAGTTGAAAAATGTTTCACTATGCATATGAGGTAAGTACAAATGAAATTAATTTGAAAATAAACGAGTTAAATGCGTTTTCGCTATATCTAACTAGAACCAAATTACCACACATGGTCATCTTATTAGCAAGTATGCCATTAATCATAAATATGGTCAATTCAAGAGGGCACTATTATTTTTAGGCCATGATTGTGAAGCAATTTTACAATACCGGGAGTTTCTCCAATTTGTTTCAAATTCAACATACTCACTACTTTTGCTCTCCTAATCACGAATCTGCAGTTAAAATTTGGCGGTCACGCGTACAAATTGCAAAATAACCTAAATTAAGTGGTCTGTGATCAGCACAATTGCTCACGAAGCAAAACTGTATTTTCAGGTTCTGACTGACTACTGTCATGCAAGGCCCATTCTGAATGGAGGTGAATGACTTGTGGAGTATTTAAAATAACTTTGAAGTAAAATTATAGAAAATTACATTAGCACTTAACTGCTTTTTTTCCCTTTGCTTTCATAGTTTAAACCATGAAACTGATTTTATCAAATTATTCAACTACCCTTGTAATTTGTGAAAAATCAAGCTTTCATTGTTAAGGGGTGGTCTTTTTTTTACATTTTTTAGGTCATCAACTTCCGAGCCATAATATATTAAAATATTTTGTTACAGGTAGTCAAGATTTGGAACATCATATTGCATCCCATAAACACAAGAAAAGCCTTCAGTGTTCCAGTTCATCAACTCCACTGGAAAAGATATTTCTTCAACAAGAGTCTACTTCAGCGCTAGCTCATCGTGTACTTGCAGCCGAGGGAGGTCTAGCATTTCATACAGTTAGGCACCATTTTAGCTACAGATCTATGGATTGTACACCAAAATTAAATCAAGTTATATACAGTGTTGCAAAGAAAGTATCGACAGGAAGAACAAAAACTCAGTGTATTATAAATAATGTTATTGCTCCACATTCCTTAGATGTAACTATTCAGTGTTTGAAGGGAATTTCTTGTTTTGGAGTATCAACTGATGGAAGTAACCATGGGTGTATGAAAATGTTTCCTATTCTAATACAGTACTACAATTACAAAGTGGGTGGCATCAAAACAAAAGTAATTGAACTAAAGACAACTCCAAATGAGAAAGCTGAAACCATAAACAAGTTATGTTACGGAAACATTAGAAAATCTAGGTTTGTCAGATAAGTGTGTAGCTTTTGCAGGGGACAATACAAATACTAATTTTGGAGGAGTCAATCAAAGAGAAGGGAAGAATATTTACAGCAACCTAAAGAAATCACTAAATGAGAATCTATTAGGTGTGGGTTGTCCAGCTCATATTTTACACAATGCTGTACAGCATGGAGCTGATAATTTATCAATAGACATAGAGTGTATAATCTTGAAAATGTACAATTATTTTTCAATTTATACTGTTAGAACAGAGGAGCTAAAGTCTTTCTGGGAGTTTGTTGATATTAATTACAAGCAATTGCTGTCCCATTCCAAAACAAGGTGGTTGTCACTTTTCCCTGCCATTGAAAGTGTGCTGGAAATGTTCACGGCATTAAAATCGTATTTCTTGTCACAACCTAAGCCACCTAAAATTTTAATTCAGTTCTTTGAAAACAGGTTAAGTAAAGCTTATTTGTTGCATTTACATTCAATTATGGGCATATTCCATTCTAAAATCCAAGAATTGGAAAAAGAGCAAAATTCTGTGCTTGAGATTATAGACATTCTTAGTTACGTTTGTCAGGTGTTGACGAATAGATTAGAAGGTAGCTTTCTTTGTTTAAAGGTAAGAGAAATTATTGAAAGTGCTGAAAAAGATGGGTTTGTTAAAGAGGTAGAACAATTCATGAAGGATGCTATGTTGCTGTATGAGTCTTGTGTTGAATACATACAAAAGTGGTCACAAAGTTTTGATGAGTTTAAGTGTTTTAATTTAACAAATCTGAAGTACAGTGATGTTGAAGAATGTATGAAATACTTAGGGTCCAAAGCAATTCACATTGACGATGTTAAATGTTTTGACCAATTTTGTAACTTGAAGCAGTTTGTTAGTGGTAATCCTGAATTACAAAATATGAGCTGTAATGAGAAATGGACCACATATTTCCAATCAAGCAAGTCTTCTGACTGCCATTCTGAACTTCTAAAGATAGCAGAATATTTCTTTTCAATACCTGGACATAATGCAAATGTGGAGAGAATTTTCTCACTAATATCAACACAATGGACAGATGAAAGGAACAGGTTGAGTGTAGATTCTGTAAAGGGGCTTATCATGATTCAATACAATTTCAAAGAATATTCTTGTATTGACTTCTACGATTATCTTTTAAAAACTCCAAAGTTGTTGGAAAAAATCAGATCATCTGATAAGTATGTGTAAGCAAACTGTAGGTAAGATTTTTATAGTGATTAAATTAAGATTAATGACAAATATCTTTGCATTTTTTGTGGTGTCCTCTTTTTTTGTGATTTGTCCTCCTTTTTCACCATGTCTGTCCTCTTTTTTTAATGTATGCATCTGGTCACCCTAGTCCTGAGCAAGATCTATATACTCTTTTCCATCACTACCGATTTCCTTTAGGTCCATCTCAACGTTGTCCCTCCATCTTCGTCTTGGCCTTCCTACAGGTCTCTTACCATCAGGTTTCCCAACAAGAATCCTGTAAACTCCTCTTTCCTCTCCCATTCGTGCCACATGGCCTGTCCACCTAAGTCTTCTTGATTTAATCATTCTAATAATATCTGGACATGAATACAAATTATGTAGTTCTAAATTATGTAACCTTCTCCACTCACCTGTCTCCTCATCCCTTTTAGGTCCAAATATTTTCCTAAGGATCTTATTTTCAAATACTCTCAATTCATGTTCCTCTTTCAATGTAAGGGACCAAGTTTCACAACCATATAATACTACAGGCAAAATTACTGTTTTGTATATTTTAACTTTTAGTTTCTTAGATATTAAACGAGAAGACAAAAGTTTATGAAGAGAGAAGTAACATGCATTTCCTGAATTAAGCCTACTTTTTATTTCCTCCTTAATATCATTTTAATTTGTTAGTATTACTCCTAAGTACTTGAATTTGGTTCAAATGAGTTATCAATATTTAGATTTTGATTATTACCTAACACTTGGTTTCGGCCTGTAAGCAAATATTTAGATTTCTCTTTGTTAACTTCCAAACCTATCTCTTTAGCTGCTTTGAAAAATATTTTAGCATTATTCTTAACGCATTTTTCGCAACAAATTTTTTACTTGCTAAATCTACATCAGCTTTACATTAAATAACTTTTAGACACACTAAAAATCGAAAACGAATGTTTTTTTTTCCATGTACAGGGTGACTACAGAAATTTTGGTGTTGCATATCTGCAAAGTTAGCGTAAAGAGATATAAAAATTCTATAAAATTTGAGAAAATTTGTTTGATTGCTACCAGAATAATTTTATTCCTCTATAACATACAACCATTGTGTTTGAGAAGTTTTTATCAACGTAAAGTATTACTTATGCAGTTGTTGCCCACTTAATTGCAATTATTTACATAGTTGTATACACTATGAATATTACTGGGCTCTGACAGATATACTTTACAGGAATATTGTGTATACGTGTTAGCTGGGCGAAAGTACTTCAACTTCAAATTAGATTACTGTTAGAGGCACTGATAATGCGAAACAAATGCCATTTTGTTTCAGTATACAGGGTAACTAGGAAAATGAATTTATTGTTGTCAGTTGACTGCTGATCATCAGCACTTAGCTGTTTATTGTCGTCAGTTGACTGCTGATCATCATTCATTGTTACAGTGTCAAGGGGAAGCTGTCAGTGACGATCATGTTGTCATTGGCTTTCTTCTTTATCTGTAAACTTCTGCTGTCTCTGGAGGAAGAACAACATTGTTTGCTTCCACATGGGATGAATTTGCAAGCATCTGTAATGCTTGAGTGGTTTGTTTGGTTTATTTCTGCCACTTTTGGGGCATCAATGAAGAGACACTCACAAATAACACACATTCTCAGGCCCTTGGGTTCAAATCCGACCTGGGCATGGATGTTTGTGAGTGTCCATTCATCATAGCATCACTCATCTCCATCTTTGCAAATTAGCCAAGTGGCACAGAGGGTGAAGTAAAATAAAGGAAGCAATCAATCAATCAAACACACATGCCCAGGCCAGGATTCAAACACAGGACTCCTGGCAGCGTATCATGCTGTGCTAACCACTTCATCATGGAGGTCAGCTAATGCTTCATCAAGTGTGATCAACTTTGCATGGTGCATACTTACTTATATCTGAAACGCAACATGAATGTGTTAGGACAGATTCCTAGATAGAAAGTTGTAAATAATACTTTATAGCCTTTTACGCTGCCGTTGCATATATGGTACACTATAAATATATTATAACTCTAACAAATCAAACCACAGGTGGATTCCTTGCAGTGTGGTTTCTAGCAGGATATGTGACGAACACAATCACATGAAAAACACAGTTTCAAATATGACAGTGTTGCCAGGTAAAATAATTATAGAAAACATGGTCATCAGAAAAAAATTACTACTATTTGTAATGTAATAATACCAGTACATGAACACTTCTTGTACTGTTTTAAATAAAATAATGAATGAGACTTCTTTGATGTTAATAACACAGACTTTACCATTTACATCCAATTTTAAAAATATTTTTTGGGGTGTTGCAGGTCTGCAACGTCAGTGAAAAAGGGTTAATTGTATTTACATCATCTCCAGTAAGTCTACATCATCTGCATATGCTAACAGCTGAGTCACACAGTTTGATTTTAGTCCTTGGTTAGATTCTTTTACCTTCCTAACAGCATATTCTAAGGCAAAATTAAAGAGTAATGGAGATAATGCATCTCCTTGTTTTAACCCATCATGAATTGTAAATTTGTCTGACACATTAATACCCACACAAATTTTATTTTCTGTTTCACTGGTGCATACTTTTATCATATTAACAAGTTTCTTAGGTATTCCAAACTCGGCTAATATATTATATAATTTATATCTTTTGACTGAATCACATGCTTTTTTAAAATCAGTGAATAGCTGATGGACATTTTGATTATATTCCCATTTTTTTTCAAGTGTCTGTATGATGTGAAAAAATTGATCTGTTGTTGATCTGTTACGTTTAAATCCACATTGATAATCACCTATAATTTCATTAGCATATGGGGTTATTCTTGCTAAAAGAATGTTAGGTAATATCTTATATGTTGTTGAGAGTAGAGAAATTCCACGGTAATCATTGCAGTTCATTTGATACTAATTTACTATTCCCTGGACAGAGTTCTTCATTTTTACAGAAGAAACTACTTATGGTAATAAGTTCCTGTAGCTTTGTCTAACATCTGGAAGGTATTTTCTGTTATGTGGAAATGTATCATATCGGAAATTCATGTTTTTTGTTGAAAATTAATTCTCCGACGGACAATAGGCTTTGTCGCGTACACCTTCGTACATCATCATGCGTCATGCTTGTGTTTTGTTGATGTTCATTGGAATGCAGTGTTTCAACCTTTTGTGTTTCCAACCAAAAATAGAAACATGACGTGTCGTGGAAGCGTGGTAAAATTCATACCGGAAGCCCCACAAATCATTGGGGGGTGGCTCAGTCGGTAACGCATCTGACTACCATGCTAAAGGTCCTGGGTTCGATCCCCAGCCGGTTCAAATCCGGGAACTTTTCTAACGTTGGAAGCGACCCCGGCGCCCACCCAGCGTCGAATAACATGGGTACCTGGGGGAAACCCTGGGGGGTAAAGGCGGCCAGGGGCATGATGCTGATCACATCACCCCCACTCAAGACTGGATCAAGAAAATGTGGGGCGTTACACCCACATCCCCTTTATGCACAGGGGAGCACTTTACCTTTTACCACATATCATTGACGGATAGCCCCAGAAAGCATTCACGTATAGCCCCCAAAAACATTCATGGATAGCCCCACGAACCATTTCTGGCAAGGTTAGGTTAGGTTAGGCAAGCATAGTTAAAATTTTGTTCGTAAAACAATGTGAAGCCCCACTAACCATTCATGGATAGGGTCAAAAACAATTCACGGATAGCCGCACGAAATGCGAATCCCCACAGACCATTGAGGGATAGCCCCCAAAACCATTCACAGATAGCCCCACGTAAAAAAAAAGCGAAAAAGTTTTTTTTATAAAAATTACATTACATCAGCTTTGTTCATGGGTATTTCTTGGGTTCCGAAGGTTGAAACACTGCATAACGAATGAAATTCGACAAAATATAAGCACGAGGCGCGATTAGCTAGGAAGGTGTACGCACCATAATGTGTGATATTCAAGCGAGACAATGCAAATAAAAAAGTACTCGTAATGTGAAAAATTGACATTACTTTCATGAAAAAAAACGTGAATACACCTTAAATAATGTTCTGCGAAGCAGATAGGTAAGTACGAATGTCAAAAATTGAAGAAACGAAGAAGTTACAGGTGTCCGGGGAATAGTAAATTTGTATCTAAATCAATCCCAGGTGCTTTGATATTATTTAGCCTTTTAATAGCATCTTTAACTTCAGTCAAGTTAGGTTCTGCAACTAAAGGATCTGCTGTGTGGTCTTCATTTACTTCTGATTTATCTCCTACATGAACATTTAAAAGATCATTAATGTAGTTCTTCCATCTATTTAAAATATCGCTTGGGTCAGTATAAAAATTGCCATTTTTATCTTTTATCAAGTTTACTTTAGGTTGCCACCCCTTTCTAAATTCATTGACACCTTTATATAAATCTCTGATATTTTTATTTTTGCTATTTGTTTCAATTTCGTTAATTTTACTTTTCAAGTAATCAATGCGGTCAACTTCTCGCTTTATTTTTTTTTATTTTTTCAACTGTTGGTATTATTTTTCTTATGTTAGGAACTGTTCATTGTTTACAGTTGTCCAGGAAGAGAAGTGAGCTTTGGCTAGGGGTTTGGATTTTGAAGGAAGAAACTGTGATCCTCCCATGCTTGGTATTCTTCCCACCTGGCTCTCCAGAGAATGCTTCCAGTGTAGCATCTGTAGTGTCCGTATGAGTGGCCGCCCCTGCTTACAGGTTAACCTCAATGTTTTTATTACTATTACCAGTGCTAATTATTGTATGCATTAGAAATTTACAGTACTTAGTATGGGGAGGATTAAGCCATCCATTGCTCAACGAATAAGGCAATATTTTAATTACAAATATTTTGAAGGCATTCATAGTGAAAAGATCTTTCGTACTGTTTTCTTGTACATATACTTATTTTTTCCCTCTAGGGTGTGCTGAAGTGATAAGGTGAACATATTTTTAAAACTACAAAACTTTTCATATTTTTCTGAAGGAGGAAGCAAAAGGCAAAATGTTTACATTTTAATATAAAAACTTAGTCATGAGCACTTATGCTTGAAAACTAATTAAATGAATAACTTACTTAATATTGTGATATGCACTGCATTTCGACCAAACAGTCCTTTAGAATGTGAAGTTATTCATTGATATTTTGCCGATGAATGGATCTTCTTCAATGCATCCTTCTCTTCAAATAACATTTTGTGAAAGTTTACACAGGAGTGATTAAAGTTCAGTTTATTAATCAACATAGCTTTCAGAGTTTGTTCAGAAAGAACATTCTTATCACTTTTTGTCCACAAACTATTCATGTTCAAAAATACTTGTTCAGTGGGGGCATTAGTTGCAGGTTAACAGAGAGGAAACTCCAAAATGTTATAAAACTGCAACATTTTTTGAAGTTTGAAACATTGTTGACATTGAAGTATGAAATATTTTGCATCCAACAATACCATAGCTCATAGTAATAGTAGAGATGATGTACTGTTGCAGCAATTCTGTGCCAATGAAGTCATTATTTCTCTTGTAGTCTACGGTTGTTACAAGCATAAAAACACAGTTTTTCATTGTGACGTTTCAGGAGAACACACGCTCCCTTCATCAGACATTTATTTTTAGTTTGATTAAAGATACAGTTATGACAATGGTTATTTTTTAACAAAAAAGAATCCGTTATACAATGGATGTTGTCAATGTTACATTGTTGTAATATAGCAACTTAACTGAAAACAAGCAGTCTGTTTTATTTTTATTTCAGATAAAAATTTTGATCACATTATTTTTTATTACCTAGACAAACCATAAGCAATTTCCATGCTTTGTTGATGACATAGTGGTCACATCATCACTTTCTAATGAAGGTGTCTTCGAATTTCGATACCTGGTGGATGCACATAGTGGTTCGAATCCCACTTTAAACTGTAGGTCAAGTCGTGATTAACCTTTCTGTGCATAAAGTGGACTTACAAACAAACTTGTGAAACAATAAGCAATTCCCAACACAGAAATATCTTTTATCCATGGCAGCTGACAAAGGACTGGTGAGCGACCACAGGTTACTAATTCTTGTACTTACATTAACAAAATATTACATTTTCTGTATGAGCTGTGACCAAAATGTTTGTCCCACACAATGTATATTACACTCTAGAATTTACTACTCTTGAAAGTTGTCATAACAGGCTAAGGCAGTTTTTAAAACTGATTTTGACTTCCATGGTTGGGCAAGTGTTGGTAGAAAGTAAGAGCTCGAGCCTATACAATGGAATATGAATTTATGTGACAGCAATGGTAGACACATGCATGTAGAATATCCATCCTGGCAGTTTCAGCCCACAATAATCTGTCTCATTTCAATATATTACTGTGTTAGTAAGATAGACAGACTAAATTAGATTTTAACATGAAGATCATGACTATGTTTACTAAATTTCACTGTATCCTTCGCTTCACGGTCCATATTTCAGACCCACTACCACAGACAAATTACGGTTATACGTGTAATCCTTGGCTTCAAATGTATATCACTCGTTTTTACCTGTTCGAGCATTCTTCTCTTGGGTAAAGAAGCTCCAGGGTGGCTACTCACTGGGAAGTCCTTGAATTCCGGGAATTATGCATGAATTATTGACTCTCCGTAGACGTGAAAAATTGCAACTTTCATTAATCCAAATCCCATTGAATTTATCCATATTTATTAATGCCCTGAGGCAAGTTTTTTACAGTTTATCTTCCATTTTTATCCAGGAAGGAAAAGAAAAGAAAGCTATGTGGAAAATAAAACGGAATTCTCTCAATCTGTTTGCTTTGTTAGTGTCCTTTGCAGAACAATCTTACCTGACATACGGAAGATATCTTGAAGTTGATTAGGTAAATTTGAACTACTTACACAATTAACATTTTCTTGTACGTTACTACATCCCGTAACATTTGTGATTTGTGTTTGTAGATGTATTTTTAGTCATAAGTTTGCAAAATGGCAAATGTAAACTGTTCATCTTAAATTGAATGTATACCGTTCAACCTTTATATTGTTAATATAGTATTTGTGTGTGTGTTTGTGTGATGAGAGGCAGTAATACATAAGGTTGAAATAGAGAAAACATTGATTATATACTCTTGAATTTTTGGAAAGTTTGCCTTGCAAACCGGGAATTATACTTGAATTTTATGATGGTATTTGGAATAAATGTAAATTAATATGCATGTACATAAACAATCAACTTGGATAATATAAGATATACATTGGTGAATATAAGCTTGCTGTAACAAAACATTTTGCATGTCTGGTAATTCTTTCATCGAAATTTATGTTCCATTCTGTCATTGTTATTTGACCTAATTTTCTAAAGATCACAATAGAGTGGCCACCCTGAGCTCTCAACTCCGTACGCTATCTTGCGTTATCCGCACAATCTATTTGGCTTTTGAGAAAAATTTTCTCCCTGTAGCGCACTAGTATTCATAGTACCTAATTAGACACTAGAGTTCACATTTATCACCAACAATAACCTGCCACCTTGACATGTATTTTCTTCGAAAGAAGGAAATTTGGTTGTTTTATTTTGTTTCACCTTTTGTGTGGGGATGCCATTGCATAACTCGCAGGAAAGCCTTGATTTTCATGCTTCTTAATCGTATATTTGAGATCAATAACATAAAATGAATAAGAACTTGTATTAAACTTGATTGTGATTATTTGAGTCGTAAGTGCTTTAAAATAGATGGTTAAAGAACAAATGTAAATTGTACTTTTCAGCTGTCACTCTGCAAATGTTGCGTACATCTACCAAAACTGAATTTTGCTGATACCAGATTGAGAGCATGCCACAAGATCTTGCCTGTAGGTAGGCAGTTTTAAAGTGCTACGGACGTGGAGGGTAGTATGTCATTAAGCCTTGAACCATTTATCTATCGTGTAGTCACACTTTTTGTTTTTCATTCAATTGGAAACATTCCTTTAGGAGGGAGAAGCATTATAATGTTGTTAGAACTCATAAGCATAGTCAGATTTTCACCCACCATGGTGGGTGGGCACCGGTCCCAGCATTGGCTGAAATCTCAGGAGAAAAGCTGTAACGCTTCCCCCCAGGATACTGAAACCAGTAGCCAGTATCCTGTAGCCAGAGCCCAATGCCTGATGCCTTAGGCCACACGGCCATGGTTTGGGACTCTTCGAAATAATGCCATAAGAACTGAAAAGTGATAGTGCTGTAAAGTGACTAACCTTCTAGTGCCATGAACTGACTAAGCTTCTATGGTAGATTTAAACATCCTGTCAACAAACTTTTGTCATTTGCTTGTGTCGTTCAAAAGTCATGGTCATCGTGGCTATCTTTAAACGAGTAAGATAACAATTTATTTGGTTTATTTTACTTCACTTTTCGGCCAGTTTTGGCTAATCGGAAAGATGAGGGTGAGTCATGAAATTGATAAAAAGTACAGGGCCTCCCCAATGGCATAGTGGTAGCATCATCACCTTGATACCCAGATTGAGGAAATCGCACAGTGGTCAGATCCCATATTAAACTGCAAGTGCAGCCTCAATCAGGCTATCTGTGCTTAAAGTGGACTTGAAGCAACAATTCAGATTCAAATTCATGAAGGTGCACTTACAAAGAACGACCTTTCACAGGTCTGGGACTTCTTCCATTGTAGCATGCTGTGCTAACCACTCCACCACGGAGGTCTGCAAAATGTGTAAGAGTTGCCATGTTTCATGTTCATATGCAACAAAAGTAAATGTATGTATTTTCAGTAACTATACTCAGCATTCTTACTCTTTAACCTCTTAACATACAGATTATTACAAAAAATAAGTTTCAATTTCCATCTAATTTTTTATTGCTGAAATGTAATAAGCACTTACATACAATAATCATGGCACCTATTAGATTAATTTTTAGGAACTCAACAATGAAATACTGACCTCACAAAAGTACCGATTTTAAAATCCTGAGTATATTCGTGATGAAAATAAACAGCATTTTTCTGATCTCTCTTGTGAAGCTACAGGTGGGAGTTCCAGAAGTATCAATTTCACAAAGGATAAAGCATATTATCACTCAACATTTAACTAAAAGTCACATTAGCACAAATACTGTATATGAGCACCTCTGTTTATTTGTTAGCGGTCACTCTGTGAAACATGGATCATTGCACAAAGCTACATCACACTCTTCACATATATATATATCTCGATTCTCTTCGTGCTACTTATATCTCAACAAAATCATCAATAAACTTACTTACATAGTACATGACATCCTCAGTACATTGCTTGAAATGAATTGCAGGATTATTTGTGAAAGGAAAACTACGTGCTGCAGGTGAAGTTGTCCAGAAGTATCAATTTTACCTCACTGTCTGGCACTTGCAATATCACCAGTAGATGCATCTGAGGAGTGACTACATGAAATCTGATTTCAGATTTGACATTCTGACGAAATTCTAGCCTATGGTCATGTATCACATGACCCACCCTGTGCATAGAACCACGCCATGAAGGCGTATAGGGGGTGTGGGGGTAACGCCCCACACTTTCTTGATCCGGTCGTGAGTGGGGGTGATGTGATCAGCATCACGCCCCTGACCGCCTTTACCCCCAGGGTTTCCCCCAGGTACCCATGTTATTCGACGCTGGGTAGGCGCCGGGGCCGCTTCCACCGTTAGAAAAGTTCCCGGATTTGAACCGGCCGGGGATCGAACCCGGGACCTTGAGCATGGTAGTCAGACGCGTTACCGACTGAGCCACCGCGGCCACTATAGTGACATGACCCACCTATCATTTTAAATAAAAAAAGTTGAATTCAAGATGGCAGAACCAAGATGGCAGCCGTCCCCATGACATACTCCAAAAGGTGTCCCCCTAGGCCTATTTTGTATTGCCCTTATCAAATTCCATGAAAATACATCACTGGATTTTACAAGGGGTGGTAAGGGATTTCTGATACACCGTGTAGTTATGCAATGTTACAGTTTTGTTATTTGTTATGGTAAGAGGCTGGACCCCGTATAACGTGACGGGTGGAAAATAGCCTAAGTGCTAATGCACCCAAAATTTTAAATTCAAATTCATTGAATACAGGGTCCGTTCTGAAAGTATCCGAACTTATTTATTTGCAAACAATTTATTGATGACAATTACAACTGCTGTCAATATTCTTCAATGTAGGCACCTTCAGCCTCAATACAGTGAGTATAGCGACTTTTCCACTGTTCACAGCAGTCCTTGACTGACACCCTCTTTAATGCTGCAGTCGTGGCAGCTTGAACCTCTTCAATTGACGCAAAACGCTTCCCCTTGAGCTGGTGCCAAGTCTGGGCTGTAAGGGGATGATGCAGCATTGCCACACGTACGTTGGCCAAAAACTCACCTACCAATAGTGCTGTGAGAGCCGGTGTGTTGTGGTGAAGCACCCACCTGTTGGCGATGTCAGATCGGATGCGCAGGACCCTCTGTCGGAGACGCTGAAGCACTGTTTTGTAGTAAGCTGCATTCACGGTGGTCCAAGCAGGTACAAACTCTTTGTGCACGACCCCCTTCGCGTCGAAAAAGACAAGGAGCATTTTCTTCACCTTTGATTTTGACATCCGGCCCTTCTTTTGACGAGGGGATGCAGGGGTGTTCCTTGAATGCCGTGTGCCATGTGTAAACTTGTGTGTGGGACATCACTTCCTCACCGTATGCCTCCCGTAGCATGGTTAAAATCTCCGTAAAGTTTTTTTTTCAATTTAACACAAAATTTCACAGCATAGCGCTGTTCCAAAGTGCGCTCCATTTTCACCAAATCCACCAACTGCAAATTCTCAACGCGACCTTTTTTCCGTGTACTCAACACAAGCGATTGCACCTCAACCACTGCTCGCAGGCAACTGAGCGAGGCCTTGTTTTGAAGGTTAAGGTCCCCACTGCCACCTGGTGCAGCTTACCTGAACCCTCGACCGATTGTCGCACCGTGCTGCAGACAGTTCGGATACTTTCAGAATGGACCCTGTAGGTATGATGTCATTCGCTCTTGATCGACATAGCAACAGCTTTACAACCTGCACCTAAGAAAGCCATTTCTTGAACCTGAATTGTACTGCACATTGTATGGAGATTTATTTGTTCATCATTGCAGTGCAGTGCGTAATTACATTTTTCCTGGGAAGTTACTATCTAGGGCTCAGCCAATACTGATGCAACTGTTTCGGTATCTGAAAGTTTTGGTTGGATTTGATTTACTTAGACTTTTCTGGCATTTTGATCATTCGTGGAGTCTGTGAAAATGCCACCTGACACTTTCGCGGAATCCAATTATCCTGGAAGTTGTGCAAAATTTGAAGTTTCTATTGATTTTATACCAATATTATGTGAATTTGTGATTACAAAGCAGGCACTTTTAAATTCTGCAATTTTTTAATATTTTAAAGCAACACTCTGGTAAATTGACTCTTATAATTGGAGGAGAGTACTCACCCATTAATATTAATCAATGCTTTGAATAACGTTTATTTGTTAAATTTTTTTAAGTATTGGTATCCCTATCAGCAAAGCTATTGGTTGATTGATTTATTTGGTTTATTTTACTTCACTTTTCTTCCACTTCTTGGCTAATTGCGTAGATGAGGGTGAGTGATAATATTATGAAACTGATGAAGGAAGAGACACTCGTAAAGAACAAACATGCCCAGTAGGGTATTTCATTTTGTAAGGCAAAAAATTAAATGTAAAATTTTTGCAGACTTTGCAGTCTCAGTGATGTAAAAGATATATGTGCCAAATTTCAAGAAGATTGGATAATATTTAGAGGTTGCACACTTTGATCCGTTTTGTAAAAGTAGGCAAAAGATATGATTTTTCAATGTTAATTACTTTTATTGGGAAAACTAGAAATCACAAACTTAAAATAATATTAATACTAGACACTAAGATTAATAGGTAGTATGATAGGCAAAACATGTGTTATATTAATCAACTTTGAATGATGCAATCCCTTCTTTTGTTCGCTTGGTGACGACTTTTCTGTAATGCTCGACTACCGTCAACGAGATTTATTATTCTTGTTTGTCCCTGACCGATTCGTTAAACATTTTTATCAGAGCAATTCCTCTTTCTGTGGTATCATTGACTACCTTAAAAGCGTTCACATGGCTTCTTAGAGAATCACTGTAGTATTCTGTCACGTCGTGGATCCCAAACAATTCAAAGAACGTCTTTGTTTTACGCGTATTAGTAACGAAATGGCTCAGGTCTTTTCCTTCAAAAACTAGGTTTTTACCCTCTAATTGTTTCAGTTCCTTTTTCTGTGCAGGTTTGGTTTCTAAATTTTTAGTCATATTTTCCTTATCAGCCTGAGTAATACGTTCGTCCAAAAAAGCGAATCCTACGTTTGTTTCCGACAGATACCAAAGGCATCTCTTAGCAACTGTGAGAGCACTTTTTTTGACGTCTGCATCTGGGTAAGTGCTCAGAAGCTGTAGCATATCCAAATCATTCTTTGGAGCCCATCGACTTACAATTGCCTTGTGCCAAAAGTGAACACATATGAGGCTGACAAAATGTGTAACCCGTTTCATTCCTTTCAATTCTCGTTGAGGAATATTCAACTGTTTATTGAAGAGGACAATTTTAAGTGCATATATTGCCTTTGTCATCCACCTTGCTTGATGCAGAGCCCCTGGGATCCTGAAACTGAAGTAGTTTTGAAACCGACCTCCTAGGTACAGGAGTGAGAGTTGTAATAACTATTTGTAGTCTTCTCTTGGATGACTTCCATCTTTTAGGACATTTTGAATGTAGTTAACTATTTTCACTCGTTGTTCTTCTAGAATGCCTTGAACGGGACTTTCTTCATCCATCATTGTCTCATATGACTTCTTATCAAGTGAAGCCCACAGACTTTGGAACTTCAAAAAAATCTGGATGTCAGGACCACTTGATGGTACGCCACAACACTCTTCAAACACTCCTTTCAATATTATTTCATGGGTGTGATGACGGCAAGCCAACCACAATGTTCGTCCGAATTCCCTTTCAATTCTGGTACATGCCCCTTGGATCAGAACTGTAGTATCAAAACACATACTGATGATATTGTCACGTAGCCCAAATCGGTCCACTTCCCAAATAACTACTTCAGCCATCTGCTCACCAGTGCTTTTCAGGGCAACAGGTACGCCAAGAAAATGCTCAAAATCTTTGCCAGTCACTAGAACTGCAACTCTATCTTCCAAAGTTTTGACACTCCCGTGGGCAACTGAGGGCAACAGTTTACTATCCCAATTCAAGATCAAATGAGGAGGATTTTCAAAGAGTGACTCTTCGATTTTCTTTGCCTTTTTACTTCTATTGATCGCCCGAGCTCGGTAAACTGTAGCTGGAGATACGGAAATTTTTGAAACATCGTGGCCAAGGCTGTTTGCAGTTGCTATTTGCTATAAATGAAGTACTTGCTTGTCGAATAGAGAACTGTTCTCGATCCCAAGTAGACGTGAGTGTCTGATCAAGAGGTTTTAATCTAGTACTGGAGGCGAAAACTCGGCCTCTTCGTCACTAGGTGCTGATGATGATGGAGATGAGTCTTCCAGTATAACCGTGTTATTGATTTCAGCGATAGCTTTGTAATGTTTATTCTTATGTGAATAATTTTTGTCTTCTTTTGTACACTTAGTTCTTATTTTCGAGGCGAAAACCTTCTCTACTCCACTCATTGACGAAATCATACGATCTTCTCTTTGTGGCCTAAGAAATGCTTTATCTTCTTGTGATACGCTAGTCATGTCCATCACATTTTGCTGGGAAATGTCAAATAACTCAACGAGATCACCTTTCCAAATCTCCCGTTTCACATTTGCTTTATCCTTGGTTCTCGATTTCTCTTTACCCAGATTTTGGTATTATTTGTACAGCTTCTGTATACCAGGACGGATATTCTCCTCCATCTTAAAAGGGATATTTGCTTTCCTCCACACTTTATGTAGTTTAGTACTGGTAGATTTAGCAACATCCAAAAGTGTTTCTTTCATTTCCTTGTGATTGTACTTGTTCCTTTGAAGGGAGCCGAGCTCGTAAAAACTCACCACTAGTCACCTTTTCTAGCAGCCAAATTCCTCTTTTGGTTCCCATTTTAAAGTTCAATTACCTGTAAAAGATGAAAGAAATACATGAGAAGCGCCCATTAGTACAAAGCACTGCAATATTAGAAATTTCACTAGTTTGAGATAAAAGTGATCAATGTGTGCAACCCCGAAATATTATCGAATCTTCTTGAAATTTGGCATATATATCTTTTAAATCACCGAGACTCGGAGCGTAAGCAAAGTCATATGAAAATCACATCTTCGGAAAAATGAAACATCCTAATGCCCAGGACCTCTAGCATTGTAGCATGCAGTGCTAACCACTCCACCATGGAGGTTGCCTGCAAGGGAAGGTATACTTTGTAATTTTACTAACACATATTACAGTCCTGGAGTATATTCAGTGCAGCAGAGGTTTGTTTGTAGTAAAAATGTTTGGAGAATGGAAGAATACCTAAAATTTCAGTTTTGATTTTTTTTAGTCCCAAACCATTCCTGATGATAGATTTCTTATTAACATAAAGTAGTGGGGTAGCACTTTCATATAAAAAGTACTGGATTAACATCTGTTGAGTGTAGTTACTACAAGGGTCATTCAAGGTTAACAGAGACATTTATTTGTAGGAAGAAATTGGAAAGTCCTACAAACACCGAACTATGTCAGTTTTTCAAAGGCTGAGCATCCAGGCACCGCTGCCATCATTGTGTCGGATAACTTGGAGGGAAGTTGACTGCTGTCACATACACTGGAGGACATCTTTTGTCAGTGCTTCATCTGTCCTTCAATTCCTTCCTCCTCATATGCTCTTTAAGCGGATCAAACAAAGCTGAGGGGTGTAAGGGGTGACCTTCCACATAGTACACCCAATTGTCAACCTCACTTCTCCGTAGTACACCCTGGACTGCTTTTGAAGACTAACGAGGCTCTGGCAACTGGCACTATGGCCAATATAATCGTGTGTTGTCCTGTTTGTTGTTCTTGTGTGTGCTGAGGGCCTCTTTACAGCCTCAGGTTTTAACCGGTCAGAATATTTTAAGATTTTAGTTATGGGACACTATAGTTTTGTTATATGTTACGGTATGGCTGGACCCTGCATAATGTGATAGGTGCAAAATAGCCTAAGTGCTGATTAACCCAAAATTGAAGATTGAAATTCAAACAAAGCTGATAAACACTGAGGGCTAAGTCTGGAGTGTAAGAACATGGAGTAAGAACCTTTTGAAGAGTTGTTGCTGTCAAATTTTCCATGTGGAGCTGTTCATTGTCATTGTGCAGAATGTCATGTGGAGACAACATCCCCGTTTTTTTCTTGTGAATGTCATTATGTACAGCACCCTTCATCTATGTGGAAGAATGCTTGGCATTAATCATGGCCTTTTCCCCAAAAAATCCACATAAAGAATGCCTTTCATGTCCCAGTCTGACAAATGTGTCCATGCAGTTCCTTTATCAGCCTTCTTTGCCAAAGTGTTGACATCATTCGTACACTGTTGCCCGTGACATCGTTTCTTTCCAATACTGTGCTTACAATCTTCTCAAAATTTCAGCTGGTTTCAGGTTCTCCTTCAGAAGGAATTTAATCATAGGCTGCTGCCCCACAGCTATGGACACACTACTTGCTGCCATTTTTGCTAACACTATCGCACATGTGCCAACTATATTGGGGCGAATGCAAAATGGTCACGAAGTATGAAGGTACATCCTCTGGTAGTTTTACTGTTCTCCAGCTAATTACCACTTTTTTATTGACAAATTGTTTACTCAAGGTTGAACGACCTTTTTAGTTAGTTTGGATGCAGCTGAACATGAAACACTTACAAACATGGCTATTCCTATACAAATTTTACATATTTAAAGATAACCATGGTGACAATGAGTATTGAATGTAACAAAGAAATGACAAAAGTTAGTTTACTGGATGTTATCAAACGTTAATATTGTTATTTTCTGCTACTTTGGCATAAATCAAGAGGCATTCAGTGGGATGAAGCAAGGAAGCTAGCAATGAACTGTAAACAATGGAGAGCTCTCTGGAAAACCTCGCCATCTTTGGGTAGATAGTTAGTTCATGTGGCTGCTGGTACCAGTATATGTAGCACATAATAGTTTTCTGAAAATAAGGGTGCATTGTACGTGTGTAAATAATCTACATTATATTTTTTTAATGCTAAAACACAATGTTGGATTTTTGTGGTATTTTTTGTTCTTTAAGCACAAAACATGTTTAAATTTTCAAAAAAGATAACAATCTCATTTTATGCCAAATTTGTGCTCTTTGACAATTTCGAATGGATAAAGGGTTGCAAAGGGTAACTCCAGGCGCGGAGCATCCATGTAAGCCGTGTAAGCCGGGCTTACACTTTATTAGTTCTAGTAAAATGTATGTAATTATATGGCAAAATTCGTAAAAACTTCAAAGTTCATCTCGGCCCGATACCAGTCTTCGAGATCCTGTTTGTTAGATTGCAACACTTCAGCACCAGATGGCACACGAGAACTGCCGCCTTTTGCTTTGGGAAAGTTGTAAGCCATCTGAATGTTGCCTTACAAATTTCTGACCGCGAAGGAGCAGTGCCTACCGTCGCCCACCGTATCTGGAAGGAGAAGAACAAGGAATATAGGGAGAAGAGCGCGTCGAAAACCTAGGTGTGTAAACCTACGGGCAGAGGCTTACAGCAGCGTTGCAAACCTCATGTTTAGAAAAAGTGTTGTTCATGGACGTCCGCAGTATTTCTTTCCACCAGGGAGGATTAAGCAAAGTATTTTTTTCAGGGGTTGGGGTAAACTAGGTATATTTCCCTTCTCAAAATATACTAATTCAATTTGAAGTTAACATTTTTCTGCAACGCCCTTACAACAATTAACAATTTGATGTGACTGAAATGAAATTATATGTGTGAAAATGGTTGACATTCATTTTTCAGGAAGTGTCTCCTCCCCTTGCCCCTTCTGGACATCCATGGTGTCGTTTAAACTCCGAAATTATGCTACATACTACTAAATTGTTCTGAGATTTTCATATTATAAATATTAATTTATAACAAAAACAAATATAAATTTGAATGGTTCAACCAACGGCATGGGTTCCACGTTATGTGAAAAGTTTGAGAAAATTCAACCACAACGAAAAGTGACCCTGTTGTTTTATTTATATCTCCAACTTACAAACGACTTTTTAAACTTGTGCGAGATTTTGCACCATTATGCTTGGGTTGGCTTCACTGAATATGCGCCAACGAGACACAGGTCCTGCAAGAGGAGGGGCTCCAGCGTTGTCGGGTATGAATGGTTGACTGCAAAGGAAATTTGAGCCGGTGGTGCTTCAAGGAGGTTTTTTTTTTCCAGGAACAGGGAATTATGAAGCAAAAAACTAACAGGAAGGGGAAAAAAGGAGAAACCTAGAAATGAGCGGGATACGGGAAAATTAGATACACATTGATGTGCTAAATTCTTGTTGTTTCTGTTTTTCGCTTGTAGGAGAGCATAAACATTAGACATATTAAGATCTCTGTTTTCCGTTTATGAATGAACTCAGCTGGTAATAATTGAGCTAAAAGTGAAATAAATAAGTAAATAAATAAATAAATGTTAATGAAAACTGAAGATTGAACCAATTTTACAAATTTCATGTCAAATGTGAACCAAATATTATTAATTACATAGTCCGTGATTCAAACACTCTTCGAACAACGTACGAAAAGCCTGTTTATGATCTTTTAGGTGCTAGAGTTGCTTTTACACTATCCTAAGAAAGCACTTACATGTCCTTTGATAGAAATTTCTGGATATTTCCCTACAATTTGTGAACATTTCTTTTATATTTTATATTGTATTTTTTTTTTTACTAAATATAGGGAATTTTAAGGCAAGAGGGAATTTATTTATATCCGAAAGGGATATTCCCCGCACAGTCTGAAAGATCACTGTTTTGAGCAGTGACCGATTTTGGATCTGGTTTCTTTTTGTTTCCCCCTTCTTGCTGTGTGTTTGTTAAAGTCTCGAGGTATTGCTTTTGCGAATTCCATCTATTGAAAAGCGGAATGTCGTCCCTGTGCTGTGGAAGTGCATTATGGAATAAAATGAGTGTGATTGTGCGGTGGGGTGGAGAACTTGTTGAAGACGCCGTTGTCCAGCAAGGATTTTGCTGCCAAGAAGAAACTTGTGGACATAGGTAGGCCCACCCAGTGTTGCCACAATCTGTAAACACAATTTCCCTTTCCAAGGGGTGAAATTTCCCTTTTTCGCCCATTTTTCCCCTTCATCTAGAGAATTATTATTATTATTATTATTAATAATAATAATAATTAAATATTATCGTTGACCCATGTTCGTATGTATGTAAAAATGTTAATCATTTTAACTTTTAAATGCTATGACGCCAGGGGTACCGGGTTCGAATCCTGGCCTGGGCATGGCTGTTTGTGAGTGTTCATTCATAAATTTCATCATATCATTACTCATCCCCATCTTTGCAATTAGCCAAAAGTGGCAGAAAAACGAAGTAAAATAAACCAAATCAATAAACAATAAAATCAATAACTTTTATGTTTTTTTTTTTAAGATTTAGATTTTATTTCTAAACCAAGCTATTTTTTTTGTTTTGAGATGAAAGCTAAAACTACATTATAGTTGGCAACTGAAGACTTTCATCAGTAAAAAGCAAAACACATAAACAGAGATTGGATTTAGGGAGGCCAATGCCCCTTGTCTTCATCACACCATCAGAAGAAAATTAAAAATATTCTACACAAAATGCTGTTCTAGTAAGGTGCACATATGAAGAGTTTGTGTGGAAAATCACATTTTTGCCTCCCCATAAAAATGTTAAGTTTGGCGCATGGATATATGCGTTTTATTAAAAAAGATATATAGTTCTATTCTGGTAAATTTGACAAATTAGCTGGAAACTTCTAAAACACAGCAAGTTTTTTATTAAAATTTAATCCATTGTTGGTCACTTCTTGCCACTCTGCACGGAATTTTTTAACTTGTTTCCGCGGTGTTTTTTTCATCTTCCGATAATTCTCCACGACGTTTTCTAATATATTCTGGAGTTGCAGATGGTTTCCTTTGCTTCCCTTGTTCTCCCGTCGTCCAAGATGGGCACAGCCTTCCACCGAAGACTCGCACACGACGAATAACCCACCCAGTGTCCAATGAAGACTGAAGTAAAGATAGGTTTGCGACAAAGATAACTTTATGGTTTGCACGTGTAGTGTTTGAGGCAAAATTCAGAGAACCGGGGAAAGCTTAAATAAACAATACCCTCCCATAAGGGTGAATGGCCAAAGACCTCTGGCCCCAAACGGTAGCCAGATGTGGTTCAACCCAAATTCCACCCTTCCTCTCAGAACAAAGTATACGACAAAGTGAAAAAAAAATAAGTTCTCATTTTCAAAACTGGAATCTGTTATAATGTTTAATATAATTAATGTTTAGTCTGTCTTAAAATTTCCCTGAAAATTCGCTATTTTTCATCGAATTTCCCTTTTCACTTAAAATTAGCTCCAAATTTCCCTTCATGTGGCAACACTGGGCCCACCCCTTCCTTCTCTAGCAGACATAGTAACAGAAACGAAAAATAAAGTGCGCTGATTTTGCGATTCATGATACGGAGCTGATACTTGGTTATGCGGTTGTAAAAAGTATTCAGCACTTTTCTGTTTCCTTCTGTTTTCGTTTGTTTATTATTATTATTAGTATTCATTTTATCTAACTTTGCATATTTTTTATCGATACATTACTCCTTGTGATAGGAATAACACTGACTTAATTATCAGATATCCAGAATTTTTGATTTGGTGAAAAATTCCAGGGAAGTGTTCTGTAAAAATTGGGGGGGGGGGGGTCGATGTGTGTGGATAAATCACTAACCATGTCAGCCCAAAAATAAGCACAACAGGAAATAGCCTTCGTCATGCTAGGCTTACACTGTTGGAAAGGTCACGCTCCGCCACTGGGTAACTCTTTTTCAAGACACCCTAATGCCAACCCCACTTCCCCATAGTACAACCTAGACTACATTTTACAGACTAGTGAGGCTTTGGAATCTAGATCTACAGCCAGTGTAATCCTCTTTAGGGCTGTAGTTTTCTTCACATGCCGAGTGTCCCTTTACAACCTCAGCTTTTAATCCAGCTAAGGTCATTTTAGTTATATCAGTTATATTTTAGTCATGTTAAGGGACTGGACTTCGTAACATGCGATGGTGCAAAATAGCCTAATTGCTGATGCACCCAAAATTTTGAATTCAATGAATTATTTTCCTGTGTTATTACTTTTGCAATAAATCAAGGACCCTAACCGTTGCTCTTGAAAATCAAAGTCCAACAGTCCTCAAATTTGAAGAAACTATGATGCAATTATTCCAAATATTGGAAATTCACACAGCACAGTCACTGTGCTGGGTTTTACTGTCGGTTTACATTAATGCATGGCATAAGGGATGATCATGTCAAAAAACACCGAAATGACAACCTCTCTTTCACGAGCCTCTGGCATGTGAAGCCATGGCCAGTATAATCCTCTGTGGAACTTAGGCTGTGTGCTGTCCATATCTGTTTGTAGGGGTGTAAGGGGTGACCTTCCACTTAGTACACTGAATTGTCAACCTCACTTCCAGGTAGTACACCCTGGACTGCATTTTGCAGACTAACAAGTCTGTGGCATCTGGTCATAGTATATGGGTCTTCTACTGGTCGAGCCACAATTCAAGTCAATAAGAGGGTAGTTGCTAGTATTATCCAGAATAATATTTGGTTGATTGGGTAAAATTGTAGATGAGTTCTGAATTCTGAGTGCCCCTTTTCAACCTCAGCTTTTAACCAAGGTAAGGATATATTAATTTTCAGACACGCTTTAATTTTTGTTATGATAAGGGGCTGGACCCTGCATAGTGTAATGGGTGCACAATATCCTAAGTGTATGACCTCCCATAAATTTGAAGATTAGTCACTGCCAAATTTAGCTAAATAAGTGCCATACTTTATGATTAGGGGGCGGCTTTATTTGCACTAATTAAAGGCAAAATATGCAAAGAAGCACACACCAAAAAATGCCTAAATATCTACTTTATATATGCACTAAATTTTTTAAGCATCCTATTTTAAGTTATTTTACGCACTATGTGAAAAGTGAATATGAGTAACTCACTAAACACAATTGCAGAAATGAGTGTGATTTATTGTTGCTATTTAACAATACCAAAATAATCTAGTTTACAAATGTCTTTAGTTTCATGCAACAAAATTATTCCATTCCATGCATTCCATTGTCTGGGGGCTCAATGTAAAAAAAACAAACAATATGACAATTATAATAATATACATATTTTGTTGCAAAGGCCATGCTCTTTTTATTGTATTAACCAATATCTTATTCTTTTGTATTAGCATTGCAATATGGGATAAGATAATTCTCGATCGTTTTGCGTAGAAGACTCTTGCGATGGTCAGAAATTAAGTTTTTCTATATTTAAAATTTTCTGTGCACTTTCCAAGATGCAACTGGGCAGTATTTGAGAGCTGCGGGGTGTAAGGGGTGACCTTCCACATAGTACACCCAAATGTCAACCTCACTTCCACTTTAGTACACCCTGGACTGAAGACTAACGAGGCTCTGGCGACTGGCCCCATGGCCAGTATAATTTTGTTTGTGTTGTCCTGTTCTTTTGTTCTTATGTGTACTGAGTGCCCCTTTACAGCCTCAGCTTTTAACAGAAGTCAGAACATTTTAATTTTTTTAGTTATGCAACGATCGAGTTGTTATTTTTAATGGTAAGGGGGCTGGCCCCCGTATAATGTGACGGGAGCAAAATAGCCTAAGTGCTGACGCTCCCATAAATTTAAATTCAAATCAAATCAAATCTAATAAATGCTGATCTCCAGGATTGGAACAGTTCTTTTCTATCACTGTTCATATCTGTATTTCATTTCTAATTATTTTCTCATATCATTCAAGAATTCTATAATTTCTTATTTCTAGATTTTTCCAGCATTTCTCCGAGGATGTGGGGTGTAAGTGGTGCTCCTTCCACGTAGTGCACCCAATAGTCAACCTCACTTCATATAGTACACCCTGGACAGCAGACTAACAAGGCTCTGGCGACTGGCCCCATGGCCAGTATACTTCTGTGTCTTCCTGTGTTTTGTCCTTATTTGTGCTGAGCACCCTTTTTAGCCTCAGCTTTTAACCAAGGTAAGGAAATTTTAGTTTTCAGACAAGCTTTTATTTTTGTTATAATAAGGGGACCCCGTATAGTGTGACGGGTGCAAAATAGCCTCAGTACACCTCAGACCTTGCACGTAGATACCCAAAAGTCAACCTCACTTCCACACAGTACAACCTGGACTGCATTTTTCAGACGAACGAGGCTCTGGCGACTGGTACTATGGCCAGTATAATTTTGTGTGTCTTGTCCTGTTTTTTTGTCCTTGTGTGTGCTGAGTGCCCATTTACAGCCTCAGCTTTTAACGAAAGTCAGAATATTTTAATATTTTAGTAACACAACGCTGGAAGTATGCTCTTTTAGTTATGGTAAGAGGCTGGACCACGTATAATGTGTCGGCTGCAAAATAGCCTTAAGTGCAGAAATTCAAATTCAAATTAAAAAATCGATCGAGGGTGCGTGAAACTTTCAAGTCCGGATAGATGCCAGGAAGATCACTGTCAACACTAAGAAACACCATTGGTCGTATTCAAGCAGCGGCTTTCAGAAATTCGTGCGAAGCACCCCAATTTTAATGTGTTCTATAGGGATGGGTCCAAGACAGTGGGTTGTGCCTTCTTCCTAGACTCTCAAAGTTCCAGTTACTCTCTACACCCTGCCTGTTCCATCTATGCGGCAGAGTTGTACGCCATTCTAAAGAAACTGGGCTTGGAAAAAATTCATGGTCTGATGAAAGTCCTTGTGTGCTGTGATTCGACCAGCGTGTTGCAGTCTCTGGATTCGCCGTATTCCTGGCATCTGGTAGTTCAACCCAATTTTAGACTGCTTGTGTCTTTATCTGCCAGTGCCGATGTACGCTTCTGTTGAGTCCCTAGCCACGTGGCCATTCAAGGGAACGATACAGCTGATGCTGCCGTTAAGTCTGCTGATGCAGATGGCGACGTTCTTGTCCACCTTTTGGGGTGTAAGGGGTACCTTCCACGTAGGCGCCCAAAAGTCAAGCTCACTTCCACGTAGTGCACCCTGGACTAAAGACTAACGAGGCTCTGGCGACTGGTACTATGGCCAGTATAATTTTGTGTGTGTTGTCCTGTTTTTTCTGTCCTTGTGTGTACTGAGTGCCCATTTACAGTCTCAGCTTTTAACAGAAGTCAGAAGATTTTAAGATTTTTAGTTGTGCAACGTTAAGAGTTGTTATTTGTAATGGTAAGGGGCTGGCCTCCGTATAATGTGACGGGAGCAAAATAGCCTAAGTGCTGACGCTCCCAAAATTTTAAATTCCAATCCAATCCAAAATCGTCCACCTTTTGCCAGCTAGCGAACTGCAGAATTTGCTTCGTTGTTCCATTCTTGACACTTGGCAGACTGAGTGTGGTACGGAAACGGAGAACAAGCTTGACGCTGTTAAGCCCACCATAGGTGCTTGGCGTTCCTCGTCCCGTCCCTCTCGCCGAGAAGAAGTTCTTCTAACCGGAATGCGTATTGGACACGGCCGTCTAACCCGTGGTCACTTGCTGCAAGGGCTAGACCCTCCATTGTGTCGTGTTTGCAATATTGTGGTAAGTATTCGGCATATTCTCGTTGAATGTGTCGATCTTGCTTACCTCCGGGAGACTTTTAAGCTTTCCGGCTTTTGTCAGACCTGTTGGGTGATGACAACAGTATTTTTTCAAATGTTTTTAGTTTCTTGCGAAGATATTGTAACGTCTGTAAGGAGGCTTTTAGTTTTTTCTGACTTTTTTTAATGTGTTATTGTGCAAGCCTTTTTACAACCTTGCACTTTTACTTTTCCCAGGGGCTTTTTACACCCCTTGTTTTATTTAAGAACTTAGTCAGAATTTTAGGTAAGGGGATATTTCCCCGAATATATTGAAGGGTGCAGAATGGCCTGAAGTACCGACGCACCCAAAAAATGTAATTAATTAATTCCTTCATTCTGAACACCTATTGCTAACCACCTTGCGCACGACGACCCTCAGGAAGCTTGTCCATGCGGTATAGTGAATACCCATTTAGTATTGCTGGTTCGTTTCAGCAAAAATGTGTCTCGGAGACAAAGGAGGGCAGGGTCATCATCATCACAGACCAACATCTGAAGTTCCTCTAGATGCGTTCGGAATCAGTTTAGGTTCCATTGGAGACAATAAACCATAGCTGTAGTGTGGTAGATGCCACCCTGACTGGAGAGCTGTTACACTTGAGAAACTGTTCTCTCATGTATTTGAGTGCTGGATGTTTCTTGCCTGTATACCGAATAGCGGCTACCGGCTGGCCCAACGTAGCACGAAAGACATCAGTGTGGATGCGTCGCTGGTCTGGACGCCTACACTGCGATGTGTAACAGCATTTGCAGCAGTAGTAGAGAAGGGCACAGGTAGAGTAGTGCCCACACTCTCACGGAGATGATGTTTCGCTTCGCCGGCAGAGATTTTATTGTACTTGCAACTTACATTTGGCTGTTTACGCCCAGCTACATGTCAATTATATTTGCAAATCTCGTTGCAAGGTTGATATCTACAGGTTTGTGTCCAGATGCCTTGTGGTACTTTTGTGCTGATAACGGAGGTTCACGTTGTTACATTACGGCTAAAACACGTACAACCACAGTAAGAATCTAATGATGAATCGGTAGCGAATATACTTCTCTGTTCAGAGTTGCAAAGTATTACATGTGTATCCAGTGCATAGATAAACACAGTCGTCGGAGAGTTTGTTTTACTACTATTTATATCCCTGTATTTTCAACCATTTTTGTCAATTGCCTCGGGGTGTAAGGGGTGACCTTCCACGTAGTACACCCAAAAGTCAACCTCACTTCCACGTAGTGCACCCTGGACTAAAGACTAAGGCTACGGCCAGACGAGCGATATTTACTGCCAGAATTCTGCCGTAAATGTCGCAACTACAATTATCGCAAGTGGGTGGTCACACGGTAGCTGTAAATGTCGCTCTACTCTGCGTTAAATATAGCAACAAAATTTCTGCCCCGGCCAGACGAGCGACATTTACTACGAAAAGCATTGTGTTCAAAACGTGTCTTGAGTTTGCTGAAAGAAATTGCTCCATTCATAGTGGCATGTAACAATGAATTGCCAGTCGAAAGCAGCTCTGTGCTTGCTTCTGATTCGTCGTCGTCGGCAAAAGCGTAAGAGACAGTGGTGGATTCATCCTATTATTAGTGAAAGATCGTACAAAGGAAAGTTTGTGCTTCTTCATAGGAAACTGAAAGACTATCCAGATAAGTTTTTTGAATATTATAGAATGTCTACAAGCTCCTTTGAACTGCTACTTGCAACTGTGAGTGGTAGCCTGAAAAGAGAAGGTACAGTTATGAGGGACTGCATAAGTGTGGAAGGGAAACTCGCAGTTACATTACGGTAAGTTTAGTTTAATATTACTGAAAGTAAAAAGGTAATACATACTACACAGACATTGATAAAACTAGAACATAACAAGATAAAATGTTCTCTACAAATCAAAGAAAGATAACACTGACTCTGATTCAACATCTGATTCAACGGTAGTTCTGGATGATGATGATGTGCATGAAGTTTTGGGAAGCAAATTTGTAGGGGAAACTGCTTGAAATGAACCCCTGCGTTCAGCAGCATCATCGTAAGACTTGAGCAACTGCATGACCTTTATCTGAAATTCTAATTTATCTGAAGGATGTAGTTTTTTCACAGTTGGTAGCAATGATAATAGAAACATTTTGTCAGGATCATTTTCATGTGGGTCGGGCCAGTTTTTTCCAAGAACGTCCAACAATTCCCTCTCAAATGAATCTCCAGATCTCCTCTTTCGTTTGGCAGGTACAGCTTTAAAGTGTTCCGTCGAAGAGGTGGCATTGCTGGTATTGGTCTGCGAGAGTTCTTCCTCTGTTCTGTGGTCAATTTGGTCATCAGTTTGATCCATGTTTCCGGACGTCCTGCAGAACAATATTGAAAAGAAAAACATTCATGTTACAAAAGCATAATACAGAAGAACAGATCAAAAGACAGGCGGGGCATAAGTGTCCAGTCATCAATTTCATCATATCATCACTCATTCCCATCATCGATAATGCAGTGTAATGCAAGGAGTGAAAATATAAACCCAGTCCATCAGGTTCGTTCCCAAACAACATTAAATAAAGGAACGTAACGTGGACCGAGTATTATTCCATGTCGTGAACACGAGACATTACTTCCGACAATCTTCATCTCGTATTTTTCTTTAGCATCACTGCTCAATTTACAGAGATGTATACTCGTGACTGGCATACAAGCCGAAAAATTGCAATGTTGGTTGGGTTGTCTAGTCACACGGCGCATGATGGTCAGACATGGAGGGCTTGCTTCAGTGCTTCTTCAATAGGATCGTTAAAACCCAGCAGTGTCCGTGACTGTACATACATACAACTTTGTTAGGTCCAGAACCTCCACCCCATCCCCCCGCTCCAACAAGTTTCAGATCAGCTGCGTCTCTGATTTTCACATATGAAATATAGCAACCCTAATCATACCAAAAGTTAACTCCCCCCTTACGTGAACTATATATACGCCCATGCTTCAAGGAAACAAACGCAAACTGCTGATTTGAAATTTATATATTAATGTACTGGAATGTGAAACAAAATCTATGTCCAACAACAGTTTAGTGTAGTAATTAAATAAGGTAGTACTTACTGCCTAGATTGCAAAGTCGGAAGAAGAAACACATTTGTTTGTGGTAAACGTAAGGTTTCCTTGTAGTCGCACCACTGCCACTACGTCCATCTTGTGATTTCACAGATCTTGTAAATGCATCTTTCAAGCTTTTCCAACGTTTTTGAACCTCCTTACCTAAATTAATCATAACATTCATGAGGAAAATTCGAACTCTGTTCACACAATTGTTACAAGCAAAATGCTATGTCACAAATGTAACTTTAAAGGTACAAACATTTCAAAACTAGTGGCGTCTCCTGTGTACGTAACTAAATAAACAATTAAACCTGTAAATGATCAGTCATGTCTTTGAAAACGCTTCTCAAATCACTAGTTTCTACAGTTGGCATGTGGCGAAAGTACAATAACAAAGCTATTTGGATTTTAGTTTGAACATGTATTTTATATTGCGTTAACCTAATAAAATCGCCACTAGCTTTGAGATGGTTATTGTTGACTTGTAGGTAAAAATTAGAAGGTGTACTTGAAACGAAACATTACGGAGACAGGATGTTCTCGTCGGTTTGGAATGCAGACCTTACAAATTCCATTACTTGCCTCGTCCGTGGAAAGGTACCAGCCTGACAGACGGATATGAATCGACAGGTATTGGAATTTGTATAGCGAAGCAACCGAACCGATCTGAGAAGATCGGAAGGGAATTTCGGGATCAGTATTGGATTTGGTTTTGGTGTGTGAACTTCGCGGAAGACAGCGCAGGTACGTACCTGGAGGACGGAGGCGTCTCTCCAAACATAGAATGGTCTGAGCCTTGTTACAAAACCTCTCGCTAGTACCTTTTCTTACTTACACCCCGGTAATAAAATAAATGAAATAAGGGAAGGAGGAAACATGGTAGAGGTTTGGGCCTTTTTTTTTTGTAACTTTTAGTTGTAGGTGCGAGTTCCTTATAGGAAATATGTGCTTCAAAACGCGGGTTAGGAATGCTAAGGAAAAATGAACACATTCGACTTATCTTTAACGAGGATTCAACAGCTGGCGGAACAAACGGTTCCGATTTCACCGTCTCGTCCCGTCACCAGGGCAAGGTCGCGATACATACAGCAGTTTTCCACCAACACTGCACATTCCACGGACTGTGTTGCCATTATTCCTTCCACCGTTGTCAAGAATACTGAAGTCATGGCATTGAACATACCAAATTTTATTGAACCTGAAAAGTTTTCAGGGGCAAAACCCTTAGAAGTTGATCAATTTTTCACAACTTTCGAAAATATGGCGGATGCATTAACTTGGACCCCTGCAAAAAGAAAAGATTTCTTGCCTTTATTCCTCACTGGAATCGCTTTAGATTTAATAACGGGAATAAAATCTCAACCAGATTATGCAAATAAGGAGTATCAAACGCTCAAAACAGAAATTACCAACACTTTTAGGGACATTGGTCAACCTCTCCTGGTTGAAGATTTCTTAAAGGAACAAGTCCAACAAATTCAGGAAACCCCGCAAGCTTACATCTTGCGTAAGCATGCCTTGATCCAGAAATATCTTCCCCAAGCATCCGTGGATCATGTAATTTATTACATTGTGAGGGGACTACTTACCCAGTACCTTCAAGTAGCTTCCGACAAGAATTTTAATTCGGTGAATGAACTTCTACGGTTCATCAACAACTTGCAAAGAAAGCAAACCCTTTTGGAAGAGCAAGCGTACAGAGAAGCTAGGGAATTAGCGGCCCTTAAATACACCCAAGGTCTAGTTGCATCAACAAATCAGATAGGATTGCAAAACATAGTAACCCAACCTCCCATAAAAGAACCTCAAACTAGCTCAAATAATCAACAGGAAATAAACAGTCAACTGCAAACAGAAAAAAACTTTGTAACACAAGATCAATTAAAAGATTTGGAAATTAAAATGAATGAACTCCAAATTAATCATTTTCAGAATAGTGCACAAACGTTCAGAAATAGATCACAGCCTACTGGAACTAATAATAGATTTCCTGCACGCCAAAGATATAACGGTAGGAATAGTTCACATTCCCAAAGAAGTAACAATTTTTATAGATCAAATAATTCAAACAATGGTTACCAACGTGGGAACAGGGGACGTTCAAATTACCATAGAGGAGGTTATAGGCCATTCCAGAGACAACACCCTCAACAAGCTCAGAGATGGCAACCCTGCCAAAACTGTTGCCCTCAACGTGAACAACATACAGCCCAGCAATATAATCAACAAGTATATTACAATCAGACAGGTTCATCGGAACAACAATCACCTAATGCCTCTTTAAACTTTTGAAACCCTATGAACGTGAGAACGGTCATCAGGGGAAAAGTTCACATAGAGTTCCCATAATTAAACAAAATAATCTTAGTTTTCTACAAGCAACAGTAAATATGAAACCTTGTAAAGTACTTGTAGACATAGGTGCAAATTGTAGTATAATAAATGACAACTTGGTTCCAACAAATGCAAAAAGAATAAACATAAATTCAACCATAGCAGGAATAAGTGGAAATTCCATAACTGTCAGACAAATTGCCTTCATACGATTCCGAATCGGTGTGAAATTTTACTGTCACCCGTTCAGAATAGCTAATACAAAATTTCAGTATGCAATTTTGGGCACAGATTTTTTAAATCTACATAAAGCAAACATATCGTTAGGAGATAATACGATCTCATTGCAGAGATTAGGGTATTCACCAAAATGGCAATTTTCCAGTGACGAAAACAAAGTACACACCATTCCTGATCAAATATTTCAAATGTTAGATTTAAATCAAAGTTCAACATTTATAACAAAACATAAAATAACATTACAACCGAAATCCTCAACTTATGTAAAACTACGGCTAGAAAACATCCAGATTGGGACTAAATATAACACATTTGAACCGAATAGAGAATTGTTGGACTCATTAGATATTTTAGCACCTTATGCATTAGTTAATGAAGAAGAACCCCACATTTTGCTAACAAACAAAAAATCATCCGTTAGTAATACAGAAAAACACTCCAATTGGTTCAGCAGGAAGTAACCAAATAATTTCTGAAATTTATGACACTAACGTCAATGCGAATGCAAATAGTGGTCATAAAGTACATCATTCATTTGAGCAAGGTGATGAAAATTTAGAACAGGAAACCTTAAAACGACTCACTAAACATAGGAAATTTTATGACGTTAAACAAATTGATATAAATCCCGAACTAACAGAAGACCAAAAACTCAAAATTCAAAATTTAATTTACAATTATGCAGATATCATGTATTGGAATTCTGAGTGCTTTTCTAAAACAAACGCAATGGAAGCACACATAGATGTTGCTGAATGTGTTCTTCCATTTGCTAGGCAAATTCCCATACCCATAAATTTAAGGGAAAAAATGAAATAACAAGACTTCAAGAACAACAGATCATTGAACCTTGTGAAAACTCACCATTTCGTCATCGCATATTCTTAGTTAAGAAACCAAATGGAACCTACAGACTAGTTTGACTTTTCAGAAATTAATAAAGTAATATACAATGTTTCATATCCCACTCCAGATTGCAATGATATTTTAGCACGTCTTGCGGGTAAATTTTTTTACACTACATTGGACATGGCTCAAGCTTATTTTCAAATTCCAATATCAGAAGAATCACGTCCAGTTACGAGCTTCGCAATTCCAGGTTGTGGTTCATTCCGTTATAAATGTTTACCTATGTGCATGAAGACATCCAGTAGTTTTATGAATAGACTAATGGACATAGTATTTAGTGGTCTTCCCGACAATCAAGTAGCCACCTATTTAGATGATTTGTGCATAGCAACTTCCACTTTTGAAGAGAATTTCTCCCTAATTCAACAAATATTTGATAGGATTAGGAAAGCAAACATGACAGTTGAAATAAAGAAATGTAAGTTCGCATTTTCAGAAACCATCGTTTTGGGACATCTTCTTTCTGCGAAAGGGATGAAAATTTCCGACAAAATCATTAATTCAATCAAGAATTTTCCAACACCTAGCAATAAGAAACACGTGAAGAGCTTCTTAGCACTTTGTTCTTACATTAGGAAATATGTGTCCGGATTCTCATTTTTAGCGGATAACATGTATAAACTTTTGAAAAGGAACGTTCCGTTCACGTGGACAGAGCAGCACCAGAAAGAGTTCGATGAACTAAAGGATAAAATTCTCAGTTCTCCCGTTCTCAAACCGTATTCTCAAAACAAGAAAACCTACCTCATCACCGATGCGTCTACAGTTGGCCTCGCAGCCAGCATTTGGCAAGATTCGGAAGACGGAAGCTCACGCCACCCAGTTGCCTTTGCGAGCCGCAGATTAACCGACACAGAGAAGAAGAAATCAATATTTGAACTAGAATTTCTTGCAGTGGTATATGGAGTAAAAGCGTTTAGTTATTATTTGCTAAACAGCCATTTTACTTTAATAACTGATAATCACTCCATATCCTATTTACGACAAGCATCAAATTTGACAGGTCCATTGGCACGAAGAGCTCTGGAACTACAGCAGTTTTCCTTCGATGTGAAACATGTCAAGTCATCAGAAAATGCCCTTGTAGACACTTTAAGCCGCTATCCAGCAGATGAAGCTCCTGCCGACAGTGAAGACAACCCTGAACTAATTTTCCACCTAGAGGACGAAAACTTCGGCATTCGACAACATCAAGAAGAAGATCCATTATTCGGCCCTATTATTAAAGTCATCAACAACGATCCGATGCAAGATCCAGGAGTAGTACGAGCAGCACAGTATTACGTCATCAAAGACAACAAACTGTACAGACGTCATCGATACAACAAGACAGAGGAACTTCTCTTGTGCATTCCACACAAATTAAAATATGACATTTTCGAGAAGATTCATTGCAGTGAATACAATGCAGCTCACGCTTCACCATCTTCCACGTATGAAAATTTCAGGAAAAGATTTTACTTCCCAGGATTAAAACGATGGGTGTACATGAAATCAAAAAGTTGCCTCGAATGCCAGATGTCGAAGAGAGATTTCGGACCAAAGAAGCTCACCCTTCAGACGTTCGAACCGATCGCCACCCCAGCCAGGAAGTGGGTCATCGACACGTGCGGTCCACTGCAGGCCACAGCCAACCACGGACATCGCTACGTTCTCATCTGCGTTGATCAAGCGACCAGGTACATGGTAACGACATCTATACCTTCAGTTGACGCCGAAACGATCGTCAATGCATTAATGGAACAGATCATTTTGCGATTTGGTGTGCCAGACAACATCACGCTTGATCGTGCACCAGCGCACACTTCAAAAATCATGGAACAATTGAATTAAATATTGAACGTCAGACTCAGATTCGCAAACACAGATTTCCACGAAACAGTTGGACTCGCCGAAAGACATATTCAGAAATTAAAGCAAAGGCTGAGACCGTATGTAATGAAAAAATGTGCACAGTGGTATCTGTATCTCTCGGCCATAACGTTTGCGATAACTTCAGAAGTACACACATGAACAAGATATTCTCCACATTACCTTATGTACGGTTACGAACCAAAGAATCCGATGGATTCATTGCTAGGAATAGATCCAAATTCGTTGCAGGACTCTAACAAGGAACGCCTAGATATATTGCAAACGATGCGTGAACAAGCACAGGAAAATCTCCAGAAGAAATTTAAAACCCAGAAAAAGTACTCATACCAACACACACGGCATGTTGAATTTCAACCTGGACAAAAAGTGCTAATTTTAGACACAGTTCCGAAACGAAATGTACCTAAGCACTTCGCAAATTACTTCAAAATACATGGTACAGTTCTTGAAATGGAAAATGCCAACAGCGTACGAATAAGCTACAAGGACGGCCGAGGAAAGGATAAAATCGACACATTTTCCATAACAAGGGTCAAACCCTTCTTCGAAGAAAAGGAGAAAATACAAGAAGAAAATGATAACATCGACGAAATGTCTGCAGAACAGTCAGAAACCGAAGAGACAGGAGTCAAAGGGACATAATTCCACAGAAAGTCAAATGGGAAAGAACGTTGTCATTCCATCATTTCATCGTCATCGTCGCGATTAGTCAAAGAGGAAGCAAAGCGACGCTACAAAACAAGCAGTCCACTCGAAGCATCCATGGTTAATTAAAACCTAAATGTATTTATTTTGTTAAATCTTATCAAAATATACAGGAACTGTCCTCTTCAAAAATAGAATTTCGTGATAACCACGCCAAACTGTCATTCGTTCAATAAACTGGTTTCTTTTCATGAAGATTGCAACACTCTCCTCCTCGACGTGGAAGAGAGCGATATCAACAAAACACGTACATCTCCTATTACAGCGGTCAAGGAATGAAGTAGCGTGACGTCATCGTGAAAGTGACATCAAACTAACAACAAGCAACTAGCAGAAGTGACAGAAGTTTCGCATGTAAGCAGTTTCTTCAAAACTCACACCATATGCATTCGAAGATTACAGAGAAACACAATTATGCAAGAAACTTATATAATAGAGCCATTAGAACATTAAGAGAATAACGAGCATTAAGATATTTAGTGTAAATTCTCTACAACAATATACATACGTATATTGCAGAGTATACACTCCTGTTATAATTTAAATGAAATAGTGCACAAGTTATATTTATATACAGTATGTATGAATTTACGCTCGCAATAATAATATTTCACTCATGTGAAGTTTAATGATGCTAAGGACAGGTTTTATCTTCATAGATAGCCATTTAAGTATAGTGCGCACTTGAGCGTATCTGATATCCCTTAGTACACAATTTCTGGAATTCTGGTAATTCCATATATATAACGAATTCCTCATAATACATATGAGTGAGAATAGAAAATGAATTAATTTTCATAAAGATTGATAACTCTTGTGTTTCATTGCAATAATCATAATAATAATGCACTGCCCTTCGAAACTGCGTCACGTACAGCGACAGCGATATCTTTAATAATTGTAGGGACTATCTTATTTTTATTAATTACGGCATGTTTTGTTCGTAAAATTAAATCCTGTTTTTGTTGTCGTCCCCTTGCACAACAAACAACCAGTCGACAAAAACCTACCCCACAAGCTCGCAGTATAAATGTCACAAATGAAGAACAAATAATTCCTGTAAGAATAGCACAAAATAGACATATCAGACCATCAACAGCACCACCCCCTATTCCTTCTTCTTCCAAAGCGCTGGCTAAGCAATCTTGTATCGATATCCCATCACATCACTTTGACAGTATCTGTTAAGGCACATCACCACCGACTTGCACTTAGCCAATGGATTAGACACCCTGTCCAGCAGGCAGACAGTGAACTTCTAAAGCCGCCCTACACTTGGCTGAGTACATGTCGATTGGTGTATGTCCAATTACTACATTCCTATCCTTATTTTATCTTTCTCCTTCCTTTCAATGGCTCAGACCACCTCTAACAGGTACCTACAACACCAGAGCATCATCGAAGATCGACAGAGGAAAACTCGAGGACCAACGCCGCCAAATTGTCTTCCACCTTCTACAGAATACACCTCCAGATTAAATCCAATTTCGGAGCAAACCCCCCCCCCCCCAGATTTTGATGGACGATGGACTTGCCGTATTGGAGAATAGAAAGATGCAAGACAAGTCAAGAGGAATGTTCCGGAGGCTACACTTTGTTTGGACAGGACAAAGAAGGAACAGCATTCATTGAATGTGTGTCTATTACATTCAAATTGATACTGCTAAGACAGTACAATGCATCCAAGACGAACCTTATGTCCCAGTTGCGGAAGTTGGAAAAGACGTGTAAGACGTTTCTCACCTAGGACAACATGTGATTCTCCCACTGTGATCTGATTCCCAGCTTACAACACCTTAGTATAACAGGCAAGTATTTCACGAACTTGGAAATCCTTCCCAGCAGGACCAATTAGTAACATTACATGTTCCAAATACCAATTCACCAGAGCATCCCAGCTGCCCAGGATGTCATCAATCATTACAAGTTGCAACAAGATGTGAAAATGAAGAAGTTCGAAGAACTGGAAACGCCAAGTTCACCACTTCAATCCCTAGTGAAGTCCCAATAGACTACATGAAGTACAGAAACTAGGTTCGTCCCAATTGTGCTATGCATTTCTATGCATGGACAAACGTGAACAGTCCAGAACACGGGAAATCGAAATGATACTGATCTGTAATCATTGCGTGAATTCTTTTAGAAGAAACTGGTACTTTCAAAATGTTAAAACAAAGTGATTAAGTGAAAATAAACACAATGATACGAAATAATGTCGTATTGAACCTTTAAGGTTTGAACACAATGTGTTTAAACAGTGAACATTCTCTAAGTGATTACATAGTGTCATTATGGCATAGAGTGTAAACTATGCCTTATCAAAAGTGAATATTTTTTCATTCAGAATTGTAAATAATTATAAACTTTGGTTCCAGGATAGTGTATAGTGCATCATGATTTACGTTTTCATTGGCGATGCAAAGAACACCAGTGATAACGTAATATTAACATAATCAATTTAAGGGACAAAAACATCGTAAAAAAATATATTGTGCTGTTAATATATTGTAACTGAAAGCAACTCTGTAAACACAACGAACATACTCATCTCAGTTTAAATCACAGGACATCAACTAGATGGTACTTACACATTTGTTTTTACAATTAAATTATTCTATATTTAAGATCACTTCCTGCTTTTTTTCAGATACCTGGGTTCTGGATGCTCTTTCCGGACATTGCATTTCGATTTTATAATTGGTCGTGCCACAATTGCTGACATTGTCAGAGAAACATGTGTGGCCATATGGCATGGTCTTCATGCTGAATACATGAAACAACCGTCTGTGGAGGACTGGCTTCAGATTAGCCACAAGTTCGAAAGCAGAGCTAATTTTCCGCATTGTGTTGGCGCTATTGACGGCAAACACATCAGGGTTATTAAACCCTGGAACAGTGGGAGCGAGTTCTTCAATTACAAGAAGTTTTTCTCCATAGTACTAATGGCAGTAGCTGATTCTGAGTATTGCTTCACGTACATAAATGTTGGAGCTTATGGAAAAGAAAGTGATTCAAATGTATTAAAGGCTACAGATTTGGGGGAACAAATCTATTCTAACACATTATCTTTACCAGAGCCCAAGACATTTTCAAGTGAACATGCAGGTGATCCAATTCCATATGTGTTTGTAGCTGATGAGGCCTTCGCACTCTGCTCAAGTTTGCTGAGGCCATATCCTAACAAAAACCTAACACCTGAAAAGAAGATATTCAATTATCGACTTACCAGAGCAAGAAGATTTGTTGAATGTGCATTTGGCATATTAGCAAATAAATGGCGGCTGTTCCATCGCCCCATTGATGTTAGTCCGGAGTTTTCAGATTGTATCATCAAAGCATGCTGTGTACTACACAATTTTGTTAGGAAGAGAGATGGGTACAACTTTGAGGATACACTTTCATGTCCACTAGAGAGTATACCTGCTCAGGGAACAAGAGGAAATAAAAGTGGTGTTCGGATGAGAGATGCTTTCACTACCTATTTTTGTTCTGATCAAGAATCACTTCCCTGGCAAAACGATTGCTTGTAAAGCTGTTCTCAAAATGTTCAAAACTTTTTCTATACTATGCTCCCCCACCCCTGCATGGAACACACCATTGGCATTGGCTGTAATTATTTACTTTCGTTTAACCCACTTATGAGCATAGTAATACATTATACTATGTTTTCATTTACTATCAATATCATTTCATTTCGTCTTGTTCATTGCAATGTTTGTAGTAAACAAAAATCCTAACCTGCTAATTGACGTAATAGTGTAAAAAATAATAACTATGTACTTTGTATTTTCAATACATTTTGATTCGTTTCAAGTACTTACCTATGTCGTTTCTTTCTTCAGAGGTCATATCTCCCCACTTCTCACCAACCACATCCATTGTCACTTTCATCCACGCATCCATCTTCATGTTTCTGTTCTTGTAGTCCTCACAATTCGTGTCAAACAAACAGGGATACTTTTGGACTTCAATTATTACATGTTCACAGTCAATATAATCCATAGTTGTACAGTTCGACAGTTAAATTACCGCAGTAAATGTGGCAGCTACAAATATCGCTACGCGTGGCCACGCTCACGCGGCAAATACTGCGGAAAAAATGGGTCCCGGCGCATTCCTTCGCGACACGACCTTTAAGACGCGCCAAACTGGCTACAATTACTGCTGCTTCTGGCCACTCCCATTTACGACCTAAGGGTGCATTTCTTCAGCTACATTTACGGCAGAATTCTGGCAGTAAATATCGCTCGTCTGGCCGTAGCCTAACGAGGCTCTGGCGACTGGTCCCATAGCCAGTATAATTTTGTTTGTATTGTCCTGTTCTTTTGTCCTTATGTGTGCTGAGTGCCCCTTTACAGCCTCAGCTTTTAATAGAAGTCAGAACATTTTAATTTTTTTTAGTTATGCAACGTTAGAGTTGTTATTTGTCATGGTAAGGGGCTGGCCCCCGTATGATGTGACGGGAGCAAAATAGCCTAAGTGCTGACGCTCCCAAAATTTTAAATTCAATTCAATTGTCAATTGCCTCATAATGCCCTGAATATACATTATATTATGTGTTGCTTACCTTTGGAATTTTGAGATCTTTCATTTCTATTGTATCATCTATTCAGTGTGTCACAGACAACTAACTAGTATCAGAAGGACGAAGTGGATGGACTAAATTGTAGGTACCAACTTGGTAACTAGATTTGCAAATATTTTATATGTAAGCTAAGACAAAATTCGATATGACTTGAATTCTATTTTCTTTCTACCATTTTTCGTATTGTTTGTTGACTTCCTGTTAGGTTACAGAACGTTTTTTCTCGTTTTGTTTTACGGTACATAATGTGGCTGATTGTAGCTATGTCATTTTTCACAGAATATGTATGTTCCTGGCAACCCTGGAACGCATTGCTTCAAGACGGGATATGATGTCACAAATGCAATCAAATGTTGTGTGTGATTGCCAGCATTCAGGCGGCAAAACGGGCTTTTTTGAACGACTGTAGCGCCGAAACGATGCACCAACTAGAAAAATGTTACTGAGAAAAGTTGTTTGTTTTGATGTCCTCTATACGTTTCCGTGGTCCGTGGGCGCCATTAAAATGACACCCTGTATATATATACGTATGATATATATGTATATAATTATTTATTGAAGGGTAACTTGTATTCAAGATGATGGTGGTTAATTTTATATGTACCCAAGGCAAATCGAAAATACTTTTACATTTCTTATATATTTCTGACACATGCAGTAACAAAATCTCTTGCATAATAGTACATCCCAAGGTTAAATTTAACCTGCATGATAATATTTGAAGCAATCTGCATGAATAGCTATATTGCATTTGTCGCAGTAATACTTAGATTTCTTGCCACAATACTTGCGTCCTTTTTCTGTTGCTTCCTTTACTATCCAATGTTCAACATTATCATACCTTACAGATGGAATTGGTTGAGAGGTTTTTTTGCCCTGCTGAGAGGGTGTCCCATAGCTTCGTAAGAGAGTAATTGCCAATTCCCTTTGAGATTCAAATAAACCTTCCTTACTGTTTTTCACTTTCCTTTTCAAAAACCATGCATGACTGTATTCCTGCTTGACTTGCAGTCATATGATCCTTGTGGCAATTTTTTCATGTCAGCAGCCTGGACCAAAGGGAACTTTTCAGTTCTGTTGTCTTTTATGGTCCTAACGGCATTATATCCACAATCTCATAGATATTCCAGCAACTTGTATCAAGTGAAGTACTTGTCAAAAACTATTTTATGTCCGTTGTTCGGTGGTAAGACAAATTGTTCTATCAGCCTACTACAGCATCTCCACTCAAACCCATTACATCTTAGTTATTTGATCCTCCAGTATATATATGAAAACCATACATATAACATGATGATGAGCAGATTGCCCAATTCTTGTAGCCATATTACTTTCCCTCTGATGAATTGCTTTGCACTGTCTTGTCCATAATATGGGATGATACTTTCATCGATTGAGATATACTCGTCAAATGTGTTATGTTCACGAAATCGGTCCTGCAGCATTGAGATGAACACTCGTAATTTGACAAGCTTATCTTTTGCAGGTAGGTTTGTGTTGTCAGCTAAGTGGATATTTTTAAGTATATCATCAAAGAGATTTCGCCTTATAGAACTTGACAGCAATTTGGGTATATCTTCAAGAGACCAATACATCGTGCGATGAGGTAACTTAGAGTATCGAGAAAGAAGAAGAACACAAAAAAAACAAAACAAAAAAAAATCATCCATCGACATATTCAGTTCTGTGTTCTTCTGACTTGCATACAAATTGGTATTTAATTGTATATACTCCATTATTTTGTGTCAAGAAATAGGGAAAATAAATCTCTTGTGTTTGCAATTGAGGTTTACCAATCATGACATTTGGATTGAATAATAAGTCACCTAGATACGAGTTTCTATCTGACAGCAACTTAACATCTTCAAAAAACTGGAACATCTTCAACAACTTCAATATCTACAGCAACCTCCACACTTTCAATATCTTCAGCATCTTCCGAACTTCTCCTTCACTGGCAATTCACGGTAGGAATTTAGTGTGTGACGACCAACGTGATGTTCCGTTCACAGTCATCATCAGATTTGTCACTCTCTGCATCTGCAACATTGCCTACATCTTCAGGTGGTTCTATGTAAATGCCCACTGGTCCAACATTGCCATCATCAACTTCAAGTTCTGCAACAATGTTAGCTAATGTACTAAAAAATAAGAAACGAGGGTAATATCAGAGCCAAATAAGGGTTAGTGCCCAGCGTCCGTTTAAACGGACGCCATTTTATTATTTTATGTGTTTACCTGGAAAAACTAAAAAATGAATTTGTTGTGCTAATGTATAAAAAGTGAATGAAATTAGAAATATAATGCAATATTTACTAAATCCCCGATATATTTGATCCAAAAGTAAATTTACTTGTTACTTACAGATTATTTGGTTTCCTCTCCATATTCAAATAATAAAACTTTTAACAGGTGGAATCTCATCTAATGTAAAAAATAGACCCAAACAGACACTCAAAACAGTAATTACAACCATCTAAGACATCTGAGAGCAACAAAGTAAAATTTCGATTAATAACAAAAGCACCAGACACAATAAACAAATGTCCGTTTTAACGGACATCGGGCACTAACGAGTTAATGTCCAAGTGAATGCAGCTTCATAGCCAATGGAAAGGCTAACTTTGGAACTCAGAACTGAACCTGGGTTCGAACCAAAGGCTGGATGAAGTCGGAAGACTGAAAAGAACTTAAGTTTGTAGGAGATGGGCAAGCTTTTATACTACTCAAAAAAGCTTGTCACTGGAGGGGTTACCTACGCGTGTTAGGGCTTTGTAGCTTACGTAAGATTCTTCGAACTCTTGTTTACGTCAAAATCATGGAATTGGCGAGTTTCTAAAGAACTGGAAAGTTCTATCTACCATATATGGAAGGTTGACGTTTTGGTTGATATGTGCTGAGACGTCAAGCTGACGGTGTGCTCACCTTGCTAACAACCCCCTTCACAAAGACAACCAACTATAACGCCAAACCCCTTTTCCCCATACCATCCTTTAATTTCTACTCTACTTTCACTGTCTTTGTGTGTCTCGCCTACAGCGATAGAAGCAGGATTGACGGCCCACTGGTGTGATAACTGAAATAAAATCCTTACTATCAAGTTCTATAAAAACACCACCCAAAGATAAGATTACAATTGAAGTATTGTGTTATCGACGTTTCCTTACTTTTCAACCAACCCTTGTGTATATTTCCCCAATTTCTTCACTCTGATTTATTTCAATTAACTTGATACTAGCAACTGACCGTTGGGTTATGATGAATCAAAGTCCAATATTTAACAATGCCCAATAATTTGACTTTCAATTGAGTATTCACTTAATGAACGCTCCCGAACGCTGAACAGCTGACCGATGTATGATGCCCTGAATGTCAAGATAGATACTGGTTGATGTCAATACAAATGAACAAGTTCAAATAGACTATTTGGTTAATTACACACCCACTTGGATACTTATTGACAGGACATCACCACATAAGATCAATTCTCTTTGCATATCCTTTCATCCTTAAAGAAGTTTATACAGGACGAAGTGCGGGGTGTAAGGGGTGCTGCTTCCACGTAGTGCACCCAAAAGTCAACCTCACTTCCACGTAGTGCACCCTGGACAAGAGACTAACGAGGCTCTGGCGACTGGCGCTATGGCCAGTATAATTTTGTGTGTGTTGTCCTGTTTTATGTCCTTGTGTGTGCTGAGTGCGCGTTTACAGCCTCAGCTTTTAACAGAAGTCAGAACATTTTAAGGTTTTAAAGTTTTTAGTTATGCAACGTTTGAGTTGTAATTTGTAATGGTAAGGGGCTGGACCCCGTATAATGTGACGGGAGCAAATTAGCCTAAGTGCTGACGCTCCCAAAATTTTAAATTCAATTTCAATTCAAGGACGATTTGATTTGATTTGATTTGAATTTAAAATTTTGGGAGCGTCAGCACTTAGGCTATTTTACTCCCATCAAATTATACGGGGACCAGCCCCTTACCTTTACAAATAACAACTCTAACGTTGCATTACTAAAAATCTTAAAATGTTCTGACTTCTATTAAAAGCTGAGGTAATACGGGCACTCAGCACACACAAGGACAAAAGACAGGACAACACACACAAAATTATACTGGCCATAGTGCCAGTCGCCAGAGCCTCGTTAGTCTTTAGTCCAGGGTGTACTACGTGGAAGTGAGGTTGACGTTTGGGCGCCTACGTGGAAGGTACCCCTTACACCCCAATTCAAGGACGAAGTGCAAATATATGCCCATATACAATCAGATAATAACAACATGAGTTTTCCCCCGGCTGAAAAGAAACTTTAATGCAATTACACATTACACTAAATATACTAGAGACCTTGGTTTCAGGTGAAATGGTACCACGTTGTTATTTTATGAGATGCAAAATTTATTCAAAGCAACATAAAAATAGGGTGTAAGGGGTGACCTTCCACGTGGTACACACAAATGTCAACCTCACTTCCACGTTAGTACACCCTGGACTGAAGACTAACGAGGCTCTGGCGGCTGGCCCCATGGCCAGTATAATTTTGTTTGTATTGACCTGTTTTTTGCCTTTGTGTGTGCTGAGTGCCCGTTTACAGCCTCAGCTTTTTAACAGAAGTCAGAACATTTTAAGATTTTTAATGCAACGTTAGAGTTGTTATATGTAATGGTAAGGGGGCTGGCCCCCGTATAATGTGAAGGGAGCAAATTTGCCTGGCCCCCGTATAATGTGAAGGGAGCAAATTTGCCTAAGTGCTGACGCTCCCAAAATTTTAAATTCAAATCAAATCAACATAAAAAGTAATACTTCAATCGTACAAATAACATCATTTTATGTCAGTTCTGTTCTAAAAAATAACAAGATATCAATTAACGGACATAATTCTCATAGCCAGTATTACTTTTTTTTTGTCCTAAGGAAGAACTGCTCTAAGTTTCAAAAAATAATAGGTGGATAATCTCCTATTTCTGGCACGACCTTTTGTTTTTAAAAACAGAGGTATCCAGAAACTGATTACAGCAGTTTATTTGTTTACATCCCTTCACCACAACATTTCGCGCACCTCATATGCACAAACTAAAAATGAATTAGAGGGATTTCATATATAACATATTTCCCTGAGAAACGATTCAATTGACTTGTTTACATTGGATTGGCATTCCCGGGGTAAACGAGTTTTAATGCCATTCATGCATGCCTTATATAAGTATTTTACTTTCTTTTTTATTTTGGTCACGTGACACCTACTGAAATAACCATATATATCTTATTACCTACTTATACGTTGTGATCGTACGATCTTTTTATTACTTATGTCAATCGATATGGCAATTTACACTTGAAATTTGCATGGTTTCCGTACAGATACAACTTTTCTCAATATGGCGTCGCGCTTCTCTTCGTTATGTGCACGAAGTCTGAGTAGATCAGACACGGCTTTTTGTCACTCCACACTGCACATGCACATTAGCTATGAACGGGGCATCGTAATCAGCAGTACCGTTGAATTTTGCCATAGTCTACTATTTACAGTTCTCCTACAAATTCACGTATCATATACTTGTCCACTAGTTCCCCTCAACAAGGTTGAATTCCATGTTCGAGTCCGCAAATTATGATGGAAGTGTGACCGTTTACAATGTACAGTCAATGCTTATTAACTTTACCAATACACTTGTTTCGATGAAAGGAACAATTTGTGTTCACTCAGGTACTCCCACAGTTAGCAATCCAAGCACCCCTACTTGGGAATAGTTTACTAGCCACGTGTCGGGCCTCCGCAAAGTCATACCTACTTGACACTTCGGTCCGCCGCTGGTATAACTTCACTTGGCCTTCAAACTAATAGGTCCGGTCTAACAAAGACACCATGTTACCTAATGATCACCATTCCCAAAACTTCCATGCTTGCACAGCTGTAAATGTCTAGATTCAATATCCAATACTTTCTTTACCCAAAATTCTAATTTATCCTTCGTACAGTTCCAAAATTCGCAATTCTGTATAGAGTGGTTCTCCAATTTTTCCCCCGTCATGCAGTCAAGTAAGGTGACCGTGGAGTTAAGCTTGCTGTCAATGCATCGATATGGACCCAAATGGAGATCACAATATATTTTGATAAATTTATCGCCAAGGTTACCAGGTGCATAATTCTTAATGAAAACTAAATTTCCCTCTCCTATTGCAGGTCTATCGCTTCCTATCTCGTTTACTCGATCAATCTTATTTCGTCTTCGAGACGAACTCAACAGGTCTGCCATTAATAGTTTGAATCGCAAGAGCAATCCCCCGAACGATCCACTATAGATTGGAAGTCTATCAATCTTCTCGATACATTCAGTCTTAATTCCGAAGGAGTAAAGCCCGTTTATCAGGACACAGAATTGTTCAACACAAAGTATGTTCAAATCTTCGAAGCCATTTTGCATGTTCGGATGAACATAATACCCGCATGAGTCTATTCAATTCACTATGATAGAGCTCCACGAAGTTAGAAGACTGGTGGTAGGTTGGCGTGTAAGTCACATGAACCCCCCAAAATTTCATAGCATCTTGAAAATTCTTTGATCTAAACTGAGGTCCATTGTCGGTAACTACTTTTTTAGGAATGCCAAGATGGACAAAATAACACCTGATCATTTTATTCACGATTGTATTAGACGTGCTATTGACGATTGGATAAGCCACCAAATGTCGGGAAGCCGCGTCCAATATAGTAAGCAAGAACCTTTCCTTTTTTGGACCAAAGGCAAATGGCCATTGACGGTCCAAAAACAACGTATGTCTTGGTCTATCAATATGATGCGATTTCGCAACAAATTTGGAGGGGTGTTTATTAGGCTTGGTTCGCTCACACACTTCGCAATTCTTAACATAATCCTTAACATTATCCTTCATGTTCTTCCAATAAAATATCTTGTATATCAAAGCTAGAGTTTTAGCAGCCCCAAAAATGACTTGAATTGTCATGGGAATGAATTAAGATTTTACCAATCAAACTCACTGGGATCCAGATCCTCAATTTATCTTGATCGTGGAAATCCCGGATGTATAAGATTTCTTTCTCCAAAACATATATTCGATCCCACGACCTTGAACGAGGAGACTTAGACTGTAACTCACCAGACAAATGCGAGATAATCTCATTCAAACAAAAGTCCTCTTTTTGAGATATTAACAGTTCCTCTGAAACTATAGGCATTCCCATGAACAAGTCAGAAGAATGATTCACTCGAAACTGAGAATAGGAGACACATGAAAAACTACGGCTCAAGGTATCTGCTAGAATATTTTCAGAACTTTTACAATACTCTACTACGAATGAGTATTCTTGATTCTGGATATACCATCGAGTTAATCTCGCGTTCCAAGTATGGGCTGTCTCAAGTCATGTAAGAGACTTGTGGTCAGTTACCACCACGAACTGTCTTCCTTTAAGAAATGAGGAAAATTTAGAAATGGTGTAAATATTAGCTAATATATACAATATATTAAATAATATAATTGTGAGACTACTCTTTTCAATGCAAAATTAAACAACAAAACAACACAGAATCGCTTACCGTGACACACCTGTCACTCTAATTAAACCATTGCCTGAATTATAAAACGGTCAGGATAAGTGGCTACAGTCAGAGCTACTAAGAATAAACCTAGGAGGATTTGTTTCCAAGCACCTGAAATGACGTGACATAGTACTACGGTGATTCAGAATATACACATATATTAAAACACAGATAAATAAACAGTGCATCATGCCCGCTTTCACTCTATCGTTCATTCATACACACATTCCATGGCATATTGGGACAATATTACAATTACAAATGTTAAAGTAATTAATACTTTGACGATACTGATATGATTTCTTGGCTACATTGCCTTTTACAATTTACTGTTTAGGGTTTTAAGTGTAATGCGATTAATTGTTCTTTGTGCGAACCCTTTTATCGTTTCTGGAGGTACAAATATATTACAATTAACTATTGTTTGGCTGTTAACATATACTTTGTTCTATAACGTTGATTTTGTCCGCCGGAATAAGGATGTCTAGTTATGCCATAGCACTGAGTTAAGTTATGCAATGATTTACGCAGATTCGCGGTAGGTTGGTGTCATCTCTCTCACACACATATGGTTGTTCTTACCTTCGCTGCATTCACTCTGACCTGGGTAGGCTGAAAGTGGTCCTACAGTTTTAGAAGGTGTACTTCGCTGTTATCCTGGTCGGCGAAAGTGGATCACTCGGCAGTTCCATATGGCATCATCGGCATCACACGTTCACTTCCTTGGTACGTCCATGACGGTACTCGTACACTGTCGGCTCCATACGAAAGCTAGCGCAGTTGTAGGTCAGTCCTTCGCTGTCACTCGTACGTAGAGATACATGGCTTAGGCGTTGAGACGAACATGTCGCTGTTTCACATGGACACACATGGATATTAAATGTTATTAACTTTGGTATTGACTGTTATACACTTCGGTATTAACTTTGCTATCAATTGTTATTAACTTCTACTAACTTATGGCGTTGTTCCCGATGATTAACACAGGTGGACGTGTCTGGTGTTATTCTCACACGTATGTACACGGATGCGTTGACGGCGAGGGGAAACGATCCCCTGCGTCTATTTTGCTCTACTCCATGGCCTTAAACAATCGCTCGTGTTAAGAAGACAAGTCCAGACCACGGGTCTGATCGCGATTCGGAGCTAGGTCGCGCGTAGCTCACACTCCGGTGTCGATTCTTGGCAAAACTGTGTTCTGGCTATCCCCAAACATCTCTTTTATTTTAGATTTGAACGTGGTGACGATCTAGCCTCTGTGTTTAGGTTCATATTTTTTTTTTGTGCTTTGACCGTTGTCCTCATATCCTGGTCTGTGCTAATGCCGTTCCTTGACCTCTGTTAGCAGCCCCTCGTGCAGAGATTAGGCTAACTCCCCCGCTATAGTGTGTGGCACGTCCCACGAGGCCTCTCTCAACGGGGATGCCCTCTTGCATTGTATCCAGCGTTGGATCTTTAATAATTTATTACTTCCCTATTTCGGTTCTGATTATGCTAAAATTCTGGAATCTGTACTTACATAATGTGGTCTTCCGCTGGTTAAAATCTCATCCAATTCGGTCCAGTAGTTTAGAAGTTCCTCTTTTCGTGTTATTCTCCATATGAATGCTTGTAAATCCGGATTCGGGCGAAAAACGGTGGTTGAGCAAGCACGCTTTGGCTAATGCATTTGCTAGACATCTTTATTCGCGACGGATTTGAATATTACCTATTGTAATTAATTCTTAATAACGGGCAATTTGATCAATTACCTTTTACTCAAGATTTGACCGTTATATACTTCAATTCAGTAGAAGTATAAGATTTTTCATACTGCTTTAGTACTCTACTAACTGGCCTCATCAGTCCAAGTCCATTTCGACTCCTGCTTCAAAAGTTCATATAAAGGATGAGCTACGAACGAATTATTTTGAATAAATTTTCTCAGCCAATTAAAGCACCCAAGTACCCTTTGCAGTTGCTTTAAATTGTCAGGTATAGATAACTGTAGAATGCTCTCTACATAAGAAGAATCATTGTGATATCCTTGTGTTGTAACGATGTGTCCCAAAAATTTACACTCCTGGACTACAAACCTGCACTTATCAATGTTTAAAGTCCCCCTCCATGTAGGACTGCCTTGACGGGGCGAGGATGCTTAGTAGGGAGGCCATTATGATCTTATTATTTCATCCATTCTTCATGTCAATCTCTCACATTTTCACAATTCCATCTCATCATTTATCTGCATTCCGTTCACCTCCCTATAACTAAGGGTCATGCTAGAGGAGACAACCTCGATAAAGAAACCTATCCCAAGGTGTTAGTTGCACGTGCCGATGGGACAGTGTTGGCTGCAGGGGTAGGTGCAGTCGCGAACGTGGCCTCGAGGATTTCGGTTTGGTCCTCGAGTAGCCTTAATTTTTGGGGGTAGGCCTTCCTCGGCATATCGAGGCGATATTTTATGGACCCTCCACAATAAATAATTTTGTATATGAATACAAAAAACAACTCAAACGGGGGAAAACCCTCAAAACAAGCGCGGCCTTCGAGCCCGCTTCATTTGTTGGAAAAGACAAGTAACGTGCTACGTTATCTTGTAATTAGTATTCTTCAGAAGACCCATAGTAACGATGATTCTGCAACAACAAAGAAACTTGGAGCTGCTACATTAAAGGACTTGTCACCTATTCTTATCAAGAAACAGCTAGACTACTCCGCTGGTTCAGATTGACCAGAAATAAAAAAGCTGAGAAACGGGAGTCTACTTATCCAGACCAGCACAGATCGCCAGACAAACAACCTTTTAAAGCTAAGAACTTCGGGCGACTTCCCTGTTAATGTTGAACCCCATCGTCAACTTAACAGTAGTAAAGGTTTGATTAACCACTGGGATCTGCTAAATGCTGAGGAGGAAGGGATTCTTGAAGCACTCAGACCAACATGCCACCGAAGTGCAGCGAATAAAGACGCTAAAGTCCGGAGAACTTGTACCAACTGCTTCAATTATACTGACGTTTCAAATGACCACTCCCCCAGATAGGGTACAGGCTGGATATTTGAGACTAAAAGTCTGGCCGTACATCCCTAACCCAATGCGATGTTTCAAATGCCAGCATTTTGGGCACACACATCCTTTCTGCAAGGCCACTACCGCCCTTTGTGGTAAGTGTAGTCAGCCTGATCATGGGACCGAACCTTGTTCTTCTGGTCCCAAATGCATTAATTGTCAAAGGCGAGCCCCCAGTCTGGCATCGTGACTGCCCCTCTTTCCAATAAGAAGAAAATCAAGAGAGTTGGTCGTCACAGAACAAAATCTTTGCTGGTGAAGCAAAACAACGTCTCCGTGAAAGTATACGCACTACTTTACGTGTGTCATTCGCTACCGCTGCTGCATCTGATCTTACCCGTCGCAGTGTAGGTGTACAAACCAGCAACATGTCCAATCAAACAACAACGCTTCCCGGAGTATCTCGCCCTGCTTCGAGGAAACCAGAAACCACTCCTCGCTCCACAGAGAAAAAGTTCAAGCAGGTACATACTAAAGAATATTTTCTGAAGTCTAGTAGCTCCAGTCAGGGCGACATCGACCACCCTGAGACTTAAAGCTTAGCTGAAAGCTGCCTGGCGGGCGCTGAAAGCACCGTCCCCATCCCTTTCGCCCTGTGTGTCCTTACCCGAGGACGTGATATAGGACGAAGCCGCGGATGAAGAATCTATCAAGGTGACAGGGACTAGAAAGCGAGTACGCCTTAAAAGGTAACTATCATACCTCCAGGTATGTCTTGTTGTCTCCAATGGAACCTTAACAGTTTCCGTGCGCATCTCGAGGAACTGCAATTTCTAATATCAGAATTTGACTCTGCCATCATATGTCTCCAAGAGACACACTTTTGTCCAAATGAATCAGTGACTCTCAACGGATACACCCTTTACCGCACCGACTAGCTTCCTGAGGGTTGTCGTGCTCACGGCAGTGTTGCAATCTGTGTTCGAGATACCATCCACTCAACGCCAATCTTTCTCACCACCCCCTGCAAGCTGTCGCCGTACGGGTCTACCTACCACAGCCAATATCTGTGTGCTGTGTTTACATCACAAGGAAGGAGCGACTCTCTCTTGAGGACATCCTTTCTATATTCGAACAACTTTCGTCTCCTGTAGTTCTTTTGGGCGATTTTAATTCTTACCATGATTTGTGGGGCTCCGTTCGTACAGAGCCCCGTTGTCAAATTGTAGATCAATTCCGTGAGGCGTCAGGTTTAGCGTTGCTGAATGATAGGACTCCCACATATTTCAGTCCTTCCTCACGGACACACTCTGCTTTGGACTTGTCCTTCTGCAGGGGTGTAAAGGGTGACCTTCCACGTAGTACACCCAAATGTCAACTTCACTTTCACGTTAGTTCACCCTGGACTGAAGACTAACGAGGCTCTGGCGACTGGCCCCATGGCCAGTATCATTTAGTTTGTATTGTCCTGTTGTTTTGTCCTTATTTGTGCTGAGTGCCCCTTTACAGCCTCAGCTTTTAACGAAAGTCAGAACATTTAAGTATTTTATGATTTTAGTTCTGCAACGTTAGAGTGCTGATTTGTAACGATAAGCGGCTGGACCCCGTATAATGTGACGGGAGCAAAATAGCCTGTGCTGACGCACCCAAAATTTTAAATTCAAATTCAAATTGTCCTCCTGCAGTCCCAGCCTTGCTCCTACCACATCTTGGAGCCCTCACCCAGATCTCCGTTAGAGTGATCACTTCCCACTCTTTCTTACTTTCGAACATCCTCAGCACTCACGTGACCAACACCCTCACTGACATTTCAGTCGTGCGGACTCTTCGAGCGTGCAGTGGACCTTGAAGTCGATCTTGCATCGACTTTTCCAGCAATGGACGCCTTAGATATATTTGTGTCACAAGTGCATGATGCTGCTCGCACTTCCATTCCACATCCCAGTGGACCTGCGAAGCGACGCCCTGTCCCCTGGTGGACTGCGGAGAACAGTGCAGCCATCAAGGACCGCAATCATGCCATAGATGGATTCAATAGGAACCACACTGCCGCAAACCTCGCATTAAACGTGCCCGTCGGCTTATTCGAGCCAGTAAGAAGGCGTGATGGGTCCAATACGTGTCTTCTCTGACAAAGTAGGGTACGTCGAAAGCAGTTTGGACCAAAGTACGTCGCATCCAGGGGGGTGCACCTACTCCCCTGAGTGCTCTGGAGCACGATGGGACGTTGTACACCGATTCCGGAGACATAGCTAATATCTTGGCTACACAGTTTTCTGAAGCGTCTAGCTCGGAAAATTATGAACCACGTTTCCGCCGTGAGAAGGACCGTTAGGAACGACGCCCTCTAGTTTTTCGAGGTCATAATACCGAGCCATATAACTCTCCATTCACTGAATGGGAGTTTGATCAGGCGCTTCGAGATTCTAAGAATACAGCTCCTGGAGTGGACAAGATCCAATATGAGATGCTTCGTCATTCGCCCATTGGAGCAAAAAAAATTCCTTCTGGCGGTATTCAACAGGCTTTGGTTGGAGGAATCTTTCCCTACCTCCTGGAAAAAAGATATTATTGATCCCATCCTGAAAGCAGCTAAACAACGCACCACAGCCTCGAGTTACAGTCCTATTGCCTTAACTAGATGTGTGTGCAAGTTGATGGAACGTATGATCAACAAGCGTCTCACCTGGTTTTTGGAGGAAAACTGTTTGACAAGTAATTCTCAATGTGGTTTTCGCTCCAACCGTTTCACACTGGACCATCTGGTTCAGCTTGAAACACATATTCAGGTTGCATTCCTCAACAAGGAACATTTAGTTGCAGTTTTCTTTGACCTCCAAAAGGCATATAACACAACGTGGGGCTTTGCTATCATAAAACAGCTCCATTCTTGGGGCGTCCGTGGCCATATGGCGTACTTTGTTCAAAATTGTTATCAGATCGTTTTTTCAGCGTACGTGTTGGGAACTCCTTTTCGGATCTTCACGAACAAGAGAACGGTGTCCCGCAGGCCAGCGTTTTAAGTGTGACTCTGTTTGCCATAGCAGTGAACAGTGTTATGGCAAATATTCTTTCCCCTGTACATGCCTCCCTCTATGTAGACGACCTCACGATCTTTTGTCGCTCACGGAATCTCGCGTCAGCTTCTCGTCAACTACAACTGACGATAAACCGTTTGGTTGAGTGGTCCCCCCAAACAGGTTTCACCTTCTCATCCGAGAAATCCGTGTGTGTTCACTTTTGTGAAACTCATTGATCAGTAATTTTCAATGTGGTTTTCGCTCCAACCGTTTCACACTGGACCATCTGGTTCAGCTGGAAACACACATTCAGGATGCATTCCTCAACAAGGAACATTTAGTTGCAGTTTTCTTTGACCTCGAAAAGGCATATGACACAACGTGGCGCTTTGGCATCATAAAGCAGCTCCATTCTTGGGGTGTGCGAGGCCATATGGCGTACTTTATTCAATACTTTTTATCAGATCGTTTTTTCCGTGTACGTGTTGGGAACTCCTTTTCGGATCTTCACGAACAAGAGAACGGTGTCCCGCAGGGCAGCGTACTAAGTGTTACTCTGTTTGCCATAGCAGTAAACAGTCTTATGGCAAACATTCTTTGCCCTGTACATGGTCTCCTGTATGTAGACGACCTCAAGATCTTTTGTCGCTCACGGAATCTCAAGTCAGCTTCTCGTCAACTCCAACTCCCTAGACACCGTTCACCATGCTGGTATTCGTGTGTGCTCTGGTGTTTTCCGCACCAGTCGTATCTCCAGTTTGTATGTAGGGGCATCTGAGCCGTCGCTATTTCTGCGAAAACAGCGGCTGGTAGTGAACTACTTGCTCCATCTTCGTTCGATGCCCTCACATTCATCTTATCATATCTTCTCAGACGAGAGTAGGCTGGCAAGGTATCGGCTCCAACCTAGAGCAACTAGACCATTTGGTGTGCGTGCAGACGAGATCCTGTCAGCACTTGGTGTTTACAGTGATCTTCCTGGCGTGTCTCCACTCATTCCGCCTGTCATGACCTGGGAGTTTCCTACACCTTTTATCGATTTTTCTCTGACTGCCCTTACAAAGGCAGAGACACCAATGGTTGTATACCAGCAAAGGATTTCAGAACTTCGTGCGAAGCACCCCAATTTTAATGTGTTTTACACGGATGGGTCCAAGACAGTCGAATCAGTTGGTTGCGCCTTCGTCCTAGACTCTCAAAGTTCCAGTTACTCGCTACATCCTGCCTGTTCCATCTATACGGCAAAGTTGTACGCCATTCTAAAGGCACTGGACTTTGCAGACGTAAATGGGCTGAAGAAGTCCTTGTGTGCTGTGATTCGACCAGCGTGTTGCAGACTCTGGATTCGCCGTATTCCCGGCATCGCAACACATATTCAGACGGCTTGTGTCTTTATCTGCCAGTGTGTATGTACACTTCTGTTGGGTCCCTAGCCACGTGGTCATCCAGGGGAACGAAGCAGCTGATGCTGCCGCCAAGTCTACTGATGAGGATGGCGACGTTCTCGTCCACCTTTTGCCAGCTAGCGACCTGCAAAATGTGTTCCGTTGTTGCGTTCTTGACACGTGGCAGGCCGTGTGGGATACGCATACAAAGCTTCACGTTATTAAGCCCACCATAGGTGCTTGGCGTTCGTCGTCTCGCCCCTCTTGGCGAGAAGAAGTTATTCTTACCCACATGCGTGTAGAACACAGCTGTCTAACGCATGGTCACTTGCTGAAAGGGCCCAACCCTCCGGTGTGTCGTGTTTGCAATGTTGTTTTAAGCATTCGACACATTCTCGTTGAATGTGTCGATCTTGCTTACCTCCGGCAGACTTTTAACTTTTCTGGCTGTTGGTCATCTCTTTTGGGTGATGACAGCAGTATTTTATCAAATGTTTTTAGTTTTTTGCGAAGAGCTGGACTCTTCTTTCGTCTGTAAGGAGGTTTTTAGTTTGGTTCTTCTGACTTTTTAATGTGTTGTGTTTGTCTCGTGCAGGTCTTTTTACAACCTCGCACTTTTAGTTTTTTCCCAAGGGGCTATTTACACCCCTTTTTAAGATTTCAGTCAGAATTTTAGATAAGGGGATAGTTCCCCGTATACATAGAAGGGTGGAAAATGGTCTTAAGTACCGACGCAGCCAAAAATTTTTAAATCAATTATATTTAGGCGGTACAGTGAGTATAATGCTGCGTAAGATTTTTTGCATATGCCCTTCACATGTCACTCCAGGTGAGGTTTTCGTCCACGACAATTCCCAGGTCTTTGACCGAAAGTGATATTGAAATGGGTTTTTCGTCTACAAGAATGTCCGGGATGGAGGACTTCGCTGTTGTGGATATGAGGTGCCGTGAGCCAATTAAAATACATTTTTAGTTTTCTCATCATTTTCTCGTAGACGGTTTGCCTGAGACCACTTTCAGACGTTCATAATATCAGCGTTTAGAGCTTTGATGGCCATATTGATGTTCGTTTTAGGGAACGATAAGTAAAATTCGACGTCATCAGCGTACAGATGGTAATTTGTTGATTGAAATGTTTCCGATATATAATTTATGTACATGGAGAACAGTAGCGGAGAGAAGACGCTTCCTTGGGGTACACCACAATTTAACGCAGCCATGACGACTTATTTTCAGAAACGAATGTACATTGCTGTCTGGCTGCTAGGAATGAACGAGTGCAGTCAACAGCGGGTTGAGAGTTGAAATAAGATGACAATTTTGCCAGCAGGATATCATGGTCAACTGTTTGGAAGGCTTTGCTGTAATCGATGAGAACCAGCATTGTCAGACATCTCTTATCCATCGCTGACCTTACGTCACCCACCACTTTTATGGGTGCTGTACTGGTGCTGTGTTGTGGGCGAAAACCGGACTGGAAGGGGTTGTAACATATTTTTCGGTTGTACGTAATTAAAAATTTGCTCTTGCACGATGTGTTCAAATACCTTTGATAAAGTGTTTGAGCGCTTACTTGGTTGGTGATTTTAGCCAGGGGGCGTATGTGGGCGAGTTTCCTAATGTTTGGGAATGTGCCAGTATACAGGGATGTGTTGAAAACGTCTGCAATTGCAAATGAGATGTGGGAAGCGATACATTTTAACATGTTTATAGAAATTTCATTTGCTCCGCTTGCATTGGATTTTATTTTATTATTTGCAGTTTGGACCTTAGCATGAGTTATAAAAGGGAAATCGAAACTATTTGTGTTTTTGCTTTTGCGAACACTTACGGAGTCGATCGTACGTTTCTTAATTTTATGATTTATGTTCGATGAGTTCTGAAAATGACCATTTAGTTCTTCAGTTCGTTCAGTTCTTTAGTTCTTCTATCACGTTGTTTCTCTACACCGAACATTTTAAATTCGTTCCACAGCGATTTTGGTTGCGATCTATAGTTTAAGAGTTGTCCGGCAAAGGAAAACTTTCTCTTTCGTATTCCCTGCGTGCACCGATTCCGAAGAATGCGGTATTCTTCGAAATTATCACGCACTGACTGCAGGTTTGATTTGAGTGCGGAGTTATATTGACTGTATGCTGCATCCCTGCGGGATATCAGCTGCTGGATGTCGGGGGTAATCCACGGGCTGGGATGTCTCGCAACTCTCTTTCTTTTTACGGGTGTGTGCTTGTTGTAAATCTGTAAGATGAGGTAGTTTAGGATGTTCACTTTCTCCTCCACCGTTTGAAAAGAGGCGACGAAGTGCCATAGCTGTTTCAATATGCAGGACTTGAATGTCAAGTCGTTGAAAATCTCTGAGCGAGATTACTTTTGGTTTGTATATGTTTTAAGAGAATAGGACATAAAAATAAGATCGTGCTTCAATATGCGTCGGACTGGAAATTGTCCGAAATTTATAATTTTTAGTGGGTTAGTTTGTTAATATGTGGTCAATAAGAGTTTCGCTTTGTTGAGAACGATGTGTAGCTTTTAACGGGCAGGCTGACAAGTTGAGAGATGATATGGTGTCTTTGTAATTCCGTACTTCCGGTTTGGAGCTCAGGATGTCGAAGTTTAGATCGCCTAATATAACACAATGTTCGTATAATGGTAAAAATTTGGGTCCCTAGCCACGTGGGCATCCAGGGGAACGAAGCAGCTGATGCTGCCGCCAAGTCTGCTGATGCAGATGGCGACGTTCTCGTCCACCTTTTGCCAGCTAGCGACCTGCAGAATGTGTTCCGTTCTCGCCTTCTTGACACTTGGCAGACCGAGTGGGATGTGGAAACGGGGAACAAGCTTCACGCTGTTAAGCCCACCATAGGTGCTTGGCGTTCCTCGTCTCGTCCCTCTCGGCGAGAAGACGTTATTCTTACCCGCCTGCGTATAGGACACAGCCGTCTCACGCATGGTCAACTACTGCAAGGGCTGGACCCTCCGTTGTGTCGTACTTGTAATGTTATTCTAAGCATCCGACACATTCTCGTTGAATGTGTCGATCTTGCTTACCTCCGGCAGACTTTTAACCTTTCCGGCTGTTTGTCATCCCTCTTGGGTGATGACAGCAGTATTTTATCACGTGTTTTTAGTTTTTTGCGAAGAGCTGGACTCTTCCACCGTCTGTAAGGAGGTTTTTAGTTTATTCTGAATTTTTAATGTGTTGTGTTTGTCTCGTGCAGGTCTTTTTACAACCTTGCACTTTTAGTTTTTCCCAAGGGGCTCTTTACACCCCTTTTTTAAGTTCTGTCAGAATTTTAGGTAAGGGGACATTTCCCCGTATACACAGAAGGGTGCGAAATGGCCTTAAGTGCCGACGCACCCATAAATTTTAACTCAATCAATCAATCAATCATTTGGATATTTCTTTTTCAAAATTTTCAAAAACTGTTTTTGGGGGTTGATACACTCCACTGAGGATGATTTTCTGGTTGTTTATATTTAGCACAAGTAACAAATATTCCGAACTACCCGAGTATTCTCCTTGAGAACAAGAGAGGATTTTTTACGGGAATGTTTTTTTTTAAAATATATTGCACAGCCCCCCTCCCCTTTTGATTATCCTGTCGCAACGATAAAGCCTGTATCCCTGCATGTCGACCAGGTGATCTGGAATCGCTGGAACAAGCCAGCTCTCAGATACAAGAATGGCATCGAAGGACAGAGGCGCAAATATCGTTCGGAATTGGTCGTAGTGGGATAAAAGACACTGCGAGTTGACTTGCGCTGCATGGAATGCCCTTGGGTGTTTAACAGGGGGTTAAGCGCTGGAGTCTACTACCATTTGGCATAGCTGCCGAAAATAGACTGTGGTTGGACGTAGTATTGCCATATCTTCTAATTTGTTACCCAAACCCGACGCGTCTGGTCTGGGAGAGGGGGAGAGAGAGAGAAGAGAAAGGAGATATAAATGTATATATTGTTGGACTTACAAGTACTGAATCCAGGATTCTCTTGCGGCATGGATAGAAGTAGACGTCCACTGGAGAGCACACACATGTTGTTGATTAACATTTGCACAGATTTAATATATATGTATATGCTATACATTTTTGCAGGGACACACACAGACTCGACACAAACACATGAACTTCTACGAAAACACATACACATACATAAACACATACACTTATATACGAAGACACAAACTAACATATAAAAGTAAGCAAAAACCCGCGAACATAGATACGTATCTGACGTGGTGGCGATTATGCAGTTCACCATTGCACTTGGCTGCTTGTTCACCTTAGCGTTCCAGAAGAGTTTCAAACTCGCGAGCCGTGTTGATAGTTTTTCCGCCGTTGGTGCCCTGGATGATGATCCGGCCATCGGAGGTCCAGGAGTTCCTCAAACCGAACGTCTCCTTCGCGCGGGGGAGAAGATGCTGTCTCGTTGCCGTGAGGGACTCCGTTATCAAGAGGCCGCTTCCTTTTAGCTTCTTTTTGTTTTTATACACGAGTTCCCGAGTTTGGTACCTCAGGAACTTAACGATGATGGGGCGGTGTTCCTGCAGCACAACTTCGGCCGACGTCCGATCACGTTTAGGGCCCAACCTGTGCAGGCGATCCACATCGGAGGTGTTAAGAGTGTTGCCGAGTTTCGATGAAAATGTATCCGTGACAACCCTCATCGTGTCCTCGTCTGGCGTTTCCGAGATTCCATGGAGGAGAAGGCAGAAGTATGTGGTTCGGATTAATTTAAGTCCTCGTAACTTTACTGTGAGCACTTTACTCTCGACAACTGGTTAAGTTTGTGCGTTCCTTGACTGTCTTAACTCCTACGACGTGTCTCTATATAGACAATAACAAACACGGCACTTTTATAGAATTATGTGCCTATCTTCTCGGTATCGCAATAGTTACAATTTCACATTAACAAGCTATAAGAATGGGACTTGAAAATTGTTATTCAACTACATCTTGCATAAGATAAAATTGCCGCACGAATGCCTGTACTGTGGTGACATATCGTAAGTTATATATGATACGAATTAAAAATTAAGAATTTTAATTTATTTAAAATTATATCATATCAGAATTTCAAGTCAAATATTTATCTTTACCTAGTTACACAACTCAATAATCATATTGACTTTGTGTCATAAATGAAAATACTAGAAATCAAAAACAAATTAAGAACAATATATTAAAAAAAGAGAATTACATTCAAGCTTGTGCATCACATGGTTTTCATTATAGTGATATCACAAATTAAATTTTAACATTTCAGATTTCACCCTTTTACATGTTTTCATGTTCCTTTCCACATAAACAACATACGGGGTGTAAGGGGTGCTGCTTCCACGTAGTGCACCCAAAAGTCAACCTCACTTCCACGTAGTGCACCCTGGACAAGAGACTAACGAGGCTCTGGCGACTGGCGCTATGGCCAGTATAATTTTGTGTGTGTTGTCCTGTTTTATGTCCTTGTGTGTGCTGAGTGCGCGTTTACAGCCTCAGCTTTTAACAAGTCAGAACATTTTAAGGTTTTAAAGTTTTTAGTTATGCAACGTTTGAGTTGTAATTTGTAATGGTAAGGGGCTGGAACCCGTATAATGTGACGGGAGCAAATTAGCCTAAGTGCTGACGCTCCCAAAATTTTAAATTCAAATTCAAATAAACAACATACCATATCACTTTGTGATCACATGTAAAATCATTCATTTTACGTAGATTTGATCAAGATAACCAGTATCAATTATACGAGTTAGTCGAAGAACAAAACGGTGGAGACACATAGTGGTTCCGATCCCACTTTAAACTGTAGGTCCAGTTCCAATTAGCCTTACTGTGCATAAAGTGGACTTAAAACACCAAATCAATCCAATCCAATCAAATCGAAGAACAAAATCACCACATGTTATATCAAAGTTCAGTGGATGCGTCAAATATAAAATAAACGATTGTTCTACACCTTATTGACTTATATCTTGTATATTTGGCAATTCAAGGATGCTTTTCTGCATGTTCCTTACGAAGATAAAATGGCCGACAATCTTCGGTTTTCCAACGCATCACTATTATTAAGTCCCTTTCACGTTAACGGCTTTTCCATGGCCTTTTTTAAGATCAAAACACAAGTACGAATCCTATTTTCAAAAGACAATTACGTTTCACGGATACATCTTGTTTTTGGAAGCAAAATAGACTCAATTTAAGTTTCAGTTGAAATTAACGATTCCATCCTCTGAGTCTGCGATCTTTCAGATGATCAGTGTATCCAAACTCACACTGTTACAACTATATGCACAGCATATCAACTTGTTAATATTTTTTAAGTAATATGTATAAAATTGTAGTGTTAATACATGAATATGATTGTAAAATAAAGTTAGTGCAATAAAACAGATATTACAATACTCTATTACGTGTTTTGTATTTCTTTTTAATTATTAAAGGTAAATAAAAGTTTTATAATTTTTGTGGGAAAAAGGTTTTTACGCACATATATCACTGTAAAGTCTCTTAAAGAACCTAGGACCCTGTTGATTAAATCGACAAAAACTGAGGTCCCATTCACCGAACCAAAAACCACGCGATTAAACTGGTAGAGAACCCCTTCGAACGAGAAAGCTGTGTACTTCCTACTGTCTGGATGCAATGGTACTTGCCAATATGCATTTCCCAAGTCGATCGAAGTAAAATACTTGCACCCTTCAAATGAGGACAATAGGGTATTAATTTTTAAAGGAGCAAGTTGCTTTAATTGGACATGTTCGTTGATCTTCTTTAAATCAACACACAGGCGGACAGCACCATTTGGCTTGGGTACGACTAGCAAGGGCGAATGGTATACCGAATCAGATAGTTCGATAACTTCCCATTCTAGCATTTGCAACAGCTGCTCCGTCACCTTCGCACGATAAGCATACGGGATGGGGTAATTTTTACGAGCCACCGGGTCGTATTCAACTCCATCCTATGTACGTACGCCTTACATAAGCCTGGTACTACAAATCCTGCAACATGTCGACAAACATTAGCTATTCAAACGTTCTAAGTTAGAGATTTTCTGACTGAGTCCCGAAATTCCAACATGTGTTCCTCCGACTCGTGGGTCGAACAAGTACCCTACACGTATTGAGTTCCTGAACATTATCGGTCGAATGTTCAAGCGGAGTAAATTTCAAGAATACCTTGCCATTAGGCGTGCTATAAAAAAAGGCATTTGCATCAAAATTCATTTATCCCTGAATTTTATAAATTAACATCCAGTCCCAATAACACCAGTACACTTAAATTTTTCACAACCACAAGCTGTACAAAGATCTCATCCCCTCCTAAATTTAGCATCAATTTAGTTATACCCTCAACTGGTTTGGATTTGCAGCCCGAGTAATCCACTAACCTAGTATTTGACCCTGACTCCAGCCGGGGTCTTGATACGAATGTAGACAACTCTTTCCAAGTATTGCATCCTAACAAACTTATTTCCGCGCCACTATCGTACAAAGCCAACAATTCTTTATTCAATATCTTTAATCAAAGCAGAACCCTTATGGTTATAGTCAACGATAATTGGTACTAGAGAATTTTTGGAGTCTCTTGATTCACTATCGCTAGAACTAGTATACATATTTACAAAGTGAATGGCAGGTACTAACATCTCACTTTTCCCCCCTACGCGCTGAGAAGAGATCCGTTGAGGTTTTCCGAAAATCTGTACCCGATGGAACCTCCAGGCCGTTCTCCCTCTGCGTGAACATCAACAGTTACACGATGGGAAGAATCATTGAATTGTTCTTGAACCAAATTATTCAAAGCATCTAGAGAGAGAGAAGGGGGGACCTACTTGCCCAAGGAAATTCATACCAAGAAGCATACCATTGCCGTTCCAGTTTACCTTATCAACTCTTCTCTGAGAAGATATTACAGAGATATTCTTCAAACAACCCCTGGCGAAATTTGTCCTCCCTCTGTAAAGAACAAATGAGATATTTAAAAGGCCTGAACGCTGTCACCTTCCTTAAGAGAAAGAATGAATTTATTTAGGTCGCTCCACCTCTTCTAAACATTGGAATCTTCATTTCTCATTACCTTTGGAATGGGTGGTATACTGAGGAAAGTAATATATTTGGTTTGGGGTGTAAGGGGTGACCTTCCACGTAGTAGGGGAGACCGGGGTAATTAGAACAGGAAACAGCCTGTAGAAGTTCCACTGTAAATTACTCAGAAAGTTACTGATGGATTTTTTAAAAATTTCTACCATTTCAAAGAACATCTTTTGTATATTTTTGAAAAAAATAATGACCATACCTGCATTGCAAATACTCGTCCAAAAAAAAAAATTGTCATGACACCATAAAATTGTTCCAATTACCCCATTTGGGGTTAATGGAACATAAGTTAGAAATTTCAACTGAATAGCTTTAGATTGCTGTTGGGGTAATAAGAACATCATATATAAATGTCTCATTTATCCTGCAAATTTGAACACAATAGCTCTACTTCTTCTGGAGTTATCAATGCTTGTTTAAATAAAATCCCAAGTTAACGTCTTTTTTCATAAAGTTCAATTTCCCAGCTGTGAAGCAAACATGTGTGAATGAAAATCAGTGTTCTATGATTTATTTGAAAGGTTACAGGCCATTCTACAATGTAGTAAAGAAAAAACTTCTAATAGTTACATGTACAATCTAGTATATCAATTAGAAAAAGTACAAAAAAGCATCTTTTTTGGAGGAAAACTTACTCCAATTTGTAACAAGTAGTGCTAATACTTCTAAAAACACTTAAGATAACTTACACTAACAGGTTTAACTGTCGTGAAAAACTAATATATACAGAAATTAAGCTTATCAGTCTCAAAAAACAATTATATATGAAACCATAAAATATAGGCTACATGACAAAAGCTACACCAAAGAACACTTGACCCATATTAACATTTGTCAGTTTGGCACCAGTAGATCTACTGATTTGAATGTTTGATTTCTTTTTTGAAAGCTTCATACTTGCTCTTAATGATGTCATACAATGGAAGGGTAAATGGACCGATTCCATTTAACTCCAAAGGTCCGTAAAATATAAACTTCCTATCAATTTCCTCAACATCAGGTCTTCGTGGCCAATCGAACTTGCCAGTTTCTTTTTCCTCCAGAAACTTGATTGTTGCTTTAGACTGGCCATTAGAGATTTTAATAATTCTACCAACATACCACTTTCGCTCGTAATATACAGCGTAGTACTTTTCCAGTTTGAATAGGACTACATCGTCATCCTCTGATTCTATTTTACTATGTATATCACAATATACTTATCTAATGATTACAATTACCGTTTTTTGAATGTTGATACAAAATACCAAGTATGACATTATATTATACATTGTACAATTTTAAAGAGTTGACCTTTGTATATAAACCTTGATGCCAATGCAAATGTACACAATTTCAATAAATTTAATTATAAATTTGAATGTATCATATCTTTCTTGTCTGAAAGAACACATATGATTGAAGATATTTGTTTTTCATATTGCCAGTCAAAAATAACTGTTATGACTAAATTATTATAAATATTGCACAAATGTGGAACTTTGAACTTAGCCTAACCATTTTCAAATGTTGTTATGACAATGTATTATTTTTATTGTCATATTCATGGTATTTCAAGATGATGTTCTTATTACCCCATGACTGTTCTAATTACCCCAAGCAAAATCAAGCAAATTACGCAATGTTCTAATAACCCCTTTGGAGAAATTTTTGGGGTAATAAGAACTTTGCTTATAAAAACCAGGCAAAATGCCCATAGACAACCAAACTCACATGAAAAGATGTGTGCCCTTATGTTTTATTATAGGGGTGAAGAAAATTTTGCAAGGGTTCTTTCATTCACATCCAGTATATGCAGAAGCAGAGAAACACCAAACATGCGTCACATCATTTTTTGCAGGTGTATAATAAAAGTCAAATAAAACTTACTTTTGTGTAGTTATTCCAATAACAAATTTTCTGCATGTAGGTTTAGTGTAGGTACATAGGTATGAAATGTTATTACACCAGTCTTTTCGTTTTAAATTATTCTACATTAACATGTGTAACGTGGCGTGTGTGGTCAAACGCGATCGCACAAATTGATCAATTGGAAACGACTGGGCTGCGATCGCGTACAAAGTAAATAATAATCTTAACGTCCACACTTCACGCTACAAACATTTATCTTCTTGTGTCGTACTTCCTGCACCGTGCTGCGAGAGTTTACGGGAAGCAAGAACAAGAAGCACGAGACAAAAGGGGTCCCTGGAATAAAGAAACTTATGAATTATGCACAGTTATGCAATAGTTTCGAAGGGATTCGCCAACGGATAGCAGTGTTTGCCTTCTCCGCTGTAATCTATACTCTATGGTTACGTTCTCCCGACGTAATATCCTTTCTCCTTTTCAAACGTTGCCAAACGCGTAATTCAATAATTATTCCTTAAGATTAACTTCAAATTGGGTTTTCAACCAGTACACCTTTTTGTAAATCTTACTATTTTAATGGACGTAACCAAGGCAAATTAAATGATTTCCACAATTCAATTTAACATATATATATATATATTCAAGGTTCTGAAACAATACACCTTGCGAGTATGCCCAATCTCCGACAAATTGAGTTGGGAACAACATTAACAATCAATATGACTTTAACAATAACCTGCGCGTCCTGCGCGCTATTTTAATCTTCTCGCGTAACTTCTCCTTTTTGTTAACAAACCAGGAACATGCACCCAAAATACAGTGTAAATCACAACCTTATTCTTGGATGGAGCGAGACACCACGAATAGTTGGCGTGTACCAATACGTGTCTCTAAATTACCTTGAAAGTACAATTTGCATATACAGCGTATCCGCTATTTCTTTTGTCTAAACCCAAAAATGCCTCTCTTTTTATGCTTAATCAAATGCCTCTCTTTTATACTCAATCAAATGCCTCTCTTTTATACTCAATCAAATGCCTCTCTTTTATACTCAATCAAATGCCTCTCTTTAATACTCAATTAAATTGTCTTACTTTTTTTTGTTAAATTGCACCAGCTGCCTATTTTATTATTGTTTCATTTACATTATTGCATCGGTAGTGCTACCAAAAGGGGACAGGGAGGTTATTAATCTACGAGATAGAAAATTGGGGCTTCCTCGGCAAGAATCGCAATTTTCTGCTGGTATAAATATCAAGTGTGCACGTGCGCGCATTTAACTTCACTGACACAACTTTGGGCGATCAAAATGATATGCTTCACTGTCAGTAGTACAATCAACCCGGTTCACGGACCTCTATTGGGGCTCGGTGGGGCTCGCCTTTTTTTTATCAATTGAATATAAGTTTTTGACATATTTTGACAATTTTTTGTCGATGTTTTAGCGTTCAGCGATGTTTTAGTATAAATTTTCACCGAACTCATTTTTTCCACTCATACTTGGTAGGTATATCAAGATCTTACGTGATACAACTTAACCTATCTTTTTTTTTTACGATTTTGACAATTTTTTGTCGATGTTTTAGCGTTCAGCGATGTTTTAGTATAAATTTTCACCGAACTCATTTTTTCCACTCATACTTGGTAGGTATATCACGATCTTACGTGATACAACTTAACCTATTTTTTTTTACGATTTTTTTAAATTTTTTTTACGATCCTAAGTGATATAACTTAACCTATTATTTTTTTTATTTACGCACTGAACTAACCTACAAGCGACTCTGTTTGTTTTAATATTTCAGTATTATATTTTCACAAATTTTATATAACCTAAAATGTGTTGGATGTTGATTTTTAGTATGTGGCAATTTTTTATGAACTTTAAAACTGCTCTGTGACTCTTTCGTTCTTCACGTCGTATGCGAAGGACTTCTCTGCAATCAGGATGACGCTGCATAGGGTATCCTCGGGCAAGGCATCGTGGAACTCGCAGACGACCTTGATGTTGGTTCGATCGTTGACCACAACCTTCTTTCTCTTAGATGTGTTGATGACGGTCATGGGTCTTCGTGCTTTGAACTCGCTGGGCGTGTAGTACATGTCCACGCTTCCCTCGGTCACGCGTTTGTAAGCCGAGAACGCTTCGTAAAGTTTGAGGTAATCGTTTTTGGTCACGTCGAGGTTGTAATTCTCGCGCGGGAACACTTCGTTGCGTCCGTTCTTCAGATAAACGTTCTTGATTTTGCAGTCGTCGAATCCGAAAACAGATTTTTGCTAAGTCTTACCGTTTCCAAGATAACCCCACTTCCGGTCGCCATTTTGGATTTCCGAGCATAGGTTCTATTCATATTTTTTCTCACATATAGGCGTACGTAATGAATCCGCAAACAGATTTTTGCTAAGTCTTACCGTTTCCAAGATAACCCCACTTCCGGTCGCCATTTTGGATTTCCGAACATAGGTTCTATTCATACTTTTTCTCACGTATAGGTGTACATGATGAATCCGCAAACAGATTTTTCCTAAGTCTTACCGTTTCCAAGATAACCTCACTTCCGGTCGCCATTTTCGATTTCCGAGCATAAGTTGTATTCATATTTTACTCACATATAGGCGTACGTGATGAATCCGCAAACAGATTTTTCCTAAGTCTTACAGTTTCCAAGATAACCCCACTTCCGGTCGCTATTTTGGATTTCCGAACATAGGTTCTATTCATACTTTTTCTCACGTATAGGTGTACATGATGAATCAGCAAACATATTTTTCCCAAGTCATGAATTGGAGGGTTCTATGACCCTGTTTGTCAAAAATTCGAGATATTTGCAATTTAAGATTAGGTTAGGTTAGGCGTTCAAAAGTTACGAGAGATATATTTTTTCGATAACTCTTACCATTTTCGAGATATTTGCAATTTAAGATTTTTTTTTAACGCTGTGGACTTGGGAAATTTTCGATTGATGAAAAAAAAATAGTTCCATGACGACTTGGTATGAGAGGAGAGACGACACCGAGACTCGATGAACTAAGTGGTGCTTTGTTTGTGTGTGCAATGCTTTTTGCACTTGGTTATCATCACCTAACATGTTATTAATTCTCTTTTAAAATTAATTACAACTGAAAACTAATAATTAATATTATCTAAAGTTACTAATTAATATTATACAAGTAATTGATATATTTTTTTTGTTTTTGTTGCTAGTGTTGGGTAATTATAGTTGTTGCAAAATATAGCTCTCGCGTATGACAGTTTCTGAGTTTTGTTGGGTATATATAGACGAATCGAAATTTTACTTGTTATGTTAAATTGTATGTTAGGGTACATGGTAGGAGAAATCATTGTATATTAGAGCGCTCTTTTAATGATTTGCCTATAACTGCATACAGGCAGCCGTAAATTTAGCATAAAATATCCTGATCCTGTTTCTTCTAGCATGTGCGACGTTTGTTGTGGTGGGATCATTGGGGGAAATGTGATTCTTCCATGATGTCATCTGACTTACTAGCATATGCGATACGAAGAACAGGTGTGTATGTGGCTTACTAGGATTAGGCTCATGGTAATGAGGTCCTAGTAGCTGAAACGTTGTCGGGGTATTTTGCAAAAATTTTTCTTAAACAGTTAACAAATATTATATATATTTTTTTTATATTCAGACATTAGATGGATTTTACAAATATATTTTTAAAAAAAATAGGTTAGGTAATTGTGGCTTCTACAGCTCGCCAAGCAGGGTGCTCTTGCATAAGCTCTTATCAGTCTGTAAGTCAGCAACAAGCAACCTGCGCTAGAGGTAGATGCTCTTGACATCATGAAAAATAAAAGCTCGAGTAAATTTAGCTAGTTTTCGAGTATTTTTTTGTGTGTTTTCTGATTAGTTAAAAAATACGTAATGTGATGACTCATATCTTCTGATTGCGCGACAAGTTATTACGTAACATTGTGATGACTCATATCTAATGCTCTTCGTTGTATTAACTATAAGAGAGTAAACTATTACACAACATATTGCAACAAGTTATGACGTAATGTGATGAGTCATATCTAACGTGGCGTCTTCTGATTGGTTAATTATTACAGGTGTTTTCAATACGGTCCGCGCTTTTATTATAAAAAAACGGCATACACGGCAGATCAGTCAGTCTCGTGAGAGCAGCTGAAGAGTACGGACGTCCTGTCGCAGCGCTCCTCGTTTTTGTAAAAAAAAAAATAGGTATTTAACTTTCTTTGCAGCTACATACCATCTATTATTTCAAGTTCAAAGGTGTTTCACATGGTTTTTCATAGTAATTTCGACCAGATTGAATTTTGACGTGATCGTGCGTTTTCTATTTCACCCCAAGAAATTCTATATAAAATAACATAGCTGAAAATTGTATCGCTATATACTAGACTTTTTGATTTCTGCGATTTTCGAAAAAAAAAGCAATGGCATCCACCACGAGTTTCAATCGTAAAAATGATAAAACTGAATGTGTCACTTGTGGGAAGCTAATCTCAAAAAACAATTTATCGGTACACAGGGCAAGATGTAACGAAACAGGTTCGAGAATTAATCGATTGTTACCTTCTAAGCCTTGTGCTCGATGCAGCAAAATAATCAGCATTGCAAATTTAAGTAAACACCTCAAAATTTGCAAACTATCGACCGGACAAGCACCGAAAAGGAAAATCGATAATTCAGAAACGGAAGCTTCCACTTCCAAGCAAATTAAATTATCTAATAAACAGAAGCACTGTCGTACCTGCGTGCCAGGCAAGCATTTGGGTGCTAAAAAATCATGTCCCAGGTGCGGTATACATATTACCATTAATAATTTAAAAAGGCATATAACATCATGCAAAATTGGCGTCGGAACACCTGTTCCACAACCGTCGACCAGCTCGACTAAGAGGAAAGCGGAAGCAGCCTCCATCAATACACCATCCGCCAAACGCGTCAAGCCTGTGGCGAAAGCGAACCGGACTGCTTTCGAGCGTTTGTTGGAGGATTTTGTCATCACTTCGGAGGGCTTATGCGACGTTCGTAGCTTTTTGGAGGAGAAGCGAGCAGAGATAATTTCCATCCTCGGTGATGCGCTTGCAGCGCACTCCACCAAATTCTACGCATCGCTACGTTGCCAGTACAAGAAGCCGTCCGATGAAATTTACAGCTTCTGCCACAACACCAAGGCGAAGACGCTGCATCTGGCGGATGTCGACAACCTCGAGGTCATCTACAACCAGTTTGCCGATGAGCTGGTGGCAAAACAAGAAGAACATGAAGCTGAGGGCTCGGGGGGTTCGCTGTGTGGGGGGCCTCACGAACTGTGCGTCAAACTTTGCAAGTTTACGCCTCTCTCCGCCTCCAGCTACGTCCCCTTACCACCTTCCATCGCGGCAAAGAAGGCCGTCCTGAACATTCAGAACAGTGACGCCAAGTGCTTCGTATGGTGTGTGCTTGCAGCTTTGCACCCTGTCCACTGGAAAAACCAACCACGCCGAGTTAACCACTACCTACCCTACGAGTCAGAGCTGGAAGTTGCTATGGCTGGGGTCGACTATCCCGTAGAGGTCCCGGATATTCGCAAGTTTGAGGCTCGTGCGCGGTTGGCTATCAACGTTTATGGCCTCACTGACAAAAATGTGGTGTACCCTATCCGGGTGAGCGACGTAGACGACGATGGTGTGCAGGAAATTCACCTTCTGCTCATCAAGGACGAAACTCATCACCACTACACCCTTATTCGCTCCCTCTCTAGACTTGTTTCGAGCCAACGGAGCAGTGATAGTCACCACGTCGAGGTGTGTTGCAGGTGCTTGTCAATGTTCGACGGACAGGATCAACGCAATTACCAACATGTTCGAGGCTCCAACATCGCTGCCGAGAAGCTCGCTAACCACAAGTTCTACTGTAGTAACAACGAGCCTGGGGTGGCAGTCTTGCCCAAACCTGGCACCGTGGAGCGTTTCCGCATGCACGGTGCCATGGTGGAGCATCCCGCTATCATCATCGCGGATTTCGAGGCCTTCCTCAAACCCCTGTCCACTTGCGATCCAGATCCCGAAGTTTCCTCCACCACCCCTTACCAACTCCACGAGGCATCCAGTTTCGCATACGTTGTGGTGCGACGTGACCAGCACATCGCCCCCGAGCCTTACGTGTACCGTGGCCCCGACGCAGCCAAACACTTCCTCGAGAGGATGGTTGTCGAGGCCAACGAGATAGGGAAGGTACTGTTGGCCCCCAAGTCTATGCTCCCACTGTCCCCCGACGATCAACGTAGACACGACGAGGCCATCGCTTGCCCTGTCTGCGTCAAGGAGTACACCGCCAACAACCGTAAAGTCCAACACCACGATCACTTTAACGGTAGGTATGTTGGTCCATGGTGCAACGGATGCAACCTCATGGCCCGGGACCCGCGATTTATCCCTGTGTTTTTTCACAATGGCTCGGGATACGACTTCCACCACCTCGTCAAGCATCTTGGGTACGACGACATGCGAATCAACGTCCTGGCGCAGAACGAGGAGCGTTACATTAGCTTGAGCAAGTGGGTGCGAATTTCAGGATCACACTCTACCGTCGAGCTTCGCTTCCTCGACTCCCTGAGGTTCCTCTCGGCAAGCCTCGATGCTCTCGCGGGGAAGCTTAGCGACGAGCAAATGCTCATCACTTCTGCAAACTTTCCGAACTTGGACGCCGGCCTCTTCAAGCGTAAGGGGGTCTATCCCTACGAATACATCACAGACCCTTCCAAGTTCGCGGAGACGTCGCTACCTCCCCAGGCGAAGTTCTACAGTCAGCTACGAGGCTCGAACATCACCGACGAAGAATATCACCATGCCCAGTCCATGTGGCGCGAGCTGGGCTGTCGAACTCTCGGGGACTACCACGACGCCTACCTCAGACTTGATGTGACGCTCCTCGCCGACGTGTTCCAGACGTTCCGTGCGACCGCAATGAAAATCTACCAGCTGGACCCCGCCTACTTCTACAGTCTCCCCGGACTGGCGTGGTCAGCCATGTTTCTGGTGACGAAGATCGAGCTGGAGCTTCTTTCGGACGTGGACATGGTGCTGTTTGTGGAACGTGCCGTGCGGGGTGGCATGGTCCAGGTGTCGCAACGGTACGCGCGCGCCAACAACCATCACATGGCTACTGGCTACGACCCCTCACAACCGTCCAGCTACATCATGCACACGGACGTGAATAACTTGTACGGACACTCCATGATGCAGCCACTCTCCTTTAGAGGGTTCGAGTGGACCGACCCCTCCAACTTCAACATCGAAAGCTTCGACGATTCAGAACATGGGTTCTTCGCCGAGGTGGACCTTGAGTTCTCCGAGAAGCTGCAGGATTTGTTCAACGATCTCTCCCCTGCACCCGAGTTCAAGTGTCCACCCGATTCCAACCAGAAGAAGCTCGTCATGGATTTCGAGCCCAAGAAGAATTACGTCCTACACTACCAGAATCTCCGGTGGTTAATGCAGCAAGGGGTCACGGTCCACGCAGTTCACCGCATCCTCAAGTTCGAGCATTCTCCATGGTTGCGTCCATATATTGAAGTCAACACGAAACACCGCACCGCAGCCACGTCCGAGCTTGATAAGGATTTCTTCAAGCTTATGAACAATGCGGTGTTCGGGAAAACCATGGAGAATGTACGGAATCGTGTAGATGTGAGGCTAATATCAAACAAAGCACAATGTCGCAGGCTCGTAGCAAACCCGTTATTCAAATCGGGGACCATTTATAACGAACAGCTTGCTCTGGTGCATATGAGGAAGAGCGAGGTGAAGCTTAACAAGCCAATTTATGTCGGCGCCTCAGTATTAGACCTGAGCAAGCTGCACATGTTTCATATATATTATGGGATACTACGCCAGCACTATAACGACAATATTAGCCTACTCTACATAGACACGGACAGTTTAATATACCACGTTCGCACAGCCGACGCGTACAAGGATATGGCCACGGTTCCATCTTTGGTTAACCTTTTCGACACCTCAAACTATCCCCAGCCGAACCGATTCGGCATCCGGGCTCTCAACAAAATGGTGGTCGGCAAACTCAAAGACGAGAAGAAGGGTGATTTGGTTCTCGAGGATGCCGGTCTTTGCTCCAAAACCTATGCCATCAAAGCCGAGGGCAGCGTTACCAAGAAGGCCAAGGGTGTCGGCAGACAGGTGGTTCGGGAGCATCTCACATTCGAGGACTTCGTCGATTGCCTCAAGACCAGGTCGCCGGTTCTAAGAGCAGAACAGCGCATCCAGAGCGTCGACCATGTGTTGACCACAAACAAAGTTAGAAAAATTGCGCTAAATCCTGATGACAATAAGAAGTGCATCCTCGAGTGTGGTATTCACGTATTGACGTGGGGGTACTATCGCTTAGCAGAAAGCAAAACCTGCAACATATGTCCATCTTCAACAGAAGATTCATAAAAAAACAAAACAAAAAAAACAAAAAAAAAAACACTTTGACTGTTATTACAAAAAAACTTTGACCGTATTCTTAAATAACCAGCATGCCTATGAATTTGTTCGGTTTCAAAAAAGAAATCATTATGGAAACCATACCAGATCATGAAGTCTTACCTTCCGTGTTACCTAAACTCAACGGTCTGTTGATCATTCACCTCAACAGCATTTGGACGAAACTGAATGACGATGTGGGCAAGATGTTTTATGTTTTTAATAACAATTTACATTTCTACGAAATTCCGATCGACGGGAAACTTCAAATTACCGTGAATCCGGAAAACGCAGGCGAAATCAAAATATCTACCGGCAAGAACATTTTTCGAATCAAGCACGACAAGATGCTTTCTAACATGGCATACGATGTTTCCGCAGGAGATTACCTGTACGTGGAACTCCTCGGAGATTATGACAAACTCATTCCTCTCTTCGTAGAATTACGAATCGTCTATCCTATTATAAATAACCGTTAACCAAAAATGCCTAACGACATTTTCGGCAACACCAAGCGTGTAGACCACGCAGAAGAGATTCTCATGTTGGACATTCGAGTTAAGAAGTTGAGGACTGATTTGATTGCTTTGCAGGAAACCTTAAACAAAAGTTTAGAGTCGGAAATCGCCACGCTCCAAACGCAATGTCTCGACCCTATTCTGAAAATCGATTCCGAACTGAAAACGCTCATAAAAAATTATGTCGACGTACCTTCTTACGACAACGTTCAAAATATACAATTGAGCGTGGATTCGCTTCAAAATGATTTGGCCAAATTACAGCAATTTCAATCGAAAAATGAAGATTTGGAAAAATTGAAACTCGAAATCGAAGAACGAACTTCCGCAATAGAAAAGAATTTCTCCGAACTTCAAACCGTCGTGAACGATATTGATGTAGAACGCTTGCACGTCGTCGTTTCCAAATTACAAGAAGAATTCACCGGCACGTTGGAAGAAATTAAATCCAAGTTGCAGACTTTGGAAGATACAATGACGAACCTACCATCGTCGGACGAACTGCAGGTCATCGGTAAAAGCGTCGCGAACATAAAAATTCAATTGGAGGCCTATCGAGATTTCGAACACATTCAAACCACCATCGCTACGCTTCAGGCGTCTCTGGAATTGATCAACGAAGAAATTAAAAATATTCACGCTGAAGCGAGAGCGTTGACGAGCATTCAAGACACGTTGAGCACGGTTCAGCAGAAGATCGAATATTTAGAAAATTTGAACGTCGAAACGCATCTCGCTCATTTTCATCACGTACTCGACAACATACAGGGTGACTTGGAATCGTTACGGACGAGCGTGCCTTCGAGCGAAGATTTGGAAAAATTGAAAACGGCGGTGACGGCACTATCCGAATCGAGCGACATCAAAAGTTCGTTGAGCGATCTCGAGAGTAAAGTGGCCAATCTCCCCACCTCCAAAGAATTACACGCTTTGAAAAGAAACATATCTCGAATGCTGAAACGACTGGAAACTGAAACGGCGAACGTGGAACAGATTCGAGACGAAATTAGTTCGCTGGTGTCGACGCTGCCCACTTCGCAGAGCGTCGCCAACCTTCACACGCAGTTTACAGAGATGCGAAGCATCGTGAACGATCTTACCGAGAAGAGCTCGAAATTGAATCAAGTCGAGAACCTTCAGAACATCGTCGTCAACGTCAGAGATCAAGTTGGAGTGCTGGAATCCACGCAGGAATCGACGCTGACCTCTTTCGGTGCCAAGTTGCAAGAACTCAACGAAAACTACAAGCAGTTGAACGTGGAAGTGAAAATCAAACCGTCGTTTTCTGCCGTAACGGATACCATAGTCGAGCATCTGCTGCCCATCGAAAATAAACTCGGACAAGTTCACAGTAATCTGCTCGGCGTCGACACTAAATTCGCTAAACTGCATTCTCTGCAAGCCATCGAAATCAACAGTGTACCCAATCAACAGAGAATCTCCACGTTCGTCGAAGGTAACAAACTGTACATGTTGCATCCTTATCATCCGTACTACAAGTTTCTCCTCGATGGCACGATTCAGATAAACGAATTTTCGTACTGGTCTCACGGCAGAAAAGCTAGCGTTCCCACCATGACCTTGATATCGAATCGTGGTGTCCAGAAAGCGGGAAACATTCCTCTGGCACGTTGGAACGAAACGCGCAACATATATGAAATACACGAAGACGAAGATCTCACCGTTTTCGACGTGAGTGCCGGCGATAAGCTGATCATTCAAAACACGAGCGAAGTGCCCCCCTCTTTGAATCCCATCACGCTTGTGCTTCTTTTGAAACGTAATCTCTAAACAAAATAATGTCTAGGCAAGCCATCGTCGAAGAATTGCATAAACCTGCACGCCGCAACTACGAACGTTTGGCGGTGGTAACCAAGGGCATCGACGACCTCTGGCAAAGTGACCTCGTGGAGATGAGCAGCGGCAATTTGAAAAACATACATAAATTGAACAAGGGCAACAAGTACCTTCTCACCGTCATAGACACGTTTTCGAAATTCGCATGGGCTCTACCTTTGAAGGCGAAAACGGGATCGTGCGTCACGGAAGCATTCAAATTAATTTTTCGCGAAAGCGGCGGCAGACGACCTCGGTTTCTGCAAACGGACAACGGTAAAGAATTTTACAACGCCGTATTCCAAAAGTTTATTCAAAAACACAAGATTCGACATTATTCGACTTTCAGTCACATCAAAGCCAGCATCGTGGAAAGATTAAATCGAACCTTGAAAACACACATGTGGAAACGATTCACGCTTCGGGGAAATTACAAATGGGTCGACATCCTGCCGGAACTCGTCGACACCTATAATGATACGGTGCACAGAACGATAGGCATGAAGCCAGCCGACGTTACGAAATCCGACGAGCAGCGTTTAATTTCTACCGTTTACTGTCCAAAGTACACACCCACGACAAAAAAAGCTAAATACAAAATTGGAGACCGGGTGAGGATCAGCAAATTCAAACGCACCTTCGAGAAGGGGTTCACAAAAAATTGGAGCACGGAACTTTTTACGGTGGTTCGAGTTTTACCCGGAAACCGACACACGTATATAATAAAAGATAGTAGCGGCGAGATTTTGAAAGGAAGATTTTACGAAGAGGAACTCTCTAAAACAAAACACCCCGACACGTACCTCATCGAGAAAGTATTGCGTAGGAAAGGTGACAAACTGTTTGTCAAATGGCTGGGACTTCCGGAAAAGAGTTGGATCGACGCGGACGAAGTGATCTTGTGAGTACGTGGAACGTGGTGAAGCGTCTACCGGATCCGGAAAGTCAAACGAAGAAAAAGAACGGCAAGTTGCTTCCCGACAGCATCCGCTGTCTGATCGTAGGTCCTTCGGGGTGTGGGAAAACGACACTGCTCGTGGACAATTTTCTCCTCGCACCGAATTGGTTAGATTGGAAGAACAGGCACCTGTACGTGTTCTCGAAAAGTTTGGAGCAATCCAAATACCAGCAACTGATGAAACTGTACGATGGTCTGGACATTGCAACGTTCGCCTCGGAAATAAAACCACTCGACGATTGTCGTGAAAATTCAGTTGTTGTGTTCGACGACGCCATCCTGGAAAATCAAAATGAAATTCGCAACTTTTTCACGCAAGGTCGTCACAAAGGAATGGATTGCTTTTACCTAGCTCAAACGTTTTCCAAAATTCCAAAACAGTTAGTGCGCGACAACGCTAATTTCATATGTTTGTTTCGTCAAGATCACACCAACCTCAAGCACGCGTACGATGACTACGTAGGCGGAGACATGAACTACAATCAATTTTCGGAACGCTGCTGTTCTACTTGCTGGAACGGTGACGATTTCGGATTCGCAACGATCGACATGACGAGGAAACCCAACGATGGAAAATACAGAAACAAAATCAACGATTTTCTAAACGTTGCAACGTTGTGAGAAACGACGTGTATAAATAACGTCATGACGAAACGAAAAATCGAGGACGAGAATCTCAAGTTGCGAAAATACCTCGCGAAACGCTTCAAAGGTTGGAAATCCGAGAATCGCGGATTCTACGAAGAGAAGAAACGTCAGGATCAACCTGTGATCGATGCCATCAGCGGTCTAGGTAAAGAAATTAAAAGTGTCACGGAACAAAATAAAAATTTGATCAACGAACTCGTACCGCTCGCAGCTAAAAGTTACGCCGTACCCACGCCTATTTCGAGCATTCCTTCGACACCGTTCGAACTGAAGGATGCACCGGCACGACGTCGAGCCATTGGTAGCACGTCTTCGGATAAAATCGAGTTGGGACCTTTGGCACGAGACTACCTGAGCACGGGGAAATTCGACAAGGATGAAGTGTTCGGATTGTATCCCAGCATGGAAACCAGCGAAGGCGGCGGTGTGGTGTGGAAGATTGGGAAATCGAAGGTGACCTTCGAAGGCAACGACATTAAAGTCAATTTAGGCGACAAGGATAGTTGGACCAGGTATCCGGGTACGGTGGGACTGTGGGAACTCGTTGCCAAAAAGCAGCCGAAAGATTACACCGACGAAGATTACCAAAGTTACAAGGAAATTCTGATCATGACGGATGCCTTGTACCAGAACAACGACGCCTCGCAGAATAGGGTGAAATCGAGCAGCGGCGAGAAGTACAGGAATCTCATCACACCGATTTGGAACCAGGTCAAAACAGGCAGCGGCGTCAAACGCTACAACACGTTACCCAAAGAATTCGTTTGGGTGGACGACGTTAGGAAACTCGTGGACCGATTGTTGGTGATAGCCGGCGAAGAGAATGCAGGCAATCGTAATTTCTACAACGAGAAGGTTGGCATCGTGGACATGATCAGCACGAAACTTTCCAACTTCATCGTGAACGACGACAAGGGCATAGGTTACCTGATCAAAATCATCAACACGCTACCTCCGAAATTTTGGAACGTGGCCGAAGGAAAGGGGCTCGTGAACGACATCATCAACAAGTTACCTTTCGAGATGCATCTACCTGGCTACCAGTACTGCGGACCGGGTACCAAACTCGAGAAAAGATTGGAGAGAGGAGACAAGGGTGTGAATCCGTTGGACGCCGCATGCAAAGATCACGACATCGCCTACAACACCACGCAGACGGATCTGGACGCACGTCACGAAGCAGACAGAAAATTGGAACATGCAGCTTTCGAAAGGTTCGTCAGCAGAGACGCATCGCTGGGTGAACGGGTCGCCGCACTGGGTACCACCATCGCCATGAACACGAAACAAAAATTGGGGTGGGGTATATAAATAACATACCGTAAAAAAAAAACTTGATATATAAATAAATAATCTTCGGTATATATAAATAACACACATCGTGAAAAAAAAAAGCAATTAAATTTCTCTCTAACACTCTGACAACTGAAAAAATGAGCGATCTCCAAGCATTAAAACAAATGCTAAATTTGTCAGTCGAGTATGTAAAAATTCAGGAATTGGAAGTCGACAAACCTTACACGATAACTTCCGGTTCAATCGTTTCTACCCAGTATGGTCCCAAGGTACGCCTGTTGCTCAACGCACAATACAGTCTATTTTTACCAGATCGATACGCTAACATGTTATCCGACGAGAAGCTATCTATTTTAATCGAGAACAAAACTCGAATCGTGTACAAGGGGACAAAGGAACTTCTTGGCAAGAAAACAAAGCACGTAATAGAATTTGTGTAACGACTGCGAGGCCTTGAAAATATATAAATAACATACCGTAAAAAAACTACACAAGAAAAAATATCAGAATATATATATAAATAACATACCGTGAAAATAACACATAGAGCATCAACATGAAGCCCAAGGGTGTCGTGTACCAGATACCATACTCCAATCTAAAAAATCTAGGTGCCCTCGATGGGTTACTCACCAAGAAACAACGCGAGAAGAAACGTTCTTGCTTGTCGAAAGGACACGGAATGAAATTGCTGCTCAGCACACCTCAATTGAGACGCTTGCAGCGTTCGCGGAAACAGCAAAAGGTCGGAGGTTTCATATTCAGCATCCCGGCCATCCTGGCAGCATTGGGGGCCGTTGGAAGTTTGGCCGGCGGAAGTGCTGCCATCGCGAAAACCGTCATCGACTCGAAGAAGAACAAGGCCGAGTTGGAAGAACAGAAACGTCACAACCTGGCCATGGAGAAGAAAAAGGGGAAGGGCGTGATGAAAAAGTTTAAAAAAAAGAAACAGAAGCACTCACCAACCGAGACATTGAATCTCTGATCGAACCGTTACAAATCAAACACTTCAGAGGAGTTTTCATGTCCGACTCGCTACCTTCAACCGTCAAAAAAAAGAATGCGGAGTAGTCAACTTGGACGGTCAAGAAAATCCAGGCACGCATTGGATATGTTACCACAAAAACGACAATGATAAAGCATTCGTTTTCGATTCTTTCGGAGGTGTTCCACCTACAAATTTAGTCCATTATCTGAAAACGAACAAAACCTCTATATACTACAACGACGAACGCATTCAAAATTTCGGAGACGTGAACTGCGGCCATCTCTGCCTCTCCGTGCTCGCGTTTCTCTCTAAAATAAATAACCCTACGATCGAGGATTTCCAGAAAGCATTGTGGAACCTCAAACAGCATCACTAGGATGGGCGTGTTCCATCTCACGAGCGAATCTTCAATCTTGAAACTCACGCTGCACGACGACATCGTCTATCCTAAATCCGTTGCTGTGCGTGCATTCTACAGCATGTACCTCATACCTAACGTCACGCAGCACAACAACAAAATTAGCGTCGGAAGCGAACACATCGTCGTCACGCCAGGCCAATACAATCTTTCCACTTTGCAAGCTCAATTACCCAAAGGCACGTACCTTTCTCAAAATTCGGTCACGCACAGAGTGGAAATCCTATCTGCGACGGAGACCGTGGACCTGGGCACCATGGGAGAACTTTTAGGTTTCGAGAACGACACCAAACTCGAAGCTGGCATCAAGCACGTAGCAACCAACATTCCTAAATTTTGGCCATAGAGACTCTGAACGTACACTGTAACGTAGCCGAAGGTATGATCACGAAATCTTCGGACGGATTGTTAGGAAGTCACAAGCAGACGGGAATCATAGCCACTTTCAAACCAAGTTCCGAGTTCATGGAACCGATCATCTACACGCCCTCTTCGCCGATCTATTTTCCAGTATGTCGCAACCGCATAGACGACATAGAGTTGGTGGTGACGAACGAGAAAGGAGACGTGGTGGATTTCGCAGGTGCCACTACGACGGCCATCGTGGAGATCAACGTATAATAAATAACCATACATGTAAAATGGAGCAAATCGAAAGTTACGAATTGCAATCTTTCCCTCCCAACCGTCGCACGTTCGCCAATCTGAACGAAGCGAACAGGGAGATCGAATACGACGTGGACGTAGGGGACGGGTTCGTTCATCCTCACAGAGCGGACCTCTACCTTCAATTCGACGTGGTGAAGAAAGAAAGCGGAGACGCGTTTCCCGCAGCAGCAAACTTGATACTCGTGGACAACTTCGTGCCTCACCTGTTCTCGCAGGTGGAGGTGAGGAAACACAACACCGTCATCGACAGAATAGATTATCCAGGCATCACGTCGACGGCGGTGGGAACGTTGAAATTATCCAAAACGGACGCAGCGTACTATCAGGCGGGAGGATTCGAAGCGGGGACCAAAATATCGACGAGAAGTCACACGGTGCTTTTTCCAATGCGTCTGCTGCCTGGTTTCTTCTCGGACTACAAGGAGATCATGTGGAAGGGAGGACTGAGGATCACGTTTCGAAGAGCGGCCAACGACAACGACGCACTGATGCGATACGCTACTTTGGGTCCGGACGGCACCACGCCGATAGCCAACACTTTACCCGAAGCAGCAAAATGCATCATCCGGAGCATGGAATTGAGAATGCCGGTGGTGGAATACGAAACGAACTACGCCCTCAAGTACAAAGCGGAGATCTTGAAAAGTCCGCAGGTGCCGATTCACTTTCACGGTTACCAGTGCGTGCAGAAGATGGTGTCGGGAAGTCACATTGAATTCGACGTGACGACGCAGTTCAACAACATACAGTTCGACATGCCAGATTTCGTCGTAGTGCTTTTTCAGACCGGGAGGGACAAGAATCAGGAAAAAGATTCCAGCAAGTTCGACGACTGCAAGATCAAGAACGTTTATCTGAAGAACGGACGCAACGAAGTGTTCCCGCGCGAGAATTACAACCTCGACGTGACCAAAAACGATTACCTCAAACTTTACGAAGCGTTCTCGGCTTACAAACGCGTGACCGAGGGAAGCGTGGACATGTACTACACGCCCAGCGAGTTCAAAGCACGGAGACCCATGACCGTCATCAACACATCTAAGAGAAAGAAGGTTGTGGTCAACGATCGAACCAACATCAAGGTCGTCTGCGAGTTCCACGATGCCTTGCCCGAGGATACCCTATGCAGCGTCATCCTGATTGCAGAGAAGTCCTTCGCATACGACGTGAAGAACGAAAGAGTCACAGAGCAGTTTTAAAGTTCATAAAAAATTGCCACATACTAAAAATCAACATCCAACACATTTTAGGTTATATAAAATTTGTGAAAATATAATACTGAAATATTAAAACAAACAGAGTCGCTTGTAGGTTAGTTCAGTGCGTAAATAAAAAAAAATAATAGGTTAAGTTATATCACTTAGGATCGTAAAAAAATTTAAAAAATCGTAAAAAAAAAAAATAGGTTAAGTTGTATCACGTAAGATCGTGATATACCTACCAAGTATGAGTGGAAAAAATGAGTTCGGTGAAAATTTATACTAAAACATCGCTGAACGCTAAAACATCGACAAAAATTTGTCAAAATCGTAAAAAAAAGATAGGTTAAGTTGTATCACGTAAGATCTTGATATACCTACCAAGTATGAGTGGAAAAAATGAGTTCGGTGAAAATTTATACTAAAACATCGCTGAACGCTAAAACATCGACAAAAAATTGTCAAAATATGTCAAAAACTTATATTCAATTGATAAAAAAAAGGCGAGCCCCACCGAGCCCCAATAGAGGTCTGTGAACCGGGTTTATTGTACTACTACTGTCAGTCTTTATACGCTGCCTCTGCGTGAATAAACTTCATTAATTAGTTCAATTATGCAGCTTGTTGCGTTTTGCGTAGGATTCTTTGAGAATATCAGATATATAAAACGCGTCAACAACGTATAGTACAAGTTCATGCGTGCATACACACGCCTTCTTCCCTTGGCTCCTTTTTCTCTTTGTTTAACGCGCACACACCAATATATGCATTGGTTTCTACACTTATCAGAAAGTTCGCCGAGAGAAACAAAAAAAAAGACAAAAGGGGGGGGGATAACTGAAGGAGAACTAGTGTTCGCTTTATACAATTCGTTACTCAAGGTTCCATAAAAGTCAAGGTAAATTATCAATCGTTATCGACGAACGGCAAGATCGTAAGATGTAATCACCATTTCCATATCACAGTCAAAGAGATTGCTTTTGTACATACCTCCACTAACGTTCAATACACACCAAGACCCACGCCATCCTTCCAGTATACTCGTTCGACAGGCTTCTCCGTGTTAACGGTGGGAATGGAAGGGCTTCACTTCAGAAAACAGTGGTGGAGTTGTATCTCTTGCCGACGATGGATTAGACGTCGTGCCCAAGGTCAGGCACCTGCCGTTCGGAGCGGGAGTAGGAAGTAGCTGCGAGAGGCAGAACGCACACGCCGACTAACTGGAGCAGCATATTTTACAACTAGGCCAGTGCGGCCGAAATCGCCGCTAGAGGCAGCACCAGAAGTCATCGTGAGGTAAAGCGACCTCCGATGGCTAAAAAAAAGGGGAACGTCGCTTTCTCTTCACTTTTTTTTTTGAATGTGTAACGTTTGTAAAGCAAAAATAATGCAAACGTTACAAATACCCCCCACTAGAAAAGAGAAAGGAAAACTCACCGATATAGAGAAGGCAATGCAAATTACTAATAAAAAATATTAGCAGGCAAATATATACCCCTGATTGACCACCAACAAGAAATGGTAAAGCAAATAACACTAGTAAAAAAAAAAAATCCCCAAAAATTAACAAAACACACCATAAGCACACTAATTCGTAATCACCAATCAGAGTTCAACTCTGACAATTTTTCATAATTACACATAAAGTTCAAAATTGTGAAAACCAATTCTGTTGTCGATCCTCCAATTTGCAGAACATCGTGCACACCTCCCGGTCGAAACACCTCGATGTCTGACAAAATTCAAGTCTCTCCTGACTGAAACATATCTGCTACGTTGTCATTCCTATGCATGCACAAAAAAGGCTACGCCGAATTGTAAAGTGAGTTGTAACACTGAACCATTTTCCAAAAGAGCACCAGTAGTATCTCACGTCCTCGTAGGAGTAAAACATAGAAAAGAAAAAAAAACAGGAATCAAAAACTAGAAAAGAAGGAAGGAAGAAATAAGAAATAGGAAAGAAGAGGAGGGAAATTACTACAACAGGGAAAAGGAAGGTAGCACTATTACAAAGATGCAAAAGGCAGATATAATCATAGGATACACAACATATACAGAATCAAAATTCAAGAGAGCATAATAAGCAGTATTAACAGACACCATTACCAAGAATGAATAATTTCATTCATAAATACACAAAAAGCTATAATTTTAAAAATAATACCTGAGTGTATAACAATAACCTTGGGAACAAAATACACGATATACATATATACAAGAGCTATCTAAGAAAAAGAGCTAGGATATACATCGGGTGAACCAGGCAGTACCACTTAAGAATATCAAAGCCAGTTATGAACCGAAAGGGGAGCTCTAAGAAGGACGCGGCCCATTACCGGAACCGGTGAAAGGGGAAGAAGTAGGACGACGACGACACGCCGAAAGTAAATGGCCCCTTCGGCGACAATAGGTACAGTATGGAAAATTATCCTGAGAAGCAGACCGAGAGGAAGAGGGAGGAATGGGCGCCAAGGAAGTCACAGAATTATTCCAGTGAGCAGTTTTGCTCGTTTCTATAGCAAAAATCCCTTTCGCGTATTGGGTAAGTTCCATCAAGGACTGGGGGTGACCGCGAAAAAGGAGACAGCCCATGGAAATGTGATTTAGATGGAGGAGAATAGTCTGTAACAGGACGGTTTCGTCCCACGCAAGCGCGAGAGCAGAAGCTGAAGTGACTATGTCACATACAAAAGGATGGAGGTTTTCATTAAGTCGCTGAAGGCGCGTAACATATTGGTTTACTAACAAGAGATATTGATGATTAGGAACCAAACAGTTCCAAATAGTAGATTTGAGGTCATCCCATGAAAGGGATTGAGACAGAGCCTCCAACCAGGTATTTTCCAAAAACCCTGTAGAGCGACGAAAGGCATTATGCAGGACCCACTCCAAAGGAAAATGGCCATACCCAATAAGTCGCTGCAAAGCTACCATAAAAAGGAAAAGCTTAGGGGGGTCCATGCCATCGCAGAGCGGCAAGGCGTCAATCGCTCTATTGAGATTTTTCATTTTGATAGTATCTAAGGGTGACTGAGAAGGAACAAAGGAAGATGAGGCCTGGGGAACAGGAACGGAAACGGAAGGAATAGGAACAGAAGGAGGAGGGGTTGTTAACAATGGACGAGTGGGGAAAACAAACGATGGACGAACCGTGGAATCGGAAAATCGATAAAAAGGAGGGAGAGAAGAATGATGCTGTAAAGGCGGAGCGGAAGGAACCGAAGACACAGGCAAATGAGAATTTCCCAAAGGGGGCAAGGCAGGCAGAGACAACGCGGTTTGGCAACCCGCGTCAACCACCTTTACGTCGTCCTGAGGAGCCATAATTAGCTATGCAAAGGCCCGTACAAATATATAAAGTATACACCAATGGAAAAAAAAAATGGAAAGTTAAAGCGGACGAAAAAAAAATTCAATCTATAGGCACAGTAAAAAAATATATATATATATATCCACTAAGGGACAAAAGAATAAATAGCAGAAAAGGACTGGAAAAAAAAAGGGGGGCAACTGGAGGGAGGAAAAAAAATTACGTTACAATTGTAACGAAAGGTACAATGTTGGTATGATTAGATCGAGAAAAAAAAAGGGCAGTGCTGCTAATTTTGAACTGCACCCCGTTACAAATTGCACAAAAAAGAGAGTAGTAAAAACAATATATGTGTAGGAAAAAGAGAGACCTGAAAAGAAAAATCAATTACCCAAAAAAAGGGGGGGTCAAAAAGACAATCGGGAGGGAAAAAAAATTGTCAGGTTATATAATAACAACAGTAATGATGCCGCAATGAATCAAAGAACCATGGTCTGGTACCAAATTTTGTAACGTGGCCTGTGTGGTCAAACGCGATCGCACAAATTGATCAATTGGAAACGACTGGGCTGCGATCGCGTACAAAGTAAATAATAATCTTAACGTCCACACTTCACGCTACAAACATTTATCTTCTTGTGTCGTACTTCCTGCACCGTGCTGCGAGAGTTTACGGGAAGCAAGAACAAGAAGCACGAGACAAAAGGGGTCCCTGGAATAAAGAAACTTATGAATTATGCACAGTTATGCAATAGTTTCGAAGGGATTCGCCAACGGATAGCAGTGTTTGCCTTCTCCGCTGTAATCTATACTCTATGGTTACGTTCTCCCGACGTAATATCCTTTCTCCTTTTCAAACGTTGCCAAACGCGTAATTCAATAATTATTCCTTAAGATTAACTTCAAATTGGGTTTTCAACCAGTACACCTTTTTGTAAATCTTACTATTTTAATGGACGTAACCAAGGCAAATTAAATGATTTCCACAATTCAATTTAACATATATATATATATATTCAAGGTTCTGAAACAATACACCTTGCGAGTATGCCCAATCTCCGACAAATTGAGTTGGGAACAACATTAACAATCAATATGACTTTAACAATAACCTGCGCGTCCTGCGCGCTATTTTAATCTTCTCGCGTAACTTCTCCTTTTTGTTAACAAACCAGGAACATGCACCCAAAATACAGTGTAAATCACAACCTTATTCTTGGATGGAGCGAGACACCACGAATAGTTGGCGTGTACCAATACGTGTCTCTAAATTACCTTGAAAGTACAATTTGCATATACAGCGTATCCGCTATTTCTTTTGTCTAAACCCAAAAATGCCTCTCTTTTTATGCTTAATCAAATGCCTCTCTTTTATACTCAATCAAATGCCTCTCTTTTATACTCAATCAAATGCCTCTCTTTTATACTCAATCAAATGCCTCTCTTTAATACTCAATTAAATTGTCTTACTTTTTTTTGTTAAATTGCACCAGCTGCCTATTTTATTATTGTTTCATTTACATTATTGCATCGGTAGTGCTACCAAAAGGGGACAGGGAGGTTATTAATCTACGAGATAGAAAATTGGGGCTTCGTCGGCAAGAATCGCAATTTTCTGCTGGTATAAATATCAAGTGTGCACGTGCGCGCATTTAACTTCACTGACACAACTTTGGGCGATCAAAATGATATGCTTCACTGTCAGTCTTTATACGCTGCCTCTGCGTGAGTAAACTTTATTAATTAGTTCAATTATGCAGCTTGTTGCGTTTTGCGTAGGATTCTTTGAGAATATCAGATATATAAAACGCGTCAACAACGTATAGTACAAGTTCATGCGTGCATACACACGCCTTCTTCCCTTGGCTCCTTTTTCTCTTTGTTTAACGCGCACACACCAATATATGCATTGGTTTCTACACTTATCAGAAAGTTCGCCGAGAGAAACAAAAAAAAAGACAAAAGGGGGGGGATAACTGAAGGAGAACTAGTGTTCGCTTTATACAATTCGTTACTCAAGGTTCCATAAAAGTCAAGGTAAATTATCAATCGTTATCGACGAACGGCAAGATCGTAAGATGTAATCACCATTTCCATATCACAGTCAAAGAGATTGCTTTTGTACATACCTCCACTAACGTTCAATACACACCAAGACCCACGCCATCCTTCCAGTATACTCGTTCGACAGGCTTCTCCGTGTTAACGGTGGGAATGGAAGGGCTTCACTTCAGAAAACAGTGGTGGAGTTGTATCTCTTGCCGACGATGGATTAGACGTCGTGCCCAAGGTCAGGCACCTGCCGTTCGGAGCGGGAGTAGGAAGTAGCTGCGAGAGGCAGAACGCACACGCCGACTAACTGGAGCAGCATATTTTACAACTAGGCCAGTGCGGCCGAAATCGCCGCTAGAGGCAGCACCAGAAGTCATCGTGAGGTAAAGCGACCTCCGATGGCTAAAAAAAAAGGGGAACGTCGCTTTCTCTTCACTTTTTTTTTTTGAATGTGTAACGTTTGTAAAGCAAAAATAATGCAAACGTTACAAATACCCCCCACTAGAAAAGAGAAAGGAAAACTCACCGATATAGAGAAGGCAATGCAAATTACTAATAAAAAATATTAGCAGGCAAATATATACCCCTGATTGACCACCAACAAGAAATGGTAAGGCAAATAACACTAGTAAAAAAAAAAAATCCCCAAAAATTAACAAAACACACCATAAGCACACTAATTCGTAATCACCAATCAGAGTTCAACTCTGACAATTTTTCATAATTACACATAAAGTTCAAAATTGTGAAAACCAATTCTGTTGTCGATCCTCCAATTTGCAGAACATCGTGCACACCTCCCGGTCGAAACACCTCGATGTCTGACAAAATTCAAGTCTCTCCTGACTGAAACATATCTGCTACGTTGTCATTCCTATGCATGCACAAAAAAGGCTACGCCGAATTGTAAAGTGAGTTGTAACACTGAACCATTTTCCAAAAGAGCACCAGTAGTATCTCACGTCCTCGTAGGAGTAAAACATAGAAAAGAAAAAAAACCAGGAATCAAAAACTAGAAAAGAAGGAAGGAAGAAATAAGAAATAGGAAAGAAGAGGAGGGAAATTACTACAACAGGGAAAAGGAAGGTAGCACTATTACAAAGATGCAAAAGGCAGATATAATCATAGGATACACAACATATACAGAATCAAAATTCAAGAGAGCATAATAAGCAGTATTAACAGACACCATTACCAAGAATGAATAATTTCATTCATAAATACACAAAAAGCTATAATTTTAAAAATAATACCTGAGTGTATAACAATAACCTTGGGAACAAAATACACGATATACATATATACAAGAGCTATCTAAGAAAAAGAGCTAGGATATACATCGGGTGAACCAGGCAGTACCACTTAAGAATATCAAAGCCAGTTATGAACCGAAAGGGGAGCTCTAAGAAGGACGCGGCCCATTACCGGAACCGGTGAAAGGGGAAGAAGTAGGACGACGACGACACGCCGAAAGTAAATGGCCCCTTCGGCGACAATAGGTACAGTATGGAAAATTATCCTGAGAAGCAGACCGAGAGGAAGAGGGAGGAATGGGCGCCAAGGAAGTCACAATTATTCCAGTGAGCAGTTTTGCTCGTTTCTATAGCAAAAATCCCTTTCGCGTATTGGGTAAGTTCCATCAAGGACTGGGGGTGACCGCGAAAAAGGAGACAGCCCATGGAAATGTGATTTAGATGGAGGAGAATAGTCTGTAACAGGACGGTTTCGTCCCACGCAAGCGCGAGAGCAGAAGCTGAAGTGACTATGTCACATACAAAAGGATGGAGGTTTTCATTAAGTCGCTGAAGGCGCGTAACATATTGGTTTACTAACAAGAGATATTGATGATTAGGAACCAAACAGTTCCAAATAGTAGATTTGAGGTCATCCCATGAAAGGGATTGAGACAGAGCCTCCAACCAGGTATTTTCCAAAAACCCTGTAGAGCGACGAAAGGCATTATGCAGGACCCACTCCAAAGGAAAATGGCCATACCCAATAAGTCGCTGCAAAGCTACCATAAAAAGGAAAAGCTTAGGGGGGTCCATGCCATCGCAGAGCGGCAAGGCGTCAATCGCTCTATTGAGATTTTTCATTTTGATAGTATCTAAGGGTGACTGAGAAGGAACAAAGGAAGATGAGGCCTGGGGAACAGGAACGGAAACGGAAGGAATAGGAACAGAAGGAGGAGGGGTTGTTAACAATGGACGAGTGGGGAAAACAAACGATGGACGAACCGTGGAATCGGAAAATCGATAAAAAGGAGGGAGAGAAGAATGATGCTGTAAAGGCGGAGCGGAAGGAACCGAAGACACAGGCAAATGAGAATTTCCCAAAGGGGGCAAGGCAGGCAGAGACAACGCGGTTTGGCAACCCGCGTCAACCACCTTTACGTCGTCCTGAGGAGCCATAATTAGCTATGCAAAGGCCCGTACAAATATATAAAGTATACACCAATGGAAAAAAAAAATGGAAAGTTAAAGCGGACGAAAAAAAAATTCAATCTATAGGCACAGTAAAAAAATATATATATATATATCCACTAAGGGACAAAAGAATAAATAGCAGAAAAGGACTGGAAAAAAAAAGGGGGGCAACTGGAGGGAGGAAAAAAAATTACGTTACAATTGTAACGAAAGGTACAATGTTGGTATGATTAGATCGAGAAAAAAAAAGGGCAGTGCTGCTAATTTTGAACTGCACCCCGTTACAAATTGCACAAAAAAGAGAGTAGTAAAAACAATATATGTGTAGGAAAAAGAGAGACCTGAAAAGAAAAATCAATTACCCAAAAAAAGGGGGGGTCAAAAAGACAATCGGGAGGGAAAAAAAATTGTCAGGTTATATAATAACAACAGTAATGATGCCGCAATGAATCAAAGAACCATGGTCTGGTACCAAATTTTGTAACGTGGCCTGTGTGGTCAAACGCGATCGCACAAATTGATCAATTGGAAACGACTGGGCTGCGATCGCGTACAAAGTAAATAATAATCTTAACGTCCACACTTCACGCTACAAACATTTATCTTCTTGTGTCGTACTTCCTGCACCGTGCTGCGAGAGTTTACGGGAAGCAAGAACAAGAAGCACGAGACAAAAGGGGTCCCTGGAATAAAGAAACTTATGAATTATGCACAGTTATGCAATAGTTTCGAAGGGATTCGCCAACGGATAGCAGTGTTTGCCTTCTCCGCTGTAATCTATACTCTATGGTTACGTTCTCCCGACGTAATATCCTTTCTCCTTTTCAAACGTTGCCAAACGCGTAATTCAATAATTATTCCTTAAGATTAACTTCAAATTGGGTTTTCAACCAGTACACCTTTTTGTAAATCTTACTATTTTAATGGACGTAACCAAGGCAAATTAAATGATTTCCACAATTCAATTTAACATATATATATATATATTCAAGGTTCTGAAACAATACACCTTGCGAGTATGCCCAATCTCCGACAAATTGAGTTGGGAACAACATTAACAATCAATATGACTTTAACAATAACCTGCGCGTCCTGCGCGCTATTTTAATCTTCTCGCGTAACTTCTCCTTTTTGTTAACAAACCAGGAACATGCACCCAAAATACAGTGTAAATCACAACCTTATTCTTGGATGGAGCGAGACACCACGAATAGTTGGCGTGTACCAATACGTGTCTCTAAATTACCTTGAAAGTACAATTTGCATATACAGCGTATCCGCTATTTCTTTTGTCTAAACCCAAAAATGCCTCTCTTTTTATGCTTAATCAAATGCCTCTCTTTTATACTCAATCAAATGCCTCTCTTTTATACTCAATCAAATGCCTCTCTTTTATACTCAATCAAATGCCTCTCTTTAATACTCAATTAAATTGTCTTACTTTTTTTTGTTAAATTGCACCAGCTGCCTATTTTATTATTGTTTCATTTACATTATTGCATCGGTAGTGCTACCAAAAGGGGACAGGGAGGTTATTAATCTACGAGATAGAAAATTGGGGCTTCGTCGGCAAGAATCGCAATTTTCTGCTGGTATAAATATCAAGTGTGCACGTGCGCGCATTTAACTTCACTGACACAACTTTGGGCGATCAAAATGATATGCTTCACTGTCAGTCTTTATACGCTGCCTCTGCGTGAATAAACTTTATTAATTAGTTCAATTCAATTAGTGTGGGGCGTTACCCCCACACCCCCTATACGCCTTCATGGCGTGGTGCTATGCACAGGGGAACACTTTACCTTTACCTTTAATTAGTTCAATTATGCAGCTTGTTGCGTTTTGCGTAGGATTCTTTGAGAATATCAGATATATAAAACGCGTCAACAACGTATAGTACAAGTTCATGCGTGCATACACACGCCTTCTTCCCTTGGCTCCTTTTTCTCTTTGTTTAACGCGCACACACCAATATATGCATTGGTTTCTACACTTATCAGAAAGTTCGCCGAGAGAAACAAAAAAAAAGACAAAAGGGGGGGGATAACTGAAGGAGAACTAGTGTTCGCTTTATACAATTCGTTACTCAAGGTTCCATAAAAGTCAAGGTAAATTATCAATCGTTATCGACGAACGGCAAGATCGTAAGATGTAATCACCATTTCCATATCACAGTCAAAGAGATTGCTTTTGTACATACCTCCACTAACGTTCAATACACACCAAGACCCACGCCATCCTTCCAGTATACTCGTTCGACAGGCTTCTCCGTGTTAACGGTGGGAATGGAAGGGCTTCACTTCAGAAAACAGTGGTGGAGTTGTATCTCTTGCCGACGATGGATTAGACGTCGTGCCCAAGGTCAGGCACCTGCCGTTCGGAGCGGGAGTAGGAAGTAGCTGCGAGAGGCAGAACGCACACGCCGACTAACTGGAGCAGCATATTTTACAACTAGGCCAGTGAGGCCGAAATCGCCGCTAGAGGCAGCACCAGAAGTCATCGTGAGGTAAAGCGACCTCCGATGGCTAAAAAAAAAAGGGGAACGTCGCTTTCTCTTCACTTTTTTTTTTTTGAATGTGTAACGTTTGTAAAGCAAAAATAATGCAAACGTTACACATGTTCCAATAACCCCATGTTCTAATTACCCCGGTCTCCCCTACACCCAAATGTCAAGCTCACTTCAACGTCAGTACACCCTGGACTGCGGACTAACGAGGCTCTGGCGACTGGCCCATGGTCATTATAATTTTGTTTGTGTTGTCCTGTTCTTTTGTCCTTATGTGTACTGAGTGGCCCTTTACAGCCTCAGCTTTTAACAAAAGTCAGAATATTTTATGGTTTTTATTTATACAACGTTAGAGTTGTTATGTGTAATGGTAAGGGGCTGGACCCCTTATAATGTGACAGGTGCAAAATAGCCTTAGTGCTGACGCACCCAAAATTTTAAATTCAAATTCAGTATGTTTGGTTCGATCCTTCAATAACCTTACTACTTAACGTAAATTACCTTCGATATCCTCCAACTGCTTAAATTTCAGAATATAATTTGTCGCAATCTTTCTTTCAACTGTTCACTTGTTTGTCTACTACCCATGCGTCTATTCCCCTCTTCATCAAAACCAAATCGATAACCCTCAAATTTTTGTGCTAGACGAGCAAACATACGTACTATCGCCGATGAACTACTTGTTATCTAAGATACGTTCTGTGGATTGACCACCAGATTGCACAGCCCTGTTCACCTGAGAATTATCTACGATTACTCTGTTTATAGGAGGATTATCTATGCACGTACCCGCATCACCCCCTCCGACGTGAGTCCTGTCCCCTTTCCCTGAAAGGAAGATTCAACGTTATTCACGGAATTAATGGGACGTCGTCTTTTAAATTTAGGACTTGTACGACCCTATCTACCATTTACCACCTGTGAATTCCTTTGAATCTGAGTGTCACTCTTTAAGGAAGTATCTGACTCCTGAGAAACCGTCGAAACTTTGTTGATACCTACTTTATTTGTTTGTGACTTTTGATAAGGCAACTGTTCCCTTTTAGGAGCTGCTGCTTTCAGATGTTCATAATTTTCGATGGAATCCGTGAATGAAGATATGTCCGACATAACGATATGGTAAAAATTAACTCAATTGGGCTACAATGTGTGTCTCCTCGGCTTTTGGCTGAATGGATCTTAACAATCTCAAATTCTTTGAGATGAATTGAAGCACGCCTTCTTCAGAGGACTTTACATAAGACATGTTTAAAATCTTTGCAAGGCAAGAATTCCTCCACGTTGAACTTTCATAATGGGCAATGAACTCATCTCTAAAGCTCTGATAGGATAACTAAGAGTTTAGGGTCATATATGCGATAACTATCCTTACCTACATTATAATATAATTCAAGCATCTCCTCAACAAGCTCCAAGAACTCTGTAGGAGTGACGTCAGTAATAAGCCCATTGAACTTGGGAAATTTTAACAGATCTTGTGGCTTTACACTTGGATGAGTGTCTCGGAAGAAGCCAGGATTATCCCTACCTTCGTAATTATCACTCTTCCCCTTCAGCTCCAACCCACCGTTTACGTCCAATGCCCGCTCCTTACTGGACTTAATTTTCCTATGTCGAGACTTAATAAAGCTTTTCTTATTATGAGAATCGCCCCCCTCTACAAGCATGGTCACTATTGGTGGAATCCGTGCTAATTCCTTTTTCTTCATTGCACGAAACCAACCTGGGTTTGACTGTAAGGACCTCTAGATCTGAGTCCTCTGTTGACGTAGCTTTATGACCCACCGCCTTTTTCTAAATCGACCCCACGACCAATTCAGAACTCCCATCACCCTTAGAAACATATGCTTGGTGAAACGAATACTTATCATCCAACTTTGCCACCGTGACATTTAATTTGTCCAAAGAATTCTCCAAAGCCCTTAGTGTGAAAATAATTTATTTAGGCATAGTTGACTTTGGGAGAAGCAGACACCATCAGGTGTGACCTCCTTTGAATTCAAAGACTGGTCTTGACCCGGCAAAGAGAAAGGAGAAGTCTCCAGTGTACCTGACTTTATATCATCATTTCGAGTTCCCACTTCTCGTGGCAACGATACAATCTCTACCAATTCCCGTTTCCTCTCATCTAAGCGTTCCCTTACTCCTTCATCTGTGTGATCCTTCAAACCTTCTATTCAAACCCTCCATTTCACCATCCAATCTCGTGGAAAGCAACTCATACTTTCGTTCAACTGTTTCAGCCCTGCTCATTCATTCTACTCGATATTGCGATATGCAGAGACGCAGATCCTCAGTTTCAAGCCTAAGGTTCGCAATGCCATCTGTCTGTTTAAGTTGTTCGCCGGACTGTACCTGTGCTAAGCTAAGAGCTTCAAGTTTTTCATGCGATTCTTGTTTACTCTGCTTCATGAGAGCAAAAGGTCTCTCTAAGGTCACTGGCTCTTGTTTGGTACCCATTTTTACTCACTACACAAAATTTCAGAAAAGGATTTTTTTTACGAACCGGCAAGCGCGCAATCCTTCAGTCTAATAATCTGAATGTGACGTTCAGCTGAAGGTGTGTTCACCTTGCTAACCACCCGCTTCACAAAGACAACCAACTCTAATGCCAAACCCCTTTTCCCCATACCATCCTTTAATTTCTACTCTACTTTCACTGTCTTTGTGTGTCTCGCCTACAGCGATAGAAGCAGGATTGACGGCCCACTGGTGTGATAACTGAAATAAAATCCTTACTATCAAGTTCTATAAAAACACCACCCAAAGATAAGATTACAATTGAAGTATTGTGTTATCGACGTTTCCTTACTTTTCAACCAACCCTTGTGTACGTCTTGATATTTCCCCAATTTCTTCACTCTGATTAACTACAATTAACTCGATACTAGCATCTAATCGTTGAGTTATGATGAATCAAAGTCCAATATCTAACAATGTCCAATAATTTGACTTTCAATTGAGTATTCACTTAATGAACGCTCCCGAACGCTGAACAGCTGACCGATGTATGATGCCCTGAATGTCAAGATAGATACTGGTTGATGTCAATACAAATGAACAAGTTCAAATAGACTATTTGGTTAATTACACACCCACTTGGATACTTATTGACAGGACATCACCACATAAGATCAATTCTCTTTGCATATCTTTCATCCTTCAAGAAGTTTATACAGGACAAAGTGCAAATGAATGGCTTATTGCAGAAAGGGACCTGAGTCACTTTTGCACAATTCTGAGAAAAACAAGAAAAATCGTATAATATTGATAGTGTAAGAAAGAAATGTACCGCTGTTGACTCATATATTCAGCATAAAGAAAAGTTAATTTTGCAATCCTCAATGTGCCCTCCCTCAGTATGCTGCTAGAGACAGTGGAGATGAAAAGGTTGTGACTCCGGTACCTTTCTGCAATAAAAGTGGAAACTGTGATAAATAAGACGAGAAATATCCTACAAACGCCCGTTTGTCGTTGCCACATACGCTAGGTTATGTTAGGTTATGTTATATATGCCACAGAAAATTATAGTCATCAAAAAATGACAGTGTACTGCACTTTCTGGACTTTATTGTCGGTGTTTGAAGTACAATACTGTACGAGCTCATATATGCATGTGTTATTCAAATTCAAATTCAAATTTTCTTTATTAAAGGGCGAGGTTCAGCACGAGTCTGTTTCATTGGCGCGTGTAGTGGGCCACTGAAGTATATCTTCATAAAATCCTTTGACGTCGTCTGGTACATACGACAAGGCAGTTCATATGTCTTTCAATTTAGTAAGATTGATCGGCATACGTGTAACTGGGAACGTACGTGGCGTAGGAATTACAATTCTTGCACCTTTGGACAGATAGAAGGCGTAGGCCTCCCCGATGGCACAGTGGTAGCGTCGTCGCCTTGTAATCAAGGGGTCCCGGGTTAGATACCCGCTGGAGTTCGTGGTTCGGATCCCACTTTAAACTGTAGGTCCAGTCCCGATTAGCCTTACTGTGCATAAAGCGGACTTAAAACCAACTCAATCAATCAGATAGAAGGTGTAAGACTTCAAACCTTTGATGAATTCGGAAACTTTGACAGTAACCTTGTTAAACAACACAGTATTCAAAGTAATGATACTTGGAAATCTGAAAATACTGCCTATTCTTGTAGGAACAACATGGTAGTTTTCACAGATGCCACATTTTTTTTTTGTAGACATGAGGCCACCACGTTGGAAAACCAATAATGTTACTGGTGTTAATAAGTTTGACAGTATTTTTACCGCCCCGAGCTGCATTACAGATTAGAGTAATTTGTTCGTACAACGTATAAATACGGCTAAGTTTATTGCAGAAAAGGACCCAAGTCAATGACTTAGGTACCTTTCTGTATTAAAGTACACTTTTCACTGTGCGGGGTGTAAGGGGTGACCTTTCACGTAGTACACCCAAATGTCAACCTCACTTCCACGTTAGTGCACCCTGGACTTTAGACTAACGAGGCTCTGGCGACTGGCCCCATGGTCAGTATAATTTTGTTTGTATTGTCCTGTTCTTTTGTCCTTATGTGTGCTGAGTGCCCCTTTACAGCCTCAGCTTTTAACGAAAGTCAGAATATTTTAATATTTTATGATTTTATTTTTGCAACGTTAGAGTTGTTATTTGAAACGATAAGGGGCTGGACCCCGTATAATGTGAAGGGTGCAAAATAGCCTTAGTGCTGACGCACCCAAAATTTTAAATTCAAATTCAAAATTCAAATTTTCACTGTGCATTTTCTTGGCTATAGCCTCGTGAGACTGACGTCCTTTCTGCACTAAAAGATGTGTCTGTAACTAGGAAAATCAAAAATATCATTAACTCCGATACTTCAAAAATGTGACTCAGGTCCCTTTCTGCAATAAGCCATTCAAATATATTCCCATATACAATCATATAAAACAACTTACTCGAACATGAGTTTTCTCCCGACTGAAAAGAAACTTTACATTAAAACAATTACACATGACACTAAATATACTAGAGGGGTGTAAGGGGCGACCTTCCACGTAGGCGCCCAAAAGTCAACCTCACTTCCACGTAGTGCACCCTGGACTAAAGACTAACGAGGCTCTGGCGACTGGCACTATGGCCAGTATAATTTTGTGTGTGTTGTCCTGTTTGTTGTCCTTGTGTGTGCTGAGTGCCCGTTTACGGCCTCAGCTTTTAACAGAAGTCTGAACATTTTTAGTTGTGCAACGCTAGAGTTGTTATTTGTAATGATAAGGGGCTGGCCCCCGTAGAATGTGACGGGAGCAAAATAGCCTAAGTGCTGACGCTCCCAAAATTTTAAATTAAAAACTAAATATACTAGAGACCTTGTTTTAAGGTGAAGTGGTACCACGTTGTTATTTTATAAGATGTAAAATTTATTCAAAGGAACATAAAAAGTAATACTTCAATCGTACAAATAACATCATTTTATGTCAGTTCTGTTCTAAAAAATAACAAGATATCAATTAACGAACTTAATTCTCATAGCCAGTATTACTTTTTTGTCGTAATTTTTTTTTGAAATTTGCAAAGTTTCCGTACAGTTACAACTTTTTCTCAATATGGTGTCGCTCTTCTCTTTGTTATGTGCACGAAGTCTGAGTAGATCAGACACGACTTTTTATCATTCCACACTGCACACACAAATGTAGCTATGAACGGGGCATCGTAATCAGCAATACCGTTGAATTTCGATACAAAAGGTCTCTCGTCATTCATCTCCATATCCTTGGGGTGTAAGGGGTACCTTCCACGTAGGCGCCCAAAAGTCAACCTCACTTCCACGTAGTGCACCCTGGACAAGAGACTAACGAGGCTCTGGCGACTGGCACTATGCCCAGTATAATTTTGTTTGTGTTGTCCTGTGTTTTGTCCTTATTTGTGCTGAGTGTTCTTTGCAGCCTCGGCTTTTAACAAAAGTCAGAACATTTTAATATTTTATGATTTTAATTAAGCAACGTTAGAGTTGTTATGTGAAGCGGTAAGGGGCTGGACCCCGTATAGTGTGATGGGTGCAAAATGGCCTTAGTGCTGACGCACCCAAAATTTTAAAATCAAATCAATCTCCATATCCTTGACCTCCCTATTAAGTAAGGTAGGGAGGTCATTTTCATCTCATCATTTCACTCATTCTTCACATCCATATCTCACGTTTTCACCATTCCATCACGTCATTCATCTCCATATCTTTGACCTCCCTATAACTAAGGGTCCTGCTAGAGGAGACAACCTCGATAAAAAACCCTATCCCAAGGTGTGAGTTGCACGTGCCAATGGGACAGTGTTGGCTGCAGGGGTAGGTGCAGTCGCGAACTTGGCCTCGGGGATTTCGGTTTGGTCCTCGAGTAGCCTCCATTTTTGGGGGTAGGCCTTCCTCGGCATAGAGGGCATGTCGAGGCGACAATTTATGGATCCTCCACAATAAACACATTTTGTATATGGGTACAAAAAACAACTCAAACGGGGGGAAACCCCCAAAACGAGCGCGGCCTTCGAGCCAGCTTCAATTAGTGGAAAAGACAAGTAACGTGCCACGTTATCTTGTGATTAGTATAGTGCAGAAGACCGACAGTAACGATGAATCTGCAACAACCAAGAAACATGGAGCTGCTACATTAAAGGACTTGTCACCATTTGTGATCAAGAAACAGCTAGACTACGCCGCTGGTTCGGATGTACCAGAAATAAAAAAGCTGCGAAACGGGAGTCTACTCATCCAGACCAGCACAGATCGCCAGACAAACAACCTTTTAAAGCTAAGATCTTTGGGCAACTTCCCTGTTAATGTTGAACCTCACCGTCAACTTAACAGTAGTAGAGGTGTGATTCGCTACTGGGATCTGCTAAATGCTGAGGAGGAAGAGATTCTTGAAGCACTCTCAGACCAACATGTGACCGCAGTGCAGAGAATAAAGACTCGTAAGTCCGGAGAACTAGTACCAACTGCTTCACTCATAGTGACGTTTCAAACGACCACTCTCCCAGACAGGGTACGGGCTGGATATTTGAGACTCAAAGTCCGTCCGTACATCCCTAACCCGATGCGTTGTTTCAAATGCCAGCACTTTGGGCACACTCAGCCTTCCTGCAAGGCCACTACCGCCCTTTGTGGTAAGTGTAGTCTGCCTGATCATGGGACCGAACCTTGCATTAACTGCCAAGGCGAGCACCCAGTCTGGCATCGTGACTGCCCCTCTTTCCAACAAGAAAAGAAAATCCGAGAGTTGGTCGTCACAGAGAAAATCTCTGCTGGTGAAGCAAAACAACGTCTCCGTGACAGCATACGCACCAGTTTACCTGTGCCATTCGCTACAGTTGCTGCAGCTGCTCTTAGCCGTCGCAGTGTAGGTGTACAAACCAGCGACGTGTCCACGCAAACAACAACGCTTCCCGTAGTATCTCGTCCTGCTTCGAGGAAACCAGCAACCACTCCTCGCTCCACAGAGAAGAAGTTGAAGCAGGTTCACACAAAAGAATACTTCCTGAAGACCAGTAGCTCTCCAGTCAGGGTGGCAGCCACCACCCTGGAACTTAAGGCGCAGCTTTCGGCGGGCGCTCAAGGCACCCGCCCCCACTCCTCCTCCTTCATCCCCTTCGCCCTCTGTGTCCTTACCCGAGGAAATGATACTGGATGAAGAATTTATCAAGGTGACAGGGCCTAGAAATAGAGTACGCCTTAAAAGTAACTATACTACCTCCAGCTATGGCTTATTGTCTCCAATGGAACCTTAACGGTTTCCTTACACATCTCGAGGAACTGCAAATTCTAATATCTGAATTTGACCCTGCCATTATATGTCTCCAAGAGACACATTTTCGTCCAAATGAATCAGTGATTCTGAACGGATACACGCTTTACCGCACCGACAAGCTTCCTGAGGGTCGTCGTGCACACGGTGGTGTTGCAATCGGTGTTCGAGATAACATCCACTCAACGCCAATCTTTCTCACCACCCCCCTCCAAGCTGTCGCCGTGCGGATCCATCTAACACAGCCAATATCGGTGTGCTGTGTCTACATCACAAGGGAGGAGCGATTCTCTCTTGAGGACCTCCTTTCTATATTCGAACAACTTCCGTCTCCTGTAGTTCTTTTGGGCGATTTTAATTCCTACCATTGCTTGTAGGGCTCCGTTCGTACAGAGCCCCGGGGTCAAATTGTAGATCAATTCCGTGAGGCATCAGATTTAACGTTGCTGAATGATGGGACTCCCACATATTTCAGTCCTTCCTCTGGCACATATACTGCGTTGGACTTGTCCTTTTGCAGTCCCAGCCTTGCTCCTACCACATCTTGGAGCGTTCATCCTGATCTCTGTGGGAGTATTCACTTCCCTCTCGTTCTTACCTTCGAACATCTTCAGCAATCACGTGAACAACACCCTCACTGGAATCTCAGTCGGGCCGACTGGGAAGCCTTCGAGCGTGCAGTGGACCTTGAAGTCGATCTTGCGTGGACTTTACCACCAATCGACGCCTTAGATGTCTTTGTGTCAGGAGTGCATGATGCTGCACGCACCTCCATTCCACATCCCAGTGGACCTGCGAGGCGACGCCCAGTCCCCTGGTGGACTGCGGAGATCGGTGCAGCCATCAAGGACCGCAATCATGCTCTCGATCGATTTAATAGGAACCACACTGCCGCAAACCTCGAGCAGTTCCGCATTAAACGTGCCCGTGCCCGTCAGCTCATTCGAGCCAGTAAGAAGGCGTGCTGGGTCCAATACGTGTCTTCTCTGACGAAGGAGGCTTCGTCGAAAGCCGTTTGGGCCAAAGTACGTCGCATCCAGGGGGGTGCATCTACTCCTCTGAGTGCTCTAGAGCACGATGGGACGTTGTACACTGATTCCGGAGACATATCTAATATCTTGGCCACGCAGTTTTCTGATGCATCTAGCTCTGAAAATTATGAACCACGTTTCCACCGCGAGAAGGACCGTCAGGAACGACGGCCTCTCGTTTTTCGAAGTCATAACACCGAGCCATACAACTCTCCATTCACTGAACGGGAGTTTGATCAGGCACTTCGAGATTCTAAGAACACAGCTCCTGGAGTGGACAAGATCCACTATGAGATGCTTCGTCATCTGCCCATTGGAGCAAGAAATTTCCTTTTGGCGGTATTCAACAGGCTTTGGTTGGAGGACTCTTTCCCCACTTCCTCGAAAGAAGCTATTATTGTTCCCATCCTGAAACCAGGTAAACAACGCACCGCAGCCTCGAGTTACAGGCCTATTCCCTTAACTAGCTGTGTGTGCAAGTTGATGGAACGCATGATCAACAAGCGTCTCACCTGGTTTTTGGAGGAAAACTGCTTGATAAGTAATTTTCAATGTGGTTTTCTCTCCAACCGTTCCACACTGGACCATCTGGTTCAGCTGGAAACACACATTCAGGATGCATTCAGGAACATTTAGTTGCAGTTTTCTTTGACCTCCAAAAAGCATATGACACAACGTGGCGTTTTGGCATCCTAAAGCAGCTCCATTCTTGGGGCGTCCGTGGCCATATGGCGTACTTTATTAATAACTTTTTATCTGATCGTTTTTTCCGCGTACGTGTTGGGAACTCCTTTTCGGATCTTCACGAACAAGAGAACGGTGTCCCGCAGGGCAGCGTATTAAGTGTGACTCTGTTTGCCATAGCAGTGAACAGTGTTATGGCAAGCATTGTTGCCCCTGTACATGGTCTTCTGTATGTAGACGACCTCACGATCTTTTGTCGCTCACGGAATCTCGCGTCAGCTTCTCGTCAACTCCAACTGACGATAAACCGTTTGGTTGAGTGGTCCTCCCAAACAGGTTTCACCTTCTCATCCGAGAAATCCGTGTGTGTTCACTTTTGTCGTCAACGTACATGTCATTTCGATCCTGACCTGTACATGGGGAAATCTCCCCTGTGCTTCGTGAATGAGGTCCGCTTCCTGGGCCTCATTTTCGATAAGAAATTAACATGGCTACCTCACCTTCGCCAGTTAAAGTTCTCTTGTCTTCGAGTTCTCAACGTTTTATGTGTTTTATCCCATACTTCCTTGGGTGCTGATAGGACGGTACTGCTTCGATTGTATCGTGCACTCATCAGGTCGAAGCTTGATTATGGATGTGTTGTGTATTCTTCTGCCCGCCCATCTAGACTTCGCATCCTAGACACCGTCCACCATGCTGGTATACGTGTGTGGTCTTGTGCTTTTCGGACCAGCCCTATCGCCAGTTTGTACGTAGAGGCATCTGAGCCGTCGCTGTCTCTGCGAAGACAGCGGCTGGTAGTGAACTACTTCCTCCATCTTCGCTCGATGCCTTCACATCCCTCATTTCACACCATCTCAGACATGAATAGGCTGGCAAGGTATCGGCTCCGCCCTAGTGCCACAAGACCATTTGGTGTTCGTGCAGACGAGATCCTGTCAGCACTTGGTGTTGACAGTGATCTTCCTGGCGTCTCTCCACTCATTCCGCCCCTCCCTACCTGGGAGTTTCCTGCACCTTCTATCGATTTATCTCTGACTGCCCTTCCAAAGTCAGAGACACCAATGGTTGTATACCAGCAAAGGTTTTTAGAACTTGGTGCGAAGCACCCCAATTTTAATGTGTTTTACGCGGATGGGTCCAAGACAGTCGAATCAGTAGGTTGCGCCTTCGTCCTAGACTCTCCAAGCTCCAGTTACTCACTACATCCTGCCTGTTCCATCTATACGGCAGAGTTGTACGCCATTCTAAAGGCACTGGATTTTGCAGATGTCAACGGTCTGAAGAAGGTCCTTGTGTGCTGTGATTCGACCAGCGTGTTGCGGTCTCTGGATTCGCCGTATTCCCGGCATCCAGTAGCGCAACGCATACTCAGACGGCTTGTGTCCTTATCTGCCAGCACGGATGTACACTTCTGTTGGGTCCCTAGCCACGTGGGCATCCAGGGGAACGAAGCAGCTGATGCTGCCGCGAAGTCTGCTGATGCAGATGGCGACGTTCTCGTCCACCTTTTGCAAGCTAGCGACCTGCAGAATGTGTTCCGTTCTCGCCTTCTTGACACTTGGCAGACCGAGTGGGATGTGGAAACGGGGAACAAGCTTCACGCTGTTAAGCCCACCATAGGTGTTTGGCGTTCCTCGTCTCGTCCCTCTCGGCGAGAAGACGTTATTCTTACCCGCCTGCGTATAGGACAGAGCCGTCTCTCGCATGGTCACCTGCTCCAAGGGCTGGACCCTCCGTTGTGTCGTACTTGTAATGTTATTTTAAGCATCCGACACATTCTCGTTGAATGTGTCGATCTTGCTTACCTCCGGCAAACTTTTAACCTTTCCGGCTGTTTGTCATCCCTCTTGGGTGATGACAGCAGTATTTTATCACATGTTTTTAGTTTTTTGCGAAGAGCTGGTCTCTTCCACCGTCTGTAAGGAGGTTTTTAGTTTATTCTGAATTTTTAATGTGTTGTGTTTGTCTCGTGCAGGTCTTTTTACAACCTTGCACTTTTAGTTTTTCCCAAGGGGCTCTTTACACCCCTTTTTTAAGTTCTGTCAGAATTTTAGGTAAGGGATATTTTCCCGCATACATAGAAGGGTGCGAAATGGCCTTAAGTGCCGACGCACCCATAAATTTGAACTCAACAACAACATCAACAACAACAAAAGGTCTCTCGAGAGCACTAAAAGAACAAAGTTTTCTACTTACGATCTTGAGGTGCGGGTCAGTTCAAGGTTATTTCAAACAAGGGTAAACTTCACCACTTCCCACTCTACGATAAAGCATCCCCAAAGGAAAAAACAGCAGAATCCTTTCACTGGTAACTGCATTCCTTATTCAGAGTAGCCATGTATTCATACTCCACGGAATATAATCCAGATAGACCTTTTTCTTGCACCGATCAGCTACCGAAACCATCTCTTGCGTCGTCCATGTTGCAAGCTTCCCGCACGAATTTACATACCCGCGTCGCACGTTCAACGATTTATCTTTAAAAAACCGCAGGTTCCATCAACTTTGTAAGAAGTTGCACACGCATAAACATTACAAATATATACATGGAGCGTGTGTCAAGGATCTTATATCTACGTATGTTTGGTGTCTATAGCATGATCTCCCCTACACAGATAGTTATTCAATAAAGATTGAAGGAAATTCTAACGTTCCTAAAGTGTGTGTCACCAGCCACCTAGCGTGAATTCTTGCAAACAAACGAATCAATCACTTCCATCCCGTAACTATATATCGTGAAATGCTAACATTGAATCGAATTTTATAATGACTTACTCAAAATTGACAAACATTTAACAAATTATGACCATACTCGTCATATGACAATGAACTGATACCTTGATTACATATGTCAAACACAAAAAAATGTTTGCAATCTGTTTGTGCAGTTTAAATTCTAAACAACGAAAACGGCATAAAGTCAATAAAACATACACTATACAGGGTGATTCAAAAGTCGCGCGACATAGGAAACTCCGTTATTTGTGCAGATACCGAACAAACGATAGAGGCCATAAGTGTAGGAAATACGTTGTTGGAAATCATGATCGTAATTGTTGCAACAGGAGATGGACCATTTATTAGTCTTGTTATTAGTTATTGCAGCACAGAAAAATTCAACACTACGGTCATGATTTAAAACGTATTTTCCAACAATTTTGTTCTTGTTTCCTGCACACAATGAAAATAATACAAATGCAACATCACTTTCATGATTTCAAACATATGTCCAACATTTTTGCCCTCTATCGTTTTTTCGGTATCTGCACAAATAACGGAGTTGTCCTATGTCGCGCGACTTTTGAATCACCCTGTATAGACAAGTAAGTGGTAGTGAATTGAAATACAATAATGTTCTGCTTGAAGATCAGTGTTTATTTTAAAGCAATATATTTTCTATCCTATGAGTAATTTCTTTGTATTGAATTTCTAATACTGAAGTAATTTGTTTGTATCTGTTTGTCTCTTTTTGCTGATGACACATAGCTGAAGAACGTGAGTAGAGATGAGGATCCTGGGAAGTTGATGTGATTGGCTGGAGATAAGAGTGGAGTACTCTTTGAGGGTATGATGAAACCTAAGTGTGACGTCATCAGTGATAAGATTGGAGTAGCGTTTCATGACCTAAGTAAACCTTACTGGTGATTAGCGCCAAAATTGGAGTAGTGTTTCACGGGTTAAGTAAACTTTACTATGACGTTGTGTATACTATGGCGTCAATATGTCTGTGGTGTGTTTTATAAGTTTATAGTAGCAGGTCATGGCATGAGTAAACCTCAGTATGTCGCCACTATGTCTGGATCGTTGAGAGGTTTTGAGTTCACGGTGTGAATGAACTTTCGTAGTGGCTTCAAGCTTTCTGGGGGTTTCAATGCCAGTTCGGGGTGTAAGGGTGCTCCTTCCGCGTGCACCCAAAAGTCAACCTCACTTCCACGTAGTACACCCTGGACTGTAGACTAACGAGGCTCTGGCGACTGGTTCCATGGCCAGTATAATTTTGTTTGAGTTGTCCTGTGTTTTGTCCTTATTCGTGCTGAGTGCTCCTTTACAGCCTCAGCTTTTAACGAAAGTCAGAAGATTTTAATATTTTATGATTTTAGTTATGCAACGTTAGAGTTGTTATGTATAACGATAAGGAGCTGGACCCCGTATAATGTGACGGGTTCAAAATAGCCTTAGTGCTGACGCACCCAAAATTTTAAATTCAAATTCAATGCCAGTTCCAGCAAGTTTTGTTTGGACTGTGACGTAGTTGATAATGGGAATGGCGAGGTTGCAATAGACATGGGTTGAGTATTAGTTCTTTACAAGTCGCAGACGTAGTTAGTTGGTGTTTTATTCACAATGAATCCTGCATCGATGAAATCTGTTGGGAAGAAAGGTGGAGTGACGCGTCCCCAAGGAGACGAAAAGGAGAGAAAGCAGGTGAAGAGAAAGTTACTTTTCAAGCAAACGGAGGAAGATGAAAGTGGGGAAGGAGTTAAAACAGAGGAACATACGGAGATCGTAAAGACTGCAAGTGAGTCTATTCGGCAGGGTTTGTTGGAGGTATGTTACAATTTCAGTTCATGGAAGCAGGTTGTGGTTGGCCTGGACCCATCTAAAGAGTTTGTTACGTTTGTACGTGTCTGTAAATGTGGCCAACAGGTTGCAGTATTGAACGTAGACGAGTCGAACACTGATGAACGCATAAGTGGTTGTCGATGGGTATTTCGAGGATAACTGTGTAAAACGTGCATCTTCTATAAAACTAGGTGTGAACTTTAACGTTCGTTTTTGGACTTTCCATGGAAATAAAGTGATGAGTTTCAAGCCAGTTTCGAATGTTGGATATACTTTGTGTTTATGTCTGACCAAGAGGGGATGGGAAAGTCTGATCAACCTCCGCCCCTGTGTGAATTACGCAGAAGTTACTTTGGAGAGAAATGAAACCTGTAGCGGAGTAGTGCGGAAGATACTTCTCGCGATGTGCAGAAAATGTGGGTGAAAGATGTGATGCTTGCCGAGACGATTCGCCGATTCAGAGATGTATCGAACCTGATTTTATTAAGGAGTATAGAGGATGATGTTCGGAGACGGTTGGCGGTGACTGTGTTGGAATTGATGGAGACAGATTGCTGATTGAGGTGGAACAATTTTGCAAGGAAATGACAATCGGGATGTTAGCTCGTATGTTGCTGGCAAGTGCAAGAACGATTGAGACGCCGGACTTGTTTAATTTCAAGTAGAATGTAAAGTTCTGAAATCTGTGCAAAAATTAATGTGTGTAACAAAAAAGAACTAGAAGTTTTCAATAAAAGATATAAACAAATTTCAAGTAGAATGATAAAAGTTCTGAAATGTATGTGTAAAAACTAATGTATGTAAAACAAATATAGAGGTTCTTAATAATATATATCAGAATTTCAAAATTTGTGTTTTTGTCTATCTGTATTTAATACTCTGACATGTTACAATTTTTGTTGCTAGATCATGTACGGAGTGGAGATTGCATTTTCTAGAGTAGGTGTCGTGCAGTTCTTAATGCTTGAATTGTGCGAGATCTATGCTAGAAATTGCAACGCGCGGCCCTACTTCGTATTTGCGTTAGCAAACTAATTGATAAAAACTCATATTCAATTATCTGAAGATTATACTATTACAAATGTTTCACTGGGGGTTACCTAAAATGAAAGAAAATATATCAAATCATAAAGTACTAATTTTATTTCAATTTCTACATAATTATAGCCGATTTTACAATAGAAGAATAATCACATAGTTATCTTATATCGTTTTTTCTTTCTTTTTGCTTTTACTAGAGCATGTTTTTGCCGTCGAACAACGTCAATAACACAAAAGGAGACTAGCAGTGAATTTTTATATTTAAGTATCTAAGTATTCATACACCACAAAATACAGTATTAATATTTATTAAAGGCCCAGGCACCTGACTTCTGCGGTTTACAAACGATTCCGGAATACACAGATTAGTCAGCTTCCGGTGTGAGTTTGTTGAGAGATTAGACCAAACTTAATGGTTACTTCACTGAGTACTTACGTCTTCGATGTAACTACTTAGGTATTCAATTCACTTGGCGATAAACACGCTGAAAAACACTAACGGTGAACACTTAGGGGGAGTTGGGGGGAAGCACAAATCTTGCTGATACCGAGTTCTAATCCTCCTGTCGTTGGTTCATAATAAACATGTAGCCTCTCTTATTTAGTAACCTTTTCTAAGGTTCTGGTAGAGATACTGCACAGGCCGATAGTTCACTCACAGTTTACTCTTTTATCACCATCTCTCTTTCCGACTGAGATCATGACCGTTAGTTCACTTACAGTTTCTTCTTTAGACACTATCTCTCTTTCCGGCAGAGATTATGGCCGATAGTTCACTTACAGTTTTTCACAGCCCGCGAAACCAATAACCAACGTAACACGGATCCTAACCGTATCAATGCTTGACTCGGACTGTCTTCTCTGCCACGCACATCAACCGTTCCCCAGAAAAGACGTTAACTTCTCTTGCCACCCTTTTTTCGCCAGCGAGGGCGGGTCAACTTTTATAAGGGGTGCGTCAAGATCGGCTACAATCTGAATGTTAATATACAATGTATAACTAACTAACTCCCTAGCCTTCTTAAACCCGAAGGTTCATCGCTGCAGCAACACAGGCCTTCCATCTTTCCCTATCTTGAGCAAGTTCTATATACTCTTTTCCATGCCTACCGATTTCCCTTAGATCCATCTCAACGTTGTCCCTCCATCTTCGTCTTGGCCTTCCTACAGGTCTCTTACCATCAGGTTTCCCAACAAGAATCCTGTAAACTCCTCTTTCCTCTCCCATTCGTGCCGTATGGCCTGCCCACCTAAGTCTTCTTGATTTAATTATTCTAATAATATCTGGACATGAATACAAATTATGTAGTTCTAAATTATGTATGTAACACAGAAGTAACATGCATTTCCTGAATTAAGCCTAGTTTTTATTTCCTCTTTAATATAATTTTCATTTGTTAGTATTACTCCTTGAATTTGGAAACTGGTTCAAACGAGATGTTATCAATAATTAAATTTTGATTATTACCTAACACTTGGTTTCGGCCTGTAAGCATATATTTAGTTTTCTCTTTGTTAACTTCCAAACCTATCTCTTGAGCAGTTTTGAAAAATATTTTAGCATTATTCTTAATTGTATTCACATCATCCCCCAGTAAGTCTACGTCATCTGCATATGTTAACAACTGAGTCACACCATTTAATATTAGTCCTTCTTTAGTTTCTTTCACCTTCCTAACAAGGGTGTAAGGGGTGACCTCCACGTAGTACACCCAAATGTCAACCTCACTTCCACGTCAGTACACCCTGGACTGCGGACTAACGAGGCTCTGGCGACTGGCCCCATGTTCAGTATAATTTTGTTTGTGTTGTCCTGTTCTTTTGTCCTTATGTGTACTGAGTGGCCCTTTAGAGCCTCAGCTTTTAACGAAAGTCAGAATATTTTATGGTTTTTATTTATACAACGTTAGAGTTGTTATGTGTAATGGTAAGGGGCTGGACCCCGTATAATGTGACGGGTGCAAAATAGCCTTAGTGCTGACGCGCCCAAAATTTTAAATTCAAATTCAAACCTTCCTAACAGCATATTCTAAGGCAAAATTAAAGAGCAATGGAGATAATGCATCTCCTTGTTTTAACCCATCATGAATAGTAAATATGTCAGACATATTAATACCCACACGAATTTTACTTTCTGTTTCACTGGTGCACATTTTTATCATACTAACAAGCTTCTTAGGTATTCCAAACTCTACTAATATATTATATAATTTATCTCTTTTGACCGAATCATATGCTTTTTTGAAATCAGTGAATAGCTGATGGACATTTTGATTATATTCCCACTTTTTTTCAAGTGTCTGTCTGATGTGAAAAATTTGATCTGTAGTTTATCTATTACGTTTAAATCCACATTGATAATCACCTATAATTTCATTAGAATATGGGGTTAGTCTTGTTAATATAATGTTAGATAATATTTTATATGTTGTTGAGAGTAGAGAAATTCCACGGTAATTATTGCAGTTCATTTTATCACATTTTTTAAACACAGGAACACTGTTGAAGGACTACTTCTTTATTCCATATTAAACAAATTAATTTATGAATTTGACATATTAATGAATTTCCACCATATTTAATTAACTCAGCTGGTATTAAATCAATGCCAGGTGCTTTGTTATTCTTTAGCCTTTTAATAGCATCTTTAACTTCAGTCAAGTTAGGTTCTGGAACTAAAGGTTCTGCTGTGTGGACTTCATTTACTTCTGATTTATCTCCTACATGGACATTTAAAAGGTAAAACCCGTCAACTTTGAGACATGCAATTTTAGTTTCGAGCCCTTTTCCAGCATGTTGAATATCAACACCTCTTCTCATCTCTTCTTAGCCAAGCCATTCAACAACACCTACTGATTGCTTGTCACCCCACCGCTGACCATTGGGAGGTATTATCCCTATAGACTTATCCTTGAAGAATTTCCTCCGGAATAATAGATTACACACTCCGGATATTGTGACTCCTTCCCTCCACACATCGATCCCAGTTTGTGCGTAGAAAGACTCCCTAAATTTCAGACAAGCTAATCGCAGTATTTCCACATTACTTATGCAATACTCTATCAACTCTTGTCCTGCATCAAATACATAATTATTTTCTTTGTTCTCTGTACTACTTCCGGAAATCCTCTCTCATTTTTGGATCCTTTTGGTCGGGGGAATAATACTCCATATCAGGTAGTTCACCTCTGTATGACCTATTAACAGATTGCTTAAACAGATGAAGGTAAAATCCGTCCTTCTATTCAGGTGGCGGATCGAATGCGTTTGGTAAACTTGCAAGTGGCATAGGAAGAAAATTCAATGAGTCAAGAAATTTTATGTAACCTGTCTGCATCAACAAAGATTTTGACCCATTCATTATAATTTCCGAGTAGACATTAAATTTTGTGACCATCGTTCTCAGGAGGAAATGACCATCTCTTATTCGCTCATATTATGGCATATGCAGAAAATATTCAATTTGTGTGGCAGGTTTTTAGTGTAGGACAACATTTCTTCAACTGGTGAATTCCTGAATATGTGCTGCCTATTGCCATAAGTACTGCAGGAAACAGAAACATCTGAATTGCTTTTACAATTATTACATACTTGCTGTATGACACAGAGATTTGGTTCATGTTCATTCCTATCGGCATGACTGTTTAAATCAATCAATCAATCAATCAATCATCATCTCGTTGACGATATTCAGTATAAGTTACAAATATTACAGCAATCTACGCATACAACAACTTAAAAATGCTTTGAGCAATGTTGCAGATGCTACGGAGTTGGATGCTGTCAAACAAGCTTTGACCACACTTCAAAATATTGTAGCTAACTTACCCACTTCCCAGGAGTGAAGATCTGTAAAGAGAGCAGTAAAGCGAATACTCAAGTCAGAGGACATCAAGAACATTCAAGCTGAGATTGCTGTAATTCAAGACACCATCACTACTTTGCCTACCAACCAGATATTCAACGAACTTCATGCATTGTTTGAAGAAATCATAACTCAGGTACACGATCTTGCAAGCCAGAGTACTAAATTGAAACTTGTAGAAAGTTTACAAGAGATTATTTCTAACATTAAGCTACATATCAGTACCCTCAAAACAAGTCAAGAATCTGCTTTATCAAGTTTTACCTCACAACTTCATGATCTCAAAGAACAATTTAAACAATTGAATGTCGATGTGAAAATCAAACCCAGCTACGATGAAGTGGTACGCACCATAAACGAATATCAAGAATCAGTATTAAGCAGACTAGATGATCATGAATTACGTCAATTTTTCACTGTTGAGTACGAGGGCACTGGACTTACGTTAATGCAGGTAATGTTTACAAATTGTATCCCTACGCTCAATCTCTTGATTTTTTTCTTGATGGTAATATTAGGTTTTTAAAATTTGGCTATGTAAAGAAGGGGAAACATGTGGAAGTGCCAAATTTCACCATTCAGAGAAAATATGGCGTTTACAGAGCACTTCAGATACCTATTGCATATTGGGCTGAATTTGCAAAGAAATATAAAATACATGAGGATGAACAATTATCTGGTTTTCGTGTGGAAGCTGGTGACCAATTATTATTTGAAGTAAAACAATTATACCCTGAAAATAATCCATTTTATGTCATATTTTCTTATAGCACCCGATGTCAAGACAAGATATAGTTAATGCGTTACATAAAGCAGCTCGTCGCAACTACAAACGATTGAGTGTGGTAACGAAAGGTGTAGATGATTTCTTTCAAGCTGATCTGATAAAAATGAGCACAGGAACTTTAAAAAATTTACATAAGATAAATCATGGTTACAAATATATGCTCACAGTTATTGATACATTCAGTAAATATGCGTGGGCTATTCCTCTAAAATCCAAGATAGGTACTTGTGTTACGGAGGCTTTAAAGTCCATATTTAGTGAGTGTATGATACCAAAATATTTAGACAGACAGAGGAAAAGAATTTTACGAGGCGCATCCAGAAAGTAAGTTTTCCTATTTTTTTTTTTTTTTTAAAAAAAACCAACACACTTTCAGGAAACCATTTATTGGCAACAGGTACAGCAAAGGTTCAGCTATTTTTCAACATAGCAACCACCAGAATGGAGACACTTGTCGTATCGTGGTATCAACTTTTGGATCCCACTATCGTAGAACTCTGCCGCCTGTGAATGGAACCAGCGTGTGACAGACGTCTTCAGCTCTTCGTCGTTGCCAAAACGCTCACCGGAGGACAGGAATTTCTTGAGGTGCAAGAAAACGTGAAAATCGCTGGGAGCCAGATCAGGACTGTAAGGTGGATGATCAAACAAGTCCCAGCCAAATTCCGTCAAAACAGCTGCTGTGCGCCGACCCGTATCTGGACGAGCATTGTCATGGAGGAGCACAACACCTGCAGTAAGCATGCCACGCCTCTTGTTTTGAATGGCACGTCGCAATTTCCTTAGTGTTTCACAGTAATGGTCAGCGTTCACCATTTCACCTCTGGGGAGGAAGTCAATGAGCAAAATGCCCTTCCTGTTCCAAAACACGGTGCACATCACTTTCTGTACCGACAGCGTCTGTTTGAATTTCTTCTTGACCGGAGATCCACTATGCCGCCAATGCATTGACTGCTGCTTGGTTTATGGGGTGAAGTGCGAAATCCACATCTCATCGCCCGTGACGATCCTGTCGAGGAAATCATCGCCGTCATCATGGTACCGTTGCAGGAATGTCAGTGCTGCTCCTGAACGTTTCATTTTGTGTTCGGGTGTCAGGTTTTTCGGCACCCACCTGGCACACAATTTTTTGAACAGCAGGCGCTGCGTGACAATCTCATGCAACACGGATCGCGATATCTGCGGAAAAAGGCTTCTCAACTCCGTAATCGTGAAGCGACGGTTCTCTACGATGCGCTGCCGCACCAGCTCAACCAGATCATCAGTGATGAGGGACGGACGCCCACTGCACTCTTCATCACGGACACTGACGACCTTCCGAAAACTGCCTACACCAGCGGCTCACCATCTGGTTACTCATAATGTTCCGCCCATAGACCTCACAGAGCTGACGATGAATGTCAATTGGCGCAATGCTTTGTGCATTCAGGAACTTTATCACCGACCGAACCTCGCATGCGGCGGGAGAAGGAATTCGAGCTTCCATTTCGGACCACTCCTGCCTCGCTACTGGCATGCGGCGGGAGAAGAAATACGAGCTTCCACTTCGGACCACTGCTGCCTCGCTACGCCGGGCGGGATCTGTCCGCTTGGCCTATGATTGATACGTCTTAACTCTGCTGCGCATGCGCAATTTACACGGCTCATTATGTTTACTTTCACGGGAAAAAGATAGGGAAACTTACTTTCTGGATGCGCCTCGTATAATTCCACATGTACCAAATTAATGCAACAACATAATAGTAAACCTTATCTACATACAGTAAAGCCAGTATAGTGGAACGATTCAACAGAACATTAAAAAATCTCATGTGGAGGCAAGTTACTCTACAGGGTAAGTATAAATGGGTACAAATTTTTCCCGAGGTAGTTCATAACTATAATAATTCAGTACACAACTATTCACGTGAAACGGGGTGTAAGGGGTGCTCCTTCCACGTGGTGCATCCAATAGTCAACCTCACTTCCACGTAGTACACCCTGGACTGCAGACTAACGAGGCTCTGGCGACTGACCCCATGGCCAGTATAATTTTGTTTGTGCTGTCCTGTGTTTTGTCCTTATTTGTGCTTATTGCTCCTTTACAGACTCAGCTTTTAACGAAAGTCAGACGATTTTATATTTTATGATTTTAGTTCTGCAACGTTAGAGTTGTTATGTGTAACGATAATGGGCTGGACCCCGTATAATGTGACGGGTGCATAATAGCTTCAGTGCTGATGCTCGTCATGTGGCTGATCATAAATTGGAAGAGACTGCATTTGGAAGATTAACCAGCAGAGATGCATCATTACGTGAACGAATAACAGCATTGGGTACAACCATTGCTATGAATAGAGAACATAAATTAGGATGGGGTCTGTAATATATAATTATAAATACCCTGAAAATATAATAATAATAATAAAAAACATGATACCCAAAGAAATTGTGTACCAAATTCCATATCATGATCTTAAAAATTTAGTACACCACAATTAAAACGTTTGCAAAATACAAGAAAAAATCACATAGTGGAGGATTTATATACAGCATTCCAGCCATCCTAGCGGCTTTAGGGGCAGTGGGGAGCTTAGCGGGGGTAGTGCTGCTATTGCAAAAATGAACTAGGCAGAACTAGAAAAGCAGAAGCGTCATAATCTTGCCATGGAAAGAAAATTACGCAGTGGTGTGATGTCCAGAGCACTCAGAAAATTAAAAAAAAGAAGAAGCGCTTACCAACCAAGACATTGAATCTTTAGTCAAAATATTTAAAATTCGACATTTCAGGGGGTTTTCATGTTTGATTCTCTCCCTAAAGAATTTGGACATGTCGGAACATATTGGTACCCACTGCATATGCTATTATAAACAAAATAACAATGCTTTTATTTTCGATTCTTTAAAAGGGGTACCGCCTACTGAATTAATTCATTATTTAAAACGCACATTATGAAAATTCGTAATACCATCGCGGTCGAATTTGAATTCGTCCGTCCGTCCACAGAATTCTTGTCAGATGATGGGGGTCTACAACGCGCCTTCTCCGCTTTTTATTCAGATTTTTCCCCCAACCCGTGTGCCAGTTGACAACATTTGTATCTTTTTGGAGAGCTTATGAAACGAGGAAGTTTTTTCCGTAATTTTTACGCTAAGTGTGTTACAATTTTTTTGAGTAATCCTCTTCGATTTAATCGATAATTTCCATATTTCTTCACGGGGTGTAAGGGGTGATCTTCCACGTAGTACACCCAAATGTCAACCTCACTTCCACGTTAGTACACCCTGGACTGAAGACTAACGAGGCTCTGGCGACTGGCCCCATGGCCAGTATAATTTTGTTTGTATTGTCCTGTTCTTTTGTCCTTATGTGTGCTTAGTGTTCTTTGCAGCCTCAGCTTTTAACAAAAGTCAGAACATTTTAATATTTTATGATTTTAATTAAGCAACGTTAGAGTTGTTATGTGTAAAGATAAGGGGCTGGACCCCGTATATTGTGACGGGTGCAAAATAGCCTTAGTGCTGACGCACCCAAAATTTTAAAATCAAATCAAATCAACCATATTTCTTCATGACGTGTGCTCCAATGACTGTTTCTTTTTGTGGGTATGGGTATTTTGGGCATGATTTTTTCCCCCCAGTAGTCACTCATTCGTCAGCTGTTAGCAACGTGTCGATTAAGTTCCTAGAGTGTACCTAGTCTGGCCATAAATACTGTTGCACACTATTTTGTGAAAAAATTAATATGGTTTCAGATTTTTAAATGTTCTCTTAGTATATTACACAGTAATAGCACCAATCAGTTTTCAAAATGTACACTTTTCGCCCTGGCCAAGCACGCATGCTCTTGATGGAAAAGTCCACCCCTGCTGCTATTAAGGAGCGCTTTTAACTTTCAATTATAGGGACCCTCTTCTTTCAGACAGTCCCCTCTAGCTCTGGGCAGAGTTTGTAGTCCAAGGTACTGAGAGCGTGGCTATCAGATGGCCAATTAAAAGTGGAGATGAAATCGAGTACACTGGTCTCCAGTCACCGTCGCGTCATCCTTGCCTTATGAGCTGGGGCAGAATATTTCTTGAACATCCAGGATTCATTGTGAAACATTGTTTGGTTCAACAGTGTCACGAGAAGGTCCAGGACACTTTCCACATGCACTTTCGCACGGCTTTTATGCCCTTTTCTTAAAAATGAGGCCTGGTGGAACTCTCATACTCACCCCCCTCCAAACCATGACTGAGGAGGGCTGGTGGCGTCTCTGATTTTTGGGAACTCTCTCACAAACGTCTTGAGAGTTTGAAGCATACACCCTTTCATTTTGGTGGTTAAAACTTTATTCAGTGATGAACAATTTCTTATCAGTGAAGAGAATCCTGCAATGCCAATTGGCAACGTACCGCTGCAGGAGCCGTCTCGATTTCAGTTCCCTCTGCTTCTTCACGTGTGTTGTCAGGAAATTTCCAGTACACCACCGGTAAGCTCCCAGGTCTTCATTAAGTGCCCTGAAGATTGATTGTTGTGAAATGTTCAGCTCCTGTGCCATTATCACTTGCTTCCGGATGACATTTCGGCAGATGCGAGTCATCACTGTTTTAAAAGCCGCCGCTGTTCATATGGTGTGAAGTCGATCAACTCTTGGGCGATCTTTCATGCTACCAGTATCAGTGAATCTCTGGATTGTCTGATACACAAACCTTTCGGTGATCTTCAGGATTTTTAGGGGCTGGAAAATCTCAGTGAGTGACTTCCCAACCATATGCAGAGCAATTACGGCTACTCTGTTTTCATATTCGTCCCACTCCATGCTAAGCACAAGAAGATACACACTTGCTCTTTCACAGATGAACACACAATGGTCAGGAGTGAACTTCAGCACAGGCATGGTTCATAAGCCTGACTACTGGATGTACAGTCCAAGCCCAAAGCTTGTAACAGTATTTATGGCGAGACTAGGTAGTAGTTTTTTCACAATTAGTAGTTTTTTGGTCGCAAGTCGGAATATGTCCCGAAAATCTACAAACTGCAATAACTCGAAACCCATTGATTTCTGACCCCCGGTGCATAGGGTCAAATTTGTTGCAAAACGCGTAGGGAAAGAGTATTAATCTTCTAAAATTTTCTCAACGAATTTTATGTCATTTCTGTTTCTTCTAGCTGAAAGGTATTCAACTTTTAACTTGTTCAATAGGTTGTCATAACTATAAAATAATTTAAACAGTTTAAATCTAAAATATAAATAGGAAAGAAATTTCTTTTGTATATTCTCAATGATGTCACATTTTCCAACACCACAGGAAAAATTCCATATCACAGAACTGAATTCCAGAATGGGTCTGACAAATGCCATATACATAACTAAGAGAAGGTGGACGTTGTTCACACCTTGCCATTTGTTTATGACCCTACCTGTCAGTTTTCTACTTGTTGACACAATATGATTAAGATGCACCTTAATGCTAAGTTTCCTGTCAAGAAAAACCCCAAGATCCTTAACATCTTCTAGAAGACTAAGATTCACATTGTCTATGTTATAATTGTAGCAGGAGTGTTGTCTCTTGCGTGAGAAGGTCATTGCAACCGACTTAGACAAGTTGATAGAAAGTTGATTATTATCTAACCACTTCTTAATTTCATTAATGTCCGTTTCTAGTTTATAATGGTCGTTGGTTGGTTGGTTGAGTTAAAATTTCTGGGTGCTCGGCACTTAAGACCATTTCGGCTGTGTCCTATACGCAAGCGGGTAAGAATAACGTCTTCTCGCCGAGAGGGACGAGACGAGGAACGCCAAGCACCTATGGTGGGCTTAACAGCGTGAAGCTTGTTCCCCGTTTCCGTATCCCACTCGGCCTGCCAAGTGTCAAGAAGGCGACAACGGAACACATTCTGCAGGTCGCTAGCTGGCAAAAGGTGGACGAGAACGTCGCCATCTGCATCAGCAGACTTGGCGGCAGCATCAGCTGCTTCGTTCCCCTGGATGCCAACGTGGCTAGGGACCCAACAGAAGTGTACATCGGCACTGGCAGATAACGACACAAGCCGTCCGAATATGCATTGCGCTACTGGATGCCGGGAATACGGCGAATCCAGAGACTGCAACACGCTGGTCGAATCGCTGCACACAAGGACTTTCTTCAGCCCATTCACGTCTGCAAAGTCCAGTGCCTTTAGAATGGCGTACAACTCTGCCGTAAAGATGGAACAGGCAGGATGTAGTGAGAAACTGGAACTTTGAGAGTCTAGGACGAAGGCGCAACCAACTGATTCGACTGTCTTGGACCCATCCGTGTAAAACACATTAAAATTGGGGTGCTTCGCACGAAGTTCTAAAAATCTTTGCTGGTATACAACCATTGGTGTTTCTGCTTTTGGAAGGGCAGTCAGGGAAAAATCGATAGAAGGTGCAGGAAACTCCCAAATAGGGAGAGGCTGAATGAGTGGAGAGACGCCAGGAAGATCACTGTCAACACCAAGTGCTGACAGGATCTCGTCTGCACGAACACCAAATGGTCTAGTGGCACTAGGGCGGAGCCGATTCCTTGCCAGCCTATTCTCGTCTGAGATGGTGTGAAATGAGGGATGTGAAGGCACCGAGCGAAGATGGAGGAAGTAGTTCACTACCAGCCGCTGTCTTCGCAGAGACAGCGACGGCTCAGATGCCTCTAGAACTTCGTGCGAAGCACCCCAATTTTAACGTGTTTTATACGGATGGGTCCAAGACATTCGAATCAGTTGGTTGCGCCTTCGTCCTAGACTCTCAAAGTTCCAGTTACTTGCTACACCCTGCCTGTTCCATCTGTACGGCAGAGTTGTACGCCATTCTAAAGGCACTGGACTTTGCAGACGTCAATGGTCTAAAGAAAGTCCTTGTGTGCAGTGATTCGACCAGCGTGTTGCAGACCCTGAATTCGCCGTATTCCCGGCATCCGGTAGCGCAACGCATATTCAGACGGCTTGTGTCCCTATCTGCCCGTGCCGATGTACACTTCTGTTGGGTCCCTAGCCACGTAGGAATTCAGGGGAACGAAGCAGCTGATGCTGCCGCCAAGTCTGCTGATGCGGACGGCGATGTTCTCGTCCACCTTTTGCCAGCTAGCGACCTGCAGAACATGTTCCGCTGTCGCCTTCTTGAAACTTGGCAGGCCGAGTGGGATACGGAAACGGGGAACAAGCTTCACGCTATTAAGCCCACCATAGGTACTTGGCGGTCCTCGTCCCGTCCCTCTCGGCGAGAAGAAGTCACTCTAACTCGCATGCGTCTAGGACACAGCCGTCTTACGCATAGTCACTTGCTGCAAGGGCTGGACCCTCCGTTATGTCGTGTTTGTAATGTTTTATTAAGCATTCGACACATTCTCGTTGAATGTGTCGATCTTGCTTACCTCCGGCAGACTTTTAACATTTCCGGCTGTTTGTCATCCCTCTTGGGTGATGACAGCAGCATTTTATCAAATGTTTTTAGTTTTTTACGAAGAGCTGGACTCTTCCACCGTCTGTAAGGAGGTTTTTAGTTTGTTTGTTCTGACTTTTTAATGTGTTTTGTTTGTCTCGTGCAGGTCTTTTTACAACCTTGCACTTTTAATGTTTTCCCAAGGGGCTATTTACACCCCTTTTTATGTTTTTAGTCAGAATTTTAGATAAGGGGCTACTTCCCCGTATACATTGAAGGGTGCAAAATGGCCTTTAGTGCCGACGCACCCAAAAATGTTTTCAATCAATCTACGTACAAACTGGCGATAGGGCTGGTGCGAAAAGCACCAGAGCACACACGTATACCAGCATGGTGGACGGTGTCTAGGATGCGAAGTCTAGATGGGCGGGCAGAAGAATACACAACACATCCATAATCAAGCTTCGACCTGATGAGTGCACGATACAAGCGAAGCAGTACCGTCCTATCAGCACCCCAGGAAGTATGGGATAAAACACATAAAAGGTTGAGAACTCGAAGACAAGAGAACTTTAACTGGCGAAGGTGAGGTGGCCATGTTAATGGTCATTCACATCATTAATCTCTGCATACAGCTTAAAGTCATCAGCATAAAAAAGACATTTCGAATACTTTACAACATCTTCTATATCATTTATTTATTTATTTTACCTAAAGTTTCAGATACAGTACTGAATGACCATTTTACACTGAAACAGTAACAACAGGAAAACAACAATAACAACAACAACAAAATAGAATACAAGATGGCACTGAAAAGAAATCAAAATTATACATATATCGTTAACAATTTTCTGAAACTTTTTCCTGGCAAGAATATGTCCACATTTGGAGGCAGGTTATTATATGAGTGAGGAAGCCTGTAGAAAAGAAACCGCTGTAGAAGGGAGAGCCTTGTGGTGGGATTGTGAAATAGCTTAACGTTGCTGGTTGGCCGTGTGGGAACACGTAGATGAAATTTGTTGAGCAGAAATTCGGATTTAATTTTACCATTCATGATTTTGTGCAAGAATTTCATGTCTGCTAATTCGCGACGAGTGTGTGGTGGTTGGATATTGAAGACAGACATAATATCTGTTTTCTGAAGTTGCCTCAGAGAAGGTATTCTGTGGCGAGCAATGGCGAGGAAAAAGTTGAGAACAGAATCAATCCGGGAAAGATTTGTTTTTGAAGCCATGGTCCAGATAGGAGAGCAGTATTCAAGAATGGAGGAGATAAGGGATTTGTAAAATATGCTGATTGATGATTGGTTTTGTATTTCAGTGAACCTGTACAGAAGACTGAGAAGACGCATTGCTCTTAGTAGTGTTCATAATGTGCTCATTAAAGTTTAGTTTTTCGTCGATGATAACTCCGAGATCTTTTTGAGAGGAAACTTTTTTGATGGGATTGTTTTCAAGATAGTAAGCAGAATCGAGTTTGGTCCTTCTTTGGGAAATGGTGAGGCAGGAGCATTTTTTTAGGATTCAATTGAAGTTTCCACTGGCGACACCACACAAGCAGTTCTGTAAGAGCTTGCTGTAAGATTAAAGCATCGTGTTCTGATGAGATTTCTGTGAAGAGTTTACAGTCATCGGCAAACAGAAGTATATTTATAGGGAGAGATCTGTCGGGGAGATCATCCATGTAAAGGAGAAACAAAAGTGGGCCTAAGACGCTCCCTTGGGGAACTCCAGATAAAACAGGAAGAAAGCTGGAAGAGGTGGCAGGAAGGATAACACGCTGCTCTCGTGCACTCAGATAGTCTTGTAGTAAGGATAGAAATTTCCCATGGATGTTAAATCTGGATTGTAATTTATAAAGAAGGAGATCATGATTTATTTTATCGAAAGCTTTTGAAATGTCCAAATATATAACGTCAAGTTGGAAATTGTTTGAGATAGACTGAGTAGCATGAGAAAGTAATACCGATAGATTGGTCAAGCAAGAGCTGCCTGGAATAAACCATGCCGAGCAGTATTTATAAGGGGAGATGTAAACTTTAGGAACCTGTCTTTTATTATTTTCTCACAGACAATAGAAAGAGGTGACAAAAGAGAGATCGGTCTGTACGAATTTGTGGAATTTTTGTTTCCAGATTTGTAGATAGGTACAATATTGGCACGTTTGAACAAGCCGGGAAACACACCTGTAGAAAAACATTTATTAAGTAAGAGGCACAGAGGGTGAGCCAAGGAGTCAGCAGTTTTACGAAGAAAAATTGTCGGAATTAATTCCATCAGGGGCTAATGACCGGCGAAACAGCAAAGAGGAGAGGAGAGATTTACTTCTTCAAGGGAGGTTTTAATCGAATAGAGAGTGTGTGAACTGACAGACTTGACGTTAGGAAGAGGTTCAGAAATTGTCTCTGAGGAGAAATTTTCATGAAAAACACATTAAAAAGTTGCGCTCTCTCATCTCCTACAGCGGTGGTAGAATTATGCACAATTTCCATCGGCACACGCGGGTTCTGCTTTCTTGAATTAACTAATGAAAAGAACTTCTTTGGATCAGTCATACACTCTGATGTTAAGTTATTTACATAATCAATATACTTATTTTTGAATAGATTTTTTTAGTGCCTCCGAATATCACAGAATGTTTTATAAGTGTGTTCATTAGGGCACTGTTTCCACAAGCTCCAAGCCTGTTTCTTGTTTTTCAAAAATATGAATTAGTTCACTATCAAACCAAACCGGGTATTTCGCAGAGCACGCTTTCTTGGTGGGAACAAAGTCATTTATTGCAGCATGCAGAACTTCCACAAATATCTCCACGGCGTCGTTGATCTCTTCCTGTTCCAGCAGAAACCAGGGGTAGGCATCTAGTGCTCTGCGAATTTCATTCCAGGGGGCTTTTCGCCACAGGCGGCGCGGTCCATTCTGGGGTTGGAGGTTCTTGACCTTCTCAGCGTACGGGAGGTGCACAGCGACATCTAAAGATGCATGGTCTGAGGGTAGCAAGTTCCTTTGTGGAGTTATCTCCATTTCACACAGTGTTGCCAGCACATAGTCCAAATTACTTTCACCTCGTGTTTTGTGCATGTTATGTTGCTTCAAACCAATGCCGTGTATGAAAGTGTCGATAAACCATTTGTCATTTGAGCAATTTGCACTTCCGGTGGTTGGAGTTTCCCAGTAAATTGAAAGATTGAAGTCGCCACACAATAGGACATATCCACACTTCATGGCTGCCAACACCGAATCCCTGCAAGCTTCAAGGATATGCAGGGTAGAGTTTTTGTGCGGGCGGTAGTAGGCACCAAGAAGAAGTTTTTTACCTTTCAGAATATTAACTTCCACCCAAATGATTTCACAGGCTCGACTTAGATCACCACGTAGTTTACAGTTCCATTTCGTGTTTAAACAAATCATGACACCACCCCCACGTTGATTTAGGCGGTCATTTCTAAAAATATTAAAGTTCTTGGCGAACGAAGTTCAGCGTCACTCACGGTATCATTCAGCCAGGTCTTGGTAAAAACTAAACAGTCATATTGTATTAATTCACTGAGATTTATAACACAATCAGAGAGCTTGTTTTTTATGCTTTGTATATTCTGATATGGGTGTTTGAAAAAGAACTCCCTAGTTTTAAGTATAAATTTAATAGTGAAAGTTGGGGTGTAAGGGGTGACCTTCCACGTAGTACACCCAAATGTCAACCTCACTTCCACGTTAGTGCACCCTGGACTAAAGACTAACGAGGCTCTGGCGACTGGCATTATATTATGGCCAGTATAATTTTGTTTGTATTGTCCTGTTTTTTGTCCTTATGTCTGCTGAGTGCCCCTTTACAGCCTCAGCTTTGAACGAAAGTCAGAACATTTTAATATTTTATGATTTTAGTTGCAACGATAGAGTTGTTATTTGTAATGATAAGGGGCTGGACCCCGTATAATGTGACGGGTGCAAAATAGCCTTAGTGCTGACGCACCCACAATTTTAAATTCAAATTCAAATTCAAAATAGTGAAAGTTATGAAAACTTACATCAATGAGTACATATCATGAAAGAGGATTCCTTCAAGTTTTGTTCAATGTTAGTACACCTCAACGTGGGATCCATTTGTGGCCCTTCACACGTCGAGACGATATTCCACTTCTCGCCACGTGTTCACCAACATTTCAGGTGTAACTGTCCCAACCGCAGCGACGATTCTTTCCCGTAAATGATTGATGTCTGTGATCCTAGCACTGTACACAACATTTTTTATGTGGCCCCAAAAGAAAAAGTCCAGTGGGGTTAAGTCTGGGCTTCGTGGTGGCCAAGGTATCGGGCCAGCCCTGCCTAACCACCTTCCTGGAAAGCGAGTGTTAAGAACCGCACGCGCCTGTTTACTGTAATGAGGTGGGGCGCCATCTTGTTGGAAAAACGCAAGCCCCTTTTCCGCCTCAATATCGTCCATTTGGGGAAAGACGTACTCTGTCAACATGTCATGGTAAACGTCCCCGTTTATTGTTTTTTCTACAAAAATGAAAGGACCAACCACACGTCTCTTCCATCAAACCGCACCAGACATTACGTTTGGGAGTCACGTTGAAGTTGAACTTCATATGGATGCTCTGCCCCCAAATTCTACAATTATGACGATTAACTGTTCCACTGACATGAAATGTATCCTCGTCAGAAAAGAGAATGTTTGGTAAAAAATTGTCATCATCATCATTTCTGTGTAGAAAGTCAACAGCAAACTCATACCTTTGGATTTTATCAGTAGGTTTCACTTCATGTTACAGTTGCAATTTGTAGGCGCGCAACTTTAGTCTTTTACGAACAACATCATACACTGTATCTTTAGGCACTCCTAATTGTAGACTTCGTCTGGCCAATGACTTCTTCGGGCTCCGAACACACGAAACACGGATCTGTTCAACAACATCTTCGGAAGTTCTCGGTCTACCTGGTGATTTACCTTTTCAAACACTACCGGTTTCCTTGAAAGACTTTAGCCAATGACGGATAGTTTTTGCTGTAGGTGGTTCACCACCATACTGACGTCTAAAATTACGTTGCACTGTTATAACTGACTCAGTTTTCACAAACCAAATAACACATTGCGCTTTCTGTTGCGGAGTACACATTGTTGCTGGTGGGTTCAGGTGGATGTCACCGCACATGAGCGCGAGGCACAGCAGGTGAAAGTGCCGGGCGACCGTTTGCTTACCTCGTGGTTGCTCCCCTTGGGTCGGTGACCGCGACATGGCTGCAGAGAGTCCAGGTACACATCCAGCTGCAGGAAATAAAAAGCGCCTATTTTAAAGGTTCCATCCATCAAACTTAGTCAGTACTCAACACTGACACACTAGGAAGATGTTCTCCACAAATACGATGGCGAAACACACAAATATAACAACACCAGAAGAACAATAACACAGTTTGCGGAGAGGAAAAACATGCTCCGAGTACGATCCGCCATCTTGTTTTAGAAATAAAATAAAGAAAAGGGGACCCAGGGGAGACCCTGAGGTACATCTTCGTTGATAAAACCAGGTTTGGAAAAAGCATTTTGAAACCTGACTTTAAATAATCTGTGCCTAAGATAATTACTAAACCAGTTACAATAAATCGGTGTACAACCATAGTTGCTAAGTTTAGCAACCAATGTTTTATGGTTCACAGAATCAAAAGCCTTAGACAGATCTAGGTAAATAGCATCTAATTGGTGTCTATTGCTAAAAGCCTGAGAGATGTCAGTTAAAAATACTGAATGATTAGTACTTATTGATCTCCCAGCCATAAATCCATGTTGGTTGATAGTAATCTTATTCTTAAAATTAAAATAGTGATTTGAAAACAATTTGTTCAAACAACTTACTAAAAATATTAATAACTGAAATAGGTCTAAAATTAGATATCTCAGTGTTTCCTCTCGCTTTTGGGATAGGAATAATTGTTACTTCTTTCCACATTTTAGGGTATGTACCACTTGATAGAGACCTGTTGAAGATGATGCACAAAAGAGGAGCAAGTAAATTACTGCACCCCTTGAAAATATAATTAGGAATGCGTTGAATGCCGGAATCACTTCTGGGTTTAAGTTTACGAAAAGCATCTAAGATTTTTTTTCATCAATAACTGGAGGAAATATTGGCATAATAGACCACTCTTTGTTTGCATAATTACCATTTGAAGGAAGAGAAAAATTCTTTTCGAACATTTCACAAAATGTATCAGCTATATTTTGTTTGTCAGTTACAATTCCGTGAACAGCATCCAGGATACAAGAATCACTGGATGTTGATGATTTAACTTTTAACAATTTTAATAGAATAGAATAGAATACATTTTTATTTATTAACTTCAGAACAAAATTTAGCCTAGGGCTACTATACACCAGCTAACTCTGCAAATAGATATTACAATAAATAAGAAAAATGTTGACTTACACCCTTAGCTTTTTAAATTTTTTCTTCGCCATCAATATTTAGACAATACATTTTTGGTCTTAGACCAGCAAATTCTGTTATTATAGACCCTGCTGCCTCATCTTTCATTTTCCCAGGGATCATCTGGTTTTCGAGATTATGTAATCGATATTTTTCTGGATAATTACTAAAATGAAAATATTCTTTCATAGAAAACAAATCACTGTATAAATCAGGTGTTTCTGTCACATATACAAAACTGTCAGTATCCATGTATGCTATTTCAATTTTATTTATTTATTTATTTATTTATTAAACACTACAGGCAAATGCCCAGTTACAGTGTTTTGAGGTTAACTGAGTTCAGTTCACATACATATTGACAAAACAAGTAATTAAGAATTGGAAAGAGAAAACAAAGACAATGAGAAAATAAGTACATATAAGATGGAACAGAATAATCATTACATAACAACAATATATAATACAAGGGTGGTATATCATAAAGTATACAACATATTTGGTTACAATGCATTTATATACAGGATTCACATAATATGTTTGCTTTTAGGTCCAAATAATAGATCAATGTCAGGGGTATTATCGGAGACTACATTGTACAACGCGCACATCCTCCTCATGAGATCCGTTTCAGCCATCCTGGTTCTACCGCGTGAAATTTGGAAGAGGTCATTTCCGGGTCTTAATTTTGAATATGGAACATAAAGGTTTATTTATGCGAGAAGTGCGGAGGAGTCTGTTTTTCCATTGACAAGTTTGGAAAGGAAGGTTAACTGGTGCATCTGTCTTCTTCTTTCAAGGGGTGACCTTCCACGTAGTACACCCAAATGTCAACCTCAGGTCTGAAGACTAACGAGGCCAGTATAATTTTGTTTGTATTGTCCTGTTTTTTGTCCTTGTGTGTGCTGAGTGCCCGTTTACAGCCTCAGCTTTTAACAGAAGTCAGAACATTGTAAGATTTTTAATTATGCAACGTTAGAGTTGTTCTTTGTAATGATAAGGGGCTGGCCCCCGTATAATGTGACGGGAGCAAAATAGCCTAAGTGCTGATGCTCCCACAATTTTAAAATCAAATTGAAAATTCAAGGGACGGGACACTCAGCATGTTGCGTAAGATGTCACCCGAAGTGAATTTTGGATAAATGCCATATAATTTATATACTAAGTACCTTAAGAATTTATTTTGGAGTATCTCTATTTTTCCAATTTCCTATATACACAACGGGTCCCAAACGACTGAGGCATATTCAAGTTTTGATCTGAGAAATGTATAGTAAAGTAGCAAAAAGGTTTCTTTTTTCTTAAACTGGCTACCCATTCTCATCACAAATCCTAGATTCCTGTGCGCTTCACTGAGGATCCGCGCAGTGTGTGTCTGGAAATTTAAAGCTTTGTCAAATGTGACTCCAAGATCAGTTAGGATTTCTGCGTGGGAAATGTTATACGAGTATTGGATGGGATGTTTGTTACGTGTGAACGACACTACTTTGCATTTCTTGAGATTGATATTAACCTTGTTGTTTTTGCACCAATCAAGTACTTCGTTAAGTTCGTCTTGTAATTTCGTGCAGTCGTGATCGCTTTTAATTTCTTTGAAAATTTTGACATCGTCAGCAAAGATTAATTTTTTGGAGTTTTTTAGTGCATCTGGTAAATCGTTAATGAAAATCAAGTACAGCAGGGGGCCTAGGTTCGAACCTTGGGGGACACCGGAGCTGGCTATGTAATAGGAGGACCTTAGTCCTTGGTGCATGACATATTGTCGTCTATTCTGTAAATATGAAGCAAGTAGTTTTATAAGTTGCGGGGAGAGGCAAGAGGCAGATGTAGGCTAGTTTCTGAATTAAAGTATCATGATGTACAGTGTCGAAGACCTTTGAGAAGTCCGTGTATATTACATCGACTTGTCCTTTATCGTCAATTGTTGACGCAACGTAATTTGTTAATTCTACGAGATTAGTCACAGTTGAACGGTTTTGAACAAATCCATGCTGGTGTGGAGAAAGGATAGGTTTGACATGCGAGTAAATACGATTATAAATTATTTGCTAAAAGAGTACTGATTAGAATAAGTTGAGCGGGAGAATGGGACGCATTCACCAAATATACACTTAATTATTTCATAAATTTTGTCCACTGCAAGATCGATATTGTATTTATGTAATTGTTCCCAGTTAGCTGATTTAAATTTGTGAAACATGCTGACGAAATCAGCTTTCTTAAAATTGTATCGCATAATACTCGACTTTGAAGTTTTACGCTTAGGTTTGGGGCATGGTATATTTATTTCTAGGGGTGGGTGGTGAGTATCTTCCGGCACAAGTGCATCCTCCTGGAGTATCGTTACATTCTCTATATTCGTTAGGACTAAATCTAGGGTTTTACCGTTGGCATTTTGTATAGTGTTTAAGTTTTTTAGATCATTAGAATCAATAAAGTACTTCAATTCACGACAGTGGGAACCTACCGTGAGGACGTCGTTAGTAGGATGAGTTATGTCAGGGATGTTAAAGTCACCAGCGATGAGCAATGGGTCCCCTAGAGGACAATGTGAGGCTATGTGGGAGAACAAAGTTTCATATACCGGTAGGGGTGATGGCGGCTGGATGTATATTACAGAAATATAGATGGTACGTGCATGTTCCTGTTTTAATTTTATAATTACACAGTCTATGGTTTGTTCAGTTAACGGTAAATCCACCAGTTCAGGGCAATGTCCTTTCTTTACACCAATAAGAACACCACCGCCTAGGGTTTTCCCATTTTCTCGTGGGTTGCTGTCCGATCTAAGAACACTGTATTGTTCTGAAAATATTTCGGAGTTGGCTATTGAGGTGTTGAGCCAAGTTTCAGCGCACAAGACCACATCATAGTTATTCTCCAAAATGCTGAGAAGAAACTGATTCGTTTTCGTGCGTATACCTCTTAGATTTTGATAAATAATGCTCATGGGGACTCGATTTGTTTGATTCTTATGAACGGTTTTGACTGAATGAACATTCTCTGGCGAGTTATCAGAAGCGGAGTGTACACTAGTTACATTTGTACTCGTTCCGCTAGGTTCAAGATTGTCAGCTGTTTTCACTAATACACCAGTGGGTCCTTAGGGGATGTCCTTCTTACCTGTCAGGTTGCGATGAGCGTGGCTACGTCGACATCTTCAGAGAGGCCGGAGGCCATTTCCGCGGGACCACTTGCTTCGCCGATCGTACTGCATTCCTGATCTTCCAGGGTGGATAGGGGCTGGGGATGTTGAACTGCACTTTCACTTCGAGACGGGTTGGCGCCAGCAGTTTGGAGCTCAGATAAGGTGGCTGGGTCAGGTTGGAGATCACTTAGGGAATGCTTGACATTGTCAACAACGAGGTGGCGGTAACTAATATAGTCTCTATGACCAGCATTCCGGGCACTGTGCATATGTTCCAGGAGTCCCTGGCGCTCCTTCCGGGTGGAATAGCAGAAGTCATGTTCAACATATATTTTTGTACCTTTAGTTTGTTGCGGCACCTGAGAATTTCTTCCTTTTTTTTGTACCGTAAAAAGCGGCAAACGATTGGATAGGTCGTAGGGGTCCCGTGGAATGGCCGCCTAGGTCGCAGATTTGACACCACTTGACGTTTTCCCCTGGGGCCATCGCAGATCTGTCGTGTACAGAAAGAGGGCCCGAACACTGCAGGAACTTCAGGAAAACATCAGAGGAATCTGTGCAGCAATAACTCCTATGGTGTTACGTAATGTGCGCAAGAGTTCTGTGAACCGTATTCAGATCTGCCGTCAACAGGATGGCAATCAATTTGAACAATTCCTCCGGTAGTGTCCTAGCGGTGCAACTGCTGGACACGTCAGTTCAGGTCGTTCCTTTGTATCAGTTTGCCACTCCGTGCGGTTGCTATGCTATTGCCATTGTCAATTTTGTTGTTCGGTTGTAAATGGAGTACGGCTATGACAATGATTTGTTTGTGTTTCTTTCCGTTTGCCATTTTGACAGTAATTTTGTTTTGTTTTGTTTGTGATTTCAAGTAGACTAATAAATGGTTCATCTGCTGTCGCAACAATTACGCTCATGATTTCCAACAATGTGTTTCCTACACTTATGCCCTCTATCGTTTTTTCGGTATCTGCACAATTAACGGAGTTGTCCTATGTCGCGCGACTTTTGAATCACCCTGTACAGCTTTTCTTCTAAAAATATTATATACATTTCAGACGTAAATTAATCAGATTATACAGGGTGTCCGGCTTAGACCTTTAACATTACAAAACAGTATAACTTGAGTTACATTCAACTTCAAATGAAACTTATTCTTTGTATGGGACTGGCAACTGTGGCCATTTGCGAGAATCAACAGTACTTCGAGTTGACGTGACGCGCATGCGCGTGTAACGCATAAATTCCAAGATGGCGGAGTGGACGGTTCAGCAGAAAGTGTTCTGCGTTCTTTCACTGGCAGAAAACAAATCTGTGAAGCTTGTTGAATGTGCTTTTCGGCGTGAATTCAATCTTCAACGTCACGACAATGTTCCTTCCTATTTGAGTGTTGCTAAAAGGGATAAACAACTAAGAGAAAGTGGAAGTGTTGTATCAGTGGGAGTGAAGTACTCGAATCGGAAGGTATCAGAGGAAAACATTGAAGTGATTCGCACTGCATTCACAAGAAGTCCAAGAAAATCAATAAGACGTGCAAGTTTACAGCTCAACATTCCTCGGTCTACTATCCATGACGTTGTGCACAAAAGGTTACGTCTACGGGCGTACAAGATCCAGTTAGATAACGAAAGAATCCTGATGATAAACCTAAAAGACAGACAGACGTCTTCGGGCAAAATGTTAACCAAAAGTGACAAGATGTGCTTTTCTGATGAAGCTGCATTCCACACATGTGGCAAAGTTAACAAGCAAAATTGCCGTATTTGGAGAAGTGACAATCCTCAGGAGTTTCTTGAAATTATGAGAGACTCGCCAAAAGTTAGTGTGTGGTGTGGTTTAATGAAAGAGAAGATAATAGACCCGTTCTTCTTTGCTGAAGAAACAGTGAGAGGAACGAATCATTTAGACATGCTTCAGCATTACGCTGTGCCTCAAATGCCTCCAGAAACAATTTTCCAACAAGACTGAACCCCGGCACATTGTGCTATCATTGTACGAGAATTTCTCGATGATCATTTTCCCAGAAGATGGATACGAAGAGGATCTAAACCACTTGCTTGGCCTCCGCGCTCGCCGGATCTTTCCCCCCTATACTTTTTCTTTTGGGGGTTCATCAAGGACCAAGTCTACAGTATGCCCGTCGAGAACGTGGAAGATCTGCGCAACAGAATTCGTCAATCGATTAACAATGTGACCTCTCAAATGCTAGTGAATACCTGGACGGAATTGGAATATCGGTTCGACATGTTCCGTGCCAGAGGGGGGGGGGGGGCTCTTATCGAGGTTGTGTGAAGTGCTGGTGCTGGGACAAAAAAATGCATGAGTTTTTCTACCAAAATTTACATTTTGGTAATAAAATCGGGTTTCTCTGCAAAATTATGCTCTTTTGTAATGTTAAAGGTCTAAGCCGGGCACCCTGTATATATAGGAAATATTTATATATACAGCACTGCTAATAACTCAGATCAGTATCTGCATGTGTATTTCACACGTAAATTATCAGAAATACATTTTGAGAAATAATTATATATACTGCACTGCAAAATAACTCAAATCACTATCAACACATCTATTTCTCTTAAAAAATATTATAATTGTAAATGTATGCTTAAAAATATACTGATTTAGGCTCGTGGGGTGAATTTTTGCCTATAGAATTGAGTAATTAAACTTTAATAAAAGTTTTTGTAAAAATAGTAAAATTTGGATATTTTCCCCTTGGAAAATTAGCTGAAATCGGGGCAAAATGAATAAATACAAAATAAATGTTTTCAAACATATACTTCTCTCTACTCAAATTCAAACTTAATAATCAAAAACAATAGGACCGAGTACTATATACCATTAATAAAATTATATTAGGTGACTTACAGAGTCACATGTGCACAGATATAGTGGTGCATTTGATGATACAAGTTTACAACGGATGTAAGTATAGTAAAACGCTAAAATAGAAAATCACACTTATAACGTAATAAATAAGTTAATATGAACAACTGTATGAAGCAAATGCAGACAAAATAGAGGATTTAATACCTCTTTCGGTTAGTATCACCATAAAACACAATATGAGCATAATAAATCAAAAGAGTAAACACTGTACCAAATCATAATTATAAAATAAAAGGTATTTAAAATGAACGAAAGCGTAAAATTTCAACACATGGAGTAAATATGGTAATGAACCACTATATTGGCTCATAGTATCACATAAAAATTAAATGGCATATATAATAAGAGTAAACACGTGGTATTATTGTTGTCTTTGGTCGAGTGTACTTGTAAGTTTGATTATCCTTAAGGGTGTAGCCCCTTTAGGACTGTATTATGAGGACAAAGTATTTTGTCCCTAACTTTTACGAGCCAGATGTCGACCTATCACATGGCTGATAGAACCCAGAAACCAAATACGTCTAGACCCAACCCGCATATATAGAAAGAATCCCCCCTGAATCCGATAGCAAGATAATATGTTGATTTAAAAAATCCCGTAAAGCCTAAAGAAGGCATAGTGTAAGATAAAATATTTTTCTCGCATGAAAACTATCGGATTCCACAATGATAAATAAGAAATCCATATCATAATTAAGTCTAGCTCACGCCGCCATAGCGCCTTAAAAGCTGTTGCAGGGACAAGTAACACGCGGTGTGCCCCAGTCTTCCCTATTCCTAACTCTAATGTCTACACCGATAAAAAAAAATCTTTCAATTTACCCGGGGTGTATCGAAACTATTCCGAAATGGTGGCAAACATAAATTTTGGGTTCTAGACTCCTTTAGAGAATAGAAATTTTGATCTTTTGAGGTTCTCTATTGTAAGAAATTAACCCTAGGGAGATTTTATAAAAACTAAGAAATGGGTCTCCCGTGATTATAAATTATTATGCATCATATCATCACTTTTAGGCAGGTAAAAATATGCCTCGTTGAGAAATAATAAAATTAATGGTTGCATAACCATCTATAATGAATTCTTATTATGCTGTACTTGTATCAAAAAACCAGGTATGATGGCTAACTCGGTACCTCGAAGAAAGCTGAATCTTGGAAAAAATTTCCTCGGAACGTCGAAACTTTTTTTAAAAAAATAGCTGGCAACACTGATTTTCACTAACTTTAACTTGTAGTTGGTTGCAAACATCTTGTACATTTAAGTTAAATAATTAAACATGTTTCATTCTAATACTCTGAAATAAAAGTCAAATTTTTGCATAAATTCAATACTTCTCGGTCTCCGAGCCTCGGAGAATGACACATTTACATAAAAACTGGGGGTGTAAGGGGTGATTTTCCATGTAGTACACCCAACTGTCAACCTCACTTCCACGTTAGTACACCCTGGACTGCGTTTTGCAGACGAACGAGGCTCTGGCGACTGGCACTCTAGCCAGTATAATTTTGTGTGTGTTGTCCTGTTTTTGTCCTTGTGTGTGCTGAGTGCCCCTTCACCGTCTCAGCTTTTAACGGAAGTCAGAACATTTTAAGATTTTATTTATGCAACGTTAGAGTTGTTCTCTGTAAAGATAAGGGGCTGGACCCCGTATAATGTGACGGGTACAAAATAGCCTAAGTGCTGACGCACCCACAATTTTAAAATCAAATCAAACATAAAAACTGCTCAAAAGAAAATAAAATTATGTAAGTTATTGCTGCAGTTTAGTAATTATCTTCAAGGTTAAGGTATTTATGACTGTAGGATTTTTTTTCATAAAGATTCAACTATAATTAAGTATTTTATGGCTAGTTTAAGATTCAAGTTTTCTGCAAAAGTCAATATTTCGAAAAAATTTGGATTTTAAGTTACAATAATTCCATTTTATGAAACGATAATAGTTTAATTCCCTAAATTTAAGTTATTTATAGTTTAGTTGTTATTATTAAGTTCTCAAATGTATAAAAATTGTTAAAAATTTGTTATTTTTATGCTGAAAATTCATTTAAGGTTTGATTGGACAGCGTAATCACGCTTTTAAGTCCGGAAAATGAAAGATAAGCCAAATATTGTTTTTAAGTACCTATTGTTAGGTTGATGAGAAAATAAAAGTGCTTGATCCTATCTACACCATCCTAAGAATCAAGTCTTAAAAGAATCTCCTAGCCTTCGTCCTTTAAGAGGACTTCCCTTAGTAAAGTGTGTGTTCATGTAATAAGTGTATCATTATTATCCCGTGGAAAAAGATCTGGTCTCTTACCTTTCAACATCCTCAGGTACAATGTTCTTTTACCTTCGGTACAATGCGACAGCTTCATGTTTTCCACATGCTGATTGGTTACCATCTGACCGGTACAGAAAACCAACACCGTGAAGACATCTGACCTCTGCTCTAAGTAGCAGTAGTATGAACCTAAGTATGTGTTGCAGTAGTTTCGAGTGATGACATCTAACAAGCTACTAAGAAAGTGTGTCTTTAGAAAGATTATGTTACCTACAATGACATTTTGCCTTTGTTTATTAATCTTGGCATTTATTTTGTTCCTTTAATCTGTTCAGTGTTTCGGAGCGGAGCGGATCAACGCTCCGGCTGCTGGCCACGTTCCGGAGCGAGGAGCGATATTCTAAGAACTTGCCCACTCCACTCCGGAGCGCTCCAAGCTCGGATAATACGAGTGTATACAGAAAACTAACGATCAAAGGTTTCGAGTACATTAATAATTTGGTTGTGGAATTTGTACGGCATTTGAACATCGCCCGTTATTGTTGTTATAAAACTGATTATTACTAAAGCTAACGCCACGAAAATAGTCCAGTCAAGATCACGTCACCCACCTACAGTGTTGCCAATAAGTAAGGAATAATACACAATAGTTCAATTCCGTTCAATTCCAAGACACCCCTAAGGATGGGGCGGGAAGGGGGTGACATGTAACACGACCGATATTAGTGTGGAATCCATAGTTTTCGGGGTCGCTAAGATGAATAGTGACACTCCCAATGCCGTTCAATTTATTTATTCTTGCTCTTGGGGGTGGAACTAAAAGTATTGATCATAAGTTGTTGTTAAATTTATATTATAGTGAATTTGTAAAATATATTACTTTATAATTTGTATACTGTACTTATACTTTTAAATACCTGTAAACAAAATTACGTAGTTACATTTTACGCGATAGTTAGAATTCATTAAACACCGGGCAACACCGGGTAATCAGCTACTGAAGATATAAACTCAATGTTGTTTGTATACAGTCGAAGAAGGAAATTTAAATAGTATGAAATAGAGGGTTGTCATATCGATTTTTTCCCCAATTTTAAAGGCATGAAGTTAATACAAGAATGTTGTTTTGGCTCTATAGAGAGATCTGTACAGGTAAGTTACTCATTTGCAACAAGTTGATGTTCGTGCAAATACGACACCACAAGGGCGCCTGCAGATTTTTTCTCAGAGGGGGCAGTGTTATAGACACTTTTATTATTATTAATGCTATTACTTTTGTTATTGTTATTATTTTATTATGATTACCACTTTTACTTTATTATTATTATTACTATTACGATTATTACTACTACTACTACTACTACTTATGTTTCTTAAATTACATACATTGGAAGTTTCCATATTCTGTATATCTGCATATAATTTATATAACTGCACACTTAACATCAATTCTTGCAGGACAAAAAGCTGTTTTTTATAGTTAAGTCAGTCTAAAATAAATTGTTAGCTTAAATGTAACCCTACCTCAAATAATAAAAATAATAATAATATAAATAATTTCTGTAACTTGTGTCCTGTAAGTCTCACAAAACAATATATCGTATAACACCGCTTCTACGGTGCTGGGATCGTAGCTGGGTGCCGTTAGCTCATCGCTATTCGCTTATGCTTAATTTAATGTTCATCTGGAGAGGTACCTAGATAAATGTTATTCTATACACGTCTTAAATGAATGGCGACACACAAATTGGGTTTTATGATATTTAAGAGTGAACCCGCAGGCACATAATTAGAGAAAGGGAATTAATTACCTGTCACGTCCTAAAATAATTGATTAGCCCTGTCCTCTGAATGTTCCTCTTCCTTTCCAAGCCAAGTACCGAATCTTTTCCCTCCTACCTCCGATCTCCTTCCTTCTCTCTCTCTCTCTGTCCCCTACTTCCTGTTTACAACTCATGATACTGGAAATGTATAATGCTGTCGTAAACGCATTCTTTGTATTCCTGCCTTCTACGAAGGCCAGGGTAGATCTGGAATGTGAGGTACACTACAATATTTTGTTGTAAAATATCGCTTTAATTGCACTATTCGAATTTCATTAAATATTTCAAGAAATATCAGGGGGGAATTTCCCCATAGCAACCGCCCTTGATTCACTATTGACATGTATTTTGAAGTATAAATCTTCATACAAGCGTTTGAATGCCAGCGTATTATTTCAATTGCCAAAAAAATTGAATAGATAGTAATTAATCTGAAAGTAATTTTAAAACAATCACATTTGATAATTATAATATAGAAAATGCATAAAAAGGGTAGATTAGGTAGCTATTTCTCATTTAAATTATTTACAACATAGAAAAGCTATTTATGCCAAAGAAACACAATATTATCTTTTGCAAAAATAAAAGCATTAACAACAATTGGTAATACTTAGTTTCACAATTTTTGCGATTAACTTTTGTCCATGGAATAATAAAACTTACGTACAACCATAATATCGTCTAGAATGTTCTCATGTAGACGAGATCGCATGTAACATAGAACAAATCTCACACTTGAGAACAAACGTTCCACACTGACTTGCGTTGTTGGAAGAGGTTGAACAACGTTTGCTAACATATATAGTTCGGGGTATTCGTATTTAATATTGTGCCACACTGTTAGCAGATTGCTGTTTTTGTCTTCTCGGCGCCTCTGAAGGAAAGAAGTGAGCTGCAGATTTATATCCATTTGAGTAGGCTCACTGGCAGACTTCTTACGCTTCTTTCCCTTCTCCAAACGGAGCAACTCTCGTTCCAGGTCATCATTTTTCGAGCCGAGATATATTGAATGATTTAAGCAACTTACTTATATTCTGTACCCTAAGCGCCTTCACAACATTGCGTGCTTTTATTACCAACAATTTCGACGGTTCTTGTCGCAAAACATCACTTACAGCAAGTTGGAGTGTATGTGCAGCACACCTCATTCCACTTAACCCGCGATCGCTCGCGCTTTCATGTGTCACGCGATAACTCGCGTGTTAGATTTTTTCTAACAACTTGTTGTTTTTTTCAGTTATCACTTAAGATTTGCAAAATATATTTTATCAAACATGTTTTATTAAACTTTGAAATCATTTTACATTGTTACAGCATTCTTCTTTATGAATATTTAAAACATTAATACAAATAAGCACATTAAAATACAATTTATTATTGATATAAATTCGAATTCAAAATGTTTTATAATTGAGGATGTTTCTAATCAGATTCAGAGTCAACTTCTTTTGCAGCACATTCACGGCAAACCTAAACAGTTGTTTCTGTATGTTCTTTACATATTGGGGAGGAACACTTACTACATGAATGATATGTGAATCGATTCTTTCTTTTGGGACAATAGGCACATCGGGACTTTTCCTCTGATTCAAGAGTTCTCTCAGTTTTCGGCAGACTTTCAATGCTTGCAATACTTTTTATTTTCTTCTTCAGACGAATTAATGTGAGATATTCTTCACAATCTGTTAACCACTCACTAGGAACCACATTATTGTCAGTTGAATCGAACCTTTGAAATGCTTCTAGATCACTTAACCTAATCTTACATCTTCGAAAACTTTGTTTACTAATGTTACTCTTGAGGCTGCCATCTGATTCACAACTTGCATCACACCCATGAAAACTACCAGCATTTACTATTTGACTAATGGCAGTATGAAGCAAGTTCGAACTTTCATGTCTATCTTCATTACAAGTTGTTGATACTAATTGGCAACCATGACATTGTTCACATACCCTTTTCTGTTTCGTGTGTTTTTGTTCCATAGTGTGTAACAAATGAGAATTTGTTCTATGAACCGACAAAGCATTTTTCCAGTCTGAAAAACGTTAACACATTTTTTTTATGGATTTGTACATTATAGGCAAAATATTACGCTTTGGAAAATTGCTGACTTACAAAATTTAATTTGTGTCGGAAGATTCTGCGCATCTATCAACAGTTTTGTTATCTGAATCGCCGATGCGACGGTTACCACAGTGAAAAGTTATAAACAAATTTTTGGACTGAAGGAACAGGGTGCCATGATTATGCGATGAAATACGGTATATTTAAAATATTCAGTGGAGTTGACCGGAAAATCTTGAGCTTGACAAGAATGTTAAAGTAACAGGACAGGCGCACTGTTTATTATCATGATATGAGACAAATAGTATACAGATGAACACTTGCAATTTGGTATTTAACACGAGAAGGGAACATGTAGTAACAGAATGAATGTGGAATGTATCGGGAAAATGTTTGAAAATATGGAAATTATATGTAAAAACTAAATTATATAAATTACGTACTAAAAGCTAACATATATAAAAAATATGGAAAATAAAAATGACATTTTTCAAACTTTCATGCCCTAATTCACAAATATAAAATAACACTGATTTTAGCATAATATGTAAAATTTGAAGATATGTATTTAACTTGTCCTGAAACTTTATATATTAATAATTATAAAATTAGATATGAATAGGGAGTCTCGGTGGTCTAGTCGGTAGGGCATCCCGAGTTCGACTCCCGGGGTAAGTGATCTAAGGTCGGATTTTTTCCGACCTTGCCCCCTGCATAGAGCGGCTCCTGTACATGTACCTGGGGAAAATTGTGTCGAAAGGGCGTAAAAGTGACAGGAACGTGGTGCTGATCACATCATCTCCAAAATGGCAGAAATCGAGAATGTGTGGGGTCCTACCCTCCGCATCTCCAAAAATGTGCTTTCATGGCACTGTGTTATATGCACTACGAATTTGACCTTTAATTATTTGTGAATATTAGGTTGGAGATTTTACAGACATAGTGTTGAAAAAAATATTCATTCACTTGAGGTAGAATTAGACACATGGGATATGAAAAATCTTGTTTGATATGCGTATTTTCATGTAAAACTGTTCATGAATTTTTTATTGTATGCAGGAATGGCAGAGAGTAGAACCTTCACCTGGGCATATCGCAGCTGGGGTACCCCGCCTTTTCCGAAACATATTTCAAAGCATTAATGAATGTCTATTTAATTATTTTATCTCGGTTTTATATGTGTTATTACAATATTAATGAATGTGTAATGTTTGACTTAGAAATTCTTCGACGTTAACCACCAACAAGCATTATGACGCGTGCTTTGATGACACCCGCACACACCCTAAGTCACAAGAGCATCAAATTTCGGCTAGATATGCTGTTATTTTTCGCTAGTTTTTTTTGGGGTAGTTACTCCTTCCCTCTTGTCACTTTTTGCTCTCGCACTAAGTCTTGCGTCTTCCAAGAGAAAGTAAACTGTCCTTGCCCCCCCCCCTCGTTTTAGCACCAAATCGCTTCTACTGATTATTTGTAATACGTGCAATTCAATATATAGATGTACCGTATTATTTTCTAAAAATTGAATTATGATGGTTGTTCAATGCTGCTGTTACAAGACAAAGGGAATTTGAAAACATTGTTAATTTGCAGAATGCAGTATTATTAAAATATTTCTGAGAATTGGCTGTACACAATAAGCTTCAAACTGTACGCCGTGTGATAGCTTTTATGCAAAGCGACTGTTTTACTGATTGTTGGGAAGGAAGGGGGTTCTATCCATGAGTTATACACATACATATATTTGCAACTCTTCAATTCTACATCTAGCTCCAATACTACCAAAGCGTTGTTGGTCACATCCAAAGTGCGAAATCCCAGAATAGCTTGGGGTGCTCCACTCCCCCACCCGCAGCAAGGATACAGCAAAGAAAAGCAATTAGTTTTGACTAAGTGTACTTTAGTGACAATAATAATATCGAAAGGGACCTTGGGTTCGATACCCGGTGGAAGCACATATTGGTTTGGATCCTATTTTGATCTGTGTGTTTAGTTCCGATTAGCCTCCTTGCATAAAGTGCACTTAAATCACAGCAACACTAAAGAGAAAATATTGCAAAAAATGCAGTATTTCTAAGCCCCGCGACAGGTTAACCTTGCAGCAACTTTTCGCATATATAGACCCAAACGTGCGCGCAGAAAATAGTTCAGCTGCAATACTGCGGATTTTCTCACTGTCTGTGATATGAACAGCTCAGCGGTTAAGGTGAGACTGGAACAGGGATGCTGAGTGCCGCTCTAGAGTGGATTGATACATAAAACCTGCTGCAAACTTAACCTGTCGCGGAGCTTAAGTGTGTTGAATATTTAATTGTAGTGTGTTGCGATAAATTAGTCCTAAGGAAATAGAAATTAATAATTCTTTTTAACAATAAGATACTTCACTTTGCAGTTATTCACAAGAGCGTAAAAATACAACTTATGAACTAATATCCAAACTAACAAGCACTTTTCATATTTCGTCGGTCCAATGACATAACGATGTATTTGAGTTATTAACATCGTTGTGATCATACCGGTGCCCTGCATCACCTGGCAAATCGTCGTTACTCAAATCCAATTAATAAGGAAGTTATGAATATTTTTTGATTTTGCGTCTCAATTTGTTAAAACATTTGGTATGACATAGCGGCGTATCTTGACTTCCGTCGTTATGTCAGATAAAGTAAATCCTAAACTGTTTCGCAAGTTGGCGTATCTCTTTTTGCTTACAGCAGAAAAATGCTACAATCGGGGCCAATACACTCACAAAGAGGAAAATAAAGGAATGCAGAAATGTATATTTCAGTGTTTACAAATCAGCGGTCACAATCTTAACAATAGCGAAACGGTCTAACACAGGATAGTTCAACTACAGGGAAGGTTGTTAGGAAAAGAGGATTGCTGAAACCCCCTGCACAGTTTGCACCCACAAAGGAAGAAAATGTTATGTACGGAAGAACAATGAGAAATCACGAATAATTATTTTAAATTGATTTTTCGATCTTGGAAACGTGCAACGTCAAAGGGAGTACGTAGCACGACACGTTGATGTAGAAGATACGAGACAAAAAACCACAAAACAAGCATCGAGACGTACAAAAACACAATTTTACTATCTTTCCCTGGATGGAACATGGCTGAAGGTTTGCAAGAAGATGTTTTTTAATACTCTTGGCATTAGCGAACGATTTATACGTACGAAAGTGAACAACATTCAAGAAACAGGCATATAACTAACTGAAAACTAGGTGGAAGATACAAACATTTGAAAGAAAATGACGAGAGGAAACTGAGTATAGTAGAAGATCACATAAATCGCTTTCTACGAATGGAGTCTCACTATTGTAGAAAATATTCAACAAAGGAGTATCTGCATTCTGATTTAACTGTAAAGAAGATGTATGAGATGTACAAGGAAGAGATTGACACAACATGTCAAGCATCTTTGCAAACATACACAAATGTTTTCAAGGGAATGAATGAATCTTGCATTTCATCAACTCAAAAAAGATCAGTGTGGATTATGCATGTATAATGCTGGATCTAATGAAGATAAAATGAAGCTAGAAGATAACATTTAAGCAGCACGTTGCAGACAAAAGTAAAATGAGAGAATTGAAAGCAATAAGTAAGACTACAGCGACCTGTTCTGCTTTTTTTGATCTCCAACAAGCTATTCACTTGTCTATGAAAAACTAAATATGCTGACCGAGGTAGTAATTTATTTTATTAAAAACATAAACTAAACGTAACGTTTCAACCTTCTAGCAAGGTCTTCATCAGACTCTGTATCAAGTACAAAAGTAACAAGATACCAAAAACAGGGCATTATATATACACAAAACATTACTCCCTCCAGACTATTAGAAAGGAAAACAGAGAAGAGGAAGGGATTATCTACGAAGTAAAATGTAAAGAATGTCAGAGTGTGTACATAGGAGAAACGAAAAAGAGACTGAAAGATAGGTTGAAACAACATAGGGATGATGTACGACTTAAGAGAGAGAGGGGTGTAAGGGGTGACCTTCCACGTAGGCGCCCAAAAGTCAACCTCACTTCCACGTAGTGCACCCTGGACTAAATACTAACGAGCCTCTGGCGACTGGCACTATGGCCAGTATAATTTTGTGTGTGTTGTCCTGTTTGTTGTCCTTGTGTGTGCTGAGTGACCGTTTACGGCCTCAGCTTTTAACATAAGTCAGAACATTTTAACATTTTTAGTCATGCAACGCTAGAGTTGTTATTTGTAATGATAAGGGGCTGGCCCCCGTATAATGTGACGGGAGCAAAATAGCCTAAGTGCTGACGCTCCCAAAATTTTAAATTCAAAATCAAAAATCAAATTAAGAGAGAGAGAAATGCGATATTTAAACACACGAGAGAAAGAAGACATGACATAGAGTGGGATGAGGCTAAGCAGATAGGAAGGGAGAAGAGAATGCTAGTGAGAAAATGGAAGGAAGCCAAGGAAATAGAGAAGAAAGGTGAAGAAGACACAATGAACTGGAATGGGGGACTGAAGTTAAACAAAGAATGGAAGAAAGTGTTAGAAAGAGTGGAAAGGACAAGAGAGAAAGAGGAGAGGAGAAGGAAGAAAATGAAGGAAAAAGAGCGTGAGATATAAAGCCCAATCCACATTCTATATGGAAGTATAGATTTTTAGCCTTTTAGGTGAAAGTACAGTTCACTAGTGAAAGCCACCTGCTAGAAAGTTCCAAATCAACTTTCTAATAGTCTGGAGGGAGTAATGTTTTGTGTATGTATAATGCCCTGTTTTTGGTATCTTGTTACTTTTGTACTTGATACAGAGTCTGATTTTGAAATTTTGAATTTAAAATTGTGGGAGCGTCAGCACTTAGGCTATTTTGCTCCCGTCACATTATACGGGGACCAGCCCCTTATCATTACAAATAACAATTCTAACGTTGCATAACTAAAAATCTTAAAATCTTCTGACTTCTGTTAAAAGCTGAGGCTTTAAACGGGCACTCAGCACACACAAGGACAAAAAAACAGGACAACACACACAAAATTATACTGGCCACAATGTCAGTCGCCAGAGCCTCGTTAGTCTTTAGTCCAGGGTGCACTACGTGGAAGTGAGGTTGACTTTTGGGCGCCTATGTGGAAGGTACCCCTTACACCCCACAGAGTCTGATGAAGACCTTGCTAGAAGGTTGAAACGTTACGTTTAGTTTATGTTTTTAATAAAATAAATTACTGCCTTGGTCAGCATATTTAGTTTTTCATAATCATGGAAACAAGGCTTAATTGTGTTATAATCACTTGTCTATGTCGAACTACTCATCCGTGTTCTACAAAAGACGTCTGGCTAACTACAACTTCCCTGTCTATGAACTGAACACGAAAAATTGTCATTGTTTCTTGTGGCATGAAGGAATCAGCAAGCGTGGATCATGTGAAATAGCAACATGTCTTTACCAGTATCTAATGAAAGTGGACCAAGAAAAGAATTATATGTTGACAGTTGTGTTAACCAAAACAAGAATAGGATTGTGGTGGCTGCGCTTATGCATGTAATGCTAAAAGCAGAGAATATGAAAGAAGTTGTGCTCAGATTTTTTGAGCCTCATCATGGGCAAAACGAGGTAGACTCTGCGCACAGTGCAATCTCCAGATCGTTACGAAAAGTTGGAGATAATTGTCCCCTCTCAGCTTGTACCCATCATAAAACTAACCCGAAGAAACCATCCTTACATCGTGCATATAATGCAGATGGAAGATTTTCTGAATTTTAAGGCAATTGCTGAAGATCTGAGGCTTTTCCAGCTTAAGAAGACCGATGATGGTATTAATTTCAGTTGGAAAGATAAATGAACTACGATTGCAGAGCATCAAGCCAGATACTATCTACATAAAAACAAGTTTACTGCAAGAGAATCCCGCAAAAATCGTAGTAAAGAGATGTAATACTAAAGATATAGCTGCGAGAATTCCACCTCCATTGAACAAAGAATCTGTGAAAATAGCGCAAGAGAAATATGCAGAGTTATTGTCAATGTGTGAAGGTCCTTTTCCAGTTGTTCTAGACAGTGACTGCAAAAACTTTTACGCAAATTTGAATCACTGAATCTGTTCTCCACTCTATTCCACAAGAATGTTTTATTGATGTTTATGTAATGTAGCCAAATTATATTTGAATTTTGAATTTGAATTTAAAATTTTGGGAGCGTCAGCACTTAGGCTATTTTGCTCCCGTCACATTATACGGGGGCCAGCCCCTTACCATTACAAATAACAACTCTAACGTTGCATAACTAAAAATCTTATAATGTTCTGACTTCTGTTAAAAGCTGAGGCTGTAAACGGGCACTCAGCACACACAAGGACAAAAAACAGGACAACACAAACAAAATTATACTGGTCATAATGCCAGTCGCCAGAGCCTCGTTAGTCTTTAGTCCAGGGTGCACTACGTGGAAGTGAGGTTGACCTTTGGGCGCCTTAGAAGAAGGCCGCCCCTTACACCCCGTAGCCAAATTATAGCTACATATACGCATGTATAGCTTTTTAATTGTACTTGTAGTGAAGAGTTTTGTAATTTGTACACATACTTAAAAGCATGTAAATCTAAAGAACTTCAAAATAAAAATTACCATTCACATTAAATAAAAAAAGCGCCATGAACAATTAAATCATAAATATTATATAGTTTTGCTCACATTTTGACTAAAAAAGAAGATTTCTCAAATCATGAACCTGTAACTTGATACTAATTTCCATGGCGTATCTCAAAGATATTTCTGTGTGAGTAATTATTTTGATCTGACATACCGACGTACGTCAAGAAATTATGAAATTTCAAGGACGTAACGCAACACATGTAACATTCAACCATACTATTTTACAGCAGAAACATAATACAATTTAATGACAAAACAAAATTTATTATGGGGTAATAGTTTTCTCACAAACATGTATGAAAGTGTGTGCTAAAACGTTTTTTGCTTCTCCTGAAAAGTTGGAAAAAATTAGATAGGTCGTTGTCATTGGACCGACGATTTTTTTCATGTATGTGACGACGAAGTACCATCACTTGTGGTCGCGTCGCACTCGCTCTCACACACACACACACACACACACGAAGACACTCGAGTTCAGTCCTATTGCGTCATGCATATGACACGTACTTCACGTGGCAGACCTCCCTGCCATCTAGCGATCAACACTAACATCATTTTAACATTTTAATTATATTACAGTACTGAACATCCTCCCCCACCTTGAAATATACATTTCAACATATTTTTAACCTTTAACACAATGATTATAAGATTGAAATTACAATGTATACTAACATATATAAACACTTCAAACATAACTTCTGATATTGAATATTTGACATTAACATATAGATTTCTCAAGTTTACTTCTCTACTTCAAATGGTAGCAATGGTAATTCCACGATTGGTCTTTTTCACAGTCCATTTACAGTCTTTACTGTTGCTGATCGCACTCTTCCATCTCGTCCGGCATGAACCTCTACCACTCTCCCCAGTTTCCATTCTTGGGGAGGGGTGTTATCTTCTCGTACAATGATTGATTGATTTAAAATTGTTTGGGTGCGTCGGCACTTAAGGCCATTTTGCACCCTTCTATGTATACGGGGAAATAGCCCCTTATCTAAAATTCTGACTCAAAATTAAAAAAGGGGTGTAAATAGCCCCTTAAGAAAAAATAAAAGTGCAGGTTGTAAAAGTACCTGCACGATACAAACACAACACATTAAAAAGTCAGAACAAACAAACTAAAAACCTCCTTACAGACGGTGGAAGAGTCCAGCTCTTCGTAAAAAACTAAAGACATTTGATAAAATATTGCTGTCATCACCCAAGAGGGATGACAAACAGCCGGAAAGGTTAAAAGTCTGCCGGAGGTAAGCAAGATCGACACATTCAACGAGAATGTGTCGAATGCTTAAAATAACATTACAGACACGACATAACGGAGGGTCCAGCCCTTGTAGCAAGTGACTATGGGTAAGACGGCTGTGTCCTAGACGCATGCGGGTTAGAATGACTTCTCGCCGAGAGGTACGGGACGAGGAACGCCAAGCACCTGTGGTGGGCTTAATAGCGTGAAGCTTGTTCCCCGTTTCCGTATCCCACTCGGCCTGCCAAGTGTCAAGAAGGCGACAACGGAACATGTTCTGCAGGTCGCTAGCTGGCAAAAGGTGGACGAGAACATCGCCGTCTGCATCAGCAGACTTGGCTGCAGCGTCAGCTGCTTCGTTCCCCTGAATGCCCACGTGGCTAGGGACCCAACAGAAGTGTACATCCGCACTGGCAGATAAGGACACAAGCCGTCTGAATATTCGTTGCGCTACCGGATGCCGGGAATACGGCGAATCCAGGGTCTGCAACACGCTGGTCGAATCACTGCACACAAGGAATGAACATATCGCTCTCTCCGAAGTCTCGGATGTTTCGAGAACCATTTGGGACGCTGCTGAAGTCTGGACAAATATTCCTTTGACAACCTCTGCCAAAAATCTTGCGTAAGTTTCTGCATTAGCTGCCACCTTGATAGTCGATTAAGAGGAGTCTTGTTGAAGTCCCTTTCTGGTGCCGCCACTAAAGAATCTCCAATGAGGAAGTGACCTGGAGTTAAGGCTTGCAAGTCATTTGGATCCTCCGACATTGGGGATATTGGTCGCGAGTTGAGGCATGCCTCAATCTGCGTGACAACAGTGTACATTTCTTCGAATGTGAGAATTGTGTTTCCAACTACTCTCCTCAAATCGTGCTTTACAGACGTTACACCTGCTTCCCAAAGTCCACCCATATGAGGAGCTCCTGGTGGATTAAAATGCCACTCGATCCCACTGGAAGCAATGAAATGCGATGTGGTTTCATTACGTTCTGCTCGTTTGCTCGGATTCACCACATCAAAACACAAGTAATCCATAGAAGGGTTCCACAGTATGCCTAAAGTTTTCTCCGCATCTTCTCCATTGAATTCGAACTGTAGATTTGTTTCCAACAAGTCACAGGGGAAAACGTCCAGCACTCTCGGATCGTTTGACCAACACTTCCGAAGCTCAAAGCCACCCTTGCTGAGTAACTGTGTCAATTGATGATACAGTTAGATTGCTTCTTCAGTAGAATTCGCTCCTGTTAGAAAGTCATCCATATACACATGACTAAGTAAGCTCCTTGTAGCGAGAGGATAATTCTCTCCTTGGTCATTCGCTGACTGCCGAAGCACTCTTGTGGCGAGAAAACCTGAAGGTTTAGTACCATAAGTAAGAGTATTTAAACGGAATTGCTTGATTGATTGTTCAGGGGTCTCTCTCCACAAATCAACTGAAAATCTCTATCTTCATACGCAACCTCTACTTGTCTATACATCATCCGAAGATCAGAAATTAAAGCAACTGAGTGGCAACGGAATCAAAGCAAAATAGGAAATAAGTCTGGTTGTTGCTTTTCACCATTTATGAGTACATCATTCAGGGAAAGTCCACTACTTGTCCTGCAAGAGGCATGAAAAACTACTCTCAATTTAGTCGAAGTGCTGCTTTCATTTGTTACACAGTGATGTGGAATGTAATAAGATGCGGGGTGTACCTTGGGGGCCTCATCCTCCGCCACTGGTGTCATGTGTTGCAAAGTGAGATATTCTCGCATAAATGCTTGGTACTGTTGTTTTACTGGATCTTTCTGTAATCTTTGCTCTTGTGATAACAAACACTTTCTTGCTTTCTCTTTAGAGAAATTCTTCCCAATTGCTCTGAAATGGCAAATTTACGACGTAACGTCCATCTGTTTTGCGACGATGTGTAGTTTCAAAATGCTCTTCGCATAAGCGCTCTTCTGTTACGAACTCTCTGTGCGGCAATTCTTCAATCTCAAGGAATGTTCTTAATGACTGGTTTACATTATTTTCTTCAACTGACACGTGAAGAGAGGGGAATGAATGTTTTGAAGTTTGTTGCTTTATTCTTCCGCAAATAACCCAACCTAAGCGAGTTTGAATGGAAATCGGTTCTCCTTCCTTGCCTTCTCGTTTTCCTCTCATTAGCAGCGACGCATATATATCACACCCGAAAAGGAGGTCAATGTTTCCCCTTGTATGAAATGTGGGATCAGCAAGGTCAAGTGGGGTGTAAGGGGTGATCTTCCACGTAGTACACCCAAATGTCAACCTCACTTCCACGTTAGTACACCCTGGACTGAAGACTAACGAGGCTCTGGCGACTGGCCCTGTGGCCAGTATAATTTTGTTTGTATTGTCCTGTTCTTTTGTTCTTATGTGTGCTGAGTACTCTTTGCAGCCTCAGCTTTTAACGAAAGTCAGAACATTTTAATATTTTATGATTTTAATTAAGCAACGTCCGAGTTGTTATGTGTAAAGATAAGGGGCTGGACCCCGTATAGTTTGACGGGTGCAAAATAGCCTTAGTGCTGACGCACCTAAAATTTTAAAATCAAATCAAATCAAGCAAGGTCAAGTCCGCGTACTGACTCCAGCTGCCGGTGTTTTGAATAGTCACATGTGACAGCGGTGACGTAATCTTTTTCACCACGAATGCGGAAGTTGTGTAGGAGTGTTTACCGTCTCGGGACGCAATCGTGATATCAACAGCTGAAAGTGACTTCCCAACGTTAACAGAAGAAATGCCTGTTACTGACACAAACACGCTCTTTCTTTTCAGCCCTAACATTTGAACTGCATTGGAACTAATAAACGAAACCTCACTACAACTATCCAATAATGCACGGAAGGGCTGACATTGGTTGTCTTTATTCTTTATGTTTGCAATTGCTGTCGGAAGTAACACTTCAGTGCTCGATTTCTCGTGATCGGCCGCTAAATGTGACGTCACAATCTGATGCGAAGTTGCCAAACTTCCTTGGGGGGGGAGGGGTCACTTCACGATGAAGGGATGTCTGGTGTTTCTTATTGCAAGTACGGCACAAACTAGCACTGCATTTACTCACCTTATGAAAAGAACTAAGGCAATTATAGCACAAGCCACTACTTTTCACAAATGCCTCTCTCTCAGGCTCTGACAGGCTATTATATTGATTACACTTGTACAGCAGGTGGGACTCTTGGTGACATTTAGGGCAACACACTGACACGTGAAAAGAACTCGCATTTCTTTTGGCACTGGAATCACTAAAGGGTTGTTTCACGGAGTATCCTTGTTATTTGGGGGTCTAGAAGACGCTGTCCACGCTCTCGTATCGAGGAAGGCTCGTAGCTGCTCAAACGTCGGAAGTTGATCGACTGACACACTAAGCTCTCACTGCTGTCGTGACACACTGTCGAGCTTCTCCACGGTATGGAAAACCAAAATGGCATCCCAATGTTGAACTGGAACTTCTAGAACTCTTGAGTACACGAACACACTCGGTTGTTACGTCCGAGAGTTTCCCTAAGGCAACAGCTGATTCTGTCTGGATAGAAGGTTGCGACACGAGTCGCTTGATCGTGTCATTCCAAAGAACGTGCCTTTGCTGATATCTATTGTTCAAAATTTCCCACGCTTCTTTGTAATTTGTGTCTGTAATCGTTATAGATTGCAGCAACAATGCAGGTTCACCACGTTTACTAGACTTCAAATATTGAAGTTTCTGTGCAGGGGAAGCAAAGGGTCCCTGTAAATTTATGAACAGGTCTTGACCGGGTTTGTCAGTGACATGAGTTCGAGCTTGAAACATAGCTGGGTGTTTATTTGGCTTGGTGCGCGAACACATTTCGCAATCCCTAACGTATGACTTTACGTCTGATCTCATCCCTTTCCAAAAGAAAGACTGATAAATGCGAGCCAAAGTTTTTGCGGCACCAAAATGTCCTTGCTCGTCATGATAATGAATCAGTATTTTACCGATCATTTTCACAGGTACCCAAACTCGAACCTTAGATGTATTATAAAAATTATAACACCATTAAGCCTTGTTTCCATGATTATGAAAAACTAAATATGCTGACCAAGGCAGTAATTTATTTTATTAAAAACATAAACTAAACGTAACGTTTCAACCTTCTAGCAAGGTCTTCATCAGACTCTGTATCAAGTACAAAGGTAACAAGATACACAAAAAGGGCATTATATATACACAAACATTGCTCCCTTCAGACTATTAGAAAGTTGTTAGGAACTTTCTAGCAGGTGGCTTTCACTTTCCAACTGTACTTTCACCTAAAAGGTTAAACATAATTACTTTCATATAGAATGTGAAGAGATATTCATATAGACTATCTCACGCTCTTTTTCCTTCATTTTTCTCCCTTCTCCTCTGCTCTTTCTCTCTTGTCCTTTCCACACTTCCTAACACCTTCTTCCATTCTTTGTTTAACTTCAGTCCCCCATTCCAGTTCATTATGTCTTCTTCACCTTTCTTCTCTATTTCCTTGGCTTCCTTCCATTTTCTCACTAGCATTCTCTTCTCCATTCCTATCTGCTTAGCCTCATCCCCCTCTATGTCATGTCCTGTTTCTCTCGTCTGGTTAAATATTGCATTTCTCTATCTTCTAAGTCGTACATCACTCCTATGTTGTTTCAACCTGTCTTTCAGCCTTTTTTTTCGTTTCTCCTATGTACACACTCTGACATTCTTTACATTTCAGTAGTGTAATTGGGCCGGTTCAACGCAACACTTTGTAGGTATCTCTTTTTTTTATCAATTGAATATCACTTTTTGACATATTTTGACAATTTTTTGTCGACGTTTTAGCGTTTAGTGATGTTTTTAGTACAATTTCCACTGCAAAACTTTTTTTCCCACTCACACTCGGTAGGTATATCACGATCTTACGTGATACAACTTAACCTATCCTTTTTTCTTACGATTTTTTAATTTTTTTACGATCCTAAGTGATATAACTTAACCTATTATTTTTTTTATTTACGCACCGAACTAACCTACAAGGGACTCTGTTTTTAATATTTCAGTATTTTAAGGTTTTCACAAATTTTATATAACCTAAAATGTGTTGGATGATGATTTTTTTTAGTATGTGGCAATTGTTTTATGAATTTTAAAACTGTTCCGTCACCCTCTTGTTCTTCACGTCGTACGCGAAGGACTTCTCTGTAATCAGGATGACGCTGCACACTGTATCATTGGGCAGCGTGTCGTGGAACTCAGACACGACCTTGATGTTGGTGCGATCGTTGACCACGACCTGCTTCCTCTTCGTCGTGTTGTTGACGAACATGGGTCTGTGGGTTTTGAATTCGCTGGGCGCGTAGTACATGTCGACGTTTCCCTCGGTCACGCGCTTGTAAGAGGTATAAGCTTCGTAAAGTTTGAGGTAATCATCTTTGGTCATGTCGAGGTTGTAATTCTCGCGCGGGAACACTTCGTTCCTACCATTCTTCAGATAAACGTTCTTGATCTTGCAGTCGTCGAATTCGCAAACAGATTTGTCCTAAGTCTTACCGTTTCCAAAATAACCCCACTTCCGGTCGCCATTTTTGATTTCCGAGCATAGGTTCTATTCATATTTTACTTACGTACAGGCGTACGTGATGAATCCGCAAACAGATTTTTCCTAAGTCTTACCGTTTCCAAGATAACCCCACTTCCGGTCGCCATTTTGGATTTCCGAACATAGGTTCTATTCATATTTTTTCTCACGTATAGGTGTGGGGTGTAAGGGGTGATCTTCCACGTAGTATACCCAAATGTCAACCTCACTTCCACGTTAGTGCACCCTGGACTTAAGACTAACGAGGCTCTGGCGACTGGCCTCATGGCCAGTATAATTTTGTTTGTATTGTCCTGTTCTTTTGTCCTTATGTGTGCTGAGTGCCCCTTTACAGCCTCAGCTTTTAACAGAAGTCAGAACATTTTAAATTTTAAATTTTTTAGTTATGCAACGTTAGAGTTGTTATTTGTAGAGGTAAGGGGCTGGCCCCCGTATACTGTGACGGGAGCAAAATAGCCTAAGTGCTGACGCTCCCAAAATTTTAAATTCAAATTCAAATTCAAAACGTATAGGTGTACATGATGAATCCGCAAAAAGATTTCTCCTAAGTCTTACCGTTTCCAAGATAACCCCACTTCCGGTCGCCATTTTGGATTTCCGAGCATAGATTCTATTCATACTTTTTCTCACATATAGGCGTACGTGATGAATCCGCAAACAGATTTTTCCTAAGTCTTACCGTTTCCAAGATAACCCCACTTCCGGTCGCCATTTTGGATTTCCGAACATAGGTTCTATTCATATTTTTTCTCACGTATAGGTGTACATGATGAATCCGCAAAAAGATTTCTCCTAAGTCTTACCGTTTCCAAGATAACCCCACTTCCGGTCGCCATTTTGGATTTCCGAACATAGGTTCTATTCATATTTTTTCTCACGTATAGGTGTACATGATGAATCCGCAAACAGATTTTTCCTAAGTCTTACCGTTTCCAAGATAACCCCACTTCCGGTCGCCATTTTGGATTTCCGAACATAGGTTGTAGTAGGTGGAACCGTACGTTCTGGAGCTACCCTTTGATCTACTTTTTATTTTACGACGTTTTACGCACTAAACTAACCTACAATGAGAGAAAAATGGATAGAAAAAGCTCTGGCATCACTTTTTAAGCTTTGTTTTACCTCCTGCAAATCTTGCTCTTATGCTACCTCGCCTTTTGACCTACTTTTGAAATGACTTACGACATTTTCCTATAAGGCAGCTGTCTCCTCTTAATGTAAGGTCCCTCAGTGTAATCTACCACGTAGTAGTGTCACAAATATGCCTTCTAGGCCAACTCTGATTTCTTGACCAAACGACCACCAAAACCTGAAAAACTCATTTTCTCTCCACGTTCCGCGCCTCATTTATTGCGCTGACGATGTTTCACAGGGTAGAAAAGCAGTGATGAGTGAAATTCACTCTCTCATCCTCTCATCCTTTGAAGGATGAGTGCACCTTATCGTAATTTTCCAAGTCCGGGACCAATGTTTATATATCGTGACCTTTGTAAACCTCTCGGGGGAACGATGTGCCACACGCGCGCGCGTGCCTCTCATTATTTCTGTATTGTGACGCAAGCAAACAAACAAAATAATAATTGTTATATAACCTCGCCAGTTAGAGTTTCCCCAATCTAGTAAAGTGGATTGGTTGAAATCTCCAAGGCGTATTTTGCATTTTTTTTTTCAAATATGAACACGTTAAAACTGATCTGTCTCGGATTTTTGAGTTTTGTATTCGCCCTGAGAAAATTCTATCTAAAATAACATACCTGAAAATTATATTCACAGTAGATTGATTTTTTTGAGTTTTGTAATCACCTCAAGAAATTCTATATAAAATAACATACCTGAAAATTGTATTCACAGTAGATTGAATTCTTGAGTTTTTGTATTCGCACACAAGAAATTCTATATAAATAACATACCTGAAATTCTATTTACAGTAGATTGAATTTTTTGAGTTTTGTAATCACTCCAAGAAATTCTATATAAAATAACATACCTGAAAATTGTATCGCTATATACTAGACTTTTTGATTTCTGTGATTTTGGAGAAAGCAATGGCATCCACCACCAGTTTCAATCGTAAAAATGATAAAACTGAATGTGTTACTTGTGGGAAGCTAATCTCAAGGAACAATTTATCGGTACACAGGGCAAGATGTAGCGAAACAGGTTCGAGAATTAATCGTTCGTTACCTTCTAAGTCTTGTGCTCGATGCGGAAAGGTGATCAGCATTGCACATTTAAGTAAACACCTCAAAATTTGCAAACCATCGACCGAACAAGGAACATTGAAAAGAAAAATCGATAATTCAGAAACGGAAGCTTCCACTTCCAAGCAAATTAAATTATCTAATGAACGCAAACCAATTAGATCTGTATTCAACGACCAACTCCAGGATTTTTCAATTAAGTCAGAACCAGGCCGTGACATCCTTAGTTTCTTGGATGAAACGAAAACATCTGTTCTAAATATTTTAAAAGATAAACTTGAAAACAACTCTATAAAAGTATACGTTGTTCTGTTTTCTGAATACGAGAAAGTTGATTGCACAACGAGTATTTTTTATCATCGTACAAAAAACCAGACTCTTCATTTGGCGGACGTCGAAAATTTAGACAACTTCTATTATAAAGTTACCAATGAGCTGGTTAGGAAACATGACGATTTCGAGGATAAAGGGTCGGGATGGTCTCTGTGTGGAAGTCCTCACACGTTAACCGTTTACGTGAACCGATTCTCGCCTCTTCGCGCTTCCAGCTACGTTCCTCTTCCACCGAACATTCAACACAAGAGGGCTGTGTTAAATATACAGAACAGCGATAAAAAGTGTTTCCTTTGGTGTATATTGGCTGCACTGCATCCTGTTCATTGGTCAAATCATCCAGAACAGGTTTCTAATTACAAACAATACGAGACCGACTTTCAAAGTGTAATGTCTGACATTGAATACCCGGTGACATTGTCGGATATAACAAAGTTCGAAAATCGTGCAGGAAAACGCATCGCTATTAATGTATATTCCTTCACGTCAGATAAATATCTCGTGCATCCCGTCAGGATAAGCGATATCGACGATGACGATGCTTGTGTAATAAATCTCCTTCTCATTTCCAACGAGGATGTCTATCATTACACGCTAATTCGTTCAATGTCTCGATTACTAGGAAGCCAAACAACCAAGCATGAACATTGCATCGAAGTTTGCCCGAGATGCCTAACCACGTTCGACGATCGTGACCGACGTGATCATCAAAATCTTCATAGTCGTCAAATTGCTATCGAGAAACTTGCCGAACAAAATTTATTGCGGTGACAACAGACCGGCTAGAATGTTGATGCCCGAAACGAACGAAGTCGAAGAATTCAAAATGCACAAGGCATTGTTAGAACATCCCGCAATCATCGTCGCAGATTTCGAGTCTTTCCTGAAACCACTCTCCTACTGCGAACCGGATCCTGAAATTTCCTCCACAACGCCGTACCAGCTTCATCAACCTAATAGTTTCGGCTATGTTGTTGTGCGACGTGATAAAATAAATGAAGCATATATATACCGCGGGCCAAATGTAATCGAACACTTCCTGGAAAAAATGGTGGAGGGGGTTGAGGTAATTGGTAGCGTACTGCTTACATCAAAACCGATGGCACCTTTAACTGAAAATGAACTTCAAAATTACAATTCCACTGAGGTGTGTCCGGTATGTGATCAAAATTTTACTGATGAGAACAAAAAATATTTCACCACGATCATTTCAGCGGAAACTACATAGGTGGAATTTGCAACACGTGCAATCTTAAAATTCAGAAACCTAAATTCATCCCCATATTCTTTCACAACGGAAGCGGATATGATTTTCACCACCTGGTGAGACATCTTGGCTACGATCCGAAACGTATAGGTGTCTTGGCCGAGAATGAAGAACGCTACATTAGTCTCAGCAAGCAAGTGTCGATTCCGGGAACGAAAAATACAATCGAGATGCGCTTCCTGGATTCGTATAGATTTCTCTCTGCAAGTCTGGATGCTTTAGCGAACAAACTCACCGACGATCAATTTAAAATAACTAGAGCTAGTTTTCCCAACGTAGACATAGAACTCGTTAGACGTAAAGGGATTTATCCTTACGAATATGTTAGTGATAATTCTAAATTTAACGACGACGCTCTTCCACTTCCAAGAGAATTTTACAGCAGACTCAGAGAGAAAGGAATCACGGACGAAGAATACCAACACGCGCAACTCATGTGGGAGAAATTAGAATGTAGGACACTCGGAGACTACCACGACGCATACTTAAAATTAGACGTGACGATACTCGCGGATGTTTTTCAAGCGTTCAGGAAAACGGCAACGAATATTTATAAATTAGATCCAGCGTATTTCTACAGTCTACCGGGATTAGCGTGGTCGGCAATGTTATTCCAGACAAAGGTCAAGCTGGAACTGATATCGGACGTTGACATGTTGCTATTTATCGAAAGAGGGATACGAGGTGGAATGGTGCAATGCGTACAGAGACATGCAAAAGCTAATAACGTACACATGAAAGAAGATTACGATTCAAATCGAGCATCGAATTACATCTTCTACGCCGACGTTAATAATCTCTACGGACATGCCATGGTTCAGAAACTTCCTTACGGGGGATTCGAATGGTTAGATCATACTTCGATAGACATTATTCATTTCGACGATAGCGAGTGTGGTTTCTTCGCAGAGGTAGATCTCCAATTCTCCGACCACCTGCACGACACGTTTTCGGATTTGCCTCCGACTCCCGAAATTAAATGTCCACCCGACTCGGTTCAAGACAAGCTTTTGTTAACATTGGACCCTAAACAGAGATACGTCGTCCACTACAAGAATCTCCGTGGAAGGTGAGTTTGTTCTCCACCGTATTCTTGCCCACACCTTTTGCTTTCTTCGTGACGCTACTCTCTGTTCTCATGGCATACATCTTCGAACGCAAACCCGCGAACTCGACAATAATATCACCGTTACATTCATCTTTCAGTTTACCTAGGACTTTTTTGTTACGAGATGGAATTCCAAATCTGTTGGGTTGAGGATACGCAGAAGTATCGAAATACTCAAGCATGGAAGGATTTTTTATGTCTTCGTATAGGTTAGGTGTTTGTATGCTGTAAATAAAGCTGTCGGTGTCCGTGTACAAAAGTGATATTTTATCATTGTAGAAGGGTTTCATCACGTCATAATGAAATTCTAACATGTAAAGTTTCGACAAGTCGAGAACCGTTGCGCCAACGTAAATTGGTTTTCTGAATTTCATCAATTTTATATGTAGATTGAAAAGTGCCAAATTCTCGTAAATTTTTCTCGACTTGAATCTAGGATCGGCTATCCACTTCCGACATTTATTCTTATCGGAAATTAATTTCACGTCTACGTGCTTTCTAACATTGTCCATGGTCTTTCCGTACACCGCATTGTTCATTAATTTAAAGAAGTCCTTGTCTAAATCGGAAGTGGCAGCTGTTCTATGTTGTGTGTTAGTTTCTATGTAAGGTCTTAACCACGTGGAATGTTTAAACTTTAGTATTCTTCTAACATTTACTATCTGAACACCCTTCCCAATCAAAAACCGGAGATTCTTGTAGTGGACGACGTATCTCTGTTTAGGGTCCAATGTTAACAAAAGCTTGTCTTGAACCGAGTTGGGTGGACATTTGATTTCGGGAGTCGGAGGCAAATCCGAAAACGTGTCGTGCAGGTGGTCGGAGAATTGGAGATCTACCTCTGCGAAGAAACCACACTCGCTATCGTCGAAATGAATAATGTCTATCGAAGTGGGATCTAACCATTCGAATCCCCCGTAAGGAAGTTTCTGAACCATGGCATGTCCGTAGAGATTATTAACGTCGGCGTAGAAGATGTAATTCGATGCTCGATTTGAATCGTAATCTTCTTTCATGTGTACGTTATTAGCTTTTGCATGTCTCTGTACGCATTGCACCATTCCACCTCGTATCCCTCTTTCGATAAATAGTAACATGTCAACGTCCGATATCAGTTCCAGCTTGACCTTTGTCTGGAATAACATTGCCGACCACGCTAATCCCGGTAGACTGTAGAAATACGCTGGATCTAATTTATAAATATTCGTTGCCGTTTTCCTGAACGCTTGAAAAACATCCGCGAGTATCGTCACGTCTAATTTTAAGTATGCGTCGTGGTAGTCTCCGAGTGTCCTACATTCTAATTTCTCCCACATGAGTTGCGCGTGTTGGTATTCTTCGTCCGTGATTCCTTTCTCTCTGAGTCTGCTGTAAAATTCTCTTGGAAGTGGAAGAGCGTCGTCGTTAAATTTAGAATTATCACTAACATATTCGTAAGGATAAATCCCTTTACGTCTAACGAGTTCTATGTCTACGTTGGGAAAACTAGCTCTAGTTATTTTAAATTGATCGTCGGTGAGTTTGTTCGCTAAAGCATCCAGACTTGCAGAGAGAAATCTATACGAATCCAGGAAGCGCATCTCGATTGTATTTTTCGTTCCCGGAATCGACACTTGCTTGCTGAGACTAATGTAGCGTTCTTCATTCTCGGCCAAGACACCTATACGTTTCGGATCGTAGCCAAGATGTCTCACCAGGTGGTGAAAATCATATCCGCTTCCGTTGTGAAAGAATATGGGGATGAATTTAGGTTTCTGAATTTTAAGATTGCACGTGTTGCAAATTCCACCTATGTAGTTTCCGCTGAAATGATCGTGGTGAAATATTTTTTTGTTCTCGGGGTGTAAGGGGTGATCTTCCACGTAGTACACCCAAATGTCAACCTCACTTCCACGTTAGTACACCCTGGACTGAAGACTAACGAGGCTCTGGCGACTGGCCCCATGGCCAGTATAATTTTGTTTGTGTTGTCCGATTGTTTTGTCCTTATGTGTGCTGAGTGCCCCTGTACAGCCTCAGCTTTTAACGAAAGTCAGAACATTTTAATATTTTATGATTTTAGTTCTGCAACGATAGAGTTGCTATTTGTAACGATAAGGGGCTGGTCCCCGTATATTGTGACGGGAGCAAAATAGCCTAAGTGCTGACGCTCCAAAAATTTTAAATTCAAATTCAAAATTCAAATTTTTTGTTCTCATCAGTAAAATTTTGATCACATACCGGACACACCTCAGTGGAATTGTAATTTTGAAGTTCATTTTCAGTTAAAGGTGCCATCGGTTTTGATGTAAGCAGTACGCTACCAATTACCTCAACCTCCTCCACCATTTTTTCCAGGAAGTGTTCGATTACATTTGGTCCGCGGTATATATATGCTTCATTTATTTTATCACGTCGCACAACAACATAGCCGAAACTATTAGGTTGATGAAGCTGGTAGGGCGTTGTGGAGGAAATTTCAGGATCCGGTTCGCAGTAGGAGAGTGGTTTCAGGAAAGACTCGAAATCTGCGACGATGATTGCGGGATGTTCTAACAATGCCTTGTGCATTTTGAATTCTTCGACTTCGTTCGTTTCGGGCATCAACATTCTAGCCGGTCTGTTGTCACCGCAATAAATTTTATGTTCGGCAAGTTTCTCGATAGCAATTTGACGACTATGAAGATTTTGATGATCACGTCGGTCACGATCGTCGAACGTGGTTAGGCATCTCGGGCAAACTTCGATGCAATGTTCATGCTTGGTTGTTTGGCTTCCTAGTAATCGAGACATTGAACGAATTAGCGTGTAATGATAGACATCCTCGTTGGAAATGAGAAGGAGATTTATTACACAAGCATCGTCATCGTCGATATTGCTTATCCTGACGGGATGCACGAGATATTTATCTGACGTGAAGGAATATACATTAATAGCGATGCGTTTTCCTGCACGATTTTCGAACTTTGTTATATCCGACAATGTCACCGGGTATTCAATGTCAGACATTACACTTTGAAAGTCGGTCTCGTATTGTTTGTAATTAGAAACCTGTTCTGGATGATTTGACCAATGAACAGGATGCAGTGCAGCCAATATACACCAAAGGAAACACTTTTTATCGCTGTTCTGTATATTTAACACAGCCCTCTTGTGTTGAATGTTCGGTGGAAGAGGAACGTAGCTGGAAGCGCGAAGAGGCGAGAATCGGTTCACGTAAACGGTTAACGTGTGAGGACTTCCACACAGAGACCATCCCGACCCTTTAGCCTCGAAATCGTCATGTTTCCTAACCAGCTCATTGGTAACTTTATAATAGAAGTTGTCTAAATTTTCGACGTCCGCCAAATGAAGAGTCTGGTTTTTTGTACGATGATAAAAAATACTCGTTGTGCCATCAACTTTCTCGTATTCAGAAAACAGAACAACGTATACTTTTATAGAGTTGTTTTCAAGTTTATCTTTTAAAATATTTAGTACAGATGTTTTCGTTTCATCCAAGAAACTAAGGATGTCACGGCCTGGTTCTGACTTAATTGAAAAATCCTGGAGTTGGTCGTTGAATGCAGATCTAATTGGTTTGCGTTCATTAGATAATTTAATTTGCTTGGAAGTGGAAGCTTCCGTTTCTGAATTATCGATTTTTCTTTTCAATGTTCCTTGTTCGGTCGATGGTTTGCAAATTTTGAGGTGAGTAGTTGTATTTGTGGTGGGATAAACTCAAGAAAGTATGAACCCCCCCACAAGCAGATTTGCTATACTTAAAACTATCTTAACATGAGCATATGAGCTTTTTGCTCAAGTGTGAAACCCCCGTATAATCCAAGATTTTTGTGAAAAAGCCCTCATGGATTCCATGAGAAAGTATGACCCCCTCAGATTGATGAGGCTACACTTATAAAAGCTACTTCTGTGAGATTGTTATCCATAAATTTGTTAAAAATATGCCCCTCTTGTGGCCATACTTAAAACTAGGCTATCCACACACATACACATGCATACACACACACACACACACACACACACACACACACACACATACACACACACACACACACACACACACACACACACATACATATTTACTTCTGGTTTAAGTTCAATTGGGCACCAGCTTCAATTTGTTTATCTAATATTAAAACAATGTAGTTCTTCTAGAATTGCTCTGTGACTCTCTCATTTCTTACGTCATAAATATATGATTTTTCACCTATGAGAATGACGTTACATATGGTGTCTTCGGGTAAAGCCTCGTGAAATTCACAGATAATTTTAATGTTTGTCCTGTCATTAACCACAACTTGTTTCCTTTTTGAAGTGTTGATTACAAACATGGGTCTCCGTGCTTTGAATTCATCTGGTGAGTAATACATATCAGTACTGCCAGTAGTGACGCGCTTGAAGGAAGAAAAAGCCTCATATAATTTAAGAAAATCATCCTTGGAAATGTCTAAATTGTAATTTTCTCTAGGAAAAACCTCATTTCTGCCATTTTTAAGATATATGTTCTTGATGTTGCAGTTATCAAATCTACTTGAATTTTTTTCCTGATTATTGTGTCTCCCAGTCTGAAACAGTACCACCACAAAATCGGGCATGTCAAATTGAATACTGGAGAATGAATTTGTAGCATCAAACTCATAATAAGTACCAGATGCAACCTTCTGTACACATTGATATGTATAAAATTGCAGAGGAACCTGTGGATTTTTTACTATATCTGCTTTGTATTTAAGAGCGTAACTGGCTTCATATTCAACAACTGGAATTCTTAGCTCCATAGTCTGAATAATGCATTTGCCTGCATCTGGTAAGGTATTGGGCAGAGCTTCTCCTGTAGAGTTTAATGTGCTGTACCTCATCAAAGCATTGTTATCATTGGCAGCTCTTCTAAATGTAATTCTTAAACCACCCTTCCACATAATATCTTTGTAATCCGAGAAGAATCCTGGCAACAGGCGCATGGGGAACAATACTGTGTGATTCTTGGATAATATCTTATCACCAGCCTCAAATCCACCTATTTGGTAGTATGAAGCCTCGGTTTTGGATAATTTTAGAGTGGCCAAAGCTGTGGAGGTAATGCCGGGATAATCTATTCTGTTTATAACAACGCCATGCTTTCTGATCTCAATTTCAGAGAACAGATGCGGCACAAAATTATCAACCAATCTTATATTCGAATTTGCCGGATAATCTGTTCCATCGAGCTTTACGACATCAAATTTGATGTATAGATCTGCTCTGTGGGGGTGTATAAAGCCATCCCCTACATCAAGGTCCACCTCTATCTCTGTGTTGGGTTGATTTAAATTTGCAAATGTCCTCCTGTTTGGAGGGAATGATTGTAGCTCATAACTCTCAATATTTTCCATTGTATGTATTTTTATTTAAATGTTAATCTCTATGATAGCAGTTGTTGTGGCTCCAGCAAAATCAACTAATTCTTCTTTTTCATTAGTGACCATCAATTCAATGTAATCTATTCTGTTATGGCACACGGGAAAATATAATGTTGGGGATGGATTGTAGATGATTGGCTCCATGAATTCGGAATTAGGTTTGAATGTTGCAATGATGCCAGTTTGTTTGTGAGTACCTATGCCATTTGATTTGGTGATCATACCCTCAGCCACATTACAGTGAATATTCAGAGTCTCTATGGCTAAGAATTTGGGTATATTCATAGCAGTGTGTTTGATGGCCGCTTCAAGTTTTGTGTTGTTCTCGAATCCTAATAGCTCTCCTATAGTACCCAGATGCACTGTCTCCGTAGCAGATACAATCTCTACTCTGTGAGTGACAGAATTTTGACTTAAAACTACACCTCTGGGTAAGTGAGCATTTAAAGTGGACAGATTATACTGCCCTGGAGTGATGACAATTTTTTGATCCCCTACTGCAATTGTGTTGTTGTGGTGTGTAATATTAGGTATCAAGTACATGCCGTAAAATGCTCTGAGAGCTATTGTTTTGGGATACACTATGTCATCATGCAATTTGAGTTTCAATATTGAATTTTGGCTGGTGAGATGGAATACCCCCATGATGTTTCAGATACCACAAGGCTTTTTGAAAATTTTCAATTGATGGTTTATTTATTTGAGACATATATCTAAGAACAGATAAACACAAATGTCCACAATTAACATCTTTGAAATTTTGAACACGGGCATTATTGTAATAAAGATTAGCTGATTTTAGATATTTTACTAAATTTTCAGGTGGATCACCTCCAAATGAATCAAACACAAATGCCTCATTTTTTAAATATTTAAGATAACAAATCCAGTGAGTGCCCTGATTTTTGAACTCATCCAAATTAACAATGCCACACTCTTTGTTGAGTGGTTGTTCTGGTAAAGAATCAGACATGTACACACCTCTAAAATTTTTGATGCCCAGTGGCTTGATTAAAGCTTCAATATCTTGGTTTGTAAGCGGCTCTTGTTTTTTTTAAACTTATTCATGGCTCTCTTAACACCTTTGCCTTTTTTCTCCATGGCCAGGTTATGGCGCCTCTGCTCATCTAATTCTGCCTTATTTTTCTTGGCATCTATTACCGTTTTTGCTATGGCAGCTGATCCCCCAGCCAAGCTCCCAACAGCCCCGAGAGCAGCTAAGATGGCAGGGATGGTAAATATGAATCCCCCCACATGTGATTTTCTTCTTGATTGCTGTAATTTTTTTAATTGGGGGGTACTAAGCAACAATTTCATACCATGCCCCTTGGCAAGACAAGAGCTTTTTTTCTTTCGCTGCTTTTTGGTCAAGAGACTGTCAATAGTTTTAAGAGATTTGAGACCTGCATAAGGTATTTGATACATAACACCCTTGGCCTTCATTGTAGGTTTATTATATACATGTTCACAACCCCCACCCCAGTTTTTGTTTGGTGCTCATAGCTATGGTGGTCCCCAATGCTGCTATTTTTTCACTTAAAGAAGCATCTTTGCTTACAAATCTACCAAATGCAGCCTCTTCCAATTTCTTGTCTGCAACATGTCTCTTGTCAAGATCGGTATGTGTGTTGTATGCTATGTCATGGTCTCTACAAGCAGCATCTAAAGGATTAACACCAGGATCACCTCTGTTTAATCTATGATCCAATTTTGTGCCTGGACCACAATACTGATAGCCTGGAATGTGTAGTTCAAATGGCAGCTTGTTTATGATGTCATTAACCAGGCCATGGCCCTCAGAAATATTCCAAAATTTAGGTGGTAGAGTATTAATAATTTTTATGAGATATCCAATGCCCTTAGGGTCATTCACTATAAAATTAGATAATTTGGTGCTTATCATGTCCATAATTCCAACCTTTTCATTGTAAAAATTGTGGTTCCCAGCATTTTCCTCCCCAGCTATCACCAGCAACCTATCTACAAGTTTCCTAACATCATCAACCCACACAAATTCTTTAGGCAGAGTATTGTATTGTTTGATTCCACTGCCAGTCTTAATCTGTGACCATATGGGCTTGATTAAATTGTTGTATTTTGCCCCACTGCTAGACTTGACTCTTTTTTGTGTGGGATCATTGTTCTGGTACAGAGCATCTGATTTTATTAATATTTCTTTGTAATGCTCATAATCTTGATCTGTATAGCTGCCAGGCCTTTTCCTAGTCATCAGTTCCCACAATCCAGGTGTGCCGGGATATTTAACAAAACCACCTTTTTCTCCGAGACGAGATTCTGAATAAACAATCAGATCATCTCCCATAAAAGTTACTCTGAAATTACCGATTCTATGAATAATGCTGCCATCAAGCTCTGTGTCGGCATATAAGCCAAAGACCTCATCTTTGTTGTCTTTAGGTGTGGTTAAATATTTTTGAGCAAGAAGACCCAATTCAATAGGATCCTGACTAGCCTCAATTCTTCTAGGAGCAACAGGACTAGGTGTATGAATGCTGGAAAGTGGGGTAAATGGATAATCTAATATGTTCCTTGCAGCTACAGGTACAAGCTCTGTGAGCAAATTTTGATTCTGCTCTGTAACAGTTTTGATATTCTTACCTAAATTATTAATAGCATCAATGACAGGCTGTTCTGTTTGTTTGTGTTTTTCATAAATTCCACGGTTCTCTGATTTCCATCCCTTAAATCTTTTTACAAGATAATCTCTTAACTTAAGATCATCAATGACTGGTCGTTTCATGGTTGTTTATTTATGTCTCAACGTCTAGAAAATCGTTGATTTTATTTCTGTATTTGCCAGTATTAGGTGTTCTTGTCATATCAATTGTGACAAACCCATAACTGTCCTGGCTCCAGCACTTGCTGCAAAACTTGGAAAAATCATTGTAGCTCAAGTCCCCACCTACATATTCATCGTGTATGTGTTTGAGGTTGGTATGATCTTGATGAAACACACATATAAAATTGCTGTTGTCTCGGATCAGTTGCTTCGGAATTTTAGAAAAAGTCTGTGCCAGGTAGAAGCAATCAATGTTTTTGTGCCGCCCCTGTGTAAAGAAATTTCTAACCTTGTTTTGATTATCCAGTATAACGTCATCAAACACAACAACAGAATTATCGAGACATTCATGAAGTGGCTTCACATCTGGTTCAAAAGTGGCAATATCCAATCCATCATATAGCTTCATCAGCTGCTGATATTTTAATTGTTCCAAGCTCTTAGAGAAGATATACAAGTGCCTGTTTTTCCAGTCTAACCAGTTGGGTGCCAATAAAAAATTATCAACCATTAGTGTAGTTTTACCACAAGCAGATGGCCCAACAATAAGACACCTAATATTGTCAGGCAGCAAGTTGCCATTTCTCTTATTCTGCTGTTCAGGTTCTGGCAGCCTTTTTATAACATCCCAGGTGCTCATATTATCACTTTGTCTGCATCGATCCAGCTGTTTTCCGGATGACCCAGCCATTTGACAAATAACTTGTTGCCTTTTCTGCGGATGATTTTTTCTATGAGATATGTGTCAGGCTGTTTAGTTTTGCTGAGTTCTTGTTCATAGAATCGGCCTTTGAGAATTTCTCCTCGGTGATCTTTTATTATATATGTGTTAAGGGTCCCGGGTTTAACTTGAACCACTGTAAATAATTCGGTGCTCCAGTTTCTCGTAAAGCCTCTTTTGAATAAGTGCTTATATTTGCTGATTCTTACTTGATCGCCCACCCTGTATTTGGCCCTTCTTGTTGTTGGCTGGTATCTAGGATAATAAACAGTCCTGATCAATTTTTGCTCATCAGATGAAGTTACTTCAGAGGGTTTCATGTTGATTGTGGAATGGACCGAGTTGTTATATTTATGTAGAAGTTCTGGAAGAATATTAATCCATTTATAATTACCTTGAAGTGTAAATTGTTTATACATAAGATTTTTTAGAGTTCTGTTGAATCTCTCTACAATTGAGGCTTTGAGATCACTGTAACTCGAGTAATGTTTTATTGCCTGGCTTTTAATAAATTGTTGAAACACTGAATTATAAAATTCTTTGCCATTATCTGTTTGCAAATAGCGCGGTGATCTTCCTGAATGATTGATGATTGTCCTGAGGGCTTCTGTAACACATTTTCCAGTCTTGGATTTGAGTGGCACAGCCCAGGCAAATTTTGAAAATGTGTCTATGACAGTGAGTAGATACTTGTAGCCCTTGTTGATTTTGTCTAAGTTTTTCAACTGTCCAGTTGACAACTCAATCAAGTCGCTCTGCCATAAATCATCTATGCCCTTTGTGACTACTGGGAGTCTCTTAAAATTATGTCTGGCTTGTCTGTGTAATTCATCAACAATAATTTGTCTAGACATAATATGTAAACAAGAATATTGCAACTATAGGGTGTTCAGCAGCTGATACTGCAGGATTTTCTAAATATAATTTGTCCCCTATTTGTATTTTAAATTCCAAAGTGCCATCATCTTCAGTATAGGCTGTTTCTAATGTATTGGGATCTGTAAAATCCTCTAACTCTACACTGGTGATTTTTACTTTGTTGTCAGCATTTGTTATTGATAAGGTGGGGTAGTGGTGTGCCTGTGGTTGAAGCCAATATTTGATCTTGATTGGTCTCAGTGTGCCCCCAACAAAAAATTGATAATAAAATTGTGCAGGGGACAGCATATATATTTTGCCACCTGGTGTAAATGGTGAATCATATTCTTTGTTGGGGATGCTGTACAATTCAAGAATTACTGTATGTTTTGGATTCTCGATTATGCCTGTTATTTCTTTTTCTGCTGTAAGCAATCTGCTTGTTACAGATTCAAGGTGCTCATTGATGGTCCTAACAACATCATCATGGCCTGGCTTGATTTTTATGTCCACAACAAGTTTTTTGTATTGTTGCACAATCTCTTGAAGCTGGGTAGCAAAAACAGACAGAGCATTTGCTTGATTGGATTCCATGGTTCCTAGCTGTTGCTTGATATTAGCTACAATTTGTTGCAAATTTTCAAAAACTGCCAATTTTGAATTTTGAGCAGTAAGATCATGGACCTGTCTTCTGATATCCTCAAACAGGGCATGCAATTCATTAATATGTTGATTGGTTGGTAGAGTGGCCACTGTCTGAGTGAGTTGTTTGATCTCTGCTTGGATATTCTTGATATCTTCTGATTTCAATATCCTATTCACTGCCCTCTTTATATTTTTAAGTTCCTGTGATGTAGGCAGATTTGATACTGTATTCTGCAAAAATTCAAGTGCCAATTTTACATTGTTTAATTCAGATGCATCAGCCACATTTTGCATGGCATTTTGGAGCAGGGCTATATCTGCCTGAGAGGGTGTGGATTGTTGTAAAATTTCAAGCTTTGTTTGGATATCATCGATCAAGTGATGAAAATGAGATAGCTCAGATTCGGTGTTGAGGTTTTCAAGCTTTGTGATTTGTTGCTGGACACTGACAAGGGTGTCTACAATTCCAGGCAATCGGGATTCTAGTACATTTGCCAAATCACTTTGCACTGCTGCTATTGTACCTTCAAGATGGGTTATGGAACTTTGAATTTTTCCAAAATCTTCATATGTTTCAAGTTGCACCTTGATGTTTGCAACACTCCGAGTTATTGCATTCAAAGCATCAGAAGATGGCAAATTGTTCATAAAATTTTCAAGTGTCTCAATTTTTTCTTTAACCTCGGCTATGGCATTGTTCAGGGGGTCCAGATTAGGTATCTGGAGTGACTGAATCTGTTCCTTTAGAGTGGAAATGACTAGATCAAAATCTTCCTGTGATTTTATGCTTTTGACAATTGTTTGGAGTTGTGTCTGGACATTATTTATCTGCTCTTCCAATTGTTGTTTCAATTGCTCAGAGTTGGTGGCCTGGGTCTTAAATTTGGCTTGAAGAGCTGCTACAGCTTCTTCCAAACTTTGAAAATTATCTAATGTGGCCAAATCAGTATATTTCTGAAGCAGCACTTTGAGTTCAGAATCAATTTTAAGAAGAGGGTCCATGCATTGTGATTGTAAATTTGTAATTTCTAATTGAAGACTGGCATTGAGTGTGGTCTGTAAAGCTTGTAAATCACTTCTTAATTTCTTGACTCTGACATCAAGCATCAGAATCTCATCACTGTGATCTTCATGTCTTGTATGGCCAAATATATCATTAGGCATTTTGTTTTACTGGTTATTTATTATAGAGTATCTGATTCTTAATTCTATAAAAAAGGGTATAAGCTTGTCATAAGATCCAGGGACCTCAATATATAAGCAGTCACCAGCAGAAACAGTATATACAGTGCCAGAAATCATGTTTGAGTGCTTAATTCTATAAATATTTCTCCCTACTGAAATTTTAACATCACCCTCAGGGGTTGTAATAAATTGCAATTGCCCACCTACAGGTAATTGGTAATGATTTAAATTATTGTTAAATATGTACAATATTTTGCCTGTTTCTTCATCATTATCTGTAAATATGCTGTTCAGATGAATAATTAACAAGCCACTCAGTTTAGACATTACAGATTGTAAATCAGGAGAGGGTTGTGGTGTCGGCAGGTCCATAATAGCCTGTTTTTTGAACCCAAATAAGTTCATGGGCATGTTTGTTTATTTCAAATCATGCTCTGTAATTGGGCATTGTTTCCCACTTTTCAAATCACAATGCCCCCAAGGTAGAGTATGTATGCAACATGATAAAATGCATCTCTTATCATCATGTGGGTCCAGGGCCACTTTTCTTACAATATTGCTAGTCAACAAGTGATCCTCACTCTGAATTCTATTTTCTGATGTTCTAATTGAACTCTGTGATTTGATGCAATTTTTATAATCTTCAAATTGGAGATCTTTGTCAACAGTAACTCTGCCAATGCCCTTGGCTTTTTTGGCAACAGCGCCACTACATGTTTCAAAACTGTACATCTTGGCACTTAACCCAGCAAATTCCACAATAACATCACCAAGTGTCTCATCTTTTAACTTGCCAGGCACCTTTTTGTTGTGGGGTTGAATTCTTGTATGTTCACTGGTATCAAAGTATTGAAACAATTCAGGCTGTGCCATATCTTGATAAACATCTTCTGTTTGAATATCAAGAATAAAACTATCTGTGTCCATGTACAATAATTTTACACGATCCTTATAAAAAGGTTTCAGTACATCATAATACAATGTTAACATATGTAATTTGGACAATTCCAATATCGCAGCCCCTACGTAAATAGGTTTATCAAACTTGATCTTTGTTTTCATCATGTTGAAAAGTGCCATGTGCTCATCATAAATTCTTCTGTAATTGAAGTTGGGCTTTGCAACCAATTTTTTGCTCCGGCTGGGGTCAGTAATTATTTTAACATCGGTATGTTTTCTGACATTTTCAATTGTTTTGCCATATACTGAATTCACCATCAATTTAAACAAGCTCTTATCAAATTGGCTCTTTGCAGATGTTCGAAGCTCTGTGTTTGTATCAATATAAGGTTTCAACCATTCTGAGTGCCTGAACCTTAAGACTTTTCCAACTTTGGTCACTTGAACACCATGTTTCATCAGGAACTGGAGGTTTTTATAATATATGACATAACCCTGTTTCGGCTCCAGAGTCATCATGAGCTTCCTCTGTTTAGAACCAGGTGAGCACTTAACCTCGGGAATTGGGGACAGATCAGAAAATTTGTTGTGCAAATGATCTGGAAATATCTGATCAACCTCTAAGAAGAGGCCATATTCACTGTCATCAAAATTCTGAAGATCTTCAATATTGAAATCTTCAACCCACTCAAGCCCTGCATATGGCAATTTATCCATCATAGCGTGACCATAGAGGTTGTTTGCATCTACATACAGTATATAATTTGATGGCCGTGCTGGATCATAATCAGGCATATGCTTGTTATTTGCTCTGGCATATCTCTGGGAACATTGCACCATCCCTCCTCGTATACATTTCTCCATAAACAGATACATATCTTGATCGTGGATCAGATCCAATGGCTTTTTGGTGTTGAAAAATGTTGCGGCCCATGCTAGGCCCGGGGCACTGAAAAAATACACTGGGTCCAGTCCATAATTTTGCATGGAAGATTTTCTGAATGCTTGCAATATATCAGCTGAGAGGGTGACATCAAGTTTCAAATAAGCCATGTGGTAATCACCAAATGTCTTGCATTTTAAACTGTTCCACATCAATTTGGCATGGTGATAATCTTCATCAGTAATTCCAGATCCTCTGATTTTGCTATAAAATGCTTCTTGTGGTGGCAGGGAACACTCATCAAATTTAGAAAAACCTGTAACATAGTCGTATGGATATACACCCTTCCGCCTAATTAATTTCAGGTCCAGATTTGGAAACAAAGCACGTGTGATTTTGAATTGATCATCAGATAATTGAGTGGCCAGTGTAGCCAGGCTAGCAGGTAAAAATCTGTAAGAATCAAGAAATCTTATGTGAATAGGAACACCATCAACTTTAATTATCTTGCTAATAGATATATATTTCTCATCATTTTCAGCTAAAATATTTAAATTCTGCTTGTCAAACCCCTCGTACCTGATCAGATGATGGAAATCATAATTGGATGCTCCATGGCAAAATATGGGGATAAATCTTGGTCTCTTGATCTGAATATTACAGCTATTACACAGGGCCTGTTTATATCGACCATCTGTATGAGAATGGTGTTTCACCTTGATATTTGTATCTGAAAATTCACAATCACATACCGGGCATTTTTCTGCTTTGTTGAAATCCTCAATCTGTTCCTCTGTTAAAGGCAACATGGGTTTTGATATTAATAAGATGTTAGATGCTATGTCACGGCACTCATTTTCTATTCTATGTGCAAATATTTTGATGGCATCTGGTCCCTTGTATGAATATTCTTTAGTAACAATACCATCCTGTACAACCACATAACAAAAACTGGAAGGTTCATGTTGTTGGTATGGTGTACTTGAAGATTCTTCTGGATCTGGGCTACAGAATGCAATAGGTTTGAGGTTCGATTCGAAATCACAGACAATATATGCTGGGTGTTCCAACAAGGCTTCAAACTTTTTGAATTTGCAATTTTCACTTGGATTGGGCATCACCATATGAACAGGTTTATGGTTCCCACAGTATTTCAGATGCTCAATTAACTTGTTTTTAGCAATTTCTGCATTCTCTTCACAAACACCATTCACCATTTTTCTACCATCAAATTCAGTTAAACATCTTCTGCACAACTTGAATATTTTTTTATATTTGTCTAGTTGTGTTCTCACTAAAGCTTCAAGATTATGTATCAGAGTGTAATGATATGTACCATCCTTTTCAATTAAGAGCAGATCAATCGGAATTGCAGATTCATCATCAAGTGTACTAATTCTGAGAGGATCTATCAAGCAATTGCCAGTGGAACAAGTAAATATATTAATAGATAATTGTTTGCCATTGATGTGCCTGGCCCTTTTTTCAAATTTATCAATATTCTGAACTGACATTGGATATTCCAAACCCTCCATTACATCGTCAAAAAGATGTTCATCCTGTTTGTAATAACTTATTCTCTCAGGATTCCTTGAAACTGGAAACAAAGCAGCTAATATACACCATAAAAAGCATTTCTGGTCGGTATTTTCTATATTAACCACGGCTCTTTTGTTTTTGATATTAGCAGGCAATGGCAGATATGTAGATCCTTGTAATGGGCTGAATTCAGAAATATTAACATATAACTTGTGTGATGAACCGCATAGGCTCCATCCGGACTCTTTTGCCGCAAATTCAGAGTGTTTGATATTCAATTGATTTATCAAGCTGCTTATTATTGTGTCAGAATTTGTATTTGAGTATACAGGTACAGTTTCTGTTAAGTGGGGATGTGTAAATTTTGTGCCATTTGGTTTCTTATATTGTACAAACAATTTGAGAGAGAGCTTATAAGAGCCATTTTGTGCATTAAGAATTGCCTGCAGATCAGAATTTATACTGTTCAAGAAATTCTCAATGCCACATCTTGGCTCTGATACAAACCGGTGATCCCTTAATTGGCCGTTAAAACTGCTACGGATAGGTTCATGGCGTGGCTGCTTTGCTGCTCTGGCATTAACAGGTGCTTCATGCCTTCTTTTCAGTGCTTGTGAGGGCAATGTTGATGACTGTGCAGAGCAAGTATTTTTATGTATATATGTGAAGTATTGCATGTTATATTTTCTATTGCATTTGGGGCAAATTTTTGTGGGAGTTCTGCTTTTGTCTGGATTACAAATTTTTTGATGCTTGGCCCAATTGGGGCTGGATATATTCTTATTGCATTGATTACAATGTTTTTGATTTGGCATTTTTGTTGTTGTTTATTATATACAATTTCCTGGGTTTCAATTCAAAACTTTATACTGAATAAAAAATATCAGTTGGGGTTCAGCACTGTACTTTGTGTGTGTGTATGTATATATGTGTGTATACACTTAATATTTTTGGTTTTGGTATTTATATACAATTTCTTGGGTTTTAAATCTAATCTCTATGCTGGATCAGTTGGGTTCAGCACTGTGCTTTGTATGTGTGTATGTATATATGACATTACTTGGGTTATTCCGCCAAATTATATGCTTCAAGTCTCCAATCCAGCAATGGTGAAGAATCTGCACTGTGCCCTGGCTTTTATAGTTTTACAGAGCCAATAGAAACACTGTAGGGGTACATTCAGAAACATGAGCTATTCTCTAACATTTTTGCCGAAGTACTTTCTTCTGAATGAACCTCCCGTTTTTCTGCTGAGCATACATGCAATCCGTACCGCAGCGCCTCCACGCTTAGGGGAGCGGAATTGTCTGGAACTAATCGATGCAATCCATACCGCAGCGCCATTGCCTCCCGGCGCGGCGGTGGACAACTCTGGAACTAATCGGTCAGAATAAAACTGCCGGAGCTCGCTCTAATAAGACTCAATGCGGGCAAATAGAACTGTGCACCGTGCGGAAAGTATCGATCCCACCGCTTTGGGGCCGTCATGCGCACATATTGTTCAAGTATTGATCTTATACTTTCTCGGGGCTTGATTTTATATATGAACAGATTACAACAAAGAAACTGAATGTAACAAATGCAAAATATCCCAGTTTCTATTCAATCCATTTATCTGAATTGAAGAAACCAACAATTCACATATCCCCATACCGCCGTATGCTTGTCCTATTATTTTACTAATAGGCAATGTTCTTGAAGAGTCCTAATAGGCAATGTTCTCAAAGAGGCCTAATAGAACAAGATACTGCGGTATGAGAAAATATGTGAATTAAAGATATTTTAGTAATATACGACGTCTAAGAAAGGAATATTCAGCTCCAAAGTACTTTGTTTATTGCTTGCTACCATTTCCCTATTACTGGCAAAAGAAGTTAAAAATATTGACATAATGAAAAAAAATGGACTTGTTCCCAAGTATTCACCGAGTTCAGGCATTTGCACATAGATGGGTCTGTTGTCACAGAGCAATTCTAGAAGAACTACATTGTTTTAATATTAGATAAACAAATTGAAGCTGGTGCCCAATTGAACTTAAACCAGAAGTAAATATGTATGTGTGTGTGTGTGTGTGTGTGTGTGTGTGTGTATGTGTGTGTGTGTGTGTGTGTGTGTGTGTGTGTGTGTGTATGCATGTGTATGTGTGTGGATAGCCTAGTTTTAAGTATGGCCACAAGAGGGGCATATTTTTAACAAATTTATGGATAACAATCTCACAGAAGTAGCTTTTATAAGTGTAGCCTCATCAATCTGAGGGGGTCATACTTTCTCATGGAATCCATGAGGGCTTTTTCACAAAAATCTTGGATTATACGGGGTTTCACACTTGAGCAAAAAGCTCATATGCTCATGTTAAGATAGTTTTAAGTATAGCAAATCTGCTTGTGGGGGGGTTCATACTTTCTTGAGTTTATCCCACCACAAATACAACTACTGAGGTGTTTACTTAAATGTGCAATGCTGATCACCTTTCCGCATCGAGCACAAGACTTAGAAGGTAACGAACGATTAATTCTCGAACCTGTTTCGCTACATCTTGCCCTGTGTACCGATAAATTGTTCCTTGAGATTAGCTTCCCACAAGTAACACATTCAGTTTTATCATTTTTACGATTGAAACTGGTGGTGGATGCCATTGCTTTCTCCAAAATCACAGAAATCAAAAAGTCTAGTATATAGCGATACAATTTTCAGGTATGTTATTTTATATAGAATTTCTTGGAGTGATTACAAAACTCAAAAAATTCAATCTACTGTAAATAGAATTTCAGGTATGTTATTTATATAGAATTTCTTGTGTGCGAATACAAAAACTCAAGAATTCAATCTACTGTGAATACAATTTTCAGGTATGTTATTTTATATAGAATTTCTTGAGGTGATTACAAAACTCAAAAAAATCAATCTACTGTGAATATAATTTTCAGGTATGTTATTTTAGATAGAATTTTCTCAGGGCGAATACAAAACTGAAAAATCCGAGACAGTTCAGTTTTAACGTGTTCATATTTGAAAAAAAAAATGCAAAATACGCCTTGGAGATTTCAACCAATCCACTTTACTAGATTAGGGAAACTCTAACTGGCGAGGTTATATAACAATTATTATTTTGTTTGTTTGCTTGCGTCACAATACAGAAATAATGAGAGGCACGCGCGCGCGTGTGGCACATAGTTCCCCCGAGAGGTTTACAAAGGTCACGATATATAAACATTGGTCCCGGACTTGGAAAATTACGATAAGGTGCACTCATCCTTCAAAGGATGAGAGGATGAGAGAGTAAATTTCACTCATCACTGCTTTTCTACGCTGTGAAACATCGTCAGCGCAATAAATGAGGCGCGGAACGTGGAGAGAAAATGAGTTTTTCAGGTTTTGGTGGTCGTTTGGTCAAGAAATCAGAGTTGGGGTGTAAGGGGTGACCTTCCACGTAGGCGCCCAAGAGTCAACCTCACTTCCACGTAGTGCACCCTGGACTAAAGACTAACGAGGCTCTGGCGACTGGCACTATGGCCAGTATACTTTTGTGTGTTGTCCTGTTGTTGTCCTTGTGTGTGCTGAGTGCCCTTTACGGCCTCAGCTTTTAACAGAAGTCAGAACATTTTATCATTTTTATATGCAACGCTAGAGTTGTTATTTGTTATGATAATGGGCTGGCCCCCGTGTAATGTGACGGGAGCAAAATAGCCTAAGTGCTGACGCTCCCAAACTTTTAAATTCAAAATCAAATCAAAAGAAATCAGAGTTGGCCTAGAAGGCATATTTGTGACAATACTACGTGGTAGATTACACTGAGGGACCTTACATTAAGAGGAGACAGCTGCCTTATAGGAAAATGTCGTAAGTCATTTCAAAAGTAGGTCAAAAGGCGAGGTAGCATAAGAGCAAGATTTGCAGGAGGTAAAAAAAAGCTTAAAAAGTGATGCCAGAGCTTTTTCTATCCATTTTTCTCTCATTGTAGGTTAGTTTAGTGCGTAAAACGTCGTAAAATAAAAAGTAGGTCAAAGGGTAGCTCCAGAACGTACGGTTCCACCTACTACAACCTATGTTCGGAAATCCAAAATGGCGACCGGAAGTGAGGTTATCTTGGAAACGGTAAGACTTAGGAAAAATCTGTTTGCGGATTCGTCATGTACACCTATACGTGAGAAAAAGTATGAATAGAACTTATGTTCGGAAATCCAAAATGGCGACCGGAAGTGGGGTTATCTTGGAAACGGTAAGACTTAGGAAAAATCTGTTTGCGGATTCATCATGTACACCTATACGTGAGAAAAAATATGAATAGAACCTATGTTCGGAAATCCAAAATGGCGACCGGAAGTGGGGTTATCTTGGAAACGGTAAGACTTAGGAGAAATCTTTTCGCGGATTCATCATGTACACCTATACGTGAGAAAAAATATGAATAGAACCTATGTTCGGAAATCCAAAATGGCGACCGGAAGTGGGGTTATCTTGGAAACGGTAAGACTTAGGAAAAATCTGTTTGCGGATTCATCACGTACGCCTATATGTGAGAAAAAGTATGAATAGAACCTATGCTCGGAAATCCAAAATGGCGACCGGAAGTGGGGTTATCTTGGAAACGGTAAGACTTAGGAGAAATCTTTTTGCGGATTCATCATGTACACCTATACGTGAGAAAAAATATGAATAGAACCTATGTTCGGAAATCCAAAATGGCGACCGGAAGTGGGGTTATCTTGGAAACGGTAAGACTTAGGAAAAATCTGTTTGCAGATTCATCACGTACGCCTGTACGTAAGTAAAATATGAATAGAACCTATGCTCGGAAATCCAAAATGGCGACCGGAAGTGGGGTTATCTTGGAAACGGTAAGACTTAGGACAAATCTGTTTGCGAATTCGACGACTGCAAGATCAAGAACGTTTATCTGAAGAATGGTAGGAACGAAGTGTTCCCGCGCGAGAATTACAACCTCGACATGACCAAAGATGATTACCTCAAACTTTACGAAGCTTATACCTCTTACAAGCGCGTGACCGAGGGAAACGTCGACATGTACTACGCGCCCAGCGAATTCAAAACCCACAGACCCATGTTCGTCATCAACACGACGAAGAGGAAGCAGGTCGTGGTCAACGATCGCACCAACATCAAGGTCGTGTGTGAGTTCCACGACACGCTGCCCAATGATACCGTGTGCAGCGTCATCCTGATTACAGAGAAGTCCTTCGCGTACGACGTGAAGAACAAGAGGGTGACGGAACAGTTTTAAAATTCATAAAAAAATTGCCACATACTAAAAAAAAAATCATCATCCAACACATTTTAGGTTATATAAAATTTGTGAAAACCTTAAAATACTGAAATATTAAAAACAAACAGAGTCCCTTGTAGGTTAGTTCGGTGCGTAAATAAAAAAAATAATAGGTTAAGTTATATCACTTAGGATCGTAAAAAAATTAAAAAATCGTAAGAAAAAAGGATAGGTTAAGTTGTATCACGTAAGATCGTGATATACCTACCAAGTGTGAGTGGGAAAAAAAGTTTTGCAGTGAAAATTGTACTAAAAACATCACTAAACGCTAAAACGTCGACAAAAAATTGTCAAAATATGTCAAAAAGTGATATTCAATTGATAAAAAAAGAGATACCTTCAAAGTGTTGCGTTGAACCGGCCCAATTACACTACTCATTTCACTTCGTAGATAATCCCTTCCTCTTCCTGTTCTCCTTTTTCTTGCTTGCATTCTTCGCTATTCTTAAGATGCTTCTCCCTCCCTTCCTGTAAGTTTTAATTCCCGCTTTCCTAAGCACTTTGCATATCTTTTCTGTGGTCTTCCCCATACTCCTTATTCCAAACCTTTTGTCTTTTTCTTTCTCTTCCAATTCTCCCCTTCCTCTTTTCTTCCTTCTTCTGTTTATGTCCAGTCTATCCTGCTTTTCATAGCCATTCTTTTCCAGCTGTTTCCACAGGATATTTATTTTGCCTTCTTTTTCACATTCTTTCATGCATATTTTCTTGATTCTGTTGAATCCCACACATATTTACTTCCGGTCCATTTCCGGTCTATTTGCGGCTTCCGGTTTACCCACTTCCGGCCCACTTGTGGCCTACTTCTGGTTTATTTCTATTGCATCATGTTGTGCAACAAATTATTACCCAATATTATGCAACAAATTATAAGGCAAAAGCTCTTGCATCATGTTGTGCAACAAATTATAAGGCAAAAGCTCTTGCATCATGTTGTGCAACAAATTATTACCCAATATTATGCAACAAATTATGATGCAAAAGCTCTTGCATCATGTTGTGCAACAAATTATTACCCAATATTATGCAACAAATTATGATGCAAGAGCTTTTGCATTACATATCAGTTAGTATTGTGAGAGTGGCTCAATAGAACAGATGTGTTGTTGCAGTGCTCCTCTTATTTTTTTTAAAAAAAACCAAAAATATAACATATTTGTATAAATTGAATTATAGGTTTGTTTGATTTAATATACAGAATTTTCTAATATATTGAACAAAGGGTTTATATCTGCCCCAGTTTGTTATACATTATACATGGTATTAGGTCATTGCCTTTCTAGGACATGCCTGTGTAGACATGCATTTGTGCTAGGGCAGTGCTTCTGTAGAACTGTAAATATTCACTATAGGAGAGCTGTTAGGCTTTGAGAACAACACAAAACTTGAACCAGCCATCAAATACACTGCTATTAATATACCCAAATTCTTAGCCATAGAAACTCTAAATATTCACTGTAATGTGGCCGAGGGTATGATCACCAAATCAAATGGCATAGGCTCTCACAAACAAACTGGCATCATTGCAACATTCAAACCTAACTCTGAAATTATGGAGCCCATCATCTACACTCCATCACCAACATTATATTTTCCTGTGTGCCATAATAGAATAGATTACATTGAGTTGATGGTCACTAATGAAAAAGAAGAATTAGTTGATTTTGCTGGAGCCACAACAACTGCTATCATAGAGATTAATATTTAAATAAAAATACATACAAAAAAATGGAAAATATTGAGAGTTATGAGCTACAATCATTCCCCCCAAACAGGAGGACCTTTGCAAATTTAAATCAACCCAACACAGAGATTGAGGTTGATCTTGATGTAGGGGATGGCTTTATACACCCCCACAGAGCAGATCTATACATCAAATTTGATGTTGTAAAGCTCGATGGTACAGATTATCCGGCAAATTCAAATATAAGATTGGTGGACAATTTTGTGCCACATCTGTTCTCTGAAATTGAGATCAGAAAACATGGTGTTGTTATAAACAGAGTTGATTACCCCGGCATTACCTCTACAGCTTTGGCCACACTAAAATTATCCAAAATGGAGGCTTCTTACTACAAAATAGGTGGATAAGAAGCTGGTGATAAAATTATATCTAAAAGCCACACTGTGCTGTTCCCCATGCGCCTGTTGCCAGGATTCTTCTCGGATTACAAAGATATTATGTGGAAGGGTGGTTTAAGAATCACATTTAGAAGAGCTGCCAATGATAATAATGCTTTGATGAGGTACAGTTTATTAAATTCTACTTGGGAAGCTCTGCCTAGTACCCTACCTGATGGGGGCAAATGTCTTATTCAGACTATGGAGCTAAGAATTCCAGTAGTTGAATATGAAGCCAGTTATGCTCTTAAATACAAAGCAGATATCCTAAAAAATCCACAAGTGCTTTTACAATTTTATACATATCAATGTGTGCAGAAGCCTGCCACTGGTAGCTATTATGAGTTTGATGCTACAAATTCATGCTCCAGTATACAATATGACATGCCAGATTTTGTGGTGGTACTGTTTCAGACTGGAAGACACAATTATCAGGAAAAAAATTCAAGTAAATTTGATAACTGTAACATCAAAAACATATATCTTAAAAATGGCAGAAATGAGGTGTTTCCTAGAGAAAATTATAATTTAGACATGTCCAAGGATGATTTTCTGAAATTATATGAGGCATTTACAGCATACAAAAGGGTCACTACTGGCAATACCGACATGTATTACACACCAGATGAATTCAAAGCACAGAGACCCATGTTTGTCATCAACACCTCAAAAAGGAAACAAGTTGTGGTTAATGACAGGACAAACATTAAAATTATCTGTGAATTCCACGATACACTCCCTGATGACACTATATCTAGTGTTATTCTTATAGGTGAAAAATCATATATTTATGATGTAAGAAATGAGAGAGTTCACAGAGCAATTGTAGAAGGCCTCTGCATATTACATTGTCTTAGTATTAGATATATGAGTTGAGCCTGGTGTCCAAATGAACTTAAACCGGAAGTGGACCGGAAATAGACCGGAAGTAAATATGTGTGGGTGTGGGTGGCTCTTTGGCTTAGTTTTAAGTGTAGCAAAAACAATATCAAGAGGGCCATACTTTTAACAAGGTTATGGACAACAATCTCACAGATGTAGCTTTTGTAAGTGTAGGCAAATCAATCTGAGGGGGCTCATCATTTCACGGGAAATTCCCGAGGGCATTTTTACAGAAATCTTGGGTTAGACAGAGTACCACACTTGAGTAATAAGCTCATATGCACATCTTGAGCTAGTTTTAAGTGTAGCCAAATCTGCCTGAGGGGGATCATCATTTCTCGGGTTTATATTATAGTATTTTACACTACTTTTTCATAATTATGAAAATCTTTAATGCACAATATCTCATCCTTTAAGCAATATGTTTGATTCCATGTTCTCGAACGAGTGTCCCTTTTGTCCACGTCTCCTCTCAAATGATTGATTATTTCATTAAGTGCGATATCCTCCGACTGGGCTTTGATTAAAATTTTTGATGAGAAAGTATGCTGATCTACTTTCGTGAAAGTGGCAAGGTTAACTAAATAATGAAAGACATCAGCATCTGGGAAATTTCGACTGAGTAAATCCGCAAGCACATTCTCAGAACCTTTACAATACACCACTTGAAATGTATACTGCTGAATTTGCAGAAACCATCGAGTCAATCTGGCATTCCAGGTGTATGCGGATTCCAGCCATGTCAGAGATTTGTGATCAGTGACAATTATGAATCTTCTGCCCTTTAGATATGTAGCGAATTTGTTGACTGTATACAGAATTGCCAGTAGCTCAATTTCGGTAGAAGTATACGCCTTTTCATAGGACTTAAGTAATCGGCTTACAAATCCTAGAGGCTTCATATATTCACCGTTTACCTGATAACAATATCCGCCAATGCCTATTAATGATGCACCAGTCTGAATGTAAAACGTCTGCTCAAAATCCGGGTAATTTAATACAACTTCCTGGGCAACTAAAGCTTTCAGTTTCTCAAAGGACCTTTCGGCCTCATGTGTCCATTTCCACTTTGTCTTCTGCTTGAGTAAGTCATAAAGAGGACATGCCACGGAAGCAAAATTCCGGACATATTTGGAAAGCCAATTGAAACAACGTAATATTCTTTGCAATTGTTTCAAATTACTCGGTCTCACCAAATTGAGAATACTTTCAACATAACTCGGGTCCTTTCTATAACCTTCAGTGCTAATCAAGTGTCCCAGGAACTTCAATTCACTTACAACGAACCTACATTTACTCAGCTTCAAAGTGAAACCAGTCTTTCTCAACCTGGAAAGGACCATGTCAACGTGTTCTATGTGTCACTCAAAATCTTGTGACTTGATGATAATATCATCGACATAAATCACCACAAAGTCTGAATAAGAACCTAATACTCTATTCATGACATCGACAAAAACTGCCGTTCCATTCACCGATCCAAATACCACCCGTCGAAGTTGATATAACACGCCTTCAAACGAAAAGGCCGTGTTTTTCCGGCTATCTAGATGTAACGAAACTTGCCAGTAAGCGTTTCCAAGATCAAGTGAAGTCAAATTCTTACAATTTTGAAAGGAGGACAACAATTCCTCAATCTTTAACGGAGCTAATTGTTTCAACCATACATGTTGGTTCAATTTTTTCAAGTCGACACATAATCTTATGTCTCCATTGGGTTTTGGGAGTACTAGGAGGGGAGAATGATCCGAGAATTCTGGCAATTCAATGATATCCCACTAGAGCATCAGCTGGATTTGATTCCTGACCTTCTCCCGATAAGCTAGAGGTATTGGATAATTTCTAGTCACGACCGGTTGGTTGGAGTCCAACTCCATTTTATGCTCGTATTCCTTACAAAGACCTGGTTTTTCTGAAAATATGGGTTCGAAAGATTTTAACACCTCCAGAAAAAGTTGACGTTTTTGTTCACTTAAACACTGGTAGCGTTCTATCTTAAACTCAAAATTCACACTCTCCTCTCCATGGGACAGCGATTCTAGACAAACTTCTCCTACCTCTAACCCTAGATCCATGCCACCAAGTTCCTGAAGTGGAACGAAGCGCTGAAAAATTCTTCCATTGGGTGTATTATAGAAGAAAGCATTCTGATCAAAGTTCAATTCTCCCTGAACCCCATATATTACATCAAATCCTAAAATTGTATCTACATTCAATTTCTTTACAACTACAAACTGCACATAAAGGCTACACCCCTTAAGGTTAATCAACATTTGAGCAAGACCTTCTGTCGTCTTAGATTTGGAACTGGAGTAGTCTACTAGTTTTATGTTTTTTGCGGACTCCAATGTGGGCCTTGAAATTAAAGATGATCTTCCAAACATCGAACGACATAATTGAGACCTCAGCTCTACTATCGCACAAAGCTGCAAATTGCTGATCAAGTATGGTGACCTTTACCATGGCAGAAGCCCTTTTACAAAATTTTACATTTATCGGTGCAAAAATCTCATTTGAACTAACTTCATCATTTTCACTACATCATCCATATGTACAAAAAACACAGCAGGGTTGTTCAATTTCCTCTCACCCGCTGCTTGTTGGTGAGAGTACCCGAGTAGTTTCCCGAACCGTCGCGATTTTCGACCCCGTTCGAGCTATAAACACTTGAGTCTACTTTGTCATTATTCCTAGTCTGAAAATTATAATTCGATTCATTTTTACCAACTGACTTAAAGACTTCCAGTCGTCTCAACTGACTTAACACCTGGATCATACCTTTGCGATTCCAGTGAATCCTATCTATTTTTTATTAGCTGGATTGCCTAAAAATTCCTCAAATAAATCTGTCCTGATATTCCCTTTGTAATCAAAGAACACATGAGATATATCATAGACCTTCACCGTTCCCCAATTATGAAACGAAAGAATGTGTTTATTTACCTGCTCCCATCTCTCCCTAACATACGTCGACTTATCTAACATAGTTCTTGGTATAGGAGGTAGTGTGAGCCAATGTATTTCTTTGGTTCTAACAGACAGCAAACTTAATGTCTCAGTTAGGTCGCGTTTAATTTGTGTATTGACATGTATTTCATGATATCATTAGTACCTATCAACACTACTACGGAATCAGCTACCTTTGAACACGATCCAAGTCTTTGATTCAAGTGCTCGCTCGTTTGTCCACTTACAGCCATACCAATCCTTCTCACTCCCCCTTCATACTTCGCCCAGTATCCCCCAAATTTTTCAGCCAATCTGATTATCATACTGTCACCAATCAGCTGCTTTTCTTCCAGAAGTGGCTGATGTGTACCATCCCCATTATCACAACCCTCAGGTCTCGTCTTGCCACCTACTGAGACGCTATTCACAGGAGGATTACCACGAAGACAACTCACGCCACCCCCTTCGGCATGAGTCGCATTTCGTTTCACGAAGAAAAACCCTCTGAATTGCTAATTCTGCTTTGCGAACTTCTAAATCGCTTGGGACTCCCGCGTGAATTATTACAACCACTACTTATTTGACTATTCATATCTGTTTTCTCGGGGTGTAAGGGGTGACCTTCCACTTAGTACACCCAAATGTCAACCTCACTTCCACGTCAGTACACCCTGGACTGCAGACTAACGAGGCTCTGGCGACTGGCACTATGGCCAGTATAATTTTGTGTGTGTTGTCCTGTTTTTTGTCCTTATGTGTGCTGAGTGCCCATTTACAGCCTCAGCTTTTAACAGAAGTCAGAACATTTTAAGATTTTTAGTTATGCAACGTTCGAGTTGTTATTTGTTATGATAAGGGGCTGGCCCCCATATCATGTGACGGGAGCAAAATAGCCTAAGTGCTGACGCTCCCAAAATTTTAACTTCAAATCAAATCAAAATATCTGTTTTCTCCTGAGTCAACGACTTATCCACAACATCTGGAGAGACGAAGACTTTACTAATCCCCCCTTAAATGTTTTGGACTTGGGACTGGGCGTTGGATCATTCTTAACCATTACTTCCCTCAAGGATTCATAATTTTCTATTACATGTATTGCATCTGAAAATGTACTAACGTCCAGCATGACGAAATGCTCTTTCAACGTATACGGCAACAGTATGCCAAGTTGAGCAATGATGTGTGACTCTTCAGCCTTTGGCTGTATTGACCGTAGAAGTTTGAAGTTTTTTGAAAAGAAGTTTAATACAGATTCATTCGAAGATTTTACATATTGGGTGTTGAGTATTTTAGCCAAACACGAACTTCTCCATCGGGAGCTTTCATAATGCGCTAAAAACTCTTTTTTGAAATATGAATATGAAGTCAGATTTAACTTTTGCTCATTATACCACAATTTGGCACTATCAGTTAACAACTTAGGTACGTATTTTAGATTCAACAGTTCAGATATCCCATATAACTCAAGAAGTTCCTCTACATTCTCCATGAACTCTGTAGGAGTTACGTCTGTAATTAAACCGTTAAATTTAGGGAACTTTAGTAAATCTTGAGGATTAATACTATGCGACTGAGTAGCCGTGGCTAAGTGCCCTTTCTCACCCCCCAGATGCACGTTCACCCCATCCGTCCCTTTTCTTTGATCTAAATTTTTCGTTTCTGAATACTTCAATTTAGTTTTTCGATGCTTAGTTTTTAGAAAGCTTCTTTTGCTCCGTACGGTTCCCTCTTCACTAGAGAATTCTACGGTGCTCACACCGATCCCATTCGATCCCAAATTCCTACTATTATCTAAAATAATATCCGGACCTGAACCGTGAGTGGAAGTAGTTTTATCCACTTTGTATCCCTTACTCCACTTCACCTGATTTTGCAAGTATTTAGCGTTTTGGTCCTTCAACCTTTCCTTACCCTGCAATGGTTCATCAATTCTAACTAATCTTTCCTCCAAACTAACTATTGCTCCCGCAATGGTGGTCATAGAGGCCTCCAAAGACTTTAGGGTTAATAAGACCTTAGAGTCGACAGTATTTACTTCTTCACTATTCACTTGAGACAAACCCACATTTTCGTTCATATCCGGTGAAGAATTTTCTTTCTTTAACTTACACGACTCACTCCCAGTAACTTTGGAAGAGGTACATGACTCTATGGCAACCGATACCCCGGCATCCCAATTGGCATTCATACACTCTTTTATTTTTCCCGGCAACCGTTCTATCAACTGATCCCTATGATTCATCTTTAAATCTTCCATTGCCATTTGAACTCCCTGTATTTCACTATCTAATTTCTGGGGTGTAAGGGGTGACCTTCCACGTAGTACACCCAAATGTCAACCTCACTTCCACGTTAGTACACCCTGGACTGAAGACTAACGAGGCTCTGGCGACTGGCCTTATGACCAGTATAATTTTGTATTGTCCTGTTCTTTTGTCCTTATGTGTGCTGAGTGTTCTTTGCAGCCTCAGCTTTTAACAAGTCAGAACATTTTAATATTTTATGATTTTAATTAAGCAACGATAGAGTTGTTATGTGTAAAGATAAGGGGCTGGTCCCCGTATAGTGTGACGGGTGCAAAATAGCCTTAGTGCTGACGCACCCAAAATTTTAAAATCAAATCAAATCAAATCAAACTATCTAATTTCTCAGACAACAATTCACATTTTCTTTCCATCGCCTCTGCTCAAGACATACACTCAACTGTATACTGTGATAAACTTAGCCGAAGATCCTCCCCCCTTTGCCTGAGTTCAGACATGTCTGATTTCAACTCCAGTTTGAGATCTTGGCAAAGTTTTTCTTGCCTCTCACCATACATTTGAAGTTCAACCCTTACTGATTCATTAGTTTTTTCTAAACTAATTTTCATCTGTTCGTTCCCATCCCTTATAAACATTAGAAGTGACTCCAGTGTCACAGGATCCCCTTCTGTACCCATTTTCACCCACTACTAAAAATTTCAGAAAATGTTTTTTTTTTTCAAAGGTTACAACCGTAGCCACTCAGCCACTGAATCTCATAATCTTCTATGACGAACTAACGGTGGAGGGCTTATCCAAAATTCAATCACGTAATAATGAGCTCCTATCACTCCCACAAACTTTTCCTTATCTTCCCGACTTAAAACCAAACTGACAAACCCAACCCTATACGCCTTGCCTGTAGCATAGGTAGCTATGACTGAAGAGCCACAGTTGAAAATTCTCTAAATCAAAAGTATTAATCGTGGACTTCGTACAACTTGTCAATCAAAACGCGCCCTTGATCCACGTATGTGTAGTACCTTAACTTTTCTTCGATTTAATTGGTAATAACAACAATTAATCTGAATCCCTCGTATCACTTGGAAATGACCCGCATAGATTTCTATTTATTTTAAATGATGACCAGTGTGACCTAGAATTCCCCCCCTCCTGGAAGTGAAGACGGTCATTAGTACACAAATTTCCATATATTTATACACTGAGAAATCATATAGGTGAAAGTGTAACACCACGATTCAGGAATACTCATTTATTGCCCAAGAATAAAAAAAAAACTAATCACTTCTAGGTATACAGGCGTTAATCCACAAATCTACTAATTTTACGTTATTGTTCAAGTAAATGATTCACACAAGAAACTGCCCATGAAACTACAGATTTTCGTGATAATCAACTGCGCTTTTAATACTCAAGCACGTCTGAATAAACACGTAAATGAAGATGGAATTCTATATACAATCACAACTCCAGGATGATCTCCCTTGTCATAGGAGAATTAAACTAAAAAAAATAGACAGATTTCAAAATTAACCCCTAAATGAAAATATGCTTTCAAACAACTTGTTACACTCATAAAAACTGATATCAGCTATGAGAGGTTCCATGATTGATTGATTTAAAAATTGTTTGGGTGCGTCGGCACTTAAGGCCATTTTGCACCCTTCTATGTATACGGGGAAATAGCCCCTTATCTAAAATTCTGACTTAATTCTTAAAAAGGGGTGTAAATAGCCCCTTGGGAAAAAATTAAGTAGTATAATTGATGCTATAACCAGGACGAGAAATGATGAACCCCCCTCAGGCAGATTTGCCTACACTTAAAACTAGCTCAACATGCCTATATGAGCTTTTTGCTCAAGTGTGGTACCCTGTCTAATCCAAGATTTTTGTAAAAATGCCCTCGAGAATTTCCTGTGAAATGATGAGCCCCCTCAGATTGATTTGCCTACACTTACAAAAGCCACATCTGTGAGATTGTTGTCCATAATCCTGTCAAAAATATGCCCCTCTTGATATTTTTTTGGCTACACCTAAAACTAAGCCAAACATACCGTATTAACACACACACACACACACACACACACACACACACACACACACACACACACACATATTTACTTCTGGTTTAAGTTCAATTGGACACCAGGCCCAACTTGCATATCTAGTGCTAAAAAAAATGCAATATGCAGAGGCCTTTTAGAATTGCTCTGTGACTCTCTCATTTCTTACATCATAAACATATGATTTTTCACCTATGAGAATAACACTACATATGGTGTCATCAGGGAGTGTATCGTGGAATTCACAGATAATTTTAATGTTTGTCCTGTCATTAACCACAACTTGTTTCCTTGAGGTTTAGTGTTTAGTGTTGATGACAAACATGGGTCTCTGTGCTTTGAATTCATCTGGTGTGTAATACATGTCGGTATTGCCAGTAGTGACCCTTTTGTATGCTGTAAATGCTTCATATAATTTGAGGAAATCATCCTTGGACATGTCTAAATTATAATTTTCTCTGGGAACACCTCATTTCTGCCATTTTTAAGATATATGTTCTTGATGTTGCAGTTATCAAATTTACTTGAATTTTTTTCCTGATTATTGTTTCGTCCAGTCTGAAACAATACCACCACAAAATCTGGCATGTCATATTGTATACTGGAGAATGAATTTGTAGCATCAAACTCATAATAGGTACCAGTGGCAGGCTTCTGGACACATTGATATGTATAAAATTGTAAAGGAATCTGTGGATTTTTTAGGATATCAGCTTTGTATTTAAGAGCATAAGTGGCTTCATATTCAACAACTGGAATTCTTAGCTCCATAGTCTGAATAATGCATTTGCCTTCATCAGGTAGGGTATTAGGCAGAGCTGCCCCGGTAGAGTTTATTGCACTGTACCTCATCAAAGCATTATTATCATTGGCAGCTCTTCTAAATGTAATTCTTAAACCACCCTTCCACATAATATCTTTGTAATCTGAGAAGAATCCTGGCAACAGGCGCATAGGAAACAATACTGTGTGGCTCTTAGATATAATTTTATCACCAGCCTCAAACCCACCTATTTTGTAGTAAGAAGCCTCGGTTTTGGATAATTTTAGTGTGGCCAAAGCTGTGGAGGTAATGCCGGGATAATCCACTCTGTTTATAACAACACCATGCTTTCTGATCTCAATTTTAGAGAACAGATGCGGCACAAAATTGTCTACCAATCTTATATCTGAATTTGCCGGATAATCTGTTCCATCGAGCTTTACAACATCAAATTTGATGTATAGATCTGCTCTGTGGGGGTGTATAAAGCCATCCCCTAAATCAAGATCAACCTCAATCTCTGTGTTGGGTTGATTTAAATTTGCAAATGTCCTCCTGTTTGGAGGGAATGATTGTAGCTCATAACTCTCAATATTTTCCATTTTTTTTGTATGTATTTTTATTTAAATATTAATCTCTATGATAGCAGTTGTTGTGGCTCCAGCAAAATCAACTAATTCTTCTTTTTCATTAGTAACCATCAACTCAATATTATCTATTCTATTATGGCACACAGGAAAATATAATGTTGGTGATGGGGTGTAGATGATGGGCTCCATAAATTCAGAGTTAGGTTTGAATGTTGCAATGATGCCAGTTTGTTTGTGAGTGCCTATGCCATTTGATTTGGTGATCATACCCTCGGCCACATTACAGTGAATATTTAGAGTTTCTATGGCTAAGAATTTGGGTATATTAATAGCAGTGTATTTGATGGCTGGTTCAAGTTTTGTGTTGTTCTCAAAGCCTAACAGCTCTCCTATAGTGAATATTTACAGTTCTACAGAAGCACTGCCCTAGCACAAATGCATGTCTACACAGGCATGTCCTAGAAAGGCAATGACCTAATACCATGTATAATGTATAACAAACTGGGGCAGATATAAACCCTTTGTTCAATATATTAGAAAATTCTGTATATTAAATCAAACAAACCTATAATTCAATTCACTGTTTCTGTAGCAGACACAATCTCTACTCTGTGAGTGACAGAATTTTGAGTTAATACTATACCTCTTGGTAACTGAGCATTTAAAGTGGAGAGATTATACTGCCCTGGAGTGATGACAATTTTTTGATCCCCTACTGCAATTGTGTTGTTGTGGTGTGTAATATTAGGCATCAAGTACATGCCTTAAAATGCTCTGAGAGCTATTGTTTTGGGATACACTATATCATCATGTAATCTAAGTTTCAATATTGAATTTTGGCTGGTGAGATGGAATACCCCCATGATGTTTTAAATACCACAGGGCTTTTTGAAAATTTTCAATTGATGGTTTATTTATTTGAGACAGATATCTAAGAACAGATAAACACAGATGTCCACAATTAACATCTTTTAAGTTTTGAACACAGGCATTATTGTAATAAAGATTAGCTGATTTTAGATATTTTACTAAATTTTCAGGTGGAACACCTCCAAATGAATCAAACACAAATGCCTCATTTTTTAAATATTTAAGATAACAGATCCAGTGAGTGCCCTGATTTTTGTACTTATCCAAATTAACAATGCCACACTCTTTGTTGAGTGGTTGTTCTGGTAAACAATCAGACATGTACACACCTCTAAAATTTTTGATGCCCAGTGGCTTGATTAAAGCTTCAATATCTTGGTTTGTAAGCGGCTCTTGTTTTTTTTAAACTTATTCATGGCTCTCTTAACACCTTTGCCTTTTTTCTCCATGGCCAGGTTATGGCGCTTTATTTCATCTAATTCTGCTGCCTTATTTTTCTTGGCATCTATTACTGTTTTTGCTATGGCAGCTGATCCCCAGCCAAGCTCCCAACAGCCCCAAGTGCTGCTAAGATGGCCGGGACAGTAAATATGAAGCCACCCACATGTGATTTTTTCTAGATTGCTGTAATTTTTTTTAATTGAGGGGTACTAAGTAATAATTTCATACCATGGCCCTTGGCAAGACAAGAATTTTTTTTCTTGCGCTGCTTTTTGGTTAAAAGACTATCAATAGTTTTAAGAGATTTAAGACCTGCATAAGGTATCTGATACATAACACCCTTGGCCTTCATCCTAGGTTTATTATATACATATTCACAGCCACCACCCCAGTTTTTGTTTGGTGTTCATAGCTATGGTGGTTCCCAATGCTGCTATTCTCTCACTTAAAGAAGCATCTTTGCTTACAAATCTACCAAATGCAGCCTCTTCTAATTTCTTGTCTGCAACATGTCTCTTGTCTAGATCAGAATGTGTGTTGTATGCTATGTCATGGTCTCTACAAGCAGCATCTAGGGGATTAACACCAGGGTCACCTCTGTTTAATCTATGGTCCAATTTTGTACCGGGACCACAATACTGATAGCCTGGAATGTGTAGTTCAAATGGCAGCTTGTTTATGATGTCATTAACCAACCCCCGACCCTCAGAGATATTCCAAAATTTAGGTGGTAGAGTATTAATAATTTTTATAAGATATCCAATGCCCTTAGTGTCATTCACTATAAAATTAGACAATTTGGTGCTTATCATGTCCATAATTCCAACCTTTTCATTGTAAAAATTGTGGTTGCCAGCATTTTCCTCCCCAGCTATCACCAATAACCTATCTACAAGTTTCCTGACATCATCAACCCAGACAAATTCTTTAGGCAGGGTGTTGTATTGTTTGATTCCACGACCAGTCTTGATCTGTGACCATATGGGCTTGATTAAATTGTTGTATTTTGCTCCACTGCTAGACTTGACTCTTTTTTGTGTGGGATCATTGTTCTGGTATAGAGCATCTGATTTTATTAATATTTCTTTGTAATGCTCATAATCTTGATCTGTATAGCTGCCAGGCCTTTTCCTAATCATCAGTTCCCACAATCCAGGTGTGCCGGGATATTTAACAAAACCACCTTTTTCTCCAAGATGAGATTCTGAATATACAATGAGATCATCTCCCATAAATGTTACTCTGAAATTGCCAATTCTATGTATGATGCTACCATCACGCTCTGTGTCAGCATATAAGCCAAAGACCTCATCTTTATTGTCTTTAGGTGTGCTTAAATATTTTTGAGCAAGAAGACCCAATTCAATAGGATCCTGAGTAGCTTCAATTCTTCGAGGAGCAACAGGACTAGGTGTATGAATACTAGAAAGTGGGGTGATTGGATAATCTAATATGTTCCTAGCAGCTACAGGTACAAGCTCTGATCAAATTTTGATTTTGCTCTGTAACAGTTTTGATATTTTTACCTAATTCACTAATAGCATCAATAATAGGCTGTTCTGTTTGCTTGTGTTTTTCATAGATTCCTCGGTTCTCTGATTTCCATCCCTTAAATCTTTTTACAAGATAATCTCTTAATTTAAGATCATCAATCATTGGCCTTTTCATGGTTATTTATATATGTTTCAATGTCTAGAAAATTGTTGATTTTATTTCTGTATTTGCCACTATTGGGTTTTCTTGTCATATCAATTGTGACAAACCCATAGCTGTCCTGGTTCCAGCACCTACTGCAAAACTTGGAAAAATCATTGTAGCTCAAGTCCCCACCTACATATTCATCATGTATGTGTTTGAGGTTGGTATGATCTTGATGAAACACACATATAAAATTGCTGTTGTCTCGGATCAGCTGCTTGGGTATTTTAGAAAAAGTCTGTGCCAGGTAGAAGCAATCAATGTTTTTGTGTCGGCCATGTGTAAAGAAATTTCTAACCTTGTTTTAATTATCCAGTATAATGTCATCAAACACAACAACAGAATTATCGAGACATTAATTGAGTGGCTTAACATTTGGTTCAAAAGTGGCTATATCCAATCCATCATATAGCTTCATCAGCTGCTGATATTTTAATTGTTCCAAGCTCTTAGAGAAGACATACAAGTGCCTGTTTTTCCAGTCTAACCAGTTGGGTGCCAATAAAAAATTATCAATCATTAGTGTAGTTTTACCATAAGCCGATGGCCCAACAATAAGACATCTAATATTATCAGGCAGCAACTTGCCATTTCTCTTAATCTGCTGTTCAGGTTCTGGCAGCCTCTTTATAACATCCCAGGTGTTCATATTATCACTTTGTCTGCATCGATCCAGCTGTGTTCTGGAAGTCCTAGCCATTTGACAAATAACTTGTTGCCTTTTCTGCGGATGATTTTTTCTATGAGATATGTGTCAGGCTGTTTAGTTTTGCTGAGTTCTTCTTCATAAAACCTGCCTTTGAGAATTTCTCCTCGGTGATCTTTTATTATATATGTGTTAAGGGTCCCAGGTTTAACTTGAACCACTGTAAATAATTCAGTGCTCCAGTTTCTTGTAAAGCCTCTTTTGAATAAGTGCTTATATTTGCTGATTCTTACTTGATCACCCACCTTGTATTTGGCTTTTCTTGTTGTTGGCTGGTATCTAGGATAATAAACAGTCCTGATCAATTTTTGCTCATCAGATGAAGTTACTTCAGAGGGTTTCATGTTGATTGTGGAATGGACCGAGTTGTTATATTTATGTAGAAGTTCTGGAAGAATATTAAGCCATTTATAATTACCTTGAAGTGTAAATTGTTTATACATAAGATTTTTTAGGGTTTTGTTGAATCTCTCTACAATTGAGGCTTTGAGATCACTGTAACTCGAGTAATGTTTTATTGACTGGCTTTTAATAAATTGTTGGAATTCAGAATTATAAAATTCTTTGCCATTATCTGTTTGCAAATAGCGCGGTGATCTTCCACTCTGATTGATGATTGTCCTGAAGGCTTCTGTAACACATTTTCCAGTCTTCGATTTGAGTGGCACAGCCCAGGCAAATTTTGAAAATGTGTCTATTACAGTGAGTAGATACTTGTAGCCCTTGTTGATTTTGTCTAAGTTTTTCAGCTGTCCACTTGCCATCTCAATCAAGTCGCTCTGCCATAAACCATCTATGCCTTTTGTGACTACTGGCAGTCTCTTATAATTATGTCTGCCTTGCCTGTGTAATTCATCAACAATAATTTGTCTAGACATAATATGAAAACAAGAATATTGCAACTATGGGGTGTTCAGCAGCTGATACTACAGGATTTTCTAAATATAATTTGTCTCCTATTTGTATATGAAATGGTGTGTAAGGGGTGACCTTCCACGTAGGCGCCCAAAAGTCAACCTCACTTCCACGTAGTGCACCCTGGACTAAAGACTAACGAGGCTCTGGCGACTGGCACTATGGCCAGTATAATTTTGTGTGTCTTGTCCTGTTTGTTGTCCTTGTGTGTGCTGAGTGCCCGTTTACGGCCTCAGCTTTTAACAGAAGTCAGAACATTTTAACATTTTTAGTTATGCAACGCTAGAGTTGTTATTTGTAATGATAAGGGGCTGGCCCCCGTATAATGTGACGGGAGCAAAATAGCCTAAGTGCTGACGCTCCCAAAATTTTAAATTCAAATTCAAATTGTATATGAAATTCCAGAGAGCCATCATCATCAGCATAAGATGTTTCTAATGTATTGGGATCTGTAAAATCGTCTAACTCTACACTGGTGATTTTTGGTTTGTTGTCAGCATTTGTTATTGATAAGGTGGGGTAGTGGTGTGCCTGTGGTTGAAGCCAATATTTGATCTTGATTGGTCTCAGTGTGCCCCCAACAAAAAACTGGTAATAAAATTGTGCAGGGGACAGCATATATATTTTGCCACCTGGTGTAAATGGTGAATCATATTCTTTGTTGGGGATTCTGTACAATTCAAGAATTACTGTATGTTTTGGATTCTCAATTTTGCCGGTTATTTCTTTTTCTGCTGTAAGCAATCTGCTTGTTACAGATTCAAGGTGCTCATTGATGGTCCTAACAACATCATCATGGCCTGGCTTGATTTTTATGTCCACAACAAGTTTCTTGTATTGTTGCACAATCTCTTGAAGCTGGGTGGCAAAAACAGACAGAGCATTTGCTTGATTGGATTCCATGGTCCCTAGCTGTTGCTTGATATTAGCTACAATTTGTTGCAAATTTTCAATAACTGCCAATTTTGAATTTTGAGCAGTAAGATCATGGATCTGTCTTCTGATATCCTCAAACAGGGCATGCAATTCATTAATATGTTGATTAGTTGGTAGAGTGGCCACTGTCTGAGTAAGTTGTTTGATCTCTGTCTGGATATTCTTGATATCTTCTGATTTCAATATGCGATTCACTGCTCTCTTAATATTTTTAAGTTCCTGTGATGTAGGCAGATTTGTTACAGTATTTTGCAAAGATTCAAGTGCCAATTTCACATCATTTAATTCAGAAGCATCAACCACACCACGCATAGCATCTTGAAGCAGGGCTATATCTGCCTGAGTGGGTGTTGATTGTTGTAAAATTTCAAGTTTTGTTTGGATATCATCGATCAAGTGATGAAAATGAGATAGCTCAGATTCAGTGTTGAGGTTTTCAAGCTTTGTGATCTGTTGCTGGACACTGACAAGTGTGTCTACAATACCAGGCAGGCGGGATTCTAGAGATTCTTGTACATTTGTCAAATCACTTTGCACTGCTGCTATTGTACCCTCAAGATGGGTTATGGTACTTTGAATTTTTCCAAAATCTTCATATGTTTCAAGTTTCAGCTTAATGTTGGCAACACTCCGAGTTATTGCACTCAAAGCATCAGAAGATGGCAAATTGTTCATAAAATTTTCAAGTGTCTCAATTTTTTCTTTAACCTTGGCTATGGCATTGTGCAGAGGATCCAGATTAGGTATTTGGAGTGATTGAATCTGTTCTTTTAGAGTGGAAATCACTAGATCAAAATCTTCTTGTGATTTTATGCTTTTGACAATTGTTTGGAGCTGTGTCTGGACATTATTTATCTGCTATTCCAATTGTTGCTTCAATTGCTCAGAGTTGGTGGCCTGGGTCTTAAATTTGGGTTGAAGAGCTGCTACAGCTTCTTCTAAACTTCGAAAATTATCCAATGTGGCCAAGTCAGTATATTTTTGAAGGAGCAATTTGAGTCAGAATCAATTTTAAGAAGAGGGTCCATGCATTGTGATTGCAAATTTGTAATTTCTAGTTGAAGACTGGCATTCGGTGTGGTTTGTACAGCTTGCAAATCACTTCTTAATTTTTTGACTGACATCAAGCATCAGAATCTCATCACTGTGATCTTCATGCCTTGTATGGCCAAATATATCATTAGGCATTTTTGTTTTAGTGGTTATTTATTATTGAATATCTAATTCTTAATTCTATGAAAAAAGGTATAAGCTTGTCCTAGGATCCAGGGACCTCAATATATAAGCAGTCACCAGCAGAAACAGTATATACAGTGCCAGAAATCATGTTTGAGTGCTTAATTCTATAAATATTTCTCCCTACTGAAATCTTGACATTACCCTCAGGGGTTGTAATAAATTGCAATTGACCACCTACAGGTAATTGGTAATGATTTAAATTATTGTTAAATATGTACAATGTTTTACCTGTTTCATCATCAACATCTGTAAGTATGCTGTTCAGATGAATAATTAACAAAGCACTTAGTTTAGATATTATATCAGAAGAGGGTTGTGGTATTGGCAGGTCCATAATAGCCTGTTTTTTGAACCCAAATAAGTTCATAGGCATGTTTATTTATTTCAAATCATGCTCTGTAATTGGGCATTGATTGCAATTTTTCAAATCACAATGACCCCATGGTAGAGTATGTATGCCACATGACAAAATGCATCTCTTATCATTATGTGGGTCCAGAGCCACTTTTCTTACAATATTTGTAGTCAACAAGTGATCCAAACTCTGAATTCTCTTTTCTGATGTTCTGATTGTGCTACATAATTTGAGGCAATTTTTGTAATCTTCAAATTCAAGTTCTTTGTCAACAATTACTCTGCCAATGCCCTTGGCTTTTTTTGCAACAGCACCACTACATGTTTCAAAGCTGTACATCTTGGCCCTTAACCCAGCAAATGCCACAATAACATCACCAAGTGTCTCATCTTTTAACTTGCCAGGCACCTTTTTGTTGTGGTGTTTAATTTTTGAATGTTCAGTGGTATCAAAATATTTAAACAATTCCGGCTGTGCTATATCTTGATAAACATCTTCTGTTTGAATATCAAGAACAAAACTATCTGTGTCCATGTACATCAGTTTTACACGATCCTTATAAAAAGGCTTCAACACATTATAAAACAATTTTAACATGTGTAATTTGGCCAATTCCAATATCACAGCCCCTACATAAATAGGCTTATCAAACTTAATCTTTGTTTTTTTCATGTTGAAAAGTGCCATATTTTCATCATAAATTCTTCTGTAATTGAAGTTGGGCTTTGCTATCAATTTTTTGCTCCGGCTGGGGTCAGTAATTAATTTAACATCAGTATATTTTCTGACATTTTCTATGGTTTTGCCATACACAGAATTGACCATCAATTTAAACAAGGTCTTATCAAATTGGCTCATTGCAGATGTTCGAAGCTCTGTGTTTGTATCAATATATGGCTTCAACCATCTTGAGTGCCTGAACCTCAAAACTTTTCCAACTTTGGTCACTTGGACACCATGATTTATTAGGAACTGGAGGTTTTTGTAATATAAGACATAACCCTGTTTTGGCTCTAGAGTCATCATCAATTTCTTTTGTCTAGAGCCAGGTGAGCACTCAACCTCAGGAATTGGGGGCAGATCAGAAAATGTGTTGTGTAAATCATCAGGAATTGTCAGATCAACCTCTAAGAACAGGCCATAGTTACTGTCATCAAAATCCTTAAGATCTTCAATATTGAAATCTTCAACCCACTCAAGCCCTGCATATGGCAGTTTATCCATCATAGCATAACCATAGAGGCTGTTGGGATCTACATACAGTATATAATTTGATGGCAGTGCTGGATCATAATCAGGAATATATTTGTTATTTGCTCTGGCATATCTCTGAGAACATTGCACCATGCCTCCTCTTATACATTGTTCCATAAACAGATACATATCTTGATCCTGGATCAGATCCAATTGCATTTTAGTGTTTAAAAACATTGCAGACCATGCTAGGCCCGGAGCACTGTAAAAATACATTGGATCCAGCTTATAATTTTGCATGGAAGATTTTCTAAATGCCTGAAGTATATCAGCTAAGAGGGTCACATCAAGTTTTAAATATGCCTTGTGATAATCACCAAATATCTGGCATTTTAAATTGTTCCACATCAACTGGGCATGGTGATAATCATCATCAGTAATTCCAGATGCTCTGATTTTGCTGTAAAACTCTTGTTGTGGTGGCAGAGAACACTCATCAAATTTAGAAAAATCTGTAACATAATCATATGGATATATACCCTTCCGCTTAAATAATTTCAGGTCCTGATTTGGAAACAAAGCACATGTGATTTTGAATTGATCATCAGATAATTGAGTGGCCAGTGTAGCCAGGCTAGCAGACAGAATTCTGTATGAATCAAGAAATTTTAAGTGAATAGGAACACCATTAACTTTAATTATTTTGCTAATGGCAATATATTTCTCATTATTTTCAGCTAAAATATTTAAATTCTGCTTGTCAAACCCCTCGTACCTGATCAAATGATGAAAATCATAATTGGATGCACCATGGCAAAATATGGGGACAAATTTTGGTCTCTGTATCTTAATATTACAGCTATTACACAGGGCCATTAAGAATTTACCATCTGTATGTCAATGGTGATGTACCTTGATATTTGTATCTGAAAATTCAGAATCACATACCGGGCATTTTTCTGCATTGGTGAAATCTTTAATCTGTTTCTCTGTTAAAGGCAACATGGGTTTTGATTTTAATAAGATATTAGATGCTATGTCATGGCACTCATTTTCTATTCTATGTGCAAATTCTTTGATGGCATCTGGTCCCATGTATAAATATTCTTTACTAACAACACCATCCTGTACAACAACATAATAAAAACTAGAAGGTTCATGTAACTGGTATGGTGTAATTGAAGATTCCTCAGGATCTGGGCTACAGAATGCAAGAGGTTTGAGATTTGATTCAAAATCACAGACTATATATGCTGGGTGTTTCGACAAGGCTTCAAATTCTTTGAATTTGGCATTTTCACTTGGATTAGGCATCACCATATGAACAGGTTTATGGTTGCCACAGTATTTCAGATGCTCAATTAACTTGTTTTTAGCAATTTCTGCATTTTTTTCACGAACCCCATTTACCATTTTTTGACCATCAAATACAGTTAAACATCTTCGGCACAACTTAAATGTTCTATTAAATTTGTCTAGTTGTGTTCTGACTAAAGCTTCAAGATTATGTATCAGAGTATAATGGTGTGTATCATCCCCTTCAATTAAGAGCAGATCAATCGGAACAGCAGAATCATCATCAAATGTACTGATTCTGAGAGGTGCTATCAAGCAATTGCCACGGCCAGTAGAACAAATAAAAACATTAATATATAATTGTTTACCATTGATATTCGTGGCCTTTTTTTCAAATTTATCAATATTCTGAACAGACATTGGATATTCTAAACCCTCCATTGCTTCATCAAAATCATTTTCATGTTGTTTATAATAACTTATTCGCTCAGGATGCCTTGAAACTGGATACAAAGCAGCTAAAATACACCACAAAAAGCATTTCTCATCATTATTTTTTATATTATCCACGGCTTGTTTGTTTTTAATATTGGCAGGTAATGGCAAATATGTAGATCCTTGTAATGGGCTGAATTCAGAAATATTAACATACAGCTTGTGTGGAGATCCGCATAGGCTCCATCCAGACTCTTTTCCAGCAAATTCAGTGTGTTTAATATTCAATTGATCTATCAAACTGCTTATTATTTTGTCTGAATTTGCATTTGAATATACCGGTACAGTTTCTGTTATGTGGGGCTGTGTAAATTTTGTGCCATTTGGCTTCTTATATTGTGTAAACAATTTGAGGGACAGCTTATAAGAGCCATTTTGTGCATTTAGAAATGCCTGCACATCTGGATTTATACTGTTCAAAAAATTCTTAATGTCACATTTTGGCTCTGATACAAACCGGTGATCCCTAAGTTGGCCATTAAAACTGCTATGGATAGGTGGTGCATAGCGTGGCTGCTTTGCTGGTCCAGCATTAACAGGTGTTTCATGCTTCCTTTACAGACCAGATGTAGATTGTTGTGGGGGCAATGTTGATGACTGTCCAGAACAAGTAACTTTATGTTTATATGTGAAATATTCCAGACTATATTTTCTATGGCATTTAGGGCATATTTTTGTGGGAGTTCTGAATTTGTCTGGATTACAATTCTTTTGGTGCCTGGCGCAATTGGGGCTGGTTATATTCTTATTGCATTGATTACAATATTTTTGATTTGGCATTTTTGTTGTTGTTTATTATATAAAATTTCCTGGGGTCCAAATCAAAACTTTATACTTAATAAAAAATATCAGTTGGGTTCAGTAGTGTGATTTGTGTGTGTGTGTGTGTGTGTGTGTGTGTTAATATTTTTGGCTTTGGTATTTATATAAAATTTCTTGGGGTTCAAATCAAAACTCTATACTTAATAAACCTATGACAGGTTGTCAAAAATTCTGTATATTAAATCAAATAGATTTGTAATTCAATTTATACAAATCTGCAATATTTTTGTGTTTGAAAATATGACCAACACTGCAACAACACACCCTTACTCTTCAACAACTCTCACAATACTGGCTGATATGCAATGCAAAATCTCTTTATATAGCCTAAGCACAGACCGCATTGAAAACATCTGAAACAATAAGCCAATCAGAATATAACACATCATCACATTGTCATAACCAACCAATCAGAAAACAACACATGTCTAATAATTTGTTGCATAATATTGGGTAATAATTTGTTGCAAAACATGATGCAATATAAATAAACCAGAAATAGGCCACAAGTGGACCGGAAGTAAATATGTGTGGGTGTGTATGTGGGTGGGTGTGGTCAGGGTCAGGGTCAAGGTCATCTCAAGGTCAAGGTCAAAGTCATCTCAAGGTCAAAGTCATCTGAAGGTCAAGGTCATCTCAAGGTCAAGGTCAATGTGGGTGGGTGTGGGTGAGGGTGGCTTAGTTTTAGGTGTAGCCAAAAAAATATCAAGAGGGGCATATTTTTGACAGGATTATGGACAACAATCTCACAGATGTGGCTTTTGTAATTGTAGGCAAATCAATCTGAGGGGGCTCATCATTTCACAGGAAATTCTCGAGGGCATTTTTACAAAAATCTTGGGTTAGACAGAGTACCACACTTGAGCAAAAAGCTCATATAGGCATGTTGAGCTAGTTTTAAGTGTAGGCAAATCTGCCTGAGGGGGGTTCATCATTTCTCGTCCTGGTTATAGCATCAAATATACATCAAGTTAAAAGTGCAAGGTTGTAAAAAGACCTGCACGAGACAAACATAACACATTAAAAAGTCGGAACAAACAAACTAAAAACCTCCTTACAGACGGTGGAAGAGTCCAGCTCTTCGTAAAAAACTAAAGACATTTGATAAAATGCTGCTGTCATCACCCAAGAGGGATGACAAACAGCCGGAAAGGTTAAAAGTCTGCCGGAGGTGAGCAAGATCGACACATTCAATGAGAATGTGTCGGATGCTTAAAAGAACATTACAAGTACGACAGAACGGAGGGTCCAGCCCTTGCAGTAGGTGACCATGTGTGAGACGGCTGTGTCCTATACGCAGGCGCGTAAGAATAACCTCTTCTCGCCGAGAGGGACGGCACGACGAACGCCAAACACCTATGGTGGGCTTAACAGCGTGAAGCTTGTTCCCCGTTTCCACATCCCACTCGGTCTGCCAAGTGTCAAGAAGGCGAGAACGGAACACATTCTGCAGGTCGCTAGCTGCCAAAGGTGGACGAGAACGTCGGCACCTCCATCAGTAGACTTGGCGGCAGCATCAGCTGCTTCGTTCCCCTGGATGCGTACGTGGATAGGGACCCAACAGAAGTGTACATCCGCACTAGCAGATAAGGACACAAGCCGTCTGAATATGCGTTGCGCTACCGGATGCCGGGAATACGGCGAATCCAGAGACTGCAACACGCTGGTCGAATCACAGCAAACAAGGACCTTCTTCGAGACCGTGGACATCTGCAAAGTCCAGTGCCTTTAGAATGGCGTACAACTCTGCCGTATGGGGTGTAAGGGGTGACCTTCCACCTAGTACACCCAAATGTCAACCTCACTTCCACGTTAGTGCACCCTGGATTGAAGACTAACGAGGCTCTGGCGACTGGCCCCCATGACCAGTATAATTTTGTTTGTATTGTCCTGTTCTTTTGTTCTTATGTGTGCTGAGTGCCCCTTTACAGCCTCAGCTTTTAACGAAAGTCAGAACATTTTAATATTTTATGATTTTAGTTCTGCAACGTTACAGTTGTGATTTGTAACGATAAGGGGCTGGACCCTGTATAATGTGACGGGTGCAAAATAGCCTTAGTGCTGACGCACCCAAAATTTTAACTTCAAATTCAAATTCAAATTCAACTCTGCCGTATAGATGAAACAGGCAGGATGTAGCGAGTAACTGGAACTTTGAGAGTCTAGGACGAAGGCGCAACCAACTGATTTGACTGTCTTGGACCCATCCGTGTAAAACACATTAAAATTGGGGTGCTTCGCACGAAGTTCTAAAAACCGTTGCTGGTATACAACCATTGGTGTGTCTGACTTTGGAAGGGCAGTCAGAGAAAAATCGAAAGAAAGTGCAGGAAAGTCCCAGGTAGGGAGAGGCGGAATGAGTAAAGAGACGCCAGGAAGATCACTGTCAACACGAAGTGCTGACAGGATCTCGTCTGCATTAACGCCAAATGGTCTAGTGGCACTAGGGTGGAGCCGATACCTTGCCAGCCTATTCTCGTCTGAGATTGTGTGAAATGAGGGATGTGAAGGCATTGAGCGAAGATGGAGGAAGTAGTTAACTACACGCCGCTGTCTTCGCAGAGACAGCAACGGCTCAGATGCCTCTAGGTACAAACTGGCGATAGGGCTGGTCCGAAAAACACCAGAGCACACACATATACCAGCATGGTGGACGGTGTCTAGGATGCGAAGTCTAGATGGGCGGGCAGAAGAATACACAACACATCCATAATCAAGCTTCGACCTGATGAGTGCACGATACAAGCGAAGCAGTACCGTCCTATCAGCACCCCAGGAAGTATGGGATAAAACACGTAAAAGGTTGAGAACTCGAAGACAAGAGAACTTTAATTGGCGAAGGTGAGGTAGCCATGTTAATTTCTTATCGAAAATGAGGCCCAAGAAACGGACCTCATTCACGAAGCACAGGGGAGACTTCCCCATGTACAGGTCAGGATCTAAATGACATGTACTCTGACGACAAAAGTGAACACACACGGATTTCTCGGATGAGAAGGTGAAACCTGTTTGGGAGGACCACTCAACCAAACGGTTTATCGTCAGTTGGAGTTGACGAGAAGCTGACGCGAGATTCCGTGAGCGACAAAAGATCGTGAGGTCGTCTACATAGAGGGAGGCATGTACAGGGGAAAGAATGTTTGCCATAACACTGTTCACTGCTATGGTAAACAGAGTCACACTTAAAACGCTGGCCTGCGGGACACCGTTCTCTTGTTCGTGAAGATCCGAAAAGGAGTTTCCAAAACGTACACGGAGAAAACGATCTGATAAAAAGTTTTGAATCAAGTACGCCTATGGCCACGCACACCCCAAGAATGGAGCTGCTTTATGATGCCAAAGCGCCACGTTGTGTCATGCGTTTTGGAGGTCAAAGAAAACTGCAACTAAATGTTCCTTGTTGAGGAATGCATCCTGAATGTGTGTTTCCAGCTGAACCAGATGGTCCAGTGTGAAACGGTTGGAGCGAAAACCACATTGAAAAATTACTGATCAATGAGTTTTCCTCCAAAAACCAGGTGAGACGCTTGTTGATCATGCGTTCCATCAACTTGCACACACAGCTAGTTAAGGCAATAGGCCTATAACTCGAGGCTGCGGTGCGTTGTTTACCTGGTTTCAGGTTGTGAACGATAATTGCTTCTTTCCAGGACGAAGGGAAAAAGTCCTCCAACCAAAGCCTGTTGAATACCGCCAAAAGGAAATTCCTTGCTCCAATGGGCAGATGACGAAGCATCTCATAGTGGATCTTGACCAATCCAGGAGCTGTGTTCTTAGAATCTCGAAGCGCCTGATCGAACTCCCGTTCAGTGAATGGAGAGTTGTATGGCTCGGTGTTATGACTTCGAAAAACGAGAGGGCGTCGTTCCTGACGGTCCTTCTCACGGCGGAAACGTGGTTCATAATTTTCCGAGCTAGACGCACCAGAAAACTGCGTGGCCAAGATATTAGCTATGTTTCCGGAATCTGTGTACAACGTCCCATCGTGCTCCAGAGCGTTCAGAGGAGTAGATGCACCCCCCTGGATGCGACGTACTTTGGTCCAAACGGCTTTCGACGAAGCCTTCTTCGTCAGAGAAGACACGTATTGGACCCAGCACGCCTTCTTACTGGCTCGAATGAGCTCACGGGCACGTTTAATGCGGAACTGCTCGAGGTTTGCGGCAGTGTGGTTCCTATTAAATCGATCGAGAACATGATTACGGTCCTTGATGGCTGCACCGATCTCGCAGTCCACCAGGGGACTGGGCGTCGCCTCGCAGGTCCACTGGGATGTGGAATGGAGGTGCGTGCAGCATCATGCACTTCTGACACAAAGACATCTAACGCGTCGATTGGTGGTAAAGTCCACGCAAGATCGACTTCAAGGTCCACTGCATGCTCGAAGGCTTCCCAGTCGGCCCGAATGAGATTCCAGTGAGGGTGTTGTTCACGTGATTGCTGAAGATGTTCGAAGGTAAGAATGAGAGGGAAGTGATCACTCCCACAGAGATCAGGATGAACGCTCCAAGATGTAGTAGGAGCAATGCTGGGACTGCAAAAGGACAAGTCCAACGCAGAATATGTGCCAGAGGAAGGACTGAAATATGTGGGAGTTCCATCATTCAGCAACGTTAAACCTGATGCCTCACGGAATTGATCTACAATTTGATCCCGGGGCTCTGTACGAACGGAGCCCCACAAACGATGGTAGGAATTAAAATCGCCCAAAAGAACTACAGGAGACGGAAGTTGTTCGAATATACATTGGAGGTCCTCAAGAGCGAATCGCTCCTCCCTTGTGATGTAGAAACAGCAAACGGATATTGGCTGTGGTAGATGGTCCCGCACGGCGACAGCTTGGAGGGGGGTGGTGAGAAAGATTGGTGTTGAGTGGATGTTATCTCGAACACCGATTGCAACACCACCGTGTGCACGACGACCCTCAGGAAGCTTGTCGGTGCGGTAAAGCGTGTATCCGTTCAGAATCACTGATTCATTTGGACGAAAATGTGTCTCTTGGAGACATATAATGGCAGGGTCAAATTCAGATGTTAAGATTTGCAGTTCCTCGAGATGAGTACGGAAACCGTTAAGGTTCCATTGGAGACAATAAGCCATAGCTGGAGGTATTATAGTTACCTTTTGAGGCGTACTCTGTTTCTAGGCCCTGTCACCTTGATAAATTCTTCATCCGCGGCTTCGTCCTGTATCATGTCCTCTGGTAAGGACACAGTGGGCGAAAGGGATGAAGGAGGAGTGGGGCGGGTGCTTTCAGCGCCCGCCGGGCAGCTTTCAGCTGCGCTTTAAGTTTCAGGGTGGTCGATGCCACCCTCACTGGAGAGCTACTGGATTTCAGGAAGTATTCTTTACTGTGTACCTGCTTGAACTTATTCTCTGTGGAGCGAGGAGTGGTTGCTGGTTTCCTTGAAGCAGGTCGAGCTACTACGGGAAGCGTTGTTGTTTGCGTGGACACGTCGCTGGTTTGTACCCCTATACTGCGACAGGTAAGAGCAGCTGCAGCAACTGTAGCGAATGGCACAGGTAAACTGGTGCGTATACTGTCACGGAGACGTTGTTTTGCTTCACCCGCAGAGATTTTCTCTGTGACGACCAACTCTCTGATTTTCTTCACGATGCCAGACTGGGTGCTCGCCTTGGCAGTTAATGCATTTGGGACCTGAAGAACAAGGTTCGGTCCCATGATCAGGCTTACTACACTTACCACAAAGGGCGGTAGTGGCCTTGCAGGAAGGCTGAGTGTGCCCAAAGTGCTGGCATTTGAAACACCGCATCGGGTTAGGGATGTACGAACGGACTTTGAGTCTCTCTCAAATATCCAGCCCGTACCATGTCTGGGAGAGTGGTCGTTTGAAACGTCACTATGAGTGAAGCAGTTGGTACTAGTTCTCCAGACTTACGCGTCTTTATTCGCTGCACAGCGGTCACATGTTGGTCTGAGAGTGCTTCAAGTATCTCTTCCTCCTCAGCGTTTAGCAGATCCCGGTGGCGAATCACACCTTTACTACTGTTAAGTTGATGTTGTGGTTCAACATTAACAGGGAAGTTGCCCAAAGATCTTAACTTTAATAGGTTGTTGGTCTGCCGATCTGTGCTGGTCTGGATAAGTAGACTCCCGTTTCTTAGCTTTTTTATTTCTGGTACGTCTGAACCAGCGGCGTAGTCTAGCTGTTTCTTGATCAGGAACGGTGACAATTCCTTTAATGTAGCAGCTCCATGTTTCTTTGTTGTTGCAGATTCATCGGTACTCTCGGTCTTCTGCACAATACTAATCACAAGATAACGTGGCACGTTACTTGTCTTTTCCGATAATTGAAGCGGGCTCGAAGGCCGCGCTCGTTTTGGGGGTTTCCCCCCGTTTGAGTTGTTTTTTGTACCCATATACAAAAATGATTTTAAGTGGAGGGTCCATAAATTGTCGCCTCGACATGCCCTCTATGCCGAGGAAGGCCTACCCCCAAAAATGGAGGCTACTCGAGGACCAAACCGAAATCCTCGAATCCACGTTCGCGACTGCACCTACCCCTGCAGCCAACACTGTCCCATCGGCACGTGCAACTCACACCTTGGGATAGGTTTTTTTTTATCGAGGTTGTCTCCTCTAGCTGGACCCTTAGTTATAGGGAGGTCAAAGATATGGAGATGAATGACGTGATGGAATGGTGAAAAACGTGAGATATGGATATGAAGAATGGGTGAAATGATGAGATGAAATTGGCGTCCCTACTAAGCCCCCTCGCCCCGTCAAGGCAGTCCTACATGAAGGGGGACGGAAATCTTGAATATGAGGAATAATTTAAGAGGTTACTTGCGATTCGGCATGTTAAATTTGGAATCCGAGAAACTGTTGGAAACACTGCACTCGCTCGTGTGCACCTTTAGGAAATTTATGTCAAGTTTGAACACAAAAGAACATAATTACGAATAGTTTATGCAAATATAATATAACAACACCTTGCAAAGTACTGTGCAATGAGCGAGAATTAACAATTGTCGCAATTTGCAGCGAATATGTGTTCGTCGCATAGAAGACTGGTAGCTTGCATAATCATCAACATGTTGCAAGGCATTTGCTACATTTAATGTTTTAGAGTATGGGTAAAGTACTCACGTCGCAGATATCTATTCTTCATAGTAATTAAGGGTCGCGGGTTCAAATCTATAGCTCTTAAAATTTACTTTGTTTTGTAAGTATGGCATTCAGATACGTTGAATATGGAGTTTAGTAATTAAGTTTGACACGCTCCTTCTGCCTTTAGGGCTTTATGTTAGTCTGTTACAGCCCTTTTATCGGACTTCTCAAAGGCTTCTTAGGGTTAGTAGGACCAAGCTCTTGCGTGGTCTGTGGTGCAGGATTTATTTTTAATTATGCTATATTGGTTAGGAATAAAAGATCATCCAGATCTCTTACTAGGAGATTTATTTAAACTTCCGATACAAACACTTTTCAAAGATACAGTTCACCCAATACAACTTGTAGGCATAAACCTATTAGTTGTCCCCCTCCATGTAGGACTGCCTTGACGGGGCGAGGGGGCTTAGTAGGGAGGCCAATTTCATTTCATCATTTCACCCATTCTTAACATCCATAATTCACGTTTTTCACCATTCCATCACGTCATTCATCTCCATATCTCTGACCTCCCTATAAGGGTCCTGCTAGAGGAGACAACCTCGATAAAAAAACCTATCCCAAGGTGTGAGATGCACGTGCCGATGGGACAGTGTTGGCTGCAGGGGTAGGTGCAGTCGCGAACGTGGCCTCGGGGATTTTGGTTTGGTCCTCGAGTAGCCTCCATTTTTGGGGGTAGGCCTTCCTCGGCATAGAGGGCATGCCGAGGCGACAATTTATGGACCCTCCACAATAAACACATTTTGTATATGGGTACAAAAAACAACTCAAACGGGGGGAAACCCCCAAAACGAGCGCGGCCTTCGAGCCCGCTTCAATTAGTGGAAAAGACAAGTAACGTGCCACGTTATCTTGTGATTAGTATAGTGCAGAAGACCGACAGTAACGATGAATCTGCAACAACAAAGAAACATGGAGCTGCTACATTAAAGGATTTGTCACCATTTCTGATCAAGAAACAGCTAGACTACGCCGCTGGTTCACATGTACCAGAAATAAAGAAGCGGCGAAACGGGAGTCTACTGATCCAGACCAGCACAGATCGCCAGACCAACAACCTTTTAAAGCTAAGATCTTTGGGCGACTTCCCTGTTAATGTTGAACCTCACCGTCAACTTAACAGTAGTAGAGGTGTGATTCGCCACTGGGATCTGCTAAATGCTGAGGAGGAAGAGATTCTTGAAGCACTCTCAGACCAACATGTGACCGCAGTGCAGCGAATAAAGACTCGTAAGTCCGGAGAACTAGTACCAACTGCTTCACTCATAGTGACGTTTCAAAGGACCACTCTCCCAGACAGGGTACAGGCCGGATATTTGAGACACAGGGTCCATCCGTACATTCCTAGCCCGATGCGGTGTTTCAAATGCCAGCACTTTGGGCACACTCAGCCTTCCTGCAAGGCCACTACCGCCCTTTGTGGTAAGTGTAGTAAGCCTGATCATGGGACCGAACCTTGTTCTTCAGGTCCCAAATGCATTAACTGCCAAGGCGAGCACCCAGTCTGGCATCGTGACTGCCCCTCTTTCCAACAAGAGAAGAAAATCCGAGAGTTGGTCGTCACAGAGAAAATCTCTGCGGGTGAAGCCAAACAACGTCTCCGCGAAAGTATACGCACCACTTTACCTGTGCCATTCGCTACAGTTGCTGCTGCTGCTCTTACCCATCGCAGTGTAGGTGTACAAACTAGCGACGTGTCAACCCAAACGACAACGCTTCCTGTAGTAGCTCGCCCTGCTTCGAGGAAACCAGCAACCACTCCTCGCTCCACTGAAAAGAAGTTCAAGCAGGTACACACAAAAGAATATTTTCTGAAGTCCAGTAGCTCTCCAGTCAGGGCGGCATGGACTACTCTGAGACTTAAAGCGCAGCTGAAAGCTGCCAGGCGGGCGTTAAAGTACCCGCCCCCACTCCCCCTTCTTCATCCCCTTCGCCCTCTGTGTCCTTACCCGAGGACATGATACAGGACGAAGCCGCGGATGAAGAATTTATCAAGGTGACACGGCCTAGAAACAAAGTACGCCTCAAAAGGTAACTATAATACCTCCAGCTATGGCTTATTGTCTCCAATGGAACCTTAACGGTTTCCGTACTCATCTCGAGGAACTGCAAATCTTAATATCTGAATTTGACCCTGCCATTATATGTCTCCAAGAGACACATTTTCGTCCAAATGAATCAGTGATTCTAAACGGATACACTCTTTACCGCACCGACAAGCTTCCTGAGGGTCGTCGTGCACACGGTGGTGTTGCAATCGGTGTTCGAGATAACATCCACTCAACACCAATCTTTCTCACCACCCCTCTCCAAGCTGTCGCCGTGCGGGTCCATCTACCACAGCCAATATCTGTGTGCTGTGTCTACATCACAAGGGAGGAGCGATTCTCTCTTGAGGACCTCAATTGTATATTCGAACAACTTCCGTCTCCTGTAGTTCTTTTGGGCGATTTTAATTCCTATCATCGTTTGTGGGGCTCCGTTCGTACAGAGCCCCGGGATCATATTGTAGATCAATTCCGTGAGGCATCAGGTTTAACGTTGCTGAATGATGGAACTCCCACATACTTCAGTCCTTCCTCTGGCACATACTCTGCGTTGGACTTGTCCTTTTGCTGTCCCAGCCTTGCTCCTACCACATCTTGGAGCGTTCATCCTGATCTCTGTGGGAGTGATCACTTCCCTCTCATTCTTACCTTCGAACATCTTCAGCAATCACGTGAACAACACCCTCCCTGGGATCTCAGTCGGGCCGACTGGGAAGCCTTCGAGCGTGCAGGGGACCTTGAAGTCGATCTTGCGTGGACTTTACCACCAATCGACGCGTTAAATGTCTTTGTGTCAGGAGTGCATGATGCTGCACACACCTCCATTCCACATTCCAGTGGACCTGCGAGGCGACGCCCAGTTCCCTGGTGGACTGCGGAGACCGGTGCAGCCATCAAGGACCGCAATCATGCTCTCGATCGATTTAATAGGAACCACACTGCCGCAAACCTCGAGCAGTTCCGCATTAAACGTGGCCGTGCCCGTCAGCTCATTCGAGCCAGTAAGAAGGCGTGCTGGGTCCAATACGTGTCTTCTCTGACGAAGCAGTCTTCGTCGAAAGCCGCTTGGACCAAAGTACGTCGCATCGAGGGGGGTGCATCTACTCCTCTGAGCGCTCTGGAGCACGACGGGACGTTGTACACAGATTCCAGAGACATAGCTAATATCTTGGCCACGCAGTTTTCTGGTGCGTCTAGCTCTGTAAATTATGAACCACGGTTCCGCCGTGAGAAGGACCGTCAGGAACGACGCCCTCTAGTTTTTCGAAGTCATAACACCGAGCCATACAACTCTCCATTCACTGAACGGGAGTTAGATCAGGCACTTCGAGAATCTAAGAATACAACTCCTGGAGTGGACAAGATCCACTATGAGATGCTTCGTCATCTGCCCATTGGAGCAAGAAATTTCCTTTTGGCAGTATTCAACAGGCTTTGGTTGGAGGACTCTTTCCCCACTTCCTGGAAAGAAGCTATTATTGTTCCTATCCTGAAACCAGGTAAACAACGCACCGCAGCCTCGAGTTACAGGCCTATTGCCTTAACTAGCTGTGTGTGCAAGTTGATGGAACGCATGATCAACAAGCGTCTCACCTGGTTTTTGGAGGAAAACTGCTTGATAAGTAATTTTCAATGTGGATTTCGCTCCAACCGTTCCACACTGGACCATCTGGTTCAGCTGGAAACACACATTCAGGATGCATTCCTCAACAAGGAACATTTGGTTGCAGTTTTCTTTGACCTCCAAAAAGCATATGACACAACGTGGCGTTTTGGCATCCTAAAGCAGCTCCACTCTTGGGGCGTCCGTGGCCATATGGCGTACTTTATTAAAAACTTTTTATCTGATCGTTTTTTCCGCGTACGTGTTGGGAACTCCTTTTCGGATCTTCACGAACAAGAGAACGGTGTTCCGCAGGGCAGCGTATTAAGTGTGACTCTGTTTGCCATAGCAGTGAACAGTGTTATGGCAAGCATTGTTGCCCCTGTACATGGTCTTCTGTATGTAGACAACCTCACGATCTTTTGTCGCTCACGGAATCTCGCGTCAGCTTCTCGTCAACTCCAACTGACGATAAACCGTTTGGTTGAGTGGTCCTCCCAAACAGGTTACACCTTCTCATCCGAGAAATCCGTGTGTCGTCAACGTACATGTCATTTCGATCCTGACCTGTACATGGGGAAATCTCCCCTGTGCTTCGTGAATGAGGTCCGCTTCCTGGGCCTCATTTTCGATAAGAAATTAACATGGCTACCTCACCTTCGCCAGTTAAAGTTCTCTTGCCTTCGAGTTCTCAACCTTCTACGTGTTTTATCTCATACTTCCTGGGGTGCTGACAGGACGGTACTGCTTCGCCTGTACCGTGCACTCATCAGGTCGAAGCTTGATTATGGATGTGTTGTGTATTCTTCTGCCCGCCCATCTAGACTTCGCATCCTAGACACCGTCCACCATGCTGGTATACGTTTGTGCTGTGGTGCGTTTCGTACGAGTCCAGTCGCTAGTTTGTACGTAGAGGCATCTGAGCCGTCGCTGTCTCTGCGAAGACAGCGGCTGGTAGTGAACTACTTCCTCCATCTTCGCTCGATGCCTTCACATCCTTCATTTGACACCATCTCCGACGAGAGTAGACTGGCAAGGTATCGGCTCCAACCTAGTGCCACTAGACCATTTGGTGTTCGTGCAGACGAGATCCTGTCAGCACTTGGTGTTGACAGTGATCTTCCTGGCGTCTCTCCACTCATTCCGCCTCTCCCTACCTGGGAGTTTCCTGCACCTTCTATCGATTTTTGCCTGACTGCTCTTCCAAAGGCAGAAACACCAATGGTTGTATACCAGCAACGGTTTTTAGAACTTCGTGCGAAGCACCCCAATTTTAATGTGTTTTACACGGATGGGTCCAAGACAGTCGAATCAGTTGGTTGCGCCTTCGTCCTAGACTCTCAAAGTTCCAGTTTCTCGCTACATCCTGTCTGTTCCATCTTTACGGCAGAGTTGTACGCCATTCTAAAGGCACTGGACTTTGCAGACGTGAATGGGCTGAAGAAAGTCCTTGTGTGCTGCGATTCGACCAGTGTGTTGCAGTCTCTGGATTCGCCGTATTCCCGGTAGCGCAACGCATATTCAGACGGCTTGTGTCCTTATCTGCCAGCACAGATGTACACTTCTGTTGGGTCCCTAGCCACGTGGGCATCCAGGGGAACGAAGCAGCTGAAGCTGCCGCCAAGTCTGCTGATGCAGATGGCGACGTTCTCGTCCACCTTTTGCCAGCTAGCGACCTGCAGAATGTGTTGCGTTGTCGCTTTCTTGACACTTGGCAGACCGAGTGGGATGTGGAAACGGGGAACAAGCTTCACTCTGTTAAGCCCACCATGGGTGCTTGGCGTTCCTCGTCTCGTCCCTCTCGGCGAGAAGACGTTGTTCTTACCCGCATGCGTATAGGACACACCCGTCTCACGCATGGTCACCTACTGCAAGGGCTGGACCCTCCGTTGTGTCGTGCTTGTAATGTTATTTTAAGCATCCGACACATTCTCGTTGAATGTGTCGATCTTGCTTACCTCCGGCAGACTTTTAACCTTTCCGGCTGTATGTCATCCCTCTTGGGTGATGACAGCAGTATTTTATCACGTGTTTTTAGTTTTTTGCGAAGAGCCGGACTCTTCCACCGTCTGTAAAAAGGTTTTTAGTTTGTTCTGACTTTTTAAAGTGTCGTGTTTGTCTCATGCAGGTCTCTTTACAACCTTGCACTTTTAGTTTTTCCCAAGGGGCTATCTACACCCCCTTTTTTTAAAATCGCAGTCAGAATTTTAGATAAGGGGACATTTCCCCGTATACACAGAAGGGTGCGAAATAGCCTTAAGTGCCGACGCACCCATAAATTTTAACTCAATCAATCAACCTATTAGTTGTACCTAGGTTTACAACCCTGGTCTTTTTGATGATGCAGGAGAACGCCTTATTCAGAGTTGGGTTTGTGGAATATCTGCCAAATGGAGCACAAATACACCAGCCAATCCGAAGAGTGAAGCAAGATATTACCCAACGTCCCCTGAACCATCAGCCTTTCGGCGACCAGGAGAATGTCCCGGAGGCTTACAAAAGTCAAGCTCTTGTATATCATAATTTTGTTTACAATTTACCATGGTTACTGCATAGTTGTTTTATATTTCCATAGTTTCAGCATTTTGTCTGATTTAAGTTAAACAATTCATTGCCTATTGTAACATTAACAGTAAAATTTTTATGGAAATAAATCCAACAATCTTTAGAGAGAAGATTCAACACTAATTCTTAACAACATAGATTTTTATAACATAGACTGAATAGTTTAGTGCTTAAAAGACATGTGTTGACAGGGGCGACAGATAGCGTTCCCCAAAAAGAAAAACAGAAATAAATACAAGTTAACGTTATTTAATTTTTGTTTTTTAAACATCTCAACGCAAACAACTGTCAAATTAGTCTTTAACTCAGAATACTTGGATCTTTTAGTGGACCTTCTTCGTTATGATTTCCTGGAATGAATGTTAGTTAAGAAAAAGTTCAACAAATTTTCACTGTTTGTGTTACCAAAAGCATTTAATGTCCACATTTAGATTAAGAGTGACACTTTACACATAGTGGGTGGATTTGGACAAAATCGTTTAGCATTATTAGGAGATAATCTGCTAAGGCTTCTCGGAAGTGATATACATCAAAAAATTTCTCTTCAGTTGTATCTTTCCTTCCCTCTGTTAAGTATAGGCTCTAAATACTTTCCTGGCCAGCCTGATGTCCTTCTTGAAAATTCTGGATAACTCTTGGGTTATTTCGACCACATTTTTCTCTTTTTCAACCCATTGTTTATGCTGTTAAGACAAATTATATAATCTCTGCTGTTTTGAATGTATCCTTCGTTCTACTGTCCTTGAAGAGACCTGTTAACTACGGCAGATGGCCTGGTATCACCATGTTCAGCATCCTCAGGTAAAGGGGAAATTAGCTCGGGTACTTTAAAAGATTTTAGGATCTGATCTATCTCAGGATTTTTTTCTTCCTTAGAGGAACATGCCAGGATATCGCGACATTGTTTCAAAATTGAACTTAGAGCGTGATAATGAGCATCGCTTACCTCGCTGTTAGTAATTGTTTCTTGCTTTAGTTCTTCTGTAGCTCGACTCATTTTGTCCTCCGGATTATGCTCTGAGTATGTCAGACCCCCAACATCTCGAATACAGTTTTGATCAGCCGACGAAAATTCATTACTCCAGTCGTCTTCCGTGTTAATCGCCATAATTTTGTGATCTGTTTGTTTATATCCCTTCAGTATGGTTTTCAAAGGTTGTGAATACAGGTAGGTATAATGTCCGCTATGGTTTATCATAATTTCAGTAACCAATTTTCTCTCAGGAGAACAATTTATTTTTTTGAAATTTTGGAAATTTCCTTTCCAGAATCTTCTTGAGTCCATGGGTTTACCAATTCCGCTGCATTGTTTTTGATCTCTTTTACTATAAATGGTCCAGTAAAACATTCGAAAAAATTGGAAATGACATTATCCTTAGCGGAACTTACCTTGTGTGATTTTTTTAACACCAAGTCCCCTTTAAGTAGCTCGTAGGCCCTAAGATTGTTCTTTTGTAGTCTTTGTTCCTTTCTTCGGAGATTATTAGACTCAGCATGGAACAGTTTATCCTTCCACGGTAGATCTTGAAAACCATCGTTTTGTGGCCAATTTATTTGTTTCAGAATGCTAATTCGCTCCGTTTTATTGTTGAAAAGCTCTAAGGGAGCATACCCAGTTTCTTCTGACACAGAGCAATTTAATATCCAACAAATTTTCGATACAAATTTGTGTCAATCCTGATGTGAATTATGACAAAAGGTCCTTATTAACCTAACTATCTCCTGATTCGTTCTTTTCACTATGTTCCCCGCAGGGTGATAAGGAGTGGTGTGAACTGCTACAATTGAGTGTTTTTTTTTTCGCAAACTCATACCATTTCTTCGAGGTGAATTGACTTCCTCGATCAGACAGTATATACTCCGGCTTAGGACAATGAAGTAAGTATCCGCTTCCTAATTTACTTACTATCTCCCTGGTGCTAACTGTATGTAGTGGATATGCCATCATGAACCAACTTCCGACATCTACCATAGTGAGCAGATAGTACTAGTAAGACAATTTTGGTAGTGTTCCGATTAAATCAATGGATAAGACTTCATGAGGCTTTCGATTTGTGGTGTTTTTTTGTTTGGATAGGCCTTTCTTATCAGGTTTGTTTTTTGAGCAAGTTAAGCATTTTCGTATATATTGGGTTATTTCCATTTCCATGTTTTCCCAAAATAACCTGTCTTTTATTTTTTTGTAAGTTTTGTTGAAACCATAATGTACAGTATCGTCATATTCGGACCTTAGTACCTCTCCTTTTAGTTTTGCAGGCACTACTAATCTTTTAAATTTTCGTTCACTTTTCCTTGGAAGAACAGTAAGTCGTGATATAAGTTATACTTGGTTGAGCTTCCATCACTACTTCGGACCTCCTCCAGCTTAAGTTTACAAAATGGAGCTTCCTGTTGTCCCCTTTTCCATTTGTATAGTTGTAGTTCCTCGAAAGGTTTTATAAGATTACATACGTTATAAGTCTGGCATTCTCGAGTTAGTTTGGTAGGCTGATCTTCAGGAACAGGATATCGGCTAAGAACATCTGCTATCCCATTGTTTTGCCCCTGGATGTAGATTATCTCATATTCATATTGTTGCAATTTTAAAGCCCACCGTGTTAAGCGAGCATTCCAGTTTCTACTGTTCTCCAGCCATACCACGTTTTTGTGGTCAGAATAGATCCTAAACTTTGTGCCGTAAAGGTATACTTTAAAATGTTCAATCCCAAACATAATAGCTAGGCATTCTAACTCTTGGGTTGTGTAATTTTTCTTAGCTGGTTTTAACTTCCTGCTGGCATATTGAATTATACTAATATCTTCTAAATTGCCCTTTTGTTTCGTTTGCTCTTGGAACAATATCGAAACTAGCCCAACGTTAGAAGCACCGCACATCAGCTGGAACGGCCGTTTGAAGTCAGGTTGAGGTAACGCGGGAAGTTTTACTAACTCATGCTTTAGTGACTGAAAAGCTTTTTCTTTTAGGTTGTTCCATTCCCATTGGCTACCCTTTTCTAGTAGTTCTTCTAGAACGGCAGTTTTTGATGCTAGGTCTCTTACAAACCTACCCCGCCAGTTAACTAAACCCAGAAATTGTTGCAGGTGTTTCCTCGTTATTGAACGTGGAAATTTTAAGATGGTTTCATCCTTTTTGGGATCTATTCTGATGCAATTTCCTGACACAAGATGGCATCAGTATTTTATCTCTGGTTTGCTAAATTCACATATTTTTAACTTTATAGTGAATCCTTCACTCTGAAACTTTTCTGATACGAATTTTGTGTGCTGAAAATGTTTTTCCAGAGTTTCGTCGAACATGAGAAGGTCGTCTATATAGACAGTGAGAAAATCTTCTGTCCAAAGCTCGAAAAGGCTATGCATCATGTGCATAAAGCTGGCTACAGGGTTGGATAATCCGAATGGTATCCTGGTGAAACAGCACGCTCGACCTTTGTAGTAGAATGCGGTGAACTTCTGGTGCTCTGGTTTAATAGAAACTTGAAGGTGGGGTGTAAGGGGTGACCTTCCACGAAGTACACCCAAATGTCAACCTCACTTCCACGTTACTACACCCTGGACTTGACTAACGAGGCTCTGGCGACATGGCCAGTATAATTTTGTTTGTGTTGTCCTGTTCTTTTGTCCTTATGTGTACTGAGTGCCCCTTTGCAGCCTCAGCTTTTAACGAAAGTCAGAACATTTTAATATTTTATGATTTTAATTCTGCAACGTTGGAGTTGTTATTTGTAACGATAAGGGGCTGGACCCCGTATAATGTGACGGGTTCAAAATAGCCTTAGTGCTGACGCACCCAAAATTTTAAATTCAAATTCAAATTCAAGAAACTTGAAGGTAACCTGAAGCCAGATCAAATCACGAAAATCATTTTTTACCCTGAAACTTTTGTAGAGCTTCTTGAAGTAGCGGCACCGTACTTTTAGGAACTATAATAGTTTTTTTTTTAATTTCCTGAAGTCAATGCAAGGTCTAACCAATCCGTCGGGTTTGTCCACCACTAGCATTGGATTCATGTAAGGAGAGTTACAGTTTCGAATTACTTTCCATTCATTCCATTTATTTAACTCTTCTTCTAATTTTTCGCGTTTCGACATCAGAACGGGATAAGGTAATGAAAACACTGGTTGGTTGGTGCTTAACAAAATTTCGCAGGTATAGTTCTTTGCAAGTCCTGGTTTGTCAGAGAATATAGGGCGATAGTCAGTTAATATTCGAAATAGCTTCTCCTTCTCCTTTTGATCTAACAATTTTGGAGCAAACGCTTTCTTCTTCATATCTTCCTCGGAGGCGGACCACTATCTAACTGAGATTCATTTTCAGTCACTAATAACTTTACATATGAAGTCTTATCATTTATTGCTTCAACACTATTTCCTTGGCTATCTGGAATCAAAGTTTCTTCCACGACTTGTCCCTTCACCATTAGATATAATTTGTTAACACCTGCATCTAAATTGATGCATGGATATCCGAATAACAAATCTGCCTCTAAATTCTTTACGACATAGACTTGGTGTTCAAAAGTATGTCCTGCAATTTCAAAAAGAATAGTTCGGTATCCTACAATTCGGCACCTCTCATGTCCAACAAAACCTTTTAACCTTATTCCCGGACATCTTTGCAATTACAAGACTGGTATTCTCTCTCGGAGCTTTACCCAAACATTATAATTCATGACAGTGCAATCGCTTCCCGTATCCAAGGTACATCTTATTTTCAGTCCCAAAACTTCTATTAGAAATTCTGGCTTTTTGTTACTTCGAAAACTACATATTATCTGCAGGTGCCTTACATTTCTGTGTTGAACCCTTTTCTCTTCGTTACATCTCGCTGTTGACGTCCGATTATTTTCCTTGGCAATATCAGAAATCATATTTATAACCTCATTCATTAATTCATCACAGTTACGTTCATCTTTCCCTGCCAAAGTTTTTACTTTTAGATTCTGAAGATCTCACGAGTGCATGATGCTGCACGCACCTCCATTTCACATCCCAGTGGACCTGCGAGGCGACGCCCAGTCCCCTGGTGGACTGCGGAGATCGGTGAAGCCATCAAGGACCGCAATCATGCCCTAGATCGATTCAATAGGAACCACACTGCCGCAAACCTCGAGCATTTCCGCATTAAACGTGCCCGAGCCCGTCAGCTCATTCGAGTCAGTAAGAAGGCGTGCTGGGTCCAATACGTGTCTTCTCTGACCAAGCAGGCTTCGTCGAAAGCCGTTTGGACCAAAGTACGTCGCATCCAGGGGGTGCATCTACTCCTCTGAGTTCTCTCGAGCACGATGGGACGTTGTACACTGATTCCGAAGACATAGCTAGTATCTTGGCCACGCAGTTTTCTGATGCGTCTAGCTCTGAAAATTATGAACCACGTTTCCGCCGTGAAAAGGACCGTCAGGAACGACGCCCTCTAGTTTTTCGAAGTCATAACACCGAGACATACAACTCTCCATTCACTGAACAGGAGTTCGATCAGCCGCTTCGAAATTCTAAGAATACAGCTACTGGAGTGGACAAGATCCACTATGAGATGCTTCGTCATCTGCCCATTGGAGCAAGAAATTTCCTTTTGACGGTATTCAACAGGCTTTGGTTGGAGGACTCTTTCCCCACTTCCTGGAAAGAAGCTATTATTGTTCCCATCCTGAAACCAGGTAAACAACGCACCGCAGCCTCGAGTTATAGGCCTAATGCCTTAACTAGCTGTGTGTGCAAGTTGATGGAACGCATGATCAACAAGCGTCTCACCTGGTTTTTGGAGGAAAACTCATTGATAAGTAATTTTCAATGTGGTTCTCGCTCCAACCGTTCCACATTGGACCATCTGGTTCAACTGGAAACACAGATTCAGGATGCATTCCTCAACAAGGAACATTTAGTTGCAGTTTTCTTTGACCTCCAAAAAGCATATGACACAACGTGGCGCTTTGGCATCATAAAGCAGCTCCATTCTTGGGGCGTCCGTGGCCATATGGTGTACTTCATTCAAAACTTTTTAACAGATCGTTTTTTCCGCGTACGTGTTGGGAACTCCTTTTCGGATCTTCACGAACAAGAGAACGGTGTCCCGCAGGGCAGCGTATTAAGTGTGACTCTGTTTGCCATAGCAGTAAACAGTGTTATGGCAAGCATTGTTGCCCCTGTACATGGTCTTCTGTATGTAGACGACCTCACGATCTTTTGTCGCTCACGGAATCTCGCGTCAGCTTCTCCTCAATTCCAACTGACGATAAACCGTTTGGTTGAGTGGTCCTCCGAAACAGGTTTCACCTTCTCATCCGAGAAATCCGTGTGTGTCCACTTTTGCCGTCAGCGTACGTCATTTAGATCCTGACCTGTACATGGGAAAATCTTCCCTGCGCTTCGTGAGTGAGGGCCGCTTCCTGGGCCTCATTTTCGATAAGAAATTAACATGGCTACCTTACCTTCGCCAGTTAAAGTTCTCTTGTCTTAGAGTTCTCAACCTTTTACGTGTTTTATCTCATACTTCCTGGGGTACTGATAGGACGGTACTGCTTCGCCTGTACATTGCACTCATCAGATCGAAGCTTGATTATGGATGTGTTGTGTATTCTTCTGCTCGCGCATCTAGGCTTCCCATCCTAGACACCGTCCACCATGCTGGTATACGTGTGTGCTCTGGTGCCTTTCGTACCAGTCCAGTCGCCAGTTTGTACGTAGAGGCATCTGAGCCGTCGCTGTCTCTGCGAAGACAGCGGCTTTTAGTGAACTATCTCCTCCATCTTCGCTCGAAGCCTTCATTTCACACCATCTCAGACGAGAGTAGGCTGGTAAGGTATCGGCTCCACCCTAGTGTCACTAGACCATTTGGTGTTCGTGCAGACGAGATCCTGTCAGCACTTGGTGTTGACAGTGATCTTCCTGGCGTCTCTCTACTCATTCCGCCACTCCCTACTAGGGAGTTTCCTGCACCTTCTATCGATTTCTCTCTGACTGCCCTCCCAAAGGCAGAAACACCAATGGTTTTATACCAGCAACGGTTTTCAGAACTTGGTGCGAAGCACCCCAATTTTAATGTGTTTTACACGGATAGGTCCAAGACAGTGGAATCAGTTGGTTGCGCCTTCGTCTTAGACACTCAAATTTCCAGTTTCTCACTACATCCTGCCAGTTCCATCTATACGGCAGATTGTACGCCATTCTAAAGGCACTGGGCTTTGCAGAAGTGAATGGGCTGAAGAAAGTCCTTGTGTGATGCGATTCGACCAGCGTGTTGCTGTCTCTGGATTCGCCGTATTCCCGGCATCCAGTAGCGCAACGCATATTCAGACGGCTTGTGTCCTTATCTGCCAGCACGGATGTACACTTCTGTTGGGTCCCGCCACGTAGGCATCCAGGGGAATTAAGCAACTGATGCTGCCGCCAAGTCTGCTGATGCAGACGGTAACGTTCTCGTCCACCTTTTACCAGCTAGCGACCTGCAGAATGTGTTCCGTTGTCGCCTTCTTGACACTTGGCAGGCCGAGTGGGATGTTGAAACGGGGTACAAGCTTCACGCTGTTAAGCCCACCATAGGTGCTTGGCGTTCCTCGTCTCGTCCCTCTCGGCGAGAAGAAGTTATTCTTACCCGCATGCGTATAGGACACAGCCGTCTCACGCATGGTCACCTTTTGCAGGGGCTGGACCTTGCGTTGTGTCGTGTTTGTAATGTTATTTTAAGCATCCGACACATTCTCGTTGAATGTGTCGATCTTGCTTACCTTCGACAGACTTTTAACCTTTCCGGCTGTTTGTCATCCCTCTTGGGTGATGACAGTATTTTATCACATGTTTTTATTTTTTGACGAAGAGCTGGACTCTTGCACCGTTTGTAAGAAGGTTTTTAGTACGTTGTGACGTTTTAATGTGTTGTGTTTGTCTCGTGCAGGTCTTTTTACAAACTTTCAATTTTAGTTTTTCCCAAGGGGCTCTTTGCACCCCTTTTTTAAGTTCTCAGTCAGAATTTTAGATAAGGGATATTTTCCCGTATACATAGAAGGGTGCGAAATAGCCTTAAGTGCCGACGCACCCAGAAGTTTTAACTCAATTCCAATTCCAAGATTCTGAAGATCACTGCTGTCGAAGTCTACATTTCTTGAAGTTGCTATTTCAGAATCTGAATACTTACTTTTTGGTCATTACTTTCTCCCGAAGTTACAATTATTTCACTGATTAAATTATTAACCTCACCCTCTGCTTCTTTGCCAGTTTGTATTTTAAAATATTCTTAAAGTAGTGTAAGTGTATTGTTTCTACGCAGTACTTAGTAGGTATGCATTTGTAGCCTCTTTTTTTACCAATCGAATATCCGTTTTTGACATATTTTGATAATTTTTTGTCCATGTTTTAGCGTTTAGCGATGTTTTAGTAAAATTTCCCTTTTTTCCCACCTCGTACTTTGTAGGTATGCATTTGTAGCCTTTTTTTTATCAATTGAATATCAGTTTTTGACATATTTTGACAATTTTTTTGTCGATGTTTTAGCGTTTAGCGATGTTTTAGTAAAATTTCCCTTTTTTCCCACTCACACTTGGTAGGTATATCACGATCTTACGTGATATAACTTAACCTATCCTTTTTTTATTACGTGCTAAACTACACGAGAGCCTCTACATGCTTTGACCTACTTTAGAGTAGTGTAGGTGCACGGGTTGAAGATCATTAATTGAGGATAAAAAAAAACTCAAAAACTCACTTTCTCTCCACGTTCCGCGCCTCGTTTATTGCGCTGACGATGTTTCGCAGCGAAGAAAACAGCACCAAAACATCAAAAACTCACTTCAATTCACTGAAGTGAGCCACAGTGTTGCAAACCTACGAAAATTTCATCAAAACCTCAAAAACTCACTTTCTCTCCACGTTCCGCGCCTGACGATGTTTTACAGCGCAGAAAAAGCCGGTACGAGTAAATGCACTTTCTCATTCTTCAAGGATGAATGTACCTTATCATAATTTTTTTTCCAAGTCCGGGGCCATGTTTATATATCGTGACCTTTTGTAAACCTCTCTCTGTCGCACACACACACATATGGGCGCGTGCCTGTATTGTGATGCAAGCAAACAAACAAAAATAATAATTGTTTTTTTTTTAGTAGACCCAAATGGAGAGAGAGTTCACCAACCGAAAGTGAGGCTCGGTGAGGCTCGCCTTAATGGTTTTCTCTTGTAAGGCATAAGCCTCATTTTCTCGCAGTGTTGCCAACACCTCACTCGATCACGATCTTACGTGATATAACTTAACCTATCTTACGATTTTTTTACGATCTTCAGTGATATAACTTAACCTATCATTTATTCTTTTTATTTGCACACCGAACTGTAGTAGACCCAAATGGAGAGAGAGTTCACCAACCGAAAGTTGGGGGCTCGACTTAATGGTTTGCTCTTGTAAGACACAAGCCTTATTTTCTCGCAGTGTTGCAAACATCTTACTCGATCACGATCTTACGTGATATAACAACCTATCTTACGATTTTATTTTTACGATCTTCAGTGACCTATCATTTTTTTTATTTGCACACCGAACTAACTTACATTATATTTTATATAACCTTGTTGATTTTTTTTTTTAGTATGTGGCAATTATTTTTAGGAATATTTTTTAAAACTGTTCCGTCACCCTCTCGTTCTTCACGTCGTACGCGAAGGACTTCTCTGCGATCAGGATGACGCTGCATAGAGTATCGGCAGGCAGCGTGTCGTGGAACTCGCAAACGATCTTGATGTTGGTTCGATCGTTGACCACGACCTGCTTCCGTTTCGTGGTATTGATGACGAACATCGGCCTGCGTGCTTTGAATTCGCTGGGCGTGTAGTACACGTCGACGTTTCCCTCGGTCACGCGCTTGTAAGCCGTGTAAGCTTCGTAAAGTTTGAGGTAATCGTCTTTGGTCATGTCGAGGTTGTAATTCTCGCGCGGGAACACTTCGTTCCTCCCGTTCTTGAGATAAACGTTCTTGATCTTGCAGTCGTCGAACTTGCTGGAATCTTTTTCCTGATTGTTATCGCGCCCGGTCTGAAAGAGCACTACGACGAAATCAGGCATGTCGAACTGTATGTTGTTGAACTGAGTCGTGACGTCGAATTCCATGTGACTTCCCGACGCTAATTTTTGCACGCACTGGTAACCGTGAAAGTGAATCGGCACCTGCGGACTTTTCAAGATCTCCGCTTTGTACTTGAGGGCGTAGTTCGTCTCGTATTCCACCACCGGCATTCTCAACTCCATGCTCCGGATGACGCACTTGGCTGCTTCGGGTAAAGTGTTGGCTATCGGCGTGGTGCCGTCCGGACCCAAAGTAGCGTATCGCATCAGTGCGTCGTTGTCGTTGGCCGCTCTTCGAAACGTGACTCTCACTCCTCCCTTCCACATGATCTCCTTGTAGTCCGAGAAGAATCCCGGAAGCAGACGCATGGGAAAGAGCACCGTGTGATTTCTCGTCGATATTTTGGTCCCCGCTTCGAATCCTCCCGCCTGGTAATATGCCGCGTCCGTTTTGGATAATTTCAATGTTCCCACCGCCGTCGACGTGATGCCTGGATAATCTATTCTGTCGATGACGGTACCGTGTTTCCTCACCTCCACCTGCGAGAACAGGTGAGGCACGAAGTTGTCCACGAGTATCAAGTTTGCTGCTGGGGTAAACGCGTCTCCCTTTCCTTCTTCACCACGTCGAATTGAATGTAGGGGTCCGCTCTGTGAGGATGAACGAACCCGTCGCCTACGTCCACGTCGTATTCGATCTCCCGGTTCGCTTCGTTCAAATTGGCGAACGTGCGACGGTTGGGAGGAAAAGATTGCAATTCGTAACTTTCGATTTGCTCCATTTTTTTTCACTATGTGTGTTATTTATTATACGTTGATCTCCACGATGGCAGTGATCGTTGCACCTGCGAAATCCACCACCTCTCCTTTCTCGTTCACCAACTCTATGTCGTCTATGCGGTTGCGACATACTGGAAAATAGATCGGCGAAGAGGGTGTGTAGATGATCGGTTCCATGAATTCGGAACTGGGTTTGAAAGTGGCTATGATTCCCGTCTGCTTGTGACTTCCCAGCAATCCCCCGTCCGAGGATTTCGTGATCATGCCTTCCGCTATGTTGCAGTGTACGTTCAAAGTTTCGATGGCTAGAAATTTAGGAATGTTTGCTGCCGTGTGCTTGATGCCAGCTTCGAGTTTTGTGTCGTTCTCGAAACCTAAAAGTTCTCCCATGGTGCCCAGGTCCACGGTCTCCGTCGCCGATACGATTTCCACTCTGTGCGTGACCGAATTTTGAGAAAGGTACGTGCCTTTGGGTAACTGAGCTTGCAAAGTGGAAATATTGTATTGGCCTGGCGTGACGACGATATGTTCGCTTCCGACGCTAATTTTGTTGTTGTGCTGGGTGACGTTAGGTATGAGGTACATGCTGTAGAATGCACGCAGAGCTACGGATTTAGGATAGACGATGTCGTCGTGCAGCGTGAGTTTCAAGATCGAAGATTCGCTCGTGAGATGGAACACGCCCATCCTAGTAATGCTGTTTGAGGTTCCACAATGCTTTCTGGAAATCTTTGATCGTAGGCTTATTTATTTGAGAGAGAAACGCGAGCATGGAGAGGCAGAGATGACCGCAGTTCTCGTCTCCGAAATTTTGAATTCGTTCGTCGTTGTAGTATATAGGATTGTTCGTTTTCAGATAATGGACTAAATTTGTAGGTGGAACACCTCCGAAAGAATCGAAAACGAATGCTTTATCATCGTTTTTGTGGTAACATATCCAATGCGTGCCTGGATTTTCTTGACCGTCCAAGTTGACTACGCCGCATTCTCTTCTTTTAACGGTTGAAGGTAACGAGTCGGACATGAAAACTCCTCTGAAGTGTTTGATTTGTAATGGTTGGATCAGAGATTCAATGTCTCGGTTGGTGAGTGCTGCTGTTTCTTTGTTTTAAACTTTTTCATCACGCCCTTCCCCCTTTCTTCTCCATGGCCAGGTTGTGACGTTTCTGTTCTTCCAATTCCGCCTTGTTCTTCTTCGAGTCGATGACTGTTTTCGCGATGGCGGCGCTACCCCCAGCCAAACTTCCAACGGCCCCCAATGCTGCCAGGATGGCCGGGATGCTGAATATGAAACCTCCGATCTTTTGCTGTTTCCGCGAACGCTGCAATCTTCTCAATTGAGGTGTGCTGAGAAGTAATTTCATTCCGTGTCCTTTCGTCAAGCAAGAACGTTTCTTCTCGCGTTGTTTCTTGGTGAGTAACCCATCGAGGGCACCTAGATTTTTAAGATTCGAATATGGTATCTGGTACACGACACCCTTGGGCTTCATGTTGATGCTCTATATATATTTTTTACGGTATGTTATTTATATATATAAATGTTCTGAGATTCTTTTTTTGTTTCGTGTAATTTTTTTTTCACGGTATGTTATTTATATATAAATGTTCTGAGATTTTTTTTTTGTTTCGTGTAATTTTTTTTTCAAGGTATGTTATTTATATATAAATGTTCTGAGATTTTTTTTTGTTTCGTGTATTTTTTTTTTTCAAGGTATGTTATTTTATATATACTCCGCGCAGTCGTTACACAAATTCTATTACGTGCTTTGTTTTCTTACCAAGAAGTTCCTTTGTCCCCTTGTACACGATTCGAGTTTTGTTCTCGATTAAAATAGATAGCTTCTCGTCGGATAACATGTTAGCGTATCGATCTGGTAAAAATAGACTGTATTGTCCGTCGAGCAACAGACGCACCTTGGGACCATACTGGGTAGAAACAATTGAACCGGAAGTTATCGTATAAGGTTTGCCGACTTCCAATTCCTGAATTTTTACATATTCGACTGACAAATTTAGCATTTGTTTTAATCCTTGGAGATCACTCATTTTTTCAGTCGTCATATCGAAGAGAAATTTCAGTGTGTTATAGAAATTTAATTTTTTCACAATGTGTGTTATTTATATACCGAAGATTATTTTTTTTCACGATGTGTGTTATTTATATATCAAGTTTTTTTTGACTTGTACATTTTTTTGACATGTATATTATTATTATTATTATTTTTTTTCACGGAGGAAGAAAGTCCGTGCTTCTGAAAGCGCGATGATGTGCGTAATAATATCTTCAGTTTCCTGTTTAGACTTGCGCCAATCATCCGTGTATCGTCTTCTTCCCTGCCTCGCCTCGTGCAGTTCGTCCATTCTCTTGTTTAATTTTTCCCCTGCGGCCGAAAGAAGAGTATCGAGATCGCCGCACCTCATGGCACTGATCTCCCGAAGACGGTCCTTGACAGCCATTTCACATGGGATTCGAAATGCCGGCGTCGTTTTAGCTATGATCAAAAGTTTCCCTATATCCTCACAATCTCCGTTTACTGCCTGTTTGAATATTTTTCTAAGCAGTTCGTGCGGCAAATCAGTTATGCAAGCCATGTTGTTTTTTACTGTATGTTATTTATATACCCCACCCAAATTTTTGTTTCGTGTTCTTGGCGATGGTGGTGCCCAGTGCGGCGACCCGTTCACCCAGCGACGCGTCTCTGCTGACGAACCTTTCGAAAGCTGCGTGCTCCAATTTCTTGTCTGCTTCGTGACGTGCATCCAGATCGGTGCGAGTGGTGTTGTAGGCGATGTCGTGATCTTTGCATGCAGCGTCCAACGGATTCACACCCTTGTCTCCTCTCTCCAATCTTTTCTCGAGTTTGGTACCCGGTCCGCAGTACTGGTAGCCAGGTAAATGCATCTCGAAAGGTAACTTGTTGATGATGTCGTTTACGAGTCCCTTTCCTTCGGCCACGTTCCAGAATCTCGGAGGCAGCGTGTTGATGATTTTGATCAGGTAACCTATGCCCTTGTCGTCGTTCACGATGAAGTTGGAAAGTTTCGTGCTGATCATGTCCACGATGCCAACCTTCTCGTTGTAGAAATTACGATTGCCTGCATTCTCTTCGCCGGCTATCACCAACAATCGGTCCACGAGTTTCCTAACGTCGTCCACCCAAACGAATTCTTTGGGTAACGTGTTGCAGCGTTTGACGCCGCTGCCTGTTTTGACCTGGTTCCAAATCGGTTTGATGAGATTCTTGTACTTCTCACCGCTGCTCGATTTCACCCTATTCTGCGAGGCATCGTTGTTTTGGTACAAGGCATCCGTCATGATCAAAATTTCCTTGTAACTCTGGTAATCTTCGTCGGTGTAATCTTTCGGCTGCTTTTTGGCAACGAGTTCCCACAGTCCCACCGTACCCGGATACCTGGTCCAACTATCCTTCTCGCCTAAATTAACTTTAATGTCGTTGCCTTCGAAGGTGACTTTCGATTTCCCAATCTTCCACACCACACCACCGCCTTCGTTGGTTTCCATGCTGGGATACAATCCGAACACTTCATCCTTGTCGAACTTCCCCGTGCTCAGGTAGTCTCGTGCCAAAGGTCCCAACTCGATCTTATCCGAAGTCGTGCTACCTATGGCTCGACGTCGTGGTACATCCTTCAGTTCGAACGGCGTCGAAGGAATGCTCGAAATGGGCGTGGGTACAGTGTAACTTTTAGCTGCGAGTGGTACGAGTTCGTTGATCAAATTTTTATTTTGTTCCGTGACACCTTTAATTTCTTTACCTAGGTCGCTGATGGCGTCGATCACAGGTTGATCCTGACGTTTTTTCTCTTCGTAGGATCCGCGATTCTCGGATTTCCAACCTTTGAAGCGCTTCACGAGGTATTCTCGCAACTTGAGATTTTCGTCTTCTTGAAATTGACGTTTTGACATTTTTCTATATACGTTGAAACGTTTTTGAAACGTCGAATTCTCAGCCTATACGTTCGGTTCTCGTAGTTTTCTGCTGTCACCCTCTTGAGACTATCCACTTTTTCTAACACTCACTTTTTGTTGTAATGGTTATTTTATATATGCTTGTCAGACGTTTGAAAAAAAAAAGAACGTTTTTTCAAATTTTATTTTTTAGATTCTCGATTTTTGATTTTGATTGATTGATTTAAAACTTTTTTTGGGTGCGTCGGCACTAAAGGCCATTTTGCACCCTACAATGTATACGGGGAAGTAGCCGCTTATCTAAAATTCTGACTAAAAACATAAAAAGGGGTGTAAATAGCCCCTTGGGAAAACAATAAAAGTGCAAGGTTGTAAAAAGACCTGCACGAGACAAACAAAACACATTAAAAAGTCAGAACAAACAAACTAAAAACCTCCTTACAGACGGTGGAAGAGTCCAGCTCTTCGTAAAAAATTAAAAACATTTGATAAAATGCTGCTGTCATCACCCAAGAGGTGTGAAGGCATCGAGCGAAGATGGAGGAAGTAGTTAACTACCAGCCGCTGTCTTCGCAGAGACAGCGACGGCTCAGATGTCTCTACATACAAACTGGCGACTGGACTGGTCCGAAAGGCACCAGTGCACACACGTATACCAGCATGGTGCACAGTGTCTAGGATGCGAAGTCTAGATGGGCGAGCAGAAGAATACGCAACACATCCATAATCTAGCTTCGACCTGATGAGTGCACGGTATAGGCGAAGCAATACCGTCCTATCAGCACCCCAGGAAGTATGGGATAAAACACGTAAAAGGTTGAGAACTCGAAGTCAAGAGAACTTTAACTGGCGAAGGTGAGGTAGCCATGTTAATTTCTTATCGAAAATGAGGCCCAGGAAGCGGACCTCATTCACGAAGCACAGGGGAGACTTCCCCATGTACAGGTCAGGATCGAAATGACATGTACGCTGACGACAAAAGTGAACACACACGGATTTCTCGGATGAGAAGGTGAAACCTGTTTGGGAGGACCACTCAACCAAACGGTTTATCGTCAGTTGGAGTTGACGAGAAGCTGACGCGAGATTCCGTGAGCGACAAAAGATCGTGAGGTCGTCGACATAGAGGAGGCCATGTACTGGGGAAAGAATGTTTGCCATAACACTGTTTACTGCTATGGCAAACAGAGTCACACTAAGTACGCTGCCATGCGGGACACCGTTCTCTTGTTCGTGAAGTCCGAAAAGGAGTTCCCAACACGTACGCGGAAAAAGCGATCTGATAAAAAAATTTCAATAAAGTACGCCATATGGCCACGCACGCCCCAAGAATGGAGCTGCTTTAGGATGCCAAAGCGCCACGTTGTGTCATATGCCTTTTGGAGGTCAAAGAAAACTGCAACTAAATGTTCCTTGTTGAAGAATGCATCCTGAATATGTGTTTCCAGCTGAACCAGATGGTCCAGTGTGGAACGGTTGGAGCGAAAACCACATTGAAAATTACTTATCAATGAGTTTTCCTCCAAAAACCAGGTGAGACGCTTGTTGATCATGCGTTCCATCAACTTGCACACACAGCTAGTTAAGGCAATAGGCCTATAACTCGAGGCTGCGGTGCGTTGTTTACCTGGTTTCAGGATGGGAACAATAATAGCTTCTTTCCAGGAAGTGGGGAAAGAGTCCTCCAACCAAAGCCTGTTGAATACCGCCAAAAGGAAATATTTGGCTCCAATGGGCAGATGACGAAGCATCTCATAGTGGATCTTGTCCACTCCAGGAGCTGTATTCTTAGAATCTCGAAGCGTCTGATCGAACTCCCGTTCAGTGAATGGAGAGTTGTATGGCTCGGTGTTATGACTTCGAAAAATTAGAGGGCGTCGTTCCTGACGGTCCTTCTCACGGCGGAAACGTGGTTCATAATTTTTAGAGCTAGACGCATCAGAAAATTGCGTGGCCAAGATATTAGCTATGTCTCCAGAATCTGTGTACAACGTCCCATCGTGCTCCAGAGCGCTCAGAGGAGTAGATGCACCCCCCTGGATGCGACGTACTTTGGTCCAAACGGCTTTCGACGAAGCCTGCTTCGTCAGAGAAGACACGTATTGGACCCAGCACGCCTTCTTACTGGCTCGAATAAGCCGACGGGCACGGGCACGCTTAATGCGGAACTGCTCGAGGTTTGCGGCAGTGTGGTTCCTATTTAATCGATCTAGGGCATGATTGCGGTCCTTGATGGCTGCACTGATCTCCGCAGTCCACCAGGGGACTGGGCGTCGCCTCGCAGGTCCACTGGGATGTGGAATGGAAGTGCGTGCAGCATCATGCACTCTTGACACAAATATATCTAAGGCGTCGATGGCTGGCAAAGTCGACGCTAGATCGACCTCAATGTCCACTGCACGCTCGAAGCCACCCCAGTCGGCCCGACTGAGATGCCAGTGAGGGTGTTGTTCACGTAAGTGCTGAAGATGTTCGAAAGTTAGAAGCAGTGGGAAGTGATCACTCCCACAGAGATCAGGGTGAACGCTCCAAGATGTGGTAGGAGCAAGGCTGGGACTGCAGAAGGACAAGTCCAACGCAGAGTATGTGCCTGAGGAAGGACTGAAATATGTGGGAGTCCCATCATTCAGCAACGTTAAACCTGATGCCTCACGGAATTGATCTACAATTTGACCCCGGGGCTCTGTACGAACGGAGCCCCACAAACGATGGTAGGAATTAAAATCGCCCAAAAGAACTACAGGAGACGGAAGTTGCTCGAATATAGAAAGCAGGTCCTCAAGAGAGAATCGCTCATCCCTTGTGATGTAGACACTGCAAACGGATATTGGCTGTGGTAGATGTACCCGCACGGCGACAGCATGGAGGGGGGTGGTGAGAAAGATTGGCGTTGAGTGGATGTTATCTCGAACACCGATTGCAACACCACCGTGTGCACGACGACCCTCAGGAAGCTTGTCGGTGCGGTAAAGCGTGTATCCGTTTAGAATCACTGATTCATTTGGACGAAAATGTGTCGCTTGGAGACATATGATGGCAGGGTCATTTTCAGATATTAAAATTTGCAGTTCCTCGAGATGTGTACGGAAACTGTTAAGGTTCCATTGGAGACAATAAGCCATAGCTGGAGGTATGGTTGTTACCTCTTAAGGCGTACTTTATTTCTAGGCCCTGTCACCTTGATAAATTCTTCTTCCGCGGCTTCGTCGTGTATCATGTCCTCGGGTAAGGACACAGAGGGCGAAGGGGATGAAGGGGGAGTGGGGGCGGGTGCCTTCAGCGCCCGTCGGGCAGCTTTCAGCTGCGCTTTAAGTTTCAGGGTGGTCGATGCCGCCCTGACTGGAGAGCTACTGGATTTGAGAAAGTATTCTTTTCTGTGTACCTGCTTGATCTTCTTTTCTGTGGAGCGAGGCGTGGTTGCTGGTTTCCTCGAAGCAGGGCGAGGCTCTACGGGAAGCGTTGTCGTTTGGGTTGACACGTCGTTGGTTTGTACACCCACACTGCGGCGGGTAAGTGCAGCTGCAGCAACTGCAGCGAATGGCACAGGTAAAGTGGTGCGTATACTTTCCCGGAGACGTTGTTTGGCTTCTCCAGCGGAGATTTTCTCTATAACGACCAACTCTCTGATTTTCTTCTCTTGTTGGAAAGATGGGCAGTTACGATGCCAGACTGGGTGCTCGCCTTTGCAATTAATGCATTTGGGACCAGAAGAACAAGGTTCAGTCCCATGATCAGGCAGACTACACTTACCACAAAGGGCGGTAGTGGCCTTGCAGGAAGGTTGAGTGTGCCCAAAGTGCTGGCATTTGAAACATCGCATCGGGTTAGGGATGTATGGCCGGACTTTGAGTCTCAAATACCCTATCTGGGAGAGTAGTCGTTCCAAAGGTCAGTATAATTGAAGCAGTTGGTAGAAGTTCTCCAGATTTTCGAGTCTTTATTCGCTGCACTGGGATCACATGTTGGTCTGAGAGTGCTTCAAGGATCTCTTCCTCCTCAGCGTTTAGCAGATCCCAGTGGCGAATCACACCTTTACTACTGTTAAGTTGACGATGTGGTTCAACATTAACAGGGAAGTTGCCCAAAGATCTTAACTTTAACAGGATGTTGGTCTGGCGATCTGTGCTGGTCTGGATAAGTAGACTCCCGTTTCTTAGCTTTTTTATTTCTGGTACGTCTGAACCAGCGGCGTAGTCTAGCTGTTTCTTGATCAGGAACGGTGACAAGTCCTTTAATGTAGCAGCTCCATGTTTCTTTGTTGTTGCAGATTCATCGGTACTGTCGGTCTTCTGCACAATACTAATCACAAGATAACGTGGCACGTTACTTGTCTTTTCCGATAATTGAAGCGGGCTCGAAGGCCGCGCTCGTTTTGGGGGTTTCCCCCCGTTTGAGTTGTTTTTTGTACCCATATACAAAAATGATTTTAAGTGGAGGGTCCATAAATTGTCGCCTCGACATGCCCTCTATGCCGAGGAAGGCCTACCCCCAAAAATGGAGGCTACTCGAGGACCAAACCGAAATCCCCGAGGCCACGTTCGCGACTGCACCTACTCCTGCAGCCAACACTGTCCCATCGGCACGTGTAACTCACACCTTGGGATAGGTTTTTTTATCGAGGTTGTCTCCTCTAGCAGGACCCTTAGTTATAGGGAGGTCAAAGATATGGAGATGAATGACGTGATGGAATGGTGAAAACGTGAGATATGGATGTGAAGAATGAGTGAAATGATGAGATGAAATTGACCTCCCTACTAAGCCCCCTCGCCCCGTCAAGGCAGTCCTACATGGAGGGGGATTTTTTTTTTTTTTTTTTTCTTGTTGCAAATCTGAAATTGTCCTCTTGTTAGCCTTTGAGACGTCTAGATAAACGTTTATTTTATTTCTATATTTTCCATGGTTTGCTTTTCGAGTCATGTCGATGGTCACGAATCCGAAATCAGCTTGGTTCCAACAGTGGGAGCAGAATTTAGAAAATAGATTGTAATTCATTTCAGCCCCTACGTAATCATCGTGTGCGTGTTTTAAATTGGTGTGGTCTTGTCGAAACAAACATATGAAATTAGCGTTGTCGCGTAGCAGTTGTTTCGGAACCTTGGAAAAAGTTTGTGCCAGGTAGAAACAATCCAATCCTTTGTGACGACCTCGAGTGAAAAAAATACGAATCTCGTTTTGATTTTCCAAGATCATGTCGTCGAACACCACAACGGAATTCTCGAGACAATCGTCTAGTGGAATGATTTCAGTTGTGAAAGTTGCAATGCCCAGTCCCTCGTACAATTTCATAAGTTGCTGGTATTTCGGTTGTTCGAGACTTTTCGAAAATACGTAGAGGTGTCTGTTTTCCCAGTCTAACCAATTGGGGGCAAGGATAAAATTATCAATGAGCAGTGTCGTCTTTCCGCACCCCGAAGGTCCTACGATCAGACACCGCATGCAATCGGGGAGCAATTCGCCGTTCCTTTTCTTCGTTTGAGTCTCCGAATCAGGTAGACGTTTCACGACATTCCACGTACTCATAGAATCACTTCGTTTGAATCGATCCAACTCGTTTCCGGAAGTCCCAGCCATTTCACCAAAAGTTTGTCGCCTCTCTTACGCAAAACTTTTTCGATAAGGTACGTGTCGGGGTATTTAGTTTTAGAGAGTTCCTCCTTGTAGAAGCGCCCCAATAAAATTTCACCGCCACTGTCCTTTATTATATACGTGTGACGGTTCCCGGGTAAAACTCGAACCACGGTAAAAAGTTCCGTGCTCCAATTTCGTGTGAAACCCCTGTCGAACGTTCGCTTCAATTTACTGACCCTCACCTGGTCTCCAATTTCGTATTTAGGTTTTTTTGTCGTGGGTGTGTACTTTGGACAGTAAACGCTAGAAATTAATCGCTGCTCGTCGGACTTGGTAACGTCAGCTGGCTTCATGCCTATCGTTCTGTGCACCGTGTTATTATAGTCGTTAACGAGTTCCGGAAGAATGGTGACCCACTTGTAGCTTCCCTGAAGCGTGACCACATGCGCGATTTCAGAGTGCGATTGAATCTTTCCACGATGCTGGCCTTGACGTCACTGAAGGTCGAGTAATGTTGAACGTCGTGTTTCCGAATAAACTTTTGGAATACGGCATTGTAACATTCCTTCCCCTTGTCCATGTGCAGAAACCGAGGTCGTCTGCCGCCGCTTTCGCGAAAAATTGTCTTGAATGCTTCCGTGATGCATGTTCCTGTTTTCGCCTTCAAAGTTAGAGCCCATGCGAATTTCGAAAATGTGTCTATGACGGTGAGGAGGTACTTGTTGCCCTTGTTCAATTTATGTACGTTTTTCAACTTTCCGCTACTCATCTCCACGAGGTCACTTTCCCAGAGGTCGTCGATGCCCTTGGTTACCACCGCCAAACGTTCGTAGTTGCGGCGTGCAGGTTTATGCAATTCTTGGACGATGGCTTGCCTAGACATTTTTTTTTAGAGATTACGTTTGAAGAGAAGCACCAGCGTGATGGGATTCAAAGAGGGTGGCACCTCGCTCGTGTTTTGAATGATCAGCTTATCGCCGGCACTCACGTCGAAAACGGTAAGATCTTCGTCTTAGTGTATTTCATATATGTTGCGCGTTTCGTTCCAACGTGCCAGAGGAATGTTTCCTGCTTTCTGGACACCTCGATTCGATATCAAAGTCATGGTGGGAACGCTAGCTTTTCTGCCGTGAGACCAGTACGAAAATTCGTTTATCTGAATCGTGCCATCGAGGAGAAACTTGTAGTACGGATGATAAGGATGTAACAAGTACAGTTTGTTACCTTCGACGAACGTGGAGATTCTCTGCTGATTGGGTACGCTGTTGATTTCGATGGCTTGCAAGGTGAACAATTTGGCGAATTTAGTGTCGACGCCGAGCAGATTACTGTGAACGTGTCCGAGTTTATTTTCGATGGGGAGCAAATGCTCGAATATGGTATCCGTTACGGCAGAAAACGACGGTTTGATTTTCACTTCCACGTTCAACTGCTTGTAGTTTTCGTTGAGTTCTTGCAACTTGGCACCGAAAGAGGCCAGCGTCGATTGCTGCGTGGATTCCAGCACTCCAACTTGATCTCTGATGTTGACGACAATGTTCTGAAGGTTCTCGACTTGATTCAATTTCGAACTTTTCTCGGTAAGATCGTTCACGATGCTTCGCATCTCGGTAAACTGCGTGTGAAGGTCGGCGACGCTCTGCGAAGTGGGCAGCGTCGACACCAGCAACGCAACGTTAGAGTTATGTGTAACGATAAGGGGCTGGACCCCGTATAATGTGACGGGTGCAAAATAGCCTTAGTGCTGACGCACCCAAAATTGTAAATTCAAATTAAGCCCACCACAGGTGCTTGGCGTTCCTCGTCCCGTCCCTCTCGGCGAGAAGAAGTCATTCTAACTAGCATGCGTCTAGGACACAGCCGTCTTACGCATAGTCACTTGCTACAAGGGCTGTACCCTCCGTTATGTCGTGTTTGTAATGTTATTTTAAGCATTCGACACATTCTCGTTGAATGTGTCGTTCTTGCTTACCTCCGGCAGACTTTTAACCTTTCCGGCTGTTTGTCATCCCTCTTGGGTGATGACAGCAGCATTTTATCAAATGTTTTTAGTTTTTTACGAAGATCTGGACTCTTCCACCGTCTGTAAGGAGGTTTTTAGTTTGTTTGTTCTGACTTTTTAATGTGTTCTGTTTGTCTCGTGCAGGTCTTTTTACAACCTGCACTTTTATTTTTTCCTAAGGGGCTCTTTACACCGCTTTTTTAATTTTGAGTCAGAATTTTAGATAAGGGGCTATTTCCCCGTATACATAGAAGGGTGCAAAATGGGCTTAAGTGCCGACGTACCCAAACAATTTTAAATGAATCAATAAATCAATAAAATTGTGGGAGCGTCAGCACTTGGGCTATTTTGCTCCCGTCACATTATACGGGGGCCAGCCCCTTATCATTACAAAGATCAACTCTAACGTTGCGTAATTGAAAATCTTAAAATGTTCTGGCTTCTGTTAAAAGCTGAGGCAGTAAACGGGCACTCAGCACACATAAGGACAACAAGACAATACAAACAAAATTATACTGGTCATGGGGCCAGTTGCCAGAGCCTCGTTAGTCTTCAGTCCTGGGTGTACTATAGTGGAAGTGAGGTTGACATTTGGTTGTACTACGTGGAAGGTCACCCCTTACACCCCTTTTAGATTGTTAACAACAAATATCACAATTTTGGCGACTTATATAAAATAAATCTTGATTAAACCAAAATCCGTATTGACCTCTTTCCTTCCCAGTTGCGTAACTTGGCAGAATCCAGATCGAGTTGGAAGATAATAATAATAATAATAATAATAATAATATCGTCTTTATTGAGAGGGTGTGTTTCGGCTTCGCGGGCCGTTCTTACAACAAACCCTTAAAAATAACAACAAAAAAATTACAATTGTCATTTTACATTTCTTGAACATCATTGTTGCAGTAGAAAAGATAATAAGAAAATAAAACATTCATATTTATAATGTAAACAATTAATGTACTGAAGGTACAGGGTTAAATCTAAAACCACAATTAGAATACAATTATTACAGCTAAAACTAAAACCAATAACTCATTCCCGTTCATTACAGAAAAGACAAATCCAGACACTATTCTTTTGACAGTAGATGCTTCTTTAGGTTTATTTTGTGTGTTTCAGGGTGGAGCAGGGTGGAGCCATAAAATGCTCTGAGAGCTATTGTTTTGGGATACACTATGTCATCATGCAATTTGAGTTTCAATATTGAATTTTGGCTGGTGAGATGGAATACCCCCATGATGTTTTAAATACCACAAGGCTTTTTGAAAATTTTCAATTGATGGTTTATTTATTTGAGACATATATCTAAGAACAGATAAACACAGATGTCCACAACTAACATCTTTGAAATTTTGAACACGGGCATTATTGTAATAAAGATTAGCTGATTTTAGATATTTTACTAAATTTTCAGGTGGAACACCTCCAAATGAATCAAACACAAATGCCTTATTGTTTAAATATTTAAGATAACAGATCCAGTGAGTGCCCTGATTTTTGTACTTATCCAAATTAACAATGCCACACTTTTTGTTGAGTGGTTGTTCTGGTAAAGAATCAGACATGTACACACCTCTAAAATTTTTGATACCCAGTGGCTTGATTAAAGCTTCAATATCTTGGTTTGTAAGCGGCTCTTGTTTTTTTAAACTTATTCATGGCTCTCTTAACACCTTTGCCTTGTTTCTCCATGGCCAGATTATGGTGCTTCATTTCATCTAATTCTGCCTTATTCTTCTTGGCATCTATTACTGTTTTTGCTATAGCAGCTGATCCCCCAGCCAAGCTCCCAACAGCCCCCAAAGCTGCTAAGATGGCCGGGATAGTAAATATAAATCCACCCACATGTGATTTTTTTCTAAATTGTTGTAATTTTTTTAATTGGGGGTACTAAGCAACAATTTCATACCATGGCCTTTTGCAAGACAATAATTTTTTTCTTCCGCTGCTTTTTGGTTAAAAGGCTATCAATAGTTTTAAGAGATTTAAGACCTGCATAAGGTATTTGATACATAACACCCTTGGCCTTCATTGTAGGTTTATTATATACATATTCAGAGCCCCCACCCCAGTCTTTGTTTGGTGTTCATAGCTATGGTGGTTCCCAATGCTGCTATTCTTTCACTCAAAGAAGCATCTTTGCTTACAAATCTACCAAATGCAGCCTCTTCTAATTTTTTGTCTGCAACATGTCGCCTATCAAGATCAGAATGTGTGTTGTATGCTATGTCATGGTCTCTACAAGCAGCATCTAGGGGATTAACACCAGGGTCACCTCTGTTTAATCTATGGTCCAATTTTGTACCGGGACCACAATACTGATAGCCTGGAATGTGTAGTTCAAATGGCAGCTTGTTTATAATGTCATTAACCAACCCCCGACCCTCAGAAATATTCCAAAATTTAGGTGGTAGAGTATTAATAATTTTTATAAGATATCCAATCCCCTTAGTGTCATTCACTATAAAATTAGACAATTTTGTGCTTATCATGTCCATAATTCCAACCTTTTCATTGTAAAAATTGTGGTTGCCAGCATTTTCCTCCCCAGCTATCACCAATAACCTATCTACAAGTTTCCTGACATCATCAACCCAGACAAATTCTTTAGGCAGGGTGTTGTAATGTTTGATTCCACTACCAGTCTTGATCTGTGTCCATATGGGCTTGATTAAATTGTTGTATTTTGCTCCACTGCTAGACTTGACTCTTTTTTGTGTGGGATCATTGTTCTGGTATAGAGCATCTGATTTTATTAATATTTCCTTGTAGTGCTCATAATGTTGATCTGTATAGCTGCCAGGCCTTTTCCTAGTCATCAGTTCCCACAATCCAGGTGTGCCGGGATATTTAACAAAACCACCTTTTTCTCCAAGATGAGATTCTGAATATACAATTATATCTCCCATAAATGTTACTCTGAAATTGCCAATTCTATGTATGATGCTACCATCACGCTCTGTGTCAGCTTATAAGCCAAAGACCTCATCTTTGTTGTCTTTAGGTGTGCTTAAATATTTTTGAGCAAGAAGACCCAATTCAATAGGATCCTGGGTAGCTACAATTCTTCGAGGAGCAACAGGACTAGGTGTATGAATACTGGAAAGTGGGGTGATTGGATAATCTAATATGTTCCTTGCAGCTACAGGTACAAGCTCTGTGATCAAATTTTGATTTTGCTCTGTAACAGTTTTGATATTTTTACCTAATTCACTAATAGCATCTATTATAGGCTGCTCTGTTTGTTTGTGTTGTTCATAAATTCCTCGGTTCTGTGATTTCCATCCCTTAAATCTTTTTACAAGATAATCTCTTAATTTAAGATCATCAATGATTGGCCTTTTCATGGTTATTTATATATGTTTCAATGTCTAGAAAATTGTTGATTTTATTTCTGTATTTGCCACTATTGGGTTTTCTTGTTATATCAATTGTGACAAACCCATAACTGTCCTGGTTCCAGCACCTACTGCAAAACTTGGAAAAATCATTGTAGCTCAAGTCCCCACCTACATATTCATCATGTATGTGTTTGAGGTTGGTATGATCTTGATGAAACACACATATAAATTTGCTGTAGTCTCGGATCAGCTGCTTCGGTATTTTTGATAAAGTCTGTGCCAGGTAGAAGCAATCAATGTTTTTGTGTCGGCCCTGTGTAAAGAAATTTCTAACCTTGTTTTGATTATCCAGTATAATGTCATCAAACACAACAACAAAGTTATCAAGACATTCATGGAGTGGCTTAACATCTGATTCAAAAGTGGCAATATCCAATCCATCATATAGCTTCATCAACTGCTGATATTTTAATTGTTCCAAGCTCTTAGAGAAAACATACAAGTGCCTGTTTTTCCAGTCTAACCAGTTGGGTGCCAATAAAAAATTATCAATCATTAGTGTAGTTTTACCACAAGCTGATGGCCCAACAATAATACATCTAATATTATCAGGCAGCAACTTGTCATTTCTCTTAATCTGCTGTTCAGGTTCTGGCAGCCTTTTTATAACATCCCAGGTGCTCATATTATCACTTTGTCTGCATCGATCCAGCTGTGTTCTGGAAGTCCTAGCCATTTGACAAATAACTTGTTGCCTTTTCTGCAGATGATTTTTTCTATGAGATATGTGTCAGGCTGTTTAGTTTTGCTGAGTTCTTCTTCATAGAATCTGCCTTTGAGAATTTCTCCTCGGTGATCTTTTATTATATATGTGTTAAGGGTCCCAGGTTTAACTTGAACCACTGTAAATAATTCAGTGCTCCAGTTTCTTGTAAAGCCTCTTTTGAATAAGTGCTTATATTTGCTGATTCTTACTTGATCACCCACCTTGTATTTGGCTTTTCTTGTTGTTGGCTGGTATCTAGGATAATAAACAGTCCTGATCAATTTTTGCTCATCAGATGAAGTTACTTCAGAGGGTTTCATGTTGATTGTGGAATGGACCGAGTTGTTATATTTATGTAGAAGTTCTGGAAGAATATTAAGCCATTTATAATTACCTTGAAGTGTAAATTGTTTATACATAAGATTTTTTAGGGTTTTGTTGAATCTCTCTACAATTGAGGCCTTGAGATCACTGTAACTCGAATAATGTTGTATTGACTGGCTTTTAATAAATTGTTGGAACACAGAATTATAAAATTCTTTGCCATTATCTGTTTGCAAATAGCGCGGTGATTGATGATTGTCCTGAAGGCTTCTGTAACACATTTTCCAGTCTTGGATTTGAGTGGCACAGCCCAGGCAAATTTTGAAAATGTGTCTATTACAGTAAGTAGATACTTGTAGCCCTTGTTGATTTTGTCTAAGTTTTTCAGCTGTCCACTTGCCATCTCAATCAAGTCGCTCTGCCATAAATCATCTATGCCTTTTGTAACTACTGGCAGTCTCTTATAATTATGTCTGGCTTGTCTGTGTAATTCATCAACAATAATTTGTCTAGACATAATATGTAAACAGGAATATTGCAACTATGGGGTGTTCAGCAGCTGATACTACAGGATTTTCTAAATATAATTTGTCTCCTATTTGTATATGAAATTCCAGAGAGCCATCATCTTCAGCATAAGATGTTTCTAATGTATTGGGATCTGTAAAATCCTCTAACTCTACACTGGTGATTTTTGGTTTGTTGTCAGCATTTGTTATTGATAAGGTGGGGTAGTGGTGTGCCTGTGGTTGTAGCCAATATTTGATCTTGATTGGTTTCAGTGTGCCCCCAACAAAAAACTGGTAATAAAATTGAGCAGGGGACAGCATATATATTTTGCCACCTGGTGTAAATGGTGAATCAAATTCTTTGTTGGGGATGCTGTACAATTCAAGAATTACTGTATGTTTTGGATTCTCGATTATGCCGGTTATTTCTTTTTCTGCTGTAAGCAATCTGCTTGTTACAGATTCAAGGTGCTCATTGATGGTCCTAACAACATCATCATGGCCTGGCTTGATTTTTATGTCCACAACAAGTTTCTTGTATTGTTGCACAATCTCTTGAAGCTGGGTGGCAAAAACAGACAGAGCATTTGCTTGATTGGATTCCATGGTCCCTAGCTGTTGCTTGATATTAGCTACAATTTGTTGCAAATTTTCAATAACTGCCAATTTTGAATTTTGAGCAGTAAGATCATGGACCTGTCTTCTGATATCCTCAAACAGGGCATGCAGTTCATTAATATGTTGATTAGTTGGTAGAGTGGCCACTGTCTGAGTAAGTTGTTTGATCTCTGTCTGGATATTCTTGATATCTTCTGATTTCAATATGCGATTCACTGCTCTCTTAATATTTTTAAGTTCCTGTGATGTAGGCAGATTTGTTACAGTATTTTGCAAAGATTCAAGTGCCAATTTCACATCATTTAATTCAGAAGCATCAACCACACCACGCATAGCATCTTGAAGCAGGGCTATATCTGCCTGAGTGGGTGTTGATTGTTGTAAAATTTCAAGTTTTGTTTGGATATCATCGATCAAGTGATGAAAATGAGATAGCTCAGATTCAGTGTTGAGGTTTTCAAGCTTTGTGATCTGTTGCTGGACACTGACAAGTGTGTCTACAATACCAGGCAGGCGGGATTCTAGAGATTCTTGTACATTTGTCAAATCACTTTGCACTGCTGCTATTGTACCCTCAAGATGGGTTATGGTACTTTGAATTTTTCCAAAATCTTCATATGTTTCAAGTTTCAGCTTAATGTTGGCAACACTCCGAGTTATTGCACTCAAACCATCAGAAGATGGCAAGTTGTTCATAAACTTTTCAAGTGTCTCAATTTTTTCTTTAACCTCGTCTATGGCATTGTTCAGAGGGTCCAGATTAGGTATCTGGAGTGATTGAATCTGTTCCTTTAGAGTGGAAATCACTAGATCAAAATCTTCTTGTGATTTTATGCTTTTGACAATTGTTTGGAGCTGTGTCTGGACATTATTTATCTGCTCTTCCAATTGCTGTTTCAATTGCTCAGAGTTGGTGGCCTGGGTCTTAAATTTGGCTTGAAGAGCTGCTACAGCCTCTTCTAAACTTTGAAAATTATCTAATGTGGCCAAGTAAGTATATTTCTGAAGCAGCAATTTGAGTTCAGAATCAATTTTAAGATTGCATGCATTGTGATTGTAAATTTGTAATTTCTAGTTGAAGACTGGCATTGAGTGTGGTTTGTAAAGCTTGTAAATCACTTCTTAATTTCTTGACTCTGACATCAAGCATCAGAATCTCATCACTGTGATCTTCATGCCTTGTATGGCCAAATATATCATTAGGCATTTTGTTTTAGTGGTTATTTATTATTGAATATCTGATTCTTAATTCTATAAAAAAAGGTATAGCTTGTCATATGATCCCGGGACCTCAATATATAAGCAGTCACCAGCAGAAACAGTATATACAGTGCCAGAAATCATGTTTGAGTGCTTAATTCTATAAATATTTCTCCCTACTGAAATCTTGACATTACCCTCAGGGGTTGTAATAAATTGCAATTGACCACCTACAGGTAATTGGTAATGATTTAAATTATTGTTAAATATGTACAATGTTTTACCTGTTTCATCATCAACATCTGTAAGTATGCTGTTCAGATGAATAATTAACAAAGCACTTAGTTTAGATATTATATCAGAAGAGGGTTGTGGTGTTGGCAGGTCCATAATAGCCTGTTTTTTGAACCCAAATAAGTTCATAGGCATGTTTATTTATTTCAAATCATGCTCTGTAATTGGGCATTGATTACCACTTTTCAAATCACAATGACCCCATGGTAGAGTATGTATGCCACATGACAAAATGCATCTCTTATCATGTGGGTCCAGAGCCACTTTTCTTACAATATTGCTAGTCAACAAGTGATCCACACTCTGAATTCTGGATTCTGATGTTCTGATTGTGCTACATGATTTGAGGCAATTTTTATAATCTTCAAATTCAAGCTCTTTGTCTACAGTCACTCTGCCAATGCCCTTGGCCTTTTTGGCAACAGCGCCACTACATGTTTCAAAACTGTACATCTTGGCCCTTAACCCAGCAAATGCCACAATAACATCACCAAGTGTCTCATCTTTTAACTTGCCAGGCACCTTTTTGTTGTGGGGTTGAATCTCTGTATGTTCACTGGAATCAAAATATTTAAACAATTCAGGCTGTGCTATATCTTGATAAACATCTTCTGTTTGAATATCAAGAACAAAACTAGCTGTGTCCATGTACATCAGTTTTACACGATCCTTATAAAAAGGCTTCAACACATTATAAAACAATTTTAACATGTGTAATTTGGCCAATTCCAATATCACAGCCCCTACATAAATAGGCTTATCAAACTTAATCTTTGTTTTTTTCATGTTGAAAAGTGCCATATTTTCATCATAAATTCTTCTGTAATTGAAGTTGGGCTTTGCTATCAATTTTTTGCTCCGGCTGGGGTCAGTAATTATTTTAACATCAATATGTTTTCTGACATTTTCTATGGTTTTGCCATACACTGAATTGACCATCAATTTAAAGAAAGTTTTATCAAATTGGCTCAATGCAGATGTTCGAAGCTCTGTGTTTGTATCAATATATGGCTTCAACCATCTTGAGTGTCTGAACCTCAAAACTTTTCCAATTTTTGTCACTTGAACACCATGTTTCATCAGGAACTGGAGGTTTTTGTAATATATGACATAATCCTGTTTCGGCTATAGAGTCAACATCAATTTCTTCTGTTTAGAGCCAGGTGAACACTTAACCTCAGGAATTGGGGGCAGATCAGAAAATGTGTTGTGTAAATCATCAGGAATTGTCAGATCAACCTCTAAGAACAGGCCATAGTTACTGTCATCAAAATCCTTAAGATCTTCAATGTTGAAATCTTCAACCCACTCAAGTCCTGCATATGGCAATTTATCCATCATAGCATAACCATAGAGGCTATTGGCACCTACATACAGTATATAATTTGATCGCAGTGCTGGATCATAATCAGGAATATATTTGTTATTTGCTCTGGCATATCTCTGAGAACATTGCACCATGCCTCCTCTTATACATTGTTCCATAAACAGATACATATCTTGATCCTGGATCAGATCCAATTGCATTTTAGTGTTTAAAAACATTGCAGACCATGCTAGGCCCGGAGCACTGTAAAAATACATTGGATCCAGCTTATAATTTTCCATGGAAGATTTTCTGAATGCCTGCAGTATATCAGCTAAGAGGGTCACATCAAGTTTTAAATAAGCCTTGTGATAATCACCAAATGTCTGGCATTTTAAATTGTTCCACATCAACTGGGCATGGTGATAATCATCATCAGTGATTCCAGATCCTCTGATTTTGCTGTAAAACTCTTGTTGTGGTGGCAGAGAACACTCATCAAATTTAGAAAAATCTGTAACATAATCATATGGATATACACCCTTCCGCCTAATTTTCAGCTAAAATATTTAAATTCTGCTTGTCAAACCCCTCGTACCTGATCAAATGATGGAAATCATAATTGGATGCTCCATGGCAAAATATAGGGACAAATTTTGGTCTCTGGATCTTAATATTACAGCTATTACACAGGGCCATTAAGAATTTACCATCTGTATGAGAATGGTGTTTCATCTTGATATTTGTATCTGAAAATTCAGAATCACATACCGGGCATTTTTCTGCATTGTTGAAATCTTCAATCTGTTTCTCTGTTAAAGGCAACATAGGTTTTGATTTTAATAAGATATTAGATGCTATGCAACGGCACTCATTTTCTATTCTATCTGCAAATTCTTTGATGGCATCTGCTCCCATGTATATATCTTCTTTACTAACAACCCCATCCTGTACAACCACATAATAAAAACTAGAAGGTTCATGTAACTGGTATGATGTAATTTAAGGTTCATCAGGATCTGGGCTACAGAATGCAAGAGGTTTGAGATTTGATTCAAAATCACAGACTATATATGCTGGGTGTTCCAACAGGGCTTCAAATTTTTTGAATTTGGCATTTTCACTTGGATTAGGCATCACCATATGAACAGGTTTATGGTTGCCACGGTATTTCAGATGCTCAATTAACTTGTTTTTAGCAATTTCTGCATTCACTTCCTGAACCCCATTTATTATTTTTTTACCATCAAATACAGTTAAACATCTTCTGCACAACTTGAATATTTTATGAGTTTTGTCTAGTTGTGTTCTGACTAAAGCTTCAAGATTATGTATCAGAGTATAATGGCGTGTATCATCCCCTTCAATTAAGAGCAGATCAATCGGAACAGCAGAATCATCATCAAATGTACTGATTCTGAGAGGATCTATCAAGCAATTGCCACGGCCAGTAGAACAAGTAAATACATTAATAGATAATTTTTTACCATTGATATCCCGGGCCTTTTTTTCAAATTTATCAATATTCTGAACAGACATTGGATATTCTAAGCCCTTCATTGCTTCATCAAAATTGTGTTCATGCTGTTTATAATAACTTATTCTCTCAGGATTCCTTAAAACAAAGCAGCTAAAATACCAACGGTTTTCAGAACTTCGTGCGAAGCACCCCAATTTTAATGTGTTTTACACGGATGGGTCCAAGACATTAGAATCAGTTGGTTGCGCCTTCGTCCTAGACTCTCAAAGTTCCAGTTACTTGCTACATCCTGCCTGTTCCATCTATACGGCAGAGTTGTACGCCATTCTAAAGGCACTGGACTTTGCAGACGTCAATTGTCTGAAGAAAGTCCTTGTGTTCTCTGATTCGACCAGCGTGTTGCAGTCTCTGGATTCGCCGTATTCCCGGCATCCAGTAGCGCAACGCATATTCAGACGGCTCGTGTCCTTATCTGCCAGCACAGATGTACACTTCTGTTGGGTCCCTAGCCACGTGGGCATCCAGGGGAACGAAGCAGCTGATGCTGCCGCCAAGTCTGCTGATGCAGATGGCGACGTTCTCGTCCACCTTTTGGCAGCTAGCGACCTGCAGAATGTGTTCCGTTCTCGCCTTCTTGACACTTGGCAGACCGAGTGGGATGTGGAAACGGGGAACAAGCTTCACGCTGTTAAGCCCACCATAGGTGTTTGGCGTTCCTCGTCTCGTCCCTCTCGGCGAGAAGACGTTATTCTTACCCGCCTGCGTATAGGACACAGCCGTCTCACGCATGGTCACCTACTGCAAGGGCTGGACCCTCCGTTGTGTCGTACTTGTAATGTTATTTTAAGCATCCGACACATTCTCGTTGAATGTGTCGATCTTGCTTACCTCCAGCAGACTTTTAACCTTTCCGGCTGTTTGTCATCCCTCTTGGGTGATGACAGCAGTATTTTATCACATGTTTTTAGTTTTTTGCGAAGAGCTGGACTCTTCCACCGTCTGTAAGGAGGTTTTTAGTTTATTCTGACTTTTTAGTGTGTTGTGTTTGTCTCGTGCAGGTCTTTTTACAACCTTGCACTTTTAGTTTTTCCCAAGGGGCTATCTACACCCCTTTTTTAAAATTAAGTCAGAATTTTAGATAAGGGGACATTTCCCCGTATACATAGAAGGGTGCGAAATGGCCTTAAGTGCCAACGCACCCAGAAATTTTAACTCAACTCAACTCAACACCACAAAAAGCATTTCTCATCATTATTTTCTATGTTAACCACGGCTCTTTTGTTTTTAATATTGGCAGGTAATGGCAAATATGTAGATCCTTGTAATGGGCTGAATTCAGAAATATTAACATAGAGCTTGTGTGGAGATCCGCATAGGCTCCATCCAGACTCTTTTGCCGCAAATTCAGAGTGTTTAATATTCAATTGATCTATCAAACTACTTATTATTTTGTCTGAATTTGCATTTGAATATATAGGTACGGTTTCTGTTATGTGGGGCTGTGTAAATTTTGTGCCATTTGGCTTCTTATATTTTGTAAACAATTTGAGGGACAGCTTATAAGAGCCATTTTGTGCATTTAGAATTGCCTGCACATCTGGATTTATACTGTTCAAAAAATTCTTAATGTCACATCTTGGCTCTGATACAAAACGGTAATCCCTTAATTGGCCATTAAAACTGCTATGGATAGGTGGTGCATAGCGTGGCTGCTTTGCTGCTCTAGCATTAACAGGTGCTTCATGCTTCCTTTTCAGACCAGATGTAGATGGTTGTGGGGGCAATGTTGATGACTGTGCAGAACAAGAGCCTACATGTCTGTTGAAATATGCCTTGCTAAATATTTTATGGCATTTGGTGCATATTTTTGTGGGAGTTCTATATTTGCCTGTGTCACAATTTTTTTGGTGCCTAGCAAAATTGGGGCTGGATATATTTTTATTACACTGATTGCAATATTTTTGATTTGGCATTTTTTGTTGTTGGTTTATTATATAAGATTTCCTGGGGTTCAATTCAAAATTTTGTACTTAATATATATATATATATATTTTGTTCAGCTGTGTGCTTTGTATATTTCTTGTGTATATTTAATATGTTAATATTATTAATTTTTATTCTCGGTTTATTATACAAAATTTTTGGGTTTTAAATCAAAACTCTATGCTTATTATGACAGGTTGTAAAGCTAAAAGCCTACAAGTGGAAAAAGAGAGTAAATATTGATCTACACTGACCTTCCGCAAATGCCTGCACAGACATGCATGTCCTAGAAAGGCAATGACCTAGCACTGTGTTATGTATTGATTTTTGTATAACTGGCTGGGACAGATATAAGCCTGACTCTAAATAAGAGTGGATTACAACAAACAAGCTGGATGCAACAAATATCAGATTTTTTATACAAAATATAAGCCCTTTTTGTTCAATATACCAGAAATATATTTAATATGAATAATAAGAAATATTATATATTAAACCAAACAGGCCTGTAAGTATGAGAAGCACTGTAACAACACATCTGTACTCCTCAGCCACTCTCACAATACTGGCTGATATGTAATGCAAAATCTCTTTATATACCCTAAGCATGGATTAAAACATCTGAAACAACAAAGCAATCAGAATATAACACATCATCACATTATGTCATAATTAACCAATCAGAAAACAACACATGCATAATATTGGATAATAATTTGTTGCACAGCATGATGCAATAGAAATAAACCATAAGTAAGCATGTGTGTGTGTGGGTGGGTGTGTGTGTGTATGTGTGTGTGTGTGGGTGTGTGTTTTATGAGGATTTTGGCTTAATTTCAAGTGTATCCAAAACAATATCAAGAAGGGGCATATTTTTAACAAGCTTATGGACAACAATCTGGCTGATGCAACTTTTGTAAGTATGGGCAAATCAATCTGAGGGGGCTCATCATTTGTACACTGTAGTTTCGGGAAATTCCCGAGGGCATTTTTACAAAAATCTTGGATTAGACAGGGTGCTACACTTGAGCAAAAAGCTCATATCCTCATCTTGAGCAAGGTTTAAGTGTAGCCAAATCTGCCTGAGGGGAGTTCATCATTTGTTGAGTTTATAGTATATACTTTTATACTACTATAAATATTCGTTGCCGTTTTCCTGAACGCTTGAAAAACATCCGCGAGTATCGTTACGTCTAATTTTAAGTAGGCATTGTGGTAGTCTCCGAGTGTCTTACATTCTAATTTCTCCCACATGAGTTGCGCGTGTTGGTATTCTTCGTCCGTAATTCCTTTCTCTCTGAGTCTGCTGTAAAATTCTCTTGGAAGTGGGAGAGTGTCGTCATTAAATTTAGAATGATCACTAACATATTCGTAAGGATAAATCCCTTTACGTCTAACGAGTTCTATGTCTACGTTGGGACAACTAGCTTTTGTAATTTTGAATTGTTCAGCCGAAAGTTTACTGGCAAGAGCGTTTAGGCTGGCAGAGAGAAATCTGTATGAATCCAGAAACCTCATCTCGATGGTATTTTTAGTCTCAGGAATCATAACTTTCTTACTTATAGAGATGTATCATTCTTCGTTTTGTGCAAGAATATCTATTTTTTGAGTGTCGTATCCGAGTTTCCTAATTAAGGGATGAAAGTCGTAATTAGAGCCATTGTGAAAGAATATGGGGACGAATTTTGGTTTTTGGATTTTTAGGTTGCATGCATTACAGATTCCGCTTATGAAGCGACCGTCCGTATGCGAATGGTGAAACACTTTACGATTGTCGTCTGTGAAGTGATTATCACACACAGGACACTTGACAGTGTGATAGTAATTTTGAAGTTCGATAGCAGATAACGGAAGCATCGGTTTCGATATTTGCAGCATGCATCCAATTTTCCCAACCTCCTCGATCATCTTTTCGAAGAAGCGTTCGATTGCATCGGGTCCTCGGTATACGTACGGTTCATCTATTTTATCCTGTCGCACGACAACGTAACCGAAACTGTTTGGTTCGTGAAGCTGGTAAGGTGTGGTGGAAGAAACTTCGGGATCCGGATCGCAGTATGAGAGTGGTTTGAGGAACGCCTCGAAATCAGCAACGATGATGTTCCAACAATGCCTTGTGCATTTTGAATTCTTCCACTTCGTTCTTTTCGGGCATCAACATTCGAACCGGTCTGTTGTTGCCGCAATAAATTTTATGTTCGGCAAGTTTATCGATAGCAATCTGACGTCCGGTGTAATTTTGATAATCGACTTGTTTTTTTATCGTTGAATGTGGTTAGGCATCTCGAGCAAACTTCGATGTTGTTTGCATACTTGGTAGTTTGACTTCTGACCAAACGTCATAGTGAAGGAATTAGCGTGTAGTGATGAACATCCTCGTTGGAAATAAGAAGAAGATTTATTACACGAGCATGGTCATCGTCGATATCGCTTATCCTGACGGGATGCACGAGATATTTATCTGACGTGAAGGAATATACATTAATAGCGATGCGTTTTCCTGCACGATTTTCAAACTTTGTTATATCCGACAATATCACCGGGTATTCGATGCCAGACATTACACTTTCAAACTCGGACTCGTTATTGTTTGTAATGTCCAACCCACTGTGGATTATTTTTGCAATAAACAGGATGCAGTGCAGCCAATATACACCAAAGGACACACTTGTTATCGCTGTTCTGTATATTTAACACAGCCCTCTTGTGTTGAATGTTCGGTGGAAGAGGAACGTAGCTGGAAGCGCGAAGAGGCGAGAATTGGTTTACGTAAACGATTAACGTGTGAGGACTTCCACACAGAGACCATCCCGACCCTTTAGCCTCGAAATCATCGTGTTTCTTAACCAGCTCATTTGAAAGATCAGAATAAAATTCGTCCAAATTATCGACGTCCGCCAAATGAAGAGCCTGGTTTTTTGTTCGATGATAAAAGACTCTTGTTGTACCATCGACTTTTTCGTATTCGGAAAATAGATCAACGTATACTTTTATGGAATTCTTTACCAATTTATTTTTTAGAATATTTATCACGGATGTTTTCGTTTCACGCAAGAAACTAAGAATGTCGCAGCCTGGTTCCGAAGTAAAAGATAAATCCTGAATATGACGGTTAAATGCAGATCTAATTGGTTTGCGTTCATCGGATAATTTAACTTGTTTGGAAGTGGAAGCTTCCTTTTGTGGATCATCGATTTTCCTTTTCAATGTTCCTTGTTCGGTCGATGGTTTGCAAATTTTCAGGTGTTTACTTAAATTTGTAATGCTGATCATCTTTCCGCATCGAGCACAAGACTTAGAAGGTGACGAACGATTAATTCTCGAAGCTGTTTCGCTACATCTTGCCCTGTGTACCGATAAATTGTTCCTTGAGATTAGCTTCCCACAAGTAACACATTCAGTTTTTTTCATTTTTACGATTGAAACTGGTGGTAGATGCCATTGCTTTATCCAAAATCACAGAAATAAAAAAAGTCTAGTATATATAGCGATACAATTTTCAGGTATGTTATTTTATATAGAATTTCTTGGGTGTGAATACAAAACTCAAGAATTCAATCTATACTGTGAATAGAATTTCAGGTATGCTATATATATAGAATTTCTTGGGTGCGAATACAAAAAACTCAAAAGACCAATCGTTATCAGGCCAAGGGGGAAACAATTTTGACGCCACCCACACTGTCGGCGGCCATCTTGATGTCCGCCATCTTGAATTCAACTTCAGAATTTTAAATGGGAAGGGGGTCGTGCGACATATCAAAATGGGCTAGAATTTCACGAAAAATGCAATGGTGAAGGTTTTTTCGACGTATCTGTAACCAGTAAAAAGTTATGACTGAATTCTTGTACCAATTTGCTCCTTTTCGAGGTGTTAGAAAAATGCCTTAAAATTTGTTTAGCGCTTCGGTAATGCATCGAGATCAAAGTGACGTCTATGGAGAGACGTTCGCATGCCATTGCACATTATTTTAATCGGATACATCCACGAAGAGCTGCGCATTATGAATGGTTGTCGCGAACAATTTACAGTGTGACGCTTCCATTTAATTAAAAGTCCTTCACAGTGACAAGGCTAATGTTTATGTTCATAAGGAAGTTCATAAACAGAATACGTGACCCTTGTCATCTGATAACTAACTTTGGACAAAAACTGGTTCATAACTTTCCCATAAGTGTTCTGGTGTTCTTCTCTATTGAAAAAACTCTGTAAAAAGTACCTTCTTCCATAAGCAAGGATGAAAAAAAAACTGTTTATTTAACAAATCCAAGTAGCCCTAAGCATTTAAGGTTCCGTTGATGGAAAATTGACTAACCAATCGTGTTCCACAACAGAACGCCACACCATTAACTTACCAACACTAACCATTCAGCTTTGATCTGTCGAAAATTGGTTATCAGATAAAAATCATCGAATTATCTGTTTATGAACTTCCATATGAACATAAACATTAGCCTTGTCACTGTGAAGGACTTTTAATTCAATGGAAGCGTCACACTGTAAATTGTTCGCGACAACCATTCCTAATGCACAGCTCTTCGTGGATGTATCCGATTAAAATTTAAAATAATGTGCAATGGCATGCGAACGTCTCTCCATCGACGTCACTTTCATCTCGATGCATTACCAAAGCGCTAAACAAATTTTAAGGCATTTTTCTAACACCTCGAAAAGGAGCAAATTGGTACAAGAATTCAGTCATAACTTTTTACTGGTTAAAGATATGTCGAAAAAACCTTCACCATTGCATTTCTCGTGAAACCCTAGCCCATTTTGATATGTCGCACGACCCCCTTCCCATTTAAAATTCTGAAGTTGAATTCAAGATGGCGGACATCAAGATGGCCGCCGACCTTGTGGGTGGCGTCAATGTGGTTCTCCCTTGGCCAGATAACGATTGGTCATCGCCAATTTCAAATTCCATGCCGCAGTGGCCTTGTACTGAGGGTGTTAAGTGACTTATTGAGCCAACCTGTAGAATTTTCTCGGGGTTCATACGTCCCTCTACCCGAGCGTCATGGTCGCAGCGGGGCTCTCGCCACTCCAAGTTCACGTTGAAGGGCGTGAATTCCACACCGGAACGTCCGTTCCACCAGGCACGGAAGTGGACGTTTATCGCGGCAGCACGAATCCCAACCGGCTGCACGGAAGCGGATCTCCACGTGTATTTTTCGCCCGACACGCTCAACGCCCTGTGCATCCGCAAGATCATGACCTTGCGTAAGCCAAGAACTGCAAGACCCTGCCGCCGGGCAAATTGCTCGAAATGGACGCGAAACAGAACACTGCGAAGTTGATGATGAACAGCATGTACGGTCAGATGTACGAGCTGAAAGACATTCCCGAAGAAATTCGCGCTCACGTGAACCAACCTTACATTCGCAGGCCGTACTGGAAAACGTTGGGGGCTCGTTCGTTTCGAAGAACCCCACTTGCGCGTCCCCATCGTCAGTTTTCTGTCGCGAACCATCCTACTGAAATCGCGCGACGTGGTCGAAAATTTTCCCTCGAACCCGCGACCGCGCATGATGTACATGGACACGGATTCGCTTTTCATACTCACGGATAAACGCACCCAGGATAGCTTGATCGATCATCTGCACGAGCGGTTGGTTCCCGAACTGCGGGTGAAGGTCGAATTCGTACTGAACAATCGCAACCAACATCAAGATCGTCTGCGAGTTCCACGACGCGCTGCCCGAGGATACCGTGTGCAGCGTCATCCTGGTCGCAGAGAAGTCCTTCGCGTACGACGTGAAGAACGAGATGGTCACGGAACTGTTTTAAAAAATTCAACACATTTTTTAGGTTATATAAAATATAATGTAAGTTAGTTCGGTGCGCAAATAAAAAAAAATGATAGGTTAAGTTATATCACTGAAGATCGTAAAAAAAAATAGGTCACGTAAGATCGTGATCGAGTAAGGTGTTGGCAACACTGCGAGAAAATGAGGCTTATGCCTTACAAGAGAAAACCATTAAGGCGAGCCTCACCGAGCCTCACTTTCGGTTTGTGAACTCTCTTTATGGTCCTACTTTAAAAGTAGGTCGGGGTGTAAGGGGTGACCTTCCACGTAGTATACCCAAATGTCAACCTAACTTCCACGTTAGTACACCCTGGACTGAAGACTAACGAGGCTCTGGCGACTGGCCCCATGGCCAGTATAATTTTGTTCGTGTTGCCCTGTTATTTTGTCCTTATGTGTGCTGAGTGCCCCTGTACAGCCTCAGCTTTTAACAGAAGTCAGAACATTTTAATATTTTATGATTTTAGTTCTGCAACGATAGAGTTGCTATTTGTAACGATAAGGGGCTGCACCCCGTATAATGTGACGGGTGCAAAATAGCCTTAGTGCTGACGCACCCAAAATTTTAAATTCAATTCAATTCAATTCTAAAAGTAGGTCAAAGGGCTGCGCCAGAACGAAGCATCCCACCTACTCTAAACGCTAAAACATCGACAAAAAATTGTCAAAATATGTCAAAAAGTGATATTCAATTGATAAAAAAAGAGGATACCTACAAAGTATGGCGTAGAAACAATAAGTTAGAAAAATGGATAGGTTAAGTTATATCACGTAAGATCGTGATATACCTACAAGTACGAGGTGGGAAAAAAAAGTGGTGCATTGAAAATTGTACTAAAACATCGCTAAACGCTAAAACATCGACAAAAAATTGTCAAAATATGTCAAAATCTGATATTCAATTGATAAAAAAAAGAATACCTACTAAGTACTATTTTGAAACAATAAACTTATACTACTTGGGTTTATTTTGTTTCAACATATTTACGTTGAGATCACCAATCGCAATATAATGAGCATAATTCAAATGCATGATATCACCAATATCGCTTAGATGTGTATACTTAACTTTAGGAGGTTTGTATGCGACTAATATCCGGACCTTCACCTTCTGTACGGTTACCTCAACAGCTAAGGTTTCTATGTCATTATATTTTTGAATAGGCACTTCGAGTGCTTGCCATTGTAATGATTTGTGTATATATAAACAAACACCTCCTCGAGTCCTATCACATCTGTCATAACGGATAATATCATAATTATCTAATGCTACCGTTTTATTCGAAATATGTGGTGTAAGCCACGTTTCGGTAATTCCTATGATCTCAAAATTTAATTTGTTTATTGTGTATTTAAATTCGTCAAAATAATTTAGCAGACCTTCCGTGTTGAAGTGACACACTTTCAGTTCCTTGGGGAATGACTTGATGCCATTGCTTAGCTTCTGTTTGGGGAATGGCGATTGACAGCTGAGTTGGGGATTAGGGGGTGAGGGTGCCTGACGGAAAGAACTGTCCCTGAAACTAAAGGGAGGGGAGAGAACTCCACTGACCTTATCACGTGGGCTATTCACGAAGCCTGGTTTCTTTCCAGTTTAGCCGAACAATAAGCGCCGTGAACGTCTTGTAATATACATTTAGTTTTCCTGGCAGAAACGAGGCATTGGGTCTTACAATATTGTAACAAGGTAAACAATATCTTGTCATCCAAAGTGTAATTGTATGTGGCTTAATCATCATGTTTGGAACATAAAAGTAATTATGAATATATGATTTTAAAAAGAAAAAAATATACTAATAAAAAGATTAAGATAAAGAATATAAGTAGGACACAATAATGCAGGAAATGATTACATAGATACGTATAAGTAATGGTACAAATAAGCAAAACTTCATGTTCTGCAGCTCTTCCTTTGTAGAGATGAAGAATCTTTGATCGTCCTTTATGACGAGAATCTTCCCGTCTCTTGTAGTCGCAGCACCAAACTTTTCCCTTGCTTCATGCAAGATCTGCAGCCGAGCTTTTCACAAATCTTCGTGAATGGAGATCCGGGTTCCCTTCAGTTTGCTTTTGTTCCTCATAACCAGGGATTTCGTCCTGTAACTGACAAACTTCACGATTATGGGGCGTGGTATGTTGGATTTTTGACCAGTCCTATGCGAACGACAAATACCACCGTTTTGAATTGTCAATCCAAGCTGGTCGTCGAAAAGTTTTATCGCTATTTTGTCGGTATCTTCATTGTCCTTTTCAGGGAGACCAAATATTCTGATCGACTGGCGCCGTTCGTATTGCTCCAGTTCAGCAGTTTTTCTTCCAATTGAGTGCTAAGACGCGATTTGCATTTGAAACTCGTGCAGTTTTTCACTGTTGGAGTTGAGGCTATGCTGAAGCGCTTCAACTGCAGCAGCTGTGACCCTCTCCACTATTAAGTCTGCTAAACTCTTCTGCACTAGTTCGGAATTTATTTGCGTTTTCACGCAATGTTCTATCGTCTCAATGAGAGATTCCTTGCTTACGTCCTGGGGTCCCTGCGCCTGGGTGGGCGACGGGAGGCCGCTGTTGTCCTCTCTGCCGCCGGTTTTCCTGCTGCCCGATCCATTCGGCGTGGTGGACTCCTTTCGCTGTTTCCGAGTGTGCATCTTCTTTTGTGCACAAAATCCGACACAATATCACAAACGACAATAAAAGTCACTTAGAACTTGGACACCAGCTTATTATTGCCCCGAACTCTAGTTTCAACTTTCCGACTTTACGCACCTGCGATCACTTGGAACTGAAACAAGGAGCTAAGCTAGTCCACCCGCCATAGGCAGCTCAAACGTATTACGTCAGCTATATAGCCATGCCAATTGTGCAACAAAGGGGAGGTAAAAGGTCGGGCTGTTATTCCACGAACTGGTTGATAAAGCTGAACTCTCGCCGCTCCGGCTGGTGTCTATACCTGGTCTGTAATTGGTCTGTCCTGTTCCCTTTTTCCTGGCGCTGCCCGTTCAGAAGAATATTTACGCATGTGCAAGGTCGGCTCTCGGGAGAGCAACCGACCGCCCTCTGTCGAGAAGGCTTCGCAACTTGACAATGTTACGTAATAATTAGTGAGGTATTTTGGCGATTTAAATACTTCCCTCACATACGCAAAAAGAGAGTGAAGCTGTGGCAGGGTGATATTTATGTATGCAGGGGTGGGGCAAAATAATGTTACCACTTATATGGTGTTTGGTTGGTGCAAAATAATGATACCACTTATATGGTGTTTGGTTGGTGCAAAGTAATGTTACCACTTATATGGTGTTTGGTTGGTGCAAAATAATGTTACCACTTGTCGGCGTGGTCCACTACCATGGACGGCAAGATCACCAGACCTCAGCCCGTGCGATTTCTCGTTATGGGGGATGGTAAAGGAGCGTGTTTACGCAACAAAACCACGGGGAATACAAGACCGTAAACAAAGACAGCAAGACATGTGTTCAAGGGTCATGGACTCAATGGTTGACAGGGGTGTAAGGGGTACCTTCCACGTAGTGCACCCTGGACTAAAGACTAACGAAGCTCTGGCGACTGGCCCCATGGCCAGTATAATTTTCTTTGTATTGTCCTGTTCTTTTGTCCTTATGTGTGCTGAGTGCCCCTTTACAGCCTCAGCTTTTAACGAAAGTCAGAACATTTTATGTTTTTAAGATTTTACTTATGCAACGTTAGAGTTGTTCTTTGTAAAGATAAAAGGCTGGACCCCGTATAATGTGACGGGTGCAAAATAGCCTAAGTGCTCACGCACCCAAAATTTTAAAATCAAATCAAATCTCGTTACCTGGTTTCAGGATGGGAACAATAATAGCTTCTTTCCAGGAAGTGGGGAAAGAGTCCACCAACCAAAGCCTGTTGAATATCGCCAGAAGGAAATTTCTTGTTCCAATGGGCAGATGACGAAGCATCTCATAGTGGAAAAATTCACGGAACAAAAAAAATAGTGTTTAATAGACATGAGGGGAAAATAGTAAGAGTAGTCTACACCAAAAGAAGGATTGTCGGAGATTTTGAAACATTTCCCTTTGGACATATTCAGCCTGCAAAGAAAGAGCGTATTGGCTGAAATGTAGGAAGACTAAATTTTCGAAAGAAATGTCCAGAAAACTCGAAACATAATTAAATAATTTAGAGGCGTGCCTAATTCTATTCTGCAATAACCAAGTTTTTGCCCGAACAAATTTATTCTGAAGGATGGCACAAACCTGGGAACACGCATTTTCCATGATTCTCGCTGGACCGTCTGGGTGTGGAAAATCAAATTTTGTTTTAAGAATCATCTCGCATATCGATGCTCTAATATATATAGAATATAATAATATTTGCTGGTGTGGCAATCTCTATGTGAGAATATTTCTCCGGTTGTTAAGTTTCATAGAGGGTTACTTAACATGGATACATACCAAGCAGAGGAGGGACCTCACCTAATTTTTGAATGAATAAATGAATTAAAATTTCTGTGTGCGTCGGCACTTAAGGCCATTTCGCACCCTTCTATGCATACGGGGAAATGTCCCCTTATCTAAAATTCTGACTGAAAATTTAAAAAAAGAGGTGTAGATAGCCCCTTCGGAAAAACTAAAAGTGCAAGGTTGTAAAGAGACCTGCACGAGACAAACACAACATATTAAAAAGTCAGAACAAACTAAAAACCTTCTTACAGACGATGGAAGAGTCCAGCTCTTCGCAAAAACTAAAAACATTTGTTAAAATACTGCTGTCATCACCCAAGAGGGACATCACACTTAATACGCTGCCCTGCGGGACACCGTTCTCTTGTTCGTGAAACATGAGATATGGAGATATGGAGGTCAAAACTACCTAATTTTTTATTTTGAATTTAAAATTGGTGGTGTTTCAGCACTTGTCAGCACTTGCACCCGTCACTTCATACGGGGTCCAACCTCTTACCTGAACTAAAATGTAACTAATAACATATATGTAACGTTGGGAGTCTAAAATATTGGTTTAGGTTAAAAAAACTAAAATAAACGTAACTAATGTCGTGTCGTAACTTAAATATTAAAACATTCTGACTTTGGTTAAAAGATAAGGCTATAAACGGGCAATCAGAACACATAAGGACAAAACACAGGGCGACACACAGAATTATACTGGTCAGGGCCAGTCCTTGGTGTACTTCGTGGAAGTGAGGTTGACAAATTGATTTTTCAAAAGCCTGTCATCACAAGGCAAGTAGCTTTGTTGTAAAGTTTTCTTGTTTATATTTTATGTTACTTGAACAATTACATTTTATTGCTTTATTGTCCCGACCCCCGTCTCGACCCCCTCTGACTGAAGAAAGCCAATAGTCAAGGAGCATCCTCATCTATCAGTCAGAGGACCCACCTGAGCCCGGCAAGCTTCGGCGAGCTGCTGTGGTCGAGCGGATCCAGGTTGGCGCCCTGGGGGGTGGGTAGCCGTCCCTCCTACTTTTAAAATTGTATGTGGTTGTATACTGTCAGCACCAGAGGAGGGATTTTAGAGTGTGTGTCACGAAGACAATCAAGATGATATTAAGAATTTTAATTGTACTGTTCATTTGCACTTGTTGTGTTTGATTGGGATATGGACTCTGAACGGAAAAGACCAAGAGAAAGCTTCGACTCACATACACCAAAAAGAAGAGTCGAGAGAAATGAGGGTGATAATAACCAGCTTAATATGGAGGAACCAACTATGGAAGGAGCCCAGCAAGAGGAAGATAACATGAGTATGATTCGTTTCCACATAAAGGAACTTCACGCGGGAATAGCCCGGGAAAAGATATCTATCACCTCAAAGACCTTGATGAAAGACATTATTAGCAAAATACTTGCTGAATATGAAGATCTGAAGACTAAGCTAGAGGTTACCCTCGCAGTTAACGATGAAATTAAGAAAGATAAGCAGTATCTTCAAGAGATACTGAGATCAAGACAAACATTAAATACACAAAATGAAAACAACGAGAATCCAACTTATGCTGGAAAATTAAAGATGAATATTATACCAGAAGTACCTAAACCCTCAAAAGTTGTTAAACCAACTTTATTCATCAAAGCGAAAGAAAAAACACCGAAAGACATTCTAAGGGTAATTACGTCGAACATCAAGCCTGCAGAAGATAAGATACGCATCACCAACATGCGTCCAACCAAAGAACTTTTAATAGTTGAACTGGAATCTGACCAGGAACTCAAGCGTATGAAAGATAACCCTAAACTTCTTGAATGCGGACTACAGATGGAACCCACAAGGAAGAAAAATCCTATGGTAATTCTGTACGATATATCCAAGTCGTACAAGGATGAGGAACTAATGGATGAGCTGTATCATATGAACTTTAGCGAAATTATGACTGATGAGGAAATGTACAACAACCTGAGGTTTAGGTTTCGGACTGGTAGGCGGAATCAGGCCTCATCTCATGTAGTTTTAGAAGCATCACCAAACATGAGAAACCTAATCCTAAGTAAAGGTAGACTGTTCTTAAACTTTTCAGTGGCTATTGTTAGGGATTTTATTTCGGTGCCAAGATGCTTTAAATGTAAAGGGCTAGGTCACATTAGTAAGTTTTGCAACAAAGAGACAGTGTGTGGGAAATGTGGAGAATCCCATGCAGAGGAAAACTGTCCGTCAGCAAACATATGGGTTTGTATACCCTGTAAAATACGAGAAAGAAACTGCGCTAAAGAAGAATGTCCAACCTACAGAGAGATAAGAGATAGAATCATTTCTAAAATTAATTATGGATAACCCTTCTCTAGATGTACATAGCAAAACTCTTGATGAAATTAAAGTGATTCAAATCAATTCGCAGGGTTCTAACATAGCAACCCAAGAAGTGATAAATCATATTATTACTCATAATATAGACATTGCTCTCATCCAGGAGCCTTACCACCTGAAATGAAAACCAGTTGGCATTCCGAGTCGAATGCAAGTCTACTCAATATCTGATAAACCAATGACATTTACTATAATCGCCAATAGTGACTTACAAATATTCTGGTTACACAATTACTCAAGGGGTGTAAGGGGTGACCTTCCACGTAGGCGCCCAAGAGTCAACCTCACTTCCACGTAGTGCACCCTGGACTAAAGACTAACGAGGCTCTGGCGACTGGCACTATGGCCAGTATAATTTTGTGTGTGTTGTCCTGTTTGTTGTCCTTGTGTGTGCTGAGTGCCCGTTTACGGCCTCAGCTTTTAACAGAAGTCAGAACATTTTAACATTTTTATTTATGCAACGCTAGAGTTGTTGTTTGTAATGATAAGGGGCTGGCCCCCGTATAATGTGACGGGAGCAAAATAGCCTAAGTGCTGACGCTCCCAAAATTTTAAATTCAAATTACGTCAAATTACGTCAAAACAATTACTCAACATCTCACTGTATAGTAACGAAAATCTGCTTAGGAGATGATAGCTGGGTTTTAGTAAATATGTACTGCCAGTTTAAAGATCCTATACAACCTTATTTGGATCAACTGGAAAGAATTGTTACTGACCTATCCATGAATAACATCTTAATTGGAATGGACTCGAATGCTAAATCAAAGCATTGGTTTAGCAAGGTCACAGATAACCGTGGCTTGGAACTGGAAGACCTACTGGCCAGTAAAAACTTACATGTTTTAAATAGAAGATCTGATATTCCAACATACTCTAATAGAGCAGGAGCAACATCGAATATTGACTTGACAATTTCAAACATGAATGGGCGGTTATCGATAGATAACTGGTGGGTTGCTGAGAAGCTGACAGTTAGTGACCACAACTTGATTAGCTACTGTATCAAACTTAAAAGACGACACACACCAGTCAACAAGAGATTAACCAAAAGAAAATGGAATATGCGTGACCAAGAAATGCTACGCACTCTTGTGGCAAATGAATTAAGGCACAATCCGATAACCTTGGATAACACGATCTCTGGAAATGTAGCTACAGTTGCGCACATATTGGGGACTGCGCCAGGCCATATTCCTAAGATGAAGGAGCAGAAACCTAAACAAGCCTGGCCAGAGTATATCATGAGAAGACGGAACATTACGCGGAGACTCAGAAAGCTCTATCAAAAATCCAAGACGGATAGAGACAGAACATTCTATCTAGAGAAGTACCGAAACTCCAAATGGAAATACGGTAAGCTTATTGAACAGTACAAGATCAAATCCTGGGCCTGTCTAGTACAACGGGAGATCCTTAAAAATCCTTGGAGCATGCCATACAAAATAGCTGCCCAAAAAAATTCACAGAAATTCGTCCCTGTACCATTTAAGAAGAGTGACAATACATACACAAGCTCATGGCAGGAGGCAGTAAGCTTCATAATGGATGGACTACTACCATTGGACGATTCTGAAGAGGACACACCAATCCAGAACAACATAAGATCTACAGTTGATGTAACCTATGAAAATCCTACACTGGTGATACCGTTTGCACAGGAAGAAATCGCCGCGGTGATCGACAGATTGAAAAATGGCAAAGCCCCGGGCCCTGATGGAACTCTAAACGAGTTAATCAAAATTACTAAAAACCAACTTCTCGGAGGTTTACAGGCAATCTATAACCAATGTCTAGCAGAAGGGATTTTTCCTGAAGACTGGAAATTAGCAACGTTAGTGCTTTTCTTAAAGGATACCAAAAGAGATCCATCCAATGTAAAATCCTACAGGCCAATTTGCCTCTTGGATGTCTTAGGCAAAGTTTTTGAGAGGCTGATTACAAAGAGACTAAACGAAAGACTAACACTAATAAGGAATTCCAGCAAACAGTATGGGTTTATTAAAGGACGCTCTACTGAGGATGCGGTCAATCGTGTGATAACATCTATAAACCAAACTCATTATAAGTATGTTACTGGAATTACAATTGACATTAGCGGAGCGTTCAATAATGTACGGTGGCCATACTTACTACGAGAACTAAGGAGGTTGCAGATTCCTAAGCCTCTATACAGCTTAATCTGTGATTACCTGAAAGACAGGAGAATACAGTTCGTTTGGGGACATGAGACGATCTGCAGGAGTGTCAACAAAGGCTGTCCTCAGGGCTCTGTCCTGGGGCCAGTCCTTTGGAATATAACCTTGGAACCACTACTGCTGGCTCTCAGCAGGATGGATGAGATCATAGATAGTGTTGCTTATGCAGATGATCTATTAATCATAACCGGATCGAATAATCGCAAAGGTTTGGAGTTCAATGCTAACAAGATCTTGAATCAAGTGGCCATTTGGTCTGAGGAATCTAAGTTGACCATAGCTAAGGAGAAGACATATCAAATCCTCCTTAAGGGAAAACTGGCTCGAGCGCCTACATTCAAGTTTCAGAACTCTTCAATTAAAAATGTTCAAGTCATCAAATACCTTGGAATTCACATGGAAGCTCAAATGAGCCTAAGAGCTCGTGTGAACAGTGTTACAGCTAAGGCCAAGTCAGCTTTACACAATATCTTAAACATGGGTAATACTGCATTTAATATACCATTCAAGATCGCAATGCTGTATTATAAAGCGATATTTGTTACAACTATATGTTATGCAGCGTCTACTTGGGTTTTCCTTTCTAGGAAGAATGTTGTCCGGGACCGTCTGAGATCGGCACCGCGCAACGTCTTGTTGAGAATTCTTGGGGCCTTTCACACAACGTCAACTATGTCAACTATAGTGCTAGCTGGTGTCTTGCCTCTTGATTTTGAGGTTCAAAGACACGCTTCTAGATATTGGTTTCGGAAGGGAGACCAAGCTAAGATATTCATGCTGTTGGGAATTAAAGTGAATACCATGCAGGACATTGACCAGGTTCTACAAAGCAAATGGCAACAAGAGTGGAGACAATACTCGGGATCAGTACACACGAAGCTATATATGCCTGACGTTAAATTCTGGACAATGAACTCACTCTTTAAACCAACTAAAGGGTTGATACACCTCATTACAGGGCATGGACCTTATAAGGCATATTTGAAACGCTTTGGCCTCAGTCTAGATGACCAGTGCCAAGTATGTAAGACTACTGATACTCCAGAACACGCTGTGTTTTATTGCAATAAATTTCAAGACCCCAAAATAAGGGAACTTAGAGCTAAGCTAGAACCAGACCTTGTAAGACAACAACTTACTTGTCAACGAACCTTTCCTACAATTAATGCTTTGGCTGAGCTGATATCTACGCTTGAGGAAATGGAATTCAAACACCATCAAGAGTCACGAGCCCGACAAGTGGTTCCAATATCATCATTTATTGAAAACATGGAACCCACTGGAACTAAGACTAGATCGAGCATGAGACTTGCTGCCCAATTAATGGGAGAAAGCAGCTGTGCACAAAATAATTGCTTAAATGAAATAAGATAGTATGAAGAAGGACCGGCTTCCCTGAATAGAAGAAAACACTACATTACATCCCTCAGAAGAGAACCCGACATACCAGAATTGGATGACTGAAACCAATATATACATTTCCAGTATCCAGATGCTGTCTACCAGTTGAGGACTGCGAGTAGAAGATTGAAGACAGAAGAGGAGGCTTGAGAACTCCCTATTCTTCAGGGATGTCTCTTCAATATAACTCTGATGAATATCTACTTGTCTTCTGATCTAAGGATTCCTCATCAAGTGCCATTATTATTCTCTTATTTATGGGATCTAAGGGTTCCTCGAATATCTTATTCTATATTCTCATTCTTATATTGTATTCTTATATATTCATTATTTTATTTTTATGTTATATGTATCTTTATATTTCATATCTTGCTTATTGTTTGGAGCTACTCAATTTGACAATATTAATTTTTCAAAAACGTCTTGGTTTAAATCTTAGGTACCAAGACTCAGAGCACTTGCCTCTTCTCTCTTACGTACCTTCTGACCTCTCCACTTACCAAGTTAATCCTTATATCCTATTCCGGGATACGGATACCACACTCAGATAAGATCAAGAAAGAAGATCTGAGTGAGAGGGTACCAAAAGTGGGAGTGGCGAGTGGAGGCGGAGGATCGCCGCTCCGTATCCCATCCTGTCATCACAAGAACATCAGCACGATATTTCCTACACAAAATATATTTCACCAGGGTAAATGTTGTGATATATTTCTGATCTGTCAGTATCTAGTTTACTTTAAAAATCCGAGAGACAAAGCTCAAATTCGACACCTTTCCTACCAAATTAACCTCGAGAATAAACATTTTATTCTTGAAGCATTTAAATATGGAACCTTTCACCCCTACGTGTACCTCTTCTTCGATCTTAAACGGTCTACATCAGTTAATGTAAGGTATGGTATTTGTGTGTTCCCTGATGATCGACATAACGATGATTATATTCCTAAATAAAAATATATCTTAAAAAAAGTCATTCTAGTACCATATCTCCAATGATTAAGAACGCTAGACTAATTCGCATTATTTCGAAATGCAAACCCATAATAAGAAACAGAATACTCAAGAGTGCAGATTCTTCACTGATACGCGATGTTTGCGAGTGTACACACATATTAAAAGGCAATGCATCATTGAAACCAGTTCAGAAAAAGAAACTTGCCAGTTATAAACAGGTGTTAAGGAACCTTGTAAAACGAAGAATACCCCGTAAGAAAATTGTTTGAATTTGAATAACGTTGAAATTGAAAAAAACTGTTTAATAAGACAGTTTTGTCTGATTTTTCGAGGGTTTTCCTTTCAAATGATCGAACAATGTGCAATTGGCTGCTGCATTAATTATTAATGATCGAACAATGTGCAATTGGCTGCTGCATTAATTATTAACACTGACAATTAATTTGCTCCAGGTATACATTGGACAAGTTGGTTTATCAACAATAAGGGGGAGGCTATGTACTTTAATAGTTTTGGTCAGCCTCTTAGTGCAAATGTACTAAAATTTATAACAAGGAAGTGCATTTCATGGTGTAGCGAAACAGTGGTTCAAAATCCGATTTCTTCAATGTGTGAGATTTATTCTCTTATGCTTTTGCATTATATGTGCCGTGGACTACCCCTAAAATATTTTCTGTCATTTTTTGGAGCAAACGTAAAAAGAAATGACAGAATTGTATGGACAAAATTTTATAGTGCATTTCCTTAATTTACAGTGAGCCTGCAGTGAATACTAGATCGAAGATCAATGTCTTATTTTGGCCATAGTCCAAACATAAGTTGAAAACTATCCCAACCCTGTATGTTCTGAATGTGAACTTGGCAAACCAAAGGAAGAACTGCACAGATGTCTAAATTTCGAGTGCAGAGAGAAAGAAATATCAAACCGTTGATTAAAACTTACAAACGTTACTTTTTGGGTGGTTCCAGACCAATCATAACAAATATTTATATGCGACAGAGATCCAAAACACGACAGTATAGTAGTAGTTAATACCATAGGATGAGGACAAAAAATCGTACAAATGAAGAATTCATATGATTAACAGACCGATTTGGCTATACTTAAAACTATGTCAAGATGCCCATATGAGTCAATTGCCCCAAGTGTGCTATGCTGTCAAATCCCAAGAATCCCGAATTCTAGTGTACAAATGAAGAACCCTCAACAGACTGATTTTGCCATGTGTACAAAAGCTGCATCTGTCAGTCTGTTGTCTATAAGCCTGCTAAACATATAGCCCTTTTGCTTACACAGTAGTACACTGTAATATATGCTTAAATATTTGTTCAGAGTATTAATATGTTAACCCGAATATTTTAATTGGTCACCAGGCTCAACTCATTTATCTAATACTAAAACAATGATTTGTACAGAGGTCTTCTAAAATTGCTCTGTGACTCTCTCGTTTCTTACGTCATAAACATATGACTTCTGACCTATAAGAATAACACTGCATATGGTGTTGGCAGGTGGTGTATCATGGAATTCACAGATTATTTTAATATTTGTCCTGTCATTAACTACAACCTGTTTGCGTTTTGAGGTGTTGATTACAAACATCGGTCTCTGTGCTTTGAATTCATCGGTTGAGTAATACATGTCGGTATTGCCAGTAGTGACTCTTTTGTATGCTTTGTAGGCCTCGTATAATTTAAGAAAATCATCCTTGGACATGTCTAAATTATAATTTTCTCTGGGGAACACCTCGTTTCGGCCATTTTTAAGATATATGTTCTTGATGTTACAGCTATCGAACTTACTTGAATTTTGTTGCTGATTGTTGTCTCGACCAGTCTGAAACAGCACCACCACAAAATCTGGCATGTCATATTGTATACTGGAGAATGAGTTTGTAGCATCAAATTCATAATAGCTACCAGTAGCAGGCTTCTGGACACATTGATATGTATAAAATTGTAAAGGCACCTGTGGATTTTTTAGTATATCTGCTTTATATTTAAGAGCATAACTGGCTTCATATTCAACTACTGGAATTCTTAGCTCCATAGTCTGAATAAGGCATTTTCGTCATCAGGTAGGGTATTAGGCAGAGCTGCCCCAGTAGAATTTAATGAACTGTACCTCATCAAAGCATTATTATCATTGGCAGCTCTTCTAAATGTAATTCTTAAACCACCCTTCCACATATTGTCTTTGTAATCTGAGAAGAATCCTGGCAACAGGCGCATAGGAAACAGCACTGTGTGGCTCTTAGATATTATTTTATCACCAGCCTCAAATCCACCTATTTTGTAGTAAGAAGCCTCGGTCTTGGATAAGTTCAGTGTGGCCAAAGCTGTAGATGTAATACCAGGATAGTCTACTCTGTTTATGTCAACATCATGCTTTCTGATCTCTATTTGAGAAAACAGATGCGGTACAAAATTGTCTACTAGTCTTATATTTGAGTTAGCCGGATAATCTGTACCATCGAGCTTTACAACATCAAACTTGATATATAGGTCTGCTCTGTGGGGGTGTATAAAGCCATCCCCTACGTCAAGGTCAACCTCAATCTCTGTGTTGGGCTGATTCAAATTTTGAAAGGTCCTACGGTTCGGGGGGAACGACTGTAGCTCGTAACTCTCGATATGCTCCATTTTTTAGTATATATTTTATTTATATATTAATCTCTATGATGGCGGTTGTTGTGGCTCCGGCAAAATCAACTAATTCTTCTTTTTCGTTAGTGACCACCAACTCAATGTAGTCGATTCTATTATGGCACACCGGGGTGTAAGCATAGTGCTGGGTCATCTGCCCCTCCACACTCCATAATCGTCGCCACTGTGCATAACTCAAGAAATGCTTCTACTAATGTTTTTAATCTTTCAGTGATTGGCAGGATTTTAGGAAATACTTTTCCTTTCATTCAGCTGTTATAAGTTAACACATATTAAGAACTTACATGTCAATTTTCTGCATCCGGAAATGCTGGACATAAATCGCACAAATATCAACGGAAATATCCAAGAGACGTAGATAAGCATTCTCGTCCAAAGCCGTTTACTTCCCGAAAAAGATTTTGCAAAGAAGTAGGTTTGAACCCATGACCTTCCATTCCATAAGCAAACGATCCTCCTACACCACACGGGTCACGTTATTTTATGCACTGGGTTCGGATCCAACTTTAAACTGTAGGTTCAGTCCCGATTAGCCTTACTATGCATAAAGTTGACTTAAAACACCAAATCAACCAATTCATCTCCTTTCAGAGTGGGCCTTCTATGATACTGTAGTCGGCCAGCATCCGAAAATACAGTTCTTCTTCGCGTATACCAGAGTGTAATTGCATTTAATATTGTGACTAATTTTACTTTAAAACTACAGATTAAAGCAATAATAGTGTCCAGAAAAAGAACCTCAAAGTAGATCTTCACACAAAGTATTTTAATCCATTGCCAAACATTTCAGTTAAGAATAATATTATGCTTTTCCATTGACCGGATTTTCGATTATGGAGAATTTGCTAAAAGGACCATGTCAAGAAATCTAAATGTGTAAGTTTTACTAGTAAATGCATTAAAAATGCACGAAACAACAGGGGAGGAGAAAAATAAACCTCAAAAATAAGTAAAAATGCAACAAAAAATGTTTAAAATACTGACAAATAAACTAAAAGCCAAAAAAGGCCGAAGAATCCAAAAAAACAAAATGTAAAATAGAAAGTGTTTTCCGGCTCTTAACATGATATCAGGTTTAGCATTTAAGGGTCAGAAAAAAAGTTGATTTTCCATCAACTTCCGGACCCTCATTAGTAATTATGACCATTGAAAAAGTTGGAGGTAGCTTACTTAAAATTTTCTTGCTGACGGATCGTATCGTCCCATATCTCCACTTCATAATAAAGAAAAACATCAAGTTGGAGTTTTCCACCACGAAAATATGTTTTTCATAGTTTGAAGTTCGTTAGTATTATCTTCCAAGGTTTCCATTATTTTAATTTCACACATATTTTATATTTCATACGTTCCTCTCTCTTTTCATACAGTCTTTGGAAAAAAGCTGAAGTTTCTTGTCAAACGGGGTCTGGTTCAAATGACTCCTTTTCGCTCTCCTGTTCCTACTTTAAACTAAGATAGCCGGGATACTAAATATGAAGCCCCCTATATGCGATTTTTTTCTGGAATGCTGTAATTTTTTTAACTGGGGTGTACTAAGTAACAATTTCATACCGTGGCCCTTCGCAAGACAAGAGCTTTTTTCTTACGCTGCTTTTTGGTAAGAAGACTGTCGATAGTCCCAAGTGATTTGAGACCCGCATATGGTATCTGATACATAACACCCTTGGCTTTCATCGTAGGTTTATTATATATACTGGGATTGACTAGCTCAATTAAGTTGTAGCCAGTTTATTTAATCTATTACAACCCCCACCCTAGTTTTTGTTTGGTGTTCATAGCTATGGTGGTCCCTAATGCTGCTATTCTCTCACCCAAAGAAGCATCTCTGCTTACTAATCTACCAAATGCAGCCTCTTCTATTTTTTGTCTGCCACATATCGCCTATCAAGATTGTCATGTGTGTTGTATGCTATGTCATGCTCTCTACAAGCAGCGTCTAGGGGATTAACACCAGGGTCCCCTCTCTTTAGTCTATGGTTTAGTTTGGTACCGGGACCACAATACTGATAGCGTGGTATGTGTAGCTCAAATGGCAGATTGTTTATGATGTCATTAACCAGCCCCTGACCCTCAGAGATATTCCAAAATTTAGGCGGTAGAGTATTAATAATTTTTATAAGATAACCAATCCCCTTAGTGTCGTTGACTATAAAATTAGACAATTTGGTGGCTATCATGTCCATAATTCCAACCTTTTCATTGTAAAAATTATGGTTACCGGCATTTTCTTCACCAGCTATTACCAGCAGCCTATCTACAAGTTTCCTGACATCATCAACCCAGACAAATTCTTTAGGCAGGGTCCTGTACTGTTTAATTCCGCTACCTCTCTTGATCTGTGACCATATGGGCTTGATTAAGTTGTTGTATTTTGCTCCACTGCTAGACTTGACTCTTTTTTGTGTAGGGTCGTTGTTTTGGTACAGGGCATCCGATTTTATTAGTATTTCTTTGTAGTACTCATAGACTTGATCTGTATAGTTCTCAGGCCGTTTACGAGTCATCAGTTCCCACAATCCAGGTGTTCCAGGATACTTAACAAAACCACCTCTTTCTCCAAGATGAGATTCTGAATATACAAAATATACAATCAGATCGTCGCCCATAAATGTTAACCCTAAAATTGCCAATTTTATGCATGATGCTACCGTCATGCTCTTTGTCAGCATATAAACCGAAGGCCTCATCTTTGTTGTCTTTAGGTGTGCTTAAATATTTTTGAGCAAGAAGGCCCAATTCAATAGGATCCTGACTAGCTTCGATTCTTCGAGGGCGAACAGGACTAGGTGTATGAATACTAGAAAGTGGGGTGATTGAATAATCTAAAATGTTCCAAGCAGCTACCGGCACAAGCTCTGTGATCAAATTTTGGTTCTGCTCTCTAACAGTTTTGATATTTTTACCCAGTTCACCAATAGCATCAATAATAGGCTGTTCTGTGCGCTTGTGTTGTTCATAAAAACCTCAGTTCTCTGATTTCCATCCCTTGAATCGTTTTACAAGATAGTCTCTTAATTTAAGATCGTCAACGATTGGTCGTTTCATGGTTGTTTATATACGTCTAGAAAATTGTTGATTTTACTCCTATATTTACCACTATTGGGCTTCCTTGTCATATCGATTGTGACAAACCCGTAGCTGTCCTGGTTCCAGCACCTACCACAAAACTTAGAAAAATCGTTATAGCTCAAGTCCCAACCTACATATTCATCATGTATGTGTTTGAGGTTAGTATGGTCTTGACGAAACACACACATAAAATTGCTGTTGTCTCGTAGCAGCTGTTTTGGTATTTTGGAAAAGGTCTGTGCTAGGTAGAAGCAATCTATGTTTTTGTGTCGCCCCTGTGTAAAAAAAATTTCGAACCTCGTTTTGGTTATCCAGTATAATATCATCAAACACAACAACAGAGTTATCGAGACAGTCATCGAGTGGCTTAACATCTGATTCAAAAGTGGTTATATCCAGTCCATCGTATAGCTTCATCAGCTACTGATATTTTAATTGTTCCAAGCTCTTAGAGAATACGTACAAGTGCCTGTTTTTCCAGTCTAACCAGTTATGTGCCAGTAAAAAATTATCAACCAGTAGCGTAGTCTTACCGCAACCCGATGGTCCAACAATAAGACAACGAATATTATCAGGTAGCAGATTGCCATTTCTCTTAGTCTGCTGTTCAGGCTCTGGTAGTCGCTTTATAACATCCCAGGTGTTCATAGTATCACTTTGTCTGCCTCGATCCAGCTGTGTTCTGGGAGACCTAGCCATTTGACCAGTACCTTGTTTCCTTTTCTCCGGATGACTTTTTGTATGAGATAAGTGTCAGGCTGTTTAGTTTTGCTGAGTTCTTCTTCATAGAATCGGCCTTTGAGGATTTTGTTGTGATGGTCTTTTATTATATAAGTGTTACGGGTTCCAGGTTTAACTTGAACCACTGTAAATAATTCAGTGCTCCAGTTTCTAGTAAAGCCTTTTTTGAATATGTGTTTATATTTACTAATCCTCACTTGATCACCTATCTTGTATTTAGGTCTTCTGGTTGTTGGCTGATATCTCGGATAGTAAACAGTGTTGATGAAGTGCTTGCTCGTCAGATTTGGTTACGTCAGATGGCTTCTTATTAATTGTGGTGTGGACCGAGTTGTTATACTGATCTAGAAGTTCTGGTATCATAGCAACCCATTTATCTGATGTTCTGATTGTATTATATGATTTGAGACAATCTTCATAATCTTTAAATCTAAGCTCTTTGTCCACAGTTACTCTACCAATGCCCTTGGCTTTTTTGGTGACAGCACCACTGGATGTTTCAAAGCTGTACATCTTGGCCCTTAACCCAGCAAATGCTACAATAACATCGCCAAGTGTCTCGTCTTTTAACTTGCCAGGCACCTTTTTGTTGTGGGGTTGAATATTCAGATGGCCAGGCAATTCGCTAGTATCGAAATATTCAAGCAATGCAGACTGTGCTATATCTTGATAGACATCTTCTGTCTGAATATCAAGGATAAAGCTATCCGTGTCCATATACATCAGTCTTATACGATCACCATAAAAAGGCTTCAGCACATCGTAATATAGCTCCAGCCAATGGCCAATTCTAATATTACAGCCCCTACATAAATAGGCTTATCAAATTTGATCTTAGTTTTTTCATGTTGAAGAGTGCCAGATTGTCATCATAAATTTTCCTGTAGTTGAAATTAGTCTTTGCTACCAATTTTTTTTGCTTTGGCTGGGGTCGGTAACCAACTTGACATCAGTATGCTTTCTGACATTTTTTTGAATTGATTTGAATTTAAAATTTTGGGAGCGTCAGCACTTAGGCTATTTTGCTCCCATCACATTATACGGGGGCCAGCCCCTTACCATTAAAAGTAACAACTGTAACGTTGCATAACTAAAAAAAATTAAAATGTTCTGACTTCTGTTAAAAGCTGAGGCTGTAAAGGGGCACTCAGCACACATAAGGACAAAATAACAGGACAATACAAACAAAATTATACTGGCCATGGGGCCAGTCGCCCGAGCCTCATTAGTCTTCAGTCCAGGGTGCACTAACGTGGAAGTGAGGTTGACATTTGGGTGTACGACGTGGAAGGTCACCCCTTACATCCCCTTTCTGACATTTTTTTGGTCTTACCATACACCGAATTGACCATAAATGTGAACAAGGTCTTATCAAATTGTGTTATCGCACATGTTCGAAGCTCGGTATTTGTATCAATATATGTGGGTGTAAGGGGTGACCTTCCACGTAGGCGCCCAAGAGTCAACCTCACTTCCACGTAGTGCACCCTGGACTAAAGACTTTGATTTGATTTGATTTTAAAATTTTTGGGTGCGTCAGCACTAAGGCTATTTTGCACCCGTCACACTGTACGGGGTCCAGCCCCTTACCGTTACAGGTAACAACTCTAACGTTGCTTAATTAAAATCATAAAATATTAAAATGTTCTGACTGTTGTTAAAAGCCGAGGCTGCAAAGAACACTCAGCACAAATAAGGACAAAACACAGGACAACACAAACAAAATTATACTGGCCATGGGGCCAGTCGCCAGAGCCTCGTTTGTCTTTAGTCCAGGGTTCACTACGTGGAAGTGAGGTTGACGTTTGGGCGCCTATGTGGAAGGTACCACTTACACCCCCTGGACTAAAGAGTTGTTATTTGTAATGATAAGGGGCTGGCCCTCGTATAATGTGACGGGAGCAAAATAGCCTAAGTGCTGACGCTCCCAAAATTTTAAATTCAAATTCAAAATCAAAATCAAGTATCAATATATGGCTTCAACCATCTTGAGTGCCTGAACCTTAAGACTTTGCCAACCTTGGTTACTTTAACACCATGACGCATCAGGAACTGGAGGTTCTTGTAGTATATGCCATAACCCTGTTTTGGCTCCACAGTCATCATCAATTTCTTCTGTTTAGAGCCAGGCGGACACTCGACCTTAGGAATTGGCGGCAGATCAGAAAACTGGCTGTGCAAATTATCAGGAATTGTCAGATCAACCTCTAAGAACAGGCCATAGTCACTGTCATCAAAGTCTTGAAGATCCTTAATGTTGAAATCTTCGACCCACTCAAGCCCTGCGTATGGCAGTTTATCCATCATAGCATAACCATACAGGCTGTTGGCATCCACATAAAGTATATAGATTGATGGTCGCGCAGAATCATAATTGAGAACACACTTGTTGTTGGCTCTGGCGTATCTTTGAGAACATTGTACCATGCCCCCTCGTATACATTGTTCAATGAACAGATACATGTCCTGGTCCTGGATCAGATCCAATTTTATTTTAGTATTCAGAAACATTGCAGACCATGCTAGGCCTGGAGCACTGTAAAATAGACCGGGTCAAGATAATAATTTTGTATTGAGGATGCTCTAAATGCCTCAATAACATCGGCTAAGAGCGTCACATCGAGTGTCAAATAGTATTTACGATAATCACTAAGATTCTGACAATTTAAGTTGGTCCACATCAACTGGGTATGGCGATAACCATCATCACTAATTCCTGATGCTCTGAGCTTCCTATAGAACTATTGTTGCGGTGGCAGAGCACGCTCGTCAAATTTGGAAAAATTGGTAACATAGTCGTATGGATATACACCCTTACGCCTAAGCAAATTCAGGTCCAAATTTGGAAACATAGCACATGTGATTTTGAATTGGGCATCAGATAATTGACTGGCCAGAGTGGCAAGGCTAGCCGACAGAAATCTATATGAATCTAGAAATCTTAAGTGTATAGGCCTACCATCAACACTAATTATCTTGCTAATAGCAATATATTTTTCGTTATTTTCTGCTAAAATATTTAAATTCTGCTTGTCAAACCCCTCGTATCTGATCAGATGATGAAAATCATAATTGGATGAACCGTGACAAAATATCGGAACAAATTTTGGTCTCTGGATCTTAATATTACAGCTACTACACAAAGCCTGTTTATTTCGACCGTCCGTATGGCGATGATGACGCACCTTGATATTTGTGTCCGAAAATTTAGAATTGCATACCGGGCATTTTTCTGCATTTTTGAAATCTTCGATCTGATCCTCTGTTAAAAGCATCATAGCTTTTGATTTTAACAACACATTAGAGGCTATGCAACGGCACTCATTTTCTATTTTATGTGCAAATTCTTTGATAACATCTGGTCCCATGTATAAATATTTATTACTAACAACACCATCCTGTACAACCACATAATAAAAACTAGAAGGTTCATGTAGCTGATACGATGTACTTGAAGATTCATCAGGATCTGGGCTGCAGAATGCAAACGATTTGAGATTCGATTCAAAATCACAGACTATATACGATGGGTGCCGTAACAAGGCTTCGAATTTTTTGAATTCGACATTTTCATTTGGTTTAGACATAACCATATGAACAGGTTTATGGTTGCCACAGTATTTTAAATGTTCAACCAACTTGTTTTTGGCAATTTCGGTATTCCGTTTACGAACGCCATTTACTATTTTTTGACGATCAAATACAGTCAAACATCTTCAACACAACTTGTATATTGTATTAGATTTGTCTAGTTGTTTTCTGACTAAAGCTTCAAGATCTCGTATCAGAGCGTAATAGTATGTATCGTCCTCTTCAAATAAGAGCAGATTTATCGGGACAGCAGAATCATCATCAAGTGTACTGATTCGGAGAGGTTCTATCAAGCAATTGCCACGACCAGTAGAATTAATAAACACATTAATAGATAACGGCATACCGTTGATATCTCGGGCTTTTTTTTTCAAATTTATCCATATTCTGAACAGACATTGGATATTCTAAGCCCTCCATAGCGTCATCAAAATCATGTTCACGCGGTTTATAATAACGTATTCGCTCTGGATGTTTTAAAACTGGAAACAAAGCCGCCAAAATACACCACAAAAAGCTTTTTTGATCATTTTTTTTAGGATAACCACCGCTTTTTTGTTTTTGATATTTTCAGGTAATGCCAGATATGTAGAACCTTGTAGCGGTCTGAATTCGGAAATATTAACATACAGCTTGTGTGGAGATCCACAAAGGCTCCAACCCGATTCCTTAGCAGCAAACTCAGAGTGTTTGATAAGTAATTGGTCTATCAACCTGCGTAGTATTTCGTCTGAGTTTATATTTGAGTATACAGATACAGTTTCTGTTATATGGGGCTGTGTAAATTTTGTGCCGTTTGATTTCTTATATTGAGTATACAATTTGAGAGATAGCTTATAAGAGCCATTTTGTGCATTTAGAATAGCCTGAACATCAGGAGTTTTACTGTTCAAAAAATTTCTAATATCACATTTTGGCTCTGATACAAAACAGAAATCACCAAGTTGACCGTTAAAACTACTATGGATGGGTGCATTGCGTGGCTGCTTTGCTGGCCTAGTATTATCGGATGTATCAAGCTTTCTTTTTAGACCAGATGAGGATGTAGATGGCTGTGATGAAGTAGAAGGCTGTACATAACAAGTATACTTATACCTATTGTAATATGCTTTGCTAAATATTTTATGGCATTTTAAGCACATTATAGTAGGCTTTCTACATTTCTTAGGATCACAATTATGCCGGTGCCTAGCCCAATTAGAACTAGATATATTCTTATTACACTCATTACAATATTTCTGATTTGGCATTTTGTTGTTGTAGGTTTATATAAGATTTCTTGGGCGGCCAAAAACAGAACTATGGATAGTATGCCAAAACAATTACACTGATGAACAAATTCAAACTTTTTTCTGCTCCTTTGAACGAAAATAGGTTATTATTTATAATTCGACACCGCTGAATCCAAATCTGAAAGTAGAAATGCTGTATAACCTATCGTTTTCCCTGGATTTTCATATTTTGTTTTTAATAAAAATTTAATTCCCTTTGTAATAATACATCGAAATTTGAAATTATTTTTGTTTGTTTGCTCATGAAATAAGATTTAAATATTGAAGTGAATAACTATGAAATATAAAAAAATTAAAAAATATATATAGGACCGATTTTAACTGTTCAATTAAGAACTTTCATGCAAAAAAAAAAGGAAAAAACACATTTTTCCTCACATTTTCAACATTTCTTTCTTGAACTCTGCCGTTTGTAACTGCCACCAGAAACCTCTTCCTTGAGGTTCCAACAGTAGTCTGCTAATATGTTCTGTACCGATTTTCCTGCATATTGTTTCTCCATGACAGAAATATCCTGGTGAAATCTCTCGCTGCATTCGTCACTAACCGCGCCCAAGTTAGGGGGGAAAAAGTCCAAATGCGAATGTAAAAAGTGAATTTTCAAGGAATATTGCACCCCATGCGCTGATAACACTTCAACAAGTTCTTAACAAGTTCCTTGTAGTTGTCAGCTTTCACATTTCCAAGAAAATTACAGCATACTTGTCTGAAAGCTAACCATGCGCATTTCTCTTTTTCTGTTAGCAATTCCACAAAGTTGTCATCATGAATGATCTCACGGATTTGCGGCCCAATAAATATGCCTTCTTTTAACTTACTATCACTGAGTTTAGGAAATGTTTTTCTCAAGTACCCAAAACCCTCACCGTGTTTATCCAAAGCCTTAACAAAATTTTTCATCAGCCCTAACTTTATATGCAACGGTGGTAACAAAATCTTGTCTTTCTCAAGTAGAGGGTGATTCCTAACACTCTTCTCTCCAGGAATTAAGTTTTTCGTATGGGCCAATCCACAATGTTGTAATGTTTATCTTTTTCCCCGCCTGTCCCATTCGCAAAGAAAGCAACAAAATTTTGTAAACCCAGACTGTATGCCTAACAGTATACCAATCATTTTGAGGTCTCCGCATATCTGCCAACCATATTTTTCATAATTTATCACTTTTAATATTGTATCCATATTTTCATATGTTTCCTTCATGGTGGAAGAATAGGCAAGGGGTACTGATGGGTATGCATTCCCATTATGCAACAATATGCAATAAATTATTCTTAGATGAATTTAAAGTAGTCTCCACTCGTTTGGGTTGTGACTCCTTCCAAGTTCTTGAAGAAGGCCTTCTACACCATTGCAGTAAGTTAACTCATTACTAACAGAAAAAAATGTGTCAGTGATTGTTGGCGTTTTCGATATGACACCTTAACACCATCTTGTACTAAGTTCCACCCTCGGAGATGAGAACCTAATAATTCAGCTTGAACTTTAGAAAGGTTGAGGTCTCTGACTAGATCATTTAGTTCGGATTGGGAAATAAAGTGAGGTATATTTGGATCAGAAAAATTTGATCGGTGTTTGAATATGAGGGTCCAAGTTCGTCATCTGGAGAAGCACTGCTTGGTTCTGTTTCATCCACTGTCCATTCTTTAGGAGGCTTAGGAATTGGTAAAAAATCATGACTCATAGGTTTCTTGGCTGAAAGATCATCAGGATAAAATATAGAATGTTTTGATTTAGAACTATATCCCTCTATGTTTGTCAAACAGATGTAACAATCCGTAGTATGATCTTTCTGTTCTGTCCATATTACAGGGTTTCCAAAGGGCATTGATTTGTGAATTCCATTAAGCCAACCACGTAAAGTTCGCGAACAATTACAACAAATTTTACCTGGTGCCCAGCATTTTCCCTCGTCTACTTTACTTCCAAAATACAACTCATATGCTTTTTTCACTATAGGAGTGATAGAATTTCTCTGTGACTTCAGAGTAAATTCCCCGCAAACATAACAAAACATGTTCGGGTTATTCACACATTTGCGTGACATGGCAAACTCATTAATCGAGTTATAATATATTTTTTCTAAAAAAAATATGAATGCTCTGATCGTTTTGTTAAAATACAACTTACACTTCACTTCACTATACACAATATTACATTCACAATTTCACGAACATACACAAACATAAAATATGGCTACTCGCGAAGTTTTCGCAAAGGAAGTTAAGACTCGACTAACCCACAAAAGAACAAATTTTAACAGAAAAAACAGTAAATTACTCTACTGACAGATGTTTCCTCCACGAAATATTAAGTGCCAGTCATAAACACACAAAGTCGCTAAAAGGTTCTTATCCATTTGCTAGGAACCAAACGGTAAGCCGGATGCGAAGCAGGGTGCGGAGACCTGAAACCATAAAACTATAAAATGTGGGTGTTCTGCAAAAAAATTAGGTGATACAGGAAAACGGATGCGATATTCGATTTCAGCACATCTGATTACATAAAAATCACTTAGTTTTATTTAAAAAAGTATTTCATTGTTTATCAGTGTTATAGCAGCAGTTGGTGGCTGAGCGGGTGCTCTTATACCCAGACAACAACAGACTTGACAAACGTGTCCTACAGCCCAAAATTGAGTACAATTATATTCTACCAAATAGAATTATCCAAAACGCCAATCAGTTTGGATTTGCCCACAGCAATAGACAATTTAAGTACTAGCAAATACTTAACAGCATACAGCTATTCATAAATATTCCAGAGTCCAGCATTTGCTCATATGTTTTTAAAGACACAATTCTAGAGTTGTTGTTGGGATCCGAACCACTTGTGCTTCCACCAAGTATCAAACTTGGGAGCCCCTTCATTACAAGGCAGCAACGCTACCACTGCGCCATCGAGGGAGACCTACACTCCACCGGGTATAGAACCCGGGAGCCCCTTGATTACAAGGCGGCGACACCATCGCTGCGCCATCGGGGGAGGCCTACACAATTCTAGAACTCGACATCTGTCGCACAACCAAAATTATATAAACCAATAGAATCGGCAAAATTCCTCAACCTCAAAAGGCCAAGCAGTTTGGGATCTGTTTTTTGTGCGACAGGCAACAAGGCATTACAAGGCGGCGACACTATCGCTGCGCCATCGGGGAGGCCTTAAACCCGGGACCCCCTTGATTACAAGGCGGCGACACTATCGCTGCGCCATCGGGGGATTTCTAAAAAACCAAGCTTATGTTAGTCATGTCTATGGTAAAAAAAACTTCATCCCCCCTCCCCCCAATTCCGGAATTACTAAAAAAAAAATATTTCTTACAAATCCGCCATTGATATGAGGTAAATAAATACGCTGTAAAAACAAGCACGTATCCATAGGGATACGTGCAATGTTTCTCTTCAAACTGAGAACTTGCAGCGAGGACGCGATCTCTTCGGTATTTGCGCCCTCCATCCATCGCAACATAGACATCGAGGTAGCGACCGCGACTTAAACATCGACCTCGACCGCGAGGCATCTTCGACATGTCTTTACTCTTAAGTCTGCTGATGCAGACGGCGACATTCTCGTTCACCTTCTCTCAGCTAGGGTCCTTCAGAATGTGTTTCATTGTTGCATTCTTGAAACATGGCAAGTCGAGTGGGATGACACAAGGGAGAACTAGCTTCGATCTATCAAGCTCGTCACTGATGCTTGGCGTTCCTCGTCTCGTCCATCGCCCCGAGAAGCGACCCTAACACCGCTACGGATTGGACATAGCCGTCTAACGCACCACCATTTGCTACAAGGACTGGACCCTCCTTCTGCCGTACTTGTGGCGTTGTTTTAAGAGTTCGACACATTCTTCTTGTGCCGATTTAAACAACCTCAGACAGAGATTTAACCTTTCCAAGTACTTGTCATCCAATTTGGCTGACGATGTCAGTGTTTCAACCAACGTTCTTACGTTTCAAAGAAGAGCAGGTCTCTTTCAACCAACGTTCCTAGGTTTCAAAGAAGAGCAGGTTTCTTTCACTGTTTCTGAGGTGGTTTTAAGCTTTCCTTACCCTTTTAATGTGTTGTGTTTGTCCAATGCAGGTCTGTTTACAACCTGCATTTTTAACCTTTCTTGAAGGGGTTCTTTACCCCTCTCTTTTTATCATTTTAAATTTAAGGTAAGGGTTTTAAATAAGGGGATTTTCCGTATTCGTCGAAGAGTGCAAAAAGGCCTGATGTACCGACGCACCCAAAAATGTAAATTCAATCAATCTTTCCTTAGTACACTACTAAATTACCATTACATATCGTGGGTAACGGGACAGTCTTCTTTCCTAATTGTAACTTGACCATTACCCATTACAACCATTCATAGCGTGTAATAAAGACAAACTAATTTTTTCAATATTATACACAACTTATTATCGTTTTATACGTACATTAAAATATTGCAGTAATTAACATAAAACCATAAGCATAACATTTCTTATCTTTCTCCTATAGCGGTGCAGCCCGATATCGAGCCCTGGCCTCCATAATAGAGCCCCTCCATGCTTCCAGCCTAGTCTAGTATTTTAAATTTAATAAAGTGGGATATACATATTTCTTTGTTTAGATGGTACAATTCATTGTTATATCTTAGTCTCCATCCATCTCTGTCTCTTACTGGTCCCAATATTCTCATAAGTTCCTTTTTTTTTAGAATTTAAAATTTGGGGTGCGTCAGCACTAAGGCTATATTGCACCCGTCACATTATACGGGGTCCAGCCCCCTTATCGTTACAAATCACAACTCTAACGTTGCAGAACTAAAATCATAAAATATTAAAATGTTCTGACTTTCGTTAAAAGCTGAGGCTGTAAAGGGGCACTCAGCACACATAAGGACAAAAAACAGGACAATACAAACAAAATTATACTGGCCACGGGGCCAGTCGCCAGATCCTCGTTAGTGTTCAATCCAGGGTGTACTAACGTGGAAGTCAGGTTGACATTTGGGTGTACTACGTGGAAGGTCACCCCTTACACCCCATAATTTTCTTTCAAAAGCATCCAGGTCCATCTCGGATTTCTTATTGAACGTCCAGTTCTCGCTTCCATAGTACAATGTTGGTCTGATTATAGATTTATATAGTTTAACCTTAGTTACTCTGTGCACTTCCCTGGTTTTGAATATCGGCAATAGGGAAAAATACACTTTGTTTCCCTGATTTATTCTTCTTTGGATTTCATTGCTTTCGTTCCCATTTTATGTATTTTTGCTCCCAAATATAGAAATTCTTCTACTAGGTCAACATCGTCATTACCTACAGATTGTTCTTCTTGCATCATATATGCCTTGTTCTTTCGACTCTGGATCATCATTTTTGTTCAAAGTTTATTTGTAGGCCAACTATTTTAGCTGCATTTTAAAATTGAGTATATGTTTCTTCTGCTGCAGCCATTGTTCTTGAAATGATAATTACATCGTCTGCGTAAGCCATTATGTGAGTGGTCTTATATACTATAGTGCAATTTCTGTCTATGTTAGTTTGTCTTATTATATATTCTAAAACCATGTTGAAAAGTAAAGGAGCAAGTCCGTCACCTTGTTTCAATCCCTGGTTCACTAGTATGTCTTCTGCGAGTTCGTTCATAACATTTAGTAACGGTAATTACCTTTTATGTACATATTTTTCATAAATTAATATTAATATATTCAAAAAAACTTATAAATATGCATATAGATAAATGTAAATTAGTTCTTAAATATGCAAATTAATTCTGAATATTAAACACAGACAGATGTTAAATAATTTCTACGATGATACTACTTACGGTCATTCAACATACGATCGGATAACGTATTTTCATCGAGTGACTCGATCAGCATATGCACTCGTGTTCTGCAGCGCTCGCTTATCCCAATGTTATTTTGCACGATTACACGTTACCACGAGCTCCGTCATCGATTTCATGAAAACACTGGTTATGTCAGTTGCCGCTTTTGCACCTTCTTTTAGTCACTCGGTGGATATTGCATTTCAGCAAAACCGAGATTTTGAGGATTATAATTCGAGATTTCTCGACACTAGGGACCACCTCACTAAAAATCCCTGGTGTTCCATCATCTTATGACGATCGTCGAAGTTTTATCACTTAAGTAAAATCCTCGCTGCAACCTTGGCTTGACAATCAACCCTGGGGTGAGTAGAATGTAAAATCCCGGTACTGGAACACTTTCCCCCCTAAATTTACAAAGAGCACGTCTCGACTCGTTCCAAGTCGACACGAGGCTCAGGACGAGGCCGAGACTCTATACGCCGTGGTGGATTTGATTTGATTTTAAAATTTTGGGTGTGTCAGCACTAAGGCTATTTTGCACCCGTCACACTATACGTGGTCCAGCCCCTTATCTTTACACATAACAAACTCTAACGTTGCTTAATTAAAATCATAAAATATTAAAATGTTCTGACTTTCGTTAAAAGCTGAGGCTGCAAAGAACACTCAGCACACATAAGGACAAAAGAACAGGACAATACAAACAAAATTATACTGGCCATAGGGCCAGTCGCCAGAGAATCGTTAGTCTTCGGTCCAGGGTGTACTAACGTGGAAGTGAGGTTGACATTTGGGTGTACTACGTGGAAGATCACCCCTTACACTCCCGTCGTGGTAGAAGATGTCGGGGAGGGGCCCCTGGCTGTAGCCTTTTATGGTGGTTTTTAATCGTGGGCCCTTCTTTGTTCGGAGACGACATCCTTGGGTACAAATCTCGCTTTTCGTACAAGGCTCCCTGACTGTATATGTCGCAGTGGAAGATGACGGAAGGGGCCCTAGCTGTAGTCTAGTGCTGTGATATTTTTTTAATTGTGGGACCCCTCTTATGTTCGGGGGCGAGATCCTTCCTTCGAATCTCGCTTTTGGTACGAGGGCCCCAACTCTATATGTCGTACGACGAGGGAGTTTTCTTTACCATCTTTTTCTGTACCCCTTTGCCTAAGTACAGAAGAAGAAAAAGATAAAGCGTATTAGAATTTGAATTTTAAAATCTTGGGTGCGTCAGCACTAATGCTATTTTGCACCCGGCACATTATACGGGGTCCAGCCCCTTATCGTTACACATAACAACCCTAACGTTGCAGAAATATAATCATAAAATATTAAAATCTTCTGACTTTCATTAAAAGCTGAGGTTGTAAAGGAGAACTCAGCACGAATAAGGACAAAACACAGGACAACACAAACAAAATTATACTGGCCTTGGTGCCAGTCGCCAGAGCCTCGTTAGTCTTCAGTCCAGGGTGTACTAACGTGGAAGTGAGGTTGACATTTGGGTGTACTACGTGGAAGGTCACCCCTTACACCCCACATGTTTTTTTTTCAAAAGCATCCAGGTCCATCTCGGATTTCTTATTCAACGTCCAGCTCTCGCTTCCATGTTACAATGTTGGTCTGATTATAGATTTATATAGTAGTATGACTTGTGGTATTACTGGCTCACTTATAGCGTAGAAAAGAAGAGCTCATATGATTAAACAGCCCGATTTGCCCACACTTAAAATTATGCCAAGATGCCAATATTCCCCAATTCTTCAAGTGTGATATGCTCTTAATTCTAAGAATTTTGAATCCTAGTGTAGAAAAGACGAGTTCATATGCCCCGATTTGCCCACGCTTAAAATTATGTCAAAAGGGGGCATATAGCCCAATCGGCCATGTGTATACATATTTAAATCCCAAGAATCCTGAATTCTAGTGTAGAAAAGAAGAACTCCCCTCAGACAGATTTGCCCATGTGTGTAAAAGCTACATCTCTCAGTTTGTTGTCCATAAACTTGTCAAAAATATGCCCCTCTTGATATTTTTTTTGGCTACACTTAAAACCAAGGCAAAATGCCACACACACACACACACACACACACAAAGCACATTGTTGAACCCAACTGATATTTTTTATTAAGTATAGAGTTTTGATTTGAACCCCAAGAAATTTTATATAAATACCAAAGCCAAAAATATTCACACACACACACACACTAAATATACAAAACACACTGCTGAACCCAACTGATATTTTTATTAAGCATAGAATTTTGAATTGAAGCCCAGGAAATTTTATATAATAAACAACAACAAAAATGCCGAATCAAAAATATTGTAATCAATGCAATGAGAATATATCCAGCCCCAATTGGGTTAAGCACCAAAAGAATTGTAATCCAGATAAAAGCAGAATTCTCACAAAGATATGCCCAAAATGCCATAGAAAATATAACATGAAATATTTCTCTTATACTTGTTCTGCACAGTCATCAACATTTCCAAACAAAATTGATTGGAAATATTTGTGTGATTGCCCTGTATAACTTAGATTGCAAGGCCATATTTTGTAATTTTCTAGACCAGGAGCTAGACCCTGTGCACCAGAAACAGGCCATAAAATGCCTCTCCACAAATTATGTGAGCATCATGGAGCACACAATACACTTTACAATTTTGAGAATCTCAATTTAAATTCAGGAACAAGAGATTTGGATTTGTTGTATCTGGAATTATCCCTTTTTTCAAAAAATGTTTGCATCTTGAATCAACCTCCAAACAATATTACATGTTAGGCTGGGCTATCTCAACAGCAGAGGCATGCAGCTTAGTGGTTTCCCGCACTCACACTCTGTAAATACATTCCATGATTTTATTATCCTATTAAAGCACCCAATGCTGCAATTTTTAAATTTTTGCTGAAGAAGATACATGATTATCTCATTCATGTTCAACATCTGAGAATTGTATGCATCAAAATATTGCAGGTGATGATTGAAATCTGCACCACTATACAACATTCCACTATCTGTTGTGACAAATTCTGCCTTTTGGAACCTATCCAGATGCATCATCAAAAATCTAAAATGTTTCCAGTTTGAGCTCTGATTGGGAAGAATCTCAAAATCATAGTATCTCCCCACACTTGCATGATTTGAAAACCATCCTCCATAATAGGAAAAATCAATATAATAATAAAAAAAACAACAAACTGTCCCACAATTCTTCAAGAATTATACTTGTGGCACTCAAAATCAGTGATGTATCTCAAGTTTAGATATTTGAAGCTTTGTGTGCTGTGCAGTGCCCAGTGGAACTCTGTTTCATTATTGATTGAAAATAAATCATACTCTGAGAGTGTTGAGAATCTAATTTTGAAATCAGGAAGAAGAGATTCAGATCTAATATATTTTGCAACATCTCTTCTGTCAAATAATGACATGAGCATTGATCATATTGTGCACCTACACAATTGTGGAGAGCAATCATGTAGATATAAACAGAAATTGTACATGGCTCTGTGTACCTCCCGATCAGAATTTGAGCTTGAGATTTGAAGATTGCAAAAAATTGCATTTTAAAGGTTCAAAATATCTCAAATCATGAAATTTTATCTTCAAACTCAGCAAATACAGAATAATCTCATTTGCATTTATGACCCCTGAGATATATTTTCCCTTCTAACAAAATCCGCACCAGAAAACACCAAGCCTGTATCTGTGGTTACAAATTCAAAATCATCATAGGATTTCAAATAAGTATCATAATTTAAATGTTTCCAGTTCTCAGATATGTCAAATGGGATATGAAAACAATACATTGATTCAAAATATTTTGTTGTGAACCAATAATTTTTTCTGTAACAATCATAAAAACCTACAAACACCCCAACAATTCTCCTGTGCAACAGATATAAGTATTTTTCCTTCTTGCCCAACAATCCCAGATGTATTCATCCAAATTCATGGTCACTGTCAAGCACCCACCTAAATTCTGTCTCATTTCTAACTGCAAACACATCATATTCACTTAAATCGGAAAATGCAAGCTTGAACCTTTCCAACAGTGATTCCGATTGTATATATTGTGACAAATTCCTTCTCTCAAAAAACATTGCAACAAGTGCTGTGTGTTATTCTTCTAAAACAATGCACATTCAAAAATGCAATGCTGTAATTTTTTAAGAGCATGCCCAACACTATGCTTAATAATATTGTTCCTTTGTTGCTGATGATCCCGATTTATTTCCAAATCACACTGCCCGGGATACATGTTTGCTGAACAATATTGCAAAATTGGAACTGTAGAAACTATGTATGTATTATTGGGAGCTTAGATAATTGTTCCCCACACCTGCATGTTTCATTCCAAGAGGTTTTGTCTAGGCACAGTGCAAGGCACTTACTGCTGCAATTTCTGAATTTTTGCCTCAGGAAATACAGAACAAGCTCATTCAGGCATTTGTGCTTTAAATACCCAACAAGATCCGGGTGGAAATCATCTGCACTGAACAAGTGCCCATCATCTGTGGTCACAAATTCAATATTCCTATTAAACAGATTGGGATTGGAAATTATTCTGTTCAAATATTTAAAATGTACCCAATTTAAGCTCTGATCAGCCATGAGCTCTAAATCATAATCTTCATACCCATCACAACAATTGCTGTACCAACAGTAGTATGATTTGTGCTACTACTGGCGCGAGAAATGATGAGCCCCTCTCAGGCAGATTTGGCTACACTTAAAACAAGCTCAACATGCGCATATGAGCTTTTTGCTCAAGTGTGGAACCCCGTCTAATCCAAGATTTTTGTAAAAATGCCCTCGGGAAGTTCCTGTGAAATGATGAGCCCCCCTCAGATTGATTTGTCCACACTTACAAAAGGAACTTCTGTCAGATTGTTGTCCATAATCCTGTCAAAAATATGCCCCTCTTGATATTTTTTTTGCCCACACCTAAAACTAAGCCAAGATACACACCAACACACACCCCTCACACACACACACACACACACACACAAAGCACATTGTTGAACCCAACTGATATTTTTTATTAAGTATAGAGTTTTGATTTGAACCCCAAGAAATTTTATATAAATACCAAAGCCAAAAATATTCACACACATACACACACACACACACACAAAATATACAAAACACACTGCTGAACCCAACTGATATTTTTTTATTAAGCATAGAATTTTGATTTGAACCCCAAGAAATCTTATATAATAAACAACAACAAAAATGCCTAATCAAAAATATTGAAATCAATGCAATAAGAATATATCCAGCCCCAATTGGGTTAAGCACCAAAAGAATTGTAATCCAGACAAAAGCAGAATTCTCACAAAAATATGCCCAAAATGCCATAGAAAATATAACATGAAATATTTCACTTATACTTGTTCTGCACAGTCATCAACATTTCCAAACAAAATTGAATGGAAATATTTGTGTGATTGCCCTGTATAATTTAGATTGCAAGGCCATATTTTGTAATTTTCTAGATCAGGAGCTAGACCCTATGCACTAGAAACAGGCCATAAAATGCCTCTCCACAAATTATGTGAGCATCATGGAGCACACAATACACTTTACAATTTTGAGAATCTCAATTTAAATTCAGGAACAAGAGATTTGGATTTGATGTATCTGGAAATATCTCTTTTTTCAAAAAATGTTTGCATCTTGAATCAACCTGCAAACAATATTACATATTAGGCTGGGCTATCTCAACAGCAGAGGCATGCAGCTTAGTGGTTTCCCGCACTCACACTCTGTAAATATATTCCATGATTTTATTATCCTATTAAAGCACCCAATGCTGCAATTTTTAAATTTTTGCTGAAGAAGATACATGATTATCTCAGTCATGTTCAACATCTGAGAATTGTATGCATCAAAATATTGCCTGTGATGATTAAAATCTGCACCACTATACAACATTCCACTATCTGTTGTAACAAATTCTGCCTTTTGGAACCTATCCAGATGCATCATCAAAAATCTAAAATGTTTCCAGTTTGAGCTCTGATTGGGAAGAATCTCCCCACACTTGCATGATTTGAAAACCATCCTCTATAATAGGAAAAATCAATATAATAATAAAAAAAACAACAAACTGTCCCACAATTCTCCTGCAAGAATTATACTTGTGGCACTCAAAATCAGTGATGTATCTCAAGTTTAGATATTTGAAGCTTTGTGTGCTGTGCAGTGCCCAGTGGAACTCTGTTTCATTATTGATTGAAAATAAATCATACTCTGAGAGTGTTGAGAATCTAATTTTGAAATCAGGAAGAAGAGATTCAGATCTAATATATTTTGCAACATCTCTTCTGTCAAAAAATGACATGAGCATTGATCCTATTATGCACCTACACAATTGTGGAGAGCAATCATGTAGATATAAACAGAAATTGTACATGGCTCTGTGTACCTCCCGATCAGAATTTGAGGTTGAGATTTGAAGATTGCAAAAAATTGCAGTTTAAAGGTTCAAAATATCTCAAATCATGAAATTTTATCTTCAAACTCAGCAAATACAGAATAATCTCATTTGCATTTATGACCCCTGAGATATATTTTTCCCTTCTAACAAAATCCGCACCAGAAAACACCAAGCCTGTATCTGTCCGTAAAAGGCTAGCCAATCTCAAAGACAAGGCCGCGGGCCCCGACGGTCTCAGGAGGGTCCACCTGAGACAATTAGGGGTCGCTACAACGCTAACCCACCTCTTCAACTACATTCTATATGCGGGCTCGGTTCCGAAGAGGTGGAAGCAGAACCGAACGATCTTCCTCCCCAAGATGGGAAAGGATCGATCTAAGGTTAAGAACTGGCGGCCTATCACGATAAGCTCTATCGTATGCCGGACTTTTACTGGCATTCTTGACGAAACCATGCGACGCTTCACGGCTGAGCAGAAGGGGTTTGTCAGGGGTGAGGGGTGCGCGGCGAATTGCTTTATCCTGCATAAAGCGATAAGCTACGCCAAAAGACAGGCCCGGAGAACCCTCACCGGCTGCGCGGTGGACATAAGCAAAGCCTTTGACACCGTTCCATACGCAGCGATGATAGCAGCTTTGACTAAGAAAGGTGTCAATCAACACCTGATATCCTTGATAGCAGATATGTATGACGGAATCTGCACATCAGTATACGGCGAATTCATCGAGTTCCGAAGAGGGATCAAGCAAGGGGACTGCTTGAGCCCATTCCTGTTCAACCTCGTAATGGATGAGCTAATCGAGGATATCAAAGGCGCTGGTGCTGGCTAAGACCTGGGCAACCAGAAACTAGCAGCATCAGGATACGCCGATGATCTCGTGATATTCACGAACAGCGCTGCTGGCATGAACAACCAGCTTGCCCGAGTGAGTCAATTCCTTGACAAACTCGATATGGGCATCTCGACGGAGAAATGTGTCGCCTTTCAAATCGAAGGTTTACACAAAACATGAGTAACTGGTTCCCCCCAGCTCACGCTGGGCGGTAAGCCCATCAAAGTGGTAAAAACGGGAGAGGTCTTCCAATACCTCGGGTGCCAATAAACTCTGGCACAAGGCCTCTCGAATAAATACCATCTGCGGGAGGTTAAGGAAATCCTGATCCGTGCCTCCAGGCTCAAACTAAAGCCACATCAGAAGGCGAAACTCATCGGCACTAACATCCTACCTAAATTCCAATATGTATGGGTGAATGTCGGAGTTTCAAGAACTTCCTGGAATCCATCGATGTGGAGGTCAGGAGGTTCCACAAGAGGGCCTTCAAACTACCTGAATCCACCACCGATCAGTTACTATACTGTATAAAGCGCGATGGTGGGTTGGGCGTTCCGCGCCTGACCACTCTCATTCAGCTGGGGATATTAGGAAATCTCTGTAGGCTGAGAGACTCGCGGGATGAGGTAGTAACTCACCTCTTCCAAGAGACAGAAATGGGCGCCAGGATCGAAGGCATTGCCAGAGTGACCGGCGTCCAAACACCTGTTACGCTGGACACCATTGTTGCGGCCAGAAAGTTAATAACTAGCCTAGAGCCGGAGCGATGGAGCCAGCAGCCACTACACGGCTTGGGAGTCAAGAACTTCTTCAACGACCCCATAGCCAACGCGGCTCTCGTCAATCAGGGACTACTAAAACCCGTACAGCTTAACGACCTGTTGAGGCTCAGGTCCAACACGGTTGGACTTAACCACGTCCTCAAAAGCGCTAAGGTGGTGGAGTCCGATGAGTGCAGGAGATGCCATGCGGCGCCCGAGACCCTAGGGCACGTAATAGGCGCCTGCACAGCATCAAAAGGACTGCGGATCATGCGACATGATGAACTGCGGGACATCATAGCGGCATCTGCAAAAGGGTATACGGTGGCTAAGGAGCAAACCTTCTCCATACCTGCGACCAAAGAGCGCCTTAAACCGGACCTCGTCCTAGTGAAGGATAACGTCGCGTACGTTACCGACATGACGGTCAGGTTCGAAACTGAGACTTCGCTCAAGGAAGCAGGAAAGGAGAAGGTAGACAAGTACAAGCAGTTGGACGAGGTGGTAGCGTCCACACTTCAGGCCGATCGGGTGATCCATACTCCCATAGTCCTAGGTTCAAGAGGAGCTCTACCTTCAATTACACGTGCTGCGCTGAGACAGCTGGTCATTAGCAGCAACGAACTCCTCATGACGCTGAGCTTAACGGCAATCCGAACGTCTATCAAGATTGTCAGTCAGCACCTGGACTACAAATAGACAAGTACCAAAGGGTTCACTGGGGGAACTACGTGCCTGGCAACGACGAGGGAAGAGCTGAAACTTGTTGATCCTCGCCACCCAGGTTAAAGCGAGGGGAGACCTGAAAATCCGAGATCCCCGCAAACGAAAGAAGGTTCCCCCGAAGGAGAGACGAGAGGAGAGGAGGTGTAAGTGTCGTGGGAGAGAGACACAATCATACGTTCGGTGGAGCCAAGCGCCCGGATACCATAGGGGGAACTCGCAGATCCGCGCGCACTAGACAGAAAAACATAGAGAAAGAGAAGGAGAGCAAAGACGAAGAGAGATATATAATTATATATTATGCAGGAAATATTTATACATAGAGATATATCTATATACACCCTAAATTATTGTAATTTATTATTATTTATTTATTGAGAGGTGAGAGCAAGGTGGAGTAGGAGCTGGAAGATAGGAATGATCTTGAGTACAAAAGCACCTATGCTAACATAGGGAAGAGACGGGGCTAATAGGCTCAGTCAGAATAGCCAAATGCCTCGTCATCTGATTAGTGACGCGCATGAATGAATTAACGAGATTCCCTCTGTCCCTACCTACCTATTTAGATTAATTTTTGTATCAATATATGCATTATGTTAGTTAATTATTTTATGTAATCATATATATATATATATGTTTGTATCTATATTATGTATGTAACTACAACTTAACAACAAAGGTATGGCACAACAATATAGGGGGAACCGTAATACGATAAACTGCCGTCCCAGTTTATATCAGAGGCACTGGGACATAGCGCATGCCCTCGAAAGTATGCGGGTGGAGGTTTGGATACTTTCGGGGGTTCCCCCATATTGTCTTGTTCCTATCTACTAAAAATCTACTAAATAACTATACAAACAAATAGTCAGTAAAATATTAAGCAGGTAACAAATACAAAATTTTCTTCTGCTGTGTATTGTATTTTGATGTAATTTAGATTAATTTGTGTATCAATATATCCATTATGTTAGTTAATTATTTTATGTAATTATATATATATATATATATATATATATATGTTTGTATGTATATTATGTATGTAACTACAACTTAGCAATAAAGGTATGGCACAACAATATAGGGGGGAACCGTAATACGATAAACTGCCGTCCCAGTTTATATCAGAGGCACTGGGACATAGCGCATGCCCTCGAAAGTATGCGGGTGGAGGTTTGGATACTTTCGGGGTATGAACCCATCCATAGCAGTTTTGCTGGCCAACTAAGGGATCACCGTTTTGTATCAGACCCAAGATGTGATATTAAGAATTTTTTGAGCAGTATAAATCCTGATGTGCAGGCAATTCTAAATGCACAAAATGGCTCTTATAAGCTGTCCCTCAAATTGTTTACACAATATAAGAAACCAAATGGCACAAAATTTACACAGCCCCACATAACAGAAACTGTAGCTGTATATTCAAATGCAAATTTAGACAAAATAATAAGCAGTTTGATAGAGCAATTGAATATTAAACACTCTGAATTTGCTGCAAAAGAATCGGGTTGGAGCCTATGTGGAACTCCACACAAGCTGTATGTTAATATTTCTCAATTCAGCCCATTACAAGGATCTACATATCTGCCATCACCTGCCAATATTAAAAACAAAAGAGCCATGGTTAACATAGAAAATAATGATGAGAAATGCTTTTTGTGGTGTATTTTACCTGCTTTGTTTCCAGTTTTAAGGAACCCTCAGTGAATAACTTATTATAAACAACATGAACATGATTTTGATGATGCTATGGAGGGCTTAAAATATCCAATGTCAGTTCAGAATATTGATAAATTTGAAAAAAAGGCCAGGGATATCAATGGTAAACAATTATCTATTAATGTTTTTATTTGTTCTACTGGCCGTGGCAATTGCTTGATAGATCCTCTCAGAATCAGTACACTTGATGATGATTCCGCTGTCCCGATTGATCTGCTCTTAATTGAAGGGGATGACACATATCATTACACTCTGATACACAGTCTTGAAGCTTTAGTCAGAAAACTAGACAAATCCAATACAATATTCAAGTTGTGCAGAAGATGTTTGACTGTATTTGATGGTAGAAAAATGGTGAATGGTGTTTGTGAACAAAATGCAGAAATTGCTAAAAACAAGTTAATTGAACATTTAAAATACTGTGGCAACCATAAACCTGTTCATATGCTTATGCCTAATCCAAGTGAAAATGCCAAATTCAAAAAATTTGAAGCCTTGTTACGGCACCCAGCATATACAGTCTGTGATTTTGAATCAAACCTCAAACCCCTTGCATTATGCAGCCCAGATCCGGATGAATTTTCAATTACATCATACCAGTTACATGAGCCTTCTAGTTTTTTATTATGTTGTTGTACAGGATGGTGTTGTTAGTGAAGAATATTTATACATGGGACCAGATGCCATCAAAGAATTTGCACATAGAATAGAAAATGAATGCCATGACATAGCATCTAATGTCTTATTAAAATCAAAACCTATGTTGCCTTTAACAGAGGATCAGATTGAAGATTTCAACAATGCAGAAAAATGCCCGGTATGTGATTCTGAATTTTCAGATACAAATATCAAGGTGCATCACCATTCTCATACAGATGGTAAATTCAAAATGGCCCTGTATAATATCTATAATATTAAGATCCAGAAACCAAATTTTGTGACTATATTTTGCCATGGTGCATCCAATTATGATTTTCATCATCTGATCAGGTACGAGGGGTTTGACAAGCAGAATTTAAAAATTTTAGCAGAAAATAATGAGAAATATATAGCTATTAGCAAAATAATTAAAGTTGATGGTGTTCCCATTCACTTAAGATTTCTTGATTCATACAGAATTTTATCGGCTAGCCTGGCTACACTGGCCAGTCAAAAAAAAAAGCTGCCCGGCCGGCGCTGAAAGCACCCGCCCCCACTCCCCCTTCATCCCCTTCGCCCTCTGTGTCCTTACCCGAGGACATGATACAGGACGAAGCCGCGGATGAAGAATTTATCAAGGTGACAGGGCCTAGAAACAGAGTACGCCTTAAAAGGTAACTACAATACCTCCAGCTATGGCTTATTGTCTCCAATGGAACCTTAACGGTTTCCGTACACATCTCAAGGAACTGCAAATCTTAATATCTGAATTTGACCCTGCCATCATATGTCTCCAAGAGACACATTTTCGTCCAAATGAATCAGTGATTCTAAACGGATACACGCTTTACCGCACCGACAAGCTTCCTGAGGGTCGTCGTGCACACGGTGGTGTTGCAATCGGTGTTCGAGATACCATCCACTCTACACCAATTTTTCTCACCACCCCCCTCCAAGCTGTCGCCGTCCGGGTCCATCTACCACAGCCAATATCTGTGTGCTGTGTCTACATCACAAGGAAGAAGCGATTCTCTCTTGAGGATCTCCTTTGTATATTCGAACAACTTCCGTCTCCTGTAGTTCTTTTGGGCGATTTTAAATCCTACCATCGTTTGTGGGGCTCCGTTCGTACAGAGCCCCGGGGTCAAATTGTAGATCAATTCCGTGAGGCATCAGCTTTAACGTTGCTGAATGATGGAACTCCCACATATTTCAGTCCTTCCTCTGGCACATATTCTGCGTTGGACTTGTCCTTCTGCAGTCCCAGCCTTGCTCCTACCACATCTTGGAGCGTTCATCCTGATCTCTGTGGGAGTGATCACTTCCCTCTCATTATTACCTTCGAACATCTTCAGCAATCACGTGAACACCACCCTCACTGGAATCTCAGTCGAGCCGACTGGGAAGCCTTCGAGCGTGCAGTGGACCATGAAATCGATCTTGCGTGGACTTTACCACCAATCGACGCCTTAGATATCTTTGTGTCAGGAGTGCATGATGCTGCACGCACCTCCATTCCACATCCCAGTGGACCTGCGAGGCGACGCCCAGTCCCCTGGTGGACTGCGGAGATCGGTGCAGCCATCAAGGACCGCAATCATGCTCTCGATCGATTTAATAGGAACCACACTGCCGCAAACCTCGAGCAGTTTCGTATTAAACGTGCCCGTGAGCTCATTCGAGCCAGTAAGAAGGCGTGCTTGGTCCAATACGTGTCTTCTCTGACGAAGCAGGCTTCGTCGAAAGCCGTTTGGACCAAAGTACGTCGCATCCAGGGGGCGCATCTACTCCTCTGAGCGCTCTGGAGCTCGATGGGACGTTGTACACAGATTCCGGAGACATAGGTAATATCTTGGCCACGCAGTTTTCTGATGCGTCTAGCTCTGTAAATTATGAACCACGTTTCCGCCGTGAGAAGGACCGTCAGGAACGACGCCCTCTCGTTTTTCGAAGTCATAACACCGAGCCATACAACTCTCCATTCACTGAACGGGAGTTCCATCAGGCACTTCGAGATTCTAAGAACACAGCTCCTGGAGTGGACAAGATCCACTATGAGATGCTTCGTCATCTGCCCATTGGAGCAAGAAATTTCCTTTTGGCGGTATTCAACAGGCTTTGGGTGGAGGACCCTTTCCCCACTTCCTGGAAAGAAGCTATTATTGTTCCCATCCTGAAACCAAGTAAACAACGCACCGCAGCCTCGAGTTACAGGCCTATTGCCTTAACTAGCTGTGTGTGCAAGTTGATGGAACGCATGATCAACAAGCGTCTCACCTGGTTTTTGGAGGAAAACGGCTTGATAAGTAATTTTCAATGTGGTTTTCGCTCCAACCGTTCCACACTGGACCATCTGGTTCAGCTGGAAACACACATTCAGGATGCATTCCTCAACAATGAACATTTAGTTGCAGTTTTCTTTGACCTCCAAAAAGCATATGACACAACGTGGCGTTTTGGCATCCTAAAGCAGCTCCATTCTTGGGGCGTCCGTGGCCATATGGCGTACTTTATTAAAAACTTTTTATCTGATCGTTTTTTCCGCGTACGTGTTGGGAACTCCTTTTCGGATCTTCACGAACAAGAGAACGGTGTCCCGCAGGGCAGCGTATTAAGTGTGACTCTGTTTGCCATAGCAGTGAACAGTGTTATGGCAAGCATTGTTGCCCCTGTACATGGTCTTCTGTATGTAGACGACCTCACGATCTTTTGTCGCTCACGGAATCTCGCGTCAGCTTCTCGTCAACTCCAACTGACGATAAACCGTTTGGTTGAGTGGTCCTCCCAAACATGTTTCACCTTCTCATCCGAGAAATCCGTGTGTGTTCAGTTTTGTCGCCAACGTACATGTCATTTCGATCCTGACCTGTACATGGGGAAATCTCCCCTGTGCTTCGTGAATGAGGTCCGCTTCCTGGGTCTCATTTTCGATAAGAAATTAACATGCTTCGCCAGTGAAAGTTCTCTTGTCTTCGAGTTCTCAACCTTCTACGTGTTTTATCGCATACTTCTTGGGGTGCTGACAGGACGGTACTGCTTCGCCTGTACCGTGCACTCATCAGGTCGAAGCTTGATTATGAATGTGTTGTGTATTTTTCTGCCCGCCCATCTAGACTTCGCATCCTAGACACCGTCCACCATGCTCGTATACCTTTGTGCTCTGGTGCCTTTCGGACCAGTCCAGTCGCCAGTTTGTATGTTGAGGCATCTGAGCCGTCGCTGTCTCTGCGAAGACAGCGGCTGGTAGTGAACTACTTCCTTCATCTTCGCTCGTTGCCTTCACATCCTTCATTTGACACCATCTCCGACGAGAGTAGGCTGGCAAGGTATCGGCTCCACCCTAGTGCCACTAGACCATTTGGTGTTCGTGCAGACGAGATCCTGTCAGCACTTGGTGTTGACAGTGATCTTCGTGGCGTCTCTCCACTCATTCCGCCTCTCCCTACCTGGGAGTTTCCTGCACCTTCTATCGATTTTTCCCTGACTGTCCTTCCAAAGGCAGAAACACCAATGGTTGTATACCAGCAACGGTTTTTATAACTTCGTGCGAAACACCCCAATTTTAATGTGTTTTACACGGATGGGTCCAAGACAGTCGAATCAGTTGGTTACGCCTTCGTCCTACACTCTCAAAGTTCCAGTTTCGCGCTACATCCTGCCTGTTCCATCTTTACGGCAGAGTTGTACGCCATTCTAAAGGCACTGGACTTTGCCGACGTGAATGGGCTGAAGAAAGTCCTTGTGTGCTGCGATTCGACCAGCGTTTTGCAATCTCTGGATTCGCCGTATTCCCGGCATCCGGTAGCGCAACGCATATTCAGACGGCTTTTGTCCTTATCTGCCAGCACAGATGTACACTTCTGTTGGGTCCCATGCCACGTGGGCATCCAGGGGAACGAAGCAGCTGATGCTGCCGCCAAGTCTGCTGATGCAGATGGCGACGTTGTTGTCCACCTTTTGCCAGCTAGCCACCTGCAGAATGTGTTCCGTTGTCGCCTTCTTGACACTTGGCAGACCGAGTGGGATGTGGAAACGGGGAACAAGCTTCACACTGTTAAGCCCACCATAGGTGCTTGGCTTGTTGAATGTGTCGATCTTGCTTACCTCCGGCAGACTTTTAACCTTTCCGGCTGTTTGTCATCCCTCTTGGGTGATGACAGCAGTATTTTATCACGTGTTTTTAGTTTTTTGCGAAGAGCTGGACTCTTCCACCGTCTGTAAGGAGGTTTTTAGTTTGTTCTGACTTTTTAACGTGTCGTGTTTGTTTCGTGCAGGTCTCTTTACAACCTTGCACTTTTAGTTTTTCCCAAGGGGCTATCTACACCCCTTTTTTAAATCTCAGTCAGAATTTTAGATAAGGGGACATTTCCCCGTATACACAGAAGGGTGCGAAATGGCCTTAAGTGCCGACGCACCCATAAATTTTAAGTCAATCAATCAATCAATCAATCAACCTCCGGGAGACTTTTGACCTTTCCTGCTGTTTGTCATCCCTCTTGGGTGATGACAGCAGTATTTTATCAAATGTTTTTAATTTTTTGCGAAGAGGTAGACTCTTCCACCGTCTGTAAGGACGTTTTTAATTTTTTTTCTTCTGACTTTTTAATGTCTTGCTTGTATCGTGCAGGTCTTTTTATAACCTTGCACTTTTAGTTTTTCCCATGGGGCCATTTCACCGTTTTTCTAAGTTTTCATTCAGAATTTTAGATAAGGGTATATTTCCCCTTATACATAGAAGGTGCGAAATTGTCTTAAGTGCCGACGCACCCAGAAATTTTAAATCAATTCAATTCAATTCCTCATTTTTTCGTGGCAGTGAGAATAAAGGTGTCAAATTAACGTCCATGTTATCCTCATTGACAGAAAGAAGAGAGGAGACCGAAGAGGAAGTGGTGTCGACGAAAAGTTCATCAGAGGATAGAAAAGAAGACAGAAGAAGAAGAATTGGTAGGAAAAAAATAAGAGGAGAGAGAAGACTCAATTGTGCCCGTGGAAGACTCGTCGAACACCTCGGGGTGTAAGGGGTACCTTCCACGTAAACGCCCAAAAGTCAACCTCACTTCCACATTAGTACACCCTGGACTGAAGACTAACGAGGCTCTGACGACTGGCCATATGGCCAGTATAATCTTGTGTGTGTTATGTTTTTGGTCTTTATGTGTGCTGCGTGCGCATTTACAGCCTCAGTTTTTAACGGAAGTCAGAATATTTTAGGATTTTATGCAACGCTAGAGTTGTTATTTGTAACGATAAGGGGCTGGACACAGTATAGTGTGACGGGTGCAAAGTGGCCTAAGTGCTGACGCACCCAAAATTTTAAAATCAAATCAAGTCGTCGAGCACCTCGTCCCCGTCACTGTTAGCACTAGATTTATTCGCCAAAGAATAAACAAAGTAGTATGGTGAGTGTATGTAGCATTAGAGTATGTTTAAACGTTTTGGTAGTTACTTTGTGCATGTTACGGAGAGGTTGGTGATCGTTTGCACACCAATGGTTACGTGTCCTCCTGTTTGATCGGGGTATTTGTTGATATTACCGTGGGACATAAAGCGATTACAGGCGGCCGAAATATGTTAGAGGTATAAGAGGTGGAGGGGTTGTTGGCCCGCGGGACGAATGTGGAGGTTGTACCCAAACGATCTGCTAGGGATAGAGAAGGTTGTGGAGGGGAATGTGGGGGTGCCGTAGGTTGTAAGTGCGGAGGTAGTGGTGGTGGTGGTAGATTCGGAGGGACCCCGCCACCAGGAGTCTCTGCAAAGGGTAAGTAAATAAATCTCTGCGGGACGTTCCAACACACACGACGATTGCCAGATGAGACGGCCGTCCACCTCAATGGTATCTCGCTGTAGCGTGTCCACGGTTCAAACCTGGGCAAACAAAAAATCACCATAAGTATGTCTGAGATGGAGGAAGTAGAGTGATTTGTTTTGTATTCACACGGCCCATCACCAACAGCAGGAGGAGGAGGAGGATCACAAAGTTTCCCAGGGCAGTATTGCGCACCCTGCAAGAAAACACGTCAAGGCGACCCTTGCGAGCAAGAGAGTAAGGATAGTAACGAGACGTCGTACTATCTGTAGTACATTGTGCGGAGGGAGCGCACAAAGGAATTTGTTCAGATTCTAGAAGCGAACGCCATGCGGATAGAGGAGGAAATACAAGGACTGATCGCCCTCTATACAAGTATGCAGCAGATGCGGAAGGAGAGTCCTTAGATATATTTTTTTCAAAATGTACTACAAGATCCTGTAAAATCCCATTGGACCCTACGAAGCAGCTATTATTTGTACAATTTTTTTCGCAAAGAATATTTTGTAGGTGTCGATAAAAACCTTGCGGCAAAGTACGATATGAAATAATAATGGTGATGGTTTCGAGTACTGTGTGTTTGTACACAATAGGTGAATAAAGAAATCCCTGCCCGAGATTTTGTTGTTCTTTTTGTTGTTCGAGAACTGGGTTCGAATCCTCCTCCTCCTCCCTAAGTTGTGATAAAAGAATACTTACACCAGCGATAGTGTTTGATAGATGCGACGACGACGAGTAGCGTGTATCCTTGGTGGTTCCAACGACGAGAACAGTTGTATGATTGAGCAGATTTGCGGCGGAATAAATACCGGTGATTGTGGGTCACGAGTTTCAATTGGTGAGCATAACTTTATTTAGGCGAAAATTGCAAGCTACAAGGACATGGGAGTTTCATACAAGAGATGTCAATCAGGCCAACTTGTCCGATATGCATCCTTGCATGTAATGTCTTGTAATTATCGAACGTGGGAGACACGACGGGATCTGCTAAGATACCATGGTATTTGGGAATAAAGCCGTGTCCCTAGAACGTAGAGGGGCGATTCGCCGCCGTATCAAAATTAGAGGGTCTCCCCGATGGCGCAATCGTTACCAAGAGGTCTCGTGTTCGATACTCGGTAGAGACATAAGGTGGTTCGATTCCTGATTAGCCTTAATGTGTGGGGTTCGAATCCCGCCCGGACATTGGAGTAGTACACCCAACTGTCAACCTCACTTCCACATTAGTACACCCTGGACTGCGTTTTATAGACGAACGAGGCTCTGGCAACTGGCACTCTGGCCAGTATAATTTAGTGTGTGTTGTCCTTGTGTGTGCTGAGTGCCCCTTTACAGCCTCAGCTTTTAACGAAAGTCAGAACATTTTAAGCTTTTAAGATTTTAGTTATGCAACGTTAGAGTTGTTCTTTGTAAAGATAAGGGGCTGGACCCCGTATAATGTGACGGGTGCAAATTAGCCTAAGTGCTGACGCACCCAAAATTTTAAAATCAAATCACTTCCACGTTATTACATCCTCTACTGAAGACTAACGAGGCTCTGGCGACTGGCCCCATGGACAGTATAATTTTGTTTGTATTGCCCTGTTCTTTTGTCCTTATGTGTGCTGAGTGCACCTTTACAGCCTCAGCTTCTAACAGAAGTTAAAACATTTTAAGATTTTTAATTATGCAACGTTAGATTTGTTCTTTGTAATGATAAGGCGGTTGCGCCCGTATAATATGACAGGTGCAAAATAGACTAAGTGCTGACGCTCCCACAATTTTAAAATCAAATTCAAAATTCAACTTGCTCTGACATCCCCCGAGAGGCACAGAATAGAGGTTCGCACGCCGGGGCGGGAACCTCGTGAGAGTATCTATCGGGTAGACAGATGTGTGGGTGGGTGTCGTCAACAATAGGACATGGATCTGCGTTTTATGTGTGTGACAAGGCCAAGCATGACCTGCGGCCTTGCCTGACATTGTGCGGGGGGCTCCCTTAGCTTCCGGACGACCACCTTCGAGGACTGGTGCTAGGCTAGCAATAGTGAGTTTCACGACAGTGCAAGGATGGCCACCGCCGCCGCCGTCGTCGTCGTCTCCGCTGGGTACCGAACTGCGGGTTGTAAGGGGTGGCATTCCACGTAGTACACCCAAATGCCAACCTCACTTCCACGTTAGTATACCCTGGACTGCAGACTAACGAGGCTCTGGCGAGTGGCCCCATGGCCAGTATAATTTTTTTGTATTGTCCTTATGTGTGCTGAGTTTCCCTTTGCAGCCTCAGCTTTTAACGAAAGTCGGAACATTTTAATACTTTATGATTTTAGTTCTGCAACGTTAGAGTTGTGATTTGTAAAGATAAGGTGCTGGACCCCGTATAATGTGAGGGGTGCAAAATAGCCTTAGTGCTGACGCACCCAAAATTTTAAATTCAAATTCTTCGATGGAGGGGGTGGGGTACCGAACTGCAACGTAGGCTCGGAAGTGCCGATCCAAATTCCGTCTGCATCAACGATGTTTCCGACCTTCGCCGATTACCAGGGTCGCCTTTCAACGTAGAGTCCACTTTGGCCCGAGTCGATAACCATTCGACCGGACAAAATGGCGGACGCCGGATTCTTCTACAGTGGTTTCGGTGACGTAGTTCGATGCTACTACTGTGGATTACGTCTGTATCACTGGCAGCGGGGGGAAAATCCATGGATAGAACATAGAAAATGGGATCCTCAGTGCATCTACCTTCGTCTGATGATCGCAGACGGTCTGTCGGCGGCGGCCACGGTCATCGACGCGGAGCAACTTCCAGCTACAAGACTACAAAGGTATCTCTGGAGCAGCAGCAGCATCGGCAACATCGGGAGCAGCAGCTGTAGGTTCCTCGGACGTGCATGGGGAAGGGGGGAAGAGGAGAAGGTGGACGACGGCGCAACGTCCGTTGTCTCCCCTGCGGTGAACATGGAGGACAATCAGCAACACGTCATCTGTTCCGTGCATCAGAGACAGATAGTTTATCTACCGTATGGGCATTTTCTGGTGCATCTTGTGCCGTGAAGACCACAGATCGTTGCGTTCTGTGCCGTGCACGCATTGCGGTTCTACCAAAAATATACATGTGAAATTAAAAACGTATTAAATGTGTATAAAACTCTTTTTTTTTGGTATTGTTAGTACGCACAATCTTCACATACAAGAGAATACATACATTGTGTCGCAAGACTCTTTTAACAAGGCTTGGGTGCTGGTAGATATCACAAAAAAAAGTAACCTTTCCTTATAAAGTTTACCTCGGAAGCGCTTAGTTTCTACGCTATAAGCGCTTAAAATTTATCCTGTACGTATGCAACCCAACACAGCAAACGTTTGCTCCGACATAACTATTAGGGGGCGTGGCAGGGTTGCCACTAGCGTTCCTCGTTAAGAGAGACTACTTGAAAACAACAACCTGGCAGTCTTGGCTGAGCAAAATCCAAAACATTAATGATACTTGTGATGTTGTAAGAAGCATTGACAGTATTTATAAACTGACCAAGACAAATAATGGGCAGACTGAAATTCAAGATTACGTACTCATTCTAAAATATCTCCATAATTGTTCGACTGATTTGGTTTATATTAATTTGCTTTTGTGCCACCTTTGGCTAATCGCGAAAATGAGGATGATAGATATGATGAAATAACAAATGACACCATTGTCTAGGCCTGGATTTAAACCCGAGACACCTGTCGCCTTGGCGATCTTTGCTAACAACATCACCACGGAGTGTTTCGTGTATCATGCAATATCAACAATTGCAAGGGACACGTAAGATACTGGGAGTATAAGGGGTACCTTCCACGTAGGCCCCCAAAAGTCAAACTCACTTCCACGTACCCCCTCCATGTAGGACTGCCTTGACGGGGCGAGGGGCTTAGTAGGGAGGCCAATTTCATCTCATCATTTCACCCATTCTTCATATCCATATCTCACGTTTTTCACCATTTCATCACGTCATTCATCTCCATATCTTTGACCTCCCTCTAAGAAACTAAGGTAGGGATATCATTTTCATCTCATCATTTCACTCATTCTTCACATCCATATCTCACGTTTTCACCATTCCATCACGTCATTCATCTCCATATGTTTGACCTCCCTATTACTAAGGATCCTGCTAGAGGAGACAACCTCGATAAAAAAACCATATCCCAAGGTGTGAGTTGCACGTGCCGATGGGACAGTGTTGGCTGCAGGGGTAGGTGCAGTCGCGAACGTGGTCTCGGGGATTTCGGTTTGGTCCTCGAGTAGCCTCCATTTTTGGGGGTAGGCCTTCCTCGGCATAGAGGGCATGTCGAGGCGACAATTTATGGACCCTCCACTTAAATCATTTTTGTATATGGGTACAAAAAACAACTCAAACGGGGGGAAACCCCAAAACGAGCGCGGCCTTCGAGCCCGCTTCAATTAGTGGAAAACACAAGTAACGTGCCACGTTATCTTGTTATTAGTATTGTGCAGAAGACCGACGATGGATCTGGAACAACAACGAAGAAACATGGAGCTGCTACATTGAAGGACTTGTCACCTATTCTTATCAAGAAGCAGCTAGACTACGACGCTGGTTCCGATGTACCAGAAATAAAAAAGCTGAGAAACGGGAGTCTACTTATCCAGACCAGCATAGATCGCCAGACCAACAATCTTCTAAAGCTAAGATCTTTGGGCGACTTCCCTGTTAATGTTGAACCTCACCGTCAACTTAGTAGTAGAGGTGTGATTTGCCATTGGGATCTGTTAATGCTGAGGAGGAAGAGATTCTTGAAGCTCTCTCAGACCAACATGTGACTGCAGTGCAGCGAATAAAGACGCGTAAGTCCGGAGAACTTGTACCAACTGCTTCACTTATACTGACGTTTCAAACGACCACTCTCCCAGACAGGGTACGGGCTGGCTATTTGAGACTCAAAGTCCGTCCGTACATCCCTAACCCGATGCATTGTTTCAAATGCCAGCACTTTGGGCACACTCAGCTTTCCTGCAAGGCCACTACCGCCCTTTGTGGTAAGTGTAGTCTGCCTGATCATGGGACCGAACCTTGTTCTTCAGGTCCCAAATGCATTAACTGCCAAGGAGAGCACCCAGTCTGGCATCGCGACTGCCCCTCTTTCGAACAAGAGAACAAAATCTGAGAGTTGGTCGTCACAGAGAAAATATCTGCTGGTGAAGCAAAACAACGTCTCCGCGAAAGTATACGCACCAGTTTACCTGTGCCATTCGCTACATTTGCTCTTACCCGTCGCAGTGTAGGGGTACAAACCAGCGACGTGTCCACCCAAACGACAACGCTTCCCGTAGTAGCCCGCCCTGCTTCGAGGAAACCAGCAACCACTCCTCGCTCCACAGAGAAAAAGTTCAAGCAGGTACACACGAAAGAATACTTTCCGAAGTCTAGTAGCTCTCCAGTCAGGGCGGCAGCGACCATGCTGAGACTTAAAGCGCAGCTGAAAGCTGCCAGGCGGGCGCTCAAAGCACCCGCCCCAACTGCCCCTTCTTCATCCCCTTCGCCCTCTGTGTCCTTACCTGAGGACATGATACATGACGAAGCCGCGGGTAAAGAAATTATCAACGTGACAGGGACTAGAACAGAGTACGCCTTAAAAGGTAACTATAATACCTCCAGCTATGGCTTATTGTCTCCAATGGAACCTTAACGGTTTCCGTACTCATCTCGAGGAACTGCAAATCTTAATATCTGAATTTGACCCTGCCATCATATGTCTCTAAGAGACACATTTTCGTCCAAATGAATCAGTGATTCTGAACGGATACACACATTGCCGCACCGACAAGCTTCCTGAGGGTCGTCGTGGACACGGTGGTGTTGCAATCGGTGCACGAGATACCTTCCACTCAACACCAATCTTTCTCACCACCCCCCTCCAAGCTCTCGCCGTGCGGTCCATTTACCACAGCCAATATCTGTGTGCTGTGTCTACATCACAAGGGAGGAGCGATTCTCTCTTGAGGACCTCCTTTGTATATTCTAACAACTTCCGTCTCCTGTAGTTCTTTTGGACGATTTTAATTCTTACCATCGTTTGTGGGGCTCCGTTCCTACAGAGCCCCGGGGTCAAATTGTAGATCAATTCCGTGAGGTATCAGGTTTAACGTTGCTGAATGATGGGACTCCCACATATTTCAGTCCTTCCTCAGGCACAAACTCTGCGTTGGACTTGTCCTTCTGCAGTCCCAGCCTTGTTCCTACAACATCTTGGAGCGTTCACCCTGATCTCTGTGGGAGTGATCACTTTCCACTCTTTCTTACTCTTGAACATCTTCAGCAATCACGTGAACAACACCCTCACTGGCATCTCAGTCGGGCCGATTGGGGTGCCTTCGAGCGTGCAGTGGACCTTGAAGTCGATCTAGCGTCGACTTTGCCACCAATCGACGCCTTAAATACCTTTGTGTCAGGAGTGCATGATGCTACACTCACCTCCATTCCACATCCCAGTGGACCTGCGAGGCGACGCCCAGTTCCCTGGTGGACTGCGGAGATCAGTGCAGCCATCAAGGACTGCAATCATGCCCTCGATCGATTTAATAGGAACCACACTGCCGCAAGCCTCGAGCAGTTCCGCATTAAGCGTGCCCGTGCCCGTCGGCTCATTCGAGCCAGTAAAAAGGCGTGCTGGGTCCAATACGTGTCTTCTCTGACGAAGCAGGCTTCGTCGAAAGCCGTTTGGACCAAAGTACGTCGCATCCAGGGGGGGTGCATCTACTCCTCTGAACGCTCTGGAGCACGATGGGACGTTGTACACCGATTCCGGGGACATAGCTAATATCTTGGCCACGCAGTTTTCTGATGCATCTAGCTCTGAAAATTATGAACCACGTTTCCGCCGTGAGAAGAACCGTCAGGAACGACGCCCTCTAGTTTTTCGAAGTCATAACACCGAGCCATACAACTCTCCATTCACTGAATGGGAGTTCAATCAGGCGCTTCGAGATTCTAAGAATAGATCTCCTGGAGTGGACAAGATCAACTATGAGATGCTTCGTCATTTGCCCATTGGTGCAAGATATTCCCTTCTGGCGGTATTCAACAGGCTTTGGTTGGACGACTCTTTCCCCACTTCCTGGAAAGAAGCTATTATTGTTCCCATCCTGAAACCTGGCCTATCGCCTTAACTAGCTGTGTGTGCAAGTTGATGGAACGCATGATCAACAAGCGTCTCACCTGGTTTTTGGAGGAAAACTCATTGATAAGCAATTTTCAATGTGGTTTTCGCTCCAACTGTTCCACACTGGACCATCTGGTTCAGCTGGAAACACATATTCAGGATGCATTCCTCAACAAGGAACATTTAGTTGCAGTTTTCTTGGACCTCCAAAAGGCATATGACACAACGTGGCGCTTTGGCATCCTAAAGCAGCTCCATTCTTGGGGCGTCCGTGGCCATATGGCGTACTTCATTGAAAACTTTTTATCAGGTCGCTTTTTCCGCGTACGTGTTGGGAACTCCTTTTCGGATCTTCACGAACAAGAGAACGGTGTCCCGCAGGGACACTGATCTTCCTGGCGTCTCTCCACTCATTCCGCCCCTCCCGACCTGGGAGTTTCCTGCACCTTCTATCGATTTCGCTCTGACTGCCCTTCCAAAGGCAGAAACATCAATGGTTGTATACCAGCAACGGTTTTTAGAACTTCGTGCGAAGCACCCCAATTTTAATGTGTTTTACACGGATGGGTCCAAGACAGTGCAATCTGTTGGTTGCGCCATCGTCCTAGACTCTCAAAGTTTCAGTTACTCGCTACATCCTACCTGTTCCATCTACACGGCAGAGTTGTACGCCATTCTAAAGGCACTGGACTTTGCAGATGTGAATGGGCTGAAGAAAGTCCTTGTGTGCTGCGATTCGACCAGCGTGTTGCAGTCTCTGGATTCGCCGTATTCCCGGCATCCGGTAGTGCAACGCATATTTAGACGGCTTGTGTCCTTATCTGCCAGCGCGGATGTACACCCCTGTTGGGTCCCTAGCCACGTTTGCATCCTGGGGAACGAAGCAGCAGATGCTGCCGCCAAGTCTGCCGATGCAGATGGCGACGTTCTCGTTCACCTATTGCCAGCTAGCGACCTGCGGAATGTGTTTCGTTGTTGCCTTCTTGACACTTGGCAGGCCGAATGGGATGCGGAAACTGGGAACAAGCTTCACGCTGTTAAGCCCACCATAGGTGCTTGGCGTTCCTCGTCCCGTCCCTCTCGGCGAGAAGAAGTTATTCTTACCCGCTTGCGTCTAGGACACAGCCGTCTTGCGCATCATCACCTGCTCCAAGGGCTGGACCCTCCGTTGTGTAGTGTTTGCAATGTTTTATTAAGCATTCGACACATTGTCGTTGAATTTGTCGATCTTGCTTACCTCCGGCAAACTATTAACCTTCCTAGCTGTTTGTCATCGCTCTTGGGTGATGACAGTAGTATTTTAACAAAGGTTTTTAGTTTTTTGCGAAGAGCTGGACTCTTCCACCGTCTGTAAGGAGGTTTTTTAGTTTGTTTCTTCTGACTTTTTAATGTGCGGTGTTTAGCTCGTGCAGGTCTCTTTACAACCTTGTACTTTTAGTTTTTCTTAAGGGGCAATCTACACCCCTTTTTTAAATTTTAAGTCAGAATTTTAGATAAGGGGACATTTCCCCGTATACATAGAAGGGTGAGAAATGGCCTTACGTGCCGACGCACCCAGAAATTCAAATTCATTCATTCAATACAACATTACCCGAGTTACAGTGATCTCAAGGCCTCTATTGTAGAAAGATTCAACAAAACCCTAAAAAATCATATGTATAAACAATTTACATTTCAAGGTAATTATAAATGGCTCAGTATCCTACCAGAACTTTTAGATAGATATAACAACTCGGTCCATTCCACAATTAACATGAAGCCTTCTGAGGTAACTTCATCTGATGAGCAAAAATTGATCAGTACTGTTTATTATCCTAGATACCAGCCAACAACAAGAAAAGCCAAATACAAGGTAGGTGATTAAGTAAGAAACAGCAAATATAAGCACACATTCAAAAGAGGCTTTACCAGAAACTGGAGCACTGAATTATTTACAGTGGTTCAAGTTAAACCTGGAACCCGATACATATATATAATAAAAGACCACCGAGGAGAAATTCTCAAAGGCCGATTCTATGAACAAGAACTCAGCAAAACTAAGCAGCCTGACACATATCTCATAGAAAAACTCATCCGCAGAAAAGGCAACAAGATACTGGTGAAATGGCTAGGACTTCCAGAAACAGCTGGATCGAGGCAGACAAAGTGATACTATGAACACCTGGGATGTTATAAAGAGGCTACCAGAGCCTGAACAGCAGATTAAGAGAAATGGCAAGCTGCTGCCTGAAAATATTAGATGTCTTATTGTTGGGCCATCGGCTTGTGGTAAAACTACACTAATGATTGATAATTTTTTATTGGCACCCAACTGGTTAGATTGAAAAAACAGGCACTTGTATGTTTTCTCTAAGAGCTTGGAACAATTAAAATATCAGCAGCTGATGAAGCTATATGATGGACTGGATATAGCCACTTTTGAATCAGATGTTAAGCCACTCCATGAATGTCTTGATAACTCTGTTGTTGTGTTTGATGACATTATACTGGATAATCAAGACAAGGTTAGAAATTTTTTTACACAGGGCCGACACAAAAACATAGATTGCTTCTACCTGCACAGACTTTTTCTAAAATTCCAAAGCAGCTGATCCGAGACAACAGCAATTTTATATGTGTGTTTCATCAAGATCATACCAACCTCAAACACATACATGATGAATATATAGGTGGGGACTTGAGCTACAATGATTTTTCCAAGTTTTGCAGTAGGTGCTGGAACCAGGACAGTTATGGGTTTGTCACAATTGATATGACAAGGAAACCCAATAGTGATAAATACAGAAATAAAATCAACAATTTTCTAGACATTGAAACATATATAAATAACCATGAAAAAGCCAATTATTGATGATCTTAAATTAAGAGATTATCTTGTAAAAAGATTTAAGGGATGGAAATCAGAGAACCGAGGAATCTATGAACAACACAAGCCTATTATTGATGCTATTAGTGAATTAGGTAAAAATATCAAAACTGTTACAGAGCAAAATCAAAATTTGATCACAGAGCTTGTACCTGTAGCTGCTAGGAACATATTAGATTATCCAATCACCCCACTTTCTAGTATTCATACACCTAGTCCTGTTCCTCCTCGAAGAATTGAAGCTACTCAGGATCCTATTGAATTGGGTCTTCTTGCTCAAAAATATTTAAGCACACCTAAAGACAACAAAGATGAGGTTTCTGGCTTATATGCTGACACAGAGCGTGACGGTAGCATCATACGTAGAATTGGCAATTTTAGAGTAACATTTATGGGAGATGATCTAATTGTATATTCAGAATCTTGGAGAAAGAGGTGGTTTTGTTAAGTATCCTGGCACACCTGGATTGTGGGAACTGATGACTCGGAAAAGACCTGGCAGCTATACAGATCAAGACTATGAGCACTACAAAGAAATATTAATAAAATCAGATGCTTTATACCAGAACAATGATCTTACACAAAAAAGAGTCAAGTCTAGCAGTGGAGCAAAATACAACAACTTAATCAAGCCCATATGGTCACAGATCAAGACTGGTAGTGGAATCAAACATTACAACACCCTGCCTAAACAATTTCTCTGGGTTGATGATGTCAGGAAACTTGTAGATAGGTTATTGGTGATAGCTGGGGAAGAAAATGCTGGCAACCACAATTTTTACAATGAAAAGGTTGGAATTATGGACATCATAAGCACCAAATTCTCTAATTTTATAGTGAATGACACTAAGGGGATTGGATATCTTATAAAAATTATTAATACTCTACCACCTAAATTTTGGAATATCTCTGAGGGTTGGGGGCTGGTTAATGACATAAACAAGCTGCCATTTGAACTACTCATAACAGGCTATCAGTATTGTGGTCCCGGCACCAAACTAGACCATAGGCTAAACAGAGGTGATCCTGGTGTTAATCCCCTAGATGCTGCTTGTAGAGACCATGACATAGCATACAACACACATTCTAATCTTGATAGGCGACATGTTGCAGACAAGAAATTAGAAGAGGCTGCATTTGGTAGATTTGTAAGCAAAGATGCTTCTTTAAGTGAGAGAATAGCAGCATTGGGGACCACTATAGCTATGAACACCAAACAAAAACTGGGGTGGGGGTTGTGATAAATTAAATAAATTTAAGCCACTTAATTAAGCTATGTAAACCCAGAATATGTATATAATAAACCTAGGATGAAGGCCAAGGGTTTTATGTATCAGATACCTTATGCAGGTCTTAAATCTCTTAAAACTATTGATAGCCTTCTAACCAAAAAGCAGCGCAAGAAAAAAAGCTCTTGTCTTGCCAAGGGCCATGGTTTGAAATTATTACTTAGTACCCCTCAATTTAAAAAAATACAGCAATCTAGAAAAAAATTGCATACAGGGGGCTTCATATTTAGTATCCCGGCCATCTTAGCAGCACTTGGGGCTGTTGGGAGCTTGGCTGGGGGATCAGCTGCTATAGCAAAAACAGTAATAGATGCCAAGAAGAATAAGGCAGAATTAGATGAAATGAAGCGCCATAATCTGGCCATGGAGAAACAAGGCAAAGGTGTTAAGAGAGCCATGAATAAGTTTAAAAAAACAAGAGCCGCTTACAAACCAAGATATTGAAGCTTTAATCAAGCCACTGGGCATCAAAAATTTTAGAGGTGTGTCTGATTCTTTACCAGAACAACCACTCAACAAAGAGTTTGGCATAGTTAATTTGGATAAGAACAAAAATCAGGGCACTCACTGGATTTGTTATCTTAAATATTTAAAAGATGAGGCATTTGTGTTTGATTCATTTGGAGGTGTTCCACTTGAAAATTTAGTAAAATATCTAAAATCAACTAATCTTTATTACAATAATGCCCGTGTTCAAAATTTCAAAGATGTTAATTGTGGACATCTGTGTTTATCTGATCTTAGATATCTGTCTCAAATAAATAAACCATCAATTGAAGATTTCCAAAAGGCCCTGTGGTATCTGAAGCATCATGGGAGTATTCCATCTCACCAGCCAAAATTCAATATTGAAAGTCAGATTACATGATGATATAGTGTATCCCAAAACAATAGCTCTCAGAGCATTTTATGGCATGTACTTGATCCCCAATATTACACAACACAACAACAAGATTGCAGTTGGTGATCAAAACATTGTCATCACTCCAGGGCAGTATAATCTGTCTACTCTAAATGCTCAGTTACTCAGAGTTATAGTGTTAACTCAAAATTCTGTCACTCACAGAGTAGAGATTGTGTCTGCTACAGAAACAGTGGATCTGGGTACTATAGGAGAGCTGTTAGGCTTTGAGAACAACACAAAACTTGAACCAGCCATCAAACACACTGCTATTAATATACCTAAATTCTTAGCCATAGAGAGACTAAATATTCACTGTAATGTGGCCGAGGGTATGATCACCAAATCAAATGGCATAGGCACTCACAAACAAACTGGCATCATTGCAACATTCAAACCTAACTCTGAATTTATGGAGCCAATCATCTACACTCCATCACCAACATTATATTTTCCTGTGTGCCATAATAGAATAGATTACATTGAGTTGATGGTCACTAATGAAATAGAAGAATTAGTTGATTTTGCTGGAGCCACAACAACTGCAATCATAGAAATTAATATTTAAATAAAAATACATACAAAAAAAAATGGAAAATATTGAGAGTTATGAGCTACAATCATTCCCCCCAAACAGGAGGACATTTGCAAATTTTAATCAACCCAACACAGAGATTGAGGTTGATCTTGATGTAGGAGATGGCTTTATACACCCTCACAGAACTCGATGGTACAGATTATCCGGCAAATTCAAATATAAGATTGGTAGACAATTTTGTGCCACATCTGTTCTCTGAAATTGAGATCAGAAAACATGGTGTTGTTATAAACAGAGTAGATTACCCTGGTATTACCTCTACAGCTTTGGCCACACTAAAATTATCCAAGATCGAGGCATCATACTACAAAATTAGTGGATTTGAGGCTGGTGATAAAATAATATCCAAAAGCCACACAGTATTGTTTTCTATGCGCTTGTTGCCAGGATTCTTCTCAGATTACAAAGATATTATGTGGAAGGGTGGTTTAAGAATTAAGTGTAACGTTTGTCCCTTTTGCGTGTGTCCAAACCTTACGTAATTAAAAATTGCTAGTTCAATTTTTAGCCATCGAGGGCGTTACGCCTCTCGATTGCTCTCTCTGGTGCTGCCCTTGGCGGTGGATTTTTGCAGCTTATGCCTGCTCGGAAATCCTTCTGCACCAGGCAGTTCAGTTCGCCCTCAGCCTTTCTACATAGCACGCCCACTCCGAACGGCTCGCTTCCGTTGCGATCCATGTCATCTAGTCCACGCCGGCAAGAGTGTACCCGATCCACGACTTGTAAAATTGACGTCTGCCACGCCGACCGCTGAATGGGGAGAAGGTGATGAAACGAGTACAGAGACTCTAGTGGAAGGAAGGTCATGCAACTTTACGTGATTTGAACATTCGTGGGGAGGTATGTACAACAATCTCTAGACCGTGAATATGGCAATGTGAACATATATATACTTTTTATTCATATTTGCATCAGTGATTGGCCCTCGTGTATGTTGCCTTTTTTTTGTGAGGTGAACATTTCGTAGCGTTACATCCTAGTGTATATTTTCGTTGGCGCACGACTGCAAGGGCAAAAACGAGCTAAACTAAGCATTGAATATAAAACTAGTGTGGACTCAGCATAAATTACGCGAATCAGTCTTTTTAGTAAATTGGCGTTCGTAATAATTGCAGAAACTGTTCGTGGCCATTGTTTATGAACCTTTTGAGTAAAACGACTTTTGGGCAAAAAATTGGATTTTTGAATTGTGCAACGGAACTTATAGTTCCAGGTCAAATTAGACTTTTCTCATGCGACGTCAAATGTGGGCGCATTCGCGCTTGAACCAAAAATAATGCAAAGACATAGAATAACTACGATCCCTTCTGTTCCTTTTTGTTTGTCTTTTCTCGTATCCCGATAATAGACATATCCGCATTGAGGTAGCACTAACGATGCATTTAGAAAGTGGGGACACAAAAAGTAAAGTATAATGAGTAAAGTAAAATAAGGGTCGTTTTGGCCTGTGTGTTCGATTGAGTAAAGATGAGTCGTACGTTGTTATCCAAGCACGCAATGTGCGTTGTTTTAGAGAGGTAAAACCTCTGTACGAATTATTATTATTATAGAGTCAGTTGGCAAAAGATATAAGATTGTTTAAGTGGACGTACACTTTGTAGTTTGTACTTGATTGTTAAAATTGAATGGGGAAACTATGCGATACGTTAAATGGAGCGCCGGACGCTCGAATTGTTGATGATGAATGTGTGTTGTTAAATTACTCATAGTAGCTACACTTTGGGTATGTTCAGATTCAGGACGGGCAGGAGAGATGGCCGCACAAGCCATGTGGTCATCGAGACTTTTCCGGTCGTTAGGAAGTTCTTAAAAAATAAAGGAAAACTATTCCTTTCATTTACCGTACATAATACGAGGGATTTTCTATCTATTCCGCTTTGTTATAATTGTTATGATTATGGCCACATCAGTAAACATTGCAATAGAGACTCAGTGTGCAGTCGATGTGGTGAACATCACAAGTTGAAGAATTGTAAAGAACACGATCGTTTTAAGCGCTGTATTCCCTGTTTGTGAGGACGTGTATGCCTGATGCCTGTCCCACATTTAGAGATTTTTGGGATAGAGCGGTTACTAAAACAAACTATGGCTAATTCTATAAATTCATCTCAAAGTGACAAAAATTCTTCCATTGATATACTTCAGATAAATGTGGGAAGATCTAAACTCGCCATGGATGAGACTATACAACTCTGTAAAGAAAATAAGATAGACATTATAGTGTTTCAAGAACCGTACCATCTTAAGGGTCAAATTATCGGATTCCCAAGCATCTCAACTATAATATGCAACGATCAAGAACCTTCTTCAGCGATAGTAGTACTGAATAAAGACTTTAAGATACTTTGGAATAAATGCCTTTCAACGACTCACTGCCAAGTGGCAGAAATAGACATTGGTTTTTCGAAATGGACTATAGTGAGTCTCTATTGTCAGTATAGGGAACCAATAGAGCCGTATCTTAATATGTTGGAAAACATCATAGATGCTTATGCAGCATCTCGGATCATTATTTGTATGGATAGTAATGCCAAATCGAACTTATGGTTTAGTAAACTCACGGATGAAAGAGGTTTACTATTGGAAGACCTTATTGCACTAAAAGACCTAACAGTCCTAAACACTAAGTCTGACAAGCAAGGGGCTTCCTCCAATATTGATCTGAGTCTTATTAGTAGCATGGGGAGGTCTCAGAGAATAGATTGGTGGATTAAAGATAACGAATCAACCAGCGACCATAATACCGTTAGGATCAAGATACATAAACAAGGCCATAGTACACAAAGCACTTTTCAACAAAGAATCAACTGGAAACAGTTTAACAAGGAGAATCTTTTCAAACACGTCATCCAAGTTAATGAAGAGGATTTAGATGAGGACATAACAAAAAAAAATTAGCACTTGTATTCCATAGTTAATCAGGCAATGATTGAAGGATTAAGACAGTCCAAACAAGGAATTAAAAAGAATATCAACAAATGGCCTGACTATTTAGTAAAAAGAAGAAACACCACGCGAAAATTTAGGAAGCTCTATCAAAAGTCGAACACTTATACAAACAAGCAATTTTATTTGGAAAAATACAGAGAGACTAAGTGGAGGTATTCTAACTTACTTCTGCAATACAAGCAGAAATCCTTAGGGCCATGAATCTTCCTCACGCACTATACAACGTTTTGCGTGACTACCTTAACAGGAAAGTTAATTACAGAAGAAATGGCCAAGTCATCCATAGAAAAGTCAACAAAGTCTGTCCACAAGGTTCTGTTCTCGGTCCACAACTGCGGAATATGACAATCGACCCATTACTGTCAGAACTAGCCGAGAATCCCAACACCATAGACGTCGTGGCATATGCTGATGACATTATGATACTTATAGGAGCAAACAATAGAAGAAATCTAGAAGAAAAGGCGAATAATATACTGAACCAAATAACTTCCTGGTGTCAAGTTTCTGAACTTTCGATAGCAACAAACAAAACTGTGATTGCACAGCTGAAAGGCTGTCTTCTAAGATCCCCAAGTGTGAAACTCAACAGCCAAACAATACGTGAGGAGAAGTCGTTTAAGTACCTAGGATTATACATAGACTCACAACTAAAATTTAGATCTCATGTAGATTATATCACCAGTAAAGCAAAAACTTCACTACACAGGGTGTTAAGTCTTGGAAATAAATCCATCAAAATTCCTTTCAATACTGCTATGTTATATTATAACGCAATCTTTGTTTCAACTGTAAGGTACGCAGCTAGTGCATGGGCTCATTTAGCATTTGAGGACAGAACAATATCCAAGCTAAGATCAGCACAACGCAATGTGCTATTAAGAATAATTGGAGCGTTCAAAACATCCCCAGTTCGCTCCCTGATTGCCATAGCTGGAGTCCTCCCACTGGATCTGGATGTGCAGCTTGCAGCAGCGAATTACTGGTTATAGAATAAGTGCTTCGATGATGTAAGAAGACATAACATTAACGTAAGCTGCGGAAAAGAGGCAAGACTCTATTTTGATAATAAGTGGGAAAATGAATGGGAAAAAGAGTCATCAGCTCGTTCAAAACTTTACATCCCAAGTGTGAGAAGACGCAATTCGTGGAAACATTTAAACCCTTCTAAAGGACTGGTTCACTTCATAACAGGTCACGGTCCTTATGGATCGTACCTGAAACGTTTCAAGCTCAGGACAGAAGAAAACTGTAAACTGTGTAAGACCCTGGATACTCCTGAACATAAAATTTTGAAGTGCCAGGGTTATAATTCCAAATACATCCTGGACTTGAGAAGAAACTTAGGCAGTTATACTGAAACCACTGTCTTGGGAGATAGGACTAAATCCTCCATTTTGAACAAACTTGCGGAAGAGATTTCAAACATCGAAGAGACACAGTTTACTCCAAGAAAAAAACAGCAGCTCAATGTCCCGACTGTTTCAGTGAATCCTAGGATCTATGAAACTCCGTTCAGAGAAGGGAAAATAAAAAATAGCTGCCCCAAGATAGAACTTCAAAAAGAAGAAAAATTTTATGAGGAAGGTCCAACCTCGATAAACAGACGGAAGTTTTGCATAACCTCTAAAAGAGGAAGATGAAGCCCGGTGTAACATTAATATATTAAAATACTGAAGTTACTGACAAGTGCTCTGTTGTGTTTAGTGATCGTACCCTGAATAACCTCATTACCAAGATCTGAAGAAAACTCTACGAGTGTATTACAGTAGTTCCGGAGAATCTCTTTTCATCTGAAGTCTACCAGCAGAGAGAAGAGGTACTCCACCCCAGGTCCAGGACGTTAGTAAACGGAAGGTTTTATAAGAAGAAGATGCCTGTAGCCTGTCATCTAGCAGACGGAAGAGGAAGCCAAGGGAACACCCTCCTTTTCGGGAAAGTCCCTCTTATTATTCTTGATGGAGTTTCTGGTCTACGGACTATAATATTAACACCACCCAGATCTTAGTTTCTTCATAGAATACATCATGTAACCTCGAAGAGTCTAAGGACTCATTATCTAAAACAAGTCTAACTGTCACATCAAAGTTTTCCTGATTTATAAATATGTTTCTTTATTATCTGATATTCAAATGACTGACTTTCATTTGTATATCTATATTTATTTTTCTATATTCTATATTTCTATATTTATTTTCATTATCCATTTATCTTTTTCTTTTCATGTCCAATATAAATTAAGTCTCAAAATAGTAAATTTGCTTGTCAAATAGCAAACAAGCGCAAGACTTTGGCGTGTGCTTCGTTAATTGGTGCTTGAACCACTCGAGGTGCCTGGATACTTAGTATCTTCAGAACTCTAAAAGTGCGTCACAGTGGATCGAAAAGATTCCTTTTCACCTGAAGACCAATCTGCTGAGAGAAGCAGATTCACCAGAAGAAGAAGCTCGATGCCTAACTGCCCGCTGACTGAAGAAGAAGCCAAGGGAACACCCCTCACTTTGGGATAGTCCCTCTCACTCTTAATGTTGTTTCTGGTCTACGGACTACTATAGAAACTCCAAATCCTAGTCTCTCTTAAAAGACTACATCTTGTAACTTCTGAAGAGTCTAAGGACTCACATTTAAACATTCTCTAATTACTCCTTAAATTAGCCGATCCAGAGATATGTCTTTTCTTTTTATCTTATTTTAAATAATAGATTTTTAAATTATTATATATATTTTACTCATTGGTATTTTTATTATTTTCTGTTATTTCCTTTATGCTTTCTCAATTAAAATTAAAGCCACAAGAATACAGCAAAGACGCCTTGGTGTAAACTTTCTTAGGTACCAAGGCTTAGTTTTCACTCTCCTTTCCTCTTAGAATCCCAATCTCCTGATCCTAAATGGGGCACTACCGCTCCCAGCAAAAAATATGCATACAAGAATTGCAAGCGACGGTAACTGCGCTGGGAGAGAGAGTGCATTTGAGTGCGAGGTGAGAGTTTGTTGGAGGACCTCGTCCCCCGTGCCCCATACACCTGTTCCTACCTACTTGCATAGAGGTGTGAACTGACAGACACGCGTTACGGTAGTCCGCGACGCGTATCCAAAAAAGAATCGTACTTTGGCGAGTACAGTCCGCCGCTGTGCAACTTCCAAACTGTGAATGTTTAAACCACTCATTGTTAAAATGTGGTGAAATTTGGATCAGTGGTTCAGAAGATATTCAATTTTTTTCTCGCCTGCAAGTGTTGTGAAGTGCGAAATTCCCTGGAGAATCTCAAAAAGTGAACGTCCTGGGGAAGTATACCCCCCTGGAGCCCCCCTCACCCTATATACCTTCAGGACCCATCTCACCCCTTTCTGGAAGCCCCAAGGCACGTAAAGACCTTGGACCGACGGAAGGGGGAAGTACTGTATACACAATCTAGAAAATAAAAACCATGCTAATCTTATGGAGATTTCAAGCAGGAACAGATACATGGGAAAACAAGTAAATAACTATGAGTCAGTATGAATCCTTATCCTCCGAAAGGGCTTAATCCCACGTAGGAAGGACCAAGGAAGACAGCTAAATTTGTCCCATCCCCCTTGGACATTCTGGGAAAAGGTTGCTGTGGAAAAACCTCCCCCATGTATTTCTTATGGAGAAACGGCTATTTTTCATACGGGTCAAAAATTTCAAATTCAACCTACAATAAAATCTCAACCAGGCGCCAATAAGAGATGGGACCAAACTTGACGTCAAGTCTCATCCCTCCCCTTCACTTAGAAACTACCCCCAACCCTTAATTCCAAAGGGTGTTTTTTTTGGGAACCCTTTTTGTGAAGTGTTGTTCAGTGTTGCTTTGGAAGTGTCGATAGCGTGGCAGTTGGGTACGTGGAACTTATAAAACACGTTTAATCATCCGGGATCTTGCTGACGTCACGCTCGTGTGACTCGAGTGTGGTCTGCCAGCATGTGGAGTTTGTTTTTGTTTTTCAGGGTGACAGCTGGCCACGTGCTTTTGCGTAGCGCGGGAAGCTAGACGGTTAAGCTCCCACTTGACGTGGGGCTGCAGTATAGTGGGATATGCCGGGTCCGCCTGGTTTAACCCCAAAAAAAGGGACTGGAAACTCAGAACAATCGAAACGGGACCAACCCTTCGACCCCTTTAGGAGGGGTGGTCTTAGTCACTTACCCCCAAACCCAAACCTACCGGTATCCAAGAGAAGGCACACGTCTCATGATGAGGATGGGGTACAGGTGTCTCAACCTTCTCCAAGCAATGGAACAAACAACCCCAACACCCTCCCCTCAACCCCTGACGGGGGTAACAACCCCCAAATCTCAATATTAAGAAAAATAGTGCCAGAAAACAGCGAATTCCAATTAAACCTGTACCACAAGATCACAAGGGATGTTACAACCCTTATTGCAAAAGAGAAAAATCTCTCTGCGGATAAAAAAACCCAACTCATTAATCTTATAACCAAACTAAACCAACTAAATACAGAAAATGTCGCTGAAAATAAGTCGCTCAGAACAGCCTATAAAATCTTAGAATCTGAAGCCAAGAAACAACCAACAACACAGGACCATCCCTTTCCCAACACTTATGCTCAAATAGCTGCTAACACTAAATAACCCCCCCCCAAAAAAACTGAACAAATCCAAAAGGTAATAAGCAACTCCAAACAGTCTTCGTCACAGCTCAGGATAAACAGTCTGGGCGAGACATTTGGGATAATTTTACCAGGGTAGTAGACCCAATCAGAGACAAAGTAAGAATACAAGGCATGAGGTATACTCCAAAAACCTTAATTGTTGAAACTGCCTCAGAGGAAGACGCCACAAAAATATTAAGCAATCCAAATTTAAAAACAAGGGGATTAAATGCAGAAAAACCAAAAAAACGAAATTCATTAATGATAGTGTATGACATCCCAACCAAAAAAACCCGAAGAGGATGTTATAAACGAAGTATACATTCTAAATGGAATACCCCAGAAGACTTCAAGAAAAAAAATCAACTTAAATTCAAAACTGGCCCGAGGAATAAACCAACATGTCACAGGGTATATGAGGAGGACCCGACTCTGAGGAAAATTTTCCTTAATATGTACGAAATTCATATGGCTTATCTGCATATAGCTATCAAGGACTTTCTTGTCGTCCTTTTTAAAAATGGATCAGAGGACAATGCAATTAAGGAAAAACCTTCCAACTTTTAGTTTTTTTACGAAGAGCTGGACTCTTCCATCGTCTGTAAGGAGGTTTTTAGTTTGTTTGTTCTGACTTTTTAATGTGTTGTGTTTGTATCGTGCAGGTCTTTTTACAACCTGCACTTTTATTTTTTCCTAAGGGGCTATTTACACCCCTTTTTTAATTTTGAGTCAGAATTTCAGATAAGGGGCTATTTCCCCGTATACATAGAAGGGTACAAAATGGCCTTAAGTGCCGACGCACCCAAACAATTTTAAATCAATCAATCAATCAAAACCTTTAATGTAAAACTATTGCTAAATAGTAAACAAATTGAAAATCTTGCCCATCTGACTAACCATATCTCAGAGGTAGAGCTCAAGAAATTTCTTCAACTTACACAGCACGGGGAATCATCCGATGGATCATCTCAGATAAATCCAGACCCTGTGAAAAATAAAACAAGATCACGGCCATCGAGAGTAAAAGACCCACCCTTAAATATTCCAACCGTGACCACAAGGCAAGAAACTTACAGACTGCAAGAAGAGGAACCTATACAAGGAGTTTCGAGAAGAAAATTCTATATTGTGTCACAGGGAAGAAGGGAAGCTGCTGAAAGAAGATTTCGTCCAATTCGAATGCAAGGAGAACCGCACAAAGAATATATAAAACGAGTGGAGTTGGCCAAACGAGCTAGAGTCAATGGGATATAACCCAACATGAATTCCTATACTGGTATCCCAGTATTTGATGCACCGGAACCCGGTGCACCTAAATGAAAACAACATATTTTTTGTTTGTTTGTGATTATATATATATCTTTATGTTAGCAGGCTGAAGTGTATTCATTTCTGGCCACATAAATTTTAATATTATTTTATTTCATATATATATATACATAAGCATAATAGCTGTATACGAATACTCATTTGGGAGGGGAGTAGTCGCCGGGGAGGGATATACCAGCCTCTGAGGTGAGCAAATCCCTATCAAATTACAAACTCTAAATAATCTTCAACTTATATGCGGATCCGTCCCTGGCGGCTGGTCCCTGGTCTTGAGAGTGATACTTTTAGATTCCGGAATCCGGTACTAAGCTGAGCATACAAATCAATTTCAAACAACGAACTAAGATCAAACAGAATTATATCACTAACAATGCACATCTATGGGCTTTGTACTGTTAATGGTACCGATGGTACCAAAGATACTGTATGTATTGTGTTTCCTTCTGTAATGTATTTTATTTATTTTTTTCTTATGTATTCTTATATTTTTTCTTTTTTTCTTTGTATTTGTGTCCTTAATTATATCTATATGTGTACTTGTATAACTGGTGAACTAATAATAAAGAGGTATGGTACAACAATGTCGGGGGAACCGTAACACGATCAACTGCCGTCCCAGTTTATATCAGAGGCACTGGGACATTGCGCATGTCCTCGAATACATGCGGGTGGAGGTTAGGATGCATTCGGGGGTTCCCCCCATATTGTCCCTACCAACTGATGCTGACTGACTGGACTCCCTCTGTGAGCTGACACGCGTTACGGTAGTCGGCGACGCGAGCCCCAAATTTCGGTTTATACCCCAAGTACGGTCCGCCAATGCATACATTTAGCCTTGTGAACGTCTCAAGTGCCTTGCGTCAAAAAATGAAGAAATTCGGATAGCTCCCATGGCTGGAATTAAGTGTCAAAGTTTTGAAAGCGTGTGAAGTGCGTGAAAAATTGGAAAAGGTGTACGTCCCGGGGAAGTCCCCCCCCCCTTCTGGAGTCCCCCAGTAGTGTAAGTGTATTGTTTCAAAATAGTACTTAGTAGGTACGCATTTGTAGCCTCTGTTTTTTACCAATCGAATATCAGTTTTTGACATATTTTGACAATTTTTTGTCGATGTTTTAGCGTTTAGCGATGTTTTAGTAAAATTTCCCTTTTTTCCCACCTCGTACTTGGTAGGTATGCATTTGTAGCCCCTTTTTTATCAATTGAATATCAGTTTTTGACATATTTTGACAATTTTTTGTCGATGTTTTAGCGTTTAGAGATGTTTTAGTAAAATTTCCCTTTTTTCCCCCACTCACACTTGGTAGGTATATCACGATCTTACGTGATATAACTTAACCTATCCTTTTTTTATTACGTGCTAAACTACACGAGAGCCTCTACATGCTTTGACCTACTTTAGAGTAGTACAATAAGCCCGTTTGAGAAACATCAATTGGGGATCAAAAAAACCTCAAAAACTCACTTTCTCTGCACGTTCCGCGCCTCATTTATTGCGCTGACGATGTTTCGCAGCGAAGAAAACAGCACCAAAACATCAAAAACTCACTTTACTCATTTGGGGATCACCAAAAACCTCAAAAAAACCTCATCTTCTCTCCACGTTCCGCGCCTCATTTATTGCGCTGACGATGTTTCACAGCGATGAAAACAGCATCAAAAAACTTTAAAAAAAAACTTATTTTCTTTCCACGTTCCGCGCCTCATTTATTGCGCTGACACAGCGTGATGAGTAAATGCACTGTTTCATCCTTGAAGGATGAATGCACCTTATCATAATTTTTTTCCAAGTCCGGGACCAATGGTTTATATATCGTGACCTTTTGTAAACCTCTCTCTGTCGCACACACACACATATGCGCGCGTGCCTGTATTGTGATGCAAGCAAACAAACAAAAATAATAATTGTTTTTTTAGTAGACCCAAATGGAGAGAGTTCACCAACCGAAAGTGAGGCTCGGTGAGGCTCGCCTTAATGGTTTTTTTTCTTGTAAGGCATAAGCCTCATTTTCTCGCAGTGTTGCCAACACCTCACTCGATCACGATCTTACGTGATATAACTTAACCTATCTTACGATTTTTTTTTACGATCTTCAGTAACCTATCATTTATTCTTTTTATTTGCACACCGAACTGTAGTAGACCCAAATGGAGAGAAAGAGTTCACCAACCGAAAGTGGGACTCGACTTAATGGTTTGCTCTTGTAAGACACAAGCCTTATTTTCTCGCAATGTTGCCAACATCTTACTCGATCACGATCTTACGTGATATAACTTAACCTATCTTACGATTTTTTTTTACGATTTTCAGTGACCTATCATTTTCTTTTATTTGCACACCGAACTAACTTACATTATATTTTATATAACCTTGTTGATTTTTTTTAGTATGTGGCAATTTTTTTATGAATTTTAAAACTGTTCCGTCACCCTCTCGTTCTTCACGTCGTACGCGAAGGACTTCTCTGCGATCAGGATGACGCTGCATAGAGTATCCTCGGGCAGCGCGTCGTGGAACTCGCAGACGATCTTGATGTTGGTTCGATCGTTGACCACGACCTGCTTCCGTTTCGTCGTGTTGATGACGGTCATGGGTCTGTGGGTTTTGAATTCGCTGGGCGTGTAGTACACGTCGACGTTTCTCTCGGTCACGCGCTTGTAAGCCGAGAACGCTTCGTAAAGTTTGAGGTAATCGTCTTTGGTCATGTCGAGGTTGTAATTCTCGCGCGGGAACACTTCGTTCCTGCCGTTCTTGAGATAAACGTTCTTGATCTTGCAGTCGTTGAATTTGCTGAAATCTTTTTCCTGATTCTTATCGCGTCCGGTCTGAAAGAGCACTACGACGAAATCTGGCATGTCGAACTGTATGTTGTTGAACTGCGTCGTCACGTCGAATTCCATGTGACTTCCCGACGCCAACTTCTGCACGCACTGGTAACCGTGAAAGTGAATCGGTACCTGGGGACTTTTCAAGATCTCCGCTTTGTACTTGAGGGCGTAGTTCGTTTCGTATTCCACCACCGGCATTCTCAACTCCATGCTCCGGATGACTCACTTGGCTGCTTCGGGTAAAGTGTTGGCTATCGGCGTGCCGTCTGCGTTCAAGTTGGTGTATCGCATCAGTGCGTCGTTGTCGTTGGCCGCTCTTCGAAACGTGATCCTCAGTCCTCCCTTCCACATGATCTCCTTGTAGTCCGAGAAGAAACCGGGCAGCAGACGCATGGGAAAGAGCACCATCTGACTTCTCGTCGATATTTTCGCCCCGACTTCGAATCCTCCCGCTTGATAGTACGCCGCGTCCGTTTTGGATAATTTCAATGTTCCCACTGCCGTCGACGTGATGCCTGGATAATCTATTCTGTCGATGACGGTACCGTGTTTCCTCACCTCCACCTGCGAGAACAGGTGAGGCACGAAGTTGTCCACGAGTATCAAATTTGCTGCTGCGGGAAACGCGTCTCCGCTTTCCTTCTTCACCACGTCGAATTGAAGGTAGAGGTCCGCTCTGTGAGGATGAACGAACCCGTCGCCTACGTCCACGTCGTATTCGATTTCCCTGTTCGCTTCGTTCAAATTTCCGAGCATAGGTTCTATTCATATTTTACTCACGTATAGGTGTACATGATGAATCCGCAAATAGATTTGTCCTAAGTCTTATCGTTTCCAAGATAACCCCACTTCCGGTCGCCATTTTGGATTTCCGAGCATAGGTTCTATTCATACTTTTTCTCACGTATAGGTGTACATGATGAATCCCCAAACAGATTTTACCCAAGTCTTACAGTTTCCAAGATAACCCCACTTCCGGTCGCCATTTTCGATTTCCGAACATAGGTTCTATTCATACTTTTTCTCACGTATGGGTGTACACGATGAATCCCCAAACAGATTTTTCCCAAGTTTTACCGTTTCCAAGATAACCCCACTTCCGGTCGCCATTTTCGATTTCCGAGCATAGGTTCTATTCATATTTTTTCTCACGTATAGGTGTACATGATGAATCCCCAAACAGATTTTTCCCAAGTCTTACCGTTTCCAAGATAACCCCACTTCCGGTCGCCATTTTCGATTTCCGAGCATAGGTTCTATTCATATTTTTTCTCACGTATGGGTGTACATGATGAATCAGCAAACAGATTTTTCCCAAGTCATGAATTGGAGGGTTCTATGACCCTGTTTGTCAAAAATTCGAGATATTTACAATTTAAGATTTTTTAACGCTGGACTGGGAAAATTTTCGATTGATGAATAATTGGTTCCATGACGACCTATGTTTATTTTGGTATGGGAGGACAGAGGACACCGAGACTCGACCGACACACTAAACCCGACCTTTCTACGACTATTCGTTCAAAAGTTACGAGTGATCAAAGTTTTTGGGAGGTGGTGGGCTAACTTCTTACCCCTTGACCCCAGGACCACCAAAACTTGGTATACGTATTCTACACCTCCAAAATCGACAGGGGGCATCTAACGATGCCGTATGGGGCATCTAACGATACCATTTTCGAGATATTTGCAATTTAAGATTTTTTTAACGCTGGACTTAGAAAATTTTCGATTGATGAAAAAAAAAAAATTGGTTCCATGACGACCTGGTATGGGAGGAGAGAGGACACCGGGACTCGATGAACTAAGTGGTGCTTTGTTTGTGTGTACAATGCTTTTTGCACTTGGTTATCATCACCTAACATGTTATTAATTATTTTTTAAAATTAATTACAACTGAAAACTAATAATTAATGTTATCTAAAGTTACTAAATAAGAGTATACAAGTAATTGATATAATTTTTTTGTTCTTGTTGCTAGTGTTGGATAATTATAGTTGTTGCAAAATATTAGCTCTCGCGTATCACAGTTTCTGAGTTTTGTTGGGTATATATAGACGAATCGAAATTTTACTTATGTTAAATTGTATGTTAGGGTACATGGTAGGAGAAATCATTGTATATTAGAGCGCTCTTTTAATGATTTGCCTATAACTGCATACAGGCAGCCGTAAATTTAGCATAAAATATCCTGATCCTGTTTCTTCTAGCATGTGCGACGTTTGTTGTGGTGGGCTCATTGGGGGAAATGTGATTCTCCCATGATGTCATCTGACTTACTAGCATATGCGATACGAAGAACAGGTGTGTATGTGGCTTACTAGGATTAGGCTGATGGTAATGAGGTCCTAGTAGCTAAAACGTTGTCGGGGTATTTTGCATTTTTTTTTTATTAAGCATAGCAGTGTGTTTTCGCTTATTTTAATATCAGGCAACAATGTTAGAAAGTGGTCCCCCAAGAATACAATTTAAAATCACTAATGTTATATGAACCTTTTTTTTTACTTGTGTGTATTTGAATATGAAAGTGAGGTACTTTAAATAATTGAGGGGAACAATCACAAATAAGCTTGCAACGGTATTGGGAGGTGTCACGAGTTCAAATTTTAGACGATTTCTGTTAATCTGCTAAGGCGATATCAGTACGAAAATTTGTAAAAAAGAAGAGGCAATTTTAGCTAATGGCAACGATGAGGATGAATAATGATAATTATGATGAAATTGATGTGTGGCACTTAGAAAAAACAAAAACTTCAAAGTGTATTGCACCAACAGCTACTCCCTCCCCAAATACAAGGCAGTTAACAGAGGTGTATTTTTGTTGGTTTACGAGTCTGAGGGCTTAAGTTAGTATGTTCACTATAGCTATACATACTAAAAAATGAAATGACCTGAGCAATAAAATATAACAATACCGATTCTGGATTTTTGTCGGATGACGTAGTGGTAATGTTGTTGCAATCCCACACCCTGGTGGCGTATAGACTTAAATGTTTTGCATAACATGAAATACTGTTAATGGGAATGTGTTGTTTCTAATGTTCAATATAGAAAGCAGATAACAAGAAAAAGAAGAAAAGAAATGTTGCAAGTAGATACGGAGCCTCAACCCAAACACATATATGATCAGACAGGATGTCAACGATGCATTCATAACTAACATGTGATTATTCAAAAATTGAAATAGTGCAGTGGGAAACAATCAACTAACTAACTCTCTAGGCTTTTCACTGAAAACAACGTTGAAACGTTTCGGTAAACGTTCTTATACGTTCGTAAACGTTTCAACGTTTATATAAGAACGATAAAAACGTACTGTGATACTCATCTTCACGATTAGTCAAACGTATGATTCATTCGCTGTTCATATTTTCCATCCTTAAATTCTAATAATTATGTATTTTCTCTAACAACAGATTAAATTAAATACCAAACATTATCGAGAAGCAATTCCCAAAACATTATATTAAAATATTAACATTATAATAAGTGTCCTTGCATAGCCATTTCAGTCTTCAAACTGCTTCCAACAGCTTCCATACGTTGATTCGCAATTAGTCAAACATGTCAAATGTAACTGCTATTAGTAAACGTACGAGGAAAAATAAGTTTTGTAGAAATTCTCTTCTCAATAAGCATACTATATTACTACCTTTATTACATTAAATATTAATTAATTAATTAATTCTCTAGCACTCTTGATTCGGAAAATTCGTGGTTACAGTTCAATTTGTACTTATCCTGAGCAAAATTTATATATATTCTATTACAATCTTTACAGATTTCTTTTAGATTCATCTCCATCTTCGTTTTGGTCCTTTACCATCAGGTTTCCCAACAAGATTCCTGTAAAATCTCCTTTATTCCTTTCTCATTCGTGCCCACCTAAGTATTTGTGATTTAATCATCAATCTAATAATACTTGGAAACTAACATAAATTATATACTTCTAAATTATGTAACCTTCACCATTCACTTGTTTCTTCATCCTCTTTTAAAATATTTTCCTAAGAATCTTATTTTCAAATACTCTCAATGTCAATGCAAGGGATCAAGTTTTCGCATCCACAGGCACAATTACTGTTATTGGATATTTTAACATTTAGTATCTTAGATATTAAACAAGAAGACAAAAGTTTATGAAGAAAAAATAACATGCATTTCCTGAATTAAGCCTACTTAAGAGACCTGTAGGAAGACCAAGACGAAGATGGAGGGACAACGTTGAGATGGACCTAAAAAAAATCGGTAGGGATGGAAAGGAGTATATAGAACTTGCTCAAGATAGGGACAAATAGAAGGCGTGTGTTGCTGAACCTTCGGGTTTAAGAAGGCTAGGGAGTTAGTTAGTTAGTTACTTAGTTAGTGTGTCTCACTGCTACACGGAAAATCCTGCAGGAGCTTTATTATTTTCTTTTTTTGGAAGCTTCTAACATTTTAAGATATATCCTACCATATTCTACATATTCAACGAATTCATTTGATTACAATGCAACAACGTTTTATTATTACATCATATGTTTCAATATTTTCATAGTCATCCAAACATTTGGCAAAACATTTTTTTTTAGTTACGAAGATAGGAAGAGAAAAAAGTAGTTGAATAATTTCGAGAAGTATTTCTTAATAGGGGACAGTGTTTTCTTTTTTTTCTTTCTTTCTTTCGTGTAACCACTATGTTATCGATAGGAACAAGGCAAGACCAACATTACCACTATGCTATTATATTGAAGAGGATTTTCCATTATCAATTGTGTTCACACACAAAACTTAGTACCTGTCTGCATCCATACCTAGATCAAAAGATTCGAACTTATTTAATTATTTACGCTTGTGCTTGTATTTTGCTCTCTTCGGGTTTAAAAAGCCTAGAGAGTTAGTTAGTTGATTGTTTCCCACTGCACTATTTCAATTTTTGAATAATCACATGTTAGTTATGAATGCATCGTTGACATCCTGTCTGATCATATATGTGTTTGGGTTGAGGCTCCGTATCTACTTGCAACATTTCTTTTCTTATTTTTCTTGTTATCTGCTTTCTATATTGAACATTAGAAACAACACATTCCCATTAACAGTATTTCATGTTATGCAAAACATTTAAGTCTATACGCCACCAGGGTGTGGGATTGCAACAACATTACCACTACGTCATCCGACAAAAAGCCAGAATCGGTATTGTTATATTTTATTGCTCAGGTCATTTCATTTTTTAATATGAATAGCTATAGTGAACATACTAACTTAAGCCCTCAGACTCGTAAACCAACAAAAATACACCTCTGTCAACTGCCTTGTATTTGGGGAGGGGGTAGCTGTTGGTGCAGTACACTTTGAAGTTTTGTTTTCTAAGTGCCACACATCAATTTCGTCATAATTATCATTATTCATCCTCATCGTTGCCATTAGCTAAAATTGCCTCTTCTTTTTTTACAAATTTTCGTACTGATATAGCCTTAGCAGATTAACAGAAATCGTCTAAAATTTGAACTCGTGACACCTCCCAATACCGTTGCAAGCTTATTTGTGATTGTTCCCCTCAAAGTAGTCCAATTAAGCCGGTTCTGGAACCTCTATTGAGGCTCGGTGAGGCTCGCCTTAATGGATTTGTCTCGTAAGGCATGAGCCTCATTTGATGGCAGTGTTGCCAGCTGCTTACTCGAAAAAATCACCAAGGTTTTTTTTTGGGTCTAACGTAGCCTAAAGCAAGGAGCTGGCAATCTTGCTTGAGGCTCGTCTTAATAGATTTTTCTTGTAAGGCATAAGCCTTATTTTCTCGCAGTGTTGCCAATATTTTACTCGAAAAAATCACCAAGGTTTTTTTTTTGTCTAACCTAGACTAAAACAAGGAGCTGGCAACCTTGCTTGAGGCTTGGCTTACAGTGCATAAAGCAAGGAGCTGGCAATCTTGCTTGAGGCTTGTCTTACAGTGCATAAAGCAAGGTTGCCAACCTACTGGTATTTTTGCCATAATTTTTTACAAAAAAAAAGAGAGGAGAGAGAGAGGGAAGAGTTAAACAACCGACAAGTACCAACACCCATCTACAGCTTTTTTTGGTCTAACCTAACCTAAAGCAAGAAGCTGGCAATTTTACTTAAGACTTGCCTTACAGTGCATAAAGCACTGGTATTTTTGCCATGGCTTTTTACAAAAAAAAGAGAGGAGAGAGAGAGAGAAGAGTTAAACAACCAACAGCTGCCAACACCCACCCTAACCTACTCTAACCTAACCTAACCTAACCTACTCTAACCTAACCTAACCTAACCTAACCTACTCTAACCTAACCTAACCTAACCTACTCTAACCTAACCTAACCTAACCTAACCTACTCTAACCTAACCTAACCTAACCTACTCTAACCTAACCTACTCTAACCTAACCTAACCTAACCTAAAGCAAGAAGCTGGCAACCTTGCTTGAGGCTTGCCTTACAGTGCATAAAGCAAGGTTGCCAACCTACTGGTACTTTTGCCATGGCTTTTTACAAAAAAAAAAAGAGAGAGGAGAGAGAGAGAGAGAGGGGAGAGTTGAACAACCGACAGCCCACCTACAGTTTTTTTTGTCTAACCTAACCTAAAGCAAGAAGCTGGCAACTTTGCTTGAGGCTTGCGCTACAGTGCATAAAGCAATTTTTGCCAACCTACACATACTAAACAAGAAGATAGGTTAGGTTAGGTTAGGCAACAAACACGTACTGCCGTAAAAGAGAGAAAGATGGGTGGATGGCAATATAGTATGTGCGTGCGTGTGTGCGTATAATATGTAGCATTATTAACTAGAGTGTGTTGGCAATTTACTTACAACTAAAAAAAATAGAGATGCCAACTTTGCTGTAAGATGAAGAGAGAGAGAGAGATTTATGGCTGGCAACGGTAATGAGCGAATGCGCCATATCGCAATTTTCCAACTCCCGGGGAAACGATGTGCCACACACGCGCGCGCGCTTATGTATTGTAACACAAACAAACAAACAAAATAATAATTGTTGTTTTTTTAGAATACCTGGCCCCTAACCCCGCCAGGGTGCGTGGTGCCCAACCCAAAAAGGTTCTAACGGCTACGGCTCTAGATAACCGTACCTCTGTAGGGTTTCACGTGTTTTTTTCCCCCCCAAACTTCCATGAAACTCTACAGAGGACCTCCGTAATGCATGCAACGTGTACTAACGACTCTAGTGTTATTTGATGTTGTGATATTTTTGGATATAGAGTTTTATTGTGAGATATAGATAAAAATAATTATGTTTATTATAATATTTTCTTGATGAAGATGGTGAATATGTGTGTGTGTTACAAATAAAGTTGCATGCTTATTTTTCTAGTGTGTGTGTATGTGTTTTTGATGTTTCGACAGCATCTGAAACGATAAAAAAGAAATTTTATTGTTAATTTTCTTGTGTAAAAACAACAACAAATTTTTTTGTGCAAATTTTCTGATTGTCTCGTGCTATAGTGCAAAAAAGATATTGTAACTGATAACTAATGAAATTGACATTTGTAACTGATCTGAACTAGTGAAATTCGTATTGTGCCATTGTAACTGATTGTGCTAGTACGAAAAATTTCTTATTTGTGCAAGAAAAGATGTTAAAAACTTGTTAAAACTGCTCTGTGACCCTCTCGTTCTTCACGTCGTAGGCGAAGGACTTCTCTGCAATCAGGATGACACTGCATAGGGTATCCTCGGGCAAGGCATCGTGGAACTCGCAGACGATCTTGATGTTGGTTCGATCGTTGACCACAACCTTTTTTCTCTTAGATGTGTTGATGACGGTCATGGGTCTCCGTGCTTTGAACTCGCTGGGCGTGTAGTACATGTCCACGCTTCCCTCGGTCGCACGTTTGTAAGCCGAGAACGCTTCGTAAAGTTTGAGGTAATCGTTTTTGGTCACGTCGAGGTTGTAATTCTCGCGCGGGAACACTTCGTTGCGTCCGTTCTTCAGATAAACGTTCTTGATCTTGCAGTCGTCGAACTTGCTGGAATCTTTTTCCTGATTCTTGTCCCTCCCGGTCTGAAAAAGCACTACGACGAAATCTGGCATGTCGAATTGTATGTTGTTGAACTGCGTTGTTACGTCGAATTCCATGTGACTTCCCGACGCTATTTTCTGCACGCACTGGTAACCGTGAAAGTGAATCAGCACCTGCGGACTTTTCAAGATCTCCGCTTTGTACTTGAGGGCGTAGTTCGTTTCGTATTCCACCACCGGCATTCTCAATTCCATGCTCTGGATGACGCACTTGGCTGCTTCGGGTAAAGTGTTGGCTATCGGCGTGGTGCCGTCCGGACCCAAAGTAGCGTATCGCATCAGTGCGTCGTTGTCGTTGGCCGCTCTTCGAAACGTAACCCTCAGTCCTCCCTTCCACATGATCTCCTTGTAGTCCGAGAAGAAACCAGGCAGCAGACGCATGGGAAAGAGCACCGTGTGACTTCTCGTCGATATTTTGGTCCCGGCTTCGAATCCCCCGGCCTGGTAGTACGCCGCGTCTGTTTTGGATAATTTCAACGTTCCCACTGCCGTCGACGTGATGCCAGGATAATCGATTCTGTCGATGACGGTGTTGTGTTTCCTCACCTCCACCTGCGAGAACAGGTGAGGCACGAAGTTGTCCACGAGTATCAAGTTTGCTGCTGCAGGAAACGCGTCTCCGCTTTCTTTCTTCACCACGTCGAATTGAAGGTAGAGGTCCGCTCTGTGAGGATGAATGAACCCATCCCCTACGTCCACGTCGTATTCGATCTCCCTGTTCGCCTCGTTGAGATTGGCGAACGTGCGACGGTTGGGAGGGAAAGATTGCAATTCGTAACTTTCGATTTGCTCCATTTTACATGTATGGTTATTTATTATACGTTGATCTCCACGATGGCCGTCGTAGTGGCACCTGCGAAATCCACCACGTCTCCTTTCTCGTTCGTCACCACCAACTCTATGTCGTCTATGCGGTTGCGACATACTGGAAAATAGATCGGCGAAGAGGGCGTGTAGATGATCGGTTCCATGAACTCGGAACTTTGTTTGAAAGTGGCTATGATTGTGACTTCCTAACAATCCGTCCGAAGATTTCGTGATCATACCTTCGGCCACGTTACAGTGTACGTTCAGAGTCTCTATGGCTAAGAATTTAGGAATGTTGGTTGCTACGTGCTTGATGCCAGCTTCGAGTTTGGTGTCGTTCTCGAAACCTAAAAGTTCTCCCATGGTGCCCAGGTCCACGGTCTCCGTCGCGGATAGGATTTCCACTCTGTGCGTGACCGAATTTTGAGAAAGGTACGTGCCTTTGGGTAATTGAGCTTGCAAAGTGGAAAGATTGTATTGTCCTGGCGTGACGACGATGTGTTCGCTTCCGACGCTAATTTTGTTGTTGTGCTGCGTAACATTAGGTATGAGGTACATGCTGTAGAATGCACGCAGAGCCACGGATTTAGGATAGACGATGTCGTCGTGCAGCGTGAGTTTCAAGATTGAAGATTCGCTCGTGAGACGGAACACGCCCATCCTAGTGATGCTGTTTGAGGTTCCACAATGCTTTCTGGAAATCTTCGACCGTAGGGTTATTTATTTTAGAGAGAAACGCGAGCACGGAGAGGCAGAGATGACCGCAGTTCACGTCTCCGAAATCTTGAATGCGTTCGTCGTTGTAGTATATGGAGGTTTTGTTCGTTTTCAGATAATGAACTAAATTTGTAGGTGGAACACCTCCGAAAGAATCGAAAACGAATGCTTTGTTATTGTCATCGTTTTTGTGGTAACATATCCAATGCGTGCCTGGATTTTCTTGACCGTCCAAGTTGACTACTCCGCATTCTCTTCTTTTGACGCTTGAAGGTAACGAGTCGGACATGAAAACTCCTCTGAAGTGTTTGATTTGTAACGGTTCGATCAGAGATTCAATGTCTCGGTTGGTGAGTGCTTCTGTTTCTTTTTTTAAACTTTTTCATCACGCCCTTCCCCTTCTTCTCCATGGCCAGGTTGTGACGTTTCTGTTCTTCCAACTCGGCCTTGTTCTTCTTCGAGTCGATGACGGTTTTCGCGATGGCGGCACTTCCGCCGGCCAAACTTCCAACGGCCCCCAATGCTGCCAGGATGGCCGGGATGCTGAATATGAAACCTCCGATTTTTTGCTGTTTCCGCGAACGCTGCAATCTTTTCAATTGAGGTGTGCTGAGCAGCAATTTCATTCCGTGTCCTTTGCTCAAGCAAGAACGTTTCTTCTCGCGTTGTTTCTTGGTGAGTAACCCATCGAGGGTACCTAGATTTTTTAGATTCGAATATGGTATCTGGTACACGACACCCTTGGGCTTCATGTTGATGCTCTATGTGTTATTTTCACGGTATGTTATTTATATATATATTCTGAGATTTTTTCTTGTGTAGTTTTTTTACGGTATGTTATTTATATATTTTCAAGGCCTCGCAGTCGTTACACAAATTCTATTACGTGCTTCGTTTTCTTGCCAAGAAGTTCCTTTGTCCCCTTGTACACGATTCGAGTTTTGTTCTCGATTAAAATAGATAGCTTCTCGTCGCATAACATGTTAGCGTATCGATCTGGTAAAAATAGACTGTATTGTGCGTTGAGCAACAGGCGTACCTTGGGACCATACTGGGTAGAAACGATTGAACCGGAAGTTATCGTGTAAGGTTTGTCGACTTCCAATTCCTGAATTTTTACATACTCGACTGACAAATTTAGCATTTGTTTTAATGCTTGGAGATCGCTCATTTTTTCAGTTGTCAGAGTGTTAGAGAGAAATTTAATTGTTTTTTTTCACGATGTGTGTTATTTATATATACCAAAGATTATTTTTTTTCACGATGTGTGTTATTTATATATCAAGTTTTTTTTTTTACGGTATGTTATTTATATACCCCACCCCAATTTTTGTTTCGTGTTCATGGCGATGGTGGTACCCTGTGCGGCGACCCGTTCACCCAGCGATGCGTCTCTGCTCACGAACCTTTCGAAAGCTGCGTGTTCCAATTTTCTGTCTGCTTCGTGACGTGCGTCCAGATCCGTCTGCGTGGTGTTGTAGGCGATGTCGTGATCTTTGCATGCTGCGTCCAACGGATTCACACCCTTGTCTCCTTTCTCCAATCTTTTCTCGAGTTTGGTACCCGGTCCGCAGTACTGGTAGCCAGGTAGATGCATCTCGAAAGGTAACTTGTTGATGATGTCGTTCACGAGTCCTTTTCCTTCGGCCACGTTCCAGAATTTCGGAGGCAGCGTGTTGATGATTTTGATCAGGTAACCTATGCCCTTGTCGTCGTTCACGATGAAGTTGGAAAGTTTCGTGCTGATCATGTCCACGATGCCAACCTTCTCGTTGTAGAAATTACGGTTGCCTGCATTCTCTTCGCCGGCTATCACCAACAATCGGTCCACGAGTTTCCTCACGTCGTCCACCCAAACGAATTCTTTGGGTAACGTGTTGTAGCGTTTGACGCCGCTGCCTGTTTTGACCTGGTTCCAAATCGGTTTGATGAGATTCCTGTACTTCTCGCCGCTGCTCGATTTCACCCTATTCTGCGAGGCGTCGTTGTTCTGGTACAAGGCATCCGTCATGATCAGAATTTCCTTGTAACTTTGGTAATCTTCGTCGGTGTAATCTTTCGGCTGCTTTTTGGCGACGAGTTCCCACAGTCCCACCGTGCCCGGATATCTGTTCCAACTATCCTTGTCGCCTAAATTGACTTTAATGTCGTTGCCTTCGAAGGTCACCTTCGATTTCCCAATCTTCCACACCACACCGCCGCCTTCGCTGGTTTCCATGCTGGGATTCAATCCGAACACTTCATCCTTGTCGAATTTCCCCGTGCTCAGGTAGTCTCGTGCCAAAGGTCCCAACTCGATTTTATCCGAAAACGTGCTACCAATGGCTCGACGTCGTGCCGGTGCATCCTTCAGTTCGAACGGCGTCGAAGGAATGCTCGAAATAGGCGTGGGTACGGCGTAACTTTTAGCTGCGAGCGGTACGAGTTCATTAATCAAATTTTTATTTTGTTCCGTGACACTTTTAATTTCTTTACCTAGACTGCTGATGGCATCGATCACAGGTTGATCCTGACGTTTCTTCTCTTCGTAGAATCCGCGATTCTCGGATTTCCAACCTTTGAAGCGTTTCGCGAGGTAATCGCGAAGCTTGAGATTTTCGTCCTCGATTTTTCGTTTCGTCATAACGTTTATTTATATACATCGTTTCTCACAACGTTGCAACGTTTAGAAAGTCGTTGATTTTGTTTCTGTATTTTCCGTCGTTGGGTTTCCTCGTCATGTCGATCGTCGCGAATCCGAAATCGTCACCGTTCCAGCAAGTAGAGCAGCAGCCTTCCGAAAATTGATTGTAGTTCATGTCTCCGCCTACGTAGTCATCGTACGCGTGCTTGAGGTTGGTGTGATCTTGACGAAACAAACATATGAAATTAGCGTTGTCGCGCACTAACTGTTTTGGAATTTTGGAAAACGTTTGAGCTAGGTAAAAACAATCCATTCCTTTGTGACGACCTTGCGTGAAAAAGTTGCGAATTTCATTTTGATTTTCCAGGATGGCGTCGTCGAACACAACGACTGAATTTTCACGACAATCGTCGAGTGGTTTTATTTCCGAGGCGAACGTTGCAATGTCCAGACCATCGTACAGTTTCATCAGTTGCTGGTATTTGGATTGCTCCAAACTTTTCGAGAACACGTACAGGTGCCTGTTCTTCCAATCTAACCAATTCGGTGCGAGGAGAAAATTGTCCACGAGCAGTGTCGTTTTCCCACACCCCGATGGACCTACGATCAGACAGCGGATGCTGTCGGGAAGCAACTTGCCGTTCTTTTTTTTTCTCGTTTGACTTTCCGGATCCGGTAGACGCTTCACCACGTTCCACGTACTCACAAGATCACTTCGTCCGCGTCGATCCAACTCTTTTCCGGAAGTCCCAGCCATTTGACCAAAAGTTTGTCACCTTTCCTACGCAATACTTTCTCGATGAGGTACGTGTCGGGGTGTTTCGTTTTAGAGAGTTCCTCTTCGTAAAATCTTCCTTTCAAAATCTCACCGCTACTATCTTTTATTATATACGTGTGTCGGTTTCCAGGTAAAACTCGAACCACCGTAAAGAGTTCCGTACTCCAATTTTTTGTGAATCCCTTCTCGAAGGTGCGTTTGAATTTGCTGATCCTCACTCGGTCTCCAATTTTGTATTTAGCTTTTTTTGTCGTGGGTGTGTACTTTGGACAGTAAACGGTAGAAATTAAACGCTGCTCGTCGGACTTTGTAACGTCAACTGGCTTCATGCCTATCGTTCTGTGTACCGTATCATTATAGGTGTCGACGAGTTCCGGCAGGATGTCGACCCATTTGTAATTTCCCCGAAGCGTGAATCGTTTCCACATGTGTGTTTTCAAGGTTCGATTGAATCTTTCCACGATGCTGGCTTTGATGTGACTGAAGGTCGAATAATGTCGAACGTCATGTTTGTGAATAAACTTTTGGAATACAGCGTTATAAAATTCCTTCCCCTTGTCTGTTTGCAGAAACCGCGGTCGTCTGCCACCGCTTTCGCGAAAAATTAATTTGAATGCTTCCGTGACGCATGTTCCCGTTTTCGCCTTCAAAGGTAGAGCCCATGCGAATTTCGAAAACGTGTCTATGACGGTGAGAAGGTACTTGTTGCCCTTGTTCAATTTATGTACGTTTTTCAAATTGCCGCTACTCATCTCCACGAGGTCACTTTGCCAGAGGTCATCGATGCCCTTGGTTACCACAGCCAAACGTTCGTAGTTGCGGCGTGCAGGTTTATGCAATTCTTCGACGATGGCTTGCCTAGACATTTTTTTTTAGAGATTACGTTTCAAGAGAAGCACAAGCGTGATGGGATTCAAAGAGGGTGGCACTTCGCTCGTGTTTTGAATGATCAGCTTATCGCCGGCACTCACGTCGAAAACGGTAAGATCTTCGTCTTCGTGTATTTCATATATGTTGCGCGTTTCGTTCCAACGTGCCAGAGGAATGTTTCCTGCTTTCTGGACACCACGATTCGATATCAAAGTCATGGAAGGAACGCTAGCTTTTCTACCGTGAGACCAGTACGAAAATTCGTTTATCTGAATCGTGCCATCGAGGAGAAACTTGTAGTACGGATGATAAGGATGTAACATGTACAGTTTGTTACCTTCGACGAACGTGGAGATTCTCTGTTGATTGGGTATGCTGTTGATTTCGATGGCTTGCAGAGAATGCAGTTTAGCGAATTTAGTGTCGACGCCGAGCAGATTACTGTGAACTTGTCCGAGTTTATTTTCGATGGGCAGCAAATGCTCGACTATGGTATCTGTTACGGCAGAAAACGACGGTTTGATTTTCACTTCCACGTTCAACTGCTTGTAGTTTTCGTTGAGTTCTTGCAACTTGGCACCGAAAGAAGCCAGCGTCGATTCCTGCGTGGATTCCAGCACTCCAACTTGATCTCTGATGTTGACGACAATGTTCTGAAGGTTCTCGACTTGATTCAATTTCGAGCTCTTCTCGGTAAGATCGTTCACGATGCTTCGCATCTCTGTAAACTGCGTGTGAAGGTCGGCGACGCTCTGCGAAGTGGGCAGCGTCGACACCAGCGAACTAATTTCGTCTCGAATCTGTTCCACGTTCGCCGTTTCCGTTTCCAGTCGTTTCAGCATTCGAGATATGTTTCTTTTCAAAGCGTGCAATTCTTTGGAGGTGGGGAGATTGGCCACCCTACTCTCGAGATCGCTCAATGAACTTTTGATGTCGCTCGAATCGGATAGTGCCGTCACCGCCGTTTTCAATTTTTCCAAATCTTCGCTCGAAGGCACGCTCGTCCGTAACGATTCCAAGTCACCCTGTATGTTGTCGAGTACGTGATGAAAATGAGCGAGATTCGTTTCGACGTTCAAATTTTCTAAATATTCGATCTTCTGCTGAACCGTGCTTAACGTGTCTTGAATGCTCGTCAACGCTCCCGCTTCAGCGTGAATATTTTTAATTTCTTCGTTGATCAATTCCAAGGACGCCTGAAGCGTAGCGATGGTGGTTTGAATGTGTTCGAAATCTTGATAGGCCTCCAATTGAATTTTTATGTTCGCGACGCTTTTACCGATGACCTGCAGTTCGTCCGACGATGTTAGGTTCGTCATTGTATCTTCCAAAGTCTGTAACTTGGATTTAATTTCTTCCAACGTGCTGGTGAATTCTTCTTGTAATTTGGAAACAACGACATGCAAGCGTTCTGCGTCTATATCGTTCACAACGGTTTGAAGTTCAGAGAAATTCTTTTCTATTGCGGAAGTTCGTTCTTCGATTTCGAGTTTCAATTTTTCCAAATCTTCATTTTTCGATTGAAATTGCTGTAATTTGGCCAAATCATTTTGAAGCGAATCCACGCTCAACTGTATATTTTGAACGCTGTCGTAAGAAGGTACGTCGACATAATTTTTTATCAGCGTCTTCAGTTAGGAATCGATTTTCAGAATGGGGTCGAGACATTGCGTTTGGAGCGTAGCGATTTCCGACTCTAAACTTTTGTTTAAGGTCTCCTGCAAAGCAATCAAATCGGTCCTCAACTTCTTAACTCGAATGTCCAACATGAGAATCTCTTCTGCGTGGTCTACACGCTTGGTGTTGCCGAAAATGTCGTTAGGCATTTTTGGTTAACGGTTATTTATAATAGGATAGACGATTCGTAATTCTACGAAGAGAGGAATAAGTTTGTCGTAATCTCCGAGGAGTTCAATGTAAAAATAATCTCCTGCAGACACATCGTACGTAATGTTAGAAAGCATCTTGTCGTGCTTGATTCGAAAAATGTTCTTGCCGGTAGAAATTTTGATTTCGCCTACGTTTTCCGGATTCACAGTGATTTGAAGTTTCCCGTCGATCGGAATTTCGTAGAAATGTAAATTGTTATTAAAAACATAAAACATCTTGCCCACATTGTCATTCAGTTTCGTCCAAATGCTGTTGAGGTGAATGATCAACAGACCGTTGAGTTTAGGTAACACGGAAGGTAAGACTTCATGATCTGGTATGGTTTCCATAATGATCTGTTTTTTGAAACCGAACAAATTCATAGGCATGCTGGTTATTTAAGAATACGGTCAAAGTTTTTTTGTAATGACAGTCAAAATGTTTTTTTTTTTGTTTTGTTTTGTTTTTATGAATCTTCTGTTGAAGATGGACATATGTTGCAGGTTTTGCTTTCTGCTAAGCGATAGTGCCCCCACGGCAATGTGTGAATACCACACTCGAGGACGCACCTCTTATCGTCGTTGGGATCCAGCGCAATTTTTCTAACTTTGTTTGTGGTCAACACATGGTCGACGCTCTGGATGCGCTGTTCTTCTCTTAGAACCGACGACCTGGTCTTGAGGCAATCGACGAAGTCCTCGAATGTGAGATGCTCCCGAACCACCTGTCTGCCGATACCCTTGGCCTTCTTGGTAACGCTGCCCTCGGCTTTGATGGCATAGGCCTTGGCACGAGGACCTGCAAACTCGAGAATTACATCACCGTCCTTCTCGTCTTTGAGTTTGCCAGGCACCTTTTTGTTGCGGGGCAGGATACCGTACTTGTTTTGCTGGGCATAGCCCGAGGTGTCGAAAAGGTTAACCAAAGATGGAACTGTGGCTATATCCCCGTACGCGTCGGGTGAGCGAACGTGGTACACCAAGCTGTCCGTGTCCGTGTAGAGTAGGCTAATATTGTCGTTATAGTGCTGGCGTAGTATCCCATAATATGTTTGAAACATGTGCAGCTTGCTCAGGTCTAATACTGAGGCGCCAACATAAATTGGCTTGTTGAGCTTCACCTCGCTCTTCCTCATATGCACCAGAGCAAGCTGTTCGTTATAAATGGTCCTCGATTTGAATAACGGGTTTGCTACCAGCCTGCGACATTGTGCTTTGTTTGATATTAGCCTCACATCTACACGATTCCGCACATTCTCCATGGTTTTCCCGAACACCGCATTGTTCATAAGCTTGAAGAAATCCTTATCGAGCTCGGACGTGGCTGCGGTGCGGTGTTTGGTGTTGACTTCAATATATGGACGCAACCACGGAGAATGCTCGAACTTGAGGATGTGGTGAACTGCGTGGACCGCGACCCCTCGCCGCATCAACCACCGGAGATTCTGGTAGTGCAGGACGTAATTCTTCTTGGGCTCGAAATCCATGATGAGCTTCTTCTGGTTGGAATCGGGTGGACACTTGAACTCGGGTGCAGGCGGAAGATCGCTGAACAAATCCTGCAGCTTCTCGGAGAACTCAAGGTCCACCTCGGCGAAGAACCCATGTTCCGAATCGTCGAAGCTTTCGATGTCGAAGTTGGAAGGGTCAGCCCACTCGAAGCCTCTAAAGGGGAGTGGCTGCATCATGGAGTGTCCATAGAGGTTATTGACGTCCGTGTACATAATGTAGCTGGACGGTTGTGAGGGGTCGTAACCGGTGGACATGTGGTGATTGTTGGCGCGCGAGTGTCGCTGCGACACCTGGACCATTCCACCCCGCACGGCACGTTCCACAAACAGCACCATGTTCACGTCCGAAAGAAGCTCCAGCTCGATCTTCGTCACCAGAAACATGGCTGACCACGCCAGTCCGGGGAGACTGTAGAAGTAGGCAGGGTCCAGCTGGTAGATGGTCTTCGCAGTCGCACGGAACGTCTGGAACACGTCGGCGAGGAGCGTCACATCAAGTCTGAGGTAGGCGTCGTGGTAGTCCCCGAGAGTTCGACAGCCCAGCTCGCGCCACATGGACTGGGCGTGGTGATATTCCTCGTCGGTGATGTTCGAGCCTCGCAGCTTGCTGTAGAAGTTTGCTCGAGGAGGTAGCGACGTCTCTGCGAACTTGGAAGGGTCTGTGATGTATTCGTAGGGATAGACCCCCTTACGCTTGAAGAGGCCGGCGTCCAAGTTCGGAAAGTTTCCGGAGGTAATGAGCATTTGCTCGTCGCTAAGCTTCCCTGCGAGAGCATCGAGGCTGGCCGGGAGGAACCTCAGGGAGTCGAGGAAGCGAAGCTCGACGGTAGAGTGTGATCCTGGGATTCGCACCCACTTGCTCAAGCTAATGTAACGCTCCTCGTTCTGCGCCAGGACGTTGATTCGCATGTCGTCGTACCCAAGATGCTTGACGAGGTGGTGGAAGTCGTACCCCGAGCCATTATGAAAAAACACAGGGATAAATCGCGGGTCCCGAGCCATGAGGTTGCATCCGTTGCACCAAGGACCAACATACCTACCGTTAAAGTGATCATGGTGTTGGACTTTACGGTTGTTGGTGGTGTACTCCTTGACGCAGACAGGGCAAGCGATGGCCTCGTCGTGTCTACGTTGATCGTCGGGAGACAGTGGGAGCATAGACTTGGGGGCCAACAGTACCTTCCCTATCTCGCTGGCTTCCACAACCATCCTCTCGAGGAAGTGTTTGGCTGCGTCGGGACCGCGATACACGTAGGGCTCGGGGGCGATGTGCTGGTCACGTCGCACCACAACGTATGCGAAGCTGGATGCCTCGTGGAGTTGGTAAGGGGTGGTGGAGGAAACTTCGGGATCTGGATCGCAAGTGGACAGGGGTTTGAGGAAGGCCTCGAAATCCGCGATGATGATAGCGGGATGCTCCACCATGGCACCGTGCATGTGGAAACGCTCCACGGTGCCAGGTTTGGGCAAGACTGCCACACCAGGCTCGTTGTTACTACAGTAGAACTTGTGGCGAGCGAGCTTCTCGACAGCGATGTTGGAACGTTTGATGTGCTGATAATCCTGCTGTTTTTGATTGTCAAAAGTTGACAAGCACCTGCGACAAACTTCTATGTGGTGTTCGTGTTTGCTTGTTTGGCTCGACACCAACCGGGAGAGGGAACGGATAAGGGTGTAGTGGTGATGGGTCTCGTCCTTGATAAGTAGGAGATGGATTTCCTGCGCACCATCAACGTTTACGTCGCTCACCCTGATGGGGTACACCGCATTTTCGTAAGTGAGACCGTAAACGTTGATGGCCAACCGCGCACGAACCTCAAACTTTCGAATGTCCGAAAGCGCCACCGGGTAGTCGATCCCAGCCATAGCATCTTCCAGCTCTGACTCGTAGGGTAGGTAGTGGTTAACTCGGCGTGGTTGGTTTTTCCTGTTGACAGGGTGCAATGCTGCAAGCACCGACCAGAGAAAGCACTTGGCGTCACTGTTCTGAATGTTCAGGACGGCCTTCTTTGCCACAATGGTAGGTGGTAAGGGGACGTAGCTGGAGGCGGAGAGAGGCACGAACTTACAAAGTTTGACGCACAGTTCGTGAGGCTCGCCACACAGCGAACCCCCCGAGCCTTTAGCTTGATGTTCTTCTTGTTTTGCCACCAGCTCATCGGCAAACTGGTTGTAGATGACCTCGAGGTTGTCGACATCCGCCAGATGCAGCATCTTCGCCTTGGTGTTGTGGCAGAAGCTGTAAATTTCATCGGACGGCTTCTTGTACTGGCAACGTAGCGATGCGTAGAATTTGGTGGAGTGCGTTGCAAGCGCATCGCCGAGGATGGAAATAATCTCTGCTCGCTTCTCCTCCAAAAAGCTACGCACGTCGCATGAGCCCTCCGAAGTGATGACAAAATCCTCTAACAACCGCTCGAAAGCAGTCCGGTTCGCTTTCGCCACAGGCTTGACGCGTTTGGCGGATGGTGCATTGATGGAGGCTGCTTCCGCTTTCCTCTTGGTCGAGCTGGTCGACGGTTGTGGAACAGGTGTTCCGACGACAATTTTGCATGATGTTATATGCCTTTTTAAATTATTAATGGTAATATGTATACCGCACCTGGGACATGATTTTTTAGCAGCCAAATGCTTGCCCGGCACGCAGGTACGACAATGTCTTGCAAAATTTCTGCTTGATATGCTTATTTTGCACACAGGGCAACTTTTCATGGAGCGCATTTTTTTTGGGGGGGGTATGTTTATTTATATGCGATCTGTTGGTGGTAGTGTTTACAAAAAAATGCCTTACGAGAAAAATTTTGTTTTCCTCAAATATGTGCTTTAATAAACCCTGTAAAAAATTTAAAAAAAATATATAAGAAAAATATAATTGTAGATAGAGAAAAAGCACAATAAATATTGTATGCATGTGTAATTCTATTTAGTTTATTTTTTGCTAGACACGAATCTTCTTCAGATTTTATTGCCCATTAGTATATTTTTTTACCAATCTAGTAGAGGTATGAAACTATGAAAATATACTTGTTTATATATATTCTATTGTTTCGGCTGATATAATAGCAAATATATATATATAGCTATTTTGAAATTCTAAAATTTCCAGGTATACTTATTTTTACATGCAATTATACATCATAAAAAATTACACAATCGTATTTTTTTTCCATACACACATTTCTTTTATTTTCAGAAAACAAAGTTATTTTCGATTTTTTTAAATCAAACAATAAACATTATTTGTGTTTATAGTATTTGTCGGGCAATAGCAGATAAAACAAGAATGGGTTTTCTACGACCCATAGTTTACGAGTTACAAAACAACTTAGAAATTACATCTTGAAATTTAAATTTAAAATAACTTGGAAACAGTAAGCACTAATTATTATGTTTCCAATAGGTTGTCGAGTACATTCAATTTTTTATCAAATATCATTAAAATTTTTAAATTAGAGTAAAAACTAAGCCGGCAAATCAAGTTTCTCAAAAAATAAAAAAATTGTCTGTATTTCCAAAACTTGAGGGGGTGGAATCGATTTTATTTGCTAGTCGATTAGTTTTCGTCGAATCCTATCCAACAAACCTAAAATCATCATCCTAGCTCAATTAGGAGCCGAGAAAATCAGTCTTGGAAAACGTCTTAAGATTTTTGTCTTAAGAAAATTTTCTTGACAGACCGGAAGTAACATCTTGACAGACCGGAAGTCGACTTTCTTAAAGATTAAGACAAATATCTTAAGACGTTTTCCAAGACATTGATTTTCTTGGTTCCTATGGGGCCTAGAACCACGCAATTTTGGATTATGTATATACCGTTGTTTTTTCCTACATATTCATTAGGGTTCGAAAGTGCGGTGGTTGTGTTGTTGCCTTGTAATCAAGAGGTCCTAGGTTCGAACCCGATAAAAGTACATAGTGGTTCGGATCCTATTTTAAAAAACTAAAAGCCTAGTCCCGATTAGTTTTACTGTACATATGTGAATATAGGAAAGTACAATGCAAAATCAGCAATGTGTGATGTGGTCAGCACCAAATATTTTAATTTTATATGTATATTTAAGTTTCATGCATTAAACATGGCAGTTTTCCTATATGCTTTTATGGTATGGTGCTATGCACAGAGGAGCACTTTATTTAAGCATATTTAACTTCTCTTTCCATCTCTCAATCTATTCATATTTGACACAGTCATTGCAAGTCGGCCATTTTGTTTACGTAGCAATTAGGCTTAAAAAAACTTTGACACACTCATTGCAAGTCGGCCATTTTGTTTACGTAGCAATTACGTTAAAAAACTTTAAACCACATTATTGTTATTTTTTTGTGAATGCTTGTTGTGATAAAAAAACATAATTAGATATATTTTATTTAATTTTATGTTTAATATCTTTTCTGTGTATAAAACTAAATAATAATAAAATTCGAAACACTAGGTACCTCCACTAAATATCAAACGCACAAAAAAAAACAGGCTAACACACGCAAAATTATACTGGTCTGCCAGACGCCAGAGCCTCGTTACTCTACAGTCCAGGGTGTACTACGTGGAAGTGAGGTTAACTGTTGGGCGTCTTACCAGAAAGTCGTTCTCTTACACCCCTGCATATTGCTATTTTGCATATGCTTGGTGTATATAGTAATATGTAATAAATATATATATAAAAAAAGCAAGAAAAAGAAGAGATACATGCAACACACTTAAAACTCGTATATTTTCTCTCTCTTATTTTTGCGTGCTTTGCGAGTATATATTCCTTCCACAATATGCTTAAGAATTGTTTGGTTTTTTGTAGAGAGTTTTACCTTTTATCTACAATTCCTTTACATTTGTTTGGTTATTACAGAATCAACTCATAGAAGCAACACTACCCTATTTATATAACACAAAGCCAACTCATGCAAGCTAACAAACAAATTTACTCACGTTAGTTAATTTCAATCACAATCACAATGTTCTTCTTGCAGCTCACAATAAAAAATAAGACCTGATGCCCCTCGAGCTTCTAGTTTATTAGTCGAGGAGTAATATGTAGGTTAACAACGTGGACTAGTAGAAATCCAGTCTAGAACATTCTTCCCCCTATATTTCAGCCACATCATTTTACGAGTTCGAAAATTCACAAGTTAATGCATCGCATCGCATCACTGCTACCAATGCTGTTAACTGACGTCACTATTTCTCAACAGTTGCCAGACCTGATGTTAACAGCTGTTGTAACCTAAGCATCATGTGTATGCTCTAGAAAATACTTCTATACTTCAATTTTTAGCACTGTCATTTTTCCTATTTTCGTAAATTCATCACGTCACCCCCACCAATGCTGTTACCTGACGTCATTATTTCTCAACAGTTGGCTGAGCTGATGTGAAAATTACATAGCATTATCTGTGCTGAACACGAATTTTTGAACGAAATAAATGCGTCAGCATGAAATTCCATCATTATTGTTAGCTTTTGAAAAAACAGGAAGTACATCCGCCACTGTGAATAGCCATTCTTCCCCCTATATTTCAGCCACATCATTTTACGAGTTCGAAAATTCACAAGTTAATGCATCGCATCGCATCACTGCTACCAATGCTGTTAACTGACGTCACTATTTCTCAACAGTTGCCAGACCTGCTGAAATGCCAGAAATGCTGCCACCCATCTCTCTCTTACAACAGCGTGTGTGTGCTGGCAACTCTCTCTAGTTGCAGGTTTTTTTTGTTAACTCGTAATCCTCGTCAAAAACTACAGTAACATCATAATGTCATATTGCACAGAAGAGGGAGGACATCGCTCACCACTGTTGCCAGCCATAAATCTCTCTCTCTCTCTTCATCTTACAGCAAAGTTGGCATCTCTATTTTTTTTAGTTGTAAGTAAATTGCCAACACACTCTAGTTAATAATGCTACATATTATACGCACACACGCACACACATACTATATTACCATCCACCCATATCTCCCTCTCTTTTACGGCAGTGCGTGTTTGTTGCCTAACCTAACCTAACCTAACCTATCTTCTTGTTTAGTATGTGTAGGTTGGCAAAAATTGCTTTATGCACTGTAACGCAAGCCTCAAGCAAAGTTGCCAGCTTCTTGCTTTAGGTTAGGTTAGACAAAAAAAACTGTAGGTGGGCTGTCGGTTGTTCAACTCTCCCCTCTCTCTCTCTCTCTCTCCTCTCTCTTTTTTTTGTAAAAAGCCATGGCAAAAGTACCAGTAGGTTGGCAACCTTGCTTTATGCACTGTAAGGCAAGCCTCAAGCAAGGTTGCCAGCTTCTTGCTTTAGGTTAGGTTAGAGTAGGTTAGGTTAGAGTAGGTTAGGTTAGGTTAGAGTAGGTTAGGTTAGGTTAGAGTAGGTTAGGTTAGGTTAGAGTAGGTTAGGGTGGGTGTTGGCAGCTGTTGGTTGTTTAACTCTTCTCTCTCTCTCTCCTCTCTTTTTTTTGTAAAAAGCCATGGCAAAAATACCAGTGCTTTATGCACTGTAAGGCAAGTCTTAAGTAAAATTGCCAGCTTCTTGCTTTAGGTTAGGTTAGACCAAAAAAAGCTGTAGATGGGTGTTGGTACTTGTCGGTTGTTTAACTCTTCCCTCTCTCTCTCCTCTCTTTTTTTTTGTAAAAAATTATGGCAAAAATACCAGTAGGTTGGCAACCTTGCTTTATGCACTGTAAGACAAGCCTCAAGCAAGATTGCCAGCTCCTTGCTTTATGCACTGTAAGCCAAGCCTCAAGCAAGGTTGCCAGCTCCTTGTTTTAGGCTAGGTTAGACAAAAAAAAACCTTGGTAATTTTTTCGAGTAAAATATTGGCAACACTGCGAGAAAATAAGGCTTATGCCTTACAAGAAAAATCTATTAAGGCGAGCCTCAAGCAAGATTGCCAGCTCCTTGCTTTAGGCTACGTTAGACCCAAAAAAAAACCTTGGTGATTTTTTCGAGTAAGCAGCTGGCAACACTGCCATCAAATGAGGCTCATGCCTTACGAGACAAATCCATTAAGGCGAGCCTCACCGAGCCTCAATAGAGGTTCCAGAACCGGCTTAATTGGACTACTCCTCAATTATTTAAAGTACCTCACTTTCATATTCAAATACACACAAGTAAAAAAAAAAAAAATTCATATCACATTAGTGATTTTAAATTGTATTCTTGGGGGACCACTTTCTAACATTGTTGCCTGATATTAAAATAAGCGAAAACACACTGCTATGCTTAATAAAAAAAATGCAAAATACCCCGACAACGTTTCAGCTACTAGGACCTCATTACCATGAGCCTAATCCTAGTAAGCCACATACACACCTGTTCTTCGTATCGCATATGCTAGTAAGTCAGATACCATCATGGGAGAATCACATTTCCCCCCATGAGCCCACCACAACAAACGTCGCACATGCTAGAAGAAACAGGATCAGGATATTTTATGCTAAATTTACGGCTGCCTGTATGCAGTTATAGGCAAATCATTAAAAGAGCGCTCTAATATACAATGATTTCTCCTACCATGTACCCTAACATACAATTTAACATAACAAGTAAAATTTCGATTCGTCTATATATACCCAACAAAACTCAGAAACTGTCACACGCGAGAGCTAATATTTTGCAACAACTGTAATTACCCAACACTAGCAACAAGAACAAAAAAATTATATCAATTACTTGTATACTCTTATTAAGTAACTTTAGATAATATTAATTATTAGTTTTCAGTTGTAATTAATTTTAAAAAACAATTAATAACATGTTAGGTGATGATAACCAAGTGCAAAAAGCATTGTACACACAAACAAAGCACCACTTAGTTCATCGAGTCTCGGTGTCCTCTCTCCTCCCATACCAGGTCGTCATGGAACCAATTTTTTTTTTTTTCATCAATCGAAAATTTTCTAAGTCCAGCGTTAAAAAAAATCTTAAATTGCAAATATCTCGAAAATGGTAAGAGTTATCGAAAAAATATATCGAAAAACACCCCCATACGGCATCGTTAGATGCCCCCTGTCGATTTTGGAGGTGTAGAATACGTATACCAAGTTTTGGTGGTCCTGGGGTCAAGGGGTAAGAAGTTAGCCCACCACCTCCCAAAAACTTTGATCACTCGTAACTTTTGAACGAATAGTCGTAGAAAGGTCGGGTTTAGTGTGTCGGTCGAGTCTCGGTGTCCTCTGTCCTCCCATACCAAAATAAACATAGGTCGTCATGGAACCAATTATTCATCAATCGAAAATTTTCCGTCCAGGGTTAAAAAATCTTAAATTGTAAATATCTCGAATTTTTGACAAACAGGGTCATAGAACCCTCCAATTCATGACTTGGGAAAAATCTGTTTGCTGATTCATCATGTACACCTATACGTGAGAAAAAATATGAATAGAATCTATGTTCGGAAATCCAAAATGGCGACTGGAAGTGGGGTTATCTTGGAAACGGTAAGACTTGGGAAAAATCTGTTTGGGGATTCATCATGTACACCCATACGTGAGAAAAAGTATGAATAGAACCTATGTTCGGAAATCCAAAACGGCGACCGGAAGTGGGGTTATCTTGGAAACGGTAAGACTTAGGACAAATCTGTTTGCGGATTCATCATTTACACCTATACGTGAGAAAAAATATGAATAGAACCTATGCTCGGAAATCGAAAATGGCGACCGGAAGTGGGGTTATCTTGGAAACGGTAAAACTTGGGAAAAATATGTTTGGGGATTCATCATGTACACCCATACGTGAGAAAAAGTATGAATAGAACCTATGTTCGGAAATCGAAAATGGCGACCGGAAGTGGGGTTATCTTGGAGACGGTAAGACTTGGGTAAAATCTGTTTGGGGATTCATCATGTACACCTATACGTGAGAAAAAATATGAATAGAACCTATGCTCGGAAATCCAAAATGGCGACCGGAAGTGGGGTTATCTTGGAAACGATAAGACTTAGGACAAATCTATTTGCGGATTCATCATGTACACCTATACGTGAGTAAAATATGAATAGAACCTATGCTCGGAAATTTGAACGAAGCGAACAGGGAAATCGAATACGACGTGGACGTAGGCGACGGGTTCGTTCATCCTCACAGAGCGGACCTCTACCTTCAATTCGACGTGGTGAAGAAGGAAAGCGGAGACGCGTTTCCCGCAGCAGCAAATTTGATACTCGTGGACAACTTCGTGCCTCACCTGTTCTCGCAGGTGGAGGTGAGGAAACACGGTACCGTCATCGACAGAATAGATTATCCAGGCATCACGTCGACGGCAGTGGGAACATTGAAATTATCCAAAACGGACGCGGCGTACTATCAAGCGGGAGGATTCGAAGTCGGGGCGAAAATATCGACGAGAAGTCAGACGGTGCTCTTTCCCATGCGTCTGCTGCCCGGTTTCTTCTCGGACTACAAGGAGATCATGTGGAAGGGAGGACTGAGGATCACGTTTCGAAGAGCGGCCAACGACAACGACGCACTGATGCGATACACCAACTTGAACGCAGACGGCACGCCGATAGCCAACACTTTACCCGAAGCAGCCAAGTGCGTCATCCGGAGCATGGAGTTGAGAATGCCGGTGGTGGAATACGAAACGAACTACGCCCTCAAGTACAAAGCGGAGATCTTGAAAAGTCCCCAGGTACCGATTGACTTTCACGGTTACCAGTGCGTGCAGAAGTTGGCGTCGGGAAGTCACATGGAATTCGACGTGACGACGCAGTTCAACAACATACAGTTCGACATGCCAGATTTCGTCGTAGTGCTCAAAACAATTTTGTATACGGGTACAAAAAATAACTCAAACGGGGGGAAACCCCCAAAACGAGCGCGGCCTTCGAGCCCGCTTCAATTAGTGGAAAAGACAAGTAACGTTCCAAGTTACCTTGTTATCAGTATTGTTGAGAAGACCGACGATGAATCTGGAACAACATCGAAGAAACATGGAGCTGCTACATTGAAGGACTTGTCACCTTTTCTTAACAAGAAACAGCTAGACTACGCCGCTGGTTCAGATGTACCAGAAATAAAAAAGCTGAGAAACGGGATTCTACTTATCCAGACCAGCACAGATCGCCAGACCAACAATCTTCTAAAGCTAAGATCTTTGGGCGACTTCCCTGTTAATGTTGAACCACATCGTCAACTTAACAGTAGTAAAGGTGTGATTCGCCACTGGGATCTGCTAAATGCTGAGGAGGAAGAAATTCTTCAAGCACTTTCAGACCAACATGTCACCGCAGTGCAGCGAATCAAGACACGAAAGTCCGGAGAACTTGTTCCAACTGCTTCCATTATTTTGACCTTCCAAACGACCACTCTCCCAGATATTGTACGGGCTGGAGATGTGAGACTCAAAGTCCGGCCGTACATCTCTAACCCGATGCGGTGTTTCAAATGCCAGCACTTTGGGCACACTCAGCCTTCCTGCAAGGCCACTACCGCCCTTTGTGGTAAGTGTAGTCTGCCTGATCATGGGACCGAACCTTGTTCTTCAGGTCCCAAATGCATTAACTGCCAAGGCGAGCACCCAGTCTGCCATCGCGACTGCCCCTCTTTCCAACAAGAGAAGAAAATAAGAGAGTTGGTCGTCACAGAGAAAATCTCAGCAGGTGAAGCAAAACAACGTTTCCGTGAAAGCATACGCACCGCTTTACCTGTGCCATTCGCTACAGTTGCTGCAGCTGCTCTTAGTCGTCGCAGTGTAGGTGTACAAACCAGCGACGTGTCAACCCAAACAACAACGCTTCCCGTAGTAGCTCGTCCTGCTTCGAGGAAACCAGCAACCACGCCTCGCTCCACAGAGAAAAAGTTCAAGCAGGTGCATTCCAAAGAATACTTTCTGAAGTCCAGTAGCTCTCCAGTCAGGGTGACAGCCACCACCCTGAAACTTAAGGCGCAGCTGAAAGCTGCCCGGCGGGCGCTCAAAGCACCCGCCCCCACTGCCCCTTCTTCATCCCCTTCGCCCTCTGTGTCCTTACCCGAGGACATGATACAGGACGAAGCCGCGGATGAGGAATTTATCAAGGTGACAGGGCCTAGAAATAGAGTACGCCTCAAAAGGTAACTATACTACCTCCAGCTATGGCTTATTGTCTCCAATGGAACCTTAACGGTTTCCGTACTCATCTCGAGGAACTGCAAATCTTAATATCTGAATTTGACCCTGCCATCATATGTCTCCAAGAGACACATTTTCGTCCAAATGAATCAGTGATTTGAACGGATACACGCTTTACCGCACCGACAAGCTTCCTGAGGGTCGTCGTGCACACGGTGGTGTTGCAATCGGTGTTCGAGATACCATCCACTCTACACCAATCTTTCTCACCACCCCCCTCCAAGCTGTCGCCGTGCGGGTCCATCTACCACAGCCAATATCTCTGTGCTGTATCTACATCACAAGGGAGGAGCGATTCTCTCTTGAGGACCTCCTTTGTATATTCGAACTTCCGTCTCCTGTAGTTCTTTTGGGCGATTTTAATTCCTACCATTGTTTATGGGGCTCCGTTCGTACAGAGCCCCGGGGTCAAATTGTAGATGAATTCTGTGAGTTATCAGGTTTAACGTTGCTGAATGATGGGACTCCCACATATTTCAGTCCTTCCTCAGGCACATACTCTGCGTTGGACTTGTCCTTCTGCAGTCCCAGCCTTGCTCCTACCACATCTTGGAGCGTTCACCCTGATCTCTGTGGGAGTGATCACTTCCCACTCCTTCTAACTTTCGAACACCTTCAGCACACACGTGAACAACACCCTCACTGGCATCTCAGTCGGGCCGACTGGGTTGCCTTCGAGCGTGCAGTGGACCTTGAAGTCGATCTAGCGTCCACTTCGCCACCAATCGACGCCTTAGATGTCTTTGTGTCAAGAGTGCATGATGCAGCACGCACCTCCATTCCACATCCCAGTGGACCTGCGAGGCGACGCCCAGTTCCATGGTGGACTGCGGAGATCGGTGCAGCCATTAAGGACCGCAATCATGCCCTAGATCGATTCAATAGAAACCACACTGCTGCAAACCTCGAGCAGTTCCGCATTAAACGTGCCCGTGCCCGTCAGCTCATTCGAGCCAGTAAGAAGGCGTGCTGGGTCCAATACGTGTCTTCTCTGACGAAGCAGGCTTCGTCGAAAGCCGTTTGGACCAAAGTACGTCGCATCCAGGGGAGTGCATCAACTCCTCTGAGTGCTCTCGAGCACGATGGGACGTTGTACACTGATTCCGGAGACATAGCTAATATCTTGGCCACGCAGTTTTCTGATGCATCTAAATCTGAAAATTATGAACCACGTTTCCGCCGCGAGAAGGACCGTCAGGAGCGACGCCGTCTAGATTTTCGAAGTCATAACACCGAGCCATAGAACTCTCCATTCACTGAACGGGAGTTCCATCAGGCGCTTCGAAATTCTAAGAATACAGCTCCTGGAGTGGACATGATCCACTATGAGATGCTTCATCATCTGCCCATTGACGCAAGAAATTTCCTTTTGACTGTATTCAACAGGCTTTGGTTGGAGGACTCTTTCCCCACTTCCTGAAAAGAAGCTATTATTGTTCCCATCCTGAAACCAGGTAAACAACGCACCGCAGCCTCGAGTTATAGGCCTATTGCCTTAACTAGCTGTGTGTGCAAGTTGATGGAATGCATGATCAACAAGCGTCTCACCTGGTTTTTGGAGGAAAACGGCTTGATAAGTAATTTTCAATGTGGTTTTCGCTCCAACCGTTCCACACTGGACCATCTGGTTCAGCTGGAAACACACATTCAGGATGCATTCCTCAACAAGGAACATTTAGTTGCAGTTTTCTTTGACCTCCAAAAAGCATATGATACAACGTGGCGCTTTAGCATCATCAAGCAGCTCCATTCTTGGGGCGTGCGTGGCCATATGGCGTACTTCATTCAAAACTTTTTATCAGATCGTTTTTTCCGCGTACGTGTTGGGAACTCCTTTTCGGATCTTCACGAACAAGAGAACGGTGTCCCGCATGGCAGCGTATTAAGTGTGACTCTGTTTGCCATAGCAGTGAACAGTGTTATGGCAAGCATTGTTGAACCTGTACATGGTCTTCTGTATGTAGACGACCTCACGATCTTTTGTCGCTCACGGAATCTCGCGTCAGCTTATCGTCAACTCCAACTGACGATAAACCGTTTGGTTGAGTGGTCCTCCCAAACAGGTTTCACCTTCTCATCCGAGAAATCCGTGTGTGTTCACGTTTGTCGTCAACGTACATGTCATTTCGATCCTGACCTGTACATTGGGAAATCTCCCCTGTGTTTCGTGAATGAGGTCCCCTTCCTGGGCCTCATTTTCGATAAGAAATTGACATGGCTACCTCACCTTCGCCAGTTAAAGTTCTCTTGTCTTCGAGTTCTCAACCTTTTACGTGTTTTATCTCACACTTCCTGGTGTGCTGACAGGACGGTACTGCTTCGCCTGTACCGTGCACTGATCAGGTCGAAGCTTGATTATGGATGTGTTGTGTATTCTTCTGCCCGCCCATCTAGACTTCGCATCCTAGACACCGTCCACCATGCTGGTATACGCGTGTGCTCTGGTGCCTTTCGTACCAGTCCAGTCGCCAGTTTGTACGTAGAGGCATCTGAGCCGTCGCTGTCTCTGCGAAGACAGCGGCTGGTAGTGAACTACTTCCTCCATCTTCGCTCGATGCCTTCACATCCTTCATTTGACACCATCTCAGACGAGGATAGGCTGGAAAGGTATCGGCTCCACCCTAGTGTCACTAGACCATTTGGTGTTCGTGCAGACGAGATCCTGTCAGCACTTGGTGTTGACAGTGATCTTCCTGGCGTCTCTCCACTCATTCCGCCTCTCCCTACCTGGGAGTTTCCTGCACCTTCCATCGATTTTTCTCTAACTGCTCTTCCAAAAGCAGAAACACCAATGGTTTTATACCAGCAACGGTTTTTAGAACTTCGTGCGAAGCACCCCAATTTTAATGTGTTTTACACGGATGGGTCCAAGACAGTGGAATCAGTTGGTTGCGCCTTCGTCTTAGACTCTCAAAGTTCCAGTTACTCGCTTCATCCTGCGTGTTCCATCTTTACGGCAGAGTTATACGCCATTCTTCCTTGTGTGCAGTGATTCGACCAGCGTGTTGCAAACCCTGGATTCGCCGTATTCCCGGCATCCGGTAGCGCAACGAATATTCAGACGGCTTGTGTCCTTATCTGCCAGTGCGGATGTACACTTCTGTTGGGTCCCTAGCCACGTGGGCATTCAGGGGAACGAAGCAGCTCACGCTGCCGCCAAGTTTGCTGATGCAGACGGCGATGTTCTCGTCCACCTTTTGCCAGCTAGCGACCTTCAGAACATGTTCCGTTGTCGCCTTCTTGACACTTGGCAGGCCGAGTGGGATACGGAAACGGGGAACAAGCTTCACGCTATTAAGCTCACCACAGGTGCTTGGCGTTCCTCGTCCCGTACCTCTCGGCGAGAAGAAGTCATTCTAACCCGCATGCGTCTAGGACACAGCCGTCTTACGCATAGTCACTTGCTACAAGGGCTGGACCCTCCGTTATGTCCTGTTTGTAATGTTATTTTAAGCATTCGACACATTCTCGTTGAATGTGTCGATCTTGCTTACCTCCGGCAGACTTTTAACCTTTCCGGCTGTTTGTCATCCCTCTTGGGTGATGACAGCAATATTTTATCACATGTTTTTAGTTTTTTACGAAGAGCTGGACTCTTCCACCGTCTGTAAGGATGTTTTTAGTTTGTTTGTTCTGACTTTTTAATGTGTTGTGTTTGTATCGTGCAGGTCTTTTTACAACCTGCACTTTTATTTTTTCCTAAGGGCCTATTTACACCCCTTTTTTTTAATTTTGAGTCAGAATTTTAGATAAGGGGTTCTTTCCCCGTATACATAGAAGGGTGAAAAATGGCCTTAAGTGCCGACGCACCCAAACAATTTTAAATCAATCAATCAATCATTGATCTTCTTTGTGGAGCGAGGCGTGGTTGCTGGTTTCCTCGAAGCAGGGCGAGCCTCTACGGGAAGCGTTGTAGTTTGAGTGGACACGTCGCTGGTTTGTACACCCACACTGCGGCGGGTAAGAGCAGCTGCAGCAACTGCAGCGAATGGCACAGGTAAAGTGGTGCGTATACTTTCCCGGAGACGTTGTTTGGCTTCTCCAGCGGAGATTTTCTCTATAACGACCAACTCTCTGATTTTCTTCTCTTGTTGGAAAGAGGGACAGTCACGATGCCAGACTGGGTGCTCGCCTTGGCAATTAATGCATTTGGGACCAGAAGAACAAGGTTCGGTCCCATGATCAGGCAGACTACACTTACCACAAAGGGTACAAACGGTAGTGGCCTTGCAGGAAGGCTGAGTGTGTCCAAAGTGCTGGCATTTGAAACATCGCATCGGGTTAGGGATGTATGGTCGGACTTTTAGTCTCAAATATCCAGCCCCTACAATATCTGGGAGAGTGGTCGTTTGGAAGGTCAAAATAATGGAAGCAGTTGGAACAAGTTCTCCGGACTTTCGTGTCTTGATGCGCTGCACTGCGGTGACATGTTGGTCTGAGAGTGCTTGAAGAATCTCGTCCTCCTCAGCATTTAGCAGATCCCAGTGGCGAACCACACCTTTACTACTGTTAAGTTGACGGTGAGGTTCAACATTAACAGGGAAGTCGCCCAAAGATCTTAGCTTTAAAAGGTTGTTTGTCTGGCGATCTGTGCTGGTCTGGATCAGTAGACTCCCGTTTCGCAGCTTCTTTATTTCTGGCACGTCTGAACCAGCCCCGTAGTCTAGCTGTTTCTTGATAAGGAACGGTGACAAGTCCTTTAATGTAGCAGCTCCATGTTTTTTGGTTGTTGCAGATTCATCGGTACTCTCGGTCTTCTGCACAATACTAATCACAAGATAACGTGGCACGTTACTTGTCTTTTCCACTAATTGAAGCGGGCTCGAAGGCCGCGCTCGTTTTGGGGGTTTCCCCCCGTTTGAGTTGTTTTTTGTACCCATATACAAAAAGATTTATTGTGGAGGGTCCATAAATTGTCGCCTCGACATGCCCTCTATGCCGAGGAAGGCCTACCGCCAAAAATGGAGGCTACTCGATTACCAAACCGAAATCCCCGAGGCCACGTTCGCGACTGCACCTACTCCTGCAGCCAACACTGTCCCATCGGCACGTGAAACTCACACCTTGGGATAGGGTTTTTTTTATCGAGGTTGTCTCCTCTAGCACGACCCTTAGTTATAGGGAGGTCAAACATATGAAGATGAATGACGTGATGGAATGGTGAAAACGTGAGATATGGATGTGAAGAATGAGTGAAATGATGAGATGAAAATGACCTCCCTACATAAGTTTCTTAGAGGGAGGTCAAAGATATGGAGATGAATGACGTGATGGAATGGTGAAAAACGTGAGATATGGATATGAAGAATGGGTGAAATGATGAGATGAAATTGGCCTCCCTACTAAGCCCCCTCGCCCCGTCAAGGCAGTCCTACATGGAGGGGGGCTGAGTTGTGTATCGAGGTTCATGGTGATCATTTTCAGCACCTCCTGTGAACTATTGACCTATTGAATGTTCGGTACGTTGTTTTTCATAATAATACTTTCCTACTCTGTATTCTGTATATACAATAAATGAGTGAATTGTCTGTATGTTGTTTATAAGACATGGGGCCTCTTTTAGTTTGGCCATCCGGTATAACACTAACACTTCAACCTATGCTTATGAAGTACAGTATATATATATGTGTGTACTAATGCATTGTGTATATGTGTCTTTGCACAGGATGGGAACCTGTCAATATATTAAATGACTTGTGAATTTCACAAAACTCAACAATATTTATGACACAATTTCCTCCAATGTGATAACGTTGAGGACAATGCTGTGTAGTGATATAACTTCATTGTGCCAGATCAATATCACAGGAACTGTAAAAGTGATTACCACAAAAATCTCATGGAACTCCTATAGCGGAAGTAGTGAAAAATAAATTGTTTCCAAAAAAAAGACTATGCATAATACACTTTCGTTTTGAGAATATCTTACGTATGTACGTATAAGTTTACTAACAGCAAATATATGGGTTTAAGTAGATCTATTTCAATTAAAGTGTATAAGTAGTAGTTAAACATTAACCAAGAACATCAATATAATAATCCCATGTAATCAACTATACAGGCTGTCCATAAAGTCGCTCCCCACCCTGGGTATTGTGAGAACGGCTGTAAATAGGAAGAAATGGCGAAACACGTTGTCGTATGCCGATTGAACTTGAACGCCAGACCTGGTTATTAAATGTTGTTCGTTATCAGTCTGAGTATTTTTCCTGTCATGTATGCCTAAAAAGTCATAGCCGTTCTCCGTGACGAGACTTCTTTCTATTATACCAATATGTAAGTTGTTGTACTTGTTCTATTACTGTGTTCCTGAATTATACACTTTTGATTGTGTTGCAAATACTGTCTTATTCTTAACTCCATTTTCTGGATTACAGAAGAACTGAAAGAACCCAAAACTCAACAATGGCGACGAGAATCTTGGAAACTTCATTTGATACTTACTTCTCGTAATTTTACATATCTCTTGTGATTGTTCTTCAAGCTGTCTGTTGGAGGTAAGAATATCTGTACACAATGAAAAAGTTGTCACAATTTTCTGAATTCTGCAGGGAGCAGGAAAGTAATAAACAATACTTCGATAGATTCGAGCATTTCTGCAAAGCTTCAGACATTCCCGATGATAAGGCTAAACATGTTCTATTACCTGCATAGGGCACAGAACGTATGCTGATTTATACAATCTCATACAACCTAAATCAATATCAGAGCTCAGTCTTGCTCAAATTCAACAAACATTGATCCGCCATTATGAGCCCAAGAAGAATCTCGTACTTGAAAGGCATAAGTTCTTTCTTATTAAACAGAAAGATAATCAAAGCATTCCTGATTTCATTGTGCAAATCAAAGAGCAAGCCTCAAAATGTGATTTTGGTGATCTCATTGATTCAATGTGTCGGGACGTATTTATTCTTGGTATGAGAAGTGTGCGTGTTAGAAATAGACTGTTATCAGATCCTGATTTGACCTTGAAAAAAGGCAATATATACGGCCATGTATCTCAACGAGCTAGAATTAAATTAGGGAATTGTTAACCCAAGTCACTCAAAGAATGCTGTGGAACATTCTGAAACTCCGACTGAATTCACTTCGCAAATCCAAAACAGGTATGAACACCAGACAAAATAGAACTGACACAAGGAATATTGGTAATAAATCAAACAATGATTCTGGTAAACCGTGTGATAATTGTTATTCTTTTCATCCTAACGGGAAATGCTCAGCTTTCGGGGCTACTTGCAGATATTGTAAAAAGAAAAATCATTTCTTAACAGCCTGCAAGAAGAGGGAATATAACAATTCCAGCAAAAACAGATTGGTTTCTAGCACAAACATTGTGCTTAACACACGTATCAATGTAAGATCTTTCAATGTTCCAGCTTATTCAAAACCTACGATTGTACCAAACGATCAGAGCAATTTCCAACAATCACATTTTTCAGATTTTAATGTGCCGTGCATTCCCATAGATCAAAAATTTGCAGATATTCAAGAAGAAAAATCTAAGAACAAATTTGTTAATTACAGCGCCGCTGGTATCCAACGTAACGCTCAGTGTCCAGAAATTTTCACTCAGCACACATCAAGACAAAAGAACAGGACAATACAAACAAAATTATACTAGCCATGGAGCCAGTCGCCAGAGCCTCGTTAGTCTTTAGTCCAGGGTGTACTAACGTGGAAGTGAGGTTGACATTTGGGTGTACTACGTGGAAGGTCACCCCTTACACCACCCTATCATCTTGAAAGCAGCAAATGGTAATAATCTTGGTGTTTTAGGAAAAGTTAATGTTGAAGTTGTATTTCAAGGAATGAAACATAACTTAGATATGATTGTTGTAAAGACAAAATTGAATCGTGCGATTATAGGTTTGTCTTGGATTGATATTTTCATGCCTGAATGGCGAAACATTTTTGTTTCACATGTTCCTCAGATGGTTGCAACTGCTGTTGAATCATCAGCAATAAAAGAACTGGTTGCGAATCTAAGGAAAGATTTTCCTATACCTTTTGATTGTGACATGTCCAAGTCGATCAAGCGCTTCGAGATAGACTTGCCATTGAAAGACGATGCTACACCAGTGTTCAAGAGATATTACGATGTCCCGTACTCGCTTAAGGAACCAGTCAAGGATGAATTACAGAAGTTGGTTAGTGACGGAGTCATTGAACCTATCAAATCATCATCGTGGGCTTCTCCTCTTGTTGTTGTTCGTAAGAAAAACTGAATTAAGGCTATGTGTGTCCTACAAGAACACTGTAAATCCGCAACTTAGGAACATGGGACATCCGTTACCTAAAATAGAGGACCTTTAAACAATATGGTTGGTTGCAGTTGGTTCGTTTCATTCGACCTTCGAAGGGCTTACCTTCAGTTACGCCTATCTGTACAGGCTCAGAAGGCCCTTGTCTTCAACACGGAATTCGGGTTATTCAGACAGTTGAAGCTTCCCTTCGGAGTAAACTCTGCCAGTGCCATTTTCCAAGCCACGATGGAGCAGATATTGATGGGTGTAGACAAGGTTTCCATTTTCCAAGACGACATTTTAGTAGGAGGAGTTACTCTTGAGGAGTGCAATGATAAAAGGTACTGAATCTTTTCTCCGATTATGGCGTCCGCATAAATGAACAAAAGTCTGTGTTCTTCGTGCAAAATGTGAAGTATCTGGTACATTCTCTTTCACAGGAGGGAATTCGTCCTCTGAAAGAAAACATTGATAAAATAATTCAGTGTAAGCCACCCACTAATGTTGGCGAATTGAAGTCATTTCTCGGTATGGTCACGTATTACGCTTCGTACCTGCCAAACCTAGCTGACTGTGTTGCCAGTTTATATGATTTGTTGAAGAATGGGGTGCGCTGGTCACGGACAGATGTTCATCAGAAGGAATTCCAGGATGTCAAGGATCTGCTATCTAAGGACTTAGTACGTACTGTGTATGATCCTTACAAAGACTTATACCTCATGTCGCATGCATCTCCTACCGCTACGTGAGCAGCCATAATGCACAAGATAAACGGAGTCCTAAAGCCTATCATGTGTATGGCCGGTACTTATCCGCTGCGGAAAGGAACTACACTCAATTGGAAAGGGAATCACTTGCATTAGTCCGTGGAGTCAAATACTTTCATAAGGATCTCATTGGACGACATTTTGTTGCGTTCACCGACTCGAAACCTTATCTCACCTGCTGGATCCTAGAAGTAACCTGCCTGCTTTAGCCATCAGCAGAATCAAGAGATGGAAGTTAGTATTGGAAGAATATGACTTCAAAACTGTTTACACGAATCATGTTGAGTTGGCTGATGCACTGTCTAGAATTTGTGTTGCAGATGATCCAGTTCATGATTATTATGATGATTTCGCTTGTCAGTTGACAGCTGAGCCGGTTGTCCTTAATCTTATTGAATCTTCGGTGTTGACGTGCATTTCGCTGGAATCACAACGTGATCCTGAGCTTTCTAAAGTCTTCGAATATGTTCAAGGGAGATGGCCGCAATTCATCGCGAGAACAAAAGGTTATCCTCTCAGAAAAATATTCGACAGGCGATATGATGTCCACATACAGAAGGGATGTATTTTCGTGGGCGAAATACTGGTCGTACCTGAATCTTGTATCCAAAGTGTCCTAACTCTGTTGCACAAATTCCACCAGGGAACATGCAAACTGAAGGAAATAGCTCGTTCGTCGTTCTTCTGGAACACGATGAACGAAGATATTGAGAGGGTTACGTCTTTATGTGACACATGTTTGCGATACAATAACAGGCCCAACGTACCGGGTACCGCATTCGAAACGTGGCCTATTGCATCGCAGCCTCTTGAGCGTGTTCATCTTGATTTCTTACATTTCTCAGACATGAATTTCCTGTTGCTGGTTGACGCTTATTCTCATTGGATATCGGTATGCAGAGTGAAGAATATGCAATTTGACACCATGATTGGTCATTTAGATGAATTTTCTTCATGCTTTGGATATCCGAAAACCTATGTAACTGACAATGGCCAACCATTTGCATCTTAGAGTTAGACTCTTATTGCTGAAAGAGGAATATCAAGCTTCTTCTTCTTCACTCAGCTCCGTACACCCCTCAATCAAATGGTCTAGCTGAAAGGAATGTTGGGGTGGTGAAGAACTTACTCGAAAAGAACTTTTGAAATCGTTCATGCATCACGTTGAGAGAGATGGACAAGTTCGTTCTTGAGCTTTTAGGCAGATTAATGAATACTCTCCAGTGCACGGGTATAGTCCAGCAGAACGTTTGCTTAAGTTTCGGTCAAGAACAGACATTTCCGCTTTTGACACATCAAATGGTTCCAAGAATCAGCCTATTAGTCCCGTTCCGTTTATGCCGGGTGAAAAGGTACTTGTGGAACATCACAAGAAACAATTCAGCCATGGATCCAAGTACAAAATCGGAGAAGTTGTTAAATTGATGGGCCGAAAGATGGCGAAGGTGATTGTAGATAATGACCTGATTGTTGTTCATCTCACGAGGATCAAGAGGTATCCCGACAAGGTTGGAAAATACATCTTTGTCCGAAATCAAAGTCGATCGCGCTGAAACAACCCAGTGTTTGTTAGAGAGGAGGACTATCTTCCAGTACCTGCTACTTAAGATCAAGGGGAGCCTCCAAATGCGACCTGCGACAATCAATCTGTTAGGAGATCACACAGACCAAGACGACCGCCTGACCGCTATGGGCAAACTCCATGAAACGGGAGTCTCTTCAGCCGAAGGGGGGGAGAGTGTCGTATGCCGATCGAACTTGAACGCCAGACCTGGTTACTAAATGATGTTCGTTATCAGTCTGTGTATTGTTCCTGTCATGTATGTCTAAAAAGTCATAGCCGTTCTCCGTGACGAGACTTCTTTCTATTATACCAATATGTAAGTTGTTGTACTTGTTCTATTACTGTGTTCCGGAATTATACACTTTTGATTGTGTTGCAAATACTGTCTTATTCTTAACTCCATTTTCTGGATTACGGAAGAACTGAAAGAACCCAAAACTCAACACACGTATTCCATGATGTTCAGGGGGAAACGTTTTGACGCCAACCATTCCCTAACCGAGCCCCCACACAAGGGGACAGGCTGGGGTCGACTCATTGCTTTCAAATAGCAAGGGGTGTCGAAGAATACTTCGTTTGAAAGGTCTTATCATAACAACAATAATACATAAAATCCGGGGTGTCTACGTAGCTCCAATTGACAATGGCGAGAAATCAAATGTGGAACATGACCAGCATTGGACAGGACGCGAACTCCTACAGTAGTAATCCTAGACAACAGTGGGAGCTGGAAAAATGTTCCTACACTGTAGCATGATTCGGAGATATCCTAGCACTGTCTACAAATACGTAAACCCCCAAGAGATGGCAAGCGTCCGTACACAAAACCGCATAACATCGCGCCCCCTGAGATTGCCACTAGGACGACACGGACCGACATGCACAATCGCAACTAAAGGCAAATGGTGAAGGAGGCACGTAGTTAGATGTACAATGTCAACTGAAGGCAAATGGGTGTGGGGGGTTACAAGATGTTACAACACGTAAACCACTAAAAGTCAAAATCGGCGAGAACATCAACTATTGACAGCATACACAATGCAAAACCCAGTCATGTCAACAGACAAATTTGTTCAATATACCTACGATAGAGCGAATATCTTCTATCGATACGGAGAAATTGAAAAATTTGTCACCCTTTTAAGGTAAACTTAGCAGAGTTTATATGTTTTGCTTTACGTAAATATCGAAAGACGAAAGAAAATAATTTGCTATACCAGCATGTTCTTAAATGTATCTTTTGAGTTGTAGAAGAGTATCATGAAATTCTTGTACCACAAGAATCAAATGTGTTTGAATTTGAATTTAAAATTTTGGGAGCGTCAGCACTTAGGCTATTTTGCTCCCGTCACATTATACGGGGGCCAGCCCCTTATCATTACAAATAAAAACTGTAACGTTGCATTACTAAAAATCTTAAAATGTTGTGACTTCTGTTAAAAGCTGAGGCTGTATATGGGCACTCAGCACACACAAGGACAAAAAACAGGACAACACACACAAAATTATACTGGCCATAGTGCCAGTCGCCAGAGCCTCGTTAGTCTTTAGTCCAGGGTGCACTACGTGGAAGTGAGGTTGACGTTTGGGCGCCTACGTGGAAGGTCACCCCTTACACATCAATGTTGACTTTCTATTTTCAGAAGAAGAGACCGGGAAAGAGAAAATACTACAGATGCACCGTCTGTGTAAAAGATCACTACGTCACAGACATTAAAAACAGAATTTAAAATTTTGGGTGCGTCAGTACTAAGGCTATTTTGCACCCGTCACATTACACGGGGTCCAGCCCCTTATGATTACACATAACAACTCTAACGTTGCATAACTAAAAACATAAAATATTAAAATCTTTTGACTTTCCTTAAAAGGTGAGGATGTAAAGAAGCACTCAGCACAAATAAGGACAAAACAGAGGACAACACAAACAAAATTATACTGGCCATGGGGCCAGTGGCCAGAGCCTCGTTAGTCTGCAGTCCAGGGTGTACTACGTGGAAGTGAGGTTGACTATTGGGTGCACTATGTGGAAGGAGCACCTCTTACACCCCCCAAACGGGCTGGTATCTGCAAGAAATAAAATAATGACTTTTGCTCCAACCCCCACGTGTGTGTATGTATATATATATACAGGGTGTTGCAAAATACCTGTTACAACGCTTGGGAGGTGGTTCGACAAGTAAAAACGAGGAAAAAATGTCGAAATCGGCACCGTTTGCGAGTGACAGGCGTGCGAAAATCGCCTCACACCATGCGTAAAGTACAATAACTCAAGAAGGAAGAAAGATATCAATGTCGGAATAAAAGAATACAAACAAAATCGTGCCTGACGAATACAATGGTGCAGCAATTGAGGCCCAGTGTAAATTGCGCAAGGTGACTCTCAAAGAAAGTGGGGAATCCCGATGGAAAATATAGGAAATTTACTACTATTTTCTACATAATGTTGAGATCGGAATGTAGGCAGTAAAAAATGACGACGTATGTCCACATGTCCCACTACTGCTGGGACACCGTCCCACACTCGGGAAATAGGAAATTCACTCGAAAATGACGCTATGCCGTCAAATTACGCTCAGATTGATTTCAGCTAATTGGTACAGAAAGCTCCACTAGAGGCGCTGTGAGTGTAGGTCACCTGTTACGTATTAGTGTTGGTGGATACTACGTAGAGACTGTAGTCGACCGTTGTTTTTCCTGTCTTTTTCTGCGTCTCGCAGCGTGGAGTTTAGTCTGGCGTGTGTGTATGGTTGAATTGCGCTAAGGAATACTGTACGTAGAGTACGTATTCCCGTGTTCTTTCTCGGTTTGCAACAACTGCGTGGACACCTGTGTGACATTACGTGGGTGCTAATCACGGTAGTTGTGATCCGTCACTCGGAGGGAAAGTGCCCCTGTTTCTGGGCAGTTCTCGAACAAGACAATGGTGGAGTACTCTACCCACGAGCTTGCTGATATGCATCTCGTTTATGGAGAGGCAAACCGAAACAGCCGTGAAGCACGTCGTTTGTATCACGAACGTTTTCCCAATAGGCGATTACCAGCACATGCACTCTTTCAAAGACTTGATGCTCGACTGCGTGAAACTGGATCTCTACTACCCCGTAGGTGGGATTGTGGAAGACCCCGCACTGTGCGCACTGTGCAATTTGAAGAGGACGTGTTGGACGCGATACGAGACCGTCCTGACACCAGCACAGGTGTCATTGCTCGTACTCAACAAACCCACCATAGCAATGTGTTCCGCGTTCTTCGAGAGGAGGGATTGCACCCATACAAATTGCATAAGGTGCACCACATACTGCCCACGGACTTTCCCCTACGCATGGATTTCTGCCAATGGTACGTGCAACAAACTCTTTCCATTCCAGAGTTCCCAACAATAGTTTTGTGGACCGATGAGGCAATGTTCACCAGGGACGGCATGTTCAATAGCCACAACAGCCACGTCTGGGATATGGACAATCCGCATGCAATCATTGTGCGCCATCATCAACATAGGTTCGCAGTGAATGTGTGGTGTGGCGTAGTAGGTGACCACTTGATAGGCCCGTACATTTTGCCATCTACTTTGTGTGGTGGGAATTATCGGGTGTTTCTACATGACGTATTACCTGAACTTTTGGAAAACGTGCCACTGGCAGGTAGACAACGTATCTGGTTTCAACACGACGGCGCCCCCGCACATTTCGACCGGGGAGCCAGAGCCTTACTCAACGATATTTTCGGCGATCGTAGATTGGCAGGGGTGGACCTTTACCGTGGCCACCTCGTTCCCCCGACCTCACACCACTGGATTTCTTTGTGTGGGGAGAAATGAAAAGGCTCGTGTATGAAACCCCTGTGGAAAGTGCTGAGGATCTCGTTGCTCGTGTTAGTGCCGCTGCTGGGACAATTGGTGACATGCCAGAGGTATTTGCACGTACCAGACAATCAGTGCTTCGCCGATGCCATCTTTGTCTTGAAGTCAATGGCGGACATTTTCAACAACGTCTCTGAGTATACCGGTGTTTGTGTGAGCCCCTATCAGCACCACATAGTGTCCTTTAGTGAAAGGTACGAGTGAAGATGCTGGATATCGCTGTACTTCATACCGTCGATCTGCATGTGCGGAGGTTGTGCGCTTCTCAGTGGAATCCCTTCCAGATGTGCTGTGCCTGGAAATGTTACATGCCATTGTGTGCGTTTTCTCGCCATTCTCCGTCTTCATTCCTTCGAGGATTACCCACTTTCTTTGGGGAGCTCTCTTGTAGTATATGTACAGCCTAACGACATGTGGCCATTGTTTAACTTTTGTTTTTCGTACTGCAAAGTAGTGTGTCAACATTAAGGGATTGAAAACTTTTTTTTATGATTTTCCAGTATTTTTTTCCATTTGGGATGGTGTCCCAGCAGTAGTGAGACATGCGACAAATTGGTTTCTTTTCTTCGAACCGCAATGTGAACCGTGTACAACAGGAGATTTGCAGTTATTTTCCTATTTCCCGGGTGTGGGACGGTGTCCCAGCAGTAGTGGGACATGTGGACATACGTCGCCATTTTTTACTGGCTACATTCCGATCTCAACATTATGTAGAAGATAGTAGTAAATTTCTTGTATTTTCCATCAGGGGATTCCCCACTTTCTTTGAATTGAATTGAATTTAAAATTGTGAGTGCGTCAGCACTAAGGCTATTTTGCACCCGTCACATACGGGGTCCAGCCCTTATCGTTACTACTAACAACTCTATCGTTGCAACTAAAATCATAAAAGATTAAATGTTCTGACTTTCGTTAAAAGCTGAGGCTGTAAAGGGGCACTCAGCACACATAGGGACAAAAGAACAGGACAATACAAACAAAATTATACTGGCCATGGGGCCAGTCGCCAGAGCCTCGTTAGTCTTCAGTCCAGGGTGCACTAACGTGGAAGTGAGGTTGACATTTGGGTGTACTACGTGGAAGGTCACCCCTTACACCCCCCACTTTCTTTGAGAGTCCCCTTGCGCAATTTACACTGGGCCTCAATTGATGCACCATTGTATTCACCAGGTACGATTTTGTTTGTATTATTTTATTCCGACATTGATATATTTCTTCCTTCTTGAGTTATTGTACTTTACACATGGTGTGAGGCGATTTTCGCACGCCTGTCACTCGAAAACGGTGCCGATTTCGACATTTTTTCACATGACATTTTTTCCTTGTTTTTACTTGTAGAATCACCTCCCAAGCGTTGTAACAGGTATTTTGCAACACCCTGTATAACCATTTAACGTGGGCATGGTGATGGTGTCCTAGTCACAATTCAACATCCAGTCGCGATTAGCCTATAGATATTAATAATACAAACATATCTAATGCATTACATGTTTTCTGAAATATCCTCTATATTGTGCCTTCCTTGAATTGGTAGAATCCCATTAACACTTGATCTCACCAGGGGAGAATGAATATGAAGCATGAAACTGCTATTGCTGACTCAGGGAATACACAAACTTGCTTCAAAGAAAATGTAGAACATAAAAATTGAGAGTGGACATACAGTATGTGTTTAACGTAAGAACCAAACGTACTGCAATGATTAGCGTTCAGTGGCCAACATTTTAAATCCCTGATAGCGGGGAAGTTTCTTTCATTTTGGATAACACAGGCAAACAGTCTGCGCAGACCCTCGACTCCTGTGCAGCATGCTTACTGATGGCCCTAGTTGAACCGATGGAGGGAAGGGTGCACGGAGGCTTTTGACCGAATGTTAGTTTCCTTGTGGTAGCTCTTGTAGGACGTTGTTGATGGGTACGTACGAGCCAAGAGGTGTCTGCGATGAAGTTTCCCACCTGGCGTGCTTCAAATCGCAGGCGAGATGCAAAGTCGGTTTCGCTTAGTGAATTTTTCTAACTGATTTCAATGAAGGGAATGTATTTGATAGTACTGAATACTAGTAATACACGTCGTGTTTCGAGATGATGAAATACTGATTACTTTTAAATAAATGAATGAACTATGGAAATCTAGTCGATTTTTTTTCTCAAGCAACATATCCTCACCAGCGTATGATCACAGGAAATATGATGTATTTGTTGGTTTCGGTCATTGCAAATTTACTATCTAAAAGTAACCCCATTTCACTTACTTTACCACAAAAAGTGACTAAGATACAGTAGGCTACTAGTAACTCATTTACATAGTTACAGCTATGATAGTTCAAGGAACAACGACGCTCCTTGTACAGTTACTTTTGGTATAAGTTCAATATGCTTGAACTTCAAATATGGTTACCAGATTGCTACAAGGGAAAAGTAGGACACAATGTCCCAAATTGTAGGATATTATGAATATTCTTTCGCATCCCACAACAACTTCGCGACATGTAAGTGAACAAGCAGATGAAATTCGTGCGAGAATAATTCCACGTATCAAATACCACATACAACGAAACGCTTGCTCATTCACCACATATATGTGGACAGACAATTTTAATCGACAGTGAATGGGTTTTAAATAATCATGTCCTGTTGTGTTCTTGTTTTCCGAATGCTCCAAAAATAGGTTTCAACATCCTGCAAGAAATAGAGGAACGTACAACAGAATTAGGTATTTTCCCTGAAGAACTACAAAAAGTAACATTTATAACTAACTGATCGTGGAAGTAATATGATAAAAGCTCTCGAAAACCACGAAAGATTTAATTCAGCTGCACATGTTCTGAATAATGTTCTTCGCCAGACTATGAACGAACAAACAATGTCGGAATACATTCCTGCTGTATTTTCGGCAATTGGTGCTGTAAAGGAGATTGTCATCTTTCTTAAAAAATCTGGATTGGGTGCAAGAAAGTCCATATCCTTAAAACTACAATGTACAACACGGTGGAATAGTTCTTATGCTATGTTTAAATCGGTACATTCACAGAAAGACCTAATAGAAACCAGCAGAGTATTGCCCTTTAACATTCAAAGCACAAAAAAGAGACGATAAAAGAGGAATAAAGAGAGAAAAAGAGAATAAAGAAAGGGGGAGAGTATAGGTGGTGAATATAAAAAAGTGAGAGGGTTGAAAACAGGTGTAGAAAGGTGTTTTTTGGCGTTTATTTTTAGATTTAACACTCGAAAACTAAAAAGAGACAAAAATGTTAAATAAAGAGAGAATAAAGAGAGCGGGAGGTTACAGGTGGTGAACACGAGAAAGGGAGAGAGTCGAAAAAAGGGTAGAAATGTGTTCTTATACGTTTATTTTGAGATTTAGCACTCAAATAATAAAAGAGACGATAGAAAGATAAAGAGAGAAAGAGGGAACAAAGAGGCGAGAGATTATAGGTGGCGAACTCGAGAAAGTTTAAAATAAGGGGGTAGAAAGGTGTTTTTTGGTATTTATTCTGATATGTTTGACAAGTAACCCTCAAAGAATAAATGGAGACGATTTTGCACAAAAAGAAACGATAAAATATGAGAGATAGAGAGGATAAAGAGAGTGAGAGAGAGAGAAAGGAAAGCAAAAAGAGGGTGAAGTTGAATAAGTGGTAATTGATGGAAGAATATTCACACAAAACAACCATGCATTGTTCGGGAGTCGAACCCGGTGGTCACTTTGGAGGGGAGAACGAAATCTGAGCTGATTATTGAGAATATACGAAGAATGGCATTGTTGATTCCCCATGCAACTGTTGTTTTGTGCTGGATTTTTCGAAGTAAGGAAATTTCTGATGTTGTTTTGAGGTGAGGTGAGTTGGTGTTTTAAGTCCACTTTATGCACAGTAAGGCTAATCGGGACTGGACCTACAGTTTAAAGTGGGATCCGAACCACTTGTGCCTCCACCGGTTATCGAACCCGGGACCTATTGATTACAAGGCAATGACGCTACCACTGCGCCATGGGGGACGCCCCTGATGTTGTTTTGAAAATGCTACCGTGAAACCTTTTCTCTAGTACATTATCTGGTTTCCAACGGGAAGGTGTTTCAAAGATAGTGTAATGGCACACTTCCTTGGATCTAAGACCGTTCATCGACAGGAAGTGTGGGGTGTAAGGGGTGACCTTCCACGTAGTACTCCCAAATGTCAACCTCACTTCCACGTTAGTACACCCTGAACTGAAGACTAACGAGGCTCTGGCGACTGGCCCCATGGCCAGTATAATTTTGTTTGTATTGTCCGTTCTTTTGTCCTTATGTGTGCTGAGTGCCCTTTAAAGCCTCAGCTTTTAACGAGTCAGAACATTTTAAGCTTTTAAGATTTTACTTACGCAACGTTAGAGTTGTTCTTCGTAAAGGTAAGGGGCTGGACCCGATATAATGTGACGGGTGCAAAATAGCCTCAGTGCTGACGCACCCAAAATTTTAAAATCATAATCAAAGACAGGAAGTGTATTTTGATGTCGGTTGTGTGTTAATACCCTGAAGTGTTAACGGGAGACGCACTATTTCGGAAGATTGACGTCCTCCAATTTGTTGTCGGACTTACAACCGCCTTTCGGGGCTGAACTCCTACCAGAACTGGGCCCATAAGAGGTCCCCAATACTCGGTCGAACAGTAACCAGATTTGCAGTAGTCAAAATTTGAGTAACACACAATTCAAGATAACTACACATTTATTCAAATTAATCGGTGGCTTAGTTACATATTGTTGGTTTAGTTACTGAATATACTATGTCACATGGTCACACATTCAGTGGGAGCGTGCATGAGAGAGAGACAGTAGTTCCTTTCTTCAAAATGGTAATATGAAAGTTAAATCAAATTAAACTTCTTTTGGAATGATCACTTAATCAATTACCAATTTATACACTTATGCACGCACAAAGAAATAAAGATCAAACCAATAATACTTAACTGAAAACTAGACTGGGGATTGAAGACAAGGCGACTCTCTCTCTCCCATGGCTGCCGATAGACAAGAGCAGTTATCGTCCTGCACGTACTCCTCCACTCTTCCACCAATCAGCGCCCTTCAATGACATCACTGTTGACGTACATTCACTGTTGCCAAGCCTTTTCTTCATAATCGCACACTTACACAAATCAAAAACAAGATTATGTGATCGAGGGGTTATAAACTTCCCCCCCTGCGATCAAAATAAACTTACGAGATCACATTTTTTTTTGTTGTTATTCCTTAGAAATCGCGTTGGTGTAGTTTCACAGGATTTTCCCCTTGATCAGAAGATGAAGTTTGTCTAGACATTCTCTGGGTTATATCCTGCGAAATATACAAAGAAACCAACCAATATCTGACTTCTTACATAAATTAAAACTATCATGTCTCCCTTGTTTTTTTTGTGTTTTTTTTTCATGATAACTGCAGTCATTTTATAACATTAAATATAGTTTTACACAAACATGACTTATCAATGGGTGAAGTTTACAGTATATTTACAACCTTGTGAGTTTACTTTTGTCTTTCGACTAACTATTACATTTCGTCACAATTCTTATGATTTTTAATTCTTATGAATTTTGAATTCTTATGAATTTTTAATTGTTATGAATGCATTCATATATATATTACTTCAACGTTACAGCCGATAGCTTGCCATACACAAAATGATTATGTTTACAAACAAGACAAGGACATAACAGTATTGATGAACGAAAGACGAATGATTTTCTTACAAACTAATGTTCTATCGGCAGCGTTTTCCCTTTCATTGGCCTTATGGTATCTGCACTCTGGGCAGATAACACTTGAGCAAGGTCACGTGACACCTGCGTTGAACAGAGGGATTTTGCTCGTGTTGCAGCAACACGCTAGATGGAGTGAGATACCGAGCAATACGAAAAGGTCCCTCATAAGGAAAACTGAGGCTTTTCGTTGTGTGGTCTTTTAAGGACGAGATAACCTGCCTTTTGGCAAGAACAAGATCTCCTACTACAAAGGGAATATTGGCAAATCTTTTCTTGTAAAGCTTATTTCTCTTATCCCAATGTTTGTGCAAACAGGCTATTGCGTTTTCCCATTCCTCTTTTAATTGATCTGGAGCAAGGGAATCTTCATTTAAAGTTAATTGCCATTTTATTTCTAGTGGATCATAGAAGTTTCAACCCGTAAATAGCAAAGCTGGACTGTTATCAATTGCTGAATTGTATGAACAATTAATTGAATATTGAATTTCTTTTAACCCATCCATCCAATGATTTTGTTGCTTAGAAAATAAGGTTCTCAAAGCTCCTTTTAAAGTTTTGATATACCTTTCAGCTAAGTTACTTTGTGGATTATACGGAGAACAAGTAATATGTTTGATGCCTAAATTGAACAAAAAGGAGGTGAAATATTGAGAAACAAAATAGAAAGTGTTATCAGAAACAACTTCCATACAAATCCCCGTATCTAACAATACATTATACAAATGTTTCACAATTATTTTAGATGAAAGTTGCCTTAGTGGCTCCAAACGAACAAATTTTGACATAGCATCTACAATTATAAGTATATATTGATAACCTTTAGATGTTGGTAGGGGGCCGACGATGTCTATGTAATACCTTTGACCTACTTTATTTACTATTTCAGAGGAAAGAGTATTGACTGGTCTTAAATTTCTTTCCTTAGCCTTTTGACAAACATCACAACTCTGACAAAAGGCCTTAACATCTTTGGACACCCCGTCCCACGTGAAATGACGTTGAAGACGTCTAAGAGTTTTCTGCCAATTTCCATGTGCACCACAATATATATTACTATGGAAATAATCCATTAAGTTATTTCTTAACTGTTGCGGTACGCATATTCTGTAAGGCATTCCTTTAAGTAGTGTAATCAACCCGTTTGACAGTCACCAAGTGGGGTTCACCAAAACCTCAAAAACTCACTTTCTCTCCACGTTCCGCGCCTTATTTATTGCGCTGACGATGTTTCACAGCGAAGAAAACAGCACCAAAACCTCAAAAACTCACTTTGACCAATTGGGGTTCAACAAAACCTCAAAAACTCACTTTCTCTCATTTATTGCGCTGACGATGTTTCACAGCGAAGAAAATAGCACCAAAAAACCTCAAAAAAACTCACTTTCTCTCCACGTTCCACGCCTTCATTTATTGCGCTGACACAGCGTGATGAGTAAATGCGCGAATCTCTTCGGGTATGTCTTTCAGCTCGTACATCTGACCGTACATGCTGTTCATCATCAACTTCGCCGTGTTCTGTTTCGCGTCCATTTCGAGCAGTTTGCCCGGCGGTAAGGTCTTCTCCTTGCAATTCTTGACTTCCTTGATTTTTTTACGCAAGGCCATGATCTTGCGGATGCACGTGGCGTTGAGCGTGTCGGGAGAGAAATACACGTGGAGATCCGCGTCCATGCAGCCGGTGGGATTCGTGTTGCCGCGATAAACATCGACTTCCGTACCCGGCGGAACGCACGTTCCGGTGTGGAATTCACGCCACTCCCAAAGTTCACGTTGAAAGGGGAGAGTCCGGCTGCGACCATGACGCTCGGATAGAGTGACGTGAAGTCCAGCACCAAAATAATCTCGTCCTCCGTCCTGTTCTTGAGCGCCACGTTCATGTGAGGGTTACGGTGCAGCACGTATCCCCCGACCAGCTTGTGGTGGTACTCGAGATGCTGCCGTGGGAAACACAAACATCGCCTGTTTTGCAGCGCTTCGCTGAAATAGTAATGCGAGAGATGCAAGTTGAGTTGGTGCCCTAGAAACCTGGTCCGCGCGCAGCACGCTCTGGCAGCACGTGGAGACGATCGTTTGCACGAGTCTGTTTTTCAGAAACACGTCCCTCACAAGCATCGAATCCTGGACGTTGTATTGCAATAAATCGTCTATCTTGTTTTTCTCGTAGAGCGTCTGCACGGTTTCGCCCTCGGGCATGATTTTTTCTCCCCCGGGTCGAAATACAACGACACGTACTTCAGCGTGTACGAGGAGAGGTCTAGTGAGTTGGCAATACTGACACGACCTAGTTTTGCTTATATTGTCATCGCAATCGGATGTGACGACGGGGGTGGGGGAGAGATGACTTTCGTTTCTGTGGTGTCGATGTAGGTCAGATCAAACACAGTAGCGTGAAAGTTTCTGTACAGAAGAGTAACGTTTTTGCAACTGTACGCGATTATACAACCGTTTTGTGTGTGTTAAATTGCTAGCAGCCTTTTGTAGGTAAGTTTTGTTTCTTGTTATTTCTCTTGCATGTGTGTGTATTAATAATAATAATTGCGAGTGGCGTTAGTGAACAGGAAGTGTTGTTTTGATTAAACATAGAAATTACGCTAAACAAAAAGTATGAGCATACATAACGTGCGCTTGAAAAAACTATTCTTCATCGCGAATAACATAAATGCGAGGTAACAATCGGAGGGAGAGGAGGGACGATGATTATGATCATGTTAGTTTACTCATGGTGGATGGTATTGACGCGTGTACTCTGGGTTGAATTTGTTGTTTTAAGTCTACTTTATGCACAGTAAGGCTAATCGAAACTGGACCTACAGTGGGATCCGAACCACCTCCGCCGGGTATCGAATTTGGTGTTTTAAATTATACAAGTGCACAGTGGGAAACTTTATCTTTTTGTATTTTTTGATACTCTGGGTTGGATTTGTTGTTTTAAGTCTACTCTATGCACTGGACTGGACCTACAGTGGGACCCGAATTATACATGTGCACAGGAGGAAACTTTATTTTTTTGAATTTGTTGATACTCTGGGTTGGATTTGTTTTGTTTTAAGTCTACTTTATGCACGGTAAGGCTAATCGGGACTGGACCTACAGTGGGATCCGAACCACCTCCGACGGGTATCGAACTTGGTGTTTTAAATTATACAAATGCACAGGGGGAAACTTTATCTTTTTTGTATTTTTTGATACTCTGGGTTGGATTTGTTTTGTTTTAAGTCTACTTTATGCACAGTAATGTTAATCGGGACTGGACCAACAGTGGGATTCGAATTATACATGTACACAGGGGGAAACTTTATCTTTTTGTCTGTGAAGGTTCTAAGGTTTTGTGAACATGTTGGAAAAGCACTAGTATATACATAGACCAAAGTTACAAGGTTCTAGGTCCCATAGGAGTCGAGATAATCAACGTCTTGTAAAATGTCTTGGCTTAGTTTTGACCCTAATTCAAAAATTTTAATAGCATTCGATAAAAAATTGGAAAGACTCTACAACCTATTGGAGGGATGATGACTAGTGCTAGTTGTTTCCGAGTTATTTTAGATTAAAATTTCAAGATGTAATTTCTAAGATGATTTGTAATTCATCAACTATGAGTTGTAGAAAACCCATTCTTGTTTTATCTGCTATTACTCGACGAATACTATAAACATAAATAAAGCTTATGGTTTAATTTCAAAAAATGGCGACCGGAAAATAACTATGTTTTTCTGAAATTATGATTTATACTTCATATGCCAAGAGGGCTGAGGGTTAGAAAAAAAAGATTGTTTGATAGAATTATGTACACATAATATTTTTGTATTTTCTATACACAAGCTTAATTATTTTTTTCCAATTATTTACAGGATTGATTAAGAAGCAAGAAGTAGCATATACATAAATAGCACACTCCCACCAAACCCTGCACCATTGTGAATTATTGCACAGCATTTATTTTGTGGCACTCTACTATATATATAAAATAACATACCCCACAAATATTTCATTATAGCGAATTAGCCTTCCAAGATTTTTTTATTGTAAGTAGTGTAAGTTAAGCGTTTCAAAATAGTACTTGGTACGAGCCCTCTTTCAGCCTCTTTTTTTATCAATTGAAAATCAGTTTTTGACATATTTTGACAATTTTTTGTCGATGTTTTAGCGTTTAGCGATGTTTTAGTAAAATTTCCCTTTTTTCCCACTCGTACTTGGTACGAATGCCACGATCTTACGTGATATAACTTAACCTATTGATTTTTTTTTTCGTGCTAAACTACGCGAGAGCCTCTACGTGCTTTGACCTACTTTAGAGTAGGACCATAAAGACAGTTCTGCAACCGAAAGTGAGGCTCGAAGTGAGGCTCGGTGAGGCTCGACTTAATGGTTTGCTCTTGTAAGACATAAGCCTCATTTTCTCACAGTGTTGCCAACACCTTACTCGAAATAAAATCACCAAGGTTGAACTGCGTCGTCACGTCCAAACCCGCATGAATTCCGGACACTATTGGTTCTATTCATATTTTTTCTTACGTATAGGTGTACATGATGAATCCCCAAACAGATTTTTCCTAAGTCTTACAGTTTCCAAGATAATCCCACTTCCGGTCGCCATTTTGGATTTCCGAACATAGGTTGTATTCATATTTTACTCACATATAGGCGTACGTGATGAATCCGCAAACAGATTTTTCCTAAGTCTTACCGTTTCCAAGATAACCCCACTTCCGGTCGCCATTTTGGATTTCCGAGCATAGGTTCTATTCATACTTTTTCTCACGTATAGGTGTACGTGATGAATCCAAAGAGATTTTTCATAAGTCATGAATTGGAGGGTTCTATGAGAACCTATATTAATTCTCGTAAGAGAACAGAAAACACACACAAAAAAAAAACAATACTGTGGTCACTACAACAAATAGTCTTCTTCAACCCCAATCCAACAACCCAAAAATCATCATCCTAACTAGAACCATGTAACTATCTGCCATCTGTTAGAGGTTATGTGAACTAAGTGGTGTTTTGTTTGTGTGTAAAAAAAAAAAGAAATGCAATGCTTTTTGCACTTGGTTATCATCACCTAACATGTTATTAATTGTTTTTTAAAATTAATTACAACTGAAAACTAATAATTAATATTATCTAAAGTTACTAATTAATATTATACAAGTAATTGATATATTTTTTTTTGTTCTTGTTGCTAGTGTTGGGTAATTATAGTTGTTGCAAAATATAGCTCTCGCGTATGACTGTTTCTGAGTTTTGTTGGGTATATAAGAACAATTTTACACGACCTCTCTCGGTTCTCCTCCGTAGCCGTGCTTGTTAAGGCGTTCACTCGTACTTGTCATTGTTCGTTCTACGTGTGGCCTATAGGTTCGAACCCGGTCGTGGTCGAAAGTTTTTCAGCGTGTCTAGGAGTCTTTAACAGTGTGTATATTTACTTCTCTGTGTTGAGTCTACGGATTCTGAACGGGGTTGTTTAATGTATATGTTGTTCTTGATATATATATATATGGTGTTCATGTATGTATCCAAAGCACATTGGAAACAATATTCGATCATTAGCTGCGTTCAACCACTGCTGCGGTGGAGTGAACACCCCGTGTCCCCGGGGGTCCCCCCCTGTCCCCGGGCTCGTGTTCCCGGTTAAGTTAGGTTAAGTTGTCTAATGTCTATGTCTATGTGTAATGTCTATGTCTATATGTAATGTCTATGTCCATGTCTCTGTCTTTGTAGGTTTTTGTCAAAAATTCGAGACATTTTGCAATTTAACGCTGGACTTGGAAAATTTTCGACAGATGGGGGTCAAATTTGGTTCCATGACGACCTATGTTTATTTTGGTATGGGTGGACAGAGGACACAGAGACTCGACCGACGCACTAAACCCGACCTCTCTACGACTATTTGTTCAAAAATTACGAGTGATCAAAGTTTTGGAGAGTGGGTGGGCTAACTTCTTACCCCTTGACCCCAGGACCACCAAAACCTGGTATACGTATTCTACACCTCCAAAATCGACAGGGGGCATCTAACGATGCCGTATGGGGGTGTTTTTCGATATATTTTTTCGATAACTCTTACCATTTTCGAGATATTTGCAATTTTAAGATTTTTTTAACGCTGTGGACTTGGAAAAAGTTTTCGGAAAATTTTTGGTTCCATGACGACCTATGTTTATTTTGGTATGGGAGGGCAGAGGACACCTAGACGATGCTAACGCAAGAAATCCCAGCTCTCTATGATCATCCTTTCGAAAGTTACGAAAAATATTTTGGCAATTGGCCCACCCTTGACCCAGGACCTCTAAAAACTTTGTACACGTACTCTGCATCACCAATATCGACAAAAGGGTCAACGGGGAGGATTTTTGCGCTATCTCTCTCTTTCTCACTGTTTTTGAAGACATTAGCAATTTAACGCTGTGGACTTGGAAAATTTTTCGACAGAGGGGTCAAATTTGGTTCCATGACAACCTATGTTTATTTTGTTAGATCAAAAAGGACACCGAGACACGACCGACACACTAAACCCGACCTCTCTACGACTATTCGTTCAAAAGTTACGAGTGATCAAAAAGTTTTTGGGAGGGGGTGGGCTAACTTCTTACCCCTTGACCCCAGGACTACCAAAACTTGGTATACGTATTCTATACCTCCAAAATCGACAGGGGGCATCTAACGATGCCGTATGGGGGTGTTTTTCGATATATTTTTTCGATAACTCTTACCATTTTCGAGATATTTGCTAATTTAAGATTTTTTAACACAGGACTTGGAAAATTTTCGGAACATTTTTTTTTTTTGGTTCCATGACAACCTACGCCAATTTTGTTATGAGAGGACAGAGGACACTTAGACGATGCTAACGCAAGAAATCCCAGCTCCCTCTATGAGAGCTTCGTGCGAAGCACCCCAATTTTAATGTGTTTTACACGGATGGGTCCAAGACAGTCGAATCAGTTGGTTGCGCTTTCGTCCTAGACTCTCAAAGTTTCAGTTTCTCGCTACATCCTGCCTGTTCCATCTTTACGGCAGAGTTGTACGCCATTCTAAAGGCACTGGACTTTGCAGACGTCAATGGGCTGAAGAAAGTCCTTGTGTGCTGCGATTCGACCAGCGTGTTGCAGTCTCTGGATTCGCCGTATTCCCGGCATCCGGTAGCGCAACGCATATTCAGACGGCTTGTGTCCGTATCTGCCAGTGCGGATGTACACTTCTGTTGGGTCCCTAGCCACGTGGGCATCCAGGGGAACGAAGCAGCTGATGCTGCCGCCAAGTTTGCTCATGCAGATGGCGACGTTCTCGTCCACCTTTTGCCAGCTAGCGACCTGCAGAACGTGTTCCGTTGTCGCCTTCTTGACACTTGGCAGGCCGAGTGGGATACGGAAACGGGGAACAAGCTTCACGCTGTTTGGCCCACCATAGGTGCTTGGCGTTCCTCGTCTCGTCCCTCTCGGCGAGAAGAAGTTATTCTTACCCGCATGCGTATAGGACACAGCCGTCTCACGCATGGTCACCTACTTCAAGGGCTGGACCCACCGTTGTGTCGTGCTTGTAATGTTTTATTAAGCATTCGACACATTCTCGTTGAATGTGTCGATCTTGCTTACCTCCAGCAGACTTTTATACTTCCCGGCTGTTTGTCATCCCTCTTGGGTGATGACAGCAGTATTTTATCACGTGTTTTTAGTTTTTTGCGAAGAGCTGGACTCTTCCACCGTCTGTAAGGAGGTTTTTAGTTTGTTCTGACTTTTTAATGTGTCGTGTTTGTCTCGTGCAGGTCTCTTTACAACCTTGCACTTTTAGTTCTTTCCCAAGGGGCTATCTACACCCCCTTTTTTAAATCTCAGTCAGAATTTTAGATAAGGGGACATTTCCCCGTATATACAGAAGGGTGCGAAATGGCCTTAAGTGCCGACGCACCCATAAATTTTAACTCAATCAATCAATCAATCCTTTCGAAAAAGTTACGAGCAATGAAAAAAAAAATTTTGGCAATTGGCCCACCCTTGACCCAGGACCTCTAAAAAAACTTTGTACACGTACTCTGCATCACCAATATAGACAAAAGGGTCAACGGGGAGGATTTTTGCGCTATCTCTCTCTCTCACTGTTTTTTCGAGATATTTGCAATTTAACGCTGGACTTGGAAAATTTTTCGACAGAGGGGTCAAATTTGGTTCCATGACGACCTATGTTTATTTTGTTAGAAGATCAAAAAGAACACCGAGACTCGACCGACACACTAAACCCCGACGTCTCTACGCGTACTCTACGTCACCAAAAAAAAATCGACAAGGGGGAGATTTTTCGATAACTCTCTCACTGTTTCCAATGTACTTAGGTTTTTTGATAGACGACAACGACGGAGTCATCAATGAGTAAACATCTGTGAACTCGGTGAACAAGTCAACTTTTTTCTTTCAGTACGTCAATATTTTTTTTCTTATTTCTTAGTGAATGGGTTATGGATGACTTGCAACGACGAAGGCCTTCTAGCAACACCTACTTAGCTTATGCCTCTTCCACCGAACATTCAACACAAGAGGGCTGTGTTAAATATACAGAACAGCGATAACAAGTGTTTCCTTTGGTGTATATTGGCTGCACTGCATCCTGTTTATTGCAAAAATAATCCACAGTGGGTTGGACATTACAAACAATACGAGTCCGAGTTTTGAAAGTGTAATGTCTGGCATCGAATACTCGATGACCATTTCTGATACATCAAAATTCGAAACACGAGCACGAGATGCAGAAGAAAAAACGCTTAATCATCAACGTGTATTCCTATACGTTGGATAAACATGTCGTGCATCCCGTCAGGATAAGCGATGTCGACGATGATGATGCTCGTGTGATTAATCTTCTTCTAATTTCAAACGACAGTGTTCACCATTACTGTCTCAGGAATGTTATGCTCTTCCCCTTTTCTCTATAAAAAAGAGAGATTTGTGTTGATTGGTTAAAAAAGAATTTCCTAATTATTTGTTTTTGTCACAAGAATTGTTTGCATTTCAAACATTCCTAAGTGTTTGCGTAAAGATTGATGCATTAACCTGTTAAGAATGTCACATTAATAATACCGGCTCGGAAATGTCATGTCCTCTTCCTCTATAGAAGGTCATATAAATGTGTTAATTGGTTGGTTAAGGGGGATTTTTTGATTAGTAAATTGAGGTTATAAATACGTACGTATAAAGGTTTTGCTAATATGGAATGCTAAAGCTTAGTACTTGGCTCTCTCAGAGATTCGAATTCTATTAGGTTAAACAGCATAGAAATTTCACAGCAAGAATTCTCATATTTACTGACGATATTCTTAACAACCTGTGTTTTGATTCCACTACAAAAACTGTATACAAAATATGCAGTCCCTAGAATGAGATGGATGAGGCTTATGAACCTCGACCTATACAGTTGTACAATCTGGCAATGAATAGATGTTGTTTTTTATTAAGCATAGCAGAGTGTTTTCGCTTATTTTAACATCAGGCAACAATGTTAGAAAGTGGCCCCAAGAATAAAATTTAAAATCACTAATGTGATATGAACTTTTTTTTTTTACTTGTGTGTATTTGAATATGAAAGTGAGGTACTTTGAATAAATGAGGGGGACAATCACAAGTAAGCTTGCAATGGTATTGGGAGGTGTCACGAGTTCAAACTTCAGACGATTCCTGCTAATCTGCTAAGGCGATATCAGTACGAAAATTTGTAAAAAAGAAGAGGCTAATGGCAACGATGAGGATGAATAATGATAATTATGACGAAATTGATGTGTGGCACTTAGAAAACAAAACTTCAAAGTGTATTGCACCAACAGCTACAATTGTCCCCCTCCCCCCAAAATACAAGGCAGTCAATAGAGGTGTATATTTGTTGGTTTACGAGTCTGAGGGCTTAAGTTAGTATGTTTATTATAGCTATACATATTAAAAAAAAGAAATGACCTGAGCAATAAAATATAACAATACTGATCCTGACCTTTGTCGGATGACGTAGTGGTAATGTTGTTGCAATCCCACTTCTGATGGTGTATAGACTTAAATATTTCCATAACATGAAATACTGTTAATGGGAATATGTTGTTTCTAATATTCTATATAGAAAGCAGATAACAAGAAAAAGAAGAAAAGAAATGTTGCAGGTAGATACGGAGCCTCAACCCAAACACATATATGATCGGACAGGATGTCAATAATGCATTTATAACTAACATGTGATTATTCAAAATTTGAAATAGTACAGTGGGAAACAACTAACTAACTAACTCTCTATGTTTTTTTTTTAAACCGGCACGAATGAGAAAGGAATAAAGGAGATTTTTACAGGAATCTTGTTGGAAAACCTGATGGTAAAGGACCAAAACGAACATGGAGATGAATCTAAAAGAAATCTGTAAAGATTGGAATAGAATATATATAAATTTTGCTCAGGATAAGTACAAATTGAACTGTAACCATGAATTTTCAGAATCAAGAGTGCTAGAGAATTAATTAATTAATTAATATTTAATGTAATAAAGGTAGTAATATAGTATTCTTATTGAGAAGAGAATTTCTACAAAACTTAATTTTCCTCGTATGTTTACTAATAGCAGTTACATTTGACATGTTTGACTAATCGCGAATCAACGTACGGAAGCTGTTGGAAGCAGTTTGAAGACTGAAATGGCTATGGAAGGACACTTATTATAATGTTAATATTTTAGTATAATGTTTTGAGAATTGCTTCTCGATAATGTTTGGTATATAATTTAATCTGTTGTTAGATAAAATACATAATTATCAGAATTTAAGGATGGAAAATATGAACACCGAATGAATAATACGTTTGACTAATCGTGAAGATAAGTATCACAGTACGTTTTATCGTTCTTATATAAACGTTGAAATGTTTAAGAACGTATAAGAACGTTTACTGAAACGTTTCAACAAAAATAAGTTTTGTAGAAATTCTCTTCTCAATAAGAATACTATATTACTACCTTTATTACATTAAATATTAATTAATTAATTAATTCTCTAGCACTCTTGATTCTGAAAATTCATGGTTACAGTTCAATTTGTACTTATCCTGAGCAAAATTTATATATATTCTATTCCAATCTTTACAGATTTCTTTTAGATTCATCTCCATGTTCGTTTTGGTCCTTTACCATCAGGTTTTCCAACAAGATTCCTGTAAAAATCTCCTTTATTCCTTTCTCATTCGTGCCGGTTTAAAAAAAACATAGAGAGTTAGTTAGTTAGTTGTTTCCCACTGTACTATTTCAATTTTTGAATAATCACATGTTAGTTATAAATGCATTATTGACATCCTGTCCGATCATATATGTGTTTGGGTTGAGGCTCCGTATCTACCTGCAACATTTCTTTTCTTCTTTTTCTTGTTATCTGCTTTCTATATAGAATATTAGAAACAACATATTCCCATTAACAGTATTTCATGTTATGGAAATATTTAAGTCTATACACCATCAGAAGTGGGATTGCAACAACATTACCACTACGTCATCCGACAAAGGTCAGGATCAGTATTGTTATATTTTATTGCTCAGGTCATTTCTTTTTTTTAATATGTATAGCTATAATAAACATACTAACTTAAGCCCTCAGACTCGTAAACCAACAAATATACACCTCTATTGACTGCCTTGTATTTTGGGGGGAGGGGGACAATTGTAGCTGTTGGTGCAATACACTTTGAAGTTTTGTTTTCTAAGTGCCACACATCAATTTCGTCATAATTATCATTATTCATCCTCATCGTTGCCATTAGCCTCTTCTTTTTTACAAATTTTCGTACTGATATCGCCTTAGCAGATTAGCAGGAATCATCTGAAGTTTGAACTCGTGACACCTCCCAATACCATTGCAAGCTTACTTGTGATTGTCCCCCTCATTTATTCAAAGTACCTCACTTTCATATTCAAATACACACAAGTAAAAAAAAAAGTTCATATCACATTAGTGATTTTAAATTTTATTCTTGGGGCCACTTTCTAACATTGTTGCCTGATGTTAAAATAAGCGAAAACACTCTGCTATGCTTAATAAAAAACAACATCTATTCATTGCCAGATTGTACAACTGTATAGGTCGAGGTTCATAAGCCTCATCCATCTCATTCTAGGGACTGCATATTTTGTATACAGTTTTTGTAGTGGAATCAAAACACAGGTTGTTAAGAATATCGTCAGTAAATATGAGAATTCTTGCTGTGAAATTTCTATGTTGTTTAACCTAATAGAATTCGAATCTCTGAGAGAGCCAAGTACTAAGCTTTAGCATTCCATATTAGCAAAACCTTTAAACGTACGTATTTATAACCTCAATTTACTAATCAAAAAAATCCCCCTTAACCAACCAATTAACACATTTATATGACCTTCTATAGAGGAAGAGGACATGACATTTCCGAGCCGGTATTATTAATGTGACATTCTTAACAGGTTAATGCATCAATTTTTACGCAAACACTTAGGAATGTTTGAAATGCAAACAATTCTTGTGACAAAAACAAATAATTAGGAAATTCTTTTTTAACTAAACAATCAACACAAATCTCTCTTTTTTATAGAGAAAAGGGGAAGAGCATAACATTCCTGAGACAGTAATGGTGAACACTGTCGTTTGAAATTAGAAGAAGATTAATCACACGAGCATCATCATCGTCGACATCGCTTATCCTGACGGGATGCACGACATGTTTATCCAACGTATAGGAATACACGTTGATGATTAAGCGTTTTTTCTTCTGCATCTCGTGCTCGTGTTTCGAATTTTGATGTATCAGAAATGGTCATCGAGTATTCGATGCCAGACATTACACTTTCAAAACTCGGACTCGTATTGTTTGTAATGTCCAACCCACTGTGGATTATTTTTGCAATAAACAGGATGCAGTGCAGCCAATATACACCAAAGGAAACACTTGTTATCGCTGTTCTGTATATTTAACACAGCCCTCTTGTGTTGAATGTTCGGTGGATGAGGCATAAGCTAAGTACGTGTTGCTAGAAGGCCTTCGTCGTTGCAAGTCATCCATAACCCATTCACTAAGAAATAAGAAAAAAAATATTGACGTACTGAAAAAAAAAAGTTGACTTGTTCACCGAGTTCACAGATGTTTACTCATTGATGACTCCGTCGTTGTCGTCTATCAAAAAACCTAAGTACATTGGAAACAGTGAGAGAGTTATCGAAAAATATCCCCCTTGTCGATTTTTTTTTGGTGACGTAGAGTACGCGTAGAGAGGTCGGGGTTTAGTGTGTCGGTCGAGTCTCGGTGTTCTTTTTGATCTTCTAACAAAATAAACATAGGTCGTCATGGAACCAAATTTGACCCCTCTTGTCGAAAAATTTTCCAAGTCCAGCGTTAAATTGCAAATATCTCGAAAAAACAGTGAGAGAGAGAGATAGCGCAAAAATCCTCCCCGTTGACCCTTTTGTCTATATTGGTGATGCAGAGTACGTGTACAAAGTTTTTTTTAGAGGTCCTGGGTCAAGGGTGGGCCAATTGCCAATTTTTTTTTTTTCATTGCTCGTAACTTTTTCGAAAGGATGATCATAGAGAGAGCTGGGATTTCTTGCGTTAGCATCGTCTAGGTGTCCTCTGTCCTCTCATAACAAAATTGGCGTAGGTTGTCATGGAACAAAAAAAAAAAATGTTCCGAAAATTTTCCAAGTCGTCTTAAAAAATCTTAAATTTGCAAATATCTCGAAAATGGTAAGAGTTATCGAAAAAATATATCGAAAAACAACCCCATACGGCATCGTTAGATGCCCCATGTCGATTTTGGAGGTATAGAATACGTATACCAAGTTTTGGTAGTCCTGGGGTCAAGGGGTAAGAAGTTAGCCCATCCACTCCCAAAAACTTTTTGATCACTCGTAACTTTTGAACGAATAGTCGTAGAGAGGTCGGGTTTAGTGTGTCGGTCGTGTCTCGGTGTCCTTTTTGATCTAACAAAATAAACATAGGTTGTCATGGAACCAAATTTGACCCCTCTGTCGAAAAATTTTCCAAGTCCACAGCGTTAAATTGCTAATGTCTTCAAAAACAGTGAGAGAGAGAGATAGTGTAAAAATCCTCCCCGTTGACCCTTTTGTCGATATTGGTGATGCAGAGTACGTGTACAAAGTTTTTAGAGGTCCTGGGTCAAGGGTGGGCCAATTGCCAAAATATTTTTCGTAACTTTCGAAAGGATGATCATAGAGAGCTGGGATTTCTTGCGTTAGCATCGTCTAGGTGTCCTCTGTCCTCCCATACCAAAATAAACATAGGTCGTCATGGAACCAAAAATTTTCCGAAAACTTTTTCCAAGTCCACAGCGTTAAAAAAATCTTAAAATTGCAAATATCTCGAAAATGGTAAGAGTTATCGAAAAAATATATCGAAAAACACCCCCATACGGCATCGTTAGATGCCCCCTGTCGATTTTGGAGGTGTAGAATACGTATACCAAGTTTTGGTGGTCCTGGGGTCAAGGGGTAAGAAGTTAGCCCACCCACTCTCCAAAACTTTGATCACTCGTAATTTTTGAACAAATAGTCGTAGAAAGGTCGGGTTTAGTGCGTCGGTCGAGTCTCGGTGTCCTCTGTCCACCCATACCAAAATAAACATAGGTCGTCATGGAACCAAATTTGACCCCCATCTGTCGAAAATTTTCCAAGTCCAGCGTTAAATTGCAAAATGTCTCGAATTTTTGACAAAAACCTACAAAGACAGAGACATGGACATAGACATTACATATAGACATAGACATTACACATAGACATAGACATTAGACAACTTAACCTAACTTAACCGGGAACACGAGCCCGGGGACAGGGGGGGACCCCCGGGGACACGGGGTGTTCACTCCACCGCAGCAGTGGTTGAACGCAGCTAATGATCGAATATTGTTTCCAATGTGCTTTGGATACATACATGAACACCATATATATATATATCAAGAACAACATATACATTAAACAACCCCGTTCAGAATCCGTAGACTCAACACAGAGAAGTAAATATACACACTGTTAAAGACTCCTAGACACGCTGAAAAACTTTCGACCACGACCGGGTTCGAACCTATAGGCCACACGTAGAACGAACAATGACAAGTACGAGTGAACGCCTTAACAAGCACGGCTACGGAGGAGAACCGAGAGAGGTCGTGTAAAATTGTTCTTATATACCCAACAAAACTCAGAAACAGTCATACGCGAGAGCTATATTTTGCAACAACTATAATTACCCAACACTAGCAACAAGAACAAAAAAAAATATATCAATTACTTGTATAATATTAATTAGTAACTTTAGATAATATTAATTATTAGTTTTCAGTTGTAATTAATTTTAAAAAACAATTAATAACATGTTAGGTGATGATAACCAAGTGCAAAAAGCATTGCATTTCTTTTTTTTTTACACACAAACAAAACACCACTTAGTTCACATAACCTCTAACAGATGGCAGATAGTTACATGGTTCTAGTTAGGATGATGATTTTTGGGTTGTTGGATTGGGGTTGAAGAAGACTATTTGTTGTAGTGACCACAGTATTGTTTTTTTTTGTGTGTGTTTTCTGTTCTCTTACGAGAATTAATATAGGTTCTCATAGAACCCTCCAATTCATGACTTATGAAAAATCTGTTTGGTGATTCATCACGTACACCTATACGTGAGAAAAAGTATGAATAGAACCTGTGCTCGGAAATCCAAAATGGCGACCGGAAGTGGGGTTATCTTGGAAACGGTAAGACTTAGGAAAAATCTGTTTGCGGATTCATCACGTACGCCTATATGTGAGAAAAAGTATGAATAGAACCTATGCTCGGAAATCCAAGATGGCGACCGGAAGTGGGGTTATCTTGGAAACGGTAAGACTTAGCAAGAATCTGTTTGCGGATTCATCACGTACGCCTATATGTGAGAAAAAGTATGAATAGAACCTATGCTCGGAAATCCAAAATGGCGACCGGAAGTGGGGTTATCTTGGAAACGGTAAGACTTAGGAAAAATCTGTTTGCGGATTCATCACGTACACCTATACGTAAGAAAAAATATGAATAGAACCAATAGTGTCCGGAATTCATGCGGGTTTGGACGTGACGACGCAGTTCAATAACATAGGTTAGACCAAGAAAAAAACCTTGGTGATTTTATTTCGAGTAAGGTGTTGGCAACACTGCGAGAAAATGAGGCTTATGTCTTACAAGAGCAAACCATTAAGTCGAGCCTCACGGAGCCTCACTTCGAGCCTCACTTTCGGTTGCAGAACTGTCTTTATGGTCCTACTCTAAAGTAGGTCAAAGCACGTAGAGGCTCTCGTGTAGTTTAGCACGAAAAAAAATGAATAGGTTAAGTTATATCACGTAAGATCGTGGCATTCGTACCAAGTACGAGTGGGGAAAAAAGGGAAATTTTACTAAAACATCGCTAAACGCTAAAACATCGACAAAAAATTGTCAAAATATGTCAAAAACTGATTTTCAATTGATAAAAAAAGAGGCTAAAAGAGGACTCGTACCAAGTACTATTTTGAAACGCTTAACTTACACTACTATTGTAAAAGCATTTATTTTGTGACACTCCACTAAATATATAAAATAACATACCCCCACAAATATTTTCACTATTGCGAATTAGCCTTCCAAGATTTTTTTATTGTAAAGCATTTATTTTGTGACACTCCTCCACTAAATATATAAAATAACATACCCCACAAATATTTCATTATAGCGAATTAACCTTCCAAGGTTTTTTTTCTTATTGCAAAAGTATTTATTTTGTGACACTCCTCCACTATATATATAAAATAACATACCCCACAAATATTTCATTATAGCGAATTAGCCTTCCAAGGTTTTTTTTATTGCAAAAAGTATTTATTTTGTGACACTCCACTAAACATACTCACAAATATTTTCAACAAGATGCAATCTGTGAAAATTTGCCCCACGTGTGAAACTGGTGTTTCAACTAAACATTTCCAAAAGCACTGTCGTACCTGCGTACCTGGTAAGCATGTGACCGCTACAAAACCATGTCCCAGGTGCGACAAACATATTACTATTGGTCATCTGAAAAGGCATATAACAACCGTCGACCATCCGCCAAACGTGTCAAGTTTGTGCCTCTCTCCGCCTCCAGCTACGTCCCCTTACCACGTACCATTGCGGCAAAGAAGGCCTGAACATTCAGAACAATGACGCCAAGTGCTTCGTATGGTGTGTGCTGGCAGCGTTGCACCCTGTCCACTGAAAACAATCCACGCCGAGTTAACCACTACCTACCCTACGAGCCAGAGCTGGAAGATGCGATGGGTGGGATCGACTACCCGGTGGAGGTCCCGGACATTCGAAAGTTTGAGGCTCGTACACACAACCCTCGGTTGGCCATCAACGTTTATGGCCTCACTGACAAAAATGTGGTGTACCCTATCCGGGTGAGCGATGTAGACGACGATGGTGCGCAGGAAATTCACCTCCTGCTCATCAAGGACGAAACCCATCACCATTACACCCTTATCCGTTCCCTCTCTCGGCTTGTTTCGAGCCAACGGAGCAGTGATAGTCACCACGTCGAGGTGTGTCGCAGGTGCTTGTCAATGTTCGACGGACAGGATCAACACAATTACCAACATGTTCGAGGCTCCAACATCGCTGCCAAGAAGCTTGCTAGCCACAAGATGTACTGCAGTAACAACGAGCCGGCTGTGGCAGTCTTGCCCAAACCTGGCACTGTGGAGCGTTTCCACATGCACGGTGCCATGGTGGAGCGCCCCGCTATCATCATCGCCGATTTCGAGGCCTTCCTCAAACCCCTGTCCACTTGCTATCCTGACCCCGAAGTTTCCTCCACTACCCCTTACCAACTCCACGAGGCATCCAGTTTTGCATATGTTTTGGTGCGACGAGACCGTCACATCGCCCCCGAGCCCTACGTGTACCGTGGTCCCGACGCAGCCAAACACTTCCTCGAGAGGATGGTTGCCGAGGCCATCGAGATAGGGAAGGTACTGTTGGCCCCCAAGTCTATGCTCCCACTGTCCCCCGACGATCAACGTAGACACGACGAGGCCATCGCTTGCCCTGTCTGCGCCAAGGAGTACACCGCCAACAACCGTAAAGTCCAACACCACGATCACTTTAACGGTAGGTACGTTGGTCCTTGGTGCAACGGATGCAACCTCATGGCCCGGGACCCGCGATTTATTCCGATCTTCTTCCACAACGGCTCGGGGTACGACTTTCACCACCTGATCAAGCATCTTGGATACGACAACGAGGGAATCAACGTTCTCGCCCAGAACGAGGAGCGTTACATCAGTGTGAGCAAACGAGTGTCAATCCCGGGATCACACTCTACCGTCGAGCTTCGCTTCCTCCTCCCTGAGGTTCCTCCCGGCAAGCCTCAATGCTCTCGCGGGGAAGCTTAGCGACGAGCAAATACTCATCACCTCTGCAAACTTTCCGAACTTGGACGCCGGTCTCTTCAGGCGTAAGGGGGTCTACCCCTACGAATACGTCACAGACCCTGCCAAGTTCGAAGAAGAGTTGCTACCTCCCCAGGCGAAGTTCTACAGTCAGCTACGAGGCTCGAACTTCACCGACGAAGAATATCACCATGCCCAGTCCATGTGGCGCGAGCTGGGTTGTCGAACTGTCGGGGACTACCACGACGCCTACCTCAAACTTGATGTGACGCTCCTCGCCGACGTGTTCCAGACGTTCCGTGCGACCGCAATGAAGATCTACCAGCTGGACCCCGCCTACTTCTATAGTCTCCCCGGACTGGCGTGGTCAGCCATGTTTCTGGTGACGAAAATCGAGCTGGAGCTTCTTTCCGATTATGACATGGTGCTGTTTGTGGAACGCGCTATCCGGGGTGGCATGGTCCAGGTGTCGCAACGGCACGCGCGCGCCAACAACCATCACATGGCTACTGGCTACGACTCCTCCCAACCGTCGAGCTACATCATGCACACGGACGTGAATAACTTGTACGGGCACTCCATGATGCAGCCACTCCGCTTTAGAGGGTTCGAGTGGACTGATCCTTCCAACTTCGACATCGAAAGCTTCGACGATTCGGAACATGGATTCTTCGCCGAGGTTGATCTGCAATTCTCCGAGAAGCTACATCATGTATTTTGCGATCTTCCCCCTGCACCTGAGTTCAAGTGTCCACCCGATTCCAACCAGACGAAGCTCGTCATGGATTTCGAACCCAAGAAGAATTACGTCCTGCACTACCAGAATCTCCGGTGGTTGATGCAGCGAGGGGTCACGGTCCACACAGTTTACCGCATCCTCAAGTTCAAACATTCTCCATGGTTGCGTCCATATATTGAAGTCAACACTAAACACCGCACCGCAGCCACGTCCGAGCTTGATAAGGATTTCTTCAAGCTCATGAATAATGCGGTGTTTGGCAAGACCATGGAGAATGTACGGAATCGCGTGGACATAAAATTGGTGACGAGGAAAGAGCGATGTCGTCAGCTTGTCGCGAGTCCATTGTTCAAGTCTCGAACAATCTACAACGAGCAGCTGGCTCTGATTCACATGAAGCAAGGTGAGGTGAAGCTCACCAAGCCCATCTACGTTGGAGCCTCGGTTCTGGATCTGAGCAAGCTACACATGTTCGAGACGTACTACGACATATTACGTCCACACTACGGCCACAACATCTCACTTCTCTACACGGACACGGACAGCTTGGTGTACCACGTCCGCTCACCCGATGCATACAGGGATATGGCCACAGTACCATCTTTGGTTAACCTCTTCGACACCTCGGGCTATCCCCAGCCGAACCAGTACGGCATCCTGGCCCGCAACAAGAAGGTACCTGGCAAACTCAAAGATGAGAAGGACGGAGACGTGATTCTTGAGTTTGCAGGTCTTCGCGCCAAGGCCTATGATATCAAAGCCGAGGGCAACGTTACCAAGAAGGCCAAGGGTGTCGGCAGACAGGTGGTTCGGGAGCATCTCACATTCGAGGACTTCGCCGATTGCCTCAAGACCAGGTCGTCGGTTCTAAGAGCAGAACAACGCATCCAGAGCGTCGACCATGTGTTGACCACCAACGAGGTGAGGAAGATTGCCCTGGGTCCCAACGACGACAAGAGGTGCGTTCTCCAATGTGGAATCCACACACTCCCATGGGGACACAACCGTTTGAGAGATGGAAAAAAATGTTACAAATGTCCATAAAAAAAGTGAACCTAACATCAAACTAAAAAAAAAATAATTGAAAATGACAAAAAAAGTAAACCTAACATCAAACCAAAAATTAAAAAAAAAGTATACCTAACATCAAAACGAAAATTTGAAAAATGACAAAAATCATGCACGTATAAAAAAAAATAACCAGCATGCCTATGAACTTGTTCGGATACAGAAAGCAGACCATCATGGACACTGCACCACCAAATTTCCATAACCTCTTACCTTCCATGTTAACTAAACTCAATGGTCTTCTGATCGTTCACCTCAACAGTATTTGGACGAAATTGGATGACGATGCGGGCAAGATTTTTTACGTCTTCAATAACAATTTACATTTCTACGAAATTCCGATCGACGGGAAACTTCGGATCACCGTGAATCCGGAAAACGTAGGCGAAATCAAAATATCTACCGGCAAGAACATTTTTCGAATCAAGCACGACAAGATGCTTTCTAACATTACGTACGATGTTTCAGCAGGAGATTGTCTTTACGTGGAACTCCTCGGAGATTACGACAAACTCATTCCTCTCTTCGTAGAATTACGAACCGTCTATCCTATTATAAATAACCGTTAACCAAAATGCCTAACGACATTTTCGGCAACACCAAGCGTGTAGACCATGCAGAAGAGATTCTCATGTTGGATATTCGAGTTAAAAAGTTGAGGAGCGATTTGATCGCTTTGCAGGAGACCTTAAACAAAAGTTTAGAGTCGGAGATCGCTACGCTGCAAACGCAATGTCTCGACACCATTCTGAAAATCGATTCCGAACTGAAAACGCTCAAAAAAATTTATGTTGACGTACCTTCTTACGACAACGTTTAAAATATACAGTTGAGCGTGGATTCGCTTCAAAATGATTTGGCCAAATTACAGCAATTTCAATCGAAAAATGAAGATTTGGAAAAATTGAAACTCGAAATCGAAGAACGAACTTCCGCAATCGAAAAGAATTTCTCTGAACTTCAAACCGTCGTGAACGATATTGATGTAGAACGCTTGCATGTCGTCGTTTCCAAATTGCAAGAAGAATTCACCGGCACGTTGGAAGAAATTAAATCGAAGTTACAGACTTTGGAAGATACCATGACGAACCTACCATCGTCAGACGAACTGCAGGTCATCGGTAAAAGCGTCGCGAACATAAAAATTCAATTGGAGGCTTATCGAGATTTCGAACACATTCAAACCACCATCGCCACGCTTCAGGCGTCTTTGGAGTTGATCAACGAAGAAATTAAAAATATTCACGTTCAAGCGAGTGCGTTGACGAGCATTCAGGACACGTTAAGCACGGTTCAGCAGAAGATCGAATATTTAGAAAATTTGAACGTCGAATCCAATCTTGCTCATTTTCATCACGTACTCGACAACATACAGGGTGACTTGGAATCGTTACGGACGAGCGTACCTTCGAGCGAAGATTTGGAAAAATTGAAAACGGCGGTGACGGCATTATCCGATTCGAGCGACATCAAAAGTTCATTGAGCGATCTCGAGAGTAGGGTGGCCAATCTCCCCACCTCCAAAGAATTACACGCTTTGAAAAGAAACATATCACGTATGCTGAAACGACTGGAAACGGAAACGGCAAACGTGGAACAGATTCGAGACGAAATTACTTCGCTGGTGTCGACGTTGCCCACTTCGCAGAGCGTCGCGGATCTTCACACGCAGTTTACAGAGATGCGAAGCATCGTGAACGATCTTACCGAGAAAAGCTCGAAATTGAATCAAGTCGAGAACCTTCAGAACATTGTCGTCAACATCAGAGATCAAGTTGGAGTGCTGGAATCCACGCAGGAATCGACGCTGGCCTCTTTCGGTGCCAAGTTGCAAGAACTGAACGAAAACTACAAGCAGTTGAACGTGGAAGTGAAAATCAAACCGTCGTTTTCTGCCGTAACGGATACCATAGTCGAGCATTTGCTCCCCATCGAAAATAAACTCGGACACGTTCACAGTAATCAGCTCGGCGTCGACACTAAATTCGCCAAATTGTTCACCTTGCAAGCCATCGAAATCAACAGCGTACCCAATCAGCAGAGAATCTCCACGTTCGTCGAAGGTAACAAACTGTACTTGTTACATCCTTATCATCCGTACTACAAGTTTCTCCTCGATGGCACGATTCAGATAAACGAATTTTCGTACTGGTCTCACGGCAGAAAAGCTAGCGTTCCCACCATGACCTTGATATCGAATCGTGGCGTCCAGAAAGCAGGAAACATTCCTCTGGCACGTTGGAACGAAACGCGCAACATATATGAAATACACGAAGACGAAATATCTTACCGTTTTCGACGTGAGTGCCGGCGATAAGCTGATCGTTCAAAACACGAGCGAGGTGCCACCCTCTTTGAATCCCATCACGCTGGTGCTTCTCTTCAAACGTAATCTCTAAAAAAAAAATGTCTAGGCAAGCCATCGTCCAAGAATTGCATAAACCTGCACGCCGCAACTACGAACGTTTGGCGGTGGTAACCAAGGGCATCGACGACCTCTGGCAAAGTGACCTCGTGGAGATGAGTAGCGGCAATTTGAAAAACGTACATAAATTGAACAAGGGCAACAAGTACCTCCTCACCGTCATAGACACATTTTCGAAATTCGCATGGGCTCTACCTTTGAAAGCCAAAACGGGAACATGCGTCACGGAAGCATTCAAATTAATTTTTCGCGAAAGCGGCAGACGACCTCGGTTTTTGCAAACGGACAGCGGTAAAGAATTTTACAACGCCGTATTCCAAAAGTTTATTCAAAAACATGACATTCGACATTATTCGACTTTCAGTCACATCAAAGCCAGCATCGTGGAAAGATTTAATCGAACCTTGAAAACACACATGTGGAAACGATTCACGCTTCGGGGAAATTACAAATGGGTCGACATCCTGCCGGAACTCGTCGACACCTATAATGATACGGTGCACAGAACGATAGGCATGAAGCCAGCTGACGTTACGAAATCTGACGAGCAGCGTTTAATTTCTAACGTTTACTGTCCAAAGTACACTCCCACGACTACCAAGAAATCAAAATTCAAAATTGGAGACCAGGTGAGAATCAGCAAATTCAAACCCACCTTCGAGAAGGGATTCACAAAAAATTGGAGCACGGAACTTTTTACGGTGGTTCGAGTTTTACCCGGAAACCGACACACATATATAATAAAAGATAGTAGCGGCGAGATTTTGAAAGGAAGATTTTACGAAGAGGAACTCTCTAAAACGAAACACCCCGACACGTACCTCATCGAGAAAGTATTGCGTAGGAAAGGTGACAAACTGTTTGTCAAATGGCTGGGACTTCCGGAAAAGAGTTGGATCGACGCGAACGAAGTGATCTTGTGAGTACTTGGAACGTGGTGAAGCGTCTACCGGATTCGGAAAGTCAAACGAAAAAAAAGAACGGAGAGTTGCTTCCCGACAGCATCCGCTGTCTAATCGTAGGTCCTTCGGGGTGTGGGAAAACGACACTGCTCGTGGACAATTTTCTCCTCGCACCGAATTGGTTAGATTGGAAGAACAGGCACCTGTACGTGTTCTCGAAAAGTTTGGAGCAATCCAAATACCAGCAACTGATGAAACTGTACGATGGTCTTGACATTGCAACGTTCGCTTCGGAAATAAAACCACTCGACGATTGTCGTGAAAATTCAGTCGTTGTGTTCGACGATGTCATCCTGGAAAATCAAAATGAAATTCGCAACTTTTTCACGCAAGGTCGTCACAAAGGAATGGATTGCTTTTACCTAGCTCAAACGTTTTCCAAAATTCCAAAACAGTTACTACGCGACAACGCTAATTTCATATGTTTGTTTCGTCAAGATCACACTAACCTCAAGCACGCGTACGATGACTACGTAGGCGGAGACATGAACTACAATCAATTTTCGGAACGCTGCTGCTCTTCTTGCTGGAACAGTGACGATTTCGGATTCGCGACGATCGACATGACGAGGAAACCCAACGACGGAAAATACAGAATCAAAATCAAAGACTTTCTAAAAGTTGCAACGTTGTGAGAAACGACGTGTATAAAATAACGTTATGACGAAACGAAATATCGAAGACGAAAATCTTAAGCTTCGCGATTACCTCGCGAAACGCTTCAAAGGTTGGAAATCCGAGAATCGCGGATCCTACGAAGAGAAGAAACGTCAAGATCAACCTGTGATCGACGCCATCAGCGGTCTAGGTAAAGAAATTAAAAGTGTCACGGAACAAAATAAAAATTTGATCAACGAACTCGTACCACTCGCAGCAAAAAGTTACACCGTACCCACGCCCATTTCGAGCATTCCTTCGACGCCGTTCGAAATGAAGGACGTACCACGACGTCGAGCCATAAGCAGCACGTCTTCGGATAAAATCGAGTTGGGACCTTTGGCACGAGACTACCTGAGCACGGGGAATTCGACAAGGATGAAGTGTTCGGATTGTATCCGAGCATGGAAACCAACGAGGGTGGCGTCGTGTGGAAGATTGGGAAATCGAAAGTCACCTTCGAAGGCAACGACATTAAAGTTAATTTAGGCGAGAAGGATAGTTGGACCAGGTATCCGGGTACGGTGGGACTGTGGGAACTCGTTGCCAAAAAGCAGCCGAAAGATTACACCGACGAAGATTACCAAAGTTACAGGGAAATTCTGATCATGACGGATGCCATGTACCAGAACAACGATGCCTCGCAGTATAGGGTGAAATCGAGCAGCGGCGAGAAGTACAGAAATCTCATCAAACCGATTTGGAACGAGGTGAAGAGTGGAAGCGGCGTCAAACGCTACAACACGTTACCCAAAGAATTCGTTTGGGTGGACGACGTGAGGAAGCTCGTGGACCGATTGTTGGTGATAGCCGGCGAAGAGAATGCAGGCAATCGTAATTTTTACAACGAGAAGGTTGGCATCGTGGACATGATCAGCACCAAACTTTCCAACTTCACCGTGAACGACGACAAGGGCATGGGTTACCTCATTAAAATTATGAACACGCTGCCTCCGAGATTCTGGAACGTGGCCGAAGGAAAGGGACTCGTGAACGACATCATCAACAAGTTACCTTTCGAGATCCATTTACCTGGCTACCAGTACTGCGGACCGGGTACCAAACTCGAGAAAAGATTGGAGAGAGGAGACAAGGGTGTGAATCCGTTGGACGCTGCATGCAAAGATCACGACATCGCTTAAAACACCACCCGCACCGATCTCGATGCACGTCACGAAGCAGACAAGAAATTGGAGCACGCAGCTTTCGAAAGATTCGTCAGCAGGGACGCGTCTCTGGGTGAACGAGTTGCAGCACTGGGCACCACCATCGCCATGAACACGAAACAAAAACTTGGGTGGGGTATATAAATAACATACAGTAAAAAATAATGATAACATGTCTCCTATAACTGATTTGCCGCCCGAGCTACTATGTAAAATATTCAAACACGCAGTAAACGGAGATTGTGAGGATGTAGGGAAACTTGTAATCATAGCGAGATCAACGCCGGAATTTCGAATTTCTTGTGAAATGGTTCTCAAGGACCATCTTCGGGAGATCAGCGGCCTGAGGTGCGGTGATCTCGACACTCTTCTTTCGGCCGCAGCGAAAAGATTAAACGACAGGATGGACACGGATGATTGGTGCAAGTCTGAACAGAAGATGGCAGATATTGTAACGCACATCATCTCGTTTTCCGAAGCACAAGCTTTCTTCCTCTTACACACACTGTGAAAAAAATAATAATATAAGTGTCAAAAAAATATACGTGTCAAAAACACGTATATCTGTTCAACATACGTTGAAACGTTTATATAGGAACAATGGTGGAAAATATCAGAATCAGATTGATTGATTGATTGATTGATTGAATTAAAATTTGTGGGTGCGTCGGCACTTAAGGCCATTTCGCACCCTTCTATGTATACGGGGAAATGTCCCCTTATCTAAAATTCTGACTTAAAATTTAAAAAAGGGGTGTAGATAGCCCCTTGGAAAAAACTAAAAGTGCAAGGTTGTAAAGAGACCTGCACGAGACAAACACGACACATTAAAAAGTCAGAAAAAACAAACTAAAAACCTCCTTACAGACGGTGGAAGAGTCCAGCTCTTCGCAAAAACCTAAAAACATGGGATAAAATGCTGCTGTCATCACCCAAGAGGGATGACAAACAGCCGGAAAGGTTAAAAGTCTGCCGGAGGTAAGCAAGATCGACACATTCAACGAGAATGTGTCGGATGCTTAAAATAACATTACAAGCACGACACAACGGAGGGTCCAGCCCTTGGAGCAGGTGACCATGCGTTAGACGGCTGTGTCCTATACGCATGCGGGTAAGAATAACTTCTTCTCGCCGAGAGGGACGGGATGAGGAACGCCAAGCACCTATGGTGGGCTTAATAGCGTGAAGCTTGTTCCCCGTTTCCGTATCCCACTCGGCCTGCCAAGTGTCAAGAAGGCGACAACGGAACACGTTCTGCAGGTCGCTAGCAGGCAAAAGGTGGACGAGAACATCGCCATCTGCATCAGCAGACTTGGCGGCAGCATCAGCTGCTTCGTTCCCCTGGATGCCCACGTGGCTAGGGACCCAACAGAAGTGTACATCCGCACTGGCTGATAAGGACAAAAGCCGTCTGAATATGCGTTGCGCTACCGGATGCCGGGAATACGGCGAATCCAGGGTCTGCAACACGCTGGTCGAATCACTGCACACAAGGACTTTCTTCAGACGATTGACGTCTGCAAAGTCCAGTGCCTTTAGAATGGCGTATAACTCTGCCGTAAAGATGGAACACGCAGGATGAAGCGAGTAACTGGAACTTTGAGAGTCTAGGACGAAGGCGCAACCAACTGATTCCACTGTCTTGGACCCATCCGTGTAAAACACATTAAAATTGGGGTGCTTCGCACGAAGTTCTAAAAACCGTTGCTGGTATACAACCATTGGTGTTTCTGCTTTTGGAAGAGCAGTTAGAGAAAAATCGATGGAAAGTGCAGGAAACTCCCAGGTAGGGAGAGGCGGAATGAGTGGAGAGACGCCAGGAAGATCACTGTCAACACCAAGTGCTGACAGGATCTCGTCTGCAGGAACACCAAATGGTCTAGTGACACTAGAATGGAGCCGATACCTTTCCAGCCTATTCATGTCTGAGATGGTGTGAAATGAGGGATGTAAAGGCATCGAGCGAAGATGGAGGAAGTAGTTCACTACCAGCCGCTGTCTTCGCAGAGACAGCGACGGCTCAGATGCCTCTACGTACAAACTGGCGATAGGGCTGATCCGAATAGCACCAGAGCACACACGTATACCAGCATGGTGGACGGTGTCTAGGATGCGAAGTCTAGATGGGCGGGCAGAAGAATACACAACACATCCATAATCAAGCTTCGACCTGATGAGTGCACGATACAATCGAAGCAGTACCGTCCTATCAGCACCCCAGGAAGTATGGGATAAAACACGTAAAAGGTTGAGAACTCGAAGACAAGAGAACTTTAACTGGCGAAGGTGAGGTAGCCATGTTAATTTCTTATCGAAAATGAGGCCCAGGAAGCGGCCCTCATTCACGAAGCACAGGGGAGATTTCCCCATGTACAGGTCAGGATCGAAATGACATGTACGTTGACGACAAAAGTGAACACACACGGATTTCTCGGATGAGAAGGTGAAACCTGTTTGGGAGGACCCCTCAACCAAACGGTTTATCGTCAGTTGGAGTTGACGAGAAGCTGACGCGAGATTCCGTGAGCGACAAAAGATCGTGAGGTCGTCTACATCCAGAAGACCATGTACAGGGGCAAGAATGCTCGCCATAACACTGTTCACTGCTATGGCAAACACAGTCACACTTAATACGCTGCCCTGTGGGACACCGTTCTCTTGTTCTTGAACATCCGAAAAGGAGTTCCCAACACGTACCCGGAATAAACGATCAGATAAAAAGTTTTTAATAAAGTACGCCATATGGCCACGGACGCCCCAAGAATGGAGCTGCTTTAGGATGCCAAAACGCCACGTTGTGTCATATGCTTTTTGGAGGTCAAAGAAAACTGCAACTAAATGTTCCTTGTTGAGGAATGCATCCTGAATGTGTGTTTCCAGCTGAACCAGATGGTCCAGTGTGGAACGGTTGGAGCGAAAACCACATTGAAAATTACTTATCAAGCAGTTTTCCTCCAAAAACCAGGTGAGACGCTTATTGATCATGCGTTCCATCAACTTGCACACACAGCTAGTTAAGGCAATAGGCCTGTAACTCGAGGCTGCGGTGCGCTGTTTACCTGGTTTCAGGATGGGAACAATAATAGCTTCTTTCCAGGAAGTGGGGAAAGAGTCCTCCAACCAAAGCCTGTTGAATACCGCCAAAAGGAAATGTTTGGCTCCAATGGGCAGATGACGAAGCATCTCATAGTGGATCTTGTCCACTCCAGGAGCTGTGTTCTTAGAATCTCGAAGTGCCTGATCGAACTAACGTTCAGTGAATGGAGAGTTGTATGGCTCGGTGTTATGACTTCGAAAAACGAGAGGGCGTCGTTCCTGACGTTCCTTCTCACGGCGGAAACGTGGTTCATAATTTACAGAGCTAGACGCACCAGAAAACTGCGTGGCCAAGATATTAGCTACCGTATGTCTCCGGAATCTGTGTACAACGTCCCATCGTGCTCGAGAGCGCTCAGAGGAGTAGATGCACCCCCCTGGATGCGACGAACTTTGGTCCAAACGGCTTTCGACGAAGCCTGCTTCGTCAGAGTAGACACGTATTGGACCCAGCACGCCTTCTTACTGGCTCGAATGAGCTGACGGGCACGGGCACGTTTAATGCGGAACTGCTCGAGGTTTGCGGCAGTGTGGTTTCTATTAAATCGATCGAGAGCATGATTGCGGTCCTTGATGGCTGCACCGATCTCCGCAGTCCACCAGGGGACTGGGCGTCGCCTCGCAGGTCCACTGGGATGTGCAATGGAGGTGCGTGCAGCATCATGCACTCCTGACACAAAGACATCTAAGGCGTCGATTGGTGGCAAAGTCCACGCAAGATCGACTTCAAGGTCCACTGCACGCTCGAAGGCTTCCCAGTCGGCCCGACTGAGATTCCAGTGAGGGTGTTGTTCACGTGATTCAGATACTTTTAATCACAGAACTGTTTGTTTTGAAGAGAACCCATATGTCCCCACACAAATTATGCAAGTGAGCATCATAGATGCATTGAATACAAATCAACAACTTGTCAGCATCCTGGGGAATTATGTCACAGAGATAAGCCTTGTAGATTTCAAAATTGTTGTTAAAATTTCAAATAAAAGCACAAAATGTTATGTCAACAAGATTTTCAGACCTGAGCTAAGCACATCCCTGAGCAGTGATGGGATCCTCAGGTTCTGTGACAACATTGTGAGCCCCCCTGAAAATAAGATCAATCTGTTCAAGCTCAATACCCACAAATACAATCAGTTGCTCAGGTATGTATACTCTGAGGTTGGGTACTATGATGATTTTTATGTTATGGCCCTTGTAGGAACAACAAAAATATATTTTGTAGAATTTCAGGACAAAGCACCTGATAATATCATCACATATGAATACATAGAGAATATAGGATAAGCATTCATCAAAAATTCCAAGACCTCAGCAGAAAAATCTAATTATAAGAGCTCTATCAACTATGTTGATTGTTTCTCTACAAAAATTATATACAATTCAGAATCTGTAAATGCCATTGTTTCATGCTACCTCCTTTTCAGAACAGCAAAAAATAACACCGAGAGGGTTCTTGCAGTTGAGTGCTTCATGCAACTTGACAGATTGGAATATATTAAATTGAAAAAATTACCCCATCTCATATACAATATTGTTTTGGATGAAACAAGTGACACTGTAATTGTTCACTGTGTAATATCTTTGATAGGCCTTGAATCACATAAAAACAGTTTCTCATCTCAAAATTTGCAACAATCATAAACAATGAGGCTGTATCGGAATGCATTGAGTAATGGGTTTTCATGATTCTGTTCCTTGCATATTCATGCCAGTGTGTAATTATTAAATATGCAGAATTTTTTTGACAGAAGAGCAATTTCAAAATACATCAAATCACAATCACTTGTTGGGGATTTCAGGCTTAGGTTCTTGAATCTGTCCGAGCATGACCTGTTCTCTGTTGGGAATGAAACTGAAAGGCAATAGGTGCTTTCAAGTGATTTTGCCTTTCACTACCTGTCCCTGAAATCCCTAATAAGATTTGAAATATCCATGTTCAATACATGCAAAAGAATTGTTGGTTTTTTTGTGCATTATTCTGTAGAGTATTATTATTGGCATTGTGGATTTCCAATGTATGATGATTACTGGTACAACAATTGCAATGAGAATTGTTTTGTGTACAGAATGGACATAATTATGCCACAGAGTCTAAACTGGATTCACTATAATATCACCAACAGAATTTCTGTACCTCTACCCCTGAATCATATTGAATATGTCACCACAGATGAGGGCAATTTGTATCGACTTGAAGATTTTAAGCCAGGCATGAACAAATTTTCAAAATATACAAATTTCAATGAAATTCTAATATATATGTTTAAGCAAAAATTTAAAAATTGTGAGCATGAATGCATATGCCTGTCACTTGAAGCGCACAACATACAAAATACATGCCAATGTGACAGGGAATTGTTCACATTGCCACTAAGCTTGTCATAATGCAGAATTTTTTTGACAGAAGGGGAATTTCAAAATACATAAAATCCGAATCACTTGTTCAAGATTTTAGGCTTAGGTTCCTGAACCTGTCCGAGTATAATTTGTTTACAGTTCAGAATGAGACTGAAATGCACTGGGTTCTTAACAGTGACAAGAATTTTCAATACTTGTCACTGAAGAATGTAAGCAAGTTTGAAAAATTTATGTACAAGTTAAAGAGAATTTGTGGATTGTTTGTGCATCACCACACTGGGAGCTATTATTATTTCTGCAGGTTGAAATTGTTTGATGAATGTTGGTACAGCAATTGTTGTGATGGGTATGAAGATTATGATTTAGAGCTCATGGCTGATCAGAGCTTAAATTGGGTGCATTTTAAATTTTTGAACAGAATAATTTCCAATCCCAATCTGTTTAATAGGAATATTGAATTTGTGACCACAGATGATGGGCACTTGTTCAGTGCAGATGATTTCCACCCGGATCTTGTTGGGTATTTAAAGCACAAATGCCTGAATGAGCTTGTTCTGTATTTTCTGAGGCAAAAATTCAGAAATTGCAGCAGTAAGTGCCTTGCACTGTGCCTAGACAAAACCTCTTGGAATGAAACATGCAGGTGTGGGGAACAATTATCTAAGCTCCCAATAATACATACATAGTTGCTACAGTTCCAATTTTGCAATATTGTTCAGCAAACATGTATCCCGGGCAGTGTGATTTGGAAATAAATCGGGATTATCAGCAACAAAGGAACAATATTATTAAGCATAATGTTGGGCATGCTCTTAAAAAATTACAGCATTGCATTGTTTTAGAAGGATAACACACAGCACTTGTTGCAATGTTTTTTGAGAGAATGAATTTGTCACAATATATACAATCGGAATCACTGTTGGAAAGGTTCAAGCTTGCATTTTCCGATTTATGTGAATATGATGTGTTTGCAGTTAGAAATGAGACAGAATTTAGGTGGGTGCTTGACAGTGACCATGCATTTGGATGCATACATCTGGGATTGTTGGGCAAGAAGGAAAAATACATATATCTGTTGCACAGGAGAATTGTTGGGCTGTTTGTAGGTTTTTATGATTGTTACAGAAAAAATTATTGGTTCACAACAAAATATTTTGAATCAATGTATTGTTTTCATATCCCATTTGACATATCTGAGAACGGGAAACATTTAAATTATGATACTTATTTGAAATCCTATGATGATTTTGAATTTGTAACCACAGATACAGGCTTGGTGTTTTCTGGTGCGGATTTTGTTAGAAGGGAAAAATATATCTCAGGGGTCATAAATGCAAATGAGATTATTCTGTATTTGCTGAGTTTGAAGATAAAATTTCATAATTTGAGATATTTTGAACCTTTAAACTGCAATTTTTTGCAATCTTCAAATCTCAACCTCAAATTCTGATCGGGAGGTACACAGAGCCATGTACAATTTCTGTTTATATCTACATGATTGCTCTCCACAATTGTGTAGGTGCACAATAGGATCAATGCTCATGTCATTATTTGACAGAAGAGATGTTGCAAAATATATTAGATCTGAATCTCTTCTTCCTGATTTCAAAATTAGACTCTCAACACTCTCAGAGTATGATTTATTTTCAATCAATAATGAAACAGAGTTCCGCTGGGCCCTGAACAGCACACAAAAATGAATTTTTGAAAAAAGGGATATTTCCAGATACATCAAATCCAAATCTCTTGTTCCTGAATTTAAATTGAGATTCTGAAAATTGTAAAGTGTATTGTGTGCTCCATGATGCTCACATAATTTGTGGAGAGGCATTTTATGGCCTGTTTCTAGTGCATAGGGTCTAGCTCCTGATCTAGAAAATTACAAAATATGGCCTTGCAATCTAAATTATACAGGGCAATCACACAAATATTTCCATTCAATTTTGTTTGGAAATGTTGATGACTGTGCAGAACAAGTATAAGTGAAATATTTCATGTTATATTTTCTATGGCATTTTGGGCATATTTTTGTGAGAATTCTGCTTTTGTCTGGATTACAATTCTTTTGGTGCTTAACCCAATTGGGGCTGGATATATTCTTATTGCATTGATTTCAATATTTTTGATTAGGCATTTTTGTTGTTTATTATATAAGATTTCTTGGGGTTCAAATCAAAATTCTATGCTTAATAAAAAATATCAGTTGGGTTCAGCAGTGTGTTTTGTATATTTTGTGTGTGTGTGTGTGTGTGTGTGTATGTGTGTGAATATTTTTGGCTTTGGTATTTATATAAAATTTCTTGGGGTTCAAATCAAAACTCTATACTTAATAAAAAATATCAGTTGGGTTCAACAATGTGCTTTGTGTGTGTGTGTGTGTGTGTGGGTGTGTGTGTGTGTGTGTATGTGTGGCTAAAAAAAAATATCAAGAGGGGCATATTTTTGACAGGATTATGGACAACAATCTGACAGAAGTTCCTTTTGTAAGTGTGGACAAATCAATCTGAGGGGGCTCATCATTTCACAGGAACTTCCCGAGGGCATTTTTACAAAAATCTTGGATTAGGCAGGGTTCCACACTTGAGCAAAAAGCTCATATGGGCATGTTGAGCCTGTTTTAAGTGTAGCCAAATCTGCCTGAGAGGGGCTCATCATTTATCGAGCCAGTAATAGCACAAAACACACTACTTTCAAGCATTAAAACAAATGCTAAATTTGTCAGTCGAGTATGTAAAAATTCAGGAATTGGAAGTCGACAATCCTTACACGATAACTTCAATTCAGTTCAATTGTTTCTACCCAGTATGGTCCCAAGGTGCGTCTGTTGCTCAACGGACAATACAGTCTATTTTTACCAGATCGATAGGCTAACATGTTATCCGACGAGAAGCTATCTATTTTAATCGAGAACAAAACTCGAATCGTGTACAAGGGGACAAAGGAACTTCTTGGCAAGAAAACGAAGCACGTAATAGAATTTGTTTAATCACAGGCACCCCAACCCCCGGAATATATGTATATATAAATAACATACCATGAAAAAAAATGACAACTTGTATAACTCAACTTCCTCCCGAAGTGTTGCACAAAATATTTACGTTCACGTTCGACGGGGATGTAACTAAACTCATAGACTTGTGTAAAGTAACGCCAGAATTTCGTTCACCGTGCAAAATGATTTTCATGGATCACCTCCGAGAAATAAGCGGAATGAAAAAAATGTTCCGATCCCCAGAGACTCTCTTTCGAACCGCAAACAAAAAAATTGACGATAGGTTAGACGAGCTGCACGAGTGGAGGCAGGGGAGAAGAAGATTTACCGAAGACTGGTACGCGTCGAACATTGAAACTGTCGATCTTGTAAACCACATGATAGCATTAGGCGAAGCAAAAACTTTTTTTCTTTCCCAGAATACATATATATAAATAACACATCGCCACAGTTGTTTTGAGTGAGACGATATAAATAACACACATCGTAAACCTAACGGAAAAAAAGTTGTTCTCTTTCCCAGATAAAATATAGCATAAAAAAAAAAAAACATGAAGCCCAAAGGTGTCATGTACCAAATACCATATTCGAATCTTAAAAATCTAGGTGCCCTCGATGGGTTACTCACCAAGAAACAACGCGAGAAGAAACGTTCTTGCTTGACCAAAGGACACGGAATGAAATTACTTCTCAGCACACCTCAATTGAAAAGGTTGCAGCGTTCGCGGAAACAGCAAAAGATCGGAGGTTTCATATTCAGCATCCCGGCCATCCTGGCAGCATTGGGGGCCGTTGGAAGTTTGGCCGGCGGAAGCGCCGCCATCGCGAAAACCGTCATCGACTCGAAGAAGAACAAGGCGGAATTGGAAGAACAGAAACGTCACAACCTGGCCATGGAGAAGAAAGGGGGGAAGGGCGTCATGAGGAAGTTTTAAAAAAAAAGAAACAGCACTCACCAACCGAGACATTGAATCTCTGATCGAACCATTAAAAATCAAAAACTTCAGAGGAGTTTTCATGTCCGACTCGTTACCTTCAACCGTCAAAAGAAGAGAATGCGGAGTAGTCAACTTGGACGGTCAAGAAAATCCAGGCACGCATTGGATATGTTACTACAAAAATGACAATAAAGCATTCGTTTTCGATTCTTTCGGAGGTGTTCCACCTACAAATTTAGTTCATTATCAGAAAACGAACAAAACCTCTATATACTACAACGACGAACGCATTCAAAATTTCGGAGACGTGAACTGCGGTCATCTCTGCCTCTCCATGCTCACGTTTCTCTCTAAAATAAATAAGCCTACGATCAAAGATTTCCAGAAAGCATTGTGGAACGTCAAACAGCATCACGATGGGCGTGTTCCATCTCACGAGCGAATCTTCGATCTTGAAACTCACGCTGCACGACGACATCGTCTATAGTAAATCCGTAGCTCTGCGTGCATTCTACAGCATCTACCTCATACCTAACGTCACGCAGCACAACAACAAAATTAGCGTCGGAAGCGAACATATCGTCGTCACGCCAGGCCAATACAATCTTTCTACTTTGCAAGCTCAATTACCCAAAGGCACGTACCTTTCTCAAAATTCGGTCACGCACAGAGTGGAAATCGTGTCCGCGACGGAGACCGTGGACCTGGGCACCATGGAAGAACTTTTAGGTTTCGAGAACGACACAAAACTTGAAGCTGGCATCAAGCACACGGCAACCAACATTCCTAAATTCTTGGCCATAGAGACTCTGAACGTACACTGCAACGTAGCGGAAGGCATGATCACGAAATCCTCGGACGGGGGGTTGCTGGGAAGTCACAAGCAGACGGGAATCATAGCCACTTTCAAACCAAGTTCCGAGTTCATGGAACCGATCATCTACACACCCTCTTCGCCGATCTATTTTCCAGTGCAACCGCATAGACGACATAGAGTTGGTGGTGACGAACGAGAAGGGAGAGGTGGTGGATTTCGCAGGTGCAACGACCACGGCCGTCCTGGAGATCGACGTATAATAAATAACACACATAGTGAAAATGGAGCAAATCGAAAGTTACGAGTTGCAATCTTTCCCTCCCAACCGTCGCACGTTCGCCAATTTGAACGAAGCGAACCGGGAGATCGAATACGACGTGGACGTAGGGGACGGGTTCGTTCATCCTCACAGAGCGGACCTTTACCTTCAATTCGACGTGGTCAAGAAGGAAAGCGGAGACGCGTTTCCCGCAGCAGCAAACTTGATACTAGTGGACAACTTCGTGCCTCACCTGTTCTCGCAGGTGGAGGTGAGGAAACACAACACCGTCATCGACAGAATAGATTATCCAGGCATCACGTCGACGGCAGTGGGAACTTTGAAATTATCCAAAACGGACGCGGCATACTATCAAGCGGGAGGGTTTGAAGCGGGAACCAAAATATCGACGAGAAGTCACACGGTGCTCTTTCCCATGCGTCTGCTTCCGGGATTCTTCTCGGACTACAAGGAGATCATGTGGAAGGGAGGATTGCGCGTCACGTTTCGAAGAGCGGCCAACGACAACGACGCACTGATGCGATACGCTACTTTGGGTCCGGACGGCACCACGCCGATAGCCAACACTTTACCCGAAGCAGCCAAGTGCGTCATCCGGAGCATGGAGCTGAGAATGCCGGTGGTGGAATACGAAACGAACTACGCCCTCAAGTACAAAGCGGAGATCTTGAAAAGTCCGCAGGTACCGATTCACTTTCACGGTTACCAGTGCGTGCAAAAATTAGCGTCAGGAAGTCACATGGAATTCGACGTGACGACGCAGTTCAACAACATACAGTTCGACATGCCAGATTTCGTCATTGTACTTTTTCAGACCGGGAGGGACAAGAATCAGGAAAAGGATTCCAGCAAATTCGACGACTGCAGGATCAAGAACGTTTATCTGAAGAATGGTAGGAACGAAGTGGTCCCGCGCGAGAATTACAACCTCGACATGACCAAAGATGATTACCTCAAACTTTACGAAGCGTTCTCGGCTTACAAACGCGTGACCGAGGGAAGCGTGGACATGTATTACACGCCCAGCGAATTCAAAACCCACAGACCCATGTTCGTCATCAACACATCTAAGAGAAAGCAGGTCGTGGTCAACGATCGCACCAGCATCAAGGTCGTCTGCGATTTCCACGATGCCTTGCCCGAGGATACTCTATGCAGCGTCATCCTGGTCGCAGGGAAGTCCTTCGTCCACGACGTGAAGAACGAGAAGGTCACAGAGCAGTTTTAACAGGTTTAACATCTTTTCTTGCACAATCAGTTACAATGGCACAATACGAATTTCACTAGTTCAGATCGGTTACAATGTCAATTTCATCAGTTATCAGTTACAATATCTTTTTATTTTTCATCAGTTTTTTTTTTGCACTATAGCACGAGACAATCAGAATTTGCACAAATTTTTGTTGTTTTTACATGAGAAAATTAACAATAAAATTCTTTTTTTTATCGTTTCAGATGCTGTCGAACATCAAAAACACATACACACACTAGAAAAAAAAAGCATGCAACTTTATTTGTAACACACACATATTCTCCATCTTCATCAAGAAAATATTATAATAAACATAATTTTTTATCTATCTCACAATAAAATTCTATATCCAAAAAATTACAACATCAAAATAACACTAGAGTCGTTAGTACACGTTGCATGTATTACGGAGGTCCTCTGTAGAGTTTCATGGAAGTTTGAGAGAAAAAAAAAACAAACACGTGAAACTCTATAGAGGTGTGGTTATCTATAACCGCAGCCGTTAGAACCTTTACTTTTTTGGTTGGGCACCACGCACCCTGGCGAGGTTACAGGGGCCAGGAATTCTAAAGAAACAATTATTATTTTTGTTTGTTTGCTTGCGTCACAATACGGAAATAATGAGAGGCACGCGCGCGCGTGTGTGTGTGGCACATCGTTCCGAGAGAGGTTTACAAATGACACGATATATAAACATTGCCGGACTTGGAAAATTACGATAAGATGCATTCATCCTTCAAGGATGAGAGAGTGCATTATTTACTCATCACGCTGTGTCAGCGCAATAAATGAAGGCGCGGAACGTGGAGAGAAAGTGAGTTTTTGAGGTTTTTTGGTGCTATTTTCTTCGCTGTGAAACATCGTCAGCGCAATAAATGAGACAAAGTGAGTTTTTGAGGTTTTGGTGAACCCCAATTGGTCAAAGTGAGTTTTTGAGGTTTTGGTGCTGTTTTCTTCGCTGTGAAACATCGTCAGCGCAATAAATAAGGCGCGGAACGTGGAGAGAAAGTGAGTTTTTGAGGTTTTGGTGAACCCCACTTGGTGACTGTCAAACGGGTTGATTACACTACTCCTTTAGCTCTAGTTTTTCTATACAATACGTCCTGCATTAACTTGTACTTATAACTCGGTACTTTATTCTTACAGTTGTTAATTATCTCACTCAATTGTGAGTCGTTGGCTTGTTCGTCAGGTAATACATGAGAATATATAGGGTGAGACCACATTGACAGATTTAAACTTTGTAATTCATCTTCATCCAATTCTTCAATATGAAAAATTTTACTGTCGAATATTCTAGATAAGATGTCTGAAGACACATTATCTTTGGCAGTAATATGTTGAATTTCGAACTTAAAGGTTGAGAGTTTTTCTAAATAGCGTGCGTATTTAGTAAATTTCTTTGAACGTCTTATCATCCAAGTCACACTTAAACAGTCCATTTGAATGATAAATGGTTGTGCTTTCAAGTAATATGAAAATTTATCGAGTGCTAACATTAAACTATATAATTCTATGTCATAAATGGTTTTAGATTTTTCATTTTCTTTTAGTCTCCTTGAGTGGAAAGAGACTGGTCTTAAGTTACCTGTCTCGTCTTCCTGTAACAGAATTGCACCATAGCCAGACAGACTGCCATCAGCTTGAACAACAAATCGTTTATTCATGTCTGGTAATTTTAACACTACATTTTCCTGAAACAACCTTTTGACGTGATCTAATGCCTTTTGTTGGCAAGCCCCCCATACAAATTTTACATTTTTTCTTTTCAACTCGTTTAAAGGACCAATTATTTCTTGGAATTGGGGTATATATCTCGAAAAATAAGTAAGGAACCCTACCAATTTCATCAATCCTCGCAGATTTTTAGGGGGATTTAATTGCTTAATTGCTTCGACTCGTTCTGGGTCCATTATTAAATTTCCATTCTTAATAATAAAGCCCAAGAATTTAATTTCTTCCTTAAGAAACTGCGACTTACTAGGAGAAATGGTAACCCCAAATTTTTTCATTCGGTCTAACACTATTTTCAAATGTTCAAAGTGAGAGGCTTTATCTTTTGAAAATATAATTAAATCGTCACAATACCAATAAAGAAAGTTTCCTTTTAGATCTCCAAATATCATTTGCATTGCTCTAGCTAGAGCCGCTGGACCAATCGTCAATCCGAAGGGAATGGTACGAAATTGATATTGATTGTTTTGGGTAACAAAGGCTGTTATTTTACGGCTCTCTTCGTCTAACAAGATTTGATGAAAAGCCTTTTTGCAATCCAAAACCGAATAAATATTTCCTTGACTCAAAATTGATAAACTTTCTTCTAGATTACTAGGAGGAAACCCATCAAACATTATATGTTCATTCGTCTTAGAATAATTAACAACTAAGCGTTTAGATTTGCTTTTCTGATCGACCAAGAAACAAGGTGCAGCATAACTACTATTCGATGGTTCAATTACATTTTGTTCTAAAAAATCTTTAATTATAGCGTTTACTTCTTTCCTTCTGTCAGGAGACGAAGCATAGGGAGCTGTGCGAACAGGTGTTTGATCTTTCATTTTTATAGTGTATACAAAATCCTTAATTAACCCTATCTTATCAGTTATTACATCACTATAAGTTCGTTTTAACTCACCGATTCTTTGAGTGTACACATCATCGGGAGGATCTATTGAAGTTGCTAAAGCATTCATTGTTGAAGGCTGAGTAGTCTTCTTTTTCCAGCTTCTTCGGTTCCATCTCTGAAATGAAGTTTGGGGACGCGTCTGTCTTCCTGCAGTTGACTCCAACGAAGTGGACGTTTCCGGAAAGGAAATTTTCACCTGTCCCTGTGAAGAATTTTCCTGCGAAACATGAGTGGTATTAATTAAACTATCACAGTTCCACACTATAGGCAAAATGTCTGGCACGTTCTCGAAACGAACTATTCCTCGATTCATATCCAAAATTGCTTTAGTTCGTATCTGAAATTTTACACCAAGAATAGCATCTACGGGTAAATTTTCCACTACATAAAAGTTCATTGGCCAAGTTAACTTTCCTAGGCGAACTATCACAGTAACTTGCTTATTAACTTGTAACATAGAGCTGTTACCGGTCATCACTTGACAGTTTTGAGGAACAATCTTTATTGCTCTTTTAGCTTCGAGAAGTTGCAAAGTTGTACTTTTAATTAAGTTATCAGTTGATCCCGTGTCTAAACATATATTTACTGGTAAATGTTCTAAATAACCATTTACAAACACTGCTTTGATACTGTTCGTACTTACGGTATTTGAAGAAGAAAACATCACCTGAGAAGTTGAGGGCATCTGTGAACGATCCTTCGCTCGTCAGGACCTGCAAAACAACCTCCAAAGTCAGGTGAAAAGAGGAAGAGGTCAGCCGAAGGAAATGATGACCATTCAACAAACAAAAGATTAAAACCTGAAGGTGACGATATGTTCGGGCGTAACGGGTTTGCTTGGAAAACTGTTCCCATTTCTAACACATCTGGAAAAGCCGCAGCTAAAAACATTGTACATGTCAAACGAAAAACAAAAAAACGAAGCTGTAGATGTTTCTGACCCTGTTGAATGTTTTAACGTCTTCTTTACCTCAACAATGTTGGACATGATCCTGCACAACACAAATAAGGAAATTGCAAGACAAAGGGAGTCTTATAAAAACAAGAATGCTTCTGCTTTGAAGGACGTTTCATTGGCTGAACTGAGAGCACTCCTCGGTGTGACAATTCTCGCAGGGGCCAAAAAAGACAACCATATGAGGTTACAAACATTACATGACACAAAGGAATGCGGCGAAAAATATCATGCATCATTTTCTGTGCAGAGACATCACTTCTTCCTCAACACTCTTCGCTTTGATTCTCGAGAAACTCGTGAGGAAAGGAAGATAACTGATAAGTTTGCACCCGTACGGGATATATGGAACATGCTGATTGAGCAATGCATATCAAATTATGAACCAAGTGCCTACATGACAATTGATGAGCAACTAGTGCCATTCCGAGGACGAGTCGGGTTCAAAATGTACATCCCAAACAAACCAGCAAAGTATGGGATAAAAATTGTGATGCTTTGCGACCAAGGAACGAATTACATGGTAAATGCGATCCCGTACCTTGGTAAAGGAACTACACCTTCAGGCACGCCTGCAGCAGATTACTTTGTTGAAAAGCTAACAGACATCATCCAAAATTCAAGTCGTAATGTTACAATGGATAATTGGTTTTCCAGCATCCAGTTAGCTAAGAAAATGGCAGAAAGAGGCCTCACAATGATTGGGACGACGAAGAAAAATAAACCTGAGTTTCCTAAGGAGTTTGTGGACCCCAGTTGTCTTTCACGACCTCCTCAGTAATCGCTCTTTCTTTTTCATGAGGATTTGACAGCAGTTTCATTTACTCCACGTGTTAACAAACTGGTCACTCTTATTTCCACAATGCATGACGACGATGCAATAAATGAAAACAGTATGAAGCCTGAGGTAATTCTGTGTTATAATCAAACAAAGGGAGCAGTTGATGCCTTTGACCAGTGTGTCACGAATACTTCTTGCATACGAAAAACAAGAAGGTGGCCAATGAACCAGTTCTACAACATGCTCAATATTGCATGCTACAACTCTTACATAATATATGTGCTCAACTTTTACAAGAAAAAGAAAAAAGATGACGACGCAAAGCCTTTGTCGAGATTTCAGTTCTTCATCAAATTGGCAAATCAACTAACGTTTCCATGGATGAAGGAACGAATGAAACAGCCACATATGCCTCACACTCTAAGAAGCAGCATACAAAATTTCCTTGGCGTTGTGGATCCACCTGTTGTGGTTCAACCTGCAGCGAAATCTGGAAAGAGGGAGTACTGTACTTACTGCTCGTATAAAAAGAGAAGGATGAGTAAAATGATCTGCTGTAACTGCAAAAAGCCTATCTGTGGCGAGCATTCTTTCATCGTTTGCCACATTTGTAAAAAATGATAATTTAATGACTGATTTGTTTGTAACTATTTACTGTTCTGGATGTGGAAGGAGGAGTGAACATTTTTATTCATGAAGTTTTTTCTAGTTATTGTGGCTAGTCTAAATGACTGTTTGTTAGTGATAGAGAGTAAATTTTAGTTCATGTATTCTTCATTAATACTTTTACATCCATTTCCTAGTTAAAGGGATTGTCTTAAACCTAAGTATAATCTTTATTTGTTTATTATTTTCTTGCTGTTCGAGTTACCTACTCGTATTTGCATATATATTATGACTATTTCTATGCAACCTAGTTTATAAATGTTTAAAATGTATGAGTTTACGGAAAAATGTTATTTTAATTATATTAATTAACAATAAAAAGTATCTAAAATGCAGCGAGAGGAGTATGGAAAAAAATTAAATCATTTATAGAGGGTATAGTAACTTTTTTTTTTATGTGTAGATTTTTTTAGGTACTATTCCAGGGTTAAAATTCTGAAGTTGAATTCAAGATGGCGGACATCAAGATGGCCGCCGACCGTGTGGGTGGCGTCAATGTGGTTCCCCCTTGGCCACATAACGATTGGTCATCGCCAATTTCAAATTCCATGCCGCAGTGGCCTTGTACTGAGGGTGTTAAGTGACTTATTGAGCCACCCTGTATGTATTAAATTTATAAAATATAAAATAATTCTTTTCAGACTTATCCAGATTTTATTTTTCAGTGAAATGGCCACCAACGCAAATATGGAGATTGCGAACCCCGAGCAGGCAAGCGAGAGACAACTTTTGGAAGCTTTGTTTCTGCTATCCACGGCCGTGCGCGACGAGGAGTGTGTGGGGGTCTCCCAGGAAGCGGTGAGTACCTTTCTGAAATTTATTGCCCGGAAATTCAATTCAAGACCAGGTGAAGTTTTAGATCATTGTTGTTCGTCCTTGTTTATTTTAGATTTGTATATGGCTGGAATGTTTCGTGATGAGAAATATCATTTTGAAGCGTTCCGGAAATATATGGAACTAAATATTGAACGGGATGAAACTAGAGACCGCCGTCGCGAAGAGGATATAGAGAAATTTAGGAACATCGGACAGAATGACAATGATAATAATGATGAAAGGAATGAAAGTGGTAACAACATGGCAGCAGCAGAGTTATTTAACTTGGATCGCGACTTTCCAAATTTACAACCCCCACGCTCTGCTGCTGGCGCTGTGGAAAATCCAACACCAGGTGCATCAGGATTTCAACCCAGGTCACCAATCTATGAAATAACCACTCTAACATTTCATCGTCAGAGGGTAAGACAAGCTGTTGTCCCACCATCTCCCATTCTGTCCGATAAAGACGATGTTTTAATCGAAGCGATGGAGGTGTACGAAGCTCAATTCAACCATAGACGGTCGGATGCGAGATCACCTTCTCTACAGCCTGACCCATCCAATGTCTGTTTCAAAGTCCCGCAACATGGTTCTGGTGCTCAAAGCGAGGGTGGCGAAACAGACAGTGGTAGTTTCGAAATTGTAGGTGAAGAGGCCCACTATTTTCCAAAGTTTTCTACAGAAGGAAGGGTAGTGGTGGTAAAGCCGAGGAACTATCGTTTTGATGATTCTCGGGAGTATGTCAATTCCCTTCTCCAATTTGTGGTCGTGGAGGTCTTAAGTGGCGTATTCCCTGAGTCACATGTCGGTCCACAAATTGAGTTGTCCGCCAGCATAATTCCAAGACCTCTTTTCATTCCCATGCGGGGACTCAAGAATCTCAACCCCGAGATTATGTTCAGGCACATTGAAAAAGATATCAATTCTAATGAGAACTTTCTTGTAGCCGACAGGGTCACCTTTAATATTTGTATTGTTGATCCTCAGTTAGGAAAACGGAGAGCCCGTGCCTTAATAAAATATGCGCCTTTGAATCAAATTTTCGATGGCATGAAACGTCAAAGATGTGTCTAAGATTAACGAGGAAGATGTGTACTGTCCTCCAAGAGCTCTGGTCATAGCAAAGGCACAGGCAGATAAAGATTTGAATTTACTAAAAAACCTTAAAAACGCAGGCAGAATAACACAAAAAAATAGGGCCATCGAATTGAGCAGACTTGCCGCTGTAGAGGTTGATGCGCAAAAAGGCTGTACTCTGGAGGATGTGGCAAAGTTCCAGACTTACCTTGCTCCAGGGTACCAGATTGTAGTATACAAACAAAGTGAACATACAAGAGCTTTTGAAATTATTTTTCAGGGAAATTATGCTTCCAAACAATTGTTCATTCTTTTCGAAAGTAACCATTATTCCTCGATACTGTCCATAAACTCACTTCTAAATTATAAACATTATTGTCCAATGTGCTTGGATGGTTACAAATCCAAAGAATCTCACAAATGCAAGTATAATTGTACTTATTGCGCACATATATGCACGAACCACCCATCGAAACCACAGAAAACCACTGTAGCGAGTGCAACAGAAATTTTCCTTTGTTGCAATGTTATAATCAACATAAGACTGCTTCTTCGCGTGGGAAATTTGTATGTGAGCAATTGAAACTTTGCAACGATTGTTTTGTTCTGGTAGACAAGAGAAAACGTAAAAAAAATGTTCAACACAGCTATGATGAGCATTTTTGCAAAATGTGTCGTGTGCTTGTTGGTCCGGAGCACGAAAGTTTTGTCCAAAAGTAAGAATTAAAACATATTGATATATCTTTTTATCGTATATGATGTGGAGACAATGCTTCAACCTCCCAATGAAAAGGGAGAGCGTGAGCATGTGGTCAACATTCTCATAGCGATGCAAAGGTGTCATGTTTGTAAGTATTCCGAGGACATTACAGTCTGTTCAGAATGCAAGCAACGTACCCATGAATTTAACACTATGGAGGGATTTATTGAATATGTTTTACAACCGAGAAAAAAGTTTCAGAAAATAGTTGTTCTCTCTCATAACGGGTCGAAATTCGACAATATATTTGCGGCTAGAGCTTTGCTCGAGAAACAGAAAATAGTTCCCTCAGTTATAACACAGGGACATCAGATTGTTGAGATGAAAGGTACACCAAAAATTACCTTCGAGATACTTACTTATTTTGAGGGGTCAAATTATCGAAACTCCCCAAAACACTTGGCTTGAAAACAACCATGAAAAAGGGCGAGTTTCCGTATCTCCTTAATACGCCTGACCACAAAGACTATGTAGGTGCGTTCCAGTCGAAGCCCCGATGATCGGGAAGAGCTTATCAAATGGCACCAAGAGTGTGTCTCACAAAACAAAGAGTTTGATTTTCAAAAAGAACTGAGGGAATATTGCAAAAATGATGTAGAAATTTTGATAGCCGCAGTTATTAAGTTTTCCAATTCGATTGAAGGGGAAACAAACGGATTGCAACCTTTCACTGTAGCCCTAACAATTGCGAGTCTTGCAATCCGAGTATACAGAACTCATTATTTACAAGAAAACAAAATCGCCATCATACCCCCATACGGCTACAGGGAACGTGACCATCAAAGTATGAAAGCTCATCGTTGGCTTAGCTATATGGAAAAAGTGTGTGGCACAAAATTTCTCACAGTGCTAGTGGTGGCGAAAAATGGGTCGGCCGTAAAAAGGTTCACTGTTCTGAGAAAGGTACACGAAATTTGTATTGTTTCAATGAGTGCTTCTTTCATGCATGTCCTAAATGTTACAGAGAACAGCGCCATCGTTCTTTGGATGATAGTGGTGATTCCATGGAATGAAGATATGAGTGTACCATGGCCCGCAAAAAATACTTGGAATTGCGCGGGTATACCGTCAACGAGAAATGGGAATGTGATTGGGACAGGGAAGTAAAAGAGAATAAACAGATTCAGAAATTCATCAGGGAACAAACACTGTCAAAATTCAAAAACACCTTTGATCCCAAAAGATTGTTATCTCGGAGGCAGAACTGAAGTTTTCAAATCCCTCCAAGAATGTGACAGCCATGACAGTTTCATATTTCATCTGGATGTGACAAGCTTGTGCCCGTATGTTATGAGTACAAATCCGCTACCTATCAAGACCCCCAAAATACATACAGGTACATTTCCTGATGTGGAAAACACACATGGAATTGTCAAATGCAAAGTTTTGCCTCCAACCAAACTACATATTCCCATTTTACCATACTCTAGTAATGGGCGGCTTATGTTCGGTTTATGTCGAACCTGCATGGAGGAACTGAGTGAAAACGATTGCTCGCATTCTGGAGACCAGCGTGCATCGCACGGGACATTCTGCACCCCAGAGCTACATTTAGCATTGAAATTTGGGTATAAATTTACGAACATTGAGGAAATGTGGGAATTGGAAATTCTAAAAGCTGAACCTGGAGTCTCTGGGGGTCTTTTTGAAAAATATGTTAGAAATTTTCTCAGAATAAAACAAGAAAATTCAGGTTTTCCGTCTTTGTGTCAAACAGACGCGGAACGTCTGAATTATATTGTAGAGTATAAGCGTCATGAACTTATCGAACTGAGAGAAGACAAAATTCAACACAATCCTGGTTTAAGATTTATTGCAAAATTATTTTTGTATTCTTTGTACGGAAAATTTGGACAGAAAACTAACTTAGCACAAAGTGTTATTGTTAAAGATAGTAAGGCATTTTTCAGTTACCTTTACTCTACTCAGTGCGAAGTTCAAACAGTTATACCTATCGGACAGAGTGCACTTTTACTCACATACAAAGATATTCAAAACAAAAAAACCCCAACCAGTTTTCAAACATAATTCTACCAGCATTTATAACTTCCTGGGCTCGAGTTAAATTATGGACGCTGCTAAAGAAAGAAGAACCCGACCGCTTACTATACACCGATACGGACAGTCTGCTCATGACTGTGGACCGGAATGGGAAATCTCCTTTGCAATGTGGTCCATTCCTTGGTGACCTAACCAATGAAGTTGATGCGGGGTGGGAAATTGTGAGTTTTATTGGACTTTGTCCCAAAAATTATGCCTATAAGATGCGGAACATTAACAGCGGGGAATTGCGATTAATTTACAAAATTAGGTTTTTTTTACTAAATCATAGAGCAAGATTAATTGTCAATTATGATCATTTTTATAATTTAGTACAAGGGTCCTCGTCTAAAAAAAGTTTTGGAGGAACCAAGGAAAATAGCAAGACTCGATGGGTAGCGCATAGTAAGTCGCGCCGAGAAAAAAAACACAAGTTGTGCAAAGTAATTGAAGAAAACATGACCTGGACGCGAAGGAGGAGTCTTGGATGACTGTGCCTTATGGATATATCAGACAGTGACAACGCGTACAGGGGGCGTACGTGTGGGAGTGTGTGTGAATGAGAGAAAAAAAAGATTAGGTTGGCTTGGATATACAATTTCTGGTCGTCACTTGTATAAACAGGCAATATTTTTTGTTGCATTTGCTCAGTGGTTAAAAATGCTTCCTTTCAATCACCCGTGTACGATCATTATTAGTGGCCTCTCCAGAGCTGGAAAAACGCAATTCACAGATAAATTGTTAAAAAATTGTGATTCAATGTTTACTCAGAATTTTAACGAAATTATTTGGTGCTATGGTGCTGTGATTCCAAAATTAACAATGAATCAAAATATACGGTTCCATCCAGGTATTTCTAACATGGATACTTGTACAATTCAAAACAGCAGTCCAATCATTCTTGACAACCTCATGGGTGAAACAAATGACGATGTGGCTAACCTTTCCACAAAATACGTTCACCATGAAAGTTTAACTTTTATTTTTATTTTGCAAAATTTGTTCCCCAAAAGTAAGCGAGCAAGGGTTATTGGTCTAAATGCGCATTGTGTAATTTGTTTCAAGAACCCTAGGGATAAGTTACAAATTCAATATCTTCCCCGTCAGATTATGCCACATCACAGAAAATCTGTGGTTCAAGCATTTGAACATGTTTCGCGTGATCCTCACACATATTTACTATTCGATATGACTCAATCTACTCCTGGTGCCTTGCGAATACGCACAAATATTTTCCCGGAAGAAACCGTGCATGTATATGCTCAACAAAAAGACATGTTCACATCATTTAATATTTAGTTCTAGTAAGAATCCAGAAGTTGAAACATCAATTCCATGTGCTTCGTGCACTTTGCAAATGTAAACCCAAATAACGTAAAGTTATGCTACAACAAGCATCTGGAGATATTATACGTACTATCTCTCAAGTTGCTAACAACACTATAAAAGGGAATGTTAAATTATCTGATCGTCAGAAACATAGACTGCGCAGGCATAAAAACATCTTGCGTGTTTTTGCCCAAAAACGTGTGTCTCTTAAAAAGAAATGTAATCTATTACTGCGCAAAGGTGCTGCCTTCTTACCTTTTTGGCTTGGACCTGTCATTAGTGCTATTGCAAGTGCTGTCGTCCGTGGTGGTGGTGGTGATCATGAGTTCGCAATTAACAAAACTTATACTTGTACCAGAAGATGTAATTGGTCAAGTTCATGCTTTTGTCCAATCAGTACAAAATTTTCAATCACTTCTAGATTCTGAAATGCACCAAGTATTATCTAGGAGCGATATAGATGTTTATGAAAAATGGAAATTGTATCAAAAAGCACTGGACAAATACTTAAAAGCAGTACCACATGCACAAAAACATTTAGACATACCTATTGTCGAATATGAATCGGTTGATACAAACAAAAATGAACCCCTAAAAAACAATCCAGGCACTTTACCAATTTCCGAAATTATCGAAACAGTTCCTATTACGCTTCGAAAAAATACAGAGTTATTACTAAAGAAAATTATAACTTCCCACAACATATCTTGGGATAAAATTGGCACTGTCACTATCTACGGTAAGATATATCCAAATTCCAATATTGTAGAATTAGTGAATGATGTGGTTAGACAACGTAGAAAAAGTCAAAATCCTGTTGGATTACATCAGTTTGTCAAAATCCGTCGTTCGATAAACATTCCACACCAATTCCTCGGACCTACAGCTTTGTCAAAATTATTACCAAAAAGAAGTGAAGCCTTTTCACCATTATCTTTTTTGAAAAATGGAAATACTATAAATATTAGTAAACATGATTTGATTTGATTTGAAATTACAATTTTGGTAGCGTCAGGACTTAAGTCTATTTTGCTCCCATTATATGTAACGGGGGCAGCCCATTATCATTACAAATAACAAATCTAACGTTGCATAACTAAAAAAAAATAAAATGTTCTGACTTCTGTTAAAAGCTGAGGCTTTAAAGGGGATTCAGAACACATAAAGACAAAAGAACAGGACAATACAAACAAAATTATACTGGCCATGGGGCCAGTCGCCAGAGCCTCGTTAGTCTTCGGTCCAGACCCATACAGCACACGAAGTCAGAATCATGTTTCTGAAAGATTACGAAGTCTCTTTAAAATAACATACTTCAAAGTTTCCCAGTCGTGGTTGCTTTAACGTTGCGTGGTGCTTTCATTTTTGGCGCTCGTTACATCTTACACAGATATCTTTCAGCGTAGTTACGTGCGATAGCTGCAATCTGTGATAGCTGCCTCGTTGCCTCCCATCATCCACTGCGCGAAAGAAGTTGAACGACGCTGCAAACACAGATGAGTAGCGTGGTTTGTGCTTCGTTTCATTGGACAAAGTTGTAAAGGCAGAGGTAAGTGTATTAGTTTTATTGTGAAATTAAAGTGGTGTGTGTGAACATACATATATTAAAAAAATATATATACACACACACAATAGAATTACTCACGTACCGTGTAATTTATTTCCTATTTCTACCTGCAACGTAATCAAGCATGTAGCGTTTGTTATCGTTCTGCCGAGCGTGGCTGACTATCGCGGGACCGTTTACCCACTGGACCCCTCGAGAATTACGTCGAAATTTTTTTAATCGACAGATTTCAATGTTTTATGTAATGTAAAAGTGGTTCCAGCGTTAGGAAAGCACAAATAACGGATATATTTGATACCATAGAATGGCACACAAGTTAAAATCTTCAATTTCTAAGTATTTTCGCCACTTTTTGTTGGTAAAAATTGTTTGTATGTACAGTAAAATAGCGAAAGAACGCGCCGAAAATTACTATCAGTACCAAACCTAACAATCCTAACCTAACTACGTAAAATTATAGCTGGTTTTGAGGAAAGTCGTTTTGGGTGCTATATTCACTTGCGTGAAGCCTTCGGGCTGTTCTGCTTCACAGTAAAGTAACATGCTAAGGAAACAAACTTACTTTACTTCACAATAACACATTTTCGAGAGCTAAAATCAACTGAAAACGTTCATAAACAACAAAATCTTTATAAACAATGCAAGATATTTCACTTTCTTTTGGGGTACAGAGGGACAAGGGTACCACTATTGCAGTGAACATTTCCAGCACACACAAATAAAATAACGTGGAAGAATACTGCAAAGTGTTCCGTTGTGGACTGCTGCTAATGTCACTTGACGTTGGTATGAATAATTATTACAGACCTAAATGCTTTCATTGTTAGGTTAGGCAGCAAATTTAGGGCTGTTAGCATTAAAATTCTTCCTTAAATACTTTACAATGCCCGTGATGTAGGTATGAAGGGGTATTACATTCCTAAATGCATTTGTTAGGTTAGGCAGGCCAGGCTGTTGTGATAGCAATTCCATATGCTATTCTCATCACGTGGTGAAGAAGCTGTGGCCTAAATATACACCTTTTGCATTTACAGTATAACCCCCCCCCATAAATTTTGCACAAAACGTACCCTATTCTTTGGAAAAGAAAATTTTCTATCTTTCCTGTGTATAGTGAAGAGGTGTAGAATACCGTGTACCATATAAGTTGTTACGTTCCCAGCCTCTATATAAAAATATTCTCATTTATATTTCTTACAGTGTAGGCTCAAACCGGCTAAACATCATGACAATTGTCTGGCGTGTTCTCATTTTTGTAATGTTACTGCACAAAAATTCCTGAAGTTTAGCTTCTATCCATTTTGCATTTGTCTCTTGTGAACTGGTCGTTTCTTCCAGTTTTTTTAAAAATTTTTTTACTGGTTCATTAACTGAATCTCTTTCATGGTCAATGTGTGTCTACATTCTCCAGTTATGTAAGTATAAGAGACATTGTCTTCCAATTCAGGTTACTTTAGGACCCTTTGCATGATCTCCAGAGGTATTTCAAGTTTACAGAATAAGCATAATACTTCACAATTAATATTATTAGAATGCAGACTTGTCAAGAATTTCAAGTAGGTACGTACAAGGTTTTGATAAACTACAAACATGCAAGTGTGCTATTTAATTATTTTATTTGAGATGAAAGGCTGAAGTCACGTCTTGATTCTTTTGTAATTAACAGGAATATTACAAAACAGAACAATATGTTACACCAGATTATACCAGAATTTACACATGGTAATTTTTAGTATATGGAAGTTATATACTTTAAAACCACATACTCAATTTGTAACATTTGAATTCTAATTTGGAATATTGCTGTGTAATACTGAAAGTGTGACCACTGTGTAGGTTGAAAAACCATGAAAGTTGAACATATATGTTACCCCTGAGAAATGCAGACAGAATCGAATTTTCAGATGACCATGATTCTGCAAAATGTTTTACATCCTGCCAGCCTCTCATCAATTGGTAAAGGGAATGGATAGCGACTGGAGCATGATGCTGATAACATCACTCAAATCTCATCTTCTTCATGACATAGTGTTACAAACCAGAGAGAGGTTTATTATAGCATGTAAAACACTATTTTATAGAAATTTGATATTTTAGAATTTAGTGATTTAGTTGTCAATATTTCATTTTCACTTTTTTTTTTAGCTCTACCTGTTATCTGATATTAATGGATTCATATCCAGTACTTTTGTGGAGTTTTTCTCCCCTTATATTAATTTCGACAATTAAGATATGTGGTCAATTCATGAGAGGTAAAATAAATACATTTAGATATCTTGCCTAAACCTAGTTTTCTAAGTAGAATCCTGTGAATTCTATTTTCAGGAAATTATTTACAAGCAAATATTGTAATAATTTTTGAAGGGGCTTAACCCCAATAACCCCCCCTCAAATATGCCATCCATGAATACATGCAATATAACCACAATGTAAAATACCATTGCAGTAATGTAACTGAAATATTATGCAACCTAATGGAAATGTCTCTGTAATGTCGGTAATGTTACATTTACATGTTTCTGTAACATTATCAATGTTGTGTTATGTTCGCGGACATTTCCACATTACTGAAACTTACCCGAAACATTTTTGTAATGTTCTGCAACATTGCCGCAATGTTACAATGTTTCACAACTTATGTGTTGCTAACGTATCTGAAACCATGTTGTGCTGTATGGGGAGTGCACTGACGTGGAAGTGAGGTTGACAGTTGGGTGTACTACGTGGAAGGTCACCCTTACACACCTAGTAAACATGAAATTACATCAACTCTATTATGTGTATTCGAATCCAGCTTCATTATAAAATGTGTCTAAATTATATTTGATTTGATTTGATTTTAAACTTTTTGGGTGCGTCAGCACTAAGGCTATTTTGCACCCGTCACACTATACGGGGTCCAGCCCCTTACCGGTACACGTAACAACTCTAACGTTGCTTAATTAAAATCATAAAAGATTAAAATGTTCTGACTGTTGTTAAAAGCCGAGGCTGCAAAGAACACTCAGCACAAATAAGGACAAAACACAGGAAACACAAACAAAATTATACTGGCCATAGGGCCAGTCGCCAGAGCTTCGTTAGTTTTTAGTCCAGGGTGCACTACGTGGAAGTGAGGTTGACTTTTGGGCGCCTACGTGGAAGGTACCCCTTACACCCCTGTCTAAATTATATAAAGCGGCTAAAGAAAAAGTTACCACAGCTAAAATAAAACAATGGTTACAATCACAAAATGCTTATACTTTACATGCTCCTGCTTTTAAAAAGTTTCCCAGAAAACAGTACTATGCAAGTGGTCCTTTCGAAAATGTGCAAATGGATTTAGCCGATATGCAGAATGTTGCAAAATTCAATCGTAGTTATTGGTTTTTTTTTTGTGCCATAGATATATTTTCCAGACTAGCATTTTGCATTTCGGTAAAAAACAAAACTGGTCCTGTTATAGCAAAAGCAGTGGAGAAAATTTTGAACCTGTACGAAAATTTTCCGTTAAACTGTCAGACAGATTTTGGCCAAGAGTTTTACAATAAACATGTTCAAACCATATTTAAAAAAATACAATATACATCACTACAGTGTTTATTCGGAAATGAAAGCTGCGTTATGTGAACGGTTTATCCGCACAATAAAAGAAAAAAATTATAAATATTTTACAGCAAGTCACAGTTACAAGTACATTCATGTTTTACAAAATTTAGTTCAAAGATATTATAATTCTAAACACACAAGTATCAACATTGCACCGGCAAAAATTAGCAATAAAAACAAATCAAATATGGTATACATTATACGGGTGAAAGAAAGAAATTTCAAAGAGTTCTCGGGTAATTTTTATTGTAGTCAAATGCATAAAATCAAATCCTGTAACATACCGTCTTAAACAATGGAAGGGTGAAATATTGAAAGGCATTTCTTATTAACAGGAGTTGCAGAAAATTAATGCAAATAAAAATACTCTCCACATTATCGAAAAAAAATTAAGTAGAAAAGGTGATTAGCTCTATGTGAAATGGCTAGAGTACACCAATTTTTTCAATTCTTGAATTAAAAAGAGTGAGACCTTGCGTTTATAATTGATTTGATTTGATTTGATGTTAAAATTTTGGGTGGGTCAGCACTTAGGCTATTTTGCACCCGTTACATTATACGGGGTCCAGCCCCTTATCTTTACAAAGATCAACTCGAACGTTGCATAAGTAAAATCTTAAAATGTTCTGACTTCCGTTAAAAGCTGAGGCTGTAAAGGGCCCCCAGCACACCTAAGGACAAAAAAACAGGACAACACACACAAAATTATACTGGCCAGAGTGCCAGTCGCCAGAGCCTCGTTCGTCTGCAAAACGCAGTCCAGGGGGTACTAACGTGGAAGTGAGGTTGACAGTTGGGTGTACTACGTGGAAAATCATGCCTTACACCCCCTTGCGTTTATAAATCATTAGCATTATGATGGAGCGAGTGAATGCAATGCAAGCTCCGATATTTTCCAAAATAACTCCTCAACCTCCTCTACAACAAAATTAGCTCACAATATTGATCTCACTGATTCTAAATAGGTGGTCGGTAGTAGATATAATTGGCCGCTTGACCAACATGAAGTGAGGCGATTTTTTGTACGATTTAACCTCAGTGATAGCCTTTTATGACGAGTTTTTTGTGGATGTTATAGTGTTCAACGATATTTTAGTGTAATTTTCATGGCAGCTTTGAATTTGAATTTGAATTTAAAATTTTGGGAGCGTCAGCACGTAGGCTATTTTGCTCCCGTCACATTATACGGGGTCCAGCCCCTTATCATTGCAAATAACAACTCTAACGCTGCATAATGAAAAATTGTAAAACCTTAAAATGTTCTGACTTCTGGTAAAAGCTGCGGCTGTAAACGCGCACTCAGCACACACAAGGACATAAAACAGGACAACACACACAAAATTATACTGGCCATAGCGCCAGTCGCCAGAGCCTCGTTAGTCTCTTGTCCAGGGTGCACTACGTGGAAGTGAGGTTGACTTTTGGGTGCACTACGTGGAAGCAGCACCCCTTACACCCCTCTGCTTTATATATTTGGGGCACTGAAAATTTAATGTAACTATTTTTAAGTAGATGTGAGCAATATGTTATTCGTGAATTCTTACAAAAAAAAAAAAAACTAGTTGTATATTGCTTTTTCAGTATGTGGGTAGCTGGAATATTTTTCTCTTCTGTGTGCGCCGCATAATTCAAAAATAATAATATAAGGTCGAAATGTGTTAAATTGTTGGAGGAAGGCAAGAAAAATAGAGGGGGTGTAATCGAAGAGTTGTGTGTGTTTGATATCTAGTGGAAGTACATAGTGATTCGAATCTTATTATTTAAAATATTTAGTTTTTTATGCACGCTTATTGATATTAAATCTAACATTAAATAAAATCCTCTAATTAATTGCAACTATATCCAATTATGCTTATGGTCACAGCGAGCATTCGCAAAAATGGCATGAGATTTTGCTTTTGCTACGGCCGACTCGCAATGACTGTGCCAAATATGAACAGTCTATATAGATTGAGAGAGAGACTAGAATTTGACTAGAATTTGAATTTAAAATTTTGGGAGCGTCAGCACTTAGGCTATTTTGCTCCCGTCACAGTATACAGGGGCCAGCCCCTTACCTCTACAAATAACAACTCTATCGTTGCATAACTAAAAAATTTAAAATGTTCTGACTTCTGTTAAAAGCTGAGGCTGTAAAGGGGCACTCAGCACACATAAGGACAAAAGAACAGGACAATACAAACAAAATTATACTGGCCATGGGGCCAGTCGCCAGAGCCTCGTTAGTCTTAAGTCCAGGGTGCACTAACGTGGAAGTGAGGTTGACATTTGGGTGTACTACGTGGAAGGTCACCCCTTACACCCCAGATTGAGAGAGAGAGATGGATAGAAAAGTTAATTTAAATTTAATTTCGTGATTGCAACACGGAACTTAAATATACATACATATAAATTAATTGTTTGGTGCTGATCACATCACACATTGCCAACTATGTATTGGACTTCCCATATGCACAGATATGATTTTTTTAATTCTATTTTTTGTGTTGTAGTGCAAATATATTGTCTGGCTCGGGACCTGGACCTACAGTCTAAAATATTATGGTATTATTCCTGCAATTATTTGCAATCTTCGAGCCTAGTTTCTCATCTATATTTAAATTTATACATATGCGCATGCGCGCAGGGGTGAACTTTATTTTTTGTTTGCGTGGGTTGTAAGGTGAGTGAATATGTAGGAAAAACAATAGTATACACATAAACCAAAGTCACATGGTTCTAGGTCCCATAGGAGCCAAGAAAATTAATGTCTTGGAAAACGTCTTAAGACAAATATCTTAATCTATAACAAAGTCGACTTCCGGTTTGTCAAGATGTTACTTCCGGTATGTCAAGAAAATTTTCTTAAGACAAATATCTTAAGACGTTTTCCAAGACATTGATTTTCTTGGCTCCTAATTGAGCTAGGATGATGATTTTAGGTTTGTTGGATAGGATTCGACGAGAACTATTCGACTAGCAAATAAAATCAATTCTACCCCCTCAAGTTTCGGAAATACAGACATTTTTTTTATTTTTTGAGAAATTTGATTTGCTGGCTTAGTTTTTCTATCTGCTATTGCTCGACGAATAGTATAAACATAAATAATGCTTATGGTTTGATTTCAAAAATGGCGACCGGAAATAACTCTGTTTTTCTGAATTGATTGATTGATTGATTTAAAAATTGTTTGGGTGCGTCGGCACTGAAGGCCATTTTGCACCCTTCAATGTATACGGGGAAATCTAAAATTCTGACTAAAATCTTAAAAAGGGGTGTAAATAGCCCCTTGGGAAAACATTAAAAGTGCAAGGTTGTAAAAAGACCTGCACGAGACAAACACAACACATTAAAAAGTCAGAATAAACTAAAAACCTCCTTACAGACGGTGGAAGAGTCCAGCTCTTCGTAAAAAACTAAAAACATTTGATAAAATGCTGCTGTCATCACCCAAGAGGGATGACAAACAGCCGGAAATGTTAAAAGTCTGCCGCAGGTAAGCAAGATCGACACATTGAACGAGAATGTGTCGAATGCTTAAAGTAACATTACAAACACCACATAACGGAGGGTCCAGCCCTTGCAGCAAGTGACTATGCGTAACACGGCTGTGTCCTAGACGAATGCCAATTAGAGTGACTTCTCGCCGAGAGGGACGGGACGAGGAACGCCAAGCACCTGTGGTGGGCTTAATAGCGTGAAGCTTTTTCCCCGTTTCCGTATCCCACTCGGCCTGCCAAGTCTCAAGAAGGCGACAGCGGAACATGTTCTGCAGGTCGCTAGCTGGCAAAAGTTGGACGAGAACATCGCCGTCCGCATCAGCAGACTTGGCGGCAGCACCAGCTGCTTCGTTCCCCTGAATGCCTACGTGGCTAGGGACCCAACAGAAGTGTACATCCTCGCTGGCAGATAGGGACACAAGCCGTCTGAATATGCGTTGCGCTACCGGATGCCGGGAATACGGCGAATCCAGGGTCTGCAACACGCTGGTCGATTCACTGCACTTAAGGACTTTCTTCAGCCCATTGACGTCTGCAAAGTCCAGTGCCTTTAGAATGGCGTACAACTCTGCCGTATAGATGGAACAGGCAGGATGTAGCAACTAACTGGAACTTTGAGAGTCTAGGACGAAGGCGCAGCGAACTGATTCGAATGTCTTGGACCCATCCGTGTAAAACACATTAAAATTGGGGTTCTTCGCACGAAGTTCTAGAAGCCGTTGCTGGTATACAACCATTGCTGTCTCTGACTTTGGAAGGGCAGTCAGAGAAAAATCGATAGAAGGTGCAGGAAACTCCCAGGTAGGGAGAGGCGGAATGAGTGGAGAGACGCCAGGAAGATCACTGTCAACACCAAGTGCTCACAGGATCTCGTCTGCACGAACACCAAATGGTCTAGTGACACTAGGGTGGAGCCGATACCTTGCCAGCCTACCCTCGTCTGAGATGGTGTGGAATGAAGGATGTGAAGGCATCGAGCGAAGATGGAGGAAGTAGTTAACTACCAGCCGCTGTCTTCGCAGAGACAGCGACGGCTCAGATACCTCTACATACAAACTGGCAACTGGACTAGTCCGAAAGGCACCAGTGCACACACGTATACCAGCATGGTGGACGGTGTCTAGGATGCGAAGTCTAGATGGGCGAGCAGAAGAATACACAACACATCCATAATCTAGTTTCGACCTGATGAGTGCACTGTATAGGCGAAGCAATACCGTCCTATCAGCACCCCAAGAAGTATGAGATAAAACGCGTAAAATGTTGAGAACTCGAAGACAAGAGAACTTTAACTGGCGAAGGTGAGGTAGGGTGGTAGTGACCTTGCAGGAAGGCTGAGTGTGCCCACAGTGCTGGCATTTGAAACATCGCATCGGGTTAGGGATGTATTGTCGGACTTTTAGTCTCAAATATCCTGCCCGTACAATATCTGGGAGAGTGGTCGTTTGGGTTAGTATAATCGAAGCAGTTGGCACAAGTTCTCCGGATTTTCGCGTCTTGATTCGCTGCACTGCGGTGACATGTTGGTCTGAGAGTGCTTCAAGGATCTCTTCCTCCTCATTCTCGAATAACTGTTTATATTTAATGACCCTTACCTGATCTGCTATTTTAAACTTTGGCTTCTTGTTAGTGTATGTATATTTTTGACAATAAACAGTAGAAATCAATCGTTGCTCATCGGACTTGGTTACCTCAGCAGGTTTCATGTGAATGGTACTGTGTACTGTATTGTTGTAATTATGAACTAGCTCGGAAAAAATTTGTACAGATATATAATTGCCCTGTAGAGTAAATTGTCTAAACACGTGATTTTTTAATGTTCTGTTAAATCGTTCCACTATACTAGATTTCAGATCACTATATGTAGAATAACGTTTAATATTATGTTGTTGCATTAACTTAGCAAATGTAGAATTGTAAAATTCTTTTAATGTATCTGTCTGTAAACATTTTGAATTTGAATTTAAAATTTTGGATGCGTCCGCACTAAGGCCATTTTGCACCCATCACATTATACGGAGTCCAGCCCCTAATCGTTACAAATCACAACTAACGTTGCAGAACTAAAATCATAAAATATTAAATTGTTCTGACTTTCGTTAAAACTGAGGCTGTATGAATGAATAACTGAATCAATGATTTAAAATTTCTGGGTGCGTCGGCACGTAAGGCCATTTTGCACCATTCTATGTATACGGGGAAATAGCCCCTTATCTAAAATTCTGACTCAAAATTTAAAAAAGGGGTGTAAATAGCCCCTTAGGAAAAAATAAAAGTGCAGGTTGTAAAAAGACCTGCACGATACAAACACAACACATTAAAAAGTCAGAACAAACAAACTAAAAACCTCCTTACAGACGGTGGAAGAGTCCAGCTCTTCGTAAAAAAGGAAAAACATTTGTTAAAATATTGCTGTCATCACCCAAGAGGGATGACAAACAGCCAAAAAGGTTAAAAGTCTGTCGGAGGTAAGCAAGATCGACACATTCAACGAGAATGTGTCGAATGCTTAAAATAACATTACAGACACGACATAACGGAGGGTCCAGCCCTTGTATCAAGTGACTATGCGTAAGACGGCTGTGTCCTAGACGCATGCGGGTTAGAATGACTTCATCTCGCCGAGAGTTACGGGACGAGGAACGCCAAGCACCTGTGGTGGGCTTAATAGCGTGAAGCTTGTTCCCCGTTTCCGTATCCCACTCGGCCTGACAAGTGTCAAGAAGGCGACAACGGAACATGTTCTGCAGGTCGCTAGCTGGCAAAAGGTGGACGAGAACATCGCCGTCTCTTGGCGGCAGCGTCAGCTGCTTCGTTCCCCAGAATGCCCACGTGGCTAGGGACCCAAGAAAAGTGTACATCCGCACTGGGAGATAATAACACAAGCCGTCTGAATATTCGTTGCGCTACCGGATGCCGGGAATGCGACGAATCAAGGGTCTGCAACACGCTGGTCGAATCACTGCACACAAGAACTTTCTTCAGACCATTGACGTCTGCAAAGTCCAGTGCCTTTAGAATGGCGTATAACTCTGCCGTAAAGATGGAACACGCAGGATGAAGCGAGTAACTGGAACTTTGAGAGTCTAAGACGAAGGCGCAACCAACTGATTCCACTGTCTTGGAACCATCCGTGTAAAACACATTAAAATTGGGGTGCTTCGCACAAAGTCCTAAAAACCGTTGCTGGTATACAACCATTGGTGTTTCTGGTTTTGGAAGAGCAGTTAGAGAAAAATCGATGGAAGGTGCAGGAAACTCCCAGGTAGGGAGAGGCGGAATGAGTGGAGAGACGCCAGGAAGATCACTGTCAACATTAAGTGCTGACAGGATCTCGTCTGCACGAACACCAAATGGTCTAGTGACACAAACTGGCGACTGGACTGGTACGATAGGCACCAGAGCACACACGTATACCAGCATGGTGGACGGTGTCTAGGATGCGAAGTCTAGATGGGCGGGCAGAAGAATACACAACACATCCATAATCAAGCTTCGACCTGATCAGTGCACGTTACAGGCGAAGCAGTACCGTCCTGTCAGCACCCCAGGAAGTGTGAGATAAAACACGAAGAAGGTTGAGAACTCGAAGACAAGACAACTTTAACTGGCGAAGGTGAGGTAACCATGTCAATTTCTTATCGAAAATGAGGCCCAGGAAGCGGACCTCATTCACGAAGCACAGGGGAGATTTCCCCATGTACACGTCAGGATCGAAATGACATGTACGTTGACGACAAAAGTGAACACACACGGATTTCTCGGATGAGAAGGTGAAACCTGTTTGGAAGGACCACTCAACCAAACGGTTTATCGTCAGTTGGAGTTGACGAGAAGCTGACGCGAGATTCCGTGAGCGACAAAAGATCGTGAGGTCGTCTACATACAGAAGACCATGTACAGGGGAAACAATGCTTGCCGTAACACTGTTCACTGCTATGGCAAACAGAGTCACACTTAATACGCTGCCCTGCGGGACACCGTTCTCTTGTTCGTGAAGATCCGAAAAGGAGTTCCCAACACGTACGCGGAAAAAAAGATCTGATAAAAAGTTTTGAATGAATTACGCCATATGGCCACGCACGCTCCAAGAATGGAGCTGCTTAATGATGCTAAAGCGCCACGTTGTGTCATATGCTTTTTGGAGGTCAAAGAAAACTGCAACTAAATGTTCCTTTTGAGGAATGCATCCTGAATGTGTGTTTCCAGCTGAACCAGATGGTCCAGTGTGGAACGGTTGGAGCGAAAACCGCATTGAAAATTACTTATCAATGAGTTTTCCTCCAAAAACCAGGTGAGACGCTTGTTGATCATGCGTTCCATCAACTTGCACACACAGCTAGTTAAGGCAATAGGGGTGTAAGGGGTGATCTTCCACGTAGTACACCCAAATGTCAACCTCACTTCCACGTTAGTGCACCCTGGACTCAAGACTAACGAGGCTCTGGCGACTGGCCCCATGGCCAGTATAATTTTGTTTGTATTGTCCTGTTCTTTTGTCCTTATGTGTGCTGAGTGCCCCTTTACAGCCTCAGCTTTTAACAGAAGTCAGAACATTTTAAATTTTTTAGTTATGCAACGATAGAGTTGTTATTTGTAGAGGTAAGGGGCTGGCCCCCGTATACTGTGACGGGAGCAAAATAGCCTAAGTGCTGACGCTCCCAAAATTTTAAATTAAGTTAAGGCAATAGGCCTATAACTCAAGGCTGCGTTGTGTTGTTTACCTGGTTTCAGGATGGGCACAATAATAGCTTCTTTCCAGGAAGTGGGGAAAGAGTCCTCCAACCAAAGCATGTTGAATACCGTCAAAAGGAAATTTCTTGCGCCAATGGGCAGATGACGAAGCATCTCATAGTGGATCATGTCCACTCCAGGAGCTGTATTCTTAGAATTTCGAAGCGCCTGATCGAACTCCCGTTCAGTGAATGGAGAGTTGTATGGCTCGGTGTTATGACTTCTAAAAACGAGAGGGCGTCGTTCCTGACGGTCCTTCTCACGGCGGAAACGTGGTTCATAATTTACAGAGCTAGACGCACCAGAAAACTGCGTGGCCAAGATATTAGCTATGTCTCCGGAATCTGTGTACAACGTCCCATTGTGTTCCAGAGCGCTCAGAGGAGTAGATGCACCCCCCTGGATGCGACGTACTTTGGTCCAAACGTCTTTCGACGAAGCCTGCTTCGTCAGAGAAGACACGTATTGGACCCAGCACGTCTTCTTACTGGCTCGAATGAGCTGACGGGCACGGGCACGTTTAATGCGGAACTGCTCGAGGTTTGCGGCAGTGTGGTTCCTATTAAATCGATCGAGAGCATGATTGAGGTCCTTGATGGCTGCACCGATCTCCGCAGTCCACCAGGGGACTGGGCGTCGCCTCGCAGGTGCACTGGGATGTGGAATGGAGGTGCGTGCAGCATCATGCACTCCTGACACAAAGACATCTAAGGCGTCGATTGGTGGTAAAGTCCACGCAAGATCGACTTCAAGGTCCACTGCACGCTCGAAGGCTTCCCAGTCGGCCCGACTGAGATGCCAGTGAGGGTGTTGTTCACGTGATTGCTGAAGATGTTCGAAGGTAAGAATGAGAGGGAAGTGATCACTCCCACAGAGATCAGGATGAACGCTCCAAGATGTGGTAGGAGCAAGGCTGAGACTGCAGAAGGACAAGTCCAACGCAGAATATGTGCCAGAGGAAGGACTGAAATATGTGGGAGTTCCATCATTCAGCAACGTTAAACCTGATGCCTCAAGGAATTGATCTACAATTTGACCCTGGGGCTCTGTACGAACGGAGCCCCACAAACGATGGTAGGAATTAAAATCGCCCAAAAGAACTACAGGAGACGGAAGTTGTTCGAATATACAAAGGAGGTCCTCAAGAGAGAATCGCTCCTCCCTTGTGATGTAGACACAGCACACAGATATTGGCTGTGTTAAATGGACCCGCACGGCGACAGCTTGGAGGGGGGTGGTGAGAAAGATTGGTGTAGAGTAGATGGTATCTCTAACACGGATTGCAACACCACCGTGTGCACGACGACCCTCAGGAAGCTTGTCGGTGCGGTAAAGCGTGTATCCGTTGAGAATCACTGATTCATTTGGACGAAAATGTGTCTCTTGGAGACATATGATGGCAGGGTCAAATTCAGATATTAAGATTTGCAGTTCCTCGACATGTGTACGGAAACCGTTAAGGTTCCATTGAAGACAATAAGCCATAGCTGGAGGTATTATAGTTATCTTTTAAGGCGTACTCTGTTTCTAGGCCCTGTCACCTTGATAAATTCTTCATCCGCGGCTTCGTCCTGTAATTCAGATACAGTGTTGAGATTCTCTAATTTTGTGATCTGTCGTTGAATAACATTTAAAGATTCGGTTAAGCTTGGCAACTTAAATTCCAGAGTTTCCTGTACATTCGTCAATTCGTTTCTCATGGTTGTCAAAGTATCTTCAATATGAGCTAAGGTAAGCTCTATCTTTCCAAAATCTTCGTTAAGTTTCTAATTGCAATGTGATGCTTGCAACACTGCGAGCGATGGCATTTAATTCGGAAGATGAAGGTAAATTATTGACAAAATATTCTAATATTTGTACTCTCGATTGAACTTCTGTTATGGCTGCATGTAATTGGTCTCTTTGCAGTTCGGTTTTAATATATTCCAGTGAGGGAATTTTAAAAGATAAAAATTGCTCCCGCAATTCAAGAATACGTGCATTAAGCAGTTCATATAGCTCTTGAGTCTTGATAGTTTCAATTATGTAAAGTAGTTCGGTACGAGTAGTATTCGCTTGGTTATTTAGTTCTTTCTTTAGATGTGCGAGGTAATTGTTTGAATTTGACGAATTTTCTCAAGATCATTTTTTAATTTCACTAAATTCTCTTTTTAATTTTCAACATTATCGAGAGACCGTAAATTAGTATATTTTTTAAGTAAAGACTTGAGTTCCTCATCAATTTTTACTATGGGATTAATTAATTCAGACAGTAGATTGGTGATTTCAGCATTTAAGGTTAAATTCAAATAATTTTGTAATATTAATAAATCTGATTTAAATTTCTTTAGACGTGCATCTAAATTGGATTGGATTGATTTAAAAATTGTTTGGGAGCGTCGGCACTCAAGGCCATTTTGCACCCTTCAATGTATACGGGGAAGTAGCCCCTTATCTAAAATTCTGACTAAAATCTTAAAAAGGGGTGTAAATAGCCCCTTGGGAAAACATTAAAAGTGCAAGGTTGTAAAAAGACCTGCACGAGACAAACACAACACATTAAAAAGTCATAACAACCAAACTAAAAACCTCCTTACAGACGGTGGAAGAGTCCAGCTCTTCGTAAGAAACTAAAAACATTTGATAAAATGATGCTGTCATCACCCAAGAGGGATGACAAACAGCCGGAAATGTTAGAAATCTGCCGGAGGTAAGCAAGATCATTCTAAAGAAGAACATTCTCGTGGAATGTGTCGAATGCTTAAAATAACATTACAAACACGACATAACGGAGGGTCCAGCCCTTGCAGCAAGTTACTATGTGAAAGACGGCTGTGTCCTAGACGCATGCGAGTTAGTGACTTCTCGCAGAGAGGGACGGGACGAGGAACGCCAGGCACCTGTGGTGGGCTTAATAGCGTGAAGCTTGTTCCCCGTTTCCGTATCCCACTCGGCCTGACAAGTCTCATGAAGGCGACAGCGGAACATGTTCTGCAGGTCGCTAGCTGGCAAAAGGTGGACGAGAACATCTCCATCCGCATCAGCAGACTTGGCGGCAGCATCAGCTGCTTCGTTCCCCTGAATGCCTACGTAGCTAGGGACCCAACAGAAGTGTACATCGGCACGGGCAGATAGTGACACAAGCCGTCTGAGTAGTGTAATTGAGAGATTTGAATTTAAAATTTTGGGAGCGTCAGCACTTAGGCTAATTTGCTCCCGTCACATTATACGGGGTCCAGCCCCTTACCATTACAAATTACAACTCAAACGTTGCATTACTAAAAACTTTAAAAAATTAAAATGTTCTGACTTGTTAAAAGCTGAGGCTGTAAACGCGCACTCAGCACACACAAGGACATAAAACAGGACAACACACACAAAATTATACTGGCAATAGCGCCAGTCGCCAGAGCCTCGTTAGTCTCTTGTCCAGGGTGCACTACGTGGAAGTGAGGATGACTTTTGGGTGCACTACGTGGAAGCAGCACCCCTTACACCCCGAGTAGTGTAATTGGATCGTTTCAAAATAATACTTTGTGGGTATCCACTTTTAGCCTCTTTTTTTATCAATTGAATATCAGTTTTTGACATATTTCGACACTTTTTTGTCGACGTTTTAGCGTTTAGCGATGTTTTTGTAAAATTTCCCATTTTTGCCCACTCATACGATACGTACGCGATACAACTTAACCTATCTTTTTTTCTTACGATTTTTAAATTTTTTTACGATCTTAAGTGATATACCTTAACCTATCATTTTTTTATTTACGATCTTTTACGCACCGAACTAACCTACAAGCGACTCTGTTTGTTTTAATATTTCAGTCGAGAACATGAAGATGATACCTGTGGAAATAGTTCAAGTGTTTGCTACTAGATGTCGCCACCGGCGACTTGGACGCAGTGTTGCCACACTATGAGGGCCTTCCCAAGGGGCAAAATTTCCCTTTTTGGACCATTCTTTTCCCTTTCACCTAAGCAAATGACATAATAGAATAATAATTAGTTGGGGTAGTAAAAGCAGCATTATTAGCGGTGGTGCAGTTGCGGTATTGTGGTATTTTTAATCGAAATTTCTCTTTTGGCTAAAAATCTCGGTCATGTGGCAACACTGCGTTGACGCATAAAAGAACAATTATACACGACCTCTCTCGGTCCTCCTCCGTAGCCGTGCGTGTTAAGGCGTTCACTCGTTCTTGTCATTGTTCGTTCTACGTGTGGGCTATAGGTTCGAACCCGGTCGTGGTCGAAAGTTTTTCAGCGTGTCTAGGAGTCTTGAACAGTGTGTATATTTGCTTCTCAAGTGTTGAATCTACGGATTCTGATCGGGGTTGTGTAATGTATATGTTGTTCTTGATATATATATATATATATATATGGTGTTCATGTATGTATCCAAAGCACATTGGAAACAATATTCGATCATTAGCTGCGTTCAACCACTGCTGTGGAGGAGTGACCATCCCCTGTCCCTGGGCTCGTGTTCCCGGGGTCCCTGTCCCTGTCCCCGGGCTCGTGTTCCCGGTTAAGTTGTCTAATGTCTATGTCTAATGTCTATGTGTAATGTCCATGTCTCTGTTTTTGTAGGTTTTTGTCAAAAATTCGAGATATTTGCAATTTAACGCTGGACTTAGAAAATTTTCAATTGCTGAAAAAAAAAAATTGGTTCCATGACGACCTATGTTCATTTTGGTATGGGTGGACAGAGGACACCGAGACTCGACCAACGCACTAAACCTGACCTCTCTGCGACTATTCGTTCGAAAGTTACGAGTGATCAAAGTTTTTGGGTGTTCGACTAACTTCTTACCCCTTGACCGCAGGACCACCAAACTTTGGTACACGTATTCTCCACCTCCAAATTCGACAGTGGGGCTAGCTTCGCTACCGGGATGGGGGTGTTTTTCGATATATTTTTTCGATAACTCTTACCATTTTCGAGATATTTGCAAATTTAAGATTTTTTAACACAGGACGGAAAATTTTCGGAACATTTTTTTTTTGTTCCATGACAACCTACGCCAATTTTGTTACGAGAGGACAGAGGACACCGAGACGATGCTAAAGCAAGAAATCCCAGCTCTCTATGATCATTTTTTCGAAAGTTACGAGTGATCAAAAACATTTTTGGCAATTGGCCCACCCTTGACCTCAAAGAACCTCCGAAAACTTGGTACACGTACTCTGCATCACCAAACTCGACAAGAGGGTCAACGGGAAGGATATTCGCGCTATCTCTTACTGTTTTCGAGACATTTTGCAATTTAACGCTGGACTTGGAAAATTTTCGACAGAAGGGGGTCAAATTTGGTTCCATGACGACCTATGTTTATTTTGGTATTGGTGGACAGAGGACACCGAGACTCGACCGACGCACTAAACCCGACCTCTCTACGACTATTCGTTCAAAAGTTACGAGTGATCAAAGTTTTTTCTAACTTTTTACCCCTTGACCCCAGGACCACCAAAACTTGGTATACGTATTCTACACCTCCAAAATCGACAAGGGGGCATCTAACGATGCCGTATGGGGGTGTTTTTCGATATATTTTTTCGAAAACTCTTACCATTTTCGAGATATTTGCAATTTAAAGTCTTTTAACGCTGGACTTAGAAAATTTTCGATTGATGAAAAATTGGTTCTATGACGACCTATGCCAATTTTTGTAGGAGAGGACAGAGGACACCTAGACTCGACCGACGCACTAAACCCAACCTCTCTACGCGTACTCTACGTCACCAAAAAAAATCTCCAAGTTTTGTGAACTAAGTGATGCTTTGTTTGTGTGTAAAAAAATGCAATGTTTTTTGCACTTGGTTATCATCACCTAACATGTTATTGTTTTTTAAAATTAATTACAACTGAAAACTAATAATTAATATTATCTACAATTACTAATTAATAGTATACAAGTAATTGATATAATTTTGTTGTTCTTGTTGCTAGTGTTGGGTAATTATAGTTGTTGCAAAATATTACTCTCCGTATGACAGTTTCTGAGTTTTGTTGGGTATATATAGACGAATCGAAATTTTACTTATGTTAAATTGTATGTTAGGGTACATGGTAGGAGAAATCATTGTATATTAGAGCGCTCTTTTAATGATTTGCCTATAACTGCATACAGGCAGCCGTAAATTTAGCATAAAATATCCTGATCCTGTTTCTTCTAGCATGTGCGACGTTTGTTGTGGTGGGATCATTGAGGGAAATGTGATTCTCCCAGTATGTCATCTGACTTACTAGCATATGCGATACGAAGAACAGGTGTGTATGTGGCTTACTAGGATTAGGCTCATGGTAATGAGGTCCTAGTAGCTGAAACGTTGTCGGGTATTTTGCATTTTTTTTTCAAATGTGAACACGTTAAAACTGAACTGTCTCGGATTTTGAGTTTTGTATTCGCCCCGAGAAAATTCTATATAAAATACCATACCTGGAAATTATATTCACGTTAAGTTGAATTTTGATTTTTTGTAATCACCCCGAGAAATTCTATATAAAATAACATACCTGGAAATTATATTCACGTTAAGTTGAATTTTGATTTTTTGTATTCACCCCAAGAAATTCTATATAAATAACATACCTGAAAATTCTATTCACAGTAGATTGAGTTTTGTATTCACCCCAAGAAATTCTATATCAATAACATACTTGAAAATTGTATTCACAGTACATTGAATTTTTGAGTTTTGTATTTGTCCCAAGAAATTCTATATAAATAACATACCTGAAAATTGTATCGCTATATACTATACTTTTTGATTTCTGTGATTTTCGAAAAAGCAATGGCATCCACCACCAGTTTCAATCGTAAAAATGATAAAACTGAATGTGTCACTTGTGGGAAGCTAATCTCAAGGAACAATTTATCGGTACACAGGGCAAGATCTAGCGAAACAGGTTCGAGAATTAATCGTTCGTTACCTTCTAAGCCCTGTGCTCGATGTGGAAAAATGATCAGCATTGCAAATTTAAGTAAACACCTCAAAATTTGCAAACCATCGACCGGACAAGCATCGAAAAGGAAAATCGATAATGCAGATACGGAAGCTTCCACTTCCAAACTAAGTAAATTATCCAATGAACGCAAACCAATTAGATCTGCATTCAACGACCAACTCCAGGATTTTTCAATTAAGTCAGAACCAAGACGTGACATTCTAAGTTTCTTGGACGAAACAAAAACATCTGTACTAAATATTTTGAAAGATAAACTTGAAAACAACTCTATAAAAGTATACGTTGTTCTGTTTTCTGAATACGAGAAAGTTGATGGCACAACGAGTATTTTTTATCATCGTACAAAAAACCAGACACTTTATTTTGCTGACGTCGAAAATTTGGACAACTTCTATTATAAAGTTACCAAAGAGCTGGTTAAGAAACATGACGATTTCGAGGCTAAAGGGTCGGGATGGTCTCTGTGTGGAAGTCCTCACACGTTAACTGTTTACGTGAACCAATTCTCGCTTCTTCGCGCTTCCTGCTACGTTCCTCTTCCACCGAACATTCAACACAAGAGGGCTGTGTTAAATATACAGAACAGCGATAACAAATGTTTTCTTTGGTGTGTGTTGGCTGCACTGCATCCTCCTGTTCATTGGTCAAATAATCCACAGTGGGTTGGACATTACAAACAATAAGAGACCGACTTTCAAAGTGTAATGTCTGACATCGAATACCCGGTGACATTGTCGGATATAACAAAGTTCGAAAATCGTGCAGGAAAACGCATCGCTATTAATGTATATTCCTTCACGTCAGATAAATATCTCGTGCATCCCGTCAGGATAAGCGATATCGACGATGACGATGCTTGTGTAATAAATCTCCTTCTCATTTCCAACGAACATGTCTATGATTACACGCTAATTCGTTCTCTATCACGTTTGGTCAGAAGTCAAACTACCAAGTATGAACATAGCATCGAAGTCTGCCCGAGATGCCTAACCACGTTCGACGATCGTGACCGACGTGATCATCAAAGTCTTCATAGTCGTCAAATTGCTATCGAGAAACTTGCCGAACATAAAATTTATTGCAGTGACAACAGACCGGCTAGAATGTTGATGCCCGAAACGAACGAAGTCGAAGAATTCAAAATGCACAAGGCATTGTTGGAACATCCCGCAATCATCGTCGCAGATTTCGAGTCTTTTTTGAAACCACTCTCCTACTGCGAACCGGATCCTGAAATTTCCTCCACAACGCCGTACCTGCTTCACCAACCTAATAGTTTCGGCTATGTTGTTGTGCGACGTGATAAAATAAATGAATCATATATATACACCGCTGGCCAAATGTAATCGAACACTTCCTGGAAAAAATGGTGGAGGAGGTTGAGGTAATTGGTAGCATACTGCTTACATCAAAACCGATGGCATCTTTAACTGAAAATGAACTTCAAAATTTCAATTCCACTGAGGTGTGTCCGGTATGTGATCAAAGTTTCACTGATGAGAACAAAAAAATATTCCAACACGATCATTTCAGCGGAAACTACATAGGTGGAATTTGCAACACGTGCAATCTTAAAATCCAGAAACCTAAATTCATCCCCATATTCTTTCACAACGGAAGCGGATATGATTTTCACCACCTGGTGAGACATCTTGGCTACGATCCGAAACGTATAGGTGTCTTGGCCGAGAATGAAGAATGCTACATTAGTCTCAGCAAGCAAGTGTCGATTCCGGGAACGAAACATACAATCGAGATGCGCTTCCTGGATTCGTATAGATTTCTCTCGGCAAGTCTGGATGCTTTAGCGAACAAATTCACCGACGATCAATTTAAAATAACTAGAGCTAGTTTTCCCAAGGTAGACATAGAACTCGTTAGACGTAAAGGGGTTTATCCTTACGAATACGTTAGTGATGGTTCTAAATTTAACGACGACGCTCTTCCACTTCCAAGAGAATTTTACAGCAGACTCAGAGAGAAAGGAATCACGGACGAAGAATACCAACACGCGCAACTCATGTGGGAGAAATTAGAATGTAGGACACTCGGAGACTACCACGACGCATACTTAAAATTAGACGTGACGATACTCGCGGATGTTTTTCAAGCGTTCAGGAAAACGGCAACGAATATTTATAAATTAGATCCAGCGTATTTCTACAGTCTACCGGGATTAGCGTGGTTGGCAATGTTATTCCAGACAAAGGTCAAGCTGGAACTGATATCGGACGTTGACATGTTGCTATTTATCGAAAGAGGGATACGAGGTGGAATGGTGCAATGCGTAGAGAGACATGCAAAAGCTAATAACGTACACATGAAAGAAGATTACGATTCAAATCGAGCATCAAATTACATCTTCTACGCCGACGTTAATAATCTCTACGGACATGCCATGGTTCAGAAACTTCCTTCGAATGGTTAGATCCCACTTCGATAGACATTATTCATTTCGACGATAGCGAGTGTGGTTTCTTCGCAGAGGTAGATCTCCAATTCTCCGACCACCTGCACGACACGTTTTCGGATTTGCCTCCGACTCCCGAAATCAAATGTCCACCCGACTCGGTTCAAGACAAGCTTATGTTAACATTGGACCCTAAACAGAGATACGTCGTCCACTACAAGAATCTCCGGTTTTTGATTGGGAAGGGTGTTCAGATAGTAAATGTTAGAAGAATACTAAAGTTTAAACATTCCACGTGGTTAAGACCTTACATAGAAACTAACACTCAACATAGAACAGCTGCCACTTCCGATTTAGACAAGGACTTCTTTAAATTAATGAACAATGCGGTGTACGGAAAGACCATGGAGAATGTTAGAAAGCACGTAGACGTGAAATTAATTTCCGATAAGAATAAATGTCGGAAGTGGATAGCCGATCCTAGATTCAAGTCGAGAAAAATTTACAACGAGAATTTGGGACTTTTCAATCTAGATATAAAATTGATGAAATTCAGAAAACCAATTTACGTTGGCGCAACGGTTCTCGACTTGTCGAAACTTTACATGTTTGAATTTCATTATGACGTGATGAAACCCTTCTACAATGATAAAATATCACTTTTGTACACGGACACCGACAGCTTTATTTACAGCATACAAACACCTAACCTATACGAGGACATAAAAAATCCTTCCATGCTTGAGTATTTCGATACTTCTGCGTATCCTCAACCCAACAGATTTGGAATTCCATCTCGTAACAAAAAAGTCCTAGGTAAACTGAAAGATGAATGTAACGGTGATATTATTGTCGAGTTCGCGGGTTTGCGTTCGAAGTTGTCCAAACAAACCGTGATCCTTGTCGGGGGGTAAAGTTAATGGCGTACAAATGAGCCCCCGCACAGGGCCCCCCTGGGGGCCAGGGAGGGCACGTTGTGTTTTTCAAATAGGAACCCCCGAATTTTGTTTCATTTTGGGATTCGCGGAGTCAAAAGAAATAATAATTATGCTTGACATGGGTTCAACAACATGCGAAATAAAAAAGATATGGCCATGTGTATGTTTGGAAACACGTAAATGTCGTGCATGGAAAAACGGTAACAGGCCCCCACGAAAATACAAAGAATGGCGTGTGCAGAGGAAAATTTCATTGCTGTCGATGGTGTCATTGAAGAGTGGAAGAAGTACCAAAAGAATAGTGCGGAGGGGATAGGGGGAGGGGGCAGCATGCAACGAACAAAGTGGAAATACATCTGCTGGATTAATGCAGATGCCAAGGATATGAGGGAAACAAAATAACGAACTGTGCCTGTGCCAGAAAAGTGAAGGGGTAGGGGATGTAAATCGTGTTTCCAGAACTCACGCGAAGAGTATGTTATCGCCACCGACGTTGTCGGATCAGCTGTGTTATCAGACGCCAGCCACACGTAAGGTACAAACTAGGCCATTTGACCTTGCGCTGAAGTCAGCTCTCTGTGCCCGTGTTTGCTTGGGGAAATAGGTGGTTATTGGGTGTGAGTGCTTCAGAAGGTTAGTTGACGTGCCCGTGTTCGAAGTGAGTGTAGGGTAAATGTGCAGGTATACCTAGGACGATGGAGCGTGTATCTGTGGAAGACAGAATCGAAATGTTATTCATGTATGGTGAATGTCGACGGAATGTGGACAATGCTGTCACCGAATATGCCAGACGCTATCCGAACAGAGTGCGTTCGCGGTCGATCTTCGCCAGGGTTGTCAAGCAATTTGCAACAGTAGGAAGCGTGTGTCCGCAACAAAGACGGCGTCGAAGAACTGTCACTGGCGAAAATAATGAAATCGCTGTATTAGCTGCAGTGGCGTATAATCCCATTCCAGCACGCGTAACATAGCTCGCCAGAGTGGGATGTCCCATGTCAGTCTTTGGAACATACTCAAGAGGCACAAGTTTCACCCGTACCATGTGTCCCTGCACCAGGAACTTCATGGTGATGATTTCCGTGCACGGATGGTGTTTTGTGAATGGGCACGTGGACAAATACATCGAAATCCGGCATTCTTTCGGGACGTTCTGTTCTCCGATGAAGCAACATTCACAAACCATGGCCAGGGTATCGGGCACAACATGCACTACTGGAGTGCCGACAACCCACACTGGTTGCGTGAAGTTGAACATCAACGCCCGTGGTCAGTGAACGTATGGTGTGGCATCATGGGTGACAAACTCATTGGTCCATTTTTCATTGACGGTACATTGAATGGGCGAAAGTATCGCAATTTCTTGCAGGACGAACTACCGATATTGCTGGAGGATCTAAGCCTTACACAGCGACAGGCCATGTGGTATCAGCATGATGGTTGTCCGGCGCATTATGCTGCCATAGCTCGGGAAGTATTAACGCGCAAGTTCCATCATCGCTGGATCGGACGACGTGGTCCTGTCAATTGGTCCTGTGTAGATCACCAGACCTTACTGCGCCAGATTTCTTTTTGTGGGGTTTTGTTAAAGGAATGGTGTATCAAACTGTACCCACAACGCGCAACGACATGATGCAACGAATACGAAATGCTTGCACACAAATTGATGCCGCCACGCTTTTGCGCTGTGAACAGTCATTTCATGCAAGAATAAATAAATGTATCGACGTTCATGGTCACCATTTCCAGCATTTGCTTATTTGCTTGGGTAAGGCATGTATGGCCACGCACCACCCCACCCCCACAGGTGAGAGGCAAGGGGACTCACGTGAAACAAGCACCCCACAGGTGAGAGGAAAGGGGACTCACGTGAAAAAAGCACCCCACAGGTGAGAGGCAAGGGGACTCACGTGAAACAAGCACCCCACAGGTGAGAGGCAAGGAAACTCCCTTGAAACAAGCACCCCACAGGTTCGAGGGTAATAGTATTTGCATTCCATCCTTCCCATCTCCTACACTTTTCTGGCATCCCTGAACACGTTTTTGTGTTTCCCTCATCTCCATGCCATCTGCATTAATCCAGCAGATGTATTTCCACTTTGTTCGTTGCATGCTGCCCCCTCCCCCTATCCTCTCCGCACTATTCTTTTGGTACTTCTTCTACTCTTCAATGACACCATCCACAGCAATGAAATTTTGCTCTGCACACGCCATTCTTCGTATTTTCGTGGGGGCCTGTTACCGTTTTTCCATGCACGACATTTACGTGTTTCCAAACATACACATGGCCATATCTTTTTTATTTCGCATGTTGTTGCACCCATGTTAAGCATAATTATTATTTCTTTTGACTCCGCGAATCCCAAAATGAAACAAAATTCGGGGGTTCCTATTTGAAAACCACAACGTGCTTCCCTGGCCCCCAGGGGGGCCCTGTGCGGGGGCTCATTTGTACGCCATTAACTTTAACCCCCGACAAGGATCATGGTTTGTTTGGACAAAATTTTCCTCACATGCATATCACTCCCGCTATTTTGATATGTCAAGTTAAAATTAACACCCTGTATAAATAACATACCTTGAAGAAAAAAAATTACACGAGAGGGAAACAAAAAAAAATCTCAGAACATTTATATATATAATTAACATACCGTGAAAAAAAACAACATATAGAGCATCAACATGAAGCCCAAGGGTGTCGTGTACCAGATACCATATTCGAAACTAAAAACGCTGGGTGCCCTCGATGGGTTACTCACCAAGAAACAACGCGAGGAAAAACGTTCTTGCTTGACGAAAGGACACGGAATGAAATTGCTGCTCAGCACACCTCAATTGAAAAGATTGCAGCGTTCGCGAAAACAACAAAAGATCGGAGGTTTCATATTCAGCATCCCGGCCATCCTGGCAGCATTGGGGGCCGTTGGAAGTTTGGCTGGGGGTAGCGCCGCCATCGCCAAAACCGTCATCGACTCGAAGAAGAACAAGGCGGAATTGGAAGAACAGAAACGTCACAATCTGGCCATGGAGAAGAAAGGGGGGAGGGGCGTCATGAGGAAGTTAAAAAAAAAAGAAACAGCACTGACCACCCGAGACATTGAATCTCTGATCAAACCATTACAAATCAAACACTTCAGAGGCGTTTTCATGTCCGACTCGTTACCTTCAACCGTTAAGAATAGAGAATGTGGCGTAGTCAACTTGAACAGTCAAGAAAATCCAGGCACGCATTGGATATGTTACCACAAAAATGATAAAGCATTCGTTTTCGATTCTTTCGGAGGTGTTCCACCTACAAATTTAGTCCATTATCTGAAAACGAACAATCCTATATACTACAACGACGAACGCATTCAAAATTTTTGAGACGAGAACTACGGTCATCTCTGTCTCTCCATGCTCGCGTTTCTCTCTAAAATAAATAAGCCATCGGTGGAAGATTTCCAGAAAGCATTGTGGAACCTTAAACACGATGGGCGTGTTCGATCTCACGAGCGAATCTTCGATCTTGAAACTCACGCTGCACGACGACATCGTCTATCCTAAATCCGTAGCTTTACGTGCATTCTACAGCATGTACCTCATACCTAACGTCACGCATCACAACAACAAAATTAGCGTCGGAAGCGAACATATCGTCGTCACGCCAGGTCAATACAATCTTTCTACTTTGCAAGCTCAATTACCCAAAGGCACGTACCTTTCTCAAAATTCGGTCACGCACAGAGTGGAAATCGTATCCGCGTCGGAGACCGTGGACCTGGGCACCATAGGAGAACTTTTAGGTTTCGAGAACAACACAAAACTCGAAGCTGGCATCAAGCACGTAGCAACCAATATTCCTAAATTCTTGGCCATCGAAACTTTGAACGTTCACTGCAACGTAGCGGAAGGAATGATCACGAAATCCTCGGACGGATTGTTGGGAAGTCACAAGCAGACGGGAATCATAGCCACGTTCAAAGCCAGTTCCGAATTCATGGAACCGATCATCTACACACCCTCTTCGCCGATCTATTTTCCAGTATGTCGCAACCGCATAGACAACATAGAGTTGGTGGTGACGAACGAGAAAGGAGAAGTGGTGGATTTCGCAGGTGCAACGACCACGGCCGTCGTGGAGATCAACGTATAATAAATAACACACATAGTGAAAATGGAGCAAATCGAAAGTTACGAATTGCAATCTTTCCCTCCCAACCGTCGCACGTTCGCCAATTTGAACGAAGCGAACAGGGAGATCAAATACGACGTGGACGTAGGCGACGGGTTCGTTCATCCTCACAGAGCGGACCTCTACCTTCAATTCGACGTGGTGAAGAAGGAAGCGGAGAAGCCTTTCCGCCCAATGCCAATTTGAAACTCGTGGACAACTTCGTGCCTCACCTGTTCTCGCAGGTGGAGGTGAGGAAACACGGTACGGTCATCGACAGAATCGATTATCCAGGCATCACGTCGACGGCAGTGGGAACATTGAAATTATCCAAAACGGACGCATCATACTATCAAGCGGGAGGATTCGAAGCGGGAACGAAAATATCGACGAGAAGTCACACGGTGCTCTTTCCCATGCGTCTGCTTCCGGGATTCTTCTCTGACTACAAGATCATGTGGAAGGGAGGAGTGAGAGTCACATTTCGAAGAGCGGCCAACGACAACGACGCACTGATGCGATACACCAACTTGAACGCAGACGGCACGCCGATAGCCAACACTTTACCCGAAGCAGCCAAGTGCGTCATCCGGAGCATAGAGTTGAGAATGCCTGTGGTGGAATACGAAACGAACTACGCCCTCAAGTACAAAGCGGAGATCTTGAAAAGTCCACAGGTGCCCATTCACTTTCACGGTTACCAGTGCGTGCAGAAGATAGCGTCCGGAAGTCACATGGAATTCGACGTCACGACTCAGTTCAACAACATACAGTTCGACATGCCAGATTTCGTCATAGTGCACTTTCAGACCGGACGCGATAAGAATCAGGAAAAAGATTCCAGTAAATTCGACGACTGCAAGATCAAGAACGTTTATCTCAAGAACGGTAGGAACGAAGTATTCCCGCGCGAGAATTACAACCTCGACATGACCAAAGATGATTATCTCAAACTTTACGAAGCGTACACCGCTTACAAGAGAGTAACAGAGGGAAACGTCGACATGTACTACACACCCAGCGAATTCAAAACCCACAGACCCATGTTCGTCATCAACACCACGAAGAGGAAGCAGGTCGTGGTCAACGATCGCATCAACATCAAGGTCGTCTGCGAGTTCCACGACGCGCTGCCCGAGCATACCGTGTGCAGCGTCATCCTGGTCCCAGAGAAGTCCTTCGCGTACGACGTGAACAACGAGAGGGTCACGGAGCAGTTTTAAAAAAATTCCTGAAAAAAAATTGCCACATACTAAAAAAAAATCTACTAAGTTTACTACCACAACTAATTATTATTCTATTATGTCATTTGCTTAGGTGAAAGGGAAAAGAATGGTCCAAAAAGGGAAATTTTGCCCCTTGGGAAGGCCCTCATAGTGTGGCAACACTGCGTCCAAGTCGCCGGTGGCGACATCTAGTAGCAAACACTAGAACTATTTCCACAGGTATCGTCTTGATGTTCTTGACTGAAATATTAAAACAAACAGAGTTAGTTCGCAGGTCGCTAGCTGGCAATAGGTGGACGAGAACGTCGCCATCTGCATCAGCAGACTTGGAGGCAGCAACTGCTGCTTCGTTCCCCAGGATGCCAACGTGGCTAGAGACCCAACAGAAGTGTACATCCGCGCTGGCAGATAAGGACACAAGCCGTCTAAATATGCGTTGCACTACCGGATGCCGGGAATACGGCGAATCCAGAGACTGCAACACGCTTGTCGAATCGCAGCACACAAGGACTTTCTTAAGCCCATTCACGTCTGCAAAGTCCAGTGCCTTTAGAATGGCGTACAACCCTGCCGTGTAGATGGAACAGGCAGGATGTGGCGAGTAACTGGAACTTTGAGAGTCTAGGACGAAGGCGCAACCAACAGATTGCACGAAGTTCTAAAAACCGTTGCTGGTAAACAACCATTGGTGTTTCTGACTTTGGAAGGGCAGTCAGAGCGAAATCGATTGAGGGTGCAGGAAACTCCCAGGTCGGGAGAGGCGGAATGAGTGGAGAGACGCCAGGAAGATCACTGTCAACACCAAGTGCTGACAGGATCTCGTCTGCACGAACACCAAATGGTCTAGTGGCACTAGGGTGGAGCCGATACCTTGCCAGCCTACACTCGTCGGAGATGGTGTCAAATGAAGGATGTGAAGGCATCGAGCGAAGATGGAGGAAGTAGTTCACTAAAAGCCGCTGTCTTCGCAGAGACAGAGACGGCTCAGATGCCTCTACGTACAAACTGGCGACTGGACTGGTCCGAAAGGCACCAGAGCACACACGTATACCAGCATGGTGGACGGTGTCTAGGATTCGAAGTCTAGATGGGCGGGCAGAAGAATACACAACACATCCATAATCAAGCTTCGACCTCATAAGTGCACGGTACAGGCAAAGCAGTACCGTCCTATCAGCACCCCAGGAAGTGTGCGATAAAACACGTAAAAATTTGAGAACTCGAAGACAAGAGAACTTTAACTGGCGAAGGTGAGGTAGTCATGTTAATTTCTTATCGAAAATGAGGCCCAGGAAGCGAACCTCATTTACGAAGCACAGGGGAGATTTCCCCATGTACAGGTTAGGATCGAAATGACATGTACGCTGACGAGAAAAGTGAACACACACGGATTTCTCGGATGAGAAGGTGAAACCTGTTTGGGAGGACCACTCAACCAAACGGTTTATCGTCAGTTGGAGTTGACGAGAAGCTGACCGAGATTCCGTGAGCGACAAAAGATCGTGAGGACGTCTACATAGAGGAGGTCATGTACAGGGGAAAGAATGTTTGCCATAACACTGTTCACTGCTATGACAAACAGAGTCACACTTAATACGCTGCCCTGCGGGACACCGTTCTCTTGTTCGTGAAGATACGAAAAGTTCTGAACACGTACGCGGAAAAAAGCGACCTGATAAAAAGCTTTCAATGAAGTATGGCCACGGACGCCCCAAGAATGGAGCTGCTTTAGGATGCCAAAGCGCCACGTTGTGTCATATGCCTTTTGGAGGTCCAAGAAAACTGCAACTAAATGTTCCTTGTTGAGGAATGTATCCTGAATATGTGTTTCCAGCTGAACCAGATGGTCCAGTGTGGAACGGTTGGAGCGAAAACCACATTGAAAATTACTTATCAAGCCGTTATCCTCCAAAAACCAGGTGAGACGCTTGTTGATCATGCGTTCCATCAACTTGCACACACGGCTAGTTAAGGCGATAGCCCTGTAACTCGAGGCTGCGGTGCGTTGTTTACCTGGTTTCAGGATGGGAACAATAATAGCTTCTTTCCAGGAAGTGGGGAAAGAGTCCTCCAACCAAAGCCAGTTGAATACCGCCAGAAGGAAATTTCTTGCACCAATGGGCAAATGACGGAGCATCTCATAGTGGATCTTGTCCACTCCAGGAGATGTATTCTTAGAATCTCGAAGCGCCTGATCGAACTCCCATACAGTGAATGGAGAGTTATATGGCTCCGTGTTATGACTTCGAAAAACTAGAGGGCGTCGTTCCTGACGGTTCTTCTCACGGCGGAAACGTGGTTCATAATTTTCAGAGCTAGACGCATCAGAAAACTGCGTGGCCAAGATATTAGCTATGTCTCCGGAATCGGTGTACAACGTTCCATCGTGCTCCGGAGCGCTCAGAGGATTAGATGCACCCCCTGGATGCGACTTACTTTGGTCCAAACGGCTTTCGACGAAGCCTGCTTCGTCAGAGAAGATACGTATTGGACCCAGCACGCCTTTTTACTGGCTCGAATGAGCCGACGGGCACGGGCACGCTTAATGGGGAACTGCTCGAGTGTGCGGCAGTGTGGTTCCTATTAAATCGATCGAGGGCATGATTGCGGTCCTTGATGGCTGCACTGATCTCCGCAGTCCGCCAGGGGACTGGGCGTCGCTTCGCAGGTCCACTGGGATGTGGAATGGAGGTGAGTGCAGCATCATGCACTCGTGACACAAAGGTATTTAAGGCGTCGATTGGTGGCGAAGTCGACGCTAGATCGACTTCAAGGTCCAGTGCACGCTCAAAGGCACCCCAGTCGGCCCGACTGAGATGCCAGTGAGGGTGTTGTTCAAGTGATGGCTGAAGATGTACAAGAGTAAGAAAGAGGGGAAAGTGATCACTCCCACAGAGATCAGGGTGAACGCTCCAAGATGTTGTAGGAGCAAGGCTGGGACTGCAGAAGGACAAGTCCAACACAGAGTGTGTGCCTGAGGAAGGACTGAAATATGTCGGAGTTCCATCATTCAGCAACGTTAAAGCTGATACCTCAAGGAATTGATCTACAATTTGACACGGGGGCTCTGTACGAACGGAGCCCCACAAACGATGGTAGGAATTAAATTGAATTGAGTTAAAATTTCTGGGTGCGTCGGCACTTAAGGCCATTTCGCACCCTTCTATGTATACGGGAAAATATCCCTTATCTAAAATTCTGACTGAGAACTTAAAAAAGGGGTGTAAAGAGCCCCTTGGGAAAAACTAAAAGTGCAAGGTTGTAAAAAGACCTGCACGAGACAAACACAACACATTAAAAAGTCAGAATAAACTAAAAACCTCCTTATAGACGGTGGAAGAGTCCAGCTCTTCGCAAAAAAACTAAAAACATGTGATAAAATACTGCTGTCATCACCCAAGAGGGATGACAAACAGCCGGAAAGGTTAAAAGTCTGCTGGAGGTAAGCAAGATCGACACATTCAACGAGAATGTGTCGGATGCTTAAAATAACATTACAAGTACGACACAACGGAGGGTCCAGCCCTTGCAGTAGGTGACCATGCGTGAGACGGCTGTGTCCTATACGCAGGTTGGTAAGAATAACGTCTTCTCGCCGAGAGGGACGACACGAGGAACGCCAAACACCTATGGTGGGCTTAACAGCGTGAAGCTTGTTCCCCGTTTCCACATCCCACTCGGTCTGCCAAGTGTCAAGAAGGCGAGAACGGAACACATTCTGCAGGTCGCTAGCTGGCAAAAGGTGGACGAGAACGTCGCCATCTGCATCAGCAGACTTGGCGGCAGCATCAGCTGCTTCGTTCCCCTGGATGCCCACGTGGCTAGGGACCCAACAGAAATGTACATCTGTGCTGGCAGATAAGGACACAAGCCGTCTGAATATGCGTTGCGCTACTGGATACCGGGAATACGGCGAATCCAGAGACTCCAACACGCTGGACGAATCACAGCACACAAGGACTTTCTTCAGACCATTGACGTCTGCAAAGGCTAGTGCCTTTAGAGTGGCGTACAACTCCGCCGTATAGATGGAACAGGCAGGATGTAGCAAGTAACTGGAACTTTGAGAGTCTAGGACGAAGGCGCAACCAACTGATTGGACTGTCTTGGACCCATCCGTGTAAAACACATTAAAATTTGGGTGCTTCGCACGAAGTTCTAAAAACCGTTGCTGGTATACAACCATTGGTGTGTCTGACTTTGGAAGAGCAGTCAGAGAAAAATCGATAGAAGGTGCAGGAAACTCCCAGGTAGGGAGAGGCGAAATGAGTGGAGAGACGCCAGGAAGATCACTGTCAACACCAAGTGCTGACAGGATCTCGTCTGCACGAACACCAAATGGTCTAGTGACACTAGGGTGGAGCCCATACCTTGCCAGCCTACCCTCGTCTGAGATGGTGTGGAATGAAGGATGTGAAGGCATCGAGCGAAGATGGAGGAAGTAGTTAACTACCAGCCGCTGTCTTCACAGAGACAGCGACGGCTCAGATGCCTCTACATACAAACTGGCGACTGGACTGGTCCGAAAGGCACCAGTGCACACACGTATACCAGCATGGTGCACAGTGTCTAGGATGCGAAGTCTAGATGGGCGAGCAGAAGAATAGACAACACATCCATGATCTAGCTTCGACCTGATGAGTGCACGGTAGAGGCGAAGCAATACCGTCCTATCAGCACCCCAAGATGTATGAGATAAAACGCGTAAAAGTTGAGAACTCGAAGACAAGAGAACTTTAACTGGCGAAGGTGAGGTAGCCATGTTAATTTCTTATCGAAAATGAGGCCCAGGAAGCGGACCTCATTCACGAAGCACAGGGGAGACTTCCCCATGTACAGGTCAGGATCTAAATGACATGTACGCTGACGACAAAAGTGAACACACACGGATTTCTCGGATGAGAAGGTGAAACTTGTTTGGGAGGACCACTCAACCAAACGGTTTATCGTCAGTTGGAGTTGACGAGAAGCTGACGCGAGATTCCGTGAGCGACAAAAGATCGTGAGGTCGTCGACATAGTACAGGGGAAAGAATGTTTGCCATAACACTGTTTACTGCTATGGCAAACAGAGTCACACTAAGTACGCTGCCCAGCGGGACACTGTTCTCTTGTTCGTGAAGATCCGAAAAGGAGTTCCCAACACGTACGCGGAAAAAGCGATCTGATAAAAAATTTTCAATAGAGTACGCCATATGGCCATACAGCTAGTTAAGGCAATAGGCCTATAACTCGAGGCTGCGGTGCGTTGTTTACCTGGTTTCAGGATGGGAACAATAATAGCTACTTTCCAGGAAGTGGGGAAAGAGTCCTCCAACCAAAGCCTGTTGAATACCGCCAAAAGGAAATGTTTGGCTCCAGTGGGCAGATGATGAAGCATCTCATAGTGGATCTTGTCCACTCCAGGAGCTGTATTCTTAGAATCTCGAAGCGCCTGATCGAACTCCCGTTCAGTGAATGGAGAGTTGTATGGCTCGGTGTTATGACTTCGAAAAATTAGAGGGCGTTGTTCCTGACGGTCCTTCTCACGGCGGAAACGTGGTTAATAATTTTCAGAGCTAGACGCATCAGATATTAGCTATGTCTCCGGAATCAGTCTACAGCGTCCCATCGTGCTCCAGAGCGCTCAGAGGAGTAGACGCACCCCCTGGATGCGACGTACTTTGGTCCAAACGGCTTTCGACGAAGCCTGCTTCGTCAGAGAAGACACGTATTGGACCCAGCACGCCTTCTTACTGGCTCGAATAAGCCGACGGGCCCCGGGCACGCTTAATGCGGAACTGCTCGAGGTTTGCGGCAGTGTGGTTTCTATTGAATCGATCTAGGGCATGATTGCGGTCCTTGATGGCTGCACTGATCTCCGCAGTTCACCAGGGGACTGGGCGTCGCCTCCCAGGTCCACTGGGATGTGGAATGGAGGTGCGTGCAGCATCATGCACTCTTGACACAAATATATCTAAGGCGTCGATGGCTGGCAAAGTCGACGCTAGATCGACTTCAATGTCCACTGCACGCTCGAAGGCACCCCAGTCGGCCCGACTGAGATGCCAGTGAGGGTGTTGTTCACGTGATTGCTGAAGATGTTCGAAAGTTAGAAGCAGTGGGAAGTGATCACTCCCACAGAGATCAGGGTGAACGCTCCAAGATGTGGTAGGAGCAAGGCTGGGACTGCAGAAGGACAAGTCCAACGCAGAGTGTGTGCCTGAGGAAGGACTGAAATATGTGGGAGTCCCATCATTCAGCAACGTTAAACCTGATGCCTCACGGACTTGATCTACGATGGTAGGAATTAAAATCGCCCAAAATAACTACAGGAGACGGAAGATGCTCGAATATAGAAAGGAGGTCCTCAAGAGAGAATCGCTCCTCCCTTGTGATGTAGACACTGCAAACGGATATTGGCTGTGGTAGATGGACCCGCACGGCGACAGCTTGGAGGGGGGTGGTGAGAAAGATTGGTGTTGAGTGGATGTTACCTCGAACACCTATTGCAACACCACCGTGTGCACGACGACCCTCAGGAAGCTTGTCGGTGCGGTAAAGCGTGTATCCGTTCAGAATCACTGATTCATTTGGACGAAAATGTGTCTCTTGGAGACATATTTGATTTGATTTTAAAATTTTGGGTGCGTCAGCACTAAGGCTATTTTGCACCCGTCACACTACACGGGGTCAAGCCCCTTATCTTTACACATAACAACTCTATCGTTGCTTAATTAAAATCATAAAATATTAAAATGTTCTGACTTTCGTTAAAAGCTGAGGCTGCAAAGAACACTCAGCACACATATGGACAAAAGAACAGGACAATACAAACAAAATTATACTGGTCATAGGGCCAGTCGCCAGAGCCTCGTTAGTCTTCAGTCCAGGGTGTACTAACGTGGCAGTGAGGTTGACGTTTGGGCACCTACGTGGTTTGATTTGATTTTGAATTTAAAATTTTGGGAGCGTCAGCACTTAGGCTATTTTCCTCCCGTCACATTATACGGGGGCCAGCCCCTTATCATTACAAGTAACAACTCTAGCGTTGCATAACTAAAAATGTTAAAATGTTCTGACTTCTGTTAAAAGCTGAGGCCGTAAAGGGCACTCAGCACACACAAGGACAACAAACAGGACAACACACACAAAATTATACTAGCCATAGTGCCAGTCGCCAGAGCCTCGTTAGTCTTTAGTCCAGGGTGCACTACGTGGAAGTGAGGTTGACTTTTGGGCGCCTACGTGGAAGGTCACCCCTTACACCCCGGGCACCTACGTGGAAGGTACCCCTTACACCCCTCTTGGAGACATATGATGGCATTGTCAAATTCAGATATTAGAATTTGCAGTTTCTCGAGATGTGTACGGAAACCGTTAAGGTTCCATTGGAGACAATAAGCCATAGCTGTAGGTGTGGTTGTTACATTTTAAGGCGTACTTTATTTCTCGGCCCTGTCACCTTGATAAATTCTTCATCCGCGGCTTCGTCCTGTATCATGTCCTCGGGTAAGGACACAGAGGGCGAAGGGGATGAAGAAGGTGTAGTGAGGGCGGGTGCTTTTAGCGCCCGCCGGGCAGCTTTCAGCTGCGCCTTAAGTTTCAGGGTGGTAGCTGTCACCCTGACTGTAGAGCTAGTAGACTTCCGAAAATGTTCTTTATTATACACTTGCTTGAATTTCTTCTCTGTGGAGCGAGTAGTGGTTGCTGTTTTTTTCGGAGCGGGGTGAGCTGCTCCGGGAATACTTGTTGTCTGAGTGGACACGTCGCTGGTTTGGACGCCAATACTGCGACGGGCAAGAGCATTTGAAGCAGCTGTAGCGAATGGCACAGGTAGAGGAGTGCGTACACTTTCACGGAGACGTCTTTTTGCTTCGCCGGCAGAGATTTTCTCTGTCACAACCAACTCTCGGATCTTCTTTTCCTCTTGGAAAGAGGGGCAGTCGCGATGCCAGACTGGGTGCTTGCCATTGCAATTCACGCATGAGGGACCAGATGAGCAAGGCTCGGTCCCATGGTCGGGCTCGCTACATTTGCCACAAATGGCAGTGGTGGCCTTGCAAGAAGGCTGAGTGTGCCCAAAGTGCTGGCATTTGAAACATCGCATCGGGTTCGGGATGTACGGCCGGACATGGAGGTTGTAATAACCAGTCCGTACCTCAAACGGGAGAGTGGTCGTTTTAAAGGTGAGAATGAGCGAAGCTGTCGGTAAAAGTTATCCGGATTTTTTGGTTTTGATTCGCTGCACTGCTGTTACATGTTGATCGGAGAGCTCTTGAAGGATTTCTTCTTCTGTGCAATTCAAAAGATCCCATTGACGTATAACACCTTTACAACTGTTCAGTTGACGGTGAGGTTCTACCTGAACAGGAAAGTCTCCCAAGGTCGTAAGCTTAAGGAGGAGGTTAGTCTGGCGATCTGTACTGGTCTGGATGAGAAGGCTTCCGTTGCGCAGTTTTTTGATGTCAGGGACATCACTTCCAGCGGCATAGTCCACTTGCTTTTTTATAAGGAATGGTGACAGGTCCTTTAATGTTTTGGCTCCATTTCTCTTCGTGCTTGTACATTCATCGTTCGTCTCTTTCTTTTCCACAATGCTTATTACAAGGTAACGCGGCACTGACGTGACGTTCCCTGTCTTTTCCAATAAACTCGTCGGGCTCAAAGGCCTCCGACGCTTTGAGGGTTTCCCCCCGTTAAAAGGTGATTTAGTTCCCATAAACTAAGGTTTTTAAATGGAGGGTCCATAAATTGTTGCCTCGACATGCCCTCTATCCCGAGGAAGGCCTACCCCCAAAAATGGAGGCTACTCGAGGACCAAACCGAAATCCCCGAGGCCACGTTCGCGACTGCACCTACCCCTGCAGCCAAAACTGTCCCATCGGCACGTGCAACTCACACCTTGGGATAGGGTTTTTTATCGAGGTTGTCTCCTCTAGCAGGACCCTTAGTTATAGGGAGGTCAAAGATATGGAGATGAATGACGTAATGGAATGGTGAAAACATGAGATATGGATGTGAAGAATGAGTGAAATGATGAGATAAAAATGACCTCCCTACCTTAGTTATAGGGAGGTCAAAGATATGGAGATGAATGACGTGATGGAATGGTGAAAACGTGAGATATGGATGTGAAGAATGAGTGAAATGATGAGATGAAAATGACCTCAGTACCTTAGTTTCTTAGAGGGAGGTCAAGGATATGGAGATGAATGACGTGATGGAATGGTGAAAAACGTGAGATATGGATATGAAGAATGGGTGAAATGATGAGATGAATTTGACCTCCCTACTAAGCCCCCTCGCCCCGTCAAGGCAGTCCTACATGGAGGGGGAATTGTGCATTGTATTTTCCCTCAACAATATTGCTGGACGAGTTATAACCGAATCGAAATAGCCCTTCTCCAATATGATCTTGATTTAAAACTTGTAAAACAGACTCCACACCTGAATAATATCCAGGGGGAACAATTGTTTTACAGCTCTGTTTACTTGACTGATCCGAGTCTTGGTTATAATAAGTCCACATAATTTCATTTTGTCCTTTTTGAATATTAAACAGACTGTTTGTGAAATGAATTTCACACAGACCCACTAACCAGCCTCCAGACTCGAGCTTAACAGCATTACAAAGTTTAGTTAAAAAATGAGGTGTATTAGTCGGAAAAATATTTTTGGATGCATTTGAAACCAAAGTTACATAGTAATCATTATCACTGCCTTCAGAAATCATTATTCCACTTTTTTAAAATGTAATGTAACGCTTGACGCTCCAAAGTCAAATGGAAGCAAAGTTCCATGCTCTGTTTTTAATATAATTTCAATTGTTTCAAAGTAACGCTTCTCGACTTTTAGATACTGCCTGGGCTCAAATATATAACTTTTTATTGCTCCATATTCATAATCAACCACACTAACCGTTCGTATTACGGGACCTATATTTGCTTGATTTTTTATTTTGATTTTGAATTTAAAATTTTGGGAGCGTCAGCACATAGGCTATTTTGCTCCCGTCACATTATACGGGGGCCAGCCCCTAATCACTACAAATAACAACTCTAGCGTTGCATAACTAAAAATGTTAAAATGTTCTGACTTCTGTTAAAAGCTGAGGCCGTAAACGGGCACTCAGCACACACAAGGACAACAAACAGGACAACACACACAAAATTATACTGGCCATAGTGCCAGTCGCCAGAGCCTCGTTAGTCATTAGTCCAGGGTGCACTACGTGGAAGTGAAGTTGACATTTGGGCGCCTACGTGGAAGGTCACCCCTTACACCCCTATATTTGCTTGATATTTGACAATATCTGTGCATATGTTGATTTCACGGGGGATATGATAATCTAAATTACAAGGATAAATAGAACTTGATCTTGCCGTACCTGGACCAATAACCGAATGTATAGATATTTCTGACTTAGGAGTATCCAACGAAAAACCAAACACTGGAGCTAATTGTGGAGATATATACAATTTCATAATTTCATCTTCCTCTAGTATTGTTTGTGTATACATACTATGCGTGGACAAAGTATAGCCAAATCGGACGTGTTGAGCAAGCAGTTTTCTTTTTGAAGGGGGAATATTGTTTAATAATAATGGAATATTAGAGTAGTAACCTTTTAGGTGTGCTATTTTATTATCAGGAAACAAGTTCAAGTTTACATTGGAAGGTAATGTAACATGGAATTCGTCCAGCGGCATAATGGCAACTAACCTAAACACGCGTAATATCTGATTTATGTACATAACTTGCACATGCGAGGGGGTAGTTTTACCATTTTACTAGAACAAAGTCTCCCTTTCGTTTTAGAATTTTCTCAAAAGTAAATGGTTTGTCTGGATCAAGTGTAATTTTTTGTAATTCTGGTTCATAGAAAATGCCCTTGACAGGATCGTTACTCCAGTCTTTTATACGATATGTAGGGGGATCAGTACTCATACGATCACTAATTATAAAAATTTCCTCTGTCCAACTAGGTAGATATTCTTTCTCGAATTTCATTTTGGCTTTACTTATCCTTACGTAGTTACCAATATTAAATTTAAATTTGACATTATTGGTTTTTTGACTTGTATTGTTTCTAGACTGAGACCAGATCTGCAGCGCATTATTTTCGCTACCTCAACAGGAGCAATTTTTATAGAACGGTGATACGAGTGATTATATGATTTTACTACAAGGGGGAGAATATCTACATAACGATACGTATTATTGGCTGGGAAGTGTTTATACAATTTTGATTTTAAAGTACGAATAAATCGTTCCACTACTGCTGCCTTTAGTTCTGAATAAACGCTATAATGAATAATATTGTACTTGTCAAACACTTTTTTCACTTGAGCGTTATAAAACTCTTTTCCTTGATCTGTCTGGCAGTAAACAGGAGGATATTCTAACATGTTTATAATTTTAGTGATTGCTTTTGCCATAATTTCACCCGTCTTGCTTTTCACTGGTATACAGAACGCTTGCCTTGAAAACACGTCAATTGCACAAAGTATATAGCGCATACCGTCATTGTACTTCGCGATATTCTGCATATCTACCAAATCCATTTGCATAAGTTCCAGGGGAAAAGTGGTTTCGTAACGTTTATGTGGGAATTTTTTTCTAACTGGAACATGTAAAGTATATGCATCTTGTTTTGATAGCCACTGAGAAATATTCTTTCGTGATTGCGTAGAATGTTTGGATAATTTTTCAGTATTGGAAAATGAAGTCGGTAATTCATGTGTATAATACAATGTTTTAAGATCCATACTTTATATATCTTCCCATATAAACTCAGCTTTCCTATTTCTTGAAGGGGGTGGGGGCGTGCGTGTAACTATATATTCTTTGGGTATGTTTAGAGAATGAAGGATGGATTGGAACTGATCTCGCCCGACACGATCTCTACTTTTCTTACGGGGGCGAACAGAATCATTAATCAGATCGATGATATTTGAACCCTGAATCCTTTTCCATTTATGTACACTGTTCCATATGCGTCCAAATTTATATATTGAGAAGAGAATAGTCTTTTAAGTAAAAGTTCTGTTTTCTTCTGAACAGTTTTCGGTACTGAAGCAAGAATTTCTTCCCTGAGAGTAACACTAGGAGGGGGGTCGTTTTGTTGCACTGGTTCACTTATTTGTGGCAGCTTATTTTCTTCTTCGATCAATGGAAGGTGTGTGGGAATAGGCTTAGTAAAATTAACAAATAGTCGAAGTGCCTGTTGGTAAAGTTTCCATTTTTCATTTTCCCCAATATCTTCACGTGCTAATATTGTACGAATATTAGAATCTAATCTTGATTCGTGTCTCTGAGCTTTCTCAACGGAGGCATGCATATTAGTGGCAAAGTCCTCGGGAACAAGAATCATTTTTCTCACGCTCATTGTGAAAACAAAGCACTACCTAACGCTGATATAATCAACCCGATTAAAAATGGTAAAAAGCCGGCGCCTTTTTTAATTAATATTTTCTTTTTATTTTTGAGCGAAGTGCACTTCGCCGCTAGTTTACGCAAACTGGCCTTATACTTTTGAAGCTTGGTTTTTTGTACCCCTGAAAGCGGAATATTACCGGGTACTGTATTGGCTGCACATTGTCCTAGTACACGAACTAGTCCTGGTGTTGCTCGTTGCAAAAGGCGTTTCCGTTGAATAGGTTTTAATTTACACAATAATTTAAGTGCCGGAGCATAGTAGTATAAAAACCCATAGGATGAGCGCACTTATAGATGTAGAAAAGAAGAGGTCATTTGATTAAACAGCCCGATTTGCCCACACTTAAAATTATGCCAAGATCCTCTTATTCCCCATTTCTTCAAGTGTGATATGCTCTTAATCCTCAAGAATTTTGAATCCTAGTGTAGAAAAGAAGAGTTCATATGCCCCGATTTGCCCACACTTAAAATTATGCCAAGATTCTCTTATTCCCCATTTCTTCAAGTGTGATATGCTCTTAATTCTCAAGAATTTTGAATCCTAGTGTAGAAAAGAAGAGTTCATATGCCCCGATTTGCCTACACTTAAAACAATGTCAAGGGGGGGCATATAGCCCAATCGGCCATGTGTGTACATATTTAAATCTAAAGAATTTTGAATTCTAGTGTAGAACTCCCCTCAGACAGATTTGCCTATGTGTGTAAAAGCTACATCTCTCAGTTTGTTGTCCATAAACTTGTCAAAAATATGCCCCCCCCCTTGATATTGTTTTGGCTACACTTAAAAACTAAGGCAAAAAGTCACTCTCATCCTCTACAACTTACAAATCAATACAATACAAGGTCAGGCTGCAAATTGTTTCATGTTCTTTCTAATCTTTGATCATGTTTCATGTCCCGGCCGGCAATAAATCATGCACGCCTGGTAGATTTTATCTCATGCATGCAAGCATAAGATAAAATCTACACTGTGCCCTTTCAGGGAAAATTCTCTATGCATGCCTTCATGTCATTAACTCCAAGGGAAATTCCTAGTAAAAAGAACATTGGCCTCTATGCATGTTGACATATATGCCTGAAATGGAATCAAGTTTTGTCTTGTTCTGATAATATTTACCCGAGAGAGACTTACAGAAATATTTATTCCACATTTCAAAGTCCAACTTTGAATTGTATTTAGCTGATATAGAGCTCAATAACTCCTGGGTTCTGAGACCCAGTAGAGTGTGGTGCATGGCTTTTATTGCCTTGTAATCAAGAGGCTTCTGGGTTTGAGTCCTGATAAAATGTGAAGCCTCCCCTGATGGCAAAGTGTTAATATTGTTGCCTTGTAAACAAAAGCTCTGGGTTTGAATCCTGGTAAAATGTGAGGCCTCCCCTCATGGCTTTGCAAACAAGAGCTCTGGATTTGAATCCTGGTAAAATGTGGAAGATTGAAATACATGTGGCAAAATAATATGTCCACACGTGAGATTTTGAGAATATTTACTGCTAGCTGATATACAGCTGAGGTTTGAAACCTGGTAAAGTGTGTTGTACAACAGCATAAAAGAGCAAAACTATTTTATATTGGAGATCACCAGAGCCTAGTTATTGCTGTTGTTTGGGTATAAAACCACCAGCTCAGCCACTAACTGCTGTTATAATTGTTTTGGCATATTGTCCATATATAAACAAACAACAAAAATGCCAAATCAAAAATATTGCAATCAATGCAAAAAAAAATATATCTAGTTCTAATTGGTCTAGGCACCGGTTTAATTGTGACCGTAAGAAATGCAGAAAGGCCACAAAAATGTGTCCAAGATGCCATAAAATATTAAGCAAGGCATATTACAAATGGCACAAGTGTAATTCTTATGTACAGTCATCAATATTGCCCTCACAACCATCTACATCTGGTCTGAAAAGAAAGCATGAAGCACCTGTTAATGCTAGAGCAGCAAAGCAGCCACGCTATGCACTACCTATCCGTAGCAGTTTTAATGGCCAACTTAGGGATTATCGGTTTGTATCAGAGCCAAGATGTGGTATTAAGAATTTTTTGAACAGTATAAATCCAGATGTGCAGGCAATTCTAAATGCACAAAATGGCTTATAAGCTGTCCCTCAAATTGTTTACACAATATAAGAAGCCAAATGGCACAAAATTTACACAGCCCCACATAACAGAAACTGTACCGGTATATTCAAATGCAAATTCAGACAAAATAATAAGCAGTTTGATAGATCAATTGAATATTAAACACTCTGAATTTGCAGCAAAAGAGTCTGGATGGAGCCTATGCGGTTCTCCACACAAGTTATATATTAATATTTCTGAATTCAGTCCATTACAAGGTTCTACATATCTGCCATTACCTGCCAATATTAAAAACAAAAGAGCCGTGGTTAATATAAAAAATAATGATGAGAAATGCTTTTTGTGGTGTATTTTAGCTGCTTTGTATCCAGTTTTAAAGGATCCTCAGAGAATAACTTATTATAAGCAATATGAGCATGATTTTGATGAAGCAATGGAGGGTTTAGAATATCCAATGCCTGTTCAGAATATTGATAAATTTGAAAAAAAAGGCCAGGCATATCAACGGCAAACAATTATCTATTAATGTATTTACTTGTTCTACTGGCCGTGGCAATTGCTTGATAGATCCTCTCAGAATCAGTACACTTGATGATGATTCTGCTGTTCCGATTGATGTGCTCTTAATTGAAAAGGATGGCACATACCATTACACTCTGATACACAGTCTTGAAGCTTTAGTCAGAACAAAACTAGACAAATCCAATACAATATTCAAGTTGTGTAGAAGATGTTTGTCTGTATTTGATGGTGAAAAAATAATAAATGGGGTTCGGGAAGTGAATGCAGAAATTGATAAAAACAAGTTAATTGAGCATCTGAAATACTGTGGCAACCATAAACCTGTTCATATGGTGATGCCTAATCCAAGTGAAAATGCAAAATTCAAAAAGTTTGAAGCCCTGTTGGAACACCCAGCATATATAGTCTGTGATCTTGAATCAAACCTCAAACCCCTTGCATTCTGCAGCCCAGATCCTGATGAAACTTCAATTACACCATACCAGTTACATGAACCTTCTAGTTTTTATTATGTGATTGTACAGGATGGTGTTGTTAGTAAAGAATATATATATACATGGGAGCAGATGCCATCAAAGAATTTGCAGATAGAATAGAAAATGAGTGCCGTTGCATAGCATCTAATGTCTTATTAAAATCAATACAGATGGTAAATTCTTAATGGCCCTGTGTAATAGCTGCAATATTAAGATCCAGAGACCAAAATTTGTTCCTATATTTTGCCATGGTGCATCCAATTATGATTTTCATCATTTGATCAGGTACGAGGGGTTTGACAAGCAGAATTTAAATATTTTAGCTGAAAATAATGAAAAATATATTGCCATTAGCAAAATAATTAAAGTTAATGGTGTTCCTATTCACTTAAGATTTCTTGATTCATACAGAATTTTATCGGCTAGCCTGGCTACACTGGCCACTCAATTATCTGATGATCAATTCAAAATCACATGTGCTTTGTTTCCAAATCAGGAGCTGAAATTAATTAGGCGGAAGGGTGTATATCCATATGATTATGTTACAGATTTTTCTAAATTTGATGAGTGTTCTCTGCCACCACAACAAGAGTTTTACAGCAAAATCAGAGCATCTGGAATTACTGATGATGATTATCACCATGCCCAGTTGATGTGGAACAATTTAAAATGCCAGACATTTGGTGATTATCACAAGGCATATTTAAAACTTGATGTGACCCTCTTAGCTGATATACTGCAGGCATTCAGAAAATCTTCCATGCAAAATTATAAGCTGGATCCAATGTATTTTTACAGTGCTCCGGGCCTAGCATGGTCTGCAATGTTTTTAAACACTAAAACGCAATTGGATCTGATCAAGATATGTATCTGTTTATGGAACAATGTATAAGAGGAGGCATGGTGCAATGTTCTCAGAGATATGCCAGATCAAATAACAAGTATATTCCCGATTATGACCCAGCACTGCCATCAAATTATATACTGTATGTAGATGCAAACAGCCTCTATGGTTATGCCATGATGAAAAAACTGCCATATGCAGGGCTTGAGTGGGTCGAAGATTTCAATATTGAAGATCTTAAAGATTTTGATGACAGTAACTATGGCCTGTTCTTAGAGGTTGATCTGACAATTCCTGATAATTTACACAACACATTTTCTGATCTGCCCCCAATTCCTGAGGTTAAGTGCTCACCTGGCTCTAAACAGAAGAAATTGATGATGACTCTAGAGCCGAAACAGGATTATGTCATATATTAGAAAAACCTCCAGTTCCTGATGAATCATGGTGTTCAAGTGACCAATGTTGGAAAAGTTTTGAGGTTCAGGCACTCAAGATGGTTGAAACCATATATTGATACAAACACAGAGCTTCGAACATCTGCAATGAGCCAATTTGATAAGACCTTGTTTAAATTGATGGTCAATTCAGTGTATGGCAAAACAATTGAAAATGTCAGAAAACATAGTGATGTTAAAATAATTACTGACCCCAGCCGGAGCAAAAAATTGATAGCAAAGCCCAACTTCAATTACAGAAGAATTTATGACGAAAATATGGCACTTTTCAACATGAAAAAAACAAAGATCAAGTTTGATAAGCCTATTTATGTAGGGGCTGTGATATTGGAATTGGCCAAATTACACATGTTAAAATTGTTTTATAATGTGTTGAAGCCTTTTTATAAAGATCGTGTAAAACTGATGTACATGGACACAGATAGTTTTGTTCTTGACATTCATAACAGAAGATGTTTATCAAGATATAGCACAGCCTGAATTGTTTAAATATTTTGATACCACTGAACATTCAAAAATTAAACACCACAACAAAAAGGTGCCTGGCAAGTTAAAAGATGAGACATGTGGTGATGTTATTGTGGCATTTGCTGGGTTAAGAACAAGATGTACAGTTTTGAAACATGTAGTGGCGCTGTTGCCAAAAAGGCCAAGGGCATTGGCAAAGTAACTGTTGACAAAGAGCTTGAATTTGAAGATTACAAAAATTGTCTCAAATCATGTAGCACAATCAGAACATCAGAATCCAGAATTCAGAGTGTGGATCACTTGTTGACTACAAATACTGTAAGAAAAGTGGCTCTGGACCCACATGATGATAAGAGATGCATTTTATCATGTGGCATACATACTTTACCATGGGGTCATTTTGATTTGAAAAATGGCAATCAATGCCCAATTACAGAGCATGATTTGAAATAAATAAACATGCCTATGAACTTATTTGGGTTAAAAAAACAGGCTATTATGGACCTGCCAACACCGCAACCCTCTTCTGATATGATATCTAAACTAAGTGCTTTGTTGATTATTCATCTGAACAGCATACTTACAGATGTTGATGATGAAACAGGTAAAACATTGTACATATTTAACAATAATTTAAATCATTACCAATTACCTGTAGGTGGTCAATTGCAATTTATTACAACCCCTGAGGGTAATGTCAAGATTTCAGTAGGGAGAAATATTTATAGAATTAAGCACTCAAACATGATTTCTGGCACTGTATATACTGTTTCTGCTGGTGACTGCTTATATATTGAGGTCCCGGGATCATATGACAAGCTTATACCTTTTTTTATAGAATTAAGAATCAGATATTTAATAATAAATAACCACTAAAACAAAATGCCTAATGATATATTTGGCCATACAAGGCATGAAGATCACAGTGATGAGATTCTGATGCTTGATGTCAGAGTCAAGAAATTAAGAAGTGATTTACAAGCTTTACAAACCACACTCAATGCCAGTCTTCAACTTTAAAAGTGTTCCCCTGTGCATAGCACCACGCCATGAAGGCGTATAGGGGGTGTGGGGGTAACGCCCCACACTTTCTTGATCGGTCGTGAGTGGGGGTGATGTGATCAGCATGACGCCCCTGACCGCCTTTACCCCCCGGGGTTTCCCCCAGGTACCCATGTTATTCGACGCTGGGTGGGCGCCGGGGCCGCTTCCATCGTTAGAAAAGTTCCCGGATTTGAACCGGCCGGGGATCGAACCCGGGACCTTTAGCGTGGTAGTCAGACGCGTTACCGACTGAGCCACCGCGGCCACAGTCTTCAACTAGAAATTACAAATTTACAAACACAATGCATGGACCCTCTTCTTAAAATTGACTCAGAACTCAAAGTGCTGCTTCAAAAATATACTGATTTGGCAACATTAGATAATTTGCAAAGTTTAGATTTGATTTGATTTGATTTTAAAATTTTGGGTGCGTCAGCCCTAAGGCTATTTTGCACCCGTCACACTATACGGGGTCCAGACCCTTATCTTTACACATAACGATCTAGTGATTTCCACTCTAAAAAACAGATTCAATCACTCCAAATACCTAATCTGGACCCCTTGAACAATGCCATAGCCGAGGTTAAAGAAAAAATTGAGACACTTGAAAATTTTATGAACAACTTGCCATCTTCTGATGCTTTGAGTGCAATAACTCGGAGTGTTGCAAACATCAAGCTCCAACTTGAAACATATGAAGATTTTGGAAAAATTCAAAGTACCATAACATCTTGAGGGTACAACAGCAGCAGTGCAAAGTGATTTGACAAATGTACAAGAATCCCGCCTGCCCGGTATTGTAGACACACTTGTCAGTGTCCAGGAACAGATCACAAAGCTTGAAAACCTCAACACTGAATCTGAGCTGTCACATTTTCATCACTTGATCGATGATATCCAAACAAAACTTGAAATTTTACAACAATCAACACCTACTCAGGCAGATATAGCCCTGCTCCAAAATGCAATGCTCCAGGCATCACGTCGACGGCAGTGGGAACGTTGAAATTATCCAAAACGGATGCGACGTACTATCAGGCGGGAGGATTCGAAGCGGGAACCAAAATATCGACGACAAGTCACACAGTGCTCTTTCCCATGCGTCAGCTGCCGGGATTCTTCTCGGACTACAAGGAGATCATGTGGAAGGGAGGACTGAGGATCACGTTTCGAAGAGCGGCCAACGACAACGACGCACTGATGCGATACGCTACTTTGGGTCCGGACGGCACCACGCCGATAGCCAACACTTTACCCGAAGCAGCGAAATGCGTCATCCGGAGCATGGAATTGAGAATGCCGGTGGTGGAATACGAAACGAATTACGCCCTCAAGTACAAAGCGGAGATCTTGAAAGGTCCGCAGGTGCCGATTCACTTTCACGGTTACCAGTGCGTGCAGAAATTGGCGTCGGGAAGTCACATGGAATTCGACGTGACGACGCAGTTCAACAACATACAGTTCGACATGCCAGATTTCGTCGTGGTGCTCTTTCAGACCGGGCGCGATAAGAATCAGGAAAAAGATTCCAGCAAGTTCGACAACTGCAAGATCAAGAACGTTTATCTCAAGAACGGGAGGAACGAAGTGTTCCCGCGCGAGAATTACAACTTCGACATGACCAAAGACGATTATCTCAAACTTTACGAAGCGTTCTCGGCTTACAAACGCGTGACCGAGGGAAGCGTGGACATGTACTACACGCCCAGCGAATTCAAAGCACAGAGACCCATGACTGTCATTAACTCATCTAAGAGAAAGCAGGTCGTGGTCAACGATCGCACCAACATCAAGGTCGTCTGCGAGTTCCACGATGCCTTGCCCGAGGATACCCTATGTAGTGTCATCCTGATTGCAGAGAAGTCTTTCGCGTACGACGTGAAGAACGAGAGGGTCACAGAGCAGTTTTAAATATCGCCTTCGTCGAGCAAGAATGGCTTTTCTACAATCCCAATTACAAAATTTTTAATCTAAAAACGTCCAAAGCACTCCAATAGGATGCAGGAACAAAACTAGAATTTCGTAAAAAAAAAAAAAAAAAAAACTTGAGGGGGCGCTTGCTTGTAGTTGAGTAGTTATCATCAAAACCTATCCAACAAACCCACAATCATCATCCTACCTCAATTAGGAGCCGAGAAAATGAATGTCTTGGAAAACATCTTAAGATATTTGTCTTAAGAAAATTTTCTTGATAGACCGGAAGTAACATCTTGACAGACCGGAAGTCGACTTTCTTAAAGATTAAGATAATTGTCTTAAGACGTTTTCCAAGACATTGATTTTCTCGGCTCCTATGGGACCTACAACAATGTAACTTTTTGGTCTAGTGCCTTCACGGATCTCCCCTAACTCTCTCGCCTTTTGGATTCAGAACAACTCGCATATGTGATGTGGTTAGCACCACGCAACCGGTCATTAGCCAAGAAAAACACAGCAGACAGGGCCTCCCCCATGGCGCAGTAATAGCGCCATTGTTGTAATCGGTGGGTCCCGGGTTCGATACCCGGTGGAGGCACATATTGGTTCGAATCCCACTTTAAACTGTAGGTCCACTCCCGATTAGCCTCACTGTGCATAAAGTGGACTTAAAATAGCAACTCAAGACACGGCAGACAGGGTCTCCCCCATGGCGCAGTGGTAGCGTCATTTGCCTTGTAATCAAAAGGGTCCCGGGTTCGATACCCGGTGGAGGCACACATTGGTTCGGATCCCACTTTAAACTGTAGGTCCAGTCCCGATTAGCCCCACCGTGCATAAAATGGACTTAAAACAGCAACTCAAGACACAGCAGACAGCCTCTGCAATCATAGTCATAGCCTTTGAGCTGATTTTTTTTTCTGAGCATAAAAAATTAAAACAGTTAAAATCCGAACCACACTTTCCACTTGATATCAAACGCAATAAAGAAATAGCCTAATAATGTGTCCCGCACACACATTTTTTCCTATCAACAAACGGTACACAAACAAAAAAAAATCCATGCTAAAATGTATGTGTAGTTCTGCGACTGTATTTTCTTCAACAATACGTTAAGGGCTGTTTGGCTTGTTTCATGCGAGTCGCATCCACAATCCCTTTCACGTCTGTTTTGGTTAGTTTCAAGAATCAACTCGCAAGAACATGCAAGGTACAAACTTTTTATCTGGCAACAAAGAGAGAGAGAGAGGAGAGAAAAAAAGAGAGAGAGAGAAGAAATAAAAACTTTTATATTTTGTGTTCTGCGAGTGTATTTTCTTCCACAATATGTTAAGGGCTGTTTGGTTTCTTTCATGCGAGTCGCATCCACAATCCCTTTCACGTCTGTTTGGCTCGTTTCAAGAATCAACTCGCAGAACAGAACACCAATAAGAAAACATATCATGCAAGGTACTTACTTTTCTCTGGAACACACACTCAACAGGAACAAAAAAACTTTCTATACTTTGCGTTCTGCGAGTATATTTTCCTTCAACAATACGTTAAGGGCTGTTTGGCTTGTTTCATGGGAATCCCATCCACAATCGCTTAACGTCTGTTTTGGTTAGTTTCAAGAATCAACTCGCAAGAACAGTCGCTCTAGATGATATGGAAGTTTCCATGGCACAGCTTCGGATTATAGGAGGATGCGAGGAGTGATATGTTGAGTAAAGTGGCGTAATCCGCATCACAAAATAGTCCCTCAATCCCATTGTGTGAACTGAACATCATCGCACGCCACGCTTTCGATGAAAAGCCCGGAAGTACTCTTCCGCTCTCCTATTGTTCAGTGAACATGAAGAGATTTTTCCCCCTTCACGCAGCACACTCGATTTCAAATACTGCTACAATACCAATTTTTTACATCATGAGGAGCAATTTACAGAAAAATATCGTAACAGGAGCCCAAAACATCGTAGGAGAGGTCCCCTGTTAGGTCGTAGCAGGGGCCAGGGATTTCCTTAACAAAAATAAATTTTGATTATCACACACACACACATCGTAGAAGATCACACCTGAGAGTTTTAAAAAATAAAAAAAACATCGTGGCAGATTACGCTGAGAGCAAGGTCGTGGTAGATTACACTGGGGGACCTTACAGTAAGAGGAGACAGCAGCCTTATAGGAAAATGTCGTAAGTCATTTCAAAAGTAGGTCAAAGGGCGAGAGCAAAAATTTGCAGGAGATAAAAAAATAGCTTAAAAAGTGATGCCAGAGCTTTTCTTCTGTCCATTTTTCTCTCATTGTAGGTTAGTTTAGTGCGTAAAACGTCGTAAAACGGATTGCGCTGAGAGCAGAAGCCTATTAGCAGGTCGTAGTAGATTACACTGAGGGGGACCTTACAGTAAGAGGAGACAGCAGCCTTATAGGAAAATGTCGTAAGTCATTTCAAAAGTAGGTCAAAGGGCGAGAGCAAAAATTTGCAGGAGATAAAAAAATAGCTTAAAAAGTGATGCCAGAGCTTTTTCTGTCCATTTTTCTCTCATTGTAGGTTAGTTTAGTGCGTAAAACGTCGTAAATCGTAAAATCGCCGCCTTACAGGAAAACATCGTAAGGGGAGACTGCCTTATAGGAAAATGTCGTAAGTCATTTCAAAAGTAGGTCAAAGGACGAGAGCAAAAATTTGCAGGAGATAAAAAAATAGCTTAAAAAGTGATGCCAGAGCTTTTTCTGTCCATTTTTCTCTCATTGTAGGTTAGTTTAGTGCGTAAAACGTCGTAAATCGTAAAATCGCCGCCTTACAGGAAAACATCGTAAGGGGAGACAGCCTTATAGGAAAATGTCGTAAGTCATTTCAAAAGTAGGTCAAAGGACGCGTCCAGCAGAGCAGAAGCCTATTAGCAGGTCGTAGTAGATTACACTGAGGGGGACCTTACAGTGTGAGGAGACACCCTTATAGGAAAATGTCGTAAGTCATTTCAAAAGTAGGTCAAAGGGGGAGGTAGCATAAGAGCAAGATTTGCACAAGGTAAAAAATTAGCTTAAAAAGTGATGCCAGAGCTTTTTCTGTCCATTTTTCTCTCATTGTAGGTTAGTTTAGTGTGTAAAACGTCGTAAATCGTAAAATCGCCGCCTTACAGGAAAACATCGTAAGGGGAGACAGCCTTATAGGAAAATGTCGTAAGTCATTTCAAAAGTAGGTCAAAGGAATCGCCGCCTTACAGGAAAACATCGTAAGGGGAGACAGCCTTATAGGAAAATGTCGTAAGTCATTTCAAAAGTAGGTCAAAGGAATCGCCGCCTTACAGGAAAACATCGTAAGGGGAGACAGCCTTACAGGAAAATGTCGTAAGTCATTTCAAAAGTAGGTCAAAGGACGCGTCCAGAACGTTGGGTTTCACCTACTATACCAGCCAAAAACAAGAAAGGCCAAATACAGGGTGGGTGATCAAGTAAGAATCAGCAAATATAAGCACTTATTCAAAAGAGGCTTTACAAGAAACTGGAGCACTGAATGATTTACAGTGGTTCAAGTTAAACCTGGGACCCTTAACACATATATAATAAAAGATCACCGAGGAGAAATTCTCAAAGGCAGATTCTATGAAGAAGAACTCAGCAAAACTAAACAGCCTGACACATATCTCATAGAAAAAGTCATCCGCAGAAAAGGCAACAAGTTATTTGTCAAATAACTAGGACTTCCAGAACACAGCTGGATCGATGCAGACAAAGTGATAATATGAGCACCTGGGATGTTATAAAAAGGCTGCCAGAACCTGAACAGCAGATTAAGAGAAATGGCAAGTTGCTGCCTGATAATATTAGATGTCTTATTGTTGGGCCATCAGCTTGTGGTAAAACTACACTAATGATTGATAATTTTTTATTGACACCCAACTGGTTAGACTGGAAAAACCTCTTTATTGTAAAAAATATGCATACACTACCAAGAAGACAGAGTTTAAAATAGGGGATCAGGTAAGGGTTAGTAAATATAAACAGTTATTCGAGAAGGGATTCACTAAAAATTGGAGTACGGAGTTATTCTCAGTGGTTCAAGTTTTGCCAGGGAATGGAAATACATATATCATAAAAGATAATCATAACAAAATATTGAAAGGGAGATTTTATGAAGAGGAACTTAGTAAAACAAAATATCGAGATACATATTTAATCGAGAAAATATTGAAGAAGAAAAATAATAAATTGTATGTAAAATGGTTAGGTCTGCGAGGCAAAAGTTGGATAGAGGCAAACCAGGTGATTCTTTGACACCAACATGGAATGTGGTACAGCGTTTACCAGATGTAGTGGAAACTAATAAAAAAATGGAGAGTTGTTACCTGATAACATAAGATACCTCATTGCAGGACCATCCGGTTGTGGAAAAACCACTTTGCTAGTTGGTAATTTCTTTGCTTGCCCCCATTTGGCTAGATTGAAAAAATAGACGTATGTATTCTCAGAGTTTAGAACAACCAAAATACCAACAACTCATGAAGCTGTACGAGGGACTGGGCACAGATACATTTGCATCAACAATAAAAACTCTCGACCAATGTTTGAAAAATTCTGTTGTGGTGTTCGATGATGTTATTCTGGAAAATCAGAATGAAATCAATTTTTTTTACACAGGGTCGTCACAAAGAAATAGACTGCTTTTATTTAACTCAAACTTATTCCAAAATTCCCAAACAATTCCTACGAGATAGTACAAACTTAATCTGATTCTTTCGTCAAGATCATACTAATTTGAAACATGTATACGATGATTATGTGGGAGGAGACTTAAATTACAACCAATTTTAAAAATTCTGTTCATCTTGTTGGAACAGGGACGATTTTGGATTTGTGACTATGGACATGACTGGTAAACCTAACAATGGTAAATTCAGAAATAAAATCAACGATTTTTTAAACGTTGAAACGATATAAAATAACTTAATAATAAAAAATATGACAAAACACAAAATAGAAGATAATTCGAAATTACGAGAGTACTTGTCCAAACGTTTCAAAGTTTGGAAATCAGAGAATCGATGTTTTTACTAACAACACAAGCGTCAAGACCAAACCTATGATCAGTGGTCTTGGTAAAGTGATTAAGGGTGTTACAGAACAAAATAAAAACCTCAACAGTAGTGTATGTTTCAAAATAATACTTTGTAGGTATCCTCTTTTTTTATCAATTGAAGGGGTGTAAGAGGTGATTTTCCACGTAGTACACCCAACTGTCAACCTCACTTCTACGTTAGTACACCCTGGACTGCGCTTTGCAGACGAACGAGGCTCTGGCGACTGGCACTCTGGCCAGTATAATTTTGTGTGTGTTGTCCTGTTCTTTTGTCCTTGTGTGTGCTGAGGGCCCTTTACAGCCTCAGCTTTTAACGGAAGTCAGAACATTTTAAGCTTTTAAGATTTTACTTATGCAACGTTCGAGTTGTTTTTTGTAAAGATGAGGGGCTGGACCCCGTATAATGTGACGGGTGCAAAATAGCCTAAGTGCTGACGCACCCAAAATTTTAACATCAAATCATTTATGAATTGAATATCAGTTTTTGACAATTTTTTGTCGATGTTTTAGCGTTAAGCGATGTTTTAGTACAATTTTCAATGAACCTTTTTTTCCCACCTCGTACTTGTAGGTATATCACGATCTTACGTGATATAACTTAACCTATCCTTTTTTCTTACGATTTTTTTTACGATCTTCAGTGATATAACTTAACCTATCATTTTTTTATTTGCGATCTTTTATGCGCCGAACTAACTTACATTGGACTCCGTTTGTTTTAATATTTCAGTATTTTAAAGTTTTCACATATTTTATATAACCTAAAATGTGTTGATTTTTTTTTAGTATGTGGCAATTTTTTACGAATTTTAAAACTGTTCCGTCACCCTCTCGTTCTTCACGTCGTACGCGAAGGACTTCTCTGCAATCAGGATGACGCTGCACACGGTATCCTCGGGCAATGGACTGTTGAACTCGCAAACGATCTTGATGTTAGTCGATCGTTGACTACCACCTGCTTCCTCTTTGTGGTATTGATGACGAACATGGGTCTGTGGGTTTTGAATTCGCTGGGCGTGTAGTACATGTCGACGTTTCCCTCTGTTAACCTCTTGTAAGCGGTGTAAGCTTCGTAAAGTTTTAGATAATCATCTTTGGTCATGTCGAGGTTGTAATTCTCGCGCGGGAACACTTCGTTCCTGCCATTCTTGAGATAAACATTTTTGATCTTGGAGTCGTCGAATTTGCTGGAATCTTTTTCCTGATTGTTATCGCGTCTGGTCTGAAAGAGTACAATGACGAAATCTGGCATGTCGAACTGTATATTGTTGAACTGTGTCGTCACGTCAAATTCCAGATGACTTCCTGACGCTATTTTTTGCACGCACTGGTAACCGTGAAAGTGAATGGGCACCTGTGGACTTTTCAAGATCTCCGCTTTGTACTTGAGGGTGTAGTTTGTTTCGTACTCCACGATCGGCATTCTCAACTCCATGCTCCGGATGACGCATTTGGCTGCTTCGGGTAAAGTGTTGGGCAGAGGCGTGATACCGTCTACATCCAAAGTAGCGTATCGCATCAGTGCGTCGTTATCGTTGGCCGCTCTTCGAAATGTGATTCTCAGTCCTCCCTTCCACATGATCTCCTTGTAGTCCGAGAAGAATCCCGGAAGCAGACGCATGGGAAAGAGCACCGTGTGACTTCTCGTCGATATTTTGGTTCCCGGTTCGAACCCCCCCCCGCTTGATAGTATGCTGCGTCCGTTTTGGATAATTTCAATGTTCCCACTGCCGTTACCGTGAAGCCTGGATAATCGATTCTGTCGATGACGGTGTTGTGTTTCCTCACCTCCACCTGCGAGAACAGGTGAGGCACGAAGTTGTCCACGAGTTTCAAATTTGCTGCTGCGGGGAACGCGTCTCCGCTTTCTTTCTTCACCACGTCGAATTGAAGGTAAAGGTCCGCTCTGTGAGGATGAACGAACCCATCGCCTAAGTCCACATCATATTCGATTTCTCTGTTCGCTTCGTTCAAATTTGCGAACGTGCGTCGGTTGGGAGGGAAAGATTGCAATTCGTAACTTTCGATTTGTTCCATGATGTGTGTGTATGGTTATTTATTAAACGTTTATCTCCAGGACGGCCGTCGTCGTGGCACCTGCAAAATCCACCACGTCTCCTTTCTCGTTCGTGACCACCAACTCTATGTTGTCTATGCGGTTGCGACATACTGGAAAATAGATCGGCGAAGAAGGTGTGTAGATGATCGGTTCCATGAATTCGGAACTGGGTTTGAACGTGGCTATGATTCCCGTCTGCTTGTGACTTCCCAACACGTCAGATTTCGTGATCATGCCTTCGGCCACGTTGCAGTGAACGTTCAACGTTTCGATGGCTAGAAATTTAGGAATGTTTGCTCCCGTGTGCTTGATGCCAGCTTCGAGTTTGTTGTTCTCGAAACCTAAAAGTTCTCCTATGGTGCCCAGGTCCACGGTCTCCGTTGCGGACACGATTTCGACTCTGTGCGTGACTGAATTTTGAGAAAGGTATGTGCCTTTAGGTAATTGAGCTTGCAAAGTAGAAAGATTGTATTGACCTGGCGTGACGACGATATGTTCACTTCCGACGCTAATTTTGTTGTTGTGATGCGTGACGTTAGGTATGAGGTACATGCTGTAGAATGCACGTAAAGCTATGGATTTAGGATAGACGATGTCGTCGTGCAGCGTGAGTTTCAAGATCGAAGATTCACTCGTGAGATGGAACACGCCCATGATGCTTTAGGTTCCACAATGCTTTCTGGAAATCTTCCACCGATGGCTTATTTATTTTAGAGAGAAACGTGAGCATGGAGAGACAGAGATAACCGCAGTTCACGTCTCCGAAATTTTCAATGCGTTCGTCGTTGTAGTAGAGGTTGTTCGTTTTCAGATAATGAATTAAATTTGTAGGTGGAACACCTCCGAAAGAATCGAAAACAAATGGTTTGTTATTTGCATTTTTGTGGTAACATATCCAATGTGTGCCTGGATTTTCTTGACTGTCCAAGTTGACTACTCCACATTCTCTATTTTTAACGGTTGAAGGTAACGAATCGGACATGAAAACGCCTCTGAAGTGTTTGATTTGTAATGGTTTGATTAAAGATTCAATGTCTCGGTTGGTGAGTGCTTCTTTTTTATATACTTGCTCATGACCCCCTTCCCTTCCTTCTCCATGGCCAGATTGTGACGTTTCTGTTCTTCCAATTCCGCCTTGTTCTTTTTCGCGTCGATCACGGTTTTCGCGATGGCCGCGCTATCCCCAGCCAAACTTCCAACGGCCCCCAATGCTGCCAGGATGGCCGGGATGCTGAATATGAATCCCCCTCTCTTTTGCTGTTTCCGCGAACGCTGCAACCGTCTCAGTTGTGGAGTGGTGAGCAGCAATTTCATTCCATGTCCTTTGGACCAGCAAGAACGTTTCTTCTCGCGTTTTTTCTTGGTGAGTAACCCATCGAGGGCACCCAGCGTTTTCAGATTCGAATATGGTATCTGGTACACGACACCCTTGGGCTTCATGTTGATGCTCTATATGTTATTTTCACGGTATGTTATTTATATATATATATGTTCTGAGATTTTTTTTGTTTCCTTCGTGTATTTTTTTTTCAAGGTATGTTATTTTATATACACCGCAGACGTTACACGAATTCTATTACGTGCTTTGTTTTCTTACCAAGAAGTTCCTTTGTCCCGTTGTACACGATTCGAGTTTTGTTCTCGATTAAAATAGATAGCTTCTCGTCGGATAACATGTTAGCGTATCCATCTGGTAAAAATAGACTGTATTGTCCGTTGAGCAACAGACGTACTTTGGGACCATACTGGGTAGAAACAATTGAACCGGAAGTTATCGTGTAAGGTTGGTCGACTTCCAATTCCTGAATTTTTATATACTCGACTGACAAATTTAGCATTTGTTTTAATGCTTGGAGGTCACTTATTTTTTCAGTCATATCGAAGAAATTCAGGGTGTGTTGGAATTTTAATTTTTCACAATGTGTTATTTATATACCCAAGAATTTTTTTTTTGATCTCGTAGATTTTTTTCACGATGTGTGTTATTTATATATCAAGTTTTTTTGGCACGTACATTTTTTTTGACACGTATATTTTTGACAATAATTGTAAAACTAAAAATTATACTTTTTTCTATGGTGGTACTGAAAATCATAATTTTGGAACAGGCTTTTTCATAAATAATTGAATTATCTCGGCTCTTAAAACAGTAGAATTTATTAATGATAGGATATCATATGCAGCTTTACAGGGTAGGTGGTGTAAAATTATTTTAATAAACATACATGCACCAACGGAAGATAAAGATGATTTTTATACAGAGTTAGAACAGGTCTTTGATAAATTTTCTCAGTATGATATGAAAATTCTGTTAGGTGACTGTAATGCACAGATTGGCAAAGAAGAGACATTTAAACCCACGATTGGTAAAGAAAGTCTTCATGAATTAAGTAATGATAATGGTATAAGATTGATTACTTTTGCAACCTCAAAGAATTTAATTGTGAAAAGTACCACTTTTAAACATAAAGATATCCATAAATATACCTGGTCTTCTCCAGATGGTTAAACTCATAATCAGATAGATCATATTCTCATTGATAAGAGAAGGCATACTAGTATAATTGACGTTCGTACACATAGAGGTGCTGACTGTGCCAGTGACCAATATTTAGTAATTGCTAAATTAAGAGAAAGACTCTCAGTGATAAATCATAAGCAACAAAATCTAAAAGTTATAAAATTTGATACAGGAAAGTTTGTTGATGAAAGAATTAAGAAAGATTACCAAATTAAACTGTCAAATAGATTTGATGTTTTGCAGGATTTAAATGATGATGAAAATATAAATGAAACAGACGTAAATAAGAATTGGGAGCACATACGTAATGCAATAGAATCAGCAGCTAAAGAAAGTATAGGATACCATAAACCAAGAAAAAGTAAGCCCTGGTTTGATAATGAATGTCATAATCTAATAGAAATAAGAAATCAGGCTAGACTTAGATGGTTAAATAACTCGGATGATACAAATCTAAACAATTATAATAGAATAAAGCGAGAAGTTAACCGCACGTTTAGAAGTAAAAAAAGAGATTACTTGAAAAGCAAAATTGACGAAATTGAAACAAACAGCAAAAATAAAAATATCAGAGATTTATATAAAGGTGTAAATGAATTTAGAAAGGGGTGGCAAACTAAAGTAAACTTGATAAAAGATAAAGACGGTGATTTTCAAGCTGACCCATGCGATATTCTAAATAGATGGAAGAACTACTTTAATGACCTTTTAAATGTCTATGTAGGAGATAAATCAGAAGTAAATGAAGTCCACACAGCAGAACCTTTAGTTCCAGAACCTAACTTGACGGAAGTTAAAGATGCTATTAAAAGGCTAAAGAATAACAAAGCACCTGGCATTGATTTAATACCAGCTGAGTTAATTAAATATGGTGGAAATTCATTAATATGTCAAATTCATAAATTAATTTGTTTAATATGGAATAAAGAAGAAATCCCTCAACAGTGGAAAGAATCCATAATTGTTCCTGTGTTTAAAAAAGGTGATAAAATGAACTGCAATAATTACCGTGAAATTTCTCTACTCTCAACAACATACAAAATATTGTCTAACATTATTTTAACAAGACTAACCCCATATGCTAATGAAATTATAGGTGATTATCAATGTGGATTTAAACGTAACAGATCAACTACAGATCAAATTTTTCACATCAAACAGACACTTGAAAAAAAGTGGGAATATAATCAAAATGTCCATCAGCTATTCATTGATTTCAAAAAAGCATATGATTCGGTCAAAAGAGATAAATTATATAATATATTAGTAGAGTTTGGAATACCTAAGAAGCTTGTTAGTATGATAAAAATATGCACCAGTGAAACAGAAAGTAAAATACGTGTGGGTAATAATATGTCTGACAAATTTACAATTCATGATGGGCTAAAACAGGGAGATGCATTATCTCCATTGCTCTTTAATTTTGCCTTAGAATATGCTGTAAGGAAGGTAAAAGAAACTAAAGAAGGACTAAAATTAAATGGTGTGACTCAGTTGTTAGCATATGCAGATGATGTAGACTTACTGGGGGATGATGTGAATACAATTAAGAATAATGCTAAAATATTTTTCAAAACTGCTAAAGAGATAGGTTTGGAAGTTAACAAAGAGAAAACTAAATATATGCTTACAGGCCGAAACCAAGTGTTAGGTAATAATCAAAATCTAATTATTGATAACAACTCGTTTGAACCAGTTTCCAAATTCAAATACTTAGGAGTAATATTAACAAATGAAAATTATATTAAAGAGGAAATAAAAAGTAGGCTTAATTCAGGAAATGCATGTTACTTCTCTCTTCATAAACTTTTGTCTTCTCGTTTAATATCTAAGAAACTAAAAGTTAAAATATACAAAACAGTAATTTTGCCTGTAGTATTATATGGGTGTGAAACTTGGTCCCTTACATTGAAAGAGGAACATAAATTGAGAGTATTTGAAAATAAAATCCTTAGGAAAATATTTGGACCTAAAAGGGATGAGGAGATAGGTGAGTGGAGAAGGTTTCATAATTTAGAACTACATAATTTGTACTCATGTCCAGATATTATTAGAATAATTAAATCAAGAAGACTTAGGTGGGCGGGACATGTGGCACGAATGGGAGAGGAAAGAGGAGTTTACAGGATTCTTGTTGGGAAACCAGATGGTAAGAGACCTGTAGCAAGGCCAAGACGAAGATGGAGGGACAACGTTGAGATGGACCTAAAGGAAATCGGTAGGGATGGAAAAGAGTATAGAACTTGCTCAAGATAGGGACAGATGGAAGGCCTGTGTTGCTGCAGGCATGAACCTTCGGGTTTAAGAAGGCTAGAGTGAGTTAGTTAATATTTTTGACACGTAAGTTTTTTTTGTGGCGTATATTTTTTTAACGTACATTTTTTTGACGTATATTTCTTCGTCATCTTTTTTTTGACACGTACATTTTTTTGACACGTATATTTTTTACACCTACATTTTTTTCTCACATTTTTTTGACAGGTACATTTTTTGACACGTACTTTTTTTTGTTGCACATTTTTTGACAACTTTTTTTTGACGAGACAAAATTTTTTTGACGATAATTTTTTTTACGATAAGGCAATTTTTTTTTCTGACGAAAATTTTTCCGTCAACTTTTTTTTGTGTCGAGACATTTTTTTAACGATAAAAATTTTTTACGATAAGGCAACTTTTTTCTGACGTTGAAAAATTTTTCCATGGCAACTTTTTTTTTACGTATATTTTTTTGTCATATTTTTTTGACACGTATATTATTATTTTTTTCACAGTGTGTTAGAGGAAGAAAGTTCGTGCTTTGGAAAACGTGATGATGTGTGTTATGATATCATCGGTCTCCTGTTTAGACTTGAACCAATCATCTGTGTATTGTCTTCTTCCCTGCCTCGCCTCGTAAAGTTCGTCCATCCTATCGTTTAATTTTTCCCCTGCGGCCAAAGGAAGAGTGCCGAGATCATCGCACCTCATTCCACTGATCTCCCAAAGATAATCCTTGACAACCATTTCACAAGGGATACGAAAATCCGGTGTTGTTTTGCTGTGTTTAAAAGTTTCCCTACATCCCCACAATCTCCGTTTAAAGCGTGTTTGAATATGATGCATAGCAGTTCGAGCGGTAAGTCGGTTATACAAGACATGTTGTTATTATTTTTTTACTGTATGTTATTTATATATATACCCCATCCAAATTTTTGTTTCGTGTTCATGGCGATGGTGGTGACCAATGCTGCAACTTTTTCACCCAACGATGCGTCTCTGCTCATGACCCTCCCGAAAGCGGCATGCTCCAATTTCTTGTCTGCTTCGTGACGTGCATCCAAATTCGTGTGCGTGTTGTAAGCAATATCGTGATCTTTGCATGCAGCGTCCAACGGATTCACACCCTTGTCTCCTCTCTCCAATCTTTTCTCGAGTTTGGTACCCGGTCCGCAGTACTGGTAGCCAGGTAAATGCTTCTCGAAAGGTAACTTGTTGATGATGTCGTTCACGAGTCCCTTTCCTTCGGCCACGTTCCAGAATCCGGAGGCAGCGTGTTGATAATTTTGATCAAGTAACCTATGCCCTTGTCGTCGTTCATTTTGATTTTGTTTCTGTATTTTCCGTCATTGGGTTTCCTCGTCATGTCGATCGTCGCGAATCTGAAATCGTCACTGTTCCAGCAAGAAGAGCAGCGTTCCGAAAATTGATTGTAGTTCATGTCTACGTACGTAGTTATCGTACGCGTGCTTGAGGTTGGTGTGATCTTGACGAAACAAACATGAAATTAGCGTTGTCGCGTAGTAACTGTTTTGGAATTTTGGAAAGCGTTTGAGCTAGGTAAAAGCAATCCATTCCTTTGTGACGACCTTGCGTGAAAAAGTTGCGAATTTCATTTTGATATGCCAGAATGACATCGTCGAACACAACGACTGAATTTTCACGACAATCGTCGAGTGGTTTTATTTCCGAAGCGAACGTTGCAATGTCCAGACCATCGTACAGTTTCATCAGTTGCTGGAATTTGGATTGCTCCAAACTTTTCGAGAAAACGTACAGGTGCCTGTTCTTCCAATCTAACCCACCCTGAAGGACCTACGATTAGACAGCGGATGCTGTCGGGAAGCAACTCGCCGTTCTTTTTTTCGTTTGACTTTCCGAATCCGGTAGACGCTTCACCACGTTCCACGTACTCACAAGATCACTTCGTTCGCATCCATCCAACTCTTTTCCGGAAGTCCCAGCCATTTGACAAACAGTTTGTCACTTTTCCTACGCAATACTTTCTCGATGAGGTACGTGTCGGGGTGTTTTGTTTTAGAGAGTTCCTCTTCATAAAATCTTCCTTTCAAAATCTCGCCGCTACTATCCTTTATTATATACGTGTGTCGGTTCCCGGGTAAAACTCGAACCACCGTAAAATGTTCCGTGCTCCAATTTTTTGTGAATCCCTTCTCGAAGGTGTGTTTGAATTTGCTGATTCTCACCTGGTCTCCAATTTTGAATTTTGATTTCTTGGTAGTCGGAGTGTACTTTGGACAGTAAACTGTAGAAATTAAACGCTGCTCGTCAGATTTCGAAACGTCAGCTGGCTTCATGCCTATCGTTCTGTGTACCGTATCATTATAGGTGTTGACGAGTTCCGGTAGGATATCGACCCATTTCTAATTTCCCCGAAGTGTGAATCGTTTCCACATGTGTGTTTTCAAGGTTCGATTAAATCTTTCCACGATGCTGGCTTTGATGTGACTGAAAGTCGAATAATGTCGAATGTCATGTTTTTGAATAAACTTTTGGAATACGGCGTTGTAAAATTCTTTACCGTTGTCTGTTTGCAAAAACCGTGGTCGTGTGTCACTTTCGCGAAAAATAGTCTTGAATGCTTCCGTGACGCATGTTCCCGTTTTCGCTTTCAAAGATAGAGCCCATGCAAATTTCGAAAATGTGTCTATGACGATGAGGAGGTACTTGTTGCCCTTGTTCAATTTATGTACATTTTTCAAATTGCCGCTGTTCATCTCCACGAGGTCACTTTCCCAGAGGTCATCGATGCCCTTTGTTACCACCGCTAAACGTTCGTAGTTGCGGCGTGCAGGTTTATGTAATTCTTCGACGATGGCTTGCCTAGACATTGAGATTACGTTTGAAGAGAAGCACCAGCGTGATGAGATTCAAAGAGGGTGCCACCTTACTTGTGTTTTGATTAGCTTATCACGGGCACTCACGTCGAAAACAGTAAAATCTTCGTCTTCGTGTATTTCATATATGTTGTGCGTTTCTTTCCAACGTGCCAGAGGAATGTTTCCTGCTTTCTGGGCACCACGATTCGATATCAACGTCATGGTGGGGACGCTAGCTTTTCTGCCGTGAGACCAGTACGAAAATTCGTTTATCTGAATCGTGCCATCGAGGAGAAACTTGTAGTACGGATGATAAGGATGTAACATGTACAGTTTGTTACCTTCGACGAACGTGGATATTCTCTGTTGATTGGGTACGCTGTTGATTTCGATGGCTTGCAAGGTGAACAATTTGGCGATTTTAGTGTCGACGGTGACGAGATTACTGTGAACGTGTCCAAGTTTATTTTCAATGGGCAACAAATGCTCGACTATGGTATCCGTTATGGCAGAAAATGACGGTTTGATTTTCACTTACACGTTGAACTGCTTGTAGTTTTCGTTCAGTTCTTGCAACTTGACACCGTAAGAGACCAGCGTCGATTCCTGCGTGGATTCCAGCACTCCAACTTGATCTCTGATGTTGACGACAATGTTGTGCAGGTTCTCAACTTGATTCAATTTCGAGCTTTTCTCGGTAAGATCGTTCACGATGCTTCGCATCTCTATAAACTGCGTGTGAAGATCCATGACACTCTGCGAAGTGGGCAACGTCGACACCAGCGAAGTAATTTCATCTCGAATCTGTTCCACGTTTGCCGTTTCCGTTTCTAGTCGTTTCAGCATTCGAGATATGTTCCTTTCAAAACGTGTAATTCTTTGGAGGTGGCGAGATTGGCCACGGTACTTTCGAGATCGCTCAATGAACTTTTGATGTCACTCGAATCGGATAATGCCGTCACTGCCGTTTTCAATTTTTCCAAATCTTCCTTCGAAGGTACTCTCGTCTGTAACGATTCCAATTCACCCGGTATGTTGTCCAGTACGTGATGAAAATGAGCAAGGTTCGATTCGACGTTCAAATTTTCTAAATATTCGATCTTCTCCTGAACCGTGCTTAACGTGTCTTGAATACTCGTCAACGCGCTTGCTTGAACGTGAATATTTTTAATTTCTTCGTTGATCAACTCCAAAGACGCCTGAAGCTTAGCGATGGTGATTTGAATGTGTTCGAAATCTTGATAAGCCTCCAATTGAATTTTTATGTTCGCAACGCTTTTACTGATGACCTGCAGTTCGTCTGACGATGGTAGGTTTGTCATGGTATCTTCCAAAGTCTGTAACTTGGATTTAATTTCTTCCGACGTGCTGGTGAATTCTTCTTGTAATTTAGAAACGACTACATGCAAGCGTTCTACATCGATATCATTCACAACGGTTTGAAGTTCAGAGAAATTATTTTCAATTGCGGAAGTTCGTTCTTCGATTTCGAGTTTCCAAATCTTTCGATTGAAATTGCTGTAATTTGGCCAAATCATTTTGAAGCGAATCCACGCTCAACTGTATATTTTGAACGTTGTCGTAAGAAGGTACATCAACATAATTTTTTATGAGTGTTTTCAGTTCGGAATCGATTTTCAGAATAGGATCGAGACATTGCGTTTGGAGCGTAGCGATCTCTGACTCAAAACTTTTGTTTAAGGTCTCCTGCAAAGCAATCAAATCGCTCCTCAACTTTTTAACTCGAACGTCGACCATAAGAATCTCTTCTGCGTGGTCTACACGCTTGGTGTGGCCGAAAATGTCGTTAGGCATTATGGTTATTTATAATAGGATAGGTGATTCGTAATTCTACGAAGAGAAGAATGAGTTTGTCATAATCTCCTAGGAGTTCCACGTAAAGATAATCGCCTGCAGACACATCGTACGCCATGTTAGAAAGCATCTTGTGCTTCATTCGAAAAATGTTCTTGCCGGTAGAAATTTTGATTTCGCCTGCGTTCTCTGGATTCACGGTGATCCGAAGTTTCCCATCGATCGGAATTTTGTAAAAATGTAAATTGTTGTTGAAGACGTAAAAGGTTTTACCCACGTCCTCGTCCAATTTTGTCCAAATGCTGTTGAGGTGAATGATCAACAGGCCGTTGAGTTTAGTTAACACGGAAGGTAGTACAGTTTCCATGATGATCTGTTTTTTGAAACCAAAAAGATTCATTGTCCTTGCTAGTTATTTAAATAAAATTTCTATGGTGTGCCACATTTTTCCCTTGTAGATATATTTCATCAGAAGGTTTTCTCTGAGGTAGTTCAGCGATGCAATTCAAAAAAACTCGAACATGTAATTATGTCATTGGATCATGATGAAGAAAAAAGTAGAAAAAAAGGTAAGAGTTGAATTTAATGAGCCTCGTTAGAGCGAGCGTAATGACATAATAACGACTTCCACTTTTCATCGCCTGAGGCCTTCCTCTTTTCCTCTCTATGTTTTTTAGAGAAGGCAAGACGGAAAAAGACAGCGAACTTCATGGCTATGCGGTTAGAGTGCACATACGTCACATTTGTCGCTTCCATTGCAGTGGCCCGACTCTCTTGTGTGGATTTGACAATCAAGAACACGTAACTTGTGGTCTCTGGCATCCAATGCTACCTTGGTTACGCGCGTCGTGTACAGTTCGTGTAATGTATTCGCAATGGGATGATCGGTGCTGAGTTTTCTTTTACCTTGAAACAGGCATTCTTTGTAGTCTTCCATGGTGAATTTACCAGTGCTTGTTTTTGCCACCCCCTTCGCTTTCCTGATCTCTTTTTCTGCAATCTTGACGCAGTACATTTTGGCACGAAGCCCTGCATATTCGCTGATGTACTTCCCGCCAACTTGATCTTTGTATTTTCCAATCGTCATTTTATATTCTGCCGAATGCAAGTGATGGCCTGATGGTAAGTTGCTAAAATCAAAAAGATGCTTCATCGAAGTCGGATCATGTTGGAGGCTTGGTGTTTGGATGAAAAAAACGAAGCTATCCGTGTCAATGTAACATATTTCAATGTTATCTCCATAAAAGGGTTGAAACTGATCGTAGTAGGATTGGTACATGTGCAATTTAGAAAGTTCAAGGACGGTGGCACCTATGGCAATCGGCTTGTTGAGCATCACTTGCTTCTTGTTCTTCTCGACGAATATGAGATTCTCGTCGAAAATGATGAAGTTTTTGAAGTAGGGGGACGCGACAATCTTCTCGAATTTCTTTTCTTCTGTGACCAACGTTGCGTCGATGTAATTGCGCACTTTCTCCATCGTCTTGCCGTAGATGGGGTTGTTGAATAGTTTGTACAGATCCTTGTCTGCAGGGGATGTTGATTGGGCTCTGCGTTGTGTGTTCTCGGCTATGTACGGTTCCAGCCACTTGCTCTGTCTAAACTTCAATCCTCTATGTATTTTCTTGAGGTGCAAACCGTGACTCACGTAGAATTGAAGGAGTCTGTAGTGGAAAGGTAATTCCGCTTGTTTTCCACGCTTAGTATCAGTTTTGGCTCCGATCCTCCAGGTGGCTTCTCTTTGGTGGGGGCCAGGGCCAATCCGTGATGTTTCTCGTGAAGCGTTTCGGGATAATCGAGATCCACTTCCAAGAAACATCCCCATTCGTTATTGTCGGTCCAGTTGAGAAAATCCTCGGAGGAGAGTTCCTCTTCGTTCATCCATTCGTAGCCGCTGATGGGAAGACACTGCGACATGGAATGACCGTACAAGTTGTTGACATCCCAGTAGACAATGTAGGTGTTGGGCTTCGATGCATCGTAACCAGGCGTATGAGGATTGTTTGCGAGAGCATGGCGTCGGGGGACATTGGACAATACCACCGCGTATCGCATTCTCCATGAAAGCATACTGTTCTTTATCTGCGATGAGCCCCAGTTCTACGTTGGTGTATTTAATCATAGATTCCCAAGTCAATCCCAAGTCGTGAAGAAATACGCAGTATCCAACTTGTAGATCGCGATGCATCTCTTGCGAAACGACTCGAAAATGTCCATGAGAAGTGTCACGTCTAATTTAAGATACAGGTCGTGATAGTCGCGAAAAGTTTGGCAATTGAAGGCCGTCCACACACTACGAGCGTGTTCGTAGTCCTCTTCGGAACAGACTTCCTCCGTGAGATGAGAATAAAATGCCTCCCGGGGTGGAAGTTCTGTCTCGTCAAATTTGTTGAAATCATTGACGTACTCGTAGGGGTAGACGCCCTTGCGACGCAAAAGATTCAAATTCTCATCCCCGAAGCATTGCTTGGTGGCCACAAGATCTTCGTCGCCAAGTTGAGTTGCAAGGGTGGCGAGGCTGGAGGACAGGAAATTGTAAGAGTCCAGGATTCTAACTTCCACACTTCCTCCTTCTTCAAGAGGGATCCACACTCTTACTGCAATATACTTCTCGCTCGTTCTAGGGATGATGCTGATTCGAGTAGTGATATTGTACAACTCTTTGATGAACAGATGCGTATCATATTTTTCTGTGTAATGCAGATACACAGCAAAAAAATGCGACTCCTTAATTTTAAGATTACAGGAATTACAGATGGTTTTCAGGAAAAATCCATTCTGATGGTTATGGTGTACGACCTTGTGATTTTCGGGGGTGAAAGCCTGGTTACACTCCGCACATCTTGTTGCCGTGTCATGTCTCCGTTTTTGTTCCGTTGTGAGAGGAGGTGGAGAAACGTAAGGGCCTTTCAGGCTGGGTGCAAGTTCTCCTGCACATTCTGCTATCTTCTTAACAAAATTTTTTGCCGCATCGGGTCCGCAATACAAGATGACATCATTTAATTTTTCTCCGTAAATGGAGAAACTGCAAGGTTCGTGTTGAAAAATTTGTATTGTGCTTGAGGTAGAGGGATCAGGGTTGCAAGACGTCATGGGAACTTGGAAGCTTTCAAAGTCGGCATAAAGGACAGCGGGATGGTGGAGAAGAGCCTGGTGTTTCTGAAATTTCATCTTGGTTCCGGGTTCCGGCATAACATCTTCGGGTTCTGCATTCACGGAGCCAAAACACTTGTGTTGTTCTTTCATCTTTTTTCCCCCCGCGAAAAATTCTCAAACACCGATCGCAAATTTTAATCTTATCGTGATCCTTGCTCATCTGTCTTCCGACTAGGCGAGAAAAATTGCGAATCAAACTGTAACGGCCATCTACAAGCAAGAGTCAAATTACATTATTCTGTCTTCTCGCAGGTCTTAACACACAAATGTCGCCGCAATCGTCAACCCCGAACACAGAAATATCGACCTCTTCTCTTTTTTCCTCTATAGTTTTTTAAAAATTGAATGATCTTATTCAGGGGCACAGGATAGGAAATTCCTTTCATCATATTCTTGTATCTCCTCTCATATCGGGTGTAATTGGACAGACGACGGGGGTTATCATTATTAGCTGGGTGTAATGCGGCGATGACAGACCATAAGAAACTCTTCGCATCATTACTTTCTATGTTTAACACTGCATTTTGCTTTTTTTTTTTTAGCGCTGCGTAACGGTTTGAAGTTGCACACTCGAAGCTGTAACATGTGGCTGCGACCGCAAAGACTCCATCCACTTCCGCGACCTTCAAACTCTTCTTGTTTTTGTGCCAGGTGCTCAAATAGGCGTGTCACAATCTCGTCAAGATTGCCCTCATTTAAGCCTTCGCACCCTACGTAAAAGCTGAAAGTGTGTGTGTGTGTGTGTGTGTGTGTGTGAATGTATGTTATTTATATATACGCGAAATTTTTTGGGGGGTGGTGGGGAAAGCGCACTGAAACAGAAGGAAAAAAATAGAATAAAAAAAAGCTGAAAAGCGCTAGACATTTTTTTTTGTTTTACATTTTCCTCGCACAAAATTCATATATATTAGACGCGAACAGTGTGTGCACTGTTGTAGGAAGTAAAAAAATGAGTTAGAAAGAAAAAAATGTGCGGCATGTGTGTCAATTTGTATGACTCCTCTGAATATGTGTGTCAGACGCAAAACAAAATAATATCATGAAAAAATAAAAAAAAATACTTGAAAAAATAACTTACCTTCTTAAGAGACACTTCAAAAAAAAACTTCTAGCTCACTGAACTTCCACGATGAACGTTCACTATGATAATGATGTACAAAAGGAGGAACTGGTGCGTTATATAGGAACCCCACCCACGCGACCCCTCGTGAAAACACAATGAGCACTATAGTCAATGTCCTAGCAATGAACGGGCAAAGTACCCCGTTGCCCGATTCACTCATGCGTGTGTGTGGGGTGTAAGGGGTGACCTTCCACGTAGGCGCCAAAACGTCAACCTCACTTCCACGTAGTGCACCCTGGACTAAAGACTAACGAGGCTCTGGCGACTGGCACTATGGCCAGTATAATTTTGTGTGTGTTGTCCTGTTTGTTGTCCTTGTGTGTGCTGAGTGGCCGTTTACGGCCTCAGCTTTCAACAGAAGTCAGAACATTTTAAGATTTTTAATTCTGCAACGTTAGAGTTGTTCTCTGTCATGATAAGGGGCTGCCCCCGTATAATGTGACGGGAGCAAAATAGCCTAAGTGCTGACGCTCCGAAAATTTTAAATTCAAAATCAAATCAAAATCAAATCATGCGTGTGTGTGTTGCCCTGGTACAATGAACAATGCTATACTTCCTATTTTTTTTTCAACAAGACTTTTTGACACACATGAGTAGTATAGAAACGCGATAACGTCTGTCGCTATTTAATATTCGCAATTAATTTGCACGTACTTAGAACTAATTTGCACGGGTTTTAATTAATTTGCATGTACTTAGAGTACTTTACATTTATGTATTTGCTTATTTATAACTTTTATGAATATATAATTATTTATTTTATGAAAAATATGTATATAGAAGGTAATTAGAGGTACTAAACGCTATGCACATGGTTTTATATTCATTACTGCAAAGTATGTAATGTATAAATCGATAATATTAATGTTTATAATATTGAAAATAAGTTTTCTATGGTTTATGAACCGCTATGAAAGGTGGTAATGGTACGAAAGAAGACGGTTCCTGTACTCGAACCCGCGATATGTAACGTTATTAATTAGTACTATGTAATAATGTATGTTATTATTGTATTAAAGACGATGGTACGACACGCTAGACAGAATACTGTCTCCGAATCTCGACTCCGCTCTGACGGTAGAGAGAGAGAATGAATTAATATTCCGCGCAGGTAGAGGAGAAGGGAATTTGGGGAGTGTGCGTTCAAGGTCAAATGACGTCAGAACAAAGAAGGAACCCGATTGACCAATCAGAGAACGCGTCGGTAGATTTTCAGAAAAGTTTTTTTTCCAAGGTTAACCAGTACGCAAGAACAGGGGAAAGGTATGCAATACTGTAGGGCAGGGGAGGGATTGAACCAGACAACAAAGGATGTCTGGAAATGCGCAGCAAGGGTCAAACTTTTTGAAACTGCGTCGCTTGCATGCTAGAATATATTTCTGTCTAAGTAGGGCAAGGTTTTGTAGAACACTAGAACAAAGGATGATGGGAAGGAGTTCAAGGTGAACTAGAACGCAAGAACAAAGAAAGCGTCGATTTTATTTCAACCAATCAGAAAACGCGTCGGTTTTATTTCAACCAATCAGAGAACGCGTCGGTTTTGTTTATGAAGTATAAAAAAACACGTAAAAGCGAGAAGATGTTTGAGAAGAATTTCTGAACCATTGTGTCAGAGAAGACATCAATTTGTGATTATTGTCTGAGATTTCAAGACAAAGAACGCAAAAGAAGCTATAATTGAGGTAAGTGAATTGTTACATATATGTATTGTGTTTGTAAATAATATGTAATTCAAATATTGAACCGAAGCAAAAAACAAATACAGTATAGCGTCGATTATCCGAAGTAATTGGGGGACATGGGTGTTAGGAAAACTGGTTTGTTCGGATAATCGAACTGTACATGTTTGCACCGTGAGAAGCTCTTCTTGGGAGCGCGCAATCCTTCAAACTGCGCGGAGCGGCACGCCTCAACTCTAAGCTGGCGCAGCTGTTGCTGTGAACAGCTTTGATACTGCCGCTACTTCTACAGCCAGTGCCAAACCGACAGAAGTGTGCTGATTGTTGAAACACAGCGACTGGCGGCTTGGCCGGTCAGCAGCGCCTTATGAAGGCCCCATTAGAAGCAATGTTCCGCCAGCGGTGGCTCAGTGCGGCGACTACTGTGGGAAACTTGGTTTGGGAGTGAGGGGGATGATGGACGGTAGGGTGGGAGATTAACAGGTGCGAGCGAGTACACAGTTCGGTTAAGCGGTCGTTCGGTTGACCGACGTTCGGATAATCGACGCTCTAAGAGTTATTTTCCACGACGATATCCATTCTTTTGATCCGACTTTTTTCTGTGAGACAGTGCAAACAGCAATGTGTCAATTAGGGGTGGGGGCAAATCAGTTTTCAATTGTGGATGAAAGAGAAAGATATTTTAGACGGTTTGGAATGCTAGGGCGGGAGGTATCCATTGAAATACCTAATCAGGTTGTGGGCGACCCTGAATATTTAGTTGGGTCCATGTTCCAATTTCTAATGAAAAATATTTTTTTTGATGTCACCGTACAGACAGGTTGGTTTGATTATTTTAGGCAATGAAACCAATAATGATATTTCTATCCGGGGTGTAAGGGGTGCCGCTTCCACGTAGTGCACCCAAAAGTCAACCTCACTTCCACGTAGTGCACCCTGGACAAGAGACTAACGAGGCTCTGGCGACTGGCGCTATGGCCAGTATAATTTTGTGTGTGTTGTCCTGTTTTATGTCCTTGTGTGTGCTGAGTGCGCGTTTACAGCCTCAGCTTTTAACAAGTCAGAACATTTTAAGGTTTTAAAGTTTTTAGTTATGCAACGTTTGAGTTGTAATTTGTAATGGTAAGGGGCTGGACCCCGTATAATGTGACGGGAGCAAATTAGCCTAAGTGCTGACGCTCCCAAAATTTTAAATTCAAAATTCAAATTCAAAGATATTTATATCCCTTGGCGTCGCCTTTCGGCATTAAATGCCAAGATTATTCAACACTATGTGACCAAAGTGCTGAACAGCAATGAATCCTTTTTTGTAGATAACTCTTTGAAATGCATGGCCCATATTGTCCAACCCAAGCGCGGTAGAGGGAGGAACAAGTACCCCCTGTACAGAAAGTACGCCCCTTTACTATCAATAAACAATCCTAACCAGAGACAGCGGGCTATCACTATTATGACTAACGATGACAATTTATGCTTGCCACGCGCTATTGCATTTGCCCAAGCCAAAATTGACAAGAACACAAACAAAATCCAATCGTTTCGTAGATACGATAACAAATTGAAAGAAGCCGCTCTACGGTTATGCCATGAAGCACGCGTTGATCCAACCAATGGATGCACTGTAGAGGACATTGTTAAATTTCAGAATCATTTGGGTCCAGAGTACCAAATTGTTGTTTTTTCAATGAAAGAGGGGGAAAGGGAGTATGAAGTTATTCGATCAACTCCGTTCGCCCCCAAACAGATAAATTTACTCTATCACGATCAACATTTTGATATACTCAACTCTGTCCCTACACTTATTGTGAAACATTATTACTGCCCCAAATGCCAAGTCGGATTTGGATATAAATATCAACATACTGAATGCACGAGATATTGTTCGTTGTGTGAATACACTCATAGTGATGAATCCAATAACACTATTCCCAGAAAATGCACTGCATGTAATAGGAAGTTTCTGTCCCCGGAATGGTATGAAAATCATTTGCGCACCGAAGGGCGGAAATTGATATTTAGAAGTAAATATCTGAAAGAAAACACTCTTATTAAAGTTCCGCCATTTGGATTTCGGGAACAAGACCAACAGTCTCTAATTGCATTAAAGTGGTTAAAGTGGGTAGAAAATACTGAAAAAATCACTCTAAGACACGCAGGGAATCTCGGGGAGGCTAAAATAGGACGTTATAAGTTGGATGGGCTCCATGAAGAAAGCAAAACTGTTTATAGTTTCCAAGGTTGCTACTATCATGCATGCCCGATTTGTCTTCCTGAAAACAGAGATAAACCTCTTAACGAGACTGGCGAGACCCTAGACCATAGGTACGAACGTACTGTTACCCGTAAAGAAATATTAGAGCAAATGGGGTACAAGGTTGTAGAAAAATGGGAATGTGAATTCAATGAGGAAATTTAAAAAGATCCAGAATTACGCAAATTTATTGCTGAGAATTGTTATTCCCTGAATAACCCACTTATCCCAAAACAAGCTTTTAATGGGGGACGCACTGAACTTTTCAGGGCAGTTTATGAAAAACAAGAGAATGTAAATACGAGCAAGAAACTGCTAGATGTAGTTTCCCTTTACCCTGCAATGATGAAGCAAAGAAAAATGCCTACAGGGAAGCCAGTGATTTACACGTCAGAGTTCCCCACCTTGGATAATGTGTTTGGGGTTGTAAAATGTGATATTCTCCCCCCTAAAGATTTATATTTACCAGTACTGGGCATGTCATGCAATAACAAATTAATGTTTGCTTTATGCAGAACTTGTGCACAAAGCGAGAATCAAGAACAATGTACACACGCAGATAAAGAAAGATACTTACATGGCACCTGGGTATCGGAAGAACAAACTGGCTGTAAAAAAAGGGTACAAAATACTCAAAATATATGAAATTTGGGATTTTCCTTCGGCTGACCAGAATGATAATGTGTTCAAAGACTATGTAGACACATTTCTTAGACTGAAACAACAGTCTTCAGGATATCCTTCCGGCTGCAGTTCAGAAAATGACAAAGACAAGTATATTCAAGATTATTTCGATCAGGAGGGAATTCAACTTGTAAAAGATGAAATTGCACCTAACCCTGGGCTTCGTTTTATTTCCAAAATTCTGCTAAATTCAATGTATGGAAAATTCGCGCAAAATCCTTTAAAAACTAAGTCTATTTTTGTAAATACAGAACAGAAATTCCATGATATAGTGTTTAATCCACAGTATGAAATCAGTAATGTTGTCCCTATTTCCGAATCTTGTTTATTAGTGAATTATATTGATCTGGAAAGCAAAAATTAATCGTTAGTACTCTCAAATGTACTTGTCTCTGCGTTTATTACTGCTTATGGAAGAATGCACTTATATTCTTTTATGGACAAAGTCAAGAAAAGTATTCACTACGTGGATACGGACTCTGTGTTCTATGTAGAAAGATAACATGAAAATTTTATTCCTACAGGCTCATTTCTTGGTGAAATGACGGATGAGATTCAAGAGCGCTACCAAATTACATGCTTTTTGGGTGGTGGTCCCAAAAACTATGCATATAAAATGGTGAACAAACATCATCCTCAGGATGAAAAACATGTTATTAAAGTAAGGGGCATTACCATGAATTACAGAACTCGACTCCAGATTAATTTTGATTATTTTGAGCAACTGGTCAAAGGGGAAATTGAAAAGCGAGTTGTTGAGAACTCCCGTAAAATTAAACGAAAAGCCAATTTTGAAATTGTTTCTGCATCTGAGCAGAAAACACACCAAGCAGTCCACACAAAACGCAGAAAAATTGAAAATTTTGAGACCGTCCCATATGGAATCTAAATAAAAACTAGTGTTTTTTTTTATTGTTTTCTAAGTCCAAGGGCCATCTGTAGTGCCTCAATTTGTGTGTTTATCCAGGGGCACTCCCCGTTGACGCGCCGCCTGGCGCAGACACTACATTTTGCTTCTCTTCGGCGCCTCCGGCGCGACAGGGGAGGGTCCACCGGCCGAAGGTGGTGAACAGCATGAGGGCCTTTTTTCCCCGGAACCCAACCTCCCAGCACACAGAATATTCTCTCTTGATTTCATCCTGAAAAGAAAAGATAAAATTAATATATGATAATATATATATATATATATATATATATATATATATATATATATATATGGGCCATTGTGTGTCTGCGCTTCAAGCAGCGAACGTGTGTTGTTCAACATGGAACATGGAACACACCCTTTTGCAATGATGGTTTGTGGCCCGTCACAAAGTGTAAAAACCACTTTTGTGGATAAGCTTCTATTTTATAAACATAAAATGTTTACACAAGTTCCAAAAACAGTAATATGGGCGTATGGTGCGGTTCCTCCCAGATTAAAATTAAGCCAAAATACAAATATTCAGTTTATTGAAGGAATCCCTGATGTAGCAAATATGGATATTGAAACTCCTGGATTAATTGTCATTGATGATCTAATGAATGAAACCAGCAAAGATTCCGCAGTTGCAGATATATTTACGAAATATTCTCATCACAAAAATATAAGTGTTATTTTTATAGTACAAAATTTATTTCACAAAGGTGCTAAAATGAGAGACATAAGCCTCAACTCACACTATCTTGTGATATTCAAAAATCCACGTGACAAACACCAAATATACCATTTAGCACGACAATTCAAACCTGACAATAGTAAAAGTGTTTTGGAAACTTTTCAAGATGCAACTGAAACACCACACAGTTATTTAATGTTCGATTTAACACAAAACACACCTGAAATTTTACGTATGAGGGCGCATATTTTCCCCGATGAACAAATAGCTATTTATGCCACTGGAAAGCATGTAAACAAACCATTTCTTGTGCGAACCTCAGAATGACATCACAACTAAAAGAACATGCTCAGTAGTATAAAAACCCATAGGATGAGCGCACTTATAGGTGTAGAAAAGAAGAGGTCATTTGATTAAACAGCCCGATTTACCCACACTTAAAATTATGCCAAGATCCTCTTATTCCCCATTTCTTCAAGTGTGATATGCTCTTAATCCTCAAGAATTTTGAATCCTAGTGTAGAAAAGAAGAGTTCATATGCCCCGATTTGCCCACACTTAAAATTATGCCAAGATCCTCTTATTCCCCATTTCTTCAAGTGTGATATGCTCTTAATTCTCAAGAATTTTGAATCCTAGTGTAGAAAAGAAGAGTTCATATGCCTCGATTTGCCTACACTTAAAACAATGTCAAGGGGGGCATATAGCCCAATCGGCCATGTGTGTACATATTTAAATCTAAAGAATTTTGAATTCTAGTGTAGAACTCCCCTCAGACAGATTTGCCTATGTGTGTAAAAGCTACATCTCTCAGTTTGTTGTCCATAAACTTGTCAAAAATATGCCCCTTCTTGATATTGTTTTGGCTACACTTAAAACTAGTGCAAAAAGTCACTCTCACCCACCCACACCCATTTATATTTACTTCCGGTCCGGTAATAAGCAGAGCTCTTCTAGAATTGCTCTGTGACACTCTCATTTCTTACATCATAAACATATGATTTTTCACCTATGAGAATAACACTACATATGGTGTCATCGGGGAGTGTATCGTGGAATTCACAGATAATTTTAATGTTTGTCCTGTCATTAACCACAACTTGTTTCCTTTTTGAAGTGTTGATGACAAACATGGGTCTCTGTGCTTTGAATTCATCTGGTGTGTAATACATGTCAGTATTGCCAGTAGTGACCCTTTTGTATGCTGTAAATGCTTCATATAATTTAAGGAAATCATCCTTGGACATGTCTAAATTATAATTTTCTCTAGGAAATACCTCATTTCTGCCATTTTTAAGATATATGTTCTTGATGTTGCAGTTATCAAATTTACTTGAATTTTTTTCCTGATTATTGTGTCTTCCAGTCTGAAACAGTACCACCACAAAATCCGGCATGTCATATTGTATACTGGAGAATGAATTTGTAGCATCAAACTCATAATAAGTACCAGCGGCAGGCTTCTGGACACATTGATATGTATAAAATTGTAAAGGAATATGTAAATTTTTTATTATATCTGCTTTGTATTTAAGAGCATAACTGGATTCATATTCAACAACCGGGATTCTTAGCTCCATAGTCTGAATAATGCATTTGCCTTCATCAGGTAGGGTATTAGGCAGAGCTTCTCCTGTAGAGTTTAATGTGCTGTACCTCATCAAAGCATTATTATCATTGGCAGCTCTTCTAAATGTGATTCTTAAACCACCCTTCCACATAATATCTTTGTAATATGAGAAGAATCCTGGCAACAGGCGCATTGGGAACAGCACTGTGTGGCTCTTAGATATAATTTGGGGTGTAAGGGGTGACCTTCCACGTAGTACACCCAAATGTCAACCTCACTTCCACGTTAGTGCACCCTGGACTTAAGACTAACGAGGCTCTGGCGACTGGCCCCATGGCCAGTATAATTTTGTTTGTATTGTCCTGTTCTTTTGTCCTTATGTGTGCTGAGTGCCACTTTACAGCCTCAGCTTTTAACAGAAGTCAGAACATTTTAAATTTTTTTTAGTTATGCAACGATAGAGTTGTTATTTGTAGAGGTAAGGGGCTGGCCCCCGTATACTGTGACGGGAGCAAAATAGCCTAAGTGCTGACGCTCCCAAAATTTTAAATTCAAATTCTAGTCAAATTCTTAGATATAATTTTATCACCAGCCTCAAATCCACCTATTTTGTAGTAAGAAGCCTCGGTTTTGGATAATTTTAGTGTGGCCAAAGCTGTGGAGGTAATGCCGGGATAATCCACTCTGTTTATAACAACACCATGCTTTCTGATCTCAGTTTCAGAGAACAGATGCGGCACAAAATTATCCACCAATCTTATATTTGAATTTGCCGGATAATCTGTTCCATCGAGCTTTACAACATCAAATTTGATGTATAGATCTGCTCTGTGCGGGTGTATAAAGCCATCCCCTACATCAAGATCAACCTCAATCTCTGTGTTGGGTTGATTTAAATTTGCAAATGTCCTCCTGTTTGGGGGGAATGATTGTAGCTCATAACTCAATATTTTCCATTTTTTTTGTATGTATTTTTATTTAAATATTAATCTTTATGATTGCAGTTGTTGTGGCTCCAGCAAAATCAACTAATTCTTCTTTTTCATTAGTGACCATCAATTCAATGTTATCTATTCTATTATGGCACACAGGAAAATATAATGTTGGGGATGGAGTGTAGATGATTGGCTCCATAAATTCAGAATTAGGTTTAAATGTTGCAATGATGCCAGTTTGTTTGTGAGTGCCTATGCCATTTGATTTGGTGATCATACCCTCAGCCACATTACAGTGAATATTCAGTCTCTATGGCTAAGAATTTAGGTATATTAATAGCAGTGTGTTTGATGGCCGGTTCAAGTTTTGTGTTGTTCTCAAAGCCTAACAGCTCTCCTATAGTACCCAGATCCACTGTTTCTGTAGCAGATACAATCTCTACTCTGTGAGTGACAGAATTTTGAGTTAATACTATACCTCTGGGTAATTGAGCATTTAGAGTGGACAGATTATATTGCCCTGGAGTGATGACAATTTTTTGATCCCCTACTGCAATTTTGTTGTTGTGGTGTGTAATATTAGGGATCAAGTACATGCCATAAAATGCTCTGAGAGCTATTGTTTTGGGATACACTATATCATCATGTAATTTGAGTTTCAATATTGAATTTTGGCTGGTGAGATGGAATACCCCCATGATGTTTTAAATACCACAAGGCCTTTTGAAAATTTTCAATTGATGGTTTATTTATTTGAGACATATATCTAAGAACAGATAAACACAAATGTCCACAATTAACATCTTTGAAGTTTTGAACACGGGCATTATTGTAATAAAGATTAGCTGATTTTAGATATTTTATTAAATTTTCAGGTGGAACACCTCCAAATGAATCAAACACAAATGCCTCATTGTTTAAATATTTAAGATAACAAATCCAGTGAGTGCCCTGATTTTTGTACTTATCCAAATTAACAATGCCACACTCTTTGTTGAGTGGTTGCTCTGGCAAAGAATCACACATGTACACACCTCTAAAATTTTTGATGCCCAGTGGCTTGATTAAAGCTTCAATATCTTGGTTTGTAAGCGGCTCTTGTTTTTTTAAACTTATTCATGGCTCTCTTAACACCTTTGCCTTGTTTCTCCATGGCCAGGTTATGGCGCTTCAATTCATCTAATTCTGCCCTATTCTTCTTGGCATCTATTACTGTTTTTGCTATGGCAGCTGATCCCCCAGCCAAGCTCCCAACAGCCGCAAGTGCTCCTAAGATGGCCGGGATAGTAAATATGAAACCCCCCACATGTGATTTTCTTCTAGATTGTTGTAATTTTTTTAATTGGGGGGTACTAAGTAATAATTTCATACCATGGCCTTTTGCAAGACAAGAATTTTTTTTCTTGCCCTGCTTTTTGGTTAAAAGACTATCAATAGTTTTAAGAGATTTAAGACCTGCATAAGGTATTTGATACATAACACCCTTGGCCTTCATTCTAGGTTTATTATATATATATATTCACAGCCCCCACCCCAGTTTTTGTTTGGTGTTCATAGCTATGGTGGTTCCCAATGCTGCTATTCTTTCACTCAAAGAAGCATCTTTGCTTACAAATCTACCAAATGCAGCCTCTTCTAATTTCTTGTCTGCATCATGTATCTTGTCAAGATCAGAATGTGTGTTGTATGCTATGTCATGGTCTCTACAAGCAGCATCTAGGGGATTAACACCAGGATCACCTCTGTTTAATCTATGGTCCAATTTTGTGCCTGGACCACAATACTGATAGCCTGGAATGTGTAATTCAAATGGCAGCTTGTTTATAATATGATTAACCAACCCCCGGCCCTCAGAAATATTCCAAAATTTAGGTGGTAGATTATTAATAATTTTTATAAGTTATCCAATCCCCTTAGTGTCATTCACTATAAAATTAGACAATTTTGTGCTTATCATGTCCATAATTCCAACCTTTTCATTGTAAAAATTGTGGTTGCCAGCATTTTCCTCCCCAGCTATCACCATCAACCTATCTACAAGTTTCCTGACATCATCAACCCACACAAATTCTTTAGGCAGGGTGTTGTATTGTTTGATTCCACTACCTGTCTTGATCTGTGACCATATGGGCTTCATTAAGTTGTTGTATTTTGCTCCACTGCTAGACTTGACTCTTTTTTGTGTAGGATCATTGTTCTGGTATAGAGCATCTGATTTTATTAATATTTCTTTGTAGTGTTCATAATCTTGATCTGTATAGCTGCCAGGCCTTTTCCTAGTCATCAGTTCCCACAATCCAGGTGTGCCGGGATATTTAACAAAAGCACCTCTTTCTCCAAGATGAGATTCTGAATATACAATGAGATCATCTCCCATAAATGTTACTCTGAAATTGCCAATTCTATGTATGATGCTACCATTACGCTCTGTGTCAGCATATAAGCCAAAGACCTCATCTTTGTTGTCTTTAGGTGTGCTTAAATTTTTTGAGCAAGAAGACCCAATTCAATAGGATCCTGAGTAGCTTCAATTCTTCAAGGAGCAACAGGACTAGGTGTATGAATACTGGAAAGTGGGGTGATTGGATAATCTAATATGTTCCTTGCAGCTACAGGTACAAGCTCTGTGATCAAATTTTGATTTTGCTCTGTAACAGTTTTGATATTTTTACCTAATTCACTAATAGCATCAATAATAGGCTGTTCTGTTTGTTTGTGTTGTTCATAAATTCCTCGGTTCTGTGATTTCCATCCCTTAAATCTTTTTACAAGATAATCTCTTAATTTAAGATCATCAATGATTGGCCTTTTCATGGTTATTTATATATGTTTCTATGTCTAGAAAATTGTTGATTTTATTTCTGTATTTGCCACTATTGGGTTTTCTTGTCATATCAATTGTGACAAACCCATAACTGTCCTGGTTCCAGCACCTACTGCAAAACTTGGAAAAATCATTGTAGCTCAAGTCCCCACCTACATATTCATCATGTATGTGTTTGAGGTTGGTATGATCTTGATGAAACACACATATAAAATTGCTGTTGTCTCGGATCAGCTGCTTCGGTATTTTTGAAAAAGTCTGTGCCAGGTAGAAGCAATCAATGTTTTTGTGTCGGCCCTGTGTAAAGAAATTTCTAACCTTGTTTTGATTATCCAGTATAATCTCATCGGGGTGTAAGGGGTGACCTTCCACGTAGTACACCCAAATGTCAACCTCACTTCCACGTTAGTGCACCCTGGACTGAAGACTAACGAGGCTCTGGCGACTGGCCCCATGGCCAGTGTAATTTTGTTTGTATTGTCCTGTTCTTTTGTCCTTATGTGTGCTGAATGCCCCTTTACAGCCTCAGCTTTTAACAGCAGTCAGAGCGTTTTAAATTTTTTAGTTATGCAACGTTAGAGTTGTTATTTGTAATGGTAAGGGGCTGGCCCCCGTATAATGTGACGGGAGCAAAATAGCCTAAGTGCTGACGCTCCCAAAATTTTAAATTCAAATCAAATCAAATCAAATCAAGTATAATCTCATCAATCACAACAATAGAATTATCGAGACATTCATGAAGTGGCTTAACATCTGATTCAAAAGTGGCAATATCCAGTCCATCATATAGCTTCATCAGCTGCTGATATTTTATTTGTTCCAAGCTCTTAGAGAAAACAGACTTGGTTACCTCAGCAGGTTTCATGTGAATGGTACTGTGAACTGTATTGTTGTAATTATGATCTAGCTCGGATAAAATTTGTACCGACTTATAATTGCCCTGTAGAGTAAATTGTCTCCACATGCGATTTTTTAATGTTCTGTTAAATCCTTCCACTATACTACCTTCCAGATCACTATGTAGAATTATGTTTAATATTATGTTTTTGCATTAACTTAGCAAATGCAGAATTGTAAATTTTTTTCCCTGCATCTGTCTGTAAACATTTTGGTATCCTTCCCTCACTAAATGTGAACATAAAAACCTCGGTAACACAAGTACCAGTATTCGATTTTAGGGGAACAGCCGATGCATATTTGCTAAAGGTATCAATAACTGTAAGCATATAATTGTAACCATGATTTGTCTTACCCAAATTTTTTAAAGTCCCCCTTGGAGGGGGGGGGCATCTCAATCATATCAGCCTGAAGAATTCATTCACACTTTCCTTACCACACTCAGTCGTTTGTAGTTACGACGAGCTGGTTTGTGCAATTCATTAACTATATCTTGTCTTGACATCGGATTCTATAAGAAAATCTGATATAAAATGGATTATCCTCGGGGTATAATTGTTTCACTTCAAATAATAATCTGTCATTAGCTTGTACGGGGAAGTAGCCCCTTATCTAAAATTCTGACTAAAATCATAAAAAGGGGTGTAAATAGCCCCTAGGGAAAACATTAAAAGTGCAAGGTTGTAAAAAGACCTGCACGAGCCAAACAAAACACATTAAAAAGTCAGAACAAACAAACTAAAAACCTCCTTACAGACGGTGGAAGATTCCAGCTCTTCGTAAAAAACTAAAAACGTTTGATAAAATGCTGCTGTCATCACCCAAGAGGGATGACAAACAGCCGGAAATGTTAAAAGTCTGCCGGAGGTAAGCAAGATCGACACATTCAACGAGAATGTGTCGAATGCTTAATAAAACATTACAAGCACGACACAACGGAGGGTCCAGCCCTTGCAGTAGGTGACTATGCGTAAGACGGCTGTGTCCTAGACGCATGCGAGTTAGAGTGACTTCTTCTCGCCGAGAGGGACGGGACGAGGAACGCCAAGCACCTATGGTGGGCTTAATAGCGTGAAGCTTGTTCCCCGTTTCCGTATCCCACTCGGCCTGCAAAGTTTCAAGAAGGGGACAGCGGAACATGTTCTGCAGGTCGCTAGCTGGCAAAAGGTGGACGAGAACATCGCCGTCCGCATCAGCAGACTTGGCGGCAGCATCAGCTGCTTCGTTCCCCTGAATGCCTACGTGGCTAGGGACCCAACAGAAGTGTACATCGGCACGGGAAGATAGGGACACAAGCCGTCTGAATATGCGTTGCGCTACCGGATGCCGGGAATACGGCGAATTCAGGGTCTGCAACACGCTGGTCGAATCACTGCACACAAGGACTTTCTTCAGACCATTGACGCCTGCAAAGTCCAGTGCCTTTAGAATGGCGTACAACTCTGCCGTATAGATGGAACAGGCAGGGTGTAGCAAGTAACTGGAACTTTGAGAGTCTAGGACGAAGGCGCAACCAACTGATTCGAATGTCTTGGACCCATCCGTATAAAACACGTTAAAATTGGGGTGCTTCGCACGAAGTTCTAAAAACCGTTGCTGGTATACAACCATTGGTGTCTCTGACTTTGGAAGGGCAGTCAGAGAGAAATCGATAGAAGGTGCAGGAAACTCCCAGGTAGGGAGAGGCGAAATGAGTGGAGAGACGCCAGGAAGATCACTGTCAACACCAAGTGCTGACAGGATCTCGTCTGCACGAACACCAAATGGTCTAGTGACACTAGGGTGGAGCCGATACCTTGCCAGCCTACCCTCGTCTGAGATGGTGCGGAATGAAGGATGTGAAGGCATCGAGCGAAGATGGAGGAAGTAGTTAACTACCAGCCGCTGTCTTCGCAGAGACAGCGACGGCTCAGATGTCTCTACATACAAACTGGCGACTGGACTGGTCCGAAAGGCACCAGTGCACACACGTATACCAGCATGGTGCACAGTGTCTAGGATGCGAAGTCTAGATGGGCGAGCAGAAGAATACACAACACATTTATAATCTAGCTTCGACCTGATATCAGCACCCCAAGAAGTATGACATAAAACGCGTAAAAGGTTGAGAACTCGAAGACAAGAGAACTTTAACTGGCGAAGGTGAGGTAGCCATGTTAATTTCTTATCGAAAATGAGGCCCAGGAAGCGGACCTCATTCACGAAGCACAGGGGAGACTTCCCCATGTACAGGTCAGGATCTAAATGACATGTATGCTGACGACAAAAGTGAACACACACGGATTTCTCGGATGAGAAGGTGAAACCTGTTTGGGAGGACCACTCAACCAAACGGTTTATCGTCAGTTGGAGTTGACGAGAAGCTGACGCCAGATTCCGTGAGCGACAAAAGATCGTGAGGTCGTCGACATAGAGGAGGCCATGTACTGGGGAAAGAATGTTTGCCATAACACTGTTTACTGCTATGGCAAACAGAGTCACACTAAGTACGCTGCCCTGCGGGACACCGTTCTCTTCTTGGTGAAGATCCGAAAAGGAGTTCCCAACACGTACGCGGAAAAAGCGATCTGATAAAAAATTTTCAATAAAGTACGCCATATGGCCACGCACGCCCCAAGAATGGAGCTGCTTTAGGATGCCAAAGCGCCACGTTGTGTCATGCCTTTTGGAGGTCAAAGAAAACTACAACTAAATGTTCCTTGTTGAAGAATGCATCCTGAATATGTGTTTCCAGCTGAACCAGATGGTCCAGTGTGGAACGGTTGGAGCGAAAACCACCTTGAAAATTACTTATCAATGAGTTTTCCTCCAAAAACCAGGTGAGACGCTTGTTGATCATGCGTTCCATCAACTTGCACACACAGCTAGTTAAGGCAATAGGCCTATAACTCGAGGCTGCGGTGCGTTGTTTACCTGGTTTCAGGATGGGAACAATAATAGCTTCTTTCCAGGAAGTGGGGAAAGAGTCCTCCAACCAAAGCCTGTTGAATACCGCCAAAAGGAAATATTTGGCTCCAATGGGCAGATGACGAAGCATCTCATAGTGGATCTTGTCCACTCCAGGAGCTGTATTCTTAGAATCTCGAAGCGCCTGATCGAACTCCCGTTCAGTGAATGGAGTTGTATGGCTCGGTGTTATGACTTCGAAAAATTAGAGGGCGTCGTTCCTGACGGTCCTTCTCACGGCGGAAACGTGGTTCATAATTTTCAGAGCTAGACGCATCAGAAAACTGCGTGGCCAAGATATTAGCTATGTCTCCGGAATCAGTGTACAACGTCCCATCGTGCTCCAGAGCGCTCAGAGGAGTAGATGCACCCCCCTGGATGCGACGTACTTTGGTCCAAACGGCTTTCGACGAAGCCTGCTTCGTCAGAGAAGACACGTATTGGACCCAGCACGCCTTCTTACTGGCTCGAATAAGCCGACGGGCACGGGCACGCTTAATGCGGAACTGCTCGAGGTTTGCGGCAGTGTGGTTCCTATTGAATCGATCTAGGGCATGATTGCGGTCCTTGATGGCTGCACTGATCTCCGCAGTCCACCAGGGGACTGGGCGTCGCCTCGCAGGTCCACTGGGATGTGGAATGGAGGTGCGTGCAGCATCATGCACTCTTGACACAAATATATCTAAGGCGTCGATGGCTGGCAAAGTCGACGCTAGATCGAGTTCAAGGTCCAGTGCACGCTCGAAGGCACCCCAGTCGGCCCGACTGAGATGCCAGTGAGGGTGTTGTTCACGTAAGTGCTGAAGATGTTCGAAAGTTAGAAGCAGTGGGAAGTGATCACTCCCACAGAGATCAGGGTGAACGCTCCAAGATGTGGTAGGAGCAAGGCTGGGACTGCAGAAGGACAAGTCCAACGCAGAGTATGTGCCTGAGGAAGGACTGAAATATGTGGGAGTCCCATCATTCAGCAACGTTAAACCTGATGCCTCACGGAATTGATCTACAATTTGACCTCGGGGCTCTGTACGAACGGAGCCCCACAAACGATGGTAGGAATTATATTTGGCCCAAAAGAACTACAGGAGACGGAAGTTGCTCGAATATAGAAAGCAGGTCCTCAAGAGAGAATCGCTCCTCCCTTGTGATGTAGACACTGCAAACGGATATTGGCTGTGGTAGATGTACCCGCACGGCGACAGCTTGGAGGGGGGTGGTGAGAAAGATTGGTGTTGAGTGGATGTTATCTCGAACACCTATTGCAACACCACCGTGTGCACGACGACCCTCAGGAAGCTTGTCGGTGCGGTAAAGCGTGTATCCGTTTAGAATCACTGATTCATTTGGACGAAAATGTGTCTCTTGGAGACATATGATGGCAGGGTCAAATTCAGATATTAAAATTTGCAGGTCCTCGAGATGTGTACGAAAACCGTTAAGGTTCCATTGGAGACAATAAGCCATAGCTGGAGGTATGGTTGTTACCTCTTAAGGCGTACTTTATTTCTAGGCGCTGTCACCTTGATAAATTCTTCATCCGCGGCTTCGTCCTGTATCATGTCCTCGGGTAAGGACACAGAGGGCGAAGGGGATGAAGGGGGAGTGGGGGCGGGTGCCTTCAGCGCCCGTCGGGCAGCTTTCAGCCGCGCCTTAAGTTTCAGGGTGGTCGATGCCGCCCTGACTGGAGAGCTACTGGATTTGAGAAAGTATTCTTTTCTGTGTACATGCTTGATCTTCTTTTCTGTGGAGCGAGGCGTGGTTGCTGGTTTCCTCGAAGCAGGGCGAGCCTCTACGGGAAGCGTTGTAGTTTGAGTGGACACGTCGTTGGTTTGTACACCCACACTGCGGCGGGTAAGAGCAGCTGCAGCAACTGCAGCAAATGGCACAGGTAAAGTGGTGCGTATACTTTCCCGGAGACGTTGTTTGGCTTCTCCAGCGGAGATTTTGTCTATAACGACCAACTCTCTGATTTTCTTCTCTTGTTGGAAAGAGGGGCAGTCACGATGCCAGACTGGGTGCTCGCCTTTGCAATTAATGCATTTGGGACCAGAAGAACAAGGTTCGGTCCCATGATCAGGCAGACTACACTTACCACAAAGGGCGGTAGTGGCCTTGCAGGAAGGTTGAGTGTGCCCAAAGTGCTGGCATTTGGAACATCGCATCGGGTTAGGGATGTACGGCCGGACTTTGAGTCTCAAATATCCAGCCCGTACCCTATCTGGGAGAGTGGTCGTTCCAAAGATCAGTATAATTGAAACAGTTGGTAGAAGTTTTCCGGATTTTCGAGTCTGAGAGTGCTTCAAGGATCTCTTCCTCCTCAGCGTTTAGCAGATCCCAGTGGCGAATCACACCTTTACTACTGTTAAGTTGACGATGTGGTTCAACATTAACAGGGAAGTTGCCCAAAGATCTTAACTTTAACAGGTTGTTGGTCTGGCGATCTGTGCTGGTCTGGATAAGTAGACTCCCGTTTCGAAGCTTTTTTATTTCTGGTACGTCTGAACCAGCGGCGTAGTCTAGCTGTTTCTTGATCAGGAACGGTGACAAGTCCTTTAATGTAGCAGCTCCATGTTTCTTTGTTGTTGCAGATTCATCGGTACTGTCGGTCTTCTGCACAATACTAATCACAAGATAACGTGGCACGTTACTTGTCTTTTCCGATAATTGAAGCGGGCTCGAAGGCCGCGCTCGTTTTGGGGGTTTCCCCCGTTTGAGTTGTTTTTTGTACCCATATACAAAAATGATTTTAAGTGGAGGGTCCATAAATTGTCGCCTCGACGTGCCCTCTATGCCGAGGAAGGCCTACCCCCAAAAATGGAGGCTACTCGAGGACCAAACCGAAATCCCCGAGGCCACGTTCGCGACTGCACCTACCCCTGCAGCCAACACTGTCCCATCGGCACGTGCAACTCACACCTTGGGATAGGGGTTTTTTATCGAGGTTGTCTCCTCTAGCAGGACCCTTAGTTAACAGGTCAAACATATGGAGATGAATGACGTGATGGAATGGTGAAAACGTGAGATATGGATGTGAAGAATGAGTGAAATGATGAGATGAAAATGACCTCCCTACCTTAGTTTCTTAGAGGGAGGTCAAAGATATGGAGATGAATGACGTGATGGAATGGTGAAAAACGTGAGATATGGATATGAAGAATGGGTGAAATGATGAGATAAAATTGACCTCCCTACTAAGCCCCCTCGCCCCGTCAAGGCAGTCCTACATGGAGGGGGATAAAATATTAAAATGTTCTGACTTTCGTTAAAAGCTGAGGCTGCAAAGAACACTCAGCACAAATAAGGACAAAACACAGGACAACACAAACAAAATTATACTGGCCATGGGGCCAGTCGCCAGAGCCTCGTTAGTCTTTAGTCCAGGGTGTACTAACGTGGAAGTGAGGTTGACAGTACTTTTGATATGACTTACGACATTTTCCATTTTCCTGCCTCCTCTTACGATAAGGCAGCGATCGTCTGCCTCAGTGTAATCTACTGCGACCTAATAGGCTTCTGCTCGCAGTGTAATCTGCTACGACCTAATACGATGTTTTTTAAAACTCATGTGTGGTCTTCTACAATGTGGCCGCCTGCTACGACCTAACGCGACCTCTTCTAGGATGTTTTGAGCCCCTGCTACGATGTTTTTCTCCTCATGATGCAAAACTGGTATTGTAGCGGTATTTGAAATCGACTGTGCTGTGTGAAGGGGAACAATCTTCGTGTTCAGTGAACAATAGGAGAGCGGAAGAGTACTTCATGGCTGTTTATCGAAAACGGGGCGATGTTCAGTTCAGACAATGGAATTTGGACTATTTTCTGATGCGGATTACGCCACCTTGTTCAACATATCACTCCTCGCATCCCTTATAATCCGAAGCTCTGCCATGGAAATTTCCATATCATCCAGAGCGACTGTTCTGCGAGTTGATTCTTGAAACGAGCCAAACAGACGTAAAGGGATTGTGGATGGGACTCCCATGAAACAAGCCTAACAGCCCTTAACGTATTGTGGAAGAAAATAAACTCGCAGAACTACACATTTTAGCATGGATTTTGTTTGTGTACCGTTGGTGATAGGAAAAAATGTGTGTGCGGGCCACATTATTAGGCACTTTTTTTATTGCGTTTGATATCAAGTGGAAGTGGTTCGGATCTTAACTGTTTTAATTTTTATGCTCAGAAAAAACTGTAGGCCCATTTAAGTTCAGAAGAAAAACTGTACACCCATTTATGTTCAGAAAAAAACTGTAGGCCCATTTATGTTCAGAAGAAAAACTGTACACACATTTATGTTCAGAAAAAAAACCTGTAGTAGGCCCATTTCTGCTGAGCTTATGGCTTGAGGTACTAAGTAAATCACAAAATGGTATACTGTGCCGACTATAGATTTTTATTAATGTGAATTTTCAGCTCAAGGCTGACTATGATTGGAGGGGGGGTTGTTTCTATGTGCTGTGTCTCTTGGCTAATAGACATTTGCAAACAAATATGACCTGTTGCGTGGTGCTGACCACATCACATATGCGAGTTGTTCTGAATCCAAAGGCAAGAGTTAGGGGAGATCCGTGAAGGTTGGAAAAGCAATAGACCAAATGTTATATTGTTGTAGGTCCCATAGGAGTAGAGATACTTAATGTCTTGTAAAACATCTTAAGACAAATATCTTAATCTTTAAGAAAGTCGACTTCCGGTCTGTCAAGATATTACTTCCGGTGTGTCAGGAAAATTTTCTTAAATTTGATTTGATTTGATTTTAAAATTTTTGGGTGCGTCAGCACTAAGGCTATTTTGCACCCGTCACACTATACGGGGTCCAGCCCCTTACCGTTCCACGTAACAACTCTAATTCATTATTTTTTTTTTGCCCAGAATTTGAATTTAAAATTTTGGGAGCGTCAGCACTTAGGCTATTTTGCTCCCGTCACAGTATACGGGGGCCAGCCCCTTACCTCTACAAATAGCAACTCTAACGTTGCATAACTAAAAAAATTAAAATGTTCTGACTTCTGTTAAAAGCTGAGGCTGTAAAGGGGCACTCAGCACACATAAGGACAAAAGAACAGGACAACACAAACAAAATTATACTGGCCATGGGGCCAGACGCCAGAGCCTCGTTAGTCTTTAGTCCAGGGTGCACTACGTGGAAGTGAGGTTGACTTTTGGGCGCCTACGTGGAAGGTACCCCTTACACCCCGAAAATTTTCTTAAGACAAATATCTTAAGACGTTTTCCTAGACATTGATTTTCTCGGCTCCTAATTGAGCTAGGATGATGATTGTGGGTTTGTTGGATAGGTTTTGATAACAACTCAACTAGCAAGCGCCCCCTCAATTTTTTACGAAATTTAGTTTTGATTCTAAAACTCTGCATCCTATTGGAGTGCTTGGCGATTTAGATTAAAAAATTTGTAATGGGTTTTTCTTGCTCGACGAAGGCGATATTTAAAACTGTTCCGTGACCCTTTCGTTCTTCATGTCATAGATGAAGGACTTCTCGGCGACCATGGAACTCGCAGACGACCTTGATGTTGTTGTTGTTGTTGAGTTAAAATTTCTGGGTGCGTCGGCACTTAAGGCCATTTCGCACCCTTCTATGTATACGGGAAAATATCCCTTATCTAAAATTCTGACTGAGAACTTAAAAAAGGGGTGTAAAGAGCCCCTTGGGAAAAATTAAAAGTGCAAGGTTGTAAAAAGACCTGCACGAGACAAACACAACACATTAAAAAGTCAGAATAAACTAAAAACCTCCTCATAGACGGTGGAAGAGTCCAGCTCTTCGTAAAAAACTAAAAACACGTGATAAAATACTGCTGTCATCACCCAAGAGGGATGACAAACAGCCGGAAAGGTTAAAAGTCTGCCGGAGGTAAGCAAGATCGACACATTCAACGAGAATGTGTCGGATGCTTAAAATAACATTACAAGTACGACACAACGGAGGGTCCAGCCCTTGCAGTAGGTGACCATGCGTGAGACGGCTGTGTCCTATACGCAGACAGGTAAGAATAACGTCTTCTCGCCGAGAGGGACGACACGAGGAACGCCAAACACCTATGGTGGGCTTAACAGCGTGAAGCTTGTTCACCGTTTTCACATCCCACTCGGTCTGCCAAGTGTCAAGAAGGCGAGAACGGAACACATGTATTTGGAGACGTTCTCGACCTCTCCTTCAAAAAGAATATCTTTAACATCACGAAGGTTATTGTACACAGTGATTTTATATTCTGTAAGAACTTGTTGAAATTTTTTGAGTTCAGGAATTCCACTTCCGACACACGTATTGTCTGTTAGATTTACACCTGCCTTTCGCATTAGTTCAAAAACAGGTCTAAGAAGATTTATATTTTTTTTTTATATTGTGTATACGATGGATCTTTATCTACATAGGCTTTCCCTATAACCAGAGCTTCAGCTAAACAAAGCTGACAACACTTCTTTTCAGTGTACTTAGCATATAATTTGGTAAACAATAGGCACGTTTACCGTCTCCTCCTCCTCCGACAGGTATATCAACACGGTCAGCCCGCAAAATTAGACGGTCTGTACTTAAAAATGTTTTTGCACTTTGTAGTATTTTATGCATAACAGTCCATACAGTAGTGTAAAATACTATAGGATAAGGACAACAAATGAAGAGCCCATTTGATTAACAGACCCGATTTGGCTACACTTAAAACTATGTCAAGATGCCCATATGGCTCAATTGCCCAAGTGTGCTATGCTGTCAATCCCAAGAATCCTGAATCCTAGTGTACAAATGAAGAACCCTCAATAGATTAATTTGGCTACACTTAAAATTAAGTCAAGTTGTCTATATGATCTTATTGCTTACAGTGTGCTACTCTGTCAAAATCCCAAGAATCCGGAATTCTAGTGTACAAATGAAGAAGCCTCAACAGATTGATTTGGCCATGTATGCAAAAGCTACATCTGTGAGATTGTTGTCCATAAGCCTGTTAAAAATATGCCCCTCTTGATATTGTTATGGCTACACTTAAAACTAAGCCAAAAATGCTCATGTAGGTGCATCTAACAGATTACAGGATTATCTTGGGACAAAATCAGGCTGCAAATTGAACTGTTACCTGCTTGCTTACTAACCTTTGATCGGTTAATTGCCCGGGGGCAGAATTACTTAGCTCAGAAATACTTCAGTCTGTCAGACAGTTTCGATCGGGAAGATAAATTATGCAGGCTTGGGGGCTTTCATATTCCATTTTGCTGGCACGCATGGGGGATAATCTACAGAAAAATAAGCTGAAAGGGGGCAACATTGATATTTCCGTGTAATTCTAGGGAAAATTCTTACTAAAGGAACATTACCCTTTTGCATGCCATCATGCAGGCCTGACACATGATATTGATTCCAATTCACTGGAAGGGCATGAAACTTTAATTAATATTTCTGTGTAATACAGAAAATTCTTACTAAAAGGACATTACCCCTTTGATTTGATTTGATTTGATTTTGAATTTAAAATTTTGGGAGCGTCAGCACTTAGGCTATTTTGCTCCCGTCACACTATACGGGGGCCAGCCCCTTATCATTACAAATAACAACTCTAGCGTTGCATAACTAAAAATGTTAAAATGTTCTGACTTCTGTTAAAAGCTGAGGCCGTAAACGGGCACTCAGCACACACAAGGACAACAAACAGGACAACACACACAAAATTATACTGGCCATAGTGCCAGTCGCCAGAGCCTCGTTAGTCATTAGTCCAGGGTGCACTACGTGGAAGTGAGGTTGACATTTGGGTGTACTACGTGGAAGGTCACCCCTTACACCCCATTACCCCTTTGCATGAGAGCATGCAAACCTGACTCCAATTCCATAAGTCCATGCCCTGAAATAATATATACACACGTGAGACTTTGAGAATATTCACTGCACATCCAAAGTTGGACTTTGACTGTATTAGCTGATATCCAGCTCATAAATCCTGGGTCTGATACTCAGTAGAGGGTGGGCCTAGCCCCATGGTTTATATGCCTTGTAATCAAGAGGCTCCTGGGTCTGATACTCAGTGGAGTGTGGGCCTATCCCCATGGCTTATATGCCTTGTAATCAAAGGCTCCCGGGTTTGAGACCTCCCCGATGGTGAAGTGTTAATATTGCTGTCTTGTAATCAAGAGCTCCCGGGTCTAATACCTGGTAGAGTGTGTGGGCCTCCCTGATGGCAAAGAGTTGGTATTATTGCCTTGTAATCAAGAGGCTCCCGGGTTTGAGGCCTGGTAGTGTGTGAGATTGAAATACATGTGGCAGAATAATATCCCCACACGTGAGACTTCGAGAATATTCACTGCAGATTTAAAATCCAATTTTGACTGTATTTAGCTGATACCCAGCTGATAGCTCCCGGGTTTGATACCTGGTAAAGTGTGTTATACAACAGCATAATAGAGCAAAACTACTCTATATTGGGGATCACCAGAGCCTAGGTATTGCTGTTGTCTGGGTATTAAAGCACCAGCTCAGCCACTAAGTGCTGTTATAATTGTTTTGGCATATTATCCATAGTTCTGTTTTTTTTGGACCAAGAAATTTTATATAATAAACCAACAAAAAAAATGCCAAATCAGAAATATTGCAATCAATGCAATAAGAATATATCTAGTTCTAATTGGGCTAGGCACCGGCATAATTGTGATCCAGAAAAATGCAGAACACCCACAAAAATATGCCCAAAATGCCATAAAATATTAAGCAAAGCATATTACAATAGGCATAAGTGTACTTGTTATGTACAGTCATCAACATTGCCCCCACAACCATCTACATCTGGTCTAAAAAGGAAGCTTGAAACACCTGTTAATGCTAGAGCAGCAAAGCAGCCACACTATAGCAGTTTTGCTGGCCAACTTAGGGATTACAGTTTTGTATCAGAGCCAAGATGTGATATTAAGAATTTTTTGAACAGTATAAATCCTGATGTGCAGGCTATTCTAAATGCACAAAATGGCTCTTACAAGCTGTCCCTCAAATTGTTTACACAATATAAGAAATCAAATGGCACAAAATTTACACAGCCCCACATAACAGAAACTGTAGCTATATATTCAAATACAAATTTAGACAAAATAATAAGCAGTTTGATAGATCAATTGAATATTAAACATTCTGAATTTGCTGCAAAAGAATCAGGATGGACTCTATGTGGATCTCCACACAAGTTATATATTAATATTTCTGAATTCAGCCCATTACAAGGATCTACATATCTGCCAATATCAAAAACAAGAAAGCCGTGGTTAACATAGAAAATAATGATGAGAAATGTTTTCTGTGGTGTATTTTAGCTGCTTTGTATCCAGTTTTGATCTGATCTGATCTGATTTTAAAATTTTGGGTGCGTCAGCACTTAGGCTATTTTGCACCCGTCACATTATACGGGGTCCAGCCCCTTATCTTTACAAAGAACAACTAACGTTGCATAAGTAAAATCTTAAAAACTTAAAATGTTCTGACTTTCGTTAAAAGCTGAGGCTGTAAAGGGGCACTCAGCACACACAAGGACAAAAAAGAGGACAACACACACAAAATTATACTGGCCAGAGTGCCAGTCGCCAGAGCCTCGTTCGTCTGCAAAACGCAGTCCAGGGTGTACTAACGTGGAAGTGAGGTTGACAGTTGAGTGTACTACGTGGAAAATCACCCCTTACACGCCAAGTATCCAGTTTTAAGGCATCCTGAGAGAATAAGTTATTATAAACAACATGAACATGATTTTGATGATGCTATGGAGGGCTTAGAATATCCAATGTCAGTTCAGAATATTGATGAATTTGAAAAAAAGGCCAGAGATATCAATGGTAAACAATTATCTATTAATGTATTTATTTGTTCCACTGGCCGTGGCAATTGCTTGATAGAACCTCTCAGAATCAGTACACTTGATGATCATTCTGCTGTTCCGATTGATCTGCTCTTAATTGAAGGGGATGACACACACCATTACACCCTGATACACAGTCTTGAAGCTTTAGTCAGAAAACAACAAGGCAAATCCAATACAATATTCAAGTTGTGCAGAAGATGTTTGACTGTATTTGAATTGAATTGAATTTAAAATTTTGGGAGCGTCAGCACTTAGGCTATTTTGCTCCCGTCACATCATACAGGGGGCCAGCCCCTTACCATTACAAATAACAACTTTAACGTTGCATAACTAAAAAATGTAAAATGTTCTAACTTCTGCTAAAAGCCGAGGCTGTAAAGGGACACTCAACACACATAAGGACAAAAGAACAGGACAATACAAACAAAATTATACTGGCCATGGGACCAGTCGCCAGAGCCTCGTTAGTCTTCAGTCCAGGGTGCACTAACGTGGAAGTGAGGTTGACATTTGGGTGTACTACGTGGAAGGTCACCCCTTACACCCCGTTTGACTGTATTTGATGGTCAAAAAATATTAAATGGGGTTCGGGAACAAAATGCAGAAATTGCTAAAAACAAGTTAATTGAGCATCTGAAATACTGTGGCAACCATAAACCTGTTCATATGGTTATGCCTAAGCCAAATGAAAATGCCAAATTCAAAAAATGTGAAGCCTTGTTGGAACACCCAGCATATATAGTCTGTGATTTTGAATCAAACCTCAAACCTCTTGCATTCTGCAGCCCAGATCCTGATGAATCTTCAATTACATCATACCTGTTACATGAACCTTCTAGTTTTTATTATGTTGTTGTACAGGATGGTGTTGTTAGTGAAGAATATTTATACATGGGACCAGATGCCATCAAAGAATTTGCACATAGAATAGAAAATGAATGCCATGACATAGCATCTAATGTCTTATTAAAATCAAAACCTATGTTGCCTTTAACAGAGGATCAGATTGAAGATTTCAACAATGCAGAAAAATGCCCGGTATGTGATTCTGAATTTTCAGATACAAATATTAAGGTGCATCACCATTCTCATACAGATGGTAAATTCAAAATGGCTATGTGTAATAGCTGTAGTATTAAGATCCAGAGACCAAAATTTGTCCCTATATTTTGCCATGGTGCATCTATTTATGATTTTCATCATCTGATCAGGTACGAGGGGTTTGACAAGCAAAATTTAAATATTTTAGCAGAAAATAATGAGAAATATATAGCTATTAGCAAAATAATTAAAGTTAATGGTGTTCCCATTCACTTAAGATTTCTTGATTCATACAGAATTCTGTCCGCTAGCCTGGCTACACTGGCCAGTCAATTATCTGATGATCAATTCAAAATCACATGTGCTTTGTTTCCAAATCAGAACCTGAAATTAATTAGGCGGAAGGGTGTATACCCATATGACTATGTTACAGATTTTTCTAAATTTAATAAGTGTTCTCTGCCACCACAACAAGCATTCTACAGTAAACTCAGGGCATCTGGAAATACTGATGATGATTATTACCATGCCCAGTTGATGTGGGACAACTTAAAATGCCAGACATTTGGTGATTATCATAAGGCATATTTAAAACTTGATGTGACTCTCTTAGCTGATATACTTCAGGCATATAGAAAATCATCCATCGAAATTTATAAGCTGGATCCAATGCAGAGATATGCCAGAGCAAATAACAAGTACATTCCCAATTATGATCCAGCACTGCCATCAAATTATATACTGTATGTAGATGCCAACAGCCTGTATGGTTATGCTATGATGGATAAATTGCAATTGCCATATGCAGGGCTTGAGTGGGTTGAAGATTTCAATATTGAAGATCTTCAGGATTTTGATGACAGTGACTATGGCCTGTTCTTAGAGGTTGATCTGACAATTCCTGATGATTTACACAACAAATTTTCTGATCTGCCCCCGATTCCTGAGGTTGAGTGTTCACCTGGCTCTAAACAGAAGAAGCTCATGATGACTCTAGAGTCAAAACAGGGTTATGTCATATATTACAAAAAACTCCAGTTCCTAATGAATCATGGTGTTCAAGTGACCAAAGTTGGCAGAGTCTTAAGGTTCAGGCACTCAAGATGGTTGAACCCATATATTGATACAAACACAGAGCTTCGAACATCTGCAATGAGCCAATTTGATAAAACTTTGTTTAAGTTGATGGTAAATTCAGTGTATGGCAAAACTATAGAAAATGTTAGAAAACATAGTGATGTTAAATTAATTACTGACCCCAGCCTGAGCAAAAAATTGATTGCAAAGCCTAATTTCAACTACAGAAGAATTTATGATGGCAATATGGCACTCTTCAACATGAAAAAAACAAAGATTAAGTTTGATAAGCCTATTTATGTAGGGGCTGTGATATTGGAATTGGCCAAATTACACATGCTAGAGCTCTATTATGATGTGCTGAAGCCTTTTTATGGTGATCGTGTAAAACTGATGTACATGGACACAGATAGCTTTATTCTTGATATTCAGACAGAAGATTTTTATCAAGATATGTCACAGCCTGCATTGCTTGAATATTTTGATACCAGTGAACATACAAAGATTCAACCCCACAACAAAAAGGTGCCCGGCAAGTTAAAAGATGAGACACTTGGTGATGTTATTGTGCCATTTGCTGGGTTAAGGGCCAAGATGTACAGTTTTGAAACATGTAGTGGTGTTGCCAAAAAAGCCAAAAGCATTTGTAGAGTAACTGTGGACAAAGAGCTCCAATTTAAAGATTATGAAGATTGTCTCAAATCACAGAGTTTAATGAGAACATCAGAATGCAGAATTCAGAGTGTGGATCACTTGTTGACTACAAAGGTTGTAAGAATGAATTGAATTGAGTTAAAATTTCTGGGTGCGTCGGCACTTAAGGCGATTTCGCACCCTTCTATGTATACGGGGAAATGTCCCCTTATCTAAAATTCTGACTTAATTTTTAAAAAAATGGTGTAGATAGCCCTTTGGGAAAAACTAAAAGTGCAAGCTTGTAAAAAGACCTGCACGAGACAAACACAACACATTAAAAAGTCAGAATAAACTAAAAACCTCCTTACAGACGGTGGAAGAGTCCAGCTCTTCGCAAAAAACTAAAAACATGTGATAAAATACTGCTGTCATCACCCAAGAGGGATGACAAACAGCCGGAAAGGTTAAAAGTCTGCCGGAGGTAAGCAAGATCGACACATTCAACGAGAATGTGTCGGATGCTTAAAATAACATTACAAGTACGACACAAAGGAGGGTCCAGCCCTTGCAGTAGGTGACCATGCGTGAGAGGGCTGTGTCCTATACGCAGGCGGGTAAGAATAACGTCTTCTCGCCGAGAGGGACGACACGAGGAACGCCAAACACCTATGGTGGGCTTAACAGCGTGAAGCTTGTTCCCCGTTTCCACATCCCACTCGGTCTGCCAAGTGTCAAGAAGGCGAGAACGGAACACATTCTGCAGGTCGCTAGCTGGCAAAAGGTGGACGAGAACGTCGCCATCTGCATCAGCAGACTTGGCGGCAGCATCAGCTGCTTCGTTCCACTGGATGCCCACGTGGCTAGGGACCCAACAGAAGTGTACATCTGTGCTGGCAGATAAGGACACAAGCCGTCTGAATATGCGTTGCGCTACTGGATGCCGGGAATACGGCGAATCCAGAGACTGCAACACGCTGGTCGAATCACAGCACACAAGGACTTTCTTCAGACCATTGACGTCTGCAAAGTCCAGTGCCTTTAGAATGGCGTACAACTCTGCCGTATAGATGGAACAGGCGGGATGTATCAAGTAACTGGAACTTTGAGAGTCTAGGACGAAGGCGCAACCAACTCATTCGAATGTCTTGGACCCATCCGTGTAAAACACATTAAAATTGGGGTGCTTCGCACGAAGTTCTAACAACCGTTGCTGGTATACAACCATTGGTGTCTCTGACTTTGGATTTGATTTGATTTGAATTTAAAATTGTGGGTGCGCCAGCACTAAGGCTATTTTGCACCCGTCACATTATACGGGGTCCAGCCCCTTATCGTTACAAATTACAACTCTATCGTTTCATAACTAAAATATTAAAATGTTCTGACTTTCTTTAAAAGCTGAGGCTGTAAAGGGGCACTCAGCACAAATAAGGACAAAAGAACAGGACATACAAACAAAATTATACTGACCATGGGGCCAGTCGGCAGAGCCTCGTTAGTCTTCAGTCCAGGTTGCACTAACGTGGAAGTGAGGTTGACATTTGGGTGTACTACGTGGAAGGTCACCCCTTACACCCCTCTCTGACTTTGGAAGAGCAGTCAGAGAAAAATCGATAGAAGGTGCAGGAAACTCCCAGGTAGGGAGAGGCGAAATGAGTGCAGAGACGCCAGGAAGATCACTGTCAACACCAAGTGCTGACAGGATCTCGTCTGCACGAACACTAAATGGTCTAGTGACACTAGGGTGGAGCCGATACCTTGCCAGCCTACCCTCGTCTGAGATGGTGTGGAATGAAGGATGTGAAGGCATCGAGCGAAGATGGAGGAAGTAGTTAACTACCAGCCGCTGTCTTCGCAGAGACAGCGACGGCTCAGATGGCTCTACATACAAACTGGCGACTGGACTGGTCCGAAAGGCACCAGTGCACACACGTATACCAGCATGGTGGACAGTGTCTAGGATGCGAAGTCTAGATGGGCGAGCAGAAGAATACACAACACATCCATAATCTAGCTTCGACCTGATGAGTGCACGGTATAGACGAAGCAATACCGTCTTATCAGCACCCCAAGAAGTAAGAGATAAAACGCGTAAAAGGTTGAGAACTCGAAGACAAGAGAACTTTAACTGGCGAAGGTGAGGTAGCCATGTAAATTTCTTATCGAAAATGAGGGCCACGAAGCGGACCTCATTCACGAAGCACAGGGGAGACTTCCCCATGTACAGGTCAGGATCTAAATGACATGTACGCTGACGACAAAAGTGAACACACACGGATTTCTCGGATGAGAAGGTGAAACCTGTTTGGGAGGACCACTCAACCAAACGGTTTATCGTCAGTTGGAGTTGACGAGAAGCTGACGCCAGATTCCGTGAGCGACAAAAGATCGTGAGGTCGTCGACATAGAGGAGGCCATGTACAGGGGAAAGAATGTTTGCCATAACACTGTTTACTGCTATGGCAAACAGTCACACTAAGTACGCTGCCCTGCGGGACACCGTTCTCTTGTTCGTGAAGATCCGAAAAGGAGTTCCCAACACGTACGCGGAAAAAGCGATCTGATATAAAATTTTCATTAAAGTACGCCATATGGCCACGCACGCCCCAAGAATGGAGCTGCTTTAGGATGCCAAAGCGCCACGTTGTGTCATATGCCTTTTGGAGGTCAAAGAAAACTGCAACTAAATGTTCCTTGTTGAGGAATGCATCCTGAATAGATGGTCCAGTTTTGAACGGTTGGAGCGAAACCCACATTGAAAATTACTTATCAAGCCGTTTTCCTCCAAAAACCAGGTGAGACGCTTGTTGATCATGCGTTCCATCAACTTGCACACACAGCTAGTTAAGGCAATAGACCTATAACTCGAGGCTGCAGTGCGTTGTTTACCTGGTTTCAGGATGGGAACAATAATTTCTTCTTTCCAGGAAGTGGGGAAAAAGTCCTCCAACCAAAGTCTGTTGAATACCGCCAAAAGGAAATGTTTGGCTCCAATGGGCAGATGACGAAGCATTTCATAGTGGATCTTGTCCACTCCAGGAGCTGTATTCTTAGAATCTCGAAGCGCCTGATCGAACTCCCGTTCAGTGAATGGAGAGTTGTATGGCTCGGTGTTATGACTTCGAAAAATTAGAGGGAGTCGTTCCTGACGGTCCTTCTCACGGCGGAAACGTGGATCATAATTTTCAGAGCCAGAGGCATCAGAAAACTGCGTGGCCAAGATATTAGCTATGTCTCCGGAATCAGTGTACAACGTCCCATCGTGCTCAAGAGCGTTCAGAGGATTAGATGCACCCCCCTGGATGCGACGTACTTTGGTCCAAACGGCTTTCGACGAAGCCTGCTTCGTCAGAGAAGACACGTATTGGACCCAGCACGCCTTCTTACTGGCTCGAATAAGCCGACGGTCACGGGCACGCTTAATGCGGAACTGCTCGAGGTTTGCGGCAGTGTTGTTCCTATTGAATCGATCTAGGGCATGATTGCGGTCCTTGATGGCTGCACTGATCTCCGCAGTCCACCAGGGGACTGGGCGTCGCCTCGCAGGTCCACTGGGATGTGGAATGGAGGTGCGTGCAGCATCATGCACTCTTGACACAAATATATCTAAGGCGTCGATGGCTGGCAAAGTCGACGCTAGATCGACTTCAAGGTCCACTGCACGCTCGAAGGCTTCCCAGTCGGCCCGACTGAGATTCCAGTGAGGGTGTTGTTCACGTGATTGCTGAAGATGTTCGAAGGTAAAAATGAGAGGGAAGTGATCACTCCCACAGAGATCAGGATGAACGCTCCAAGATGTGGTAGGAGCAAGGCTGGGACTGCAGAAGAACAAGTCCAACGCAGAATATGTGCCAGAGGAAGGACTGAAATATGTGGGAGTTCCATCATTCAGCAACGTTAAACCTGATGTCTCATGGAATTGATCTACAAATTGACCCCGGGGCTCTGTACGAACGGAGCCCCACAAACGATGGTAGGAATTAAAATCGCCCAAAAGAACTACAGGGGACGGAAAGGAGGTCCTCAAGGATACAAAGGAGGTCCTCAAGAGAGAATCGCTCCTCCCTTGTGATGTAGACACAGCACACAGATATTGGCTGTGGTAAATGGACCCGCACGGCGACAGCTTGGAGGGGGGTGGTGAGAAAGATTGGTGTAGAGTGGATGGTATCTCGAACACCGATTGCAACACCACCGTGCGCACGACGACCCTCAGGAAGCTTGTCGGTGCGGTAAAGCGTGTATCCGTTTAGAATCACCGATTCATTTGGACGAAAATGTGTCTCTTGGAGACATATGATGGCAGGGTCAAATTCAGATACTAAGATTTGCAGTTCCTCGAGATGTGTACGGAAACCGTTAAGGTTCCATTGGAGACAATAAGCCATAGCTGGAGGTATTATAGTTACCTTTTAAGACGTACTCTGTTTCTAGGCCCTGTCACCTTGATAAATTCTTCATCCGCGGCTTCGTCCTGTATCATGTCCTCTGATAAGGACACAGAGGGCGAAGGGGATGAAGAAGGAGGAGTGGGGGCGGGTGCTTTGAGCGCCCGCCGGGCAGCTTTCAGTTGCGCTTAAAGTTTCAGCGTGGTGGCTGCCACCCTGACTGGAGAGCTACTGGTCTTCAGGAAGTATTCTTTACTGTGTACCTGCTTGAACTTTTTCTCTGTGGAGTGAGGAGTGGTTGCTGGTTTCCTCGAAGCAGGACGAGCTACTAAGGGAAGCGTTGTTGTTTGCGTGGACACGTCCCTGGTTTGTACACCTACACTGCGACGGGTAAGAGCAGCTGCGGCAAGTGTAGCGAATGGCACAGGTAAACTGGTGCGTATGCTGTCACGGAGACGTTGTTTTGCTTCGCCAGCAGAGATTTTCTCTGTGACGACCAACTCTCTGATTTTCTTCTCTTGTTGGAAAGGACAGTCACGATGCCAGACTGGAAGCTCGCCTTGGCAGTTAATGCATTTGGGACCAGAAGAACAAGGTTCGGTCCCATGATCAGGCAGACTACACTTACCACAAAGGGCGGTAGTGGCCTTGCAATAAGGCTGAGTGTGCCCAAACTGCTGGCATTTGAAACATCGCATCGGGTTAGGGATGTACGGACGGACTTTGAGAATCAAAAATATCCAGTCCGTACCCTATCTGGGAGAGTGGTCGTTTGGAAGGTCAAAATAATGGAAGCAGTTGGAACAAGTTCTCCTGACTTTCGTGTCTTGATTCGCTGCACTGCGGTGACATGTTGGTCTGAGAGTGCTTCAAGAATCTCTTCCTCCTCAGCATTTAGCAGATGCCAGTGGCGAATCACACCTTTACTACTGTTAAGTTGACGGTGAGGTTCAACATTAACAGGGAAGTCGCCCAAAGATCTTAGCTTTAAAAGGTTGTTGGTCTGGCGATCTGTGCTGGTCTGGATAAGTAGACTCCCGTTTCGCAGCTTCTTTATTTTTGGTACGTCTGAACCAGCGGCGTAGTCTAGCTGTTTCTTGATAAGGAACGGTGACAAGTCCTTTAATGTAGCAGCTCCATGTTTCTTGGTTCTTGCAGATTCATCGGTACTCTCGATCTTCTGCACAATACTTATCACAAGATAACGTGGCACGTTACTTGTCTTTTCCACTAATTGAAGCGGGCTCGAAGGCCGCGCTCGTTTTGGGGGTTTCCCCCCGTTTGAGTTGTTTTTTGTACCCATATACAAAAATTATTTATTGTGGAGGGTCCATAAATTGTCGCCTCGACATGCCCTCTATGCCGAGGAAGGCCTACCCCCAAAAATGGAGGCTACTCGAGGACCAAACCGAAATCCCCGAGGTCACGTTCGCGACTGCACCTACCCCTGCAGCCAACACTGTCCCATCGGCACGTGCAACTCACACCTTGGGATAGGGGTTTTTTATCGAGGTTGTCTCCTCTAGCAGGACCCTTAGTTAACAGGTCAAACATATGGAGATGAATGACGTGATGGAATGGTGAAAACGTGAGATATGGATGTGAAGAATGAGTGAAATGATGAGATGAAAATGACCTCCCTACCTTAGTTTCTTAGAGGGAGGTCAAAGATATGGAGATGAATGACGTGATGGAATGGTGAAAAACGTGAGATATGGATATGAAGAATGGGTGAAATGACGAGATGAAAATTGACCTCCTTACTAAGCCCCTTCGCCCCGTCAAGGCAGTCCTACATGGAGGGGGCATGTAACCATAGTGTCACGGAGACCAGACCTACAGTTTAAAATAGGATTCGAACCATTTTTATGGAATAGCAGATCCGGAACTCTGATTATAGAACAGTTATGTCACCAATGTGTTATGAGAAAAACGTAACTAACGTACAGGTATTTCATATTAACATAAAAATAACATTTTCTGAATATATTTTATTATAAACATTTCACATTCGTCTAGTTATATTTTACAATACATATACAAAACCGGTCTCTGCAATTATATACATTTCATTTACTAAATCACCTATACACTTTTTCATTTAATTTTTCGGGTGTAGACAAACGAAAATCGGACAGAAGTGTTAGTGTATTAGTGGTGTTAGTATTTATTTGTCCAATTTTCTTTTCTTTAGAAGTTCTGACATTTTGCTTTCCATCTCCTTTTCATCGTTCTTTTTTTTTGTCTCCTTCGTTTTTTTGTTTTCGAATATTTTTGAAAACCTCCATCATTTCAAAACATACACGAAGGGATAAATGAGAAGGTACATACTGTGCCTGTTTTACATTTTCCAAAAAATCCCCAAATACTGGGGACGTGTTCTTTTTTAGTGATATGTAACTAAACATTTTAGTGAGCGTGTCGATTTGGACTTCCATATCACGGCAGACCTCCTCCAGGTTCTTCATCAGGTTCTCTGCTAATCCGTTCTCCTCGCAGAAATCTATGTAGCATGCAATCTGTCTCTCCACTTGACGAGCTTGGACCTTGCTCCACAGATTTCTTCGTTCCCCGGAATGTTCTGTATCTTTTAGATTCCCATGCAATACATTGAATTCAAATGGTAGGGATGCCATATCTGAAAATATAAAGAAAATATGTTAGATATATCGCACGTACACCTTGATTACAGTTATACATTTTTGTTTTAGAACAATCGGGGGTTGGTGCTTTAAGAGGCCTTCCTTCTGTATGTGGCTAACGCCGATGTGCAGGAAGAAATCCGAAACCGGCATTTCGCCGGTACACGGATGGAGTGGTAGGGGTCAACGTGGAGGAGCAGGCAGCCGGTGACCGTTTAAGCGGTGAATTGGATGGCGTCGGACAACGTTTGGTGGAAATACTCCAGCGTATCGTTACCGAAAACAACGGATTCATCGCCAGGCGTGAACAGTTTAGAAGAGAGTTGGAGGTAGAGATCGGCGAGATCCAGGAAACGTGATATCATTATTTTCAATATTATCTATTAAATCATCACCCCACCTATACAAATTCCGTAATTTTCAGATTTATGTGTGAATATGAAATATTATTATTCTAACTCCCTTCTTTTACCGGCTCCTTCGTAACCACGAAGAACGAGCCGCTCGGTTCTTCGGGTTGTTGCCAGAACCTCTTCTGGAACTCGCCCGGAATGGTGCTGCTGCACCACCCCCTCCTGCCGCTGTGCCGGTCCCTCGTGTTGCTGCGCCACCGTCTCCTGCTGCGACGCCACCTTCTCCTGTTGCGGCGTCACCGTCTCCTCCTACGCCTTCTATTATCGATATCACCGATGAAGAGGATGGTGATTTATAACCTATCAATAAATATAGGTAATATTTTTCTCACCTTTTACTTTTACAAGTCTTCAACTTCTGATGTATCGGTCTCATCGATGATGTGAGGGAATTCACGGCGAGGTGGGGTCAAATTTGTGGTAAACTGTTCTTCTACTTTATGAAGATAAAAAAAAAAAAGGTAAAGTGTTCCCCTGTGCATAGCACCACGCCATGAAGGCGTATAGGGGGTGTGGGGGTAACGCCCCACACTTTATGAAGACTAGAAATAAAAAAGATATACCTCTTACATCATCTCGTCGTAATGGGTTGTAACAATAATCCAATAATTCTTGCATTAACATTACAAATGGTCTCTCCGATGGTGCAGTCGTAGCGTCGTTGCCTTGTAATCATGGGGCCCCGGGTTCGATACCCGGTGGAGACACAGTAATTCGGATCCTACTTTAAACTGTAGGTCCAGTTCCGATTAACCTTACTGTGCATAAAGCGGACTTCAAACACTTAACCAATCAATCAATCGATCAATCAATCAAAACATTACAACAACGTAATAATCTACCATCATATACTTACTGTTAGATCACTGATAGTATCTATTCGAAACTGACTCTGAAAGGTAGTCTCTGGAAGAAGACGATGGCCACACAGGGTGCTCACTGTGATGTAAACATAAACAGAGCAATCGTCCTCATATACCTCATCCTACCTGCTTATCACAGCTATTTTCTCTGCGCACCCTCTCGCGCAAAGCGTCCAACGCCCACGTACCCCTCCTATCCTCTTCCCACACCGGAATACTATACACACTATCCTCTAACGCAAATTGTACTTTTTTCTATTTACTTTATTTACTCCCTGTTTATCCACAACTTTTTCCTTTTTCACTTCTCCCACCATCGGTCGTTACCATATACGAACCACACACACAATGACACCACTATCGATAAACACGCACAAACATTTCCAGCAAACATACAACGAACTTTATCTATAACCTTTACACCTTCCACAATACCTCCTTTGTTCTACCCCCTTTCATATCTCCCAACAGCCAAACACTCACATCCTGATTTCGTCATTTCAAACTCTCATCTGTAACGTTTCACCTTTCTCAGGCAACACTCTCACTCATCATCCTACGCCACCATCTCCCCATACCCCAAAAACCAATCAAAAGCTTCGAGTTTGGTGTTGTTCTCGAAACCTAATAGTTCTCATATAGTGCCCAGATCCACCGTCTCCGTCGCGGACACAATTCCAACTCTGTGCGTGACGGAATTTTGAGAAAGGAATGTGCCTCTAGGTAACTGAGCTTGCAAAGTAGAAAGATTGTATTGACCTGGTGTGATGATTATATTTTCACTTCCGACGCTAATTTTGTTATTGTGCTCTGTAACGTTAGGTATGAGGTACATGCTGTAGAAGGAACGTAAAGCTATGGATTTAGGATAGACGATGTCGTCGTGCAACGTGAGTTTCAAGACCGAAGTCTCGCTCGTGAGATGGAACACGCCCATTATGATGTTTCAGGTTCCACAGTGCTTTGTGGAAATCTTCGATCGTAGGGTTATTTATTTTAGAGAGAAACGCTAGCATGGAGAGAAAGAGATGACCGCAGTTCACGTCTCCGAAATCTTGAATCTTCGTCGTTGTAGTATAGGTTGTTTGTTTTCAGATAATTGACTAAATTTGTAGGTGGAACACCTCCGAAAAAATCGAAAACAAATGCTTTATTGTTTGCGTAGTGGTAACATATCCAATGCGTGCCTGGATTTTGGTGACTGTCCAAGTTGACTACGCCACATTCTCTAACGTTTGAAGGTAATGAGTCTGTCATGAAAACGCCTCTGAAGTGTTTGATTTGTAATGGTTTGATTAAAGATTCGATGTCGTGGTTGGCGAGTGCTTCTTCTTTTTTTAAACTTACTCACGACGCCTTTCCTCTTCTTCTCCATGGCCAGGTTGTGACGTTCTTGTTCTTCCAATTCCGCTTTTTCTTTTTCGAGTCGATCACTGTTTTTGCTATGGCGGCGCTACCCCCTGCCAAACTCCTTACAGCCTCCAAAGTCGCTAAAATTGCAGAAATGCTGAATATGAAACCTCCTGTCTTTTGCTGTTTCCGTGAAGGCTGCAACCTTCTCAATTGTGGAGTGCTGAGCAGCAATTTCATTCCGTGTCCTTCCGTCAAGCAAGAACGTTTCTTCTCGCGTTGTTTCTTGGTGAGTAACCCATCGAGGGCACCCAGCGTTTTCAGATTCGAATATGGTATCTAGTACACGATACCCTTGGGCTTCATCACTGTATGTTATTTATATATATGTTCTGAGATTTTTTCACGGTATGTTATATATATATATGTTTTTTTCATGGTATGTTATTTTTATATATGTTCTGTTAAACAAATTCTATTACGTGCTTCGTTCTCTTATCAGGAAGTTCCTTTGTCCCCTTGCACACGATTCGAGTTTTGTTCTCGATTAAAATAGACAGCTTCTGGTCAGATAACATGTTAGCGTATCGATCTGGTAAAAATAGGCTGTATTGTCCGTTGAGCAACAGACGTGCTTTGGGACCATACTGGGTTGCAACAATTTCACCAGAAGTTATCGTGTAAGGTTGATAAGGGTGATAAAAGGAATTGTGGCAACTACAGGCGAATAACACTATTAAATATTGGATACAAAATATTTTCCAATATCCTATATATGAGAGCATCTAAACAGGCAGAAGAAATCCTAGGGGAATATCAATGTGGATTCCGTCCAAATAGATCTACCATAGATCACATCTTCACCATATCTCAAATTATGGAAAAATTATATGAGTAAAATATAGATCTACACTTTTTATTTATAGACTATCAACGAGCACTTGATAGCTTACACAGAGCAGGGATCATGAAGGTATTCAAGAAAGTATGATTTCCAGATAAATTAATAAGATTGATAAAGCTATCCTTGGAAAATACAACAGCGGGAGTCATGGTGCAGGGAGAAGTCTCACCAACCATTAACATAGAAACAAGAGTGAGACAAGGGGATGCTCTGTCCACCCTAATTTTCATTATTGTACTACATGATATTGTCAGTCCACTGCAAAAAAGGGGGAGTTTTGAATTTTTTGAATTTGATTTTAAAATATACGAAGGCCAGCCCCTTATCATTACAAAGAACAACTCTAACGTTGCATATTTAAAAATCTTAACTTCTGTTAAAAGCTGAGGCTGTAAACGGGCACTCAGCACAAATAAGGACAAAACAAAGGACATCACAAACAAAATTATACTGGCCATTGGGCCAGTCGCCAGCGCCTCGTTAGTTTTCAGTCCAGGGTGTACTAACGTGGAAGTGAGGTTGACATTTGGGTGTACTACGTGGAAGCTCACCCCTTACACCCCGCAAAAAAGGGGGAGTATATTCTACAAAACAACACAGATATTTGCTTATGCTGACGATATTGTGATAATATCAAGGACACTTGCAGACCTTAAAAGCACTTTTTTAGAGATAGATAGTAAATCCAGAGAAATAGGACTATTAATTAATGAAACTAAAACAAGATATATATATGAGAATGTTCAGATCGCCAATCAGACGAAACTCTCTGGCTTTGAATGTGGGTACATATCACTTTGAAGAAGTACCCACTTTTACTTACCTTGGAGCTCTTTTACATAACAACATAGAAGAGGAAGAGATTGTTAACCAAAGGATACAGGCTGGAAATAGACAGTATTATGCACATATAGAATAATTTAAGTAAAAAAAACTCTCTAGGAACACAAAATTAAGACTATATAGGACACTTATTAGACCAGTTATAGCATATGGTGCAGAATCTTGGAAACTTGCATCTAAAGCAGAAAGCAAGGTAATGTGTTTTGAAAGGAAGATATTACGTAAGATCTTTGGCCCCGTTAGGAATGAAGATGGATCCTATAGAATTAGGAATAATATGGAGTTAGAAGGATTGATTCAATATGAACAATATGAACTAAGTGACAGCTGCAGTGAGTGGGAAGTAGAAAGCGAAAGTGGTAATAGTCAGAGTGAAAGTGAGGATGTGATCATTGGCGATTTGCTTCATCACAACGCCGTAGCAGTTTCTAAGACAGGACATCCACAGTGGACAGATGGTCATCCCAACATGAAAACATTACCATTTACTGGAAACCCTGGACTACAAATTAATTTACATTCAATGAAGCCTATTGATTTCTTATATATTTGCTAATGACGACTTCTTCAGTTTATTGGTAAAAGAAACACATTCTTATGCAGAAACCATTGTATCGCGGGGTACAAAGTCACGCATCTTGGATTGGAAACGGGTGACTAATTCTGAAATGAAGATTTTTCTAAGACTTCTGCTGCACATGGGAAATGTTAAAATGCCACGACTACAAGATTACTGGAAGACTGACCCCCTGTTTGAAATGACTTTCTTTAAGTGGCATATGAGTAGAAATCCTTTCCGTCTTATCTTGAGGTGCTTTAATCTGGCTCACAATCAGACTGCAGACACTAATGACCGTCTATACAAAGTCAGACCTCTTATTGATTTCTTCAACCATGTCATGGACAATATATGTTACCTAGAAAAGGAATTGGCACTGGATGAATCAATGATGTCGAGAGGCCGCCTTGTTTTCAGCCAGTACATCAAAGGAAAAAGACAAATATGAGATAAAACTTTATATGCTGACGGATTCAACGGGAATTGTCCTAAAAGTGCTGGTATACCTTGGGATGGCTGATGCTACAGGTGGGAAAGGTCATGCAGGAAAAGTTGTTCTCAACTTGATGGAAGGAAAATTAAATGTAGGTTACTCTCTCTATATGGACAACTTTTACAATAGTTATGATCTGGCAAAAAAGCTTGTCGATGAAGGTACATACTGCACTGGAACAATTCGATCAAGTTCCACAAAAAATTCCAAAAATGTGGTTCAGCTGTCTCTAAAAAAGAATGAGCATAAATGACAATATTCAGATAGTGTAGCAATGGGAAGTGGAGAGACAAAAGAGATGTAATGTACATTTTCACAGAATTTATGGAAGAAATGGTTGAAGTGCCGAAGGGAAAAGGAGGAACTATAAGTAAACGTAAAGCTATTGTATCCTACAATCAATACATGCGTGGCGTTGATTTTCAAGATCAAATGTTGTCGTACTATCCCTGCGAAAGAAAAACAATAAGATGGTACAAAAAAGTAGTCTCGCCTATTTTCATGATTTGAACCTTTAACTGGCCTTGAAGTTCCCTTATTTCGCCATTTATTGTCGAGCTCATTATTAATTGGTGCAACACAACAGATTTCAAAGCCAATATATTCATGTTATGAGTCGCTCGATTTGCACTATTTGCTAATTCAACTAGTTTATTTCCAAAATTAGATTTTAGTATGTCTACTTGAGATTCGAGTTTAATCACAGTGTTATTCGTTTGTTGAATTAGTTCGCGAAGATGGGATCTCAATAAATATACCTGCTGATGCTCGTTTTTAAGACTAGATGTAACTTTGTGGATTTCCGAATTAAGTGTGTGCTCATTAACCAAAATGTCATGGAACTGACTTTCACTAAATATTCCGCAACACCAGTTCGCGAAATTGCCAATAAAATTTAATCCAAGTCCACCCGTAACTCTGTCATACTTCTCAGGAGGTGATGGAAACTCTACACAAGTATCATTTAAATGTAATAAAAATAATTGTTGTAATTCACTTACCATATGGTCCAAGGCATTAAATATTTCAGCGTCGTGGTTCGTTTCCACATAATTTATCTTTCCTGTTTTTGCCAATGTTACCAATGAATGGTCAACCACGTTGTTCACTGGAAGATCCTCCATGTAGGTAAGGGGAACACTTCCTTCATATAGGATCACCTTCGGCAACTGTCGCCAATAGGCTCCCGGTGTAAGCTTAATAGTGGGGATGGTCCATACACCATCCAAGCATAAAAATAGGGTTAGGATGATCATTCTGAAACTAAAGAATGCGTGAGTGACGGCAATACTCCAATTTTCTCCCCACCAGAAAAAGCTTCGTCCCGAAGCGAACGAGGAAAATAAGTAGAGAAAAAAAACTTGGAATTATCATTTATAATAAAAAAATAAAAACAAATAATATTAATAAAAAGAATACTAATAATAATATAATAATAAAAGAAAAGTAAGAGAAGCATATCATAACGTCGATTAACATACTGTAACATGTAATAGAATGGAAGAGGATTTTTATCATTTGCTAGAAGATACCGTTGGTTCTTCGTAGATATCAATCTTTCAATAGGTTTTTATTCAAAGGCCCACATGGGAAAGTGTCCGATGCTTCCTCTTCCTAAGTGTAACGTACAGCTCATTGTGCTGCATAAAAGGGCGTTGCCTCTAAGGAAGTGTAAAAAAAAAAAAAAAAAAAACAGAACTCAAGCAGGAAGTAAGGACTTACGTCGCATACACTTGTCTCATCCTTGACGCGTGTGATAAAGACAAGGCCCTTCCTCCCCCCTTCTTCTTAGTCAAGGGCAAGGTTACCGTAAAGGCGACCAACAGGAAGTTGAGGTGGTTTAGTAAGAATAAACAAGGCCAAGACCTTGGCCCTGACGACAGGCCTCAAGGCATCCTAATCACAAGAAAACCTCCGTCAGGGCCAGCAAGGCCAAATGGACAGATTACGAAAATAGCCACAAGGTTGGGAGCACTAAGAGCTGGGTTGAGGACGAAGACAAGGTCGTATTGTGAATATATACTTCTTGCAAAACGAGGTTCGGGGTCTGTGTCCTGCCGACTTGTGTGACGACGAGAGGCCGCCCTGCCTGACGCCGCTGCTATCTTGGAGGGTAAGACCCATTTTTACTAAGTGGTCTCTCCACTTAGAACTTGCCTATTAGCTATAATCAGGATATGGCCATGATTTGATTTGATTTTGATTTTAAAATTTTTGGGTGCGTCAGCACTAAGGCTATTTTGCACCCGTCACACTATATGGGGTCCAGCCCCTTACCGTTACACGTAACAACTCTAACGTTGCTTAATTAAAATCATAAAATATTAAAATGTTCTGACTGTTGTTAAAAGCCGAGGCTGTAAAGAACACTCAGCACAAATAAGGACAAACCACAGGACAACACAAACAAAATTATACTGGCCATGGGGCCAGTCGCCAGAGCCTCGTTAGTCTTTAGTCCAGGGTGCACTACGTGGAAGTGAGGTTGACTTTTGGGCGCCTACGTGGAAGGTACCCCTTACACCCCGGATATGGCCATGAAGCTAGCAATCAGTACTTAGGTACTATAGTGTAGGTCTAAGATAATAAACATATGTCATGACACGAAACAATGCCTTTTAGTTGAAGAGTTAGTGTTAAGTTCTTAGTTATTAGGAACCCCACGCAATAGCGTTACATTTGGTGGAGGTGCGATCTCTGCTTTATCCAGCGGAGGGCCGATCCCAGTTAAACCCCTTTTACCCCCCCCCCAACCCCAAAATTGGTTGTCTAGATACTTTGATTCTAGGTTCCGTGTTGTCTCTTGTGGTTTGTTGGCGGTCTTTGGTTCAAAAGTGTTATTCCTCTTTTTGTCGCTTTCTGTCGTATTGGTTCCGCTTTGGTTTGTCTTGAGGTGTCCGCTTTGCTCATTGTCCGGAAATATGTAGGTTTAATGGTTCTCACACGTCAACAGACGACTGGTGAACGCAAACCCCTGCTTACTGCCACCGTTACGTGTCCTCTCCCTGCTTGTTCGGAGGAAGCAATACATACACCGCTACCTACCGAAAGTGATATATTCGAAATGCCAGATCCTACGTCAAACTCCGCTATGTGTTCTTACGCTAGGGTTCCGTCGATCCAACCGGATATTTTTAACGCTGACCCTGGAGAAAGTATAACAGACTTTTTCAACACATATACGAGAGTTTCTTTCATTTTAGGTTGGACCGATGCGCAAAAGGTAACATTTCTGCCTGCGTATTTAAAGAAAAGCGCGTTGGCTTACTGGGATTTGAATCGCGCCACGTTAGAAGGTCTAGAAGGGTTTCCACAGGTCGAAGAAGCATTGACTAAGGCTTTTCAACCACTTTTACCGGTCGGACAAGCTTATCTAGATTTAGCTGCAAGAAAGAAACAAACCGACGAGTCGATAGAGAATTATTTTTACGATGTGCTAAAAATGTGCAAGCGAGCAGATCCCAATATGAATGATGACGGGAAAATAAATTTTGTTTGTAATGGCTTGCCAGCACAAGACGCAGAAAGGTTAGTAACAATGAAAGCACAAACACTAGATTAATTGTTGGCTAATTTGCGACATTTGGAACGCGCAAAACGGCAAGCAGACATCGTTTCGCGATCTTACGCACAGGTTGTCAAAGGTTCAAATGACAAGCAGAAAGAATTTAACGGAAGATCGGGAAGTGAAACGAGATATGTACACACGATGGAAGAATCTCGAAACGCTGACCGTGAGAGACGAAACAACCCTCCAGTTTCAAACACACACAGAGGTTCCAATAGAGGTAGAGGTTTTTCTAATTCCTTCCGACGTAGAGCTAATAACGGCAATAACAGTAGGAACAATGATCGAGCTTGCTACTCGTGTGGATCAAAATTTCACTATGCGCGTTTTTGTCCAAATAGGGGTTCATATCCTTCAAATGAAAGATATTCCACCAATCGAGGACGTGGATCTTTTTCAATGCAAGGCCGTGATTCTAGAGGAAATAATCATAGGAATTTCGAACGAAATCCTAACAGAGGGCCCCGAACCCCTTCCCCTTTTCCAAGAAACTCGGGAAACCCAAACGCATAACGGGGATGCGCCACAGGGGTCGCCTTCGCCCAAATAAGCAAAAACCCCTGAGAGAGCGATCGTGTCGTGCAGAAAATTGTTCTTCTTTCTCATTAGGTGACGAGAATTACAACAAAAGACCGATGATACATGTCAATATTTTTAGGAAAAAGATTCCAGCACTTATAGACACTGGTAGTACTTGTAGCCTATTACACTTTGGTATGTTACCGCGCCATCTTAAAATTTCTGCTAGGAAAACAGGTTCAGTGACATTGTCTACGTTATCAGGAGTTGCATCACGGAACACTCCAGTATGTAACTTTTATTTTTGGGTTGGACCACATAAGTTTTATATGCCATTAGCGGTTTGTGATAATCCTTCGTTGCGAGACCGCATCATTTTAGGCGCAGACTTCTTTAATTGCTTTGTTAGATATTTGAACTCGTCCGGAGTAGTGTTACGTAAACCACAACCTTCCTTTGTACCTTATATTCGGGAAAGGTACACACCTATGGTGAATAACGAGATCCGAACCCTAGTACGGAAAGACGACCAAAGCAGAAGCAAGACTAGACGATCGTCACCCGAAAAAGACTCTAAACGTATAAACACGGCATCAATAAAGGTTCCAAGCACTTTCATGCCTCCTAAGAAATTCGTCGCATTTGTTTCCGAGACTAATCGCGACCGAAACTTGCATACTGTCGTTTCAAGAACACAAAAGGAAAAGACAACGGAAGAAGCGCCGAGCGTGATTAACGATAACCTCCCTTCGGGTAGGAAGAGCACTGCTATGACATATTCCAGTGACGTAGCAGATAAGACTCTATTTGAGGAACTTCCGCACATGAACAAGGAGGAAAACAGGAAATGCTCATCCGCCACAACCAAGCTAAAAGTCTTATCTTCGCATTCGGTGGTATTGGAGCCATACGAATATTCGGAATTAACTATAACTTTTGCTACAGCTGTTTCCAACAATGAGGATTTTATCCTTGACACGAATAATGGTCTCTATGACCAGTATCGTTGCTTAGTCCCTCGCTTGTTAATAAATTCGTACACAACGACTCATATCCCAATCATTAACATGAATCATTTTCCGGTCACTTTTCCACAGAATTATGTAATTGGTATTTTATGCAAGCCAGAAATAATCTTTCCGACCCCTTCTTCCCCTCGTCAGGATGAAATGCATCATCACGTGAATGTAATAAAGGATGAAAACCTGAAAAGTTCTTTCAAATTCGAAGACAAAGAATTCAACGTTAAGACCGACTTAGATATTTCATCTGATATCACGGACTATTCTGGAGAAATATAAGCACTGTTTTGCATCCTCGGCGGAACAACCTGGTGTCACAAACGCCTATGAAGTTACAATTCCGCTCACAGATGATATTCCAGTTAGACGCACTCCATACAGGGTTTCTCCTAAACAACGTGATTTTATCGAGTCGGAATTGAAGAAAATGCTTTCCTTAGGTATTATCCAGGAATCGTGAGTCTGAATATGGAGCACCTATTATCCTTGTAGCGAAAAAAGACGGTTCTTGTCGCATGGTAGTAGATTTTCGCGGGATTAACTCGAAAATGAAGGTTCCAAACTATTGTTTACCAGTTATATCAGATATCATTCACTATCTAAGTGGAATAAAATACATATCTACGTTAGACCTCTTTTCAGCATACCATCAGTTAAAAATCGCAGAGAAAGATAGGCATAAAACAGCCCTAATGACCCCTCTTGGAACATATGAGTATACTCGGCTTCCTTTTGGGTTGGCGAACGCCCCAGCAGCATTTCAAAGGTGTGTAGATAAAGTTTTTGCAGGTCCTAAATGGAACAGTTTATGTGTCTTCCTGGATGACAGAATAGTATTTAGCGAAACTTGGGAACAACATTTGGAGAGACTGGAAAAAATGTTTCTCGCTCTGGACCGAGCTAACTTAAAAGCCAAGCCTAGTAAATGTCACTTTGCTTACGCGGAAACAGAAATATTAGGACATGTAATAGGAAGAAACGGAGTCGCCACCGATCCGAAAAAGGTAGCAGCTATTAAGAAAATTCCAGTTCCAACGAACCTAAAACAGGTTAGATCGTTTCTTGGTTGTGTAAATTTTTTTCGTCGGTTTATAGAGGGCTTTTCATTAATTGCCAAACCTCTTACCGATCTTACAAAGAAAGGTGTACCATTTCTTATGGGTGAACATCAAATCAAAGCTTTTAACAAACTGAAAGAACGTTTGTCGTCCGCCCCTGTGCTACGACATTTTGATCCCAAATTGCCAATCGAATTACATTGTGATTCTTCAACAATGGGCTTCGGTTCAATGCTCTGTCACGTGACACGAGATCCAAATAATAAAAAGAAAACTATAACCCAGCCAGTTTCATTTTGTTCACGATTATTCACGGGACCACAGGTTAATTATAGTATTTGCGAAAAAGAAGTATACTGTCTTGTATTCTCTGTGCTTCACTTTCGTCAATACTTGACAGACACTTTCTTCACAGCAGTAGTAGATAGTGCAGGAGCTTGTTGGTTACGAACAGCTAAGGATCTCACCAATCGCTTGGCTCGTTGGAGCATACGGCTTTCTGAATTTAAGTTCTCAATTAGACACCGTCCAGGACGTCTTAATTGCGTGCCGGACTGTCTATCTCGCACTGCATCAGCTCCTTTAACAGACGAGGAACGTGATTTCATTGATCATGGGGATATAGTCGAGACTATAGATCAACAGGTTGATCTTGGGTCAACTGACCGCGCTACCATGATACGAAATCGCCAGATGCAGGATCCAGAAGTCAAGGCACTAATAGAATTAAAAGAACGCGACCCATCCCATCTTTCTGTTCGTTATTACGAACTAGATAACGGTAGGAGCTCAGGTGAGTTTTTTTCCGAGGCGAGCCTCAGCAACTGGGCGGGTCGCAGGTGGCGGATAGCGAACGGCCATCAGATATGATGGTTAGCTGCGAATAAGGCAGTGCCGAATAAGCAGTCCCGGACCGAGGCGGCAGTGCTATCAGGGTCTGGGAGAGGTTGGTTTTTGGCAGGACCATCCTCAATAAAAACCCAGAAAAGCCCTTTTGATAGCACTGTGTCATGGCGAGAAAGTGCCGCCATTAAATAAGCACTGCCCCTGCTGCCTTGCAGGGAGGGGAGGGATCCCCAAAGGCTAAGGGAAGGAAACCCTAACAGAAAACCAAGGGTAGGGAGGACTCTTCAGGCATTGTGAAGCCAGCCTCCCTAGGGGAGTAAACCCCAAAAAAATCCTGGTCCCCCAAGCTTGGGGGTTTGGCGTGGGACTGACCATTCTACCCAGTAAAAGCACCTATTGTTGAGAAGCCTTCAAATCAGAGAGCCGGACTGGAATATGTAAGACGAACTGGCAAGAATAAGGATATGAGAGTAGGAACATGGAACGTATTATCTCTATACAGAACTGGAGCCCTAAGAAACCTTACCGAAGAGTTTAATAAATACAAGCTTGATGTTCTTGCATTACAGGAAATTAGGTGGACTGGGAAGGATGTGTTGGAGCAGAAAGACACAGTAATATATTATAGCTGTGGAGAAAAACATGAGTTTGGAACAGGTTTTTTAATAAAGAAAAAGATGAAAAATCTTGTAATGGATTTTAAGGCAATAGATGATAGAACCTGCATTTTAAGAGTTAGGGGAAAGTTCCATAACTACAGCTTGATAACAACCCACGCACCAACAGAGGATAAATCTGAGGAAGAAAAGGATGCTTTCTATGATAAATTGGAGAGGGTTTACGATTCATGCCCCCAATATGATATCAAAATAATGCTTGGAGATTTTAATGCAAAGGTAGGCAGGGAAATCTGGGCTAAACCTGTGATAGGATCTCATAGCCTGCACCATGAGAGTAACAATAATGGAATAAAACTGATTGATTTTGCAAATAGGCATCAAATGATCATAGCAGGCACCTTTTATCCTCACAAAGATATACATAAAGCAACATGGAGAACTCCAGATGGGAGATCAAGTAACCAGATAGACCATGTAATTTTAGATAGTAAACACAAATCAAGCATTTTAGATGTACGTAGTTTTAGGGGAGCAAATGTGGACACAGATCACTACCTGGTGATTGCTAAGATCAAGAACAGAATATCATGTATACACAAAAGGCAAGAAAGTAAAATCACAAAATATGATATATATAAATTGAAGGAAAGAGACAAAGAAAACATATCAGCAAAAGATTACTGACAGACTGAAAAACCTGGAAGATGGCGTGAACAACACCAATCCCAATGAAGAGTGGTGCAAAATAAGAGATGTGATAATAAAAGTAGCAGATGAGGAAATAGGGGAAATGAAGAAACAAAACCGTAATGAATGGTTTGACGAGGAGTGCAAGGAGATAACCAAGCAGAAAAATGAAGCATACAGAAATATGATACAAAGTTATTTTACAAGAGCAAAGCTAGAAGTATATAGAGAACTGAGAAGGAAGGAAAAGAAAATACATAAGAGAAAGAAAAAAGAGAGTGTGGAAAGTAAAATGAGACAAGTGGAATCATTTAATGGAAAACGAGAGAGTAGATTCTATAGAACTGTCAATGAAATGCGAGGATTCCAAACTGGAGCATATATATGTAAGGATAAAGATGGACGACTGTTAAGTAATGACCAGGATATTTTAATTAGATGGCAGGAACATTTTAATGAACTTTTGAATGAACAAAACCAGAATGGAAGTGGAATGGAGCAAGAACAGAATCAGCATACGGAAGAAGATCAGAATGTAACAAATCCCCAGCTTAATGAACAGGAAAAGCAGGGACCTAGCCTTGAAGAAGTTAAGAGTGCCATTGAGAAGCTGAAAAACAATAGAGCGCCAGGATCTGACAAAATAACAGCAGAGATGATGAAACTTCACGGAAGGGATTTCTTGAGAAGCATTCAAAATCTACTAGATAAAATATGGAAGGATGAAGAAATCCCATCACAATGGGAAGAAGGTATAATATACCCCATATATAAGAAGGGGGATCGCCTACAAACAGAAAACTATAGAGGCATCAGCAAACTTAACACCGGATACAAAATTCTCTCTAATATACTTTTCCGAAGGCTCTCCCCGTATGTAAACAAAATAATAGGTGACTACCAATGTGGCTTTAGAGAGGGAAAATCGACCTCAGACCACATACATACAATTAGACAGATATGCGCAAAGACAAAAGAATTTGGAATAATACATATCACCTTTATATAGATTTTAAATCTGCGTATGATACCATACGAAGGAACGAGCTGATTGAAGCCATGAGGGAATTCAACATCCCACAGAAATTAGTAAATCTAGTAGAAGAGACTCTAAAAAAAGTGCGATGTAGAGTACAAATAAGAAATCAGCTATCTCAAGAATTCGAAACAAAACAAGGATTGCGTCAAGGAGATGCCCTGTCATGTATGCTATTCAATATTGCACTAGAAAAGGCTGTCAGAGAATCAGGCATAGACACTAGAGGAACTATAATAAACAAGTCAGTGCAAATGATGGCATATGCAGATGATGTGGTTATAATAGCTAGAACAACAAGAGCATTGCGTGAAGCTGTAGCTAATCTCCTTACAGCAGCACAAAAAATGGGGCTTGCAGTAAATGCTGCTAAAACAAAATATATGGAAATAACCAAGGTGCATACTAGTACTACACATCTTGAAGTTAACGGGCTCTCCTTCGAGAGAGTACAGGAATTTAAATATCTTGGTGTGTATATAACAGAAAAAGGAGATTCTCTGACAGAGATTCAACACAGAATAAGTATGGCAAATAGAAGTTACTTTGGACTTGGAAAACATATGAAGTCCCGGTATATCAGAAGGAAAACAAAAGTTAAGCTATACAAAACGTTAATAAGACCTATTTTAATGTATGGATGTGAATCATGGATTATAACTAAGAATGCTGAGACAATGATCGGAAGTTTTGAAAGGAAGATCCTGCGCAGGATCTATGGTCCTATATGTGAAAACGGATTTTGGAGAAGATACAATAATGAACTATATCAACTCTACCAAGATATAGATATTGTGAAGGAAATTAAACTAATACGGTTAAGGTGGCTAGGACATATATACCGAATGCCAGATAACTCGATGTGCAAAAATATAACGTTTATGCATATGGAGGGCAGGAGAAAAGTAGGAAGACCACCTTTAAGGTGGGTTGATTCGGTAGAAGAGGACCTAAGTATGCTGGGAGTTAGGAGTTGGAGAAGGAAGGCGCTGGATAGAGATGGATGGCGGAAGATTCTGAAGGAGGCCAAGGCCTGTGATGGGCTGTAGTGCCAGAAAAGAAGAAGAAGAAGATAACGGAGTGCTATATAAGCGCAATACAGGCAGAAAGCTTCTGGTAATTCCCGATAACATGATACATGATGTGCTAACAGAGGTTCATGACTCACCGTACACCGGAGGACACTTAGGTCAAACTAAATGTTTGCAGAAGGTCAATGAAAGATATTACTGGAGAACATCGCGAAATGACGTAATACATTACGTACGCTCGTGCCAGATATGTCAAGAGAAAAACGCACCATCAGGAATGAAACAGGGTTATCTTCACCCTCTTCCGATGGGTAATATTTGTGAATCTTGGAGTTCAGATGTATTCGGACCAATAACGCCATCCAATGGTTACAAGTATATTTTGTTTGCTGTAGATTCACTCTCATCTTGGGTGGTTGCTCAACCTCTCAGAAGCTTATCTGCAAAGAAAATCGCTACCTTCTTTGTCCAGAACATTTTTACAGTATATGGTCCAGTGTCCACTATTCTTACAGACCGTGGTTCTGTTTACCAAGCTGCCTTGGTGGAAAATATCTTGAACGAACTTAAAATCAAACATCTGAATACCAGCGGCTATCACCCTCAGTGTAATGGAAAAGCAGAACGCGTAAATAGGAGCATTGCTAATATGCTCAGTAAATATACCGCTAAACATCAGAAAGACTGGGCGTCTTATCTGAATCTTGCAGTATATGCTTACAACTGTAGTCCCTTGGAAGGATTATCAGGTTTATCTCCCTACGAAATCATGTATGGTCGTAAACCAAATTTTCCACTAGAAATAGGATTGAATTCAAATCCTGTAGACTCATTCTCTGAAAATTTTCGGAAACATGCACGAACCATTCGTGATATAGCTAAAGAACTGCACAGTAAACGGCACCAGAACTCAAAACATCGGTACGACAATAACCGTCAAGAACCATCATTTGTTGTAGGTGACCTTGTTATGGTTTACATGCCTGCAAAACAAAAAGGACTTTCCGACAAGTTACGACGTAAATATGATGGTCCATTTTCAATTACAAATGTCAGAGGAAAGAATGTTTATGATGTGGAACGAGTGAAGGGAAAGAAAACACTACGTGTGAACATTTCTCGCTTAAAGCAATACTGGCCACGATCAGGTCTTTCACAGTAAAGCAAGTTATTTTATGCACCAAGGTTAATCGGGACGCCGATTAAAAACGTATTTAAATATAGTAGACGCATATATTATATAAAAAGGGTTTAGTTTCGAACATGGTTCTTTTGATTACCAGGCAAGTAGTTGCTACTTTTCATCGCATTCAGGAGAAATTCATTTCAAGGGCAATATATATATATTTGTTATTTCGCTTAGGAGAAACAACAGCAGTATCTGGTTTTCAATTATTTTTCCTCCTCTGTTTATAGTGGATATTCTATGGCTATCGCCACACAGGGAAGAAAGAAGGAATGAGCGATCTCAACTGTCTAGACAAACAACATATGCATGCAACTCGATTTCTGACAACTTCCTCGTGCCGTGGCGATAGGCTCTTATCCCAGGCTCCGCGTGTTATCTATCAACCGAGTTGCGGTCTGCTTCTTATCTTATCTCTACAAGAAAAACCTAAACAAGTCGACTTCCCTATCTAATTCTCTTATTAAACTTCCAGAATAAAATAGCACACGATTGTTTCTTAAACTTGTTTTATTCGGTTATAGTAGCCCAAATTACAGATATACATATCTACTATAACATGCCATATGCATTATAGACACAAAAATAAATGTTTTTTTTTCAGTTGCCATAATTAAAAGACTTTCTTAGGAAGGTAGGAAAACAGTTCTATTTTTGTGCCTTACGCTACGCGTATATACGCTTCGCCTTCATAAGACACGAAAGCACGCCAGTTGGCTAATCATCGCGCTTACGCTGTTTTAGCATATTTTTTTTTCTTTCTATCTACCCATTATTGTTACTATTATTTTAACTCTTTTAATATATATTTATCTATGTCTAACGGTTACCTGGGAAAAATCGTAATAGAAGGATTGGAATTAGTAATTACTCCTGCTGGGCCCCAATTTCAATCCATCATTCAAGGAATAGCTTCGCAGCTAAACGTTTCTCCATCGAGAGTTCTTGAACCAGTTAAAGAAGAAACAATTAACAAATATCTTTCAGTGTTATTTAAAACTCAGTCGGCCGACAAATTTTTCACGGATTGCACTGAAATTGCCCGTAATTTTATACGCATTCATATGAAAGCTGGTATTTATAGGAATTTTCCGATTAGCATCGGCGATAAAAGTAACACGGAAGTATTGCAACTTTTGCAACAGTTGGATACCCTCTTAGCTACAGAGGCGCCAAAAGAACGTTCCCCCTTGGAGTAACTACTGCTCTCGGAACTTACTTAAGCATTCATGAAGTAAAAATGTGAAAGGCAATTTTAACAGAGATTATAGATATGTAATAGTTTTATTGCGTCAACAAAGAAAGCGTCGTCTACGTTAGTAGGCCTATCTCTATATTATATTCTTACCTGTAGATAAACAACATTTCTTTTTAGGGGGTACACAAGTTTTATCACGTTTTAATTTAACTTGGTCTTAATGATGCAGTATGGCAATTAATGATGACCATTGGTTATTTCGATTGAGCACAGAAATTTTCGAAATTCTAAGTGTTGGAAATATTAGACTCCGTGTCTGAGCAAGTAGTTTTCTCGGAGCTATTGTTATTTGTAAAGTTTGTCAACGCTTGCGCGGTTACAGTAGAGAGAAAGAACGCCTTTCTTGAGGATTCCCTTTTATGTATTCAAACGTTCATTTTTAGATGTTACCAGCTCTATCACTTGGAATTCCATTTTCATTGTGAGTTTAACGTTTCCTTCCAAACATTGGATTTATATGCTTACTAACATGAGTTCTGATACCGTTCCCATTCACATTGACGAGAGCAGTCAAGATTCTATTTCTAGCCTTTCGACTGTTCTTGTTCATGCTTTTCCTGATGACAGGTCCATCTCGGATGACTCAATGGATAATATATCAATTCTTGTGAATGACGATGAATTTGCCCGGGGCATACTTCCAGAAGTTCCCAATTTACCTTTACATTTGTATTCACCAACCATGATGGATATTCAAGACGCTTTTATGCCAATAGGCCATGATGAGGAAATCGAATTATTAATTTTTACCTTTATGCATATCGATTTCGTACAGGCCTTTGTAACAGTGGAAAATGTGCACATAGATGAGGGCATTGATATCCTGCCCGCAGTCCTACCACGGGACTCTGCGGCTTTTCTTTATGTTGTCCATGACATTATTACATTCCTACGTGAGGGTCTACGTAGACTGGTGACTTCCGAGTCACGGACAACCTGGCTCGAAGAGAGAGCTATAGAGCTACGGAATTACATTGGGTCCATTGTTCAGGTGGCAGGAGATCTATGGACTCTTCATACCTGCCTCGATACTACAAATGGGTCATTGCATTACTGGCCTGTCTACCTTGAAGCTAGGGTAGGCTTATACGAACCGTAGTTCATTTATTGTGTATATACATATGAGTATTTGTGCAGCTACTTATGTTCGCGGTCTTATTCGACCTTGCTAAAGTACTCATATTATCTCTACCTATATATATTTTTTTCTCATTATTATTTTTATTATTTTTTTATTATTATTATATTGTTATTATTATTGGCAAAGTTATTACTGTAGGTGTTCAATCTTTGCCACTGTTGTAATGTCTCGAAACAATATTATCATATATTCTTCTGAGTATTATTATTATTATTATTATTAATAATACTATTAGTTATTGTTGTTTAGTTTTGCAACCGAGTGTCGTTTAACGTTCATTTACAACCCATAGCATTTTCAACATGCTTTCCTTCAACCCTACAATGTCTGGCTATTGTCCAGGTCACAACTTATGTTACGTGTTTTAATTGCTTCGGGTCGAAGCAATAATTCCCAGGGGAGATATATAAGTGTATAGTATGGGCACTTATGCTATCTCTAGTTTCAGATATTCAAGATGCTTTTGGTATACCTAATTTTATTTTTGGATGATGTTTGGACCATACCAACCATTAGGCTCATGCCTGGAGCTTACTGGCGCCAACTACCCAAGGTCATCCTCTATGAAGGAAGCGTCCCCCTTACCTACATGGAGTCTCTACCCGACCAAGATATTGTTGACTATTCTATGATGAACTTCGCTAAAAAGGATAAGGTAAATTACGTGGAAACAAAAATATTTCATTCCTTGGACAAAATGGTAAGTGAATTTCAACACTTATTTAGTGTTCATCTGAATAATACATATGTTGAATTTCCTCCACCTCCTGAGGAGTATTCCAGGGCTAAACGTGGACTTGGACTAAATTTCATTGGAAACTTTGCTAACTGGTGCTGCGGTATTTTGAGTGAGAACCAATTCCATGAACTTTTGGTGAATGAACACACTCTTAACGCTGAAATACATAAGGTCACGTCTAGTCTCAAAAATGAACATCAGAAAGTACACTTATTAAAAACGCAAATTCGTAATTTAATTCAACAGACAAACGACACGCTGATTACTGTTGAAACTCAAGTAAATTTACTAAAAACTAGTTTTGGAAATAAATTGACAGAATTGGCCAAAATCACCAATAGGACGACTCAAAACTTAAATATAATGGCTTTAAGATCTCTATTATTGCATCAGCTCTTGTTAAGCTCTATGATTAATTCCGAGATACGAGAATTAAGAACGTCATGTTTCGCAAACAAAATTCCGTTATATCTAATCAGACCTCAAACATTAAAACGAGACCTGAAACAATTAAAATTCACCTTAGCAGTAAAGGGATATCAGTTAGCTATACCTACTACTAATCTAATGAAATACTATACAGTGCCATTAGCACATTGCTTGTTTTCACCTAAACAAGTAGTAGTCACATTAAAAATTCCGATCACGAAAATAGGTGAAAACCCTATCCTAGAAGAATTTCTTACGGTTCCATTTCGTTGGCTAAATAGCACTTGCAACATTATCCATCCGCCATTATACTCGGCAACAAGTCCAACTTCGGTTCGACTCCTGTCAGGGACCTTTTTGGCCACCTGCGACCCACACAATTCGCCAATGTGTTACTTACCTCGATTCGGTCACGATGCCACTTTAGGTACTTCTTGTGCACAAAAGATCCGCCAAGGAGCGACTATTAGTGAGTTAGCTGGCCATTGCATGTATCAATGTTACGAAGGAAGATACGTAATCGTGACGGAAGTATCGCAGGATCATTACGTAATCACCAACCCACCGCCCAAGATTAAAGGAGAATGCAACGGCAATGACATCATAATCGACACTTACAAAACTGAACCCGGAGCTTTGGAAGTCACTCTGCCATGTAATTGCTCATTGTCAATTACAGACGAAACTCATATTCCTAGAACTTTCCCCTGCTCTAGTGAAACGAGCGACGAGCTGCATAGTTATCATATTCTGCCAGCCTCGTGGGGCAAAATACCGACGATGAAAATAGATGTATTATTTTCTGGTAGTAAGGCAGCCGAGTTTAACCATTTCAACGACTGCCTAGACGCAAAGTGGCCCACAAAAATACCATTTCTAAAGATAACAACTCAAACAGAACCGCCTGAGGAAAATAATGAATTAATTGACGATTTAGACACTGACATCTATAAGGGAAACCTTTCCAAAATTTCGTTTAGTCTAATTTGGAATGTAGCACTCATTCTAATCACAGCATGGTTGATATACAAATATCGCTTATTGGCCACACAATTGCTTTTAAACAAGTCCAAGCCTCAGAAGCACTGGAACCCTCACAGGAAGTATTCCATACAATCATTGATTACTCAATAGTTATAATGATTTTAATATTAGTTCTTGTGTTTTTAATTTGGATAATCAAGAGATATAAGGAAAGTTGTTGCCAACACAAACCTAATCAGAAAGCCCCAACTGCTTCTACAAGTGTACTATTTCATAATGACAAGGTGCAACTGACACCCAAACCCCCCAAAACACCACGACCTCTACCACGTACGTTCACACCAGCGCATAACCCGATACACATGAGCATGACAGCATGACTAGCCGTGCTGACAATCTTAGTACATTCAATTATACCAATTAATGGCTTATCAATGAAAACCTTTGTCACCCCGGGAATTTATGACAGAAATAGATCCCCCTATCTTATATACAACTTCTGTTCCTCTGCTGTACCGTTTACAGTACAATGCAGCCTTTACTGAGATTGTTGATTGGGAAAATTTACCCTTTTCTTTAGGAAATACCACGATTGCTACTGATCCTGCATTACAAGGGTGGAGTTATTTCTTAGCTTCCAAAACTCACATTCGCTCACTTTTCCTGAAAGATCCAGATATCAACAGAATCCAAACCAGAATACGGCAATTCCCTGCCGGTGACTGGATAGATATTAAGGAGCTTGCACTAAACATTCATCCCCAAATGCTAACTATGTTAATTTCCGCTTGTCAGAATAGGAAGATTCATCCTGCTCTGTTACCATTTCACATTCTGTTACAACATATTCAAGCTCTCACCAGTAAATTACGGAATTACGGAATTATAACTATACTCTAGCCATACCTTCTGATAACCTCGGACAGTATTACAACACACCTATACTCGAATGCACTATTGGGCCCACATATGCCCTCATTGCATTGAAAATACCGCTAATCCAACGACGTTCCAGAATTAGGATATTTGATCTAAAACCCCTGCCCTTCCAGCATAACGATCAAATATGTCAAGTGCAAATAGTAAAGGATACAGTTATTTTCGATGAAATCGATCAAACCTATTTCGATCATTTATGTACCTTAACCACAGACACGTTATGCTTCATCTCTCCGATTAGGAATGTAGTTACTAGTTTTTTTTCCAACTCTACTTATACATCTTCCGAAATATCTGGCTGCTATGAGAATGGCAATTCCCATGGTCAAAACATTTGTGACCTCCAATTTGGTACACAACGATCCCCAAACAGCCAACCCCCTGCCCCCTGTGAAAAATACAGAATACATTCCTACCGGGTATTCTCACTAATCTACAATTATATCCTGCATTACTCTGGCAACATAACAAAGACACTTATTGATTTTGTGATTTATTAAGGTGTGTTGGATTCCGAATAATGTTGTACCAGGATTGGGGAGAAAAATTCCCTTCCAGATCCAGACTTCGGAAAATGATTTTGCAATTTTCAGTATCTACAGCAGTTGTGATATTTTGAGAAGTCTTGTATTAATGGTGCCTAATATGTTTGGATGTGTTTCTATGAAGTTTGAACTGCTTAATCTTTTGTTTCCCAAGTCTACCTTTTGGTAATAGTGATTCATGTGGTAGAGAGAGGAGGGAGTGGATATTTGATTTTTTTTACTTAGCGTTGCTTTTCTGCCACGTCTAGCTAATCGCGACAATGAGTAATGACGTGAAATGACATACCATTGATGAAAATACACTCAGAAACAGTGCTGCAACCACAGGGGGGTAGGGGGCATTGTGCCCTCCTCAACCTTGGATGGAAGTCCATTCTAGGCGGGCAAACATTGAAGTAAAAAACCAAGACTAACAGAATCTAAGAATAGCAGGACAAATGGATACTCAAGATGGAATTAGTTTTCACTTGCTTCTTGCATTTCTCTTCCAGACGGCTAAGAACACTTGCAGGGGGCACAGGGGGCCTCGACTTCAAATTTTATACAAATAAAAATACATTTTGTAAAATTTTCTTGATCGCTTTGCTCGCAATGTCTGCTATTCTTAGAGTCAAAGTTCAGAGCCATAGCTATGGGGCAGCGGGAATCCGCCCAGGGAGCCAAATGATTTAAATTTAAAAACAAATGTTAAGGAGAATGCCATGGTGCCCTGTGAAGTTATTTGTGCCAGATTAAATCAAAATTGTTTTCAGTTTGCAAAATTTTGAATCTAAAAATTTTCTTGGTCGCTTCGATCCCAATATGATTCTTTCCTGTAATGCATTCTAAATTACCCGAGAGAGAGAAGTGAGTCCAAATATGTACTTCAGACTGTTGCTGCTACAGTTTTGTCTTAAATGCACGAACAATTCTTTTGAGGAAAAGGAGCGTGCACATTTGAGAGACAATTTGTATCATTTTTACTGTTGATTTGTATTGAGGTGGATGAATTGATTATGTAATGTATTTAAATAATATATATATACTTTGAAAACATACACATATTAGCGTTAACATGTTGCATATGAATTTTCTTATTTTACGTCACTCCATGTTGACTATGTGTAAAATATTTTCTTTCTTGGATATATCATCTTTTTATTTGTGTTAAAAGTCCATTTCTAGCATGATTTGAGGAAAATATCCTGAAAAAACCACTATGACTTGTACTACATTCATTATTTTTAGTATTATAAGCTCTGCTAACCTTTTCTTTACAAGTTTTCCAAAAAAATTTGACAAATTTAGAAGTTTGTAATTGTAAGTTTCTTCATCTGGCTTATACATACATATATGTATGTATGTGTGTGTATGTGTGTATATATAATCTTGTGTAGTAGTAGTTGTGCATTTGTGTTTTATCTTGTGTAGTGGTTGTTATGTGTTTGTGTGTCTTGTGCAGTAGTTGTGCTGTGTAGTGTTTTTGGGTTTGTCTTGTGTAGTAGTTGTAGTGCCTAGTGTGTTTGTGTTTATTTTGTGTAGTAGTTATGCTGTATAATGTGTTTCTGTTTGTCTTGTGTAGTATCGGTGGTGTGTATGTATGTGTCTTGTGTTGTAGTTGTGCTGTCTAGTATGTATGTGTAGTAGTTGTGCTGTCTAGTATGTTGGTTTTGTCTTGCGTAGTAGTTGTGCTGTCTAATTTGTTTGTGTTTGTCTTGTGTAGTAGTTGTGATGTGTTTGTGTTTATATTTTGTTGTAGTTGTGATGTGTTTGTGTGTGTCTTGTGTAGTAGTTGTGCTATCTAATGTGTTTGTGTTCGTCTTGTGTAGTAGTTCCTCCATTCATATTGGGGGTTAGGCGTAGAGCTGACAACTCTGCACTGTAAAAACACATGTCAAGAAACAACAATATAAGGCCATGGATGTTCCCAAGGTAAAATATTCCGGAGGTAAAATAGTCCCCCGTTCGGATCTCCGGGTGGGGACTACTTTGGGAGGTCTCTGGACTAAGGATAAGATCTACGTTAGGAAGAAGGATATTAAATTAGGCACCTGGAATGTTCTGAGCCTTTACCGGCCTGGGGCATTTCAGTGTACAGTTAATGAGATAGTTAAGTATAAATTAGATGTAGTAGCTGTCCAGGAAGTTAGGTGGCCAGGAGAAGGGAATTGTAAAACTAAAAATTATACTTTTTTCTATGGTGGTACTGAAAATCATAATTTTGGAACAGGCTTTTTCATAAATAATAGAATTATCTCGGCTCTTAAAACAGTAGAATTTATTAATGATAGGATATCATATGCAGTTTTACAGGGTAGGTGGTGTAAAATTATTTTAATAAACATACATGCACCAACGGAAGATAAAGATGATAATACTAAAGATGATTTTTATGCAGAGTTAGAACAGGTCTTTGATAAATTTTCTCAGTATGATATGAAAATTCTGTTAGGTGACTGTAATGCACAAATTGGCAAAGAAGAGACATTTAAACCCACGATTGGTAAAGAAAGTCTTCATGAATTAAGTAATGATAATGGTATAAGATTGATTACTTTTGCAACCTCAAAGAATTTAATTGTGAAAAGTACCACTTTTAAACATAAAGATATCCATAAATATACCTGGTCTTCTCCAGATGGTAAAACTCACAATCAGATAGATCATATTCTCATTGATAAGAGAAGGCATACTAGTATAATTGACGTTCGTACACATAGAGGTGCTGACTGTGCTAGTGACCATTATTTAGTAATTGCTAAATTAAGAGAAAGACTCTCAGTGATAAATCATAAGCAACAAAATCTAAAAGTTCTAAAATTTGATACAGGAAAGTTTACTGATGAAAGAATTAAGAAAGATTACCAAATTAAACTGTCAAATAGATTTGATGTTTTGCAGGATTTAAATGATGATGAAAATATAAATGAAACAGACGTAAATAAGAATTGGGAGCACATACGTAATGCAATAGAATCAGCAGCTAAAGAAAGTATAGGATACCATAAACCGAGAAAAAGTAAGCCATGGTTTGATAATGAATGTCATAATCTAATAGAAATAAGAAATCAGGCTAGACTTAGGTGGTTAAATAACTCTGATGATACAAATCTAAACAATTATAATAGAATAAAGCGAGAAGTTAACCGCACGTTTAGAAGCAAAAAAAGAGATTACTTGAAAACCAAAATTAACGAAATTGAAACAAACAGCAAAAATAAAAATATCAGAGATTTATATAAAGGTGTAAATGAATTTAGAAAGGGGTGGCAACCTAAAGTAAACTTGATAAAAGATAAAGACGGTGATTTTCTAGCTGACCCAAGTGATATTCTAAATAGATGGAAGAACTACTTTAATGACCTTTTAAATGTCCATGTAGGAGATAAATCAGAAGTGAATGAAGTACACACAGCAGAACCTTTAGTTCCAGAACCCAACTTGACTGAAGTTAAAGATGCTATTAAAAGGCTAAAGAATAACAAAGCACCTGGCATTGATTTAATACCAGCTGAGTTAATTAAATATGGTGGAAATTCATTAATGTATCAAATTCATAAATTAATCTGTTTAATATGGAATAAAGAAGAAATCCCTCAACAGTGGAAAGAATCCATAATTGTTCCTGTGTTTAAAAAAGGTGATAAAATGAACTGCAATAATTACCGTGGAATTTCTCTACTCTCAACAACATATAAAATATTATCTAACATTCTTTTAACAAGACTAACCCCATATGCTAATGAAATTATAGGTGATTATCAATGTGGATTTAAACGTAACAGATCAACTACAGATCAAATTTTTCACATCAGACAGACACTTGAAAAAAAGTGGGAATATAATCAAAATGTCCATCAGCTATTCATTGATTTCAAAAAAGCATATGATTCAGTCAAAAGAGATAAACTATATAATATATTAGTTGAGTTTGGAATACCTAAGAAGCTTGTTAGTATGATAAAAGTATGCACCAGTGAAACAGAAAGTAAAATTCGAGTGGGTATTAATGTGTCTGACAAATTTACAATTCATGATGGGTTAAAACAAGGAGATGCATTATCTCCATTGCTCTTTAATTTTGCCTTAGAATATGCTGTTAGGAAGGTAAAAGAAACTAAAGAAGGACTAAAATTAAATGGTGTGACTCAGTTGTTAGCATATGCAGATGATGTAGACTTACTGGGCGATGATGTGAATACAATTAAGAATAATGCTAAAATATTTTTCAAAACTGCTAAAGAGATAGGTTTGGAAGTTAACAAAGAGAAAACTAAATATATGCTTACAGGCCGAAACCAAGTGTTAGGTAATAATCAAAATCTAATTATTGATAACAACTCGTTTGAACCAGTTTCCAAATTCAAATACTTAGGAGTAATATTAACAAATGAAAATTATATTAAAGAGGAAATAAAAAGTAGGGTTAATTCAGGAAATGCATGTTACTTCTCTCTTCATAAACTTTTGTCTTCTCGTTTAATATCTAAGAAACTGAAAGTTAAAATATACAAAACAGTAATTTTGCCTGTAGTATTATATGCATGTGAAACTTGGTCCCTTACATTGAAAGAGGAACATAAATTGAGAGTATTTGAAAATAAGATCCTTAGGAAAATATTTGGACCTAAAAGGGATGAGGAGACAGGTGAGTGGAGAAGGTTACATAATTTAGAACTACATAATTTGTATTCATGTCCAGATATTATTAGAATAATTAAATCAAGAAGACTTAGGTGGGCAGGCCATGTGGCACGAATCGGAGAGGAACGAGGAGTTTACAGGATTCTTGTTGGGAAACCTGATGGTAAGAGACCTGTAGGAAGGCCAAGACGAAGATGGAGGGACAACGTTGAGATGGACCTAAGGGAAATCGGTAGGGATGGAAAAGAGTATATAGAACTTGCTCAAAATAGGGAAACATGGAAGGCCTGTGTTGCTGCAGCCATGAACCTTCGGGTTTAAGAAGGCTAGAGAGTTAGTTAGTTAGTTAGTTACTACAGAACACCAATGTGTTAGATCAATTATTAGCGAGAATGTACCTTCTGTCGTACGAAACTGTCCCCTACACTGTCACACTGACTCGATGGTTAATCTACCTGTATTACTAAATGTTTCCACTTATTTAGTACTCTCACCAATGGATGAAGAGATCAACGTGAAATGTGAAAGCATCTTATTTAGCTTCAAGAGGAACTCTCCCTATGGCACATTAGTTGTACAACTTGGTTGTCAATGTACACTCTGCGTCTTTTCTAGGTGTTATCAAGCACAATTTCCTTGCATTTTACCCAATCAGTCGAGAGCACAAATCTCTAATTTTATTCCTATCCACTGGATAAATTATCAATCCACAAACATCACTAACTATGAATGTACAACCAAATTAATTGACAAACCTGCATGCACCATGGTCAGTCATCAGATACAACACTTGAATGGAGACCCAATATCACTAGTCCCTACTCATGCCTGGTTGAGCATTATGACTGGTATAGTCTTCCTTATCATAGCATGGATCCTATACAAGGTCCATTGCAGAAAATCGAAGCCAGTGAAACCTACCTGTGCCGGTGGGCATGAAAACAAATACCATGAGAGCTCCATCTTATGAAGCACCGAAATGTCCCATTTATGAAAGTATTCTAGAATAAACTTCACTTTACTAATGACACAAGTTTCAGAGTATGGACATCTTTATTCTCCAAGATGACCAGGGCCCGGGACAAGTCATCCCTGAGAGGACTTCCTTGACTCTACAAGAATCTTCAACTTGATGGACTCAACTACGGAGCACCACATTCTCCCCTTCGGCTGAGAACATCAACTATGACCTGCGCACTGCATCCAAGAGACCTTCGCGCAAGAACTACCATAAGTGAAGTGAAAAGTGATACCTATCTAAAGGACATTACTAACCAGACAAAAGGCCAATATATTATTGTAATTATATCAAATGTAGCTAGTACTTCAAAGGCCATATCCATGATATCCAAATATAAATATATTCTCAATTTTAATTTTAGCTTTGACTGCCACATACATTATATACAGGGCATGTCAATACTTAGCTTAGATGGGGGCCATCTAAGATAAGGAGGGGCGTTATGTAACGTACAGCTCATTGTGCTGCATAAAAGGGCGTTGCCTCTAAGGAAGTGTAAAAAAAAAAAAAACAGAACTCAAGCAGGAAGTAAGGACTTACGTCGCATACACTTGTCTCATCCTTGACGCGTGTGATAAAGACAAGGCCCTTCCTCCCCCCTTCTTCTTAGTCAAGGGCAAGGTTACCGTAAAGGCGACCAACAGGAAGTTGAGGTGGTTTAGTAAGAATAAACAAGGCCAAGACCTTGGCCCTGACGACAGGCCTCAAGGCATCCTAACCACAAGAAAACCTCCGTCAGGGCCAGCAAGGCCAAATGGACAGATTACGAAAATAGCCACAAGGTTGGGAGCACTAAGAGCTGGGTTGAGGACGAAGACAAGGTCGTATTGTGAATATATACTTCTTGCAAAACGAGGTTCGGGGTCTGTGTCCTGCCGACTTGTGTGACGACGAGAGGCCGCCCTGCCTGACGCCGCTGCTATCTTGGAGGGTAAGACCCATTTTTACTAAGTGGTCTCTCCACTTAGAACTTGCCTATTAGCTATAATCAGGATATGGCCATGAAGCTAGCAATCAGTACTTAGGTACTATAGTGTAGGTCTAAGATAATAAACATATGTCATGACACGAAACAATGCCTTTTTAGTTGAAGAGTTAGTGTTAAGTTCTTAGTTATTAGGAACCCCACGCAATAGCGTTACATAAGAGAGAGATAGAAACATAGGGTTTTCTCTCTCTTCGTCAAGGAGACTCCAAGTTCTTTCACAGGAAGTAGCCAAACAGAAATAGAACATTGTGTGTGTGCCCTACTTGACAAAACCAAGGATAGAGGAACTAGAATTTGACTAGAATTTGAATATAAAATTTTGGGAGCGTCAGCACTTAGGCTATTTTGCTCCCGTCACAGTATACGGGGGCCAGCCCCTTACCTCTACAAATAACAACTCTAACGTTGCATAACTAAAAAATTTAAAATGTTCTGACTTCTGTTAAAAGCTGAGGCTGTAAAGGGGCACTCAGCACACATAAGGACAAAAGAACAGGACAATACAAACAAAATTATACTGGCTATGGGGCCAGTCGCCAGAGCCTCGTTAGTCTTCAGTCCAGGGTGTACTAACGTGGAAGTGAGGTTGACATTTGGGTGTACTATCTGGAAGGTCACCCCTTACACCCCGGATAGAGGAACTATCCATGTACAACATTCAGGAGCTGAGGTCACTGCTGGCATGCGTGACCTTGATACAGGACACACGACCGGATGGATGAGCTAAGGCTCTGTCCTCTAGAGGTTGTGGACTTATGTAATTTAGGCTACTGGAACTCTCAAAGGTTACTTAAAGGTTAGGGCAAGTATCGGACACCGCACCCACCAGGGTATAAAAGACCCCCCAAATAAGGAAAGGGAGTCAGTCCACCAGAGTTGCTGCCGGAGGCTATCAACGTATCTTCTGTCAATCAGTAAGGTAAACAATATTTGATTAATACTTAGAATGGCGCCTTAGGAACTCCAACTACAGTCTTTGGGACTTAGAGTATTCTCTAAAATAAGAAAGGAGGACTTAGACATATATCATCCTCCCACTTTGAATCATATTCAACCTAGTATGTAAGAACATAACTTGTATAATAGGCTCTACCATTATACCTCTGAGCTATGTAATAAAGGGTAAACATTTGACTAAAAACGTGTATTCTCTGAAAGACACCTTCCCGTAACGCCAAGACCCCCTCTGACGTTACAATACAACCACCAAAAAAAATACAAATATAATGACCATTAGGGAAATGTAAAATAACGAGGCAATTAAATCCATTAACACAATGAAAAAGGAACAAATCAAACTTAAACTAAACTTAAAACTAAAGAGTATAAAGTAATATATACATTATGTACACAGCGGAAGGGGAATGGAATTACGGCTCATATAATCCCACTAGAGCTTCCAAGAATGAAGGCACATAATGGAGTAGCCCAGCCTCAGAATCATAAAAGGTATGTAAGGTCCACAAATCACCAGCAATTCCTATTAAAGAAAGAACAAAATATCTTAGTTCACGGGCTCGCTCGTCGAGCCAAGTGAGTCTTAATTGTTGAGTAGTTAACCTATGTAATCCTACTCGCAAAAAGGTGATAATGTCATGAACAACATACAAATATGCCGCGGAATCACGTGGAAGTACCGCGGGCAAAACATTGAGACCTTCCTCAACATAGGGGTTGTCACCACCGACAAATGCTCCCGGGAAATCCACATTGAGAAAAACGAATATCAGTAATTCAATTTCTTCTTCATCCGGGTTTGAAGGCATGAAAGCATCTTGAATATCAACTCCTCGTGGTACGTAGAAATGTAGAGATAGCGATGGGACTTCCGGCAGAAAGTCACGCTCAAAGTCCTCTGTAGAAATGAAATTAATAATATCATCCTCATAATCTTCTTCTGATATTGACAGGCAAGAGGAGATGAAAGGAATCGTTGTGAGACTAGAAATTGAGTCTACACTTGCATCGTCCATGTCTGAGTGAACTGGAGAACCATTCATTTTAGTACGCAAATAAATTTAATGTTTGTCAGGAGGCACTAAATTCACAATCAAAGGTGAAGTCTAGCTGGTAACTTTCATAGCATTTTAAAATAAAATATTTAATGTGCCCCAAGGACTGCTCCAGGAAATTGTCCTTTTCTTCAGCTTCTCCTGAGCATTTATCCACAAATTTAATAAATAATAAAATTTCTGCATACACTACTTGTTCACACACTGAATTTCGGATATTTCCGACACTAGGAATCTCAAAGACTTCCGTGGTCAAACTGTATAACCAATGAATTTGAATATAAAATTTTGGGTGCGTCAGCACTAAGGCTATTTTGCACCCGTCACACTTTACGGGGTCCAGCCCCTTATCTTTACACATAACAACTCTAACGTTGCTTAATTAAAATCATAAAAGATTAAAATGATCTGACTTTCGTTAAAAGCTGAGGCTGCAAAGAACACTCAGCACAAGTAAGGACAAAACACAGGACAACACAAACAAAATTATACTGGCAATGGGGCCAGTCGCCAGAGCTTCGTTAGTCTTGAGTCCAGGGTGTACTAACGTGGAAGTGAGGCTAAAATTTGGGTGTACTACGTGTAAGGTCACCCCTTACACCCCTGTATAACCTATGGTCAACATAAATGGCCATATCTGGCGAAGGGTATGCAGGGTACAAACATATATATGTAACACCATTTGATGGTCCTCAATGTACCACTATAACTATATGCAAAGGAAACGTTACTTTTACTAAAAATCATTAAACAATTAGAATTGCATCTCTATAACCATTAATCAATCTTTCCTGAAGTGGGGACTTCTGAAGGCGCCTTTGGTATTAAAAACTCATTTAGTTGTTGCAACAATTGTAATACTTCCAAATTATCTTTATCGCCGAAATCAAGCGAAAAATTCCTGTAAATTCCTGCTTTCATATGAATTCGAATAAAATTTCTGGCAATTTCTGTACAATCGGAAAAGAATTTTTCGGCCGACTGTGTTTTGAACAAAACAGCTAGATACTTGTTTATTTGTTCCATTTTCAGAGGTCCTAAAACTCTGGAGCACGGAACATTCAATTGAGAAGCTATTCCCTGGACGATGGATTGGAATTTAGGTCCTGCAGGCTTGATTGATTGATTGATTGATTTAAAATTTATGGGTGCGTCGGCACTTAAGGCTATTTCGCATCCTTCTGTGTATACGGGGAAATGTCCCCTTATCTAAAATTCTGACAGAGATTTAAAAAAAAGGTGAAGATAGCCCCTTGGGAAAAAATAAAGGTGCAAGGTTGTAAAGAGACCTGCACGAGACAAACACCACACATTAAAAAGTCAGAACAAACTAAAAACCTCCTTACAGATGGTGGAAGAGTCCAGCTCTTCGCAAAAAACTAAAAACACGTGATAAAATGCTGCTGTCATCACCCAAGAGGGATGACAAACAGCCGGAAAGGTTAAAAGTCTGCCGGAGGTAAGCAAGATCGACACATTCAACGAGAATGTGTCGAATGCTTAATAAAACATTACAAGCACGACACAACGGAGGGTCCAGCCCTTGCAGTAGGTGACCATGCGTGAGAGGGCTGTGTCCTATACGCAGACAGGTAAGAATAACGTCTTCTCGCCGAGAGGGACGAGACGAGGAACGCCAAGCACATATGGTGGGCTTAACAGAGTGAAGCTTGTTCCCCGTTTCCACATCCCACTCGGTCTGCCAAGTGTCAAGAAGGCGAGAACGGAACACATTCTGCAGGTCGCTAGCTGGCAAAAGGTGGACGAGAACGTCGCCATCTGCATCAGCAGACTTGGCGGCAGCATCAGCTGCTTCGTTCCCCTGGATACACACGTGGCTAGGGACCCAACAGAAGTGTACATCTGTGCTGGCAGATAAGGACACAAGCCGTCTGAATATGCTTTGCGCTACCGGATGCCGGGAATACGGCGAATCCAGAGACTCCAACACGCTGGTCGAATCGCAGCACACAAGGACTTTCTTCAGCCCATTCACGTCTGCAAAGTCCAGTGCCTTTAGAATGGCGTACAACTCTACCGTAAAGATGGAACAGGCAGGATGTAGCGAGAAACTGGAACTTTGAGAGTCTAGGACGAAGGCGCAACCAACTGATTCGACTGTCTTGGACCCATCCGTGTAAAACACATTAAAATTGGGGTGCTTCGCACGAAGTTCTAAAAACCGTTGCTGGTATACAACCATTGGTGTTTCTGCCTTTGGAAGGGCAGTCAGGGAAAAATCGATGGAAGGTCCAGGAAACTCCCAGGTAGGGAGAGGCGGAATGAATGGAGAGACGCCAGGAAGATCACTGTCAACACCAAGTGCTGACAGGATCACGACTGCACGTACACCAAATGGTCTAGTGGCACTAGGTTGGAGCCGATACCTTGCCAGTCTACTCTCGTCGGAGATGGTGTCAAATGAAGGATGTGAAGGCATCGAGCGAAGATGGAGGAAGTAGTTCACTACCAGCCGCTGTCTTCGCAGAGACAGCGACGGCTCAGATGCCTCTACGTACAAACTAGCGACTGGACTCGTACGAAACGCACCAGAGCACAAACGTATACCAGCATGGTGGACGGTGTCTAGGATGCGAAGTCTAGATGGGCGGGCAGAAGAATACACAACACATCCATAATCAAGCTTCGACCTGATCAGTGCACTGTACAGGCGAAGCAGTACCGTCCTATCAGCACCCCAGGAAGTATGAGATAAAACACGTAGAAGGTTGAGAACTCGAAGACAAGAGAACTTTAACTGGCGAAGGTGAGGTAGCCATGTTAATTTCTTATCGAAAATGAGGCCCAGGAAGCGGACCTCATTCACGAAGCACAGGGGAGATTTCCCCATGTACAGGTCAGGATCGAAATGACATGTACGTTGACGACAAAAGTGAACACACACGGATTTCTCGGATGAGAAGGTGAAACCTGTTTGGGAGAACCACTCAACGAAACGGTTTATAGTCAGTTGGAGTTGACGAGAAGCTGACGCGAGATACCGTGAGCGACAAAAGGTCGTGAGGTCGTCTACATACAGAAGACCATGTACAGGGGCAACAATGCTTGCCATAACACTGTTCACTGCTATGGCAAACAGTCACACTTAATACGCTGCCCTGTGGGACACCGTTCTCTTGTTCGTGAAGATCCAAAAAGGAGTTCCCAACACGTACGCGGAAAAAACGATCAGATAAAAGGTTTTTAATAAAGTACGCCATATGGCGACGGACGCCCCAAGAATTTTGAATTTGAATTTAAAATTCTGGGAGCGTCAGCACTTAGGCTATTTTGCTCCCGTTACATTATACGGGGACCAGCCCCTTACCATTATAAATAACAACTCTAACGTTGCATAACTAAAACTCTTACAATGTTCTGACTTCTATTAAAAGCTGAGGATGTAAACGGGCACTCAGCACACACAAGAACAAAAAACAGGACAACACACACAAAATTATACTGGCCATAGTGCCAGTCGCCAGAGCCTCGTTAGTCATTAGTCCAGGGTGCACTACGTGGAAGTGAGGTTGACTTTTGGGCGCCTACGTGGAATGTATCCCTTACACCCCGGACGCCCCAAGAATGGAGCTATTTTAGGATGCCGAAACGCCACGTTGTGTCATATGCTTTTTGGAGGTAAAAGAAAACTGCAACTAAATGTTCTCTTGTTGAGGAATGCATCCTGAATGTGAGTTTCCAGCTGAACCAGATGGTCCAGTGTGGAACGGTTGGAGCGAAGACCACATTGAAAATTACTTATCAAGCAGTTTTCCTCCAAAAACCAGGTGAGACGCTTGTTGATCATGCGTTCCATCAACTTGCACACACAGCTAGTTAAAGCAATAGGCCTGTAACTCGAGGCTGCGGTGCGTTGTTTACCTGGTTTCAGGATAGGAACAATAATAGCTTCTTTCCAGGAAGTGGGGAAAGAGTCCTCCAACCAAAGCCTGTTGAATACCGCCATAAGGAAATTTCTTGCTCCAATGTGCAGATGACGAAGCAACTCGTAGTGGATCTTGTCCACTCCAGGAGCTGTATTCTTAGAATCTCGAAGTGCCTGATCGAACTCCCGTTCAGTGAATGGAGAGTTGTATGGCTCGGTGTTATGACTTCGAAAAACTAGAGGGCGTCGTTCCTGACGGTCCTTTTCACGGCGGAAACGTGGTTCATAATTTACAGAGCAAGACGCACCAGAAAACTGCGTGGCCAAGATATTAGCTATGTCTCCGGAATCTGTGTAGAACGTCCCGTCGTGCTCAAGAGCGCTCAGAGGAGAAATGCACCCCCCCCCTATGCGACGTACTTTAGTCCAAACGGCTTTCGACGAAGCCTGCTTCGTCAGAGAAGACACGTATTGGACCCAGCACGCCTTCTTACTGGCTCGAATGAGCTGACGGGCACGGGCACGTTTAATGCGGAACTGCTCGAGGCTTGCGGCAGTGTGGTTACTATTAAATCGATCGAGAGCATGATTGCGGTCCTTGATGGCTGCACCGATCTCCGCAGTCCACCAGGGGACTGGGCGTCGCCTCGCAGGTCCACTGGGATGTGGAATGGAGGTGCGTGCAGCATCATGCACTCTTGACACAAAGACATCTAAGGCGTCGATTGGTGGTAAAGTCGACGCAAGATCGACTTCAAGGTCCACTGCACGCTCGAAGGCTTCCCAGTCGGCCCGACTGAGATTCCAGTGAGGGTGTTGTTCACGTGATTCCTGAAGATCTTCGAAGGTAAGAATGAGAGGGAAGTGATCACACCCACAGAGATCAGGATGAACGCTCCAAGATGTGGTAGGAGCAAGGCTGGGACTGCAAAAGGGCAAGTCCAACGCAGAGTATGTGCCTGCGGAAGGACTGAAATATGTGGGAGTCCCATCATTCAGCAACGTTAAACCTGATGCCTCACGGAATTGATCTACAATTTGACCCCGGAGCTCTGTACGAACGGAGCCCACAAACGATGGTAGGAATTAAAATCGCCCAAAAGAACTACAGGAGACGGAAGTTGTTCGAATGTACAATGGAGGTCCTCAAGAGACAATCGCTCCTCCCTTGTGATGTAGACACAGCACCCAGATATTGGCTGTGGTAGATGGACCCGCACGGCGACAGCTTGGAGGGGGGTGGTGAGAAAGATTGGTGTTGAGTGGATGGTATCTCGAACACCGATTGCAACACCACCGTGAGCACGACGACCCTCAGGAAGCTTGTCGGTGCGGTAAATCGTGTGTCCGTTTAGAATCACTGATTCATTTGGACGAAAATGGGTCTTTTGGAGACATATAATGGCAGGGTCAAATTCAGATATTAAGATTTGCAGTTCCTCAAGATGAGTATGGAAACCGTTAAGGTTCCATTGGAGACAATAAGCCATAGCTGGAGGAATTATAGTTACCTTTTGAGGCGTACTTTCTTTCTAGGCCCTGTCACCTTGATAAATTCTTCATCCGCGGCTTCGTCCTGTATCATGTCCTCGGGTAAGGACACAGAGAGCGAAGGGGATGAAGAAGGGGGAGTGGGGGCGGGTGCTTTTAGCGCCTGCCTGGCAGCTTTCAGCTGCGCTTTAAGTCGCAGGGTGGTCGATGCCGCCCTGACTGGCGAGCTACTGGACTTCAGAAAATATTATTTTGTGTGAACCTGCTTGAACTTCTTTTCAGTGGAGCAAGGAGTGGTTGCTGGTTTCCTCGAAGCAGGGCGAGCTACTACGGGAAGCGTTGTCGTTTGGGTTGACACGTCGCTGGTTTGTACACCTACTCTGCGACGGGTAAGAGCAGCTGCGGCAACTGTAGCGAATGGCACAGGTAAAGTGGTGCGTATACTTTCGCGGAGACGTTGTTTGGCTTCACCCGCAGAGATTTTCTCTGTGACGACCAACTCTCTGATTTTCTTCACGATGCCAGACTGGGTGCTCGCCTTGGCAGTTAATGCATTTGGGACCCGAAGAACAAGGTTCGGTCCCATGATCAGGCAAACTACACTTACCACAAAGGGCGGTAGTGGCCTTGCAATAAGGCTGAGTGTGCCCAAGTGCTTGCATTTGAAACACCGCATCGGGTTAGGAATGTACGAACGGACTTTGGGTCTCAAATATCCGGCCCGTACCTTGTCTTGGAGAGTGGTCGTTTGAAACGTCACTATGAGTGAATCAATTGGTACTAGTTCTCCGGACTTACGAGTGTTTATTCGCTGCACTGCGGTCACATGTTGGTCTGAGAGTGCTTTAAGAATCTCTTCCTCCTCAGCATTTAGCAGATCCCAGTGGCGAATCACACCTCTACTACTGTTAAGTTGACTGTGAGGTTCAACATTAACAGGGAAGTCGCCAAAAGATCTTAGCTTTAAAAGGTTGATGGTCTGGCGATCTGTGCTGGTCTGGATCAGTAGACTCCCGTTTCGCAGCTTTTTTATTTCTGGTACATCTGAACCAGCGGCGTAGTCTAGCTGTTTCTTGATCAGAAATGGTGACAAGTCCTTTAATGTAGCAGCTCCATGTTTCTTGGTTGTTGCAGATTCTTCGTTACTGTCGGTCTTCTGCACTATACTAATCACAAGGTAACGTGGCACGTTACTTGTCTTTTCCAATAATTGAAGCGGGCTCGAAGGCCGCGCTCGTTTTGGGGGTTTCACCCCGTTTGAGTTGTTTTTTGTACTCGTATACAAAATAATTTTATATAGGAGGGTCCATAAATTGTCGCCTCGACATGCCCTCTATGCCGAGGAAGGCCTACCCCCAAAAATGGAGGCTACTCGAGGACCAAACCGAAATCCCCGAGGCCACGTTCGCGACTGCACCTACCCCTGCAGCCAACACTGTCCCATCGGCACGTGCAACTCACACCTTGGGATAGGGTTTTTTTTTTATCGAGGTTGTCTCCTCTAGCAGGACCCTTAGTTATAGGGAGGTCAAACATATGGACATGAATGACGTGATGGAATGGTGAAAGACGTGAAATATGGATATGAATAATGGGTGAAATGACGAGATGAAAATTGACCTCCCTACTAAGCCTCCTCGCCCCGTCAAGGCAGTCCTACATGGAGGGGGGTGTCCTGCAGGCGTTATTACTAAAGCCAATCCTTCGATGGTAACTTTTCCTAAATAACCGTTAGACATAGAATTTAAGAAAGAAAAGAAAATACGCAATTCGTTCCACTTGACCTTAATTTAATGAACTACGGAAATGAAAATACAAATTAAACTACAAGGGTAAGTAGCAAGAAAAAAATCGTGTATAAAGCAATATAAGCCTTCAGATTATCGAAGCGAATTAAGCGGATACATAGTTTACATTTGTATTTGTGTTTTATTTGCTGATTACGAGTATTGTGAAGCTTGCGTATATTACACGCGCATAAAAACTAATTTCTTACGTGACCAATTTGAATGGAATATCATACGGCAACTAGAAAAGAGAATAGAGAAAAAAATATATAAAAACTTTGTTACATATTGCGTAGTGGCAGAAATACGACTGCTCATAGTTATTTTATTATGCTACTTGATGTGCGTTATATAAAAAGAAGCAAATTTTATGCAGCTCGTTTCAGCACAGAAAGTCGCTACGGTGAGGATTGTTTACCGGAAGCGAGATAACAGCGTGACCGTGAATCGCTCGCAGTTTGACGAAACGAGGGGGGGAAGAAATTATTGCTGATTACGCACTACGGAAAAGGAAAGGAAGACGACTGGAGTTATTTGATGTTCTTGTTTGTCAGGACTAAGTTTCGTCTTTTCCTCCTGCCAATCGTATGCGTTGCGATAACCCAACAAGTGTAAAAAGAGAAGAAAAAAAGGAATACATCTACATATAGTCTTAAGAAACCTATACATTTCGTCTATGAGTTAGAACTACAATTGCACATTGATTGATTGCCAGTATAAAATAACAAGCTTTGACTACCACTTGGATGGTACCTGCCTGGTAATCAAAACACTTGATTTGAGTCGCGATTGTTCTTCAGTATTTAAATCAATTTTTTCATACTAAAATATAAACTAGATCATTCTAACATAATATTACTTATAATCGGCGTCCCGATTAACTGTGGTGCATAAAACAAACTTTCTCTACTCTGGTTGCTGTGCTGGGCGTGTACAGTACCGTTTTAAACGAGATATGATTACCCGCAATGTTTTCTTGCCTTTTACTCTTTCTACATCGTAAACATTTTTTCCTCTAACATTTACAATATGGTAAGGGCCATCATATTTGCGTCTCAACTTATCTAAAAGCCCTTTCTGCCTGGCAGGCATATATACCATAACTAAGTCACCTTTCGCCTATGAAGGTTCTGTTCGTTTACTGTCGTAGCGGTTTTTAGCAGTGTGATGCCGTTTATCATGCAATTCCTTGACTAAAACCTGTATGGAGAGTGCGTGTGTGCGATATTCCTCAGTAAATGGGTCTGTTGGATTTGAATTTAATCCAGCCTCGAGGGAAATCGTCGGTTTTCTTCCGAACATAATTTCTTATGGACTTAGCCCAATGCCGTCAAGTGCACTAAAATTTGAGGCATAGATGATGAGGTTGAGATAAGATACCCAGTCTTTCTGATGACGTGCAACATACTTGCTCAAAATATTAGCAAAACTACGGTTCACCCATTCCGCCTTGCCATTGCATTCAGGGTGGTACCCACTTGTATTTAGGTGCTTGATTTTGAGTTCGCTCAAAATATTTTCCACCAAAGTTGATTTGTACACTGATGCATTATCGGTAGGAATAGTAGAAACCGGACCAAAGATAGTAAAAATTTTCTGGTCGAAAAATGAAGCTACATTCTTTGCCGTTAAGCTCCTAAGGGGCTGAGCCACTACCCACGAAGAGAGCATATCGACAGCGAATATAATGTACTTGTATCCATTACTAGGTGTTATTGGTCCAAAACATCCGAACTCCAGGATTCGCATATATTCCAGACAGGTAGCGGGTGTATTTTTCTCCTGGCAAATCTGGCATGAGCGTACATAATCTATTATTACATCCTTACGTGCTGTTTTCCAATAATACCTATCATTTACTTTTTGTAAGCATTTTGTTTGACCTACGTGACCTCCTGTGTATGGGGAGTCATGTAGGTTTGATAACACGTCATTTACCATATTATCAGGGATGACTAGCAGTTTTATATTGCCCTTGCGCCTATATAGTACGCCGTTTCCTAGTTCAAAATATCGAACGGAAAGATGGGTAGGATCAGTTTCCTTTAACTCGATTAGCTTTTTTACGTTAAGGTCTTGCAATTGACGTATTCTTATTTCAATTGCTCGATCATTCACCACTTTATCGACCTGTTGATCGATAATACCTACTATATCACCGTGGTCGATAAAATCTCGCTCTTCTTCTGTTAGTGGGTTTGTAGCACTGCGACCGAGGATATCCGGAACGCAATTAAGACGTCCTGGACGGTGTCTTATTGCGAACTTAAATTCAGAAAGCCTTATGCTCCAGCGAGCCAAACGATTGGTGAGATCCTTCGCTGTTCGTAACCAACAAGCTCCTGCACTATCTACTACTGCTGTGAAGAAAGTGTCTGTCAAGTATTGACGAAAGTGAAGCACTGAGAATACAAGACAGTATACTTCCTTTTCGCAAATACTATAGTTAACCTGGGGTCCCGTGAATAACCGTGAACAAAATGATACTGGTTGGGTGATGGTTTTCCTTTCATTTTGTGGGTCCGTTATCACGTGACACAACATTGACCCGAATCCAAGGTGTGAGGAGTCGCAATGAAGCTCTATAGGCAACGCCGGGTCAAAATGTCGCAACACGGGGGCTGACGAAAGTCGTTCTTTCAACTGATTAAATGCCGCCATTTGTTTTTCTCCTATTTGAAAAGATACGCCTTTCTTCGTAAGATCAGTGAGTGGTTTAGCAATTAATAAAAAGCCTTCTATAAACCTACGAAAAACATTTGCACAGCCAATAAATGATCTAACCTGTTTTAGATTCGTTGGGACTGGAATATTCCTGATAGCTTCCTTCTTTTGATCGGTGGCGACTGCATTTCGTCCTATCACATGACCAAGAATTTCCGTTTCTCCAAAGGCAAAATGGCATTTACTAGGCTTATCCTTTAAGTTAGAACGCTCTAAAGCTAGAAACATTTTTTCTAATCTCTCTAAATGTTCTGACCAGGTGGTACTAAATACTATTATGTCATCCAAAAAAACACACAAACTATTCCACTTCAAACCTGCAAAAACTTTATCTACACATCTCTGAAAAGCTGCAGGGGCGTTAGCCAAGCCAAAAGGTAGCCTAGTATATTCAAAGGTTCCTAAAGGGGTAACCAGTGCCGTTTTGTGCCTATCTTTTTCTGCAATCTTCAACTGATGGTACGCTGAGAAAAGATCAAGCGTAGAAATGTATTTTACACCACTCAGGTAATGAATTATATCCGATATTACTGGTAGACAGTAATTTGGAACCTTCATCTATGCATTAATTCCGCGAAAGTCAACAACCATGCGGCAAGAACCGTCTTCTTTCGCTACAAGGATAATAGGTGCCCATATTCAGATTCCGATTCCTGTATAATACCTAAAGAAAGCAATTTCTTTTATTCCGATTCTATAAATTCCCGTTGTTTTGGAGACACACTATATGGCGTGCGCCTGACTGGAATATCATCCGTAAGCGGAATAGTGACTTCATAAGCATTAGCTACACCTAATTGTTCAGGAGATGATACAAAGCAATGTTTAAATTTCTCTAATAATGTCAGTAACTCACGTTTTTGTACCTCTGTGATATCTGATGAAATATCTAAGTCCGTTTCTACATTAAAGTCTTTATCTTCAAACTTAAAAGAACTTTTCAGATTTTCGTCTTTTATCGCGTCAACATATTGAAGCCGCGAATCGTTTTGAATGAAAGAAGTAGACGGAGAAAATATTTCCTCCGGTTTGCACAAAGTTCCAATTACAAAATTTGGCGGAAAAGTAACCTGAAAATGATTCATGTTAATAATAGGTATACAAGATGTGGTGTGCGAATTTATGAGAAGCCTAGGAACTAAACAGCGATATTGGTCATAAAGTCCATTGTTTACTTCAAGAAGTAAATCTTTGTTAGGGGGGACTGACGAAGAAAAACTTATAGTTAATTCTGTGTATTCTTAAGGTTTTAGTAATGCAGAACAATTTAAACTGTACCGTTTAGATGGCATAATTCTACATGTATATACATTCCACTAGTTATGCCGCCACTACAAGTACGAGTGTTAGAATGTTCTCAGGAACATTTCTTTCAACATGTAACCCTCATACCGATAAGTTATGTTACTTACCACGTTATGGACACGATGCTGTAATAGGCACCGGTTGCCCACAGAAAATTAGAGAGGGAGCTACCATAGAACAATTAGCTAAAGTCTTGATTGATTGATTGATTCAATTAAAATTTGTGGGTGCGTCGGCACTTAAGGCCATTTCGCACCCTTCTATGTATACGGGGAAATGTCCCCTTATCTAAAATTCTGACTTAAAATTTAAAAAAGGGGTGTAGATAGCCCCTTGGAAAAAACTAAAAGTGCAAGGTTGTAAAGAGACCTGCACGAGACAAACACGACACATTAAAAAGTCAGAAAAAACAAACTAAAAACCTCCTTACAGACGGTGGAAGAGTCCAGCTCTTTGCAAAAACCTAAAAACATGGGATAAAATACTGCTGTCATCACCCAAGAGGGATGACAAACAGCCGGAAAGGTTAAAAGTCTGCCGGAGGTAAGCAAGATCGACACATTCAACGAGAATGTGTCGGATGCTTAACATAACATTACAAGCACGACACAACGGAGGGTTCAGCCCTTGGAGCAGGTGGCCATGCGTTAGACGGCTGTGTCCTATACGCATGCGGGCAAGAATAACTTCTTCTCGCCGAGAGGGACGGGATGAGGAACGCCAAGCACCTATGGTGGGATTAATAGCGTGAAGCTTGTTCCCCGTTTCCACACCCCACTCGGCCTGCCAAGTGTCAAGAAGGCGACAACGGAACACGTTCTGCAGGTCGCTAGCAGGCAAAAGGTGGACGAGAACATCGCCATCTGCATCAGCAGACTTGGCGGCAGCATCAGCTGCTTCGTTCCCCTGGATGCCCACGTGGCTAGGGACCCAACAGAAGTGTACATCCGCACTGGCTGATAAGGACACAAGCCGTCTGAATATGCGTTGCGCTACCGGATGCCAGGAATACGGCGAATCCAGGGTCTGCAACACGCTGGTCGAATCACTGCACACAAGGACTTTCTTCAGACGATTGACGTCTGCAAAGTCCAGTGCCTTTAGAATGGCGTATAACTCTGCCGTAAACGAGTAACTGGAACTTTGAGAGTCTAGGACGAAGGCGCAACCAACTGATTCCACTGTCTTGGACCCATCCGTGTAAAACACATTAAAATTGGGGTGCTTCGCACGAAGTTCTAAAAACCGTTGCTGGTATACAACCATTCGTGTTTCTGCTTTTGGAAGAGCAGTATGAGAAAAATCGATGGAAGGTCCAGGAAACTCCCAGGTAGGGAGAGGCGGAATGAGTGGAGAGCCGCCAGGAAAATCACTGTCAACACCAAGTGCTGACAGGATCTCGTCTGCACGAACACCAAATGGTCTAGTGACACTAGAATGGAGCCGATACCTTTCCAGCCTATTCATGTATGAGATGGTGTGAAATGAGGGATGTAAAGGCATCGAGCGAAGATGGAGGAAGTAGTTCACTACCAGCCGCTGTCTTCGCAGAGACAGCGACGGCTCAGATGCCTCTACGTACAAACTGGCGATAGGGCTGGTCCGAAAAGCACCAGAGCACACACGTATACCAGCATGGTGGACGGTGTCTAGGATGCGAAGTCTAGATGGGCGGGCAGAAGAATACACAACACATCCATAATCAAGCTTCGACCTGATGAGTGCACGATACAATCGAAGCAGTACCGTCCTATCAGCACCCCAGGAAGTATGGGATAAAACACGTAAAAGGTTGAGAACTCGAAGACAAGAGAACTTTAACTGGCGAAGGTGAGGTAGCCATGTTAATTTCTTATCGAAAATGAGGCCCAGGAAGCGGACCTCATTCACGAAGCACAGGGGAGATTTCCCCATGTACAGGTCAGGATCGAAATGACATGTACGTTGACGACAAAAGTGAACACACACGAATTTCTCGGATGAGAAGGTGAAACCTGTTTGGGAGGACCACTCAACCAAACGGTTTATCGTCAGTTGGAGTTGACGAGAAGCTGACGCGAGATTCCGTGAGCGACAAAAGATCGTGAGGTCGTCTACATACAGAAGACCATGTACAGGGACAACAATGCTCGCCATAACACTGTTCACTGCTATGGCAAACAAAGTCACACTTAATACGCTGCCCTGTGGGACACCGTTCTCTTGTTCTTGAAGATCCGAAAAGGAGTTCCCAACACGTACCCGGAATAAACGATCAGATAAAAAGTTTTTAATAAAGTACGCCATATGGCCACGGACGCCCCAAGAATGGAGCTGCTTTAGGATGCCAAAACGCCACGTTGTGTCATATGCTTTTTGGAGGTCAAAGAAAACTGCAACTAAATGTTCCTTGTTGAGGAATGCATCCTGAATATGTGTTTCCAGCTGAACCAGATGGTCCAGTGTGGAACGGTTGGAGCGAAAACCACATTGAAAATTACTTATCAAGCAGTTTTCCTCCAAAAACCAGGTGAGACGCTTGTTGATCATGCGTTCCATCAACTTGCACACACAGCTAGTTAAGGCAATAGGCCTGTAACTCGAGGCTGCGGTGCGCTGTTTACCTGGTTTCAGGATGGGAACAATAATAGCTTCTTTCCAGGAAGTGGGGAAAGAGTCCTCCAACCAAAGCCTGTTGAATACCGCCAAAAGGAAATGTTTGGCAGAAATAGGCAGATGACGAAGCATCTCATAGTGGATCTTGTCCACTCCAGGAGCTGTGTTCTTAGAATCTCGAAGTGCCTGATCGAACTCCCGTTCAGTGAATGGAGAGTTGTATGGCTCGGTGTTATGACTTCGAAAAACGAGAGGGCGTCGTTCCTGACGTTCCTTCTCACGGCGGAAACGTGGTTCATAATTTACAGAGCTAGACGCACCAGAAAACTGCGTGGCCAAGATATTAGCTATGTCTCCGGAATCTGTGTACAACGTCCCATCGTGCTCCAGAGCGCTCAGAGTAGATGCACCCCCCTGGATGCGACGTACTTTGGTCCAAACGGCTTTCGACGAATTTGAATTTGAATTTGAATTTAAAATTTTGGGAGCGTCAGCACTTAGGCTATTTTGCTCCCGTCACAATATACGGGGACCAGCCCCTTACCGTTACAAATAGCAACTCTATCGTTGCAGAACTAAAATCATAAAATATTAAAATGTTCTGACTTTCTTTAAAAGCTGAGGCTGTAAAGGGGCACTCAGCACACATAAGGACAAAAGAACAGGACAATACAAACAAAATTATACTGGTCATCGGGCCAGTCGCCAGAGCCTCGTTAGTCATTAGTCCAGGGTGTACTACGTGGAAGTGAGGTTGACTTTTGGGCGCCTACGTGGAAGGTACCCCTTATACCCCGGCTTTCGACGAAGCCTGCTTCGTCAGAGAAGACACGTATTGGACCCAGCACGCCTTCTTACTGGCTCGAATGAGCTGACGGGCACGGGCACGCTTAATGCGGAACTGCTCGAGGTTTGCGGCAGTGTGGTTACTATTAAATCGATCGAGAGCATGATTGCGGTCCTTGATGGCTGCACCGATCTCCGCAGTCCACCAGGGGACTGGGCGTCGCCTCGCAGGTCCACTGGGATGTGGAATGGAGGTGCGTGCAGCATCATGCACTCCTGACACAAAGACATCTAAGGCGTCGATTGGTGGTAAAGTCCACGCAAGATCGACTTCAAGGTCCACTGCACGCTCGAAGGCTTCCCAGTCGGCCCGACTGAGATTCCAGTGAGGGTGTTGTTCACGTGATTGCTGAAGATGTTCGAAGGTAAGAATGAGAGGGAAGTGATCACTCCCACAGAGATCAGGATGAACGCTCCAAGATGTGGTAGGAGTAAGGCTGGGACTGCAGAAGGACAAGTCCAACGCAGAATATGTGCCAGAGGAAGGGCTGAAATATGTGGGAGTCCCATCATTCAGGAACGTTAAATCTGATGCCTCACGGAATTGATCTACAATTTGACCCCGGGGTTCTGTACGAACGGAGCCCACAAACTATGGTAGGAATTAAAATCGCCCAAAAGAACTACAGGAGACGAAAGTTGCTCGAATATAGAAAGGAGGTCCTCAAAAGAGAATCGCTCCTCCCTTGTGATGTAGACACAGCACACAGATATTGGCTGTGGTAGATGGACCCGCACGGCGACAGCTTGGAGGGGGGTGGTGAGAAAGATTGGCGTTGAGTGGATGTTATCTCGAACACCGATTGCAACACCACCGTGTGCACGACGACCCTCAGGAAGCTTGTCGGTGCGGTAAAGCGTGTATCCGTTGAGAATCACTGATTCATTTGGGCGAAAATGTGTCTCTTGGGGACATATGATGGCAGGGTCAAATTCAGATATTAAGATTTGCAGTTCCTCGAGATGCATACGGAAACCGTTAAGGTTCCATTGGAGACAATAAGCCATAGCGGGAGGTATTATAGTTACCTTTTGAGGCGTACTCTGTTTCTAGGCCCTGTCACCTTGATAAATGCTTCATCCGCGGCTTCGTCCTGTATCATGTCCTCGGGTAAGGACACAGAGGGCGAAGGGGATGAAGAAGCGGGAGTGGGGGCGGGTGCTTTGAGCGCCCGCCGGGCAGCTTTCAGCTGCGCCTTAAGTTTCAGGGTGGTGGCCGCCACCCTCACTGGAGAGCTACTGGACTTGAGAAAGTAATCCTTGCTATGCACCTGCTTGAACTTCTTCTCTGTGGAGCGAGGAGTGGTTGCTGTTTTCCTCGAAGCAGGGCGGGCTACTACGGGAAGTGTTGTAGTTTGAGTGGACACGTCGCTGGTTTGTACACCTATACTTCGACGGGTAAGAGCAGCTGCAGCAACTGTAGCGAATGGCACAGGTAAAGTGGTGCGTATGCTTTCACGGAGACGTTGTTTTGCCTCGCCAGCAGAGATTTTCTCTGTGACGACCAACTCTCTGATTTTCTTCTCTTGTTGGAAAGAGGGGCAGTCACGATGCCAGACTGGGTGCTCGCCTTGGCAGTTAATGCATTTGGGACCTGAAGAACAAGGTTCGGTCCCATGATCAGGCAGACTACACTTACCACAAAGGGCGGTAGTGGCCTTGCAGGAAGGCTGAGTGTGCCCAAAGTGCTGGCATTTGAAACATCGCATCGGGTTAGGGATGTATGGCCGGACTTTAAGTCTCAAATATCCAGCCCGTACAATATCTGGGAGAGTGGTCGTTTGGAATGTTAGTATAATCGAAGCAGTTGGCACAAGTTCTCCGGATTTTCGCGTCTTGATTCGCTGCACTGCGGTGACATGTTGGTCTGAGAGTGCTTCAAGGATCTCTTCCTCCTCAGCATTTAGCAGATCCCAGTGGTGAATCACACCTTTACTACTGTTAAGTTGACGATGGGGTTCAACATTAACAGTGAAGTGGCCCAAAGATCGTAACTTCAAAAGGTTGTTGGTCTGGCGATCTGTGCTGGTCTGGATAAGTAGACTCCCGTTTCGCAGCTTCTTTATTTCTGGAACATCGGAACCAGCGGCGTAGTCTAGCTGTTTCTTGATAAGGAATGGTGACAAGTCCTTCAATGTAGCAGCTCCGAGTTTCTTTGTTGTTGCAGAAACATCCTTACTATCGGTCTTCTCATCAATACTGATAACAAGGTAACGTGGCACGTTACTTGTCTTTTCCACTACTTGGAGCGGGCTCGAAGGCCGCGCTCGTTTTGGGGGTTTCCCCCCGTTTGAGTTGTTTTTTGTACACATATACAAAATAAATTTATATAGGAGGGTCCATAAATTGTCGCCTCGACATGCCCTCTATGCCGAGGAAGGCCTACCCCCAAAAATGGAGGCTACTCGAGGACCAAACCGAAATCCCCGAGGCCACGTTCGCGACTGCACCTACCCCTGCAGCCAACACTGTCCCATCGGCACGTGCAACTCACACCTTGGGATAGTTTTTTTTATCGAGGTTGTCTCCTCTAGCAGGACCCTTAGTTATAGGGAGGTCAAAGATGTGGAGATGAATGACTTGATGGAATGGTGAAAACATGAGATATGGATGTGAAGAATGAGTGAAATGATGAGATGAAAATGGCCTCGCTTTCTTAGTTATAGGGAGGTCAAAGATATGGAGATGAATGACGTGATGGAATGGTGAAAATGTGAGATATGGATGTGAAGAATGGGTGAAATTATATGAAAATGGCCTCCCTACTAAGCCCCTCGCCCCGTCAAGGCAGTCCTACATGGAGTGCGGAGGAACGGGACCCTTGGTTGTAGGAGGTCAAAGATATGGAGATGAATGACGTGATGGAATGGTGAAAACGTGAGATATGGAGGTGAAGAATGGGTGAAATGGTGAGATGAAAATCGCCTCACTATCTTAGTTATAGCGAGGTCAAAGATCTGGAGATGAATGACGTGATGGAATGGTGAAAACGTGAGATATGGATGTGGATAATGGGTGAAATGGTGAGATGAAAATGGCCTCCCTACTAAGCCCCCTCGCCCCGTCAAGGCAGTCCTTCATAGAGGGGGCGTTTACGGAAGAGGACAAACAAGATTCAGGGAAGAAGAGGGATCGTCCATAGTTGGATCTCCACAGCCTGCAGGATGCGGTAGAGAAGTGAACATCTTGGAAAGGAATCGGGCTGTAGACAGTAAGATGATCTGGGAAGTTAATGTACTTGTATTTTATGCTTTTTTCACTGCCCTATCATGTGACTTGTATTTTTTTTAATGGGAAGTTTCCTGAGGTAGTGTAAGCATTATGTACTCCTGTGCAGCCAACTGATTAACACCTTGACCTTTGGTGCAAACGGTCCCTGGTTCAATAGCCAGTGGGACCCTGCATCACGAGTACAATTCGGGAATTACTTGAAAAGAAAAAGAGGTGGGCTTCGATTAGAAAACAGCAGGCCCTGGCTCTTACATGGCAATTTCCCCACCGAGTTTAGTTCTCAGTATCTGTACTGTCAAATAGAAAGTCAAGTCGAATTAACTTCACTTGGAATTTGAATTTGAATTTAAAATTTTGGGTGCGTCAGCACTAAGACTATTTTGAACGCGTCACATTATACGGGGTCCAGCCCCTTATCGTTAAACATAACAACTCTAACGTTGCATAACTAAAATCATAAAATATTAAAATCTTCTGACTTTCGTTAAAAGCTGAGGATGTAAAGGAGCACACAGCACAAATAAGAACAAAACACAGGACAACACAAACAAAATTATACTGGCCATAATGCCACATCGCCAGAGCCTCGTTAGTCTTTAGTCCAGGGTGCACTACGTGGAATTGAGGTTGATTTTGGGCGCCTACGTGGAAGGTACCCCTTACACCCCTAACTTCACTTGGAGTCTGTAGGACTACAGTAGAATATAAATCCATTTTGGGGACAGTGAATCTCACATTTCTTCTTTATTTGCAGAGTGCCTTCGTATCATTCTAAAGAATGAAGGGATCTGAACCAGTTGTTTCTGCAAATAATTGCTGGGGTGATGTAAACTACTCATCATTCATCCTCTTGATGAGACCACTCGTCATTGACATGACGAGTTATCGCTTGGCAATGCGAAAGGTACAAATTTACACTAGGAATTAGACTACAGAAAAGACTGGTCACTCGTTGGGTTTTGTGAACCGTTGAACCTGTATCATGGCTGGGTGAAGGATAATTACCTGTCTATCTGAAGTCTTTAGCTGAATCAAAAATAAGCGAAGTCCTCTGTAAGCTTCTCTCCTATGCTGACCAAAGCGTCCTTCCACTTCTGACCTCCTGCCTTGCTGACCACCTTCTCTCGCTCAACTCAATCCCAAAAGTCCATCTAACCTCAGCTTGTCTCCCCTCTATATTCTCTGGCCATCGAGCTCTTCCTCGATGCCGAATCGTCGAATCGTGTGATTATAGTAATTGCTACCATGCAAACCGCTGACTCTAAAACCAGAAGTATTACCTGTTTCCTGAATGCTCAGGAGGTTTGCATGGCACAACACAATGCATAGTAAACATGCCTAAGAGGCTTGAGACAGCTGAGAAAAACAAGTGAATGCCCTGGTCAACATGAAGCGTTCAGAGAGACTTAATAAAATAAACATACAATCCTAGGGATTGATACGCCTTCAGTATTTCCCCATGATACCTAAGAACCGAGGAGCGGAGAAGAGGGGCAAGAAGAGGAAGACAGGAGAAGGTAAGAACAACAACACCAGAAGAAAGAGGCGGAGAAGAGGATGCAGACAGAGTCAGGTTTTGATGTTCAATGTCTTGAGGATGAGAAGAAAGAGGGTAAGGAAAAAGAGGAGAATTCCAGCATGGAGGAGAAAGAAGAGGATTCCAGCATGGAGGAGTTGAAAGCAGATGCAAGGACCAGTATGGAGGAGAAAGAAGAGGATAACATGGCGGAGGAGAAGAAAGAAAACATCAAAGAGGAGGAAGAAGAAAACGAGAAGGCAGATAATGAGAGAAGGGAAGAGGACCACCCACCAGTACAACGGGAAAGAAAAGACACGATAGTGACCATCTTGGAGAAAATGCAAGGCGTCTATTTTTGATCCAGCATTTGGTATTTATGCAATTGATGGTTTCCATGAAATTTCTACGTTTCATTGTTATTAGCTACGGCAGAAGTTAGAATGATATTGCATTGTTTATTTTTTTAATCTGACTTTCAGTGTGCACTATTAGGTTGCCACTTTTTCTGTGTGTTTGGTTCATGGATCTAACTCAATGCTTATCTACTTTTCAGACCAAGTGGAATTGCCCGTGCTCCAGTCAGACGAAGCAAGTATTGCTTCTGTTTTAATAACACAATAGCAATATTTCTTAATGGTATCAAGTAAGGAGGGTGTAAATTAATCAGGAATCTACTGGCGTTGGCTGATATAGACATATTGCTGAATAAGTTTATTGTTAACCCATTCCGGTCCAGTCTTTTCAGTCCGAAACCATGTTTTTCTCGTTCGTGCTCATGCGGCCCACTGGTTTCAGTGTGCAACCGACAGTGGATTCTGATTAGTAGAGTCCTCTAGCGTTAAAATGGAGCACTATTTGCAGAAATTTCTGTTAAGGAGGAAGGGTAACTGCCATTTCAGCTTAGCGGTGCATGGTTTGGAGAAGCTTTCTGTACGTGCTTGTGTAACGTTACTGATATTATAAATTCTACATTTTCAAGAGTATTTCTTGAAAATAAAAGGTAATGAATGTTTTGTGATGCGTATATAGTGTTTGGACGTGTTTTCTTTCATGAATTCCTAAGAACTTCGGAACTGAATCTCTATCATAATGGGACCCCTGTTAGATCCCAGCCCATGCACATGTGGTAATACGAAATTTGAATGAAGGCATTATTTGCAAGCACCATACTGGGAAGTTTGAAAGTTATTTGATGTCTAACCGCCCAAGACATACATTTGAATTTGATTTTAAAATTGTCGGAGCGTCAGCACTTAGGCTATTTTGCTCCCGTCACATTATACGGGGGCCAGCCCCTTATCAATACAAATAACAACTCTAACGTTGCATAATTAAAAATCTTAAAATGTTCTGACTTCTGTTAAAAGCTGAGGCTGTAAACGGGCACTCAGCACACATAAGGACAATACAAACAAAATTATACTGGCCATGGGGCCAGTCGCCAGAACCTCGTTAGTCTTTAGTCCAGGGTGTACTAACGTGGAAGTGAGGTTGACATTTGGGTGTACTACGTGAAAGGTCACCCCTTACACCCCCCCCCCCCCAGACATGCATATAAGTCAGACGAAACAGATACCCCTTTGGTTCCGCCGATTTCTTGCTAGAGTGATAATTGTTCAAAATTTAGTGTGACTTCTCCGGTGGCGTTGCTGATTTCCACTTTTATGTTTTCTCCACTGCCCTCGAAGGTGAAGTAAAGTTCTCCTATAATGTTTATAGATCTGAATCTCTCTTCTCGTGTGGGGAATCTGTTCTTGTAAGTGTCGAAGATCGCATCTGATTTGTACACGGATGCTGGGTACTCATCGCTATTTAGGACAATGTAATTTTTTTCATGTTTCAAAATCAATTCAGTGTCGGTGAAAGTACCTCGAATAACGACATCCATGTTGTTATCAATGTTGTAGCGGCTTTCTGGTTCCATCTTGTGTTTTTTTATGTGTATCTCTAGTAGACTGCAATGCTTAGTGATTTTGTTGGATATATATATATATATATATATATATATATATATATATATATATATACAGGGTGTTTCTAAAGGTCGTTTACAAAGCTTGGGGGGTGATTCCTCACACGAAAACAAGCAAAAAGTCTAAGTTCCATTTTTACGACTGAGGCTTCTTTTCCGAGATAGGAGCCTCGCAAAAGGTGACAAAGTGAACGTCACACCTGACTGGGACGAATACTATAACAGATAGAGAGGCGGTTCCAAGGGAATCATAAAGGAATCGTATGTGCTCAGTCCGGAAGTCACTATGAAAAGTTCACTGCACGCATGCGCAATGGAGTCCTCAAAGGAATTGGGGATTTCCAGCAAGAACAATACATGAAAAGGGTATGTAACGCAGCAAGAAGGACCGTGACAATGAGAAATGCGTTCAAGACAACATATCCCGACCTCAAACATCAAAACATGAGCACCGAACACAAAATCCGAGAAGTTGAGCACGGTTGCATACCCCAGTTACACGCGCGGAATGAACGAATCATGTCATGTGGCATACGAGAGACACATTACTCCACCAGGAGGAGGGAAAGAAAAACACAATATCCATGATTGCGACAACGTGTATTTTTACACGCGACAACTACGTAATATCCCCCCCACACACACACAACAAACAACAAATGCTACAATGTCTTATGCACAGACAGTCCGTGTCACTGTACACCAACTGAAGATGTCACAAAGGGGGTGGGGAGCAATACCAAAAGTGTTCGCACGCGATGATTGTGACGTAAAAGAGACCAGTTTTGGAAGCGCTGCACAGGCAAGTCTGGCTCTCGTAGGCTACGTTGACCTTCATGACTGCTGTTCCCGCGAGAGGAGCTCGAAGGGTTGGTTCTCTTCAGCAGTCGTTCCAGTCCGGTTGCAGGTGCTGGGATATGATCAGCAGTTCGCTCTAGGTTGTCATACGCATTGAAGAGTACTAGTATGTTGTATTGAAAGAAGTTGACGTGGTGGAGTGGGCAAGTCAAGTATCACAACAATTGGTCTGTGGTGTTCGTACGCTGATACGGCCAATTTGTTCAGTGTGCCAGTGTTAAACAAAAACAATACTTTGCAGTTCCAGCTCCCTATTACACAGATGGCTGCGTATACGACCCAGCAGCTAGCAGACATGCATCTCATGTATGGGGAGGCACGTGGCAATAGCCGTGAGGCAAGGCAGTAGTTGTATTTGTGGTGGGATAAACCCGAGAAAGTATGAACCCCCCTCTGGCAGATTTGCTATACTTAAAACAAGCTCAACATGCCCATACGAGCTTTTTGCTCAAGTGTGGAACCCTTGCATAATCCTAGATTTTTGTAAAAATGCCCTCATGGATTCCATGAGAAAGTATGACCCCTCTCAGATTGATTTGTCTACACTTACAGAAGGCACTTCTGTGAGATTGTTGTCCATAATCCTGTCAAAAATATGCCCCTCCTCATATTTTTTTGACCACACCTGAAACTATGCCAAACGTATTAACACACACCCACACCCACCCACACATATTCACTTCCGGTCCACTTCCGGTCCACTTCCGGTTTGACTACTTCCGGTCTACTTGTGGCCACCAGGCTCAACTTATATATCTAATATTAAAATAATGTAATTATTCTAGAATTGCTCCGTGACTCTCTCATTTCTTACATCATAAACATATGATTTTTCGCCTATGAGAATAACACTACATATGGTGTCATCAGGTAATGCCTCATGAAATTCACAGATAATTTTAATGTTTGTCCTGTCATTCACCACAACTTGTTTCCTTTTTGAAGCATTGATGACAAACATGGGTCTCCGTGCTTTGAATTCATCTGGTGTGTAATACATGTCAGTATTGCCTGTAGTGACCCTTTTGAAAGCCGAAAAAGCCTCATATAATTTGAGGAAATCATTTTTGGACATGTCTAAATTGTAATTTTCTCTAGGGAATACCTCATTTCTGCCATTTTTAAGATATATGTTCTTGATGTTGCAGTTATCAAATTTACTTGAATTTTTTTCCTGATTATTGTGTCTTCCAGTCTGAAACAGCACCACTACAAAATCCGGCATGTCATATTGTATGCTGGAGAATGAATTTGTGGCATCAAACTCATAATAGGTACCAGATGCGGGCTTCTGTACGCATTGATATGTATAAAATTGCAGAGGAACCTGTGGATTTTTTAGGATATCAGCTTTGTATTTAAGAGCATAGCTGGCTTCATATTCAACAACCGGGATTCTTAGCTCCATAGTCTGAATAATGCATTTGCCTGCATCAGGTAGGGTATTAGGCAGAGCTTCTCCTGTAGGGTTTATTGCACTGTACCTCTTCAAAGCATTATTATCATTGGCAGCTCTTCTAAATGTAATTCTTAAACCACCCTTCCACATAATTTCTTTGTAATCTGAGAAGAATCCTGGCAACAGGCGCATCGGGAACAGCACTGTGTGATTTTTAGATAATATTTTCTCACCAGCTTCAAATCCACCGATTCTGTAGTAAGAAGCCTCGGTTTTGGATAATTTTAGTGTGGCCAAAGCCGTGGAGGTAATGCCGGGATAATCCACTCTGTTTATAACAACACCATGCTTTCTGATCTCAATTTCAGAGAACAGATGCGGCACAAAATTATCCACCAATCTTATATTTGAATTTGCCGGATAATCTGTTCCATCGAGCTTTACAACATCAAATTTGATGTATAGATCTGCTCTGTGAGGGTGTATAAAGCCGTCCCCTACATCAAGATCAACCTCGATTTCTGTGTTGGGTTGATTTAAATTTGCAAATGTCCTCCTGTTTGGAGGGAATGATTGTAGCTCATAACTCTCAATATTTTCCATTGTATGTATTTTTATTTAAATGTTAATCTCTATGATTGCAGTTGTTGTGGCTCCAGCAAAATCAACTAATTCTTCTTTTTCATTAGTAACCATCAATTCAATATAATCTATTCTGTTATGACACACAGGAAAATATAATGTTGGGGATGGATTGTAGAAGATGGGCTCCATGAATTCGGAATTAGGTTTGAATGTTGCAATGATGCCTGTTTGTTTGTGAGTGCCTATGCCATTTGATTTGGTGATCATACCCTCGGCCACATTACAGTGAATATTCAGAGTCTCTATGGCTAAGAATTTGGGTATATTCATAGCAGTGTGTTTGATTGCTGGTTCAAGTTTTGTGTTGTTCTCAAATCCTAACAGCTCTCCTATAGTACCCAGATCCACTGTTTCTGTGGCAGATACAATCTCTACTCTGTGAGTGACAGAATTTTCACTTAACACTATACCTCTGGGTAACTGAGCATTTAGAGTGGATAGATTATACTGCCCTGGAGTAATGACAATTTTTTGATCCCCTACTGCAATTTTGTTGTTGTGGTGCGTAATATTAGGTATCAAGTACATGCCGTAAAATGCTCTGAGAGCTATTGTTTTGGGATACACTATGTCATCATGCAATTTGAGTTTCAATATTGAATTTTGGCTGGTGAGATGGAATACCCCCATGATGTTTCAAATACCACAAGGCTTTTTGTAAATTTTCAATTGATGGTTTATTTATTTGAGACATATATCTGAGAACAGATAAACACAAATGTCCACAATTAACATCTTTGAAGTTTTGAATACGGGCATTATTGTAATAAAGATTAGCTGAATTTAGATATTTTATTAAATTTTCAGGTGGAACACCTCCAAATGAATCAAACACAAATGCCTCATCGTTTAAATATTTAAGATAACAGATCCAGTGAGTGCCCTGATTTTTGTACTCATCCAAATTAACAATGCCACACTCTTTGTTGAGTGGTTGTTCCGGTAAAGAATCAGACATGTACACACCTCTAAAATGTTTGATGCCCAGTGGCTTGATTAAAGCTTCAATATCTTGGTTTGTAAGCGGCTCTTGTTTTTTTTAAACTTATTCATGACTCTCTTAACACCTTCGCCTTTCTTCTCCATGGCCAGGTTATGGCGCTTCTGCTCATCTAATTCTGCCCTATTTTTCTTGGCATCTATTACTGTTTTTGCTATGGCAGCTGATCCCCCAGCCAAGCTCCCAACAGCCCCGAGAGCAGCTAAGATGGCCGGGATGGTAAATATGAATCCCCCCACATGTGATTTTTTTCTTGATTGCTGTAATTTTTTTAATTGGGGGGTGCTAAGCAACAATTTCATACCATGTCCCTTTGCAAGACAAGAGCTTTTTTCTTGCGCTGCTTTTTGGTTAAAAGACTGTCAATAGTTTTAAGAGATTTGAGACCTGCATAAGGTATTTGATACATAACACCCTTGGCCTTCATTGTATGTTTATTATATACATGTTCACAACCCCCACCCCAGTTTTTGTTTGGTGCTCATAGCTATGGTGGTTCCCAATGCTGCTATTTTTTCACTTAAAGAAGCATCTTTGCTTACAAATCTACCAAATGCAGCCTCTTCTAATTTCTTGTCTGCAACATGTCGCTTGTCAAGATCAGAATGTGTGTTGTATGCTATGTCATGGTCTCTACAAGCAGCATCTAGGGGATTTACACCAGGGTCCCCTCTGTTTAATCTATGGTCCAGTTTTGTGCCTGGACCACAATACTGATAGCCTGGAATGTGTAGTTCAAATGGCAGCTTGTTTATAATGTCATTAACCAGGCCCCGACCCTCAGAAATATTCCAAAATTTAGGTGGTAGAGTATTAATAATTTTTATGAGATATCCAATCCCCTTAGGGTCATTCACTATAAAATTAGACAATTTTGTGCTTATCATGTCCATAATTCCAACCTTTTCATTGTAAAAATTGTGGTTCCCTGCATTTTCCTCCCCAGCTATCACCAATAACCTATCTACAAGTTTCCTGACATCATCAACCCACACAAATTCTTTAGGCAGGGTGTTGTATTGTTTGATTCCACTGCCAGTCTTGATCTGTGACCATATGGGCTTGATTAAATTGTTGTATTTTGCTCCACTGCTAGACTTGACTCTTTTTTGTGTGGGATCATTGTTCTGGTATAGAGCATCTGATTTTATTAATATTTCTTTGTAATAATCATAATCTTGATCTGTATAGCTGCCAGGCCTTTTCCTAGTCATCAGTTCCCACAACCCAGGTGTGCCGGGGTACTTAACAAAAGCACCTTTTTCTCCGAGACGAGATTCTGAATAAACAATCAGATCATCCCCCATAAAAGTTACTCTGAAATTGCCAATTCTATGTATGATACTGCCATCAAGCTCGGTGTCAGCATATAAGCCAAACACCTCATCTTTGTTGTCTTTAGGTGTGGTTAAATATTTTTGTGCAAGAAGACCCAATTCAATAGGATCCTGAGTAGCTTCAATTCCTCGAGGAGCAACAGGACTAGGTGTATGAATACTGGAAAGTGGGGTGAATGGATAATCTAATATGTTCCTTGCAGCTACAGGTACAAGCTCTGTGATCAAATTTTGATTCTGCTCTGTAACAGTTTTGATATTCTTACCTAAATTATTAATAGCATCAATTACAGGCTGTTCTGTTTGTTTGTGTTTTTCATAAATTCCACGGTTCTCTGATTTCCATCCCTTAAATCTTTTTACAAGATAATCTCTTAATTTAAGATCATCGATGATTGGTCGTTTCATGGTTGTTTATTTATGTCTCAACGTCTAGAAAATCGTTGATTTTACTTCTGTATTTGCCACTATTGGGTGTTCTTGTCATATCAATTGTGACAAACCCATAACTGTCCTGGCTCCAGCACTTGCTGCAAAACTTAGAAAAATCATTGTAGCTCAAGTCCCCACCTACATATTCATCATGTATGTGTTTGAGGTTGGTATGATCTTGATGAAACACACATATAAAATTGCTGTTGTCTCGGATCAGCTGCTTCGGAATTTTAGAAAAAGTCTGTGCCAGGTAAAAGCAATCAATGTTTTTGTGCCGGCCCTGTGTAAAGAAATTTCTAACCTTGTTTTGATTATCCAATATAATGTCATCAAACACAACAACAGAATTATCGAGACATTCATGAAGAGGCTTAACATCTGGTTCAAAAGTGGCAATATCCAGTCCATCATATAGCTTCATCAGCTGCTGATATTTTAATTGTTCCAAGCTCTTAGAAAAAACATACAAGTGCCTGTTTTTCCAGTCTAACCAGTTGGGTGCCAATAAAAAATTATCAACCATTAGTGTAGTTTTACCACAAGCTGATGGCCCAACAATAAGACACCTAATATTATCAGGCAGCAATTTTCCATTTCTCTTATTCTGCTGTTCAGGTTCTGGCAGCCTTTTTATAACATCCCAGGTGTTCATATTATCACTTTGTCTGCATCGATCCAGCTGTTTTCCGGATGACCCAGCCATTTGACAAGTAACTTGTTGCCTTTTCTGCGGATGATTTTTTCTATGAGATATGTGTCAGGCTGTTTAGTTTTGCTGAGCTCTTGTTCATAGAACCTGCCTTTGAGAATTTCTCCTCGGTGATCTTTTATTATATATGTGTTAAGGGTCCCGGGTTTAATTTGAACCACTGTAAATAATTCAGTGCTCCAGTTTCTCGTAAAGCCTCTCTTGAATAAGTGCTTATATTTGCTGATTCTTACTTGATCGCCCACCCTGTATTTGGCTTTTCTTGTTGTTGGCTGGTATCTAGGATAATAAACAGTGCTGATCAATTTTTGCTCATCAGATGAAGTTACTTCAGAGGGTTTCATGTTGATTGTGGAATGGACCGAGTTGTTATATTTATGTAGAAGTTCTGGAAGAATATTAATCCATTTATAATTACCTTGGAGGGTAAATTGTTTATACATAAGATTTTTTAAGGTTCTGTTGAATCTCTCTACAATTGAGGCTTTGAGATCACTGTAACTCGAGTAATGTTTTATTGCCTGGCTTTTAATAAATTGTTGAAACACTGAATTATAAAATTCTTTGCCATTATCTGTTTGCAAATAGCGCGGTGATCTTCCTGAATGATTGATGATTGTCCTGAGGGCTTCTGTAACACATTTTCCAGTCTTGGATTTGAGTGGCAGAGCCCAGGCAAATTTTGAAAATGTGTCTATGACAGTGAGTAGATACTTGTAGCCCTTGTTGATTTTGTCTAAGTTTTTCAACTGCCCACTTGCCAACTCAATCAAGTCGCTTTGCCATAAATCATCTATGCCCTTTGTGACTACTGGCAGTCTCTTAAAATTATGTCTGGCTTGTCTGTGTAATTCATCAACAATAATTTGTCTAGACATAATATGAAAACAAGAATATTGCAACTATAGGGTATTCAGCAGCTGATACTACAGGATTTTCTAAATATAATTTGTCTCCTATTTGTATATTAAATTCCAAAGTGCCATCATCTTCAGTATAGGCTGTTTCTAATGTATTGGGGTCTGTAAAATCCTCTAACTCTACACTGGTGATTTTTGGTTTGTTATCAGCATTTGTTATCGATAAGGTGGGGTAGTGGTGTGCCTGTGGCTGATGCCAATATTTGATCTTGATTGGTCTCAATGTGCCTCCAACAAAAAACTGGTAATAAAATTGTGCAGGGGACAGCATATATATTTTGCCACCTGGTGTAAATGGTGAATCATATTCTTTGTTGGGGATGCTGTACAATTCAAGAATTACTGTATGTTTTGGATTCTCGATTATGCCTGTTATTTCCTTTTCTGCTGTGAGCAATCTGCTTGTTACAGATTCAAGGTGCTCATTGATGGTCCTAACAACATCATCATGGCCTGGCTTGATTTTTATGTCCACAGCAAGTCTCTTGTATTGTTGAACAATTTCTTGAAGCTGGGTGGCAAAAACAGACAGAGCATTTGCTTGATTGGATTCCATGGTCCCTAGCTGTTGCTTGATATTAGCTACAATTTGCTGTAAATTTTCAACAACTGCCAATTTTGAATTTTGAGCAGTAAGATCATGGACCTGTCTTCTGATATCCTCAAACAGGGCATGCAGTTCATTAATATGTTGATTAGTTGGAAGAGTGGCAACTGTCTGAGTGAGATTTTTGATCTCTGTCTGGATATTCTTGATATCTTCTGATTTCAATATCCTATTCACTGCCCTCTTAATATTTTTAAGTTCCTGCGATGTGGGAAGATTTGATACTGTATTTTGCAAAAATTCAAGTGCCAATTTTACATTGTTTAATTCAGAAGCATCAGCCACATTTTGCATAGCATTTTGGAGCAGGGTTATATCTGCCTGAGAGGGTGTGGATTGTTGTAAAATTTCAAGCTTTGTTTGGATATCATCGATCAAGTGATGAAAATGAGATAGCTCAGATTCAGTGTTGAGGTTTTCAAGCTTTGTGATCTGTTGCTGGACACTGACAAGTGTATCTACAATCCCAGGCAATCTGGATTCTAGTACATTTGCCAAATCATTTTGCACTGCTGCTATTGTACCTTCAAGATGGGTTATGGAACTTTGATTTTTTCCAAAATCTTCATATGTTTCAAGTTGCAGCTTGATGTTTGCAACACTCCGAGTTATTGCATTCAAAGCATCAGAAGATGGCAAGTTGTTCATAAAATTTTCAAGTGTCTCAATTTTTTCTTTAACCTCGGCTATGGCATTGTTCAAGGGGTCCAGATTAGGTATCTGGAGTGACTGAATCTGTTCCTTTAGAGTGGAAATCACTAGATCAAAATCCTCTTGTGATTTTATGCTTTTGACAATTGTTTGGAGCTGTGTCTGGACATTATTTATCTGCTCTTCCAATTGCTGTTTCAATTGCTCGGAGTTGTTAGCCTGGGTCTTAAATTTGGCTTGAAGAGCTGCTACAGCTTCTTCTAAACTTTGAAAATTATGTAATGTGGCCAAATCAGTATATTTCTGAAGCAGCACTTTGAGTTCAGAATCAATTTTAAGAAGAGGGTCCATGCATTGTGATTGTAAATTTGTAATTTCTAATTGAAGACTGGCATTGAGTGTGGTCTGTAAAGCTTGTAAATCACTTCTTAATTTCTTGACTCTGACATCAAGCATCAGAATCTCATCACTGTGATCTTCATGCCTTGTATGGCCAAATATATCATTAGGCATTTTTATTTTAATGGTTATTTATTATAGAGTATCTGATTCTTAATTCTATAAAAAAGGGTATAAGCTTGTCATATGATCCAGGGACCTCAATATATAAGCAGTCACCAGCAGAAACAGTATATACAGTGCCAGAAATCATGTTTGAGTGCTTCATTCTATAAATATTTCTCCCTACTGAAATCTTGACATCACCCTCAGGGGTTGTAATAAATTGCAATTGACCACCTACAGGTAATTGGTAATGATTTAAATTATTGTTAAATATGTACAATGTTTTGCCTGTTTCATCATCAACATCTGTAAGTATGCTGTTCAGATGAATAATTAACAAGCCACTCAGTTTAGACAGCATATCAGGAGAGGATTGTGGTGTTGGCAGCTCCATAATAGCCTGTTTTTTGAACCCAAATAAGTTCATAGGCATGTTTGTTTATTTCAAATCATGCTCTGTAATTGGGCATTGATCCCCATTTTTCAAATCACAATGCCCCCATGGTAGAGTATGTATGCCACATGATAAAATGCATCTCTTATCATCATGTGGGTCCAGGGCCACTTTTCTTACAATATTTGAAGTCAACAAGTGATCCACACTCTGAATTCTGGATTCTGATGTTTTGATTGAATTCTGGGATTTGAGGCAATTTTCATAATCTTCAAATTGAAGATCTTTTTCAACAGTTACTTTGCCAATGCCCTTGGCCTTTTTGGCAACAGCGCCACTACATGTTTCAAAGGTGTACATCTTGGCACTTAACCCAGCAAATTTTACAATAACATCACCACATGTCTCATCTTTTAACTTCCCAGGCACCTTTTTGTTGTGGGGTTGAATTATTGTATGTTCACTGGTATCAAAGTATTGAAACAATTCAGGCTGTGACATATCTTGATAAACATCTTCTGTTTGAATATCAAGAATAAAACTATCCGTGTCCATGTACAATAATTTTACACGATCACCATAAAAAGGTTTCAACACATCATAATACAATGTTAACATATGTAATTTGGACGATTCCAATATTGCAGCCCCTTCATAAATAGGTTTATCAAACTTGATCTTTGTTTTCTTCATGTTGAAAAGTGCCATGTGCTCATCATAAATTCTTCTATAATTGAAATTAGGCTTTGCAACCAATTTTTTGCTCAGACTGGGGTCAGTAATTATTTTAACATCGGTATGTTTTCTGACATTTTCAATAGTTTTGCCATACACAGAATTAACCATCAATTTAAACAAGCCCTTATCAAATTGGCTCTTTGCAGATGTTCGAAGCTCCGTGTTTGTATCAATGTATGGTTTCAACCATCTTGAGTGCCTGAACCTTAAGACTTTTCCAACTTTGGTCACTTGAACACCATGTTTCATCAGGAACTGGAGGTTTTTGTAATATGTAACATATCCCTGTTTCGGCTCTAGAGTCATCATGAGCTTCTTCTGTTTAGAGCCAGGTGAGCACTGAACCTCGGAAATTGGGGACAGATCAGAAAATTTATTGTGTAAATGATCTGGAATTATCAGATCAACCTCTAAGAAGAGGCCATAGTCACTGTCATCAAAATCCTTAAGATCTTCAATATTGAAATCTTCAACCCACTCAAGCCCTGCATATGGCAGTTTTTGCATCATGGCATGACCATAGAGGCTGTTTGCATCCACATACAGTATATAATTTGATGGCCGTGCTGGATCATAATCAGAAATATATTTGTTATTTGCTCTGGCATATCTCTGAGAACATTGCACCATGCCTCCTCTTATACATTGCTCCATAAACAGATACATATCTTGATCGTGGATCAGATCCAATTGCATTTTAGTGTTCAAAAACGTTGCGGCCCATGCTAGGCCCGGGGCACTGTAGAAATATATTGGGTCCAGTTTATAATTTTGCATGGAAGATTTTCTGAATGCCTGTATTATATCAGCTAAGAGGGTGACATCAAGTTTCAAATATGCCATGTGATAATCACCAAATGTCTTGCATTTTAAATTGTTCCACATCAACTGGGCATGGTGATAATCTTCATCTGTGATTCCAGATCCTCTGATTCTGCTGTAAAACTCTTCTTGTGGTGGCAGGGAACACTCATCAAATTTAGAAAAATCTGTAACATAGTCATATGGATATACACCCTTCCGCCTAATTAATTTCAGGTCCTGATTTGGAAACGATGCACGTGTGATTTTGAATTGATCATCAGGTAATTGATTTGCCAGTGTAGGCAGGCCAGCAGGTAAAAATCTGTAAGAATCAAGAAATCTTATGTGAATAGGAACACCATTAACTTTAATTATCTTGCTAATAGATATATATTTCTCATCATTTTCAGCTAAAATATTTAAATTCTGCTTGTCAAACCCCTCGTATCTGATCAGATGATGGAAATCATAATTGGATGCTCCGTGGCAAAATATGGGGACAAATTTTGGTCTCTTGATCTGAATATTGCAGCTTTTACACAGGGCCATTAAGAATTTACCATCTGTATGAGAATGGTGATGAACCTTGATATTTGTATCTGAAAATTCACAATCACATACCGGGCATTTTTCTGCATTGTTGAAATCTTCAATCTGTTTCTCTGTTAAAGGCAACATAGGCTTTGATATTAATAAGATGTTAGATGCTATGTCACGGCACTCATTTTCTATTCTATGTGCAAATATTTTGATGGCATTTGGTCCCATGTATAAGTATGGCTCACTAGCTACGCCATCCCGTATAACTGTATAACAAAAGCTGGAAGGTTCATGTTGCTGATATGGTGTACTTGAAGATTCCTCGGGATCTGGATTGCAGGATGCAAAAGGTTTGAGGTTCGATTCAAAATCACAGACAATATATACTGGGTGTTCCAAGAAGGCTTCAAACTTTTTGAATCTGCAATTTTCACTTGGATTAGGCATCACCATATGAACAGGTTTATGGTTGCCACAGTATTTCAGATGCTCAATTAACTTGTTTTTAGCAATTTCTGCATTCTCTTCCCGAACCCCCTTCATCATTTTTCTACCATCAAATTCAGTTAAACATCTTCTGCACAACTTGAATATTTTTTTATATTTGTCTAGTTGTGTTCTCACTAAAGCTTCAAGATTATGTATCAGAGTATAATGGTGTGTATCATCCCCTTCAATTAAGAGCAGATCAATTGGAATAGCAGATTCATCATCAATTGTACTGATTCTGAGAGGTGCTATCGGGCAATTGCCAGTAGAACAAATAAATACATTAATAGATAATTGCTTGCCATTGATGTGCCTGGCCTTTTTTTCAAATTTATCAATATTCTGAACAGACATTGGATATTCTAAACCCTCCATTGCATCGTCAAAAAGATGTTCATGCTGTTTGTAATAACTTATTCTCTCTGGATGCCTTGAAACTGGAAACAAAGCAGCTAATATACACCACAAAAAGCATTTCTGGTCGGTATTTTCAATATTAACCACGGCTCTTCTGTTTTTAATATTGGCAGGTAATGGCAGATATGTAGAACCTTGTAATGGGCTGAATTCAGAAATATTAACATATAACTTGTGTGGAGAACCGCATAGGCTCCATCCTGACTCTTTTCCTGCAAATTCAGAGTGTTTAGTGTTCAGTTGATTTATCAAGCTGCTTATTATTTTGTCTGAATTTGCATTTGAATATACCGGTACAGTTTCTGTTATGTGGGGCTGTGTAAATTTTGTGCCATTTGGTTTCTTATATTGTGCAAACAATTTAAGGGACAGTTTATAAGAGCCATTTTGTGCATTAAGAATTGCCTGCAGATCAGAATTTTTACTGTTCAAAAAATTCTTAATGCCACATCTTGGCTCTGATACAAACCGGTGATCTCTTAATTGGCCATTAAAACTGCTACGGATGGGTTCATAGCGTGGCTGCTTTGCTGCTCTGGCATTAACAGGTGCTTCGTGCTTCCTTTTCAGACCAGATGTAGATGGTTGTGTTGATGACTGTGCAGAGCAAGTATCTCTATGTTTATATGTGAAATATTCCATGCTATATTTTCTATGGCATTTGGGGCAAATTTTTGTGGGAGTTTTGTATTTGTCTGGGTTACAAATTTTTTGGTGCTTGGCCCAATTGGGGCTGGATATATTTTTATTGCATTGATTACAATGTTTTTGATTCGGCATTTTTGTTGTTGTTTATTATATACAATTTCTTGGGATTCAGATCAAAACTTTATGCTGGATAAAAATATCAGTTGGGTTCAACACTGTGCTGTGTGTGTGTGTACGTGTGTATGTGTGTATACACTTAATATTTTTGGCTTTGGTATTTATATACAATTTCTTGGGATTCAGATCAAAACTTTATGCTGGATAAAAATATCAGTTGGGTTCAACACTGTGCTGTGTGTGTGTGTGTGTACGTGTGTATGTGTGTATACACTTAATATTTTTGGCTTTGGTATTTATATACAATTTCTTGGGATTCAGATCAAAACTTTATGCTGGATAAAAATATCAGTTGGGTTCAACACTGTGCTGTGTGTGTGTGTGTGTACGTGTGTATGTGTGTATACACTTAATATTTTTGGCTTTGGTATTTATATACAATTTCTTGGGATTCAGATCAAAACTTTATGCAGGATAAAAAAAAAAGAAATAGGCCACAACTTGGCCACAAGTAGACCGGAAGTAGTCAAACCGGAAGTAGACCGGAAGTGGACCGGAAGTGAATATGTGTGGGTGGGTGTGGGTGGGTGTGGGTGTGTATTAATACGTTTGGCATAGTTTCAGGTGTGGTCAAAAAAAATATGAGGAGGGGCATATTTTTGACAGGATTATGGACAACAATCTCACAGAAGTGCCTTCTGTAAGTGTAGACAAATCAATCTGAGAGGGGTCATACTTTCTCATGGAATCCATGAGGGCATTTTTACAAAAATCTAGGATTATGCAAGGGTTCCACACTTGAGCAAAAAGCTCGTATGGGCATGTTGAGCTTGTTTTAAGTATAGCAAATCTGCCAGAGGGGGGTTCATACTTTCTCGGGTTTATCCCACCACAAATACAACTACTCAAGGCGTCTTTATGGAGAACGCTTTCCACATAGACGTTTACCATCTCACACCTTATTTCAGGTAGTGGACAGTCGACTGCGTTAAACAGGGTCAGTGTTACCACAGCGGCAAGAAGTTGGAAGACCTCGAAGTGTTCGCACACATCAGTTTGCAGAAGATGTGTTAACAGCGGTCGCAGAACATCCTGGCACCAGTACGCGAGTGTTCGCTCGGGCACGAAACACGTCTCATGTGAATGTTTGGCGAGTGTTGTCAGAGGAAGGAACGCACCATTTTAAACTGCAGAAAGTACAAGAACTGTTACCTCGTGACTTTCGCCCTCGTATGGAGTTTTGCCAATGGCTGTTGCATCAGTTGGACACAAACCCTCACTTCGGGGCCAACGTATTGTGGACAGATGAAGCCATTTTCACCAGGATGGATGTCTTCAATAGTAGAAACAGTCATGTATGGGACTTTGACAACCCACATGCACTTTGTGTGGCCCATCACCAGCACAGGTTTTCAGTGAATGTGTGGTGCGGGATAGTACATGATAATTTAATTGGACCATACATTCTCCCTGTTCGCCTGAATGGTCGCACGTATCATGCATTTCTTAGTGAGGTTCTGCCTGAACAGTTGGGAGACCGTACCTTTGGCACTGCAGCAAGAAATGTGGTACCAACACGATGGTGCACCAGCTCATTTCGATTGTAATGTACGACATTTCCTGCATGACGTGTTTCGCAATAGGTTCATTGGTAGGAATGAGCCTGTGCCTTGGGCACCGAGGTCGCCAGATCTCAACCCTCTCGATTTTTTCTTCTGGGGAGAAATGAAAACCCTCGTATACGACACACCTGTCACATCAGCTGAGGACCTCGTTGCTCGCATCAACATCGCCGCCACGACGGTAGCAGATACACCTGGCTTGTTTGCTCGTACTCGACAATCCATGATTCGTCGCTGTCATCTCTGCGTAGAAGTAAACGGCAGACATTTTGAAAACCGTCTGTGATTATTGCCCTCGGCAAATCTCAGTGAGAACACTTTTGGTATTGCTCCCCACCCCCTTTGTGTGGTGAAATTGACATCTTCAGTTGGTGTACAGTGACACGGACTGTCTGTGCGTACGATATTGTAGCATTTGTTGTTTGTTGTGTGTGTGTGTGTGGGGGGGATATTACGTAGTTGTCGCGTGTAAAAATACACGTTGTCGCAATCATCTGATATTGTGTTTTTCTTTCCCTCCTCCTGGTGGAGTAATGTGTCTCTAGTATGCCACATGACATGATTCGTTCATTCCTCGCGTGTAACTGGGGTATGCAACCGTGCTCAACTTCTCGGATTTTGTGTTCGGTGCTCATGTTTTGATGTTTGAGGTCGGGATGTGTTGTCTTGAACGCATTTCTCATTGTCACGGTCCTTCTTGCTGCGTTACATACCCTTTTCATGTATTGTTCTTGCTGGAAATCCCCAATTCCTTTGAGGACTCCATTGCGCATGCGTGCAGTGAACTTTTCAGTGACTTCCGGACTGAGCACATACGATTCCTTTATGATTCCCTTGGAACCGCCTCTCTATCTGTTATAGTATTCGTCCCAGTCAGGTGTGACGTTCACTTTGTCACCTTTTGCGAGGCTCCTATCTCGGAAACGAAGCCTCAGTCGTAAAAATGGAACTTAGACTTTTTGCTTGTTTTCGTGTGAGGAATCACCTCCCAACCGTTGTAAACGACCTTTAGAAACACCCTGTATATATATATATATTATATATATTATATATATATATATATATATATATATTTCAAAATAGGCGCAAAGTACTACAAAAAGCAAGCTTTACCAGTTACACAGCCAATATTTCCTAATTCAAGTAACTACATGTACCAGAAGCACTTGCACCCCAACACTAACTAGACAGAATTACAAAAGCAGATTCTGCTATGTAAATAGCCTTTTGCAAAAGTCCGATGACAAAAGTTTAAAAATTGTAACAGCCCAGACAGGGACTCGAACCCTGGACCAATAGGTTAAAAGCCTAATGCTATACCAACTAAGCTATCCGGGCACGCGCTCTACACGTGAAAAGTTGGTTATGTTAAGAAATATCCAAGGGATCAATAGCATACAAGTGTTATGTGTATGAAAGGAAAATATAAGGTGTCATCTCCGGAAATTTGGACAATTCTTTTTATTATTATTATTCTAAATTGCAAACGGAGTCCTCTCTGGCAGTGATCACCCTATACTCCCCTTAGGTAGATTTTGTTTCAGGGCCTACAACTTATGTCAGAGCATGCCATATGTAATTCCTAAGAACTTTGCAACTGAATAGTGATCATAATGGGACCCCTGTTGGATCCCTGCCTGTGCACATGTGGTACTAAGAACTTTGAATAAGGGCATTCTTTGCCAACACCATACTGGGAAAGTTGAAGGTTAGTTGATGTCTAACCGTCCCAGACATATACAAATACCCATCCGTCTCCGCTAAAGTGATAAATCCCAGGCGTAAGCCCATGGGATAGAACATGACCCTTGTTCCCAAGCATAGGATATGGCGTCATCAGCACACATATGGCTTAACTTACTTTTATTTCCTTTTTGTGGTTTTGCCCTCCATTCCGCCACTATCCCCCCTCCTTTTTGAGACCCGTGGGCGAGCACTGCACAGAGCAAGGAACCTCCCACTTGCTGATAATCTGACTTTAAAACGTCATGCTCGAAGCTTTTGACTTCAGTCTGTTACCCTCATCGACACCCTCACCAGAGACGATCGCTGAGATTCTTCGGTGGTAACAGCCTCTTCTTACGAAGGTAAGAATAATCTTCTGTAACTCTCTAATATTTAGTATGGTAACTAACTAACTTCTATATTTCAAGTATGGTACACTTTCTGCCCATACACTACCACCCATACAAACACCAGCAATTACACTAACACACACACCCAGAAGTAGCTAGGATGATAACAAGTAAATTCATTGGTATGGTGACACACCTTCATTGGTAGTAGAACTATGTTTGTATCAAAGGAACTAATGTCAGAAGGGCCATATTTGTACGCCTGCCCTTATATCATTGTTTACACAGTACAATGTGAAGGATTCATATCCGTTAGCATAGCATCTTAAAATGTAATCAACCCAAAAGCCCCCAGAGGTCAATGTAATCATATTGTAAGCATTACTAAGCCTTAAAAGCTTGTAGATCATGATTCTCGTACCACATCTTATTCTTTGTTTGTTTTGTTGCTTATTAAACTATAAAATCCAACGTCTTGCTTTATCTGTTACCCCCCATGATTTCCAATAATATACGAGTCCACAGTGACTACTGTTAGCCTAGGGGTTTACTTTAAAACGAAGACTTAAGAAGACTTGGAGCAGTCGTGCGTATGAAGGCACTCCTGCCCCCACAGTAGAAAGAGACGTCTAGGATTATACTATTCAATGTAAGTATTCCCCACACACATACACAAACACTCCCATCTCTTTTGGAATACCTCTCGCAATTACACTTCCTCCCCACTCAGGAAGTTACTAGCTTTATACTTTATGCACTAAGGTAGGCAAGGCTAGTCCGTAGGCATATCAGAGGAAGGTATGTCTCCTACTCTTCCCGTGAACTCCGTATATGGATAAGCTAGGTAGAGTAGAGTGACCGGCCGACGATCCCCACCACACAGGTACGCAACTGTGTGCCTCTGTCTCACCCTAGGACGTGACAGATTTAATGGTGGAGGTGCGGGGCACCTCTTCAAACTGCTATTGAAATTTAACGGGCACCTCTTCAAATTGCTATCGAAACTCTGGCGGGGCACCTCTTCAAATTGCTATCGAAACTCTGGCGGGGCACCTCTTCAAACTGTTATTGACACTATCAGGGGCAACTTTTCAAACTGCTATCGAAATTCAAATCTGTGTTTAGAGATTAATATATATATATATATGTCGTCACCTGTTTCATAGGCCACACCCTATATAGGACAATACCCTACACACTGGTTTTGTTACTTTGTACCCTTACACCTATAAGTTCCACGTTACTAAGTACATGATTTCTTTTTATTACTATGTATTTCCTTTAATATCCTAACCTGTAGTTGTGTAAGCAATGCATGTTACTATGTGTGTTAGTAAATGGAAGATTTGCGTAGGAGTGAAAGATTAAGGTTACAAGCTAGACGGCAAGCGCGAATTCCCTGCCTTAGACCGGAATGTAGAGACCCCCTTGACGATCAATTTGGTGACCATTTACATTTAGAACCTATCAAGGAAGAAGATCCTACGGTTTTCTATAATTCGGAAGAAGTTGCAAGTCCAGAAACTAAAATGCCTAATGATACAGAGGATTCTAACCCTTCCGCAGGGTGTAGGAACAGTAGAGTTCCCTCAGTACATCCAGATACCTTTTCTGGAGGACGAGGCGAAAACATCAAACAATTCTTGCAGACTTATGAACGCGTAGCGTCTATATTAGGTTGGTCAGAACAGGATAAGTACTATGCCAAGTTCGAAACGACCCCGATGACCCCTCCGAGAAAAAGAAATTAGTGAATCCTATAGCATACGCAAGTAGGACCCTAACAGGACATGAGCACAATTATTCAATTGCCGAAAAGGAAGCTCTTGCAGTAGTATTTGGTGTCACACATTTCCATTCCTATTTAGCGGATTTTCCTTTCACTGTAGTGACTGACTCGCATGCCCTTTGTTGGCTAAAGAAATGCAAGTCTCTCGTAGGGCGTTTGGCAAGATGGAGTCTGAGATTGCAAACTTATTTGTACACTGTAGTCCATAAGTCAGGCAAACTTCATTTCGCCCCAGACTGCCTTAGCCGGATACCCAGTAAGGCATTGTCTGAGAAAGAAAGAGAAGACATCGAAGAAGGAGCTATAGTTGCCTTTACCCAGGTAACTCCTTCCCCACCACCTAGAGCTACAAATGGCTATAACGTTCAAGAAAAGCAGGAAAGAGATCCACTTTTAAGAAGCATTATTGAATTAAAGCAGAAAGATCCCAACGAATTAAGTGTTAGGCATTATGAGATAGAAAATGGCATTTTATACCGACGTTTCGGCAACAGAAGCATGTTAGTAATCCCAGAAGAGTTAAAGCTTACTGTACTTAAAGAAATGCACGATAATCCACTTTCAGGAGGACATCTTGGGATCACCAAGACTCATGGAAAAGTATGTGAAAGATTTTATTGGACTAACATGAAAAAGGAAATAGAGGCATATGTAAAGGGATGTCCCCTTTGCCAAGAAAGAAATAGGAATACAGGTAAACCACAAGGATTTTTGAAGCCCATACCCGTAGGTGAGCCTTTTGCAAGAGTAGGGACAGATATAATGGGCCCTCTTCCGTTATCCAAAGGATATAGGTACATTATTACTGCCACATGTTATTTAACAAATTGGGTAGAAGCCAGATGTTTAAGGAACCCCACAGCTAAGACTGTAGCAAAGTTTTTGTTAGAGGAAGTTATTTGTAGACACGGATGTACCCGTGAATTACTTTCGGATCGAGGATCAGTATACATGGCGACAATTACTAAGGAATTGCTTGAACTTATGAAAATAAGGCAGATAAATACTACTGCATATCACCCTCAAACTAATGGGAAAACCGAGCGATTTAACCAATCCCTTGCTACTCTGCTAAGTAAATACGTTGACAAACATCAGAAAGACTGGAGTGATTATGTGAAACTTGGAGTATGCGCATACAATTGTTCGAGGGTTGATCACATCGGCCATTCGCCATTTGAGTTCGTGTACGGCCGGCTACCAGTGTTCCCTCTTGAAACGTTAGGAATTGAACCCCTGCGCTCCAATACTCCAAATCCTCACACCATTCAATTCAAAGAACATTTAGAAGATATTAGGGATATTGCAAGAAAGCAACATAGTAAAAGACAAGCATATGACAAGAAACGATATGATGCAAAACGAACTGAGGTAAAGTTTAAAGAAAATGATTTAGTGATGTTATATCAACCTGCTCACAAATTAGGGTTAATTGAAAAACTGAGAAGGAAATGGAATGGTCCATGGAGAATTATAAAATATTTGGGAAACAACGTGTTTCAAATTAAGAAGGAAGAAGGTCAAAAAGAGCAAAGAGTAAACGTTAACCGTTTGAAACACTATTACCCTCCTAACCAGTGGTAAAAGATAGGAAGTTACACAGTAAGAAAAACAAAAGGGAATATTTTGTTTTGGAAGTACGGAAATATATCGATTACATTCGCTTTCCCGCCGAGAACGTAAAAGAACCAATCCTTATTTTCCTTTTAAGGAACGGAAGTAGAATCTCTTTAAAGAGGCCTGCATCCCAACAATGATAGGAACAATACAAAAGAAAAATTGCATGAGTCAGAAAAGTCTCCTAAGTTCCTTTTGGTATTTTATATCTAGAGTTGAATAAAATAAAGGACTTCCAGGTATTACCTGCTAAAGTTTCCTTGCCATTGAACTTAGATTAATGAACTTTAAGTAGTCTCAACACCCGGCAACGAAGGTTTGAATCTTGTCAGGTTAAAGCTGCTACGTTTCCTTTTTTTTTTTACTCTCCTCTCGACATATGACGTTATTATAACTCTCTTTTTCATCACCCTCTTATTCCTTTTAAATAAAAGGAGAATACTCAGGAATCCTGTTTACGGGTATATAATTACAAACTACCTCATTTCCTCCCTATTTCATGAAATCTATTTCACGTTTGTGTGTGTGTGAGTAACGAGGACTGATCACCTCATTACTATTCATCCATCATTATCATATTTCTTTCTTTTAGACGTTTGACAACGATGCCTATTACCCTTTAGTAGACCAGGAAACGGACGTTCCGCTATTAAGCAGAGACACTTTTTGACCCATATCGTGGTAAGTTGTTTCAAATAAACACAAACCCGAAGGCAAATATCTTGTTCCCCAAGTTGAGGATTTAAATTCTTTATCGTCAAGTGTGTCCTTCCCCAATTGCCCATGGCGGCCCGCGAGAACGCGCAAATACCTTTGACCCCTTTGCAGAGAATTGAAGTACCTCAAGTAGTAATCGAATGGATTTATTTACTAGTAAACGAAATGATGTCAGAAGCTTTTTCCGACCTAACCATACCACAAATTGCGGGAATATTAGGAGAAAAGTCAGTCCCCTTTCTAATACAAGTTTTAGGAAATCATTACCTGGTAAGCACTATTTTTCCGCCTAAAGTGACCCCCCAAAAATGGTTTGAATGGGTTCGTCAGGAAGTAAAGGGAAGATTTGTTCATCATTTAAAGATTTGGAGACAAGAATATAATTTTAATTGGAAGCTAAGACTTATGGCAGACAGCGAAGGTTGCGTCCATATCGCACCAATAACCCCCCAATAAAAAAAAAAAAGGGAAACCAACTAAAATGCATGGTTACATATAAGCTCACTAACTAACGCAGGACCCTAATATAAGTGTCGTAGGTGCACTAGTTTTTGTTTTGTTTCTTTGCAGTATTAATATAGCCAGCCGGCCAATTCAACTTGTAGTTGCTTCTCTTTCTACCTGCCAATATGGAGTTGCGTCTCCAAGGACAGTACGAGTATGTACCACTCCATGTGAGAAACGGAAGAGTAGATTTTAGAGCCTTCCTATACTGCTTTACACACCCACTCTACACCACGGTGGATATATTGATGAGGAACGTTGAAATACGTGCCTTGGAGCCGGAAATTAACAACGCCTTGGAAAATCTAAGTGTGAAAGATTTCCAAATTTATCTTAAGAATGTGATTCAGCAAATGTATTATTTAATTTCCAATTATGGACCGCCACCTCTCATGCAGCTTGTGCAGGTAGGCTATGGAAAAGTAACCCCTTGGAGATAGTACCTAGAACTCTCGTGGAATGACCAATATGCAGAGAGCCTATAAACAAGGCCACATTTTCTATCCGCAACGCAAACCACACAGTTATATTGCATCAAACAGAAAGGTGAGAAAAGCAAAACCTATGTTTTGGAAGCGTGAAAAGAACTTGCTTTTCAGCCCTGCAAAGTTGCACATGCTACATAGATAATATTGTTTAAATCATTATTTTCTTTTACTTTGCCAAAATTTTTATTGTTAGAAATCAACAAGCGATTACACCATTTGCGCCAAAGTTGAAAATAATCAAGAATATTACTTTCAAAAATTCAGATGTAACAATGCTCTATGGGTGGTTGGTTGAGGAGCCTTTTTAACAACACGGCTTATAGGGTGGCAACAATATTGATAGTACACATAGTTGTACTCTTCTTTTCTTTCATTCATTCTTCAAGACAGTTATTTTTCTTCTCTTTTATTTTCATTCGGTGTATTGCGAAATCTTGATTACTGCGAATACATATAAGTGCAATTAAAAACCAGTTTTTTTTGTTTTACTATTGAGTATAAATGGTCACAACCCCTGAGAGGTTTTACCTACTTACTCCTTTGTTACTTTCCCTTGGTAAGTATACCATCATAATTAATACCACAATAATGTTGCAGTCATGCATGTAATATGAGCGGGGACCGGTTTTAATCCCCACTCAGGGTAAATAAATATACTTCATATAGTAACCGTATAAAAAATTATGAAACCCGGATGGGACATTATACCAAATTTCTATATTTTCCACCCTTTCGAGAATAATTGGCACCTTTGGGTAACTAGGATAATAATTTTTTTTGGTGAAGAAGAGGCTAAGGTAGCCAGGAGTTACACGGAAGAATTGTGCATAGCGCACCTCTACTTCCATCGTCGAATACATATGTGGATATATATATATATCTACATATTTCTATTATGATATTATGAATACTAGGTTATATTTGGTTGGAAGGATCTGTTGCCTTTTTGCGTGAGAAACGCGTAACCAACATAGGTCTTACTTAGACTTTTTTTCATGGGATAATTTTTTTTTAACCTTTATTGCACAGATCCCCGGGGTTGGGCGTCATAAGTACAAAGAGGGATAGGGTTGGAGGTGTGAGATCCGTTACTCTTCATGCCCTTTCGAAGAGTCACTGATCCCACACATCACTCCTCATAATGAAGGCGACTATGCCTTAACGTCATGTTCTTTTGTTTTAGGATTCCCCATATAATTCTTCGTTCATCCTGAAGAAACAGGTAAGCATCCACGAATAAGTTTTTTTTAATTATCACTTGTGCTTCACAGACATTCCATTTTGGTATATATATATATATCATTTTTCTTTTCTCTCGTCTCATTTTGTTTTATGTTAACTCTATGGACTTATGGACCCTAATTATAAACGAGGCCCCTAATAGAGATATAAACTCTTTTCATCTACACGGTTATTTACCTCCCCATTGCACAATCAGTTTCTTTGACGAAGTATTTTTCTTCAATAGATTAATTTTATGTGAGAAGGCATATTTGTTAGGATTATGTGGCCATTCCAATGACCCCCAAATCCCTCAATGCGAGGTTAGACATTTGAAGGCTGGCCCACATACACTTCATATCTATATTCTAAGGGACATACATCTTAAACATCTCCATACCTTGTTTAATAAGTTAGTAATATTTCAAAGCCGATGGCTCTGTGGAGCTCATTCTCGTTTAGCCTTTGGCAGAACTTTAGACGAACACATAAGAGTCACCGATTTTTATGAAATCTGTATACTCTACCAAACTCCCTGTCCTGTTCACTCCGGACATTAAGGTAATCCATAACAGTACCTGCCCAATTAAAATCCAGGTGAATCATTTTGTAGCTTAACTTCTGTATTTTATCAGGACTTAGTCCTAGATTATCATACAGCACATTGTTGTACAAATTGTGTCAGAAGTAATATTGCTTCTCCCTTAATTAAATTGTTACCACTACCTTCCTCGCACTTGGAAGCATTATGGCACGCATCGAATCCCACGACCATTGAATAGTGTTACCACCTTGTTACCACTTTAGTGACCAACATTAAATGGTGTGTTATCTTTTATAGCACCTCTTTGTTGTGAAACTAATGCTACAGTGTTCACCAAGTAAAATGTTCTCTTGTTACCACTTTGACACCTTTTGTCCTTAATGCTTGGGCATATATAACACTTCCCCTTTTTATTGTTACCACAAGATATTGTTATAACTTTACACGACCCTGAGATTAAATCAACTTTGACACGACTCCCTTCTAACTTTATTTCAATTATGGTAATAATTAACGATTGGATCAAAACCCATTTTGACACCCTTTTTACCATACCCCGTCTTAATAAAAGTATACAGGACCAAATTGTCCAGGTGGACTCCCCTGTTAGATTACAACAGTTTTTGGAGGCTAATTTAGCCCAACCAGTACGAACTCCTGCTTGTAAGGAATTATTTCTTAAACGAGTGGCTACCACACTCCGACGTTTTATCTACACCTGCATGGCCAACTATGGCCTAGAGTGGACCTTTGAGTGTGTATATCACCCCTCTGACAACAGTCTAGGATTATTTGCATATTAGGAAAATGGAACCCTCTGAAGAAAGCAGTTTAACTCCTAATGAAATCGTTAAACAATTTGCTGCTGAACAACTAAATGAAGCTTCAACTGAAGGTGATCCTTCTTCCCCATCTTCAGAGACCTTACCTTTCTTGCCACAAACTACTTCTAGTCCACTTACGTCTGTTGAAGAAGACGTTGTTAATGAATTAGTCGCATTACATGATACCTTGCCTTCAGATAATGATCATCTAAGTTTAGAGGATCAGGCACAACCTTCTACATCCGTGCCTGGACCTAGCCAGTCTATAATATCGGAAATTCTTTTTCTTCAACCACGTCCTGTAGAGAGTTTCTCGCTTTCATACTCTCCAACAAGCCGAGTAAGCTCAGAGGATGAGGCAGCATTCCTCTCAGTACCTCCTTCTAGTCCTGCCTCAAGGAGTGTAGGATCAGCATCGACCCTAGTACGACCCTCTACAGTGGAGAGCGACACCTCCCAAAGTTTTAGAACAGGGTTTACTTCTCTATCTAACCGTACAAGAAGTACCGAAGGATTAGATTGTTCATCTGCGGATGAAGCGCCTGTGCCTTATCGTGAGGATCCAATATGTGATCCAGCCATTAACGAAGTAACTCTTCACTTCATGACACATGATTTTCTAGATGCTTTTATTACCCCAGAAAACCCTCATATACTCTCAGGAATAAATATTTTCGATAGAGTAGCCCCAGGTCATAGACATGACCCAAACTATGTGTTAACCACCGTCCCCTTTTATATACGAGAAGGATTAAGGCTAAGACCAAACCTTGAAGAACGGCATGCCTGGCTACATCAATGCGCCACGCAGCTACAAACATTTGTCCATGGCAATGTTTTAAATTTCGGCGACCGTTGGACTTTCCACTGTCTTTGGAATAGCCAAGATGGTCAAATTTACTACTTCGGCAATCCCTCTAGGCAAATAACAGGAAAGAACGAGTTGTAATGTTTTCCTCGTTCCTGTCCTTAAACAACGATTTTTTTTATATAAATTCTTTGGCATTTGCACTTGGCAAGGTAGAGTGATGATCGTCATTTCTCTAGGAGAAATGAGACTATCCCTACTGCCTGACATTCAAAGTCACGATAATTATGATTATTATAATTCCCCTAACGCTTGCATTTTTATGGGTACATCCCTGTTTCATATTAATCGTCGATAGGTGATATTATCAGTAAATTGTTACACTGATATGACATTCAGAAGACACAAGTAAATAATCTTCAAAATCGCATTTTGGTTTTTGTATAGCATATATAAGGAAGAACGATTCTAATATCTCTTTAAGTTACAGATTGAGCCTTAATGATGACTCCTTCCATGTTCTTGTTGCTGATTGTAACCATTGCAACCCAGGCAACGGCGTTGTAAGATCCAGAAAAACCTGCCATCAAGTTGATTAGTGGTGGATACTGGAAACCTTTAGGTAATGTAGTGGTATATGAGGCCTCCGTGCCATTGGTCTATGAGGAAATGTTAACCAAGCCACCCTTGGTGGACCCACTTCTGATGGATATGGTCACAGCCGAAAACAACAATATGTGTAAGGAGCACGATTCTCTTTTCTGTTATATTGATGAGCTAAATGATAAGATGCAAAATGTACTTTATCAACACGTCAATCAATCTCTGTGTGATTTTCCCACCAGTGAATATTTTTCTGATCAAGTGACACGTAACAAAAGAAGCCCCCTACCTTTTGTAGGAACCTTTTTCAAATTGTGTTGTGGAATAGCTGTCACTTCTGATCTTGACAATAGTGTTACAACAACGCGTAAATTAAAGGAAGCAGTTTTGCGGATAACTCAGTCACTAAAGCACCACAATGCTGACATCCACGTGTTACAGTCCAACATTGCCAGTATAGCATCACAAGTTAATGAGTCGTTAGCTTATGTAGAAGACAAAATTGATAGACTAGCCTTATTTGAGAAACGCCAATTTGATTCCTTATTAAACAAATCAGAAGTTTTGGAATATCAAACTCTTACAGAACAACTAAGATCTCTTATTCTTTACAAACTATTCTTGAATATAATGGTAGAACAGGAATATAGAGATTTACAAACTGCCTGTTTTCAAAATAAAATTCCTATGGTCTTAATCAAACCCACCATTTTGAGACAAGATTTATTAACCATTACATCCAAAATAGCAGGAGAAAATTTTAAGTTGGCCTTACCCATTAATCAATTAACCAAGTATTACTCTCTTCCCATTTCCCACTGCATGTTTTCTGATACCCAAGTAGCCATCCATATCAAGGTTCCCATCGTTAAACGAGGAGACCCTATTATCCTAGAAGAATTTCAGACGGTCCCCTTTCGATGGAATGACTCCACATGTACTTTGGTTCACTCCACCAGTTATGCAGCCATAACTCAAACTTCAGTTAGAATATTATCAGGAAGTTTCTTATCCACTTGTGACCCCCATATTGACAAGCTGTGTTATCTTCCCCGCTACGGACATGATGCTGTATTAGGCACAGGATGTCCACTTAAAATAAGACAAGGAGCAACGATTGAAGAATTAGCTAAATTTTGTACTTTCTCATGCATCTCTGGTAATCCAATAATCATTACCGAAATAAATCCAGATAGGTATGTTATTACAAACCCACCGGATTCAATAAATGTTACTTGTAACGGACAAATGCGACAAATGCAAACTCATGGTAAACAGCCAGGAGCTGCAGAAATTGACCTCCCCTGTCAATGCTCTGTAGAAGTGAACAATGAAATTTCAATTCCAACCACTTTTCCTTGTTCAGCTAATGCTAAAGATAACTTCCAAATTTCTACCATATTACCTGCAAGTTGGTCTCACATCCCTACCTTAAAAATTACAGATATGCAGAGAAAACAAGAGAGATTAGTTTTTAAATCATACGATGATTGCTTAGATAAAAATTGGACTAGGAAAATACCATATATAAAAATATCTCCAGTAAAAGAGACTAAAATGGAAGAAGAACGAGTCATGCGAATGGAAGAGATAAATGAAGTTCTATCAGATGTAGGTGATTCGTTAGTACCCTCCGCTTCTACCCCCACCACATTGTATGTTTGGAATATCGCTTTAACCATAACCACCTTATGGTTACTCTACAAAATGCAGCACACCTCACGCACTATCCAAAACATTGGAATCCCTTTTGGCACAATGGCTGTAGGCAAAGTAGACGCACATGCGTGCGAACCAACCTTAATTGAAACGGTAGCCGTTTACTCTGGAGCTATCGTCATTATAGTCGTAGCCATTTTCGCTCTTTATTTAAGTTGGATAGTATTTATCAGGAGATTATGCTGGAAATGTAGACAGTCTACCGAAACTCAGTCACCACCTACGATTCCACCAGCCCCAAGTCTAAGACTTATTAACCTAGCAGAAGCCGAATCATTTACCACCAACTCCACCCGACCATCTCCCAGCATGAGACATATGAAAAAGAGTAACGGTGAAACCGTCATCTCACCAAGAGCCCAGGATACTTTACTGGCATGACTAGTATATCTTGTGTTTCTTCTCCTCAGTACCAATGCAAATTCTTTGGATATACCCTCATACGTTATATCAGGCTTACACACAGAACAAACAGATTTGCCAATCTACTATGAGACTTCTTTACCTTTATTATATGAGTTCACTTACGAGGTATTTAAATTAGAAGACACTTATCAGTGGCAATCCCTAACTTCTCTTATACACAATGATACATTCTCAACAGATTCTATATTGTTGGGATGGCAATATTTCAGAGCAGAAAAAGTACACGTTAAAACTCTGTTTGTAGAGAAACATAGTTATGACAATATCAAAGAACGTATTTATGAATCCCCTGCTAAGGATTGGATTTCTTTAAATAGCTCCAATCTCAATGATATGCATTCCTTGAACTTGCTACTACATTCCTGTCAGACAAAACTTGCACACCCATCTGTGAAACACTTCAGCCAAATGCGGAATGACCTAACTATTCTTCAACATAGGATAAGTAATTTCAGTTATTCTCTTGTGGTTAAACTAGAAAATTTGGGTCAATATTATAATTTACCTATTTTGGAATGTGTGATTTCCAAAGAGAAGGCATTAATCGCACTTAAAGTACCTTTAATGAGACACAATGTTCAATTGAAGAGTTGGAACGTCTCTCCTGTTTATTTTCGTAGGAAAAATCAAATCTGTAATGTAAAGTCTATTCAAGAACCCCTGTACCAGGTTACCCTGGACATATCCTTGAAAATATTGTATGACCCACATTGTGACTTGAGTAAAGATAATCTATGCTTTGTAACACCAAGAAAGGTCAGTCTCTCTAACATTGACCGATGTTTCTTAGCCCATATAATAAATCATGTTATGGAAATTCGCCAACATTGTTTGATAGAATGCTCTTTATATACTCCTACAACACCCATATACGCTTATAATGTTTCGACCTATGCCTTTATCGGATTGGACTCCGAGTATGAAGCCATTTCAATAAAATGCAAAGATATTGTTGTGAGATTTCACCCATCTTATAATGATGGAGTTTTGCTTATTAATGTGGGATGTCAATGTGAATTGCAATTGAATGATAGTCATCGTCTGCAACCCACTTTTCCTTGTATATTGCCACATGTTGAAAAAGCGACGCTGTCTCGTCTAATACCAATACAATGGATAAACAATAATGCTTTACTCAGGAACAGCATAAGGAAACTCCCTTACCCATGTAAGAATGATTGCACAATGGATGCACCCCTAAGCGACAGCAAGTCGCCTGTGAATAACCAGATAATTTGGTTAATCTGCTTAACTATGGCCATCAGTGCCATCCTCTTATGGTTAATATGCAAAAAGTGGCTAATTTCACCTTTTTTGCTTTATGATGACGTAATGCCCACAGGGTCACAAACGTTCATTAAACAAAGGTCTACTAGAACCTTGGATGAACCGTCACCTTCCAGACCCTTACCAGGCATTCCGCCTAATGTAGCCACAGCTGATCGTTCAAGTATAGCGACAGCTGAAGTATATGAAGTTCCCAGACAGGTGGAACTAAACTACATAACAATTGTCTAACTATTTCACATTGTCTTCCTATCGATCACACGATACTTGTAGTTTTCTTTTTATATATTTTAGAAACTCCCACACGCCGGACTGCGTGGCTTGAGAATTGAGAGCTGAGAGTTACTAGGAGAGTCATCAGCAAATGTAGAAATCAACGAATGGGAAAAGTCATCAGCAAATGAAGACATCGATGAGTGAAAAAGAAGACACTGTCCCAAGGAAACTAAAAGAACCCCAGGAACTCTAAAGAAAACTCTCAAAAAGGAACTTTCAGTGTGACTAAGAACATTTGCATTTTTTTTTTTGTTTTTCATCACAGTTGTTTGTGCAAAGTCCTATACTTGTTTTGTGTAACTTAAGGTAAACGATGAAACAATGCTAAGGACACATGTATTTAAACGTGTCACACTAGTTTGTAAGTACTAGTTTGTAAGTTAGCTAGGGAACATTACGCTTTTTTTTTTATATTACACATATTACATACTACACTTAAACTATATCAACTAACATAAAATTGGAGTAGGAATACTTAGTACTCCATGGTATATACGTACAAAAACTATATATCTATATCGACAGGTTATAAATACGCACTTAATTTACCTGCAGTAACTTACCTCGTCAACGTTATAAATTCCTAGGATCACGTCTCAATTAATTTTAAGTTTATTCATTTTTATTATTCCATTTTTGGTTTATTTTATTTTTTTTAGCTTTTACTTTTTGTTCATTCTTGCTTGATTTCTTACATTTATTTACAAGAGACATAACCCTAGAAATTTCTGACATGGACGACTGTATAAATCGTATGGCGGAATGTTTTAAACCCCTATATAGAAAGATGAGAAAAGAACATAACCTGTATACCTTGGAGAAAAACATAAATCAACGCAGAAGCGTGGACATAGTTAACCAACACAAATTCTATGAAATTACTCATGATACTCAGCTTTTTCTAACAGACCGGTACCAAGCATTCAATAATACGTTTCAATTACCACCGGAACATACGATCCCATATTCCCTTCGTTACCATCTCTCGTTCTATGTTCTTGAGATAGTACGTTCTTTGGGTATGGAATCCTTTCGTATCAAACACTGTCCTCTTATGGACCATATTGCTAGAATTTTATTTAAAGCTTTTGACATTGGCTCTTATGTCTATGAAAGAGACTTTACAGTGTTATGTCTTCTGATCTTTCCATATCCATACTTACATGTTAAGTTTCAGTGTTACCAGTGCAAAAGCTCCTCATGTAAACGAAATGAATTTCCGGATGATAAAGGAAATATTGTACTCTCTCTTGATCCCAAGTGTCTTAAGGCATACACAGAGGAGGATCTTAAGAAATTGTCATTTTTAGATGATTTTCAGAGTAGATATGTTAAACAATTATTCGATAGACATTCCTTACCCCGGAACATATCTTGTGAAAATTTAATATCACCATGGTAAAAGTATTGAGTTAACAGGTAAATTACTAATGGTACTTAACCCAAACCAAAAGGGTCAACAAGGCAGACCCTTGACACTTCTTACCCTCTAGGGCTGTTACCCCGAGTACAAACACTTATTTGGGAAAATAAGTAAATTTTAAGGAGGAGGAGATTGTCACCTCCGGAAATTTGGACAATTCTTTTTTTTATTATTATTCTAAATTCCAAACGGAGTCCTCTCTGGCAGTGATCACCCTATACTCCCCTTAGGTAGATTTTGTTTCAGGGCCTACAACTTATGTCAGAGCATGCCATATGTAATTCCTAAGAACTTTGCAACTGAATAGTGATCATAATGGGACCCCTGTTGGATCCCTGCCTGTGCACATGTGGTACTAAGAACTTTGAATAAGGGCATTCTTTGCCAACACCATACTGGGAAAGTTGAAGGTTAGTTGATGTCTAACCGTCCCAGACATATACAAATACCCATCCGTCTCCGCTAAAGTGATAAATCCCAGGCGTAAGCCCATGGGATAGAACATGACCCTTGTTCCCAAGCATAGGATATGGCGTCATCAGCACACATATGGCTTAACTTACTTTTATTTCCTTTTTGTGGTTTTGCCCTCCATTCCGCCACTATCCCCCCTCCTTTTTGAGACCCGTGGGCGAGCACTGCACAGAGCAAGGAACCTCCCACTTGCTGATAATCTGACTTTAAAACGTCATGCTCGAAGCTTTTGACTTCAGTCTGTTACCCTCATCGACACCCTCACCAGAGACGATCGCTGAGATTCTTCGGTGGTAACAGCCTCTTCTTACGAAGGTAAGAATAATCTTCTGTAACTCTCTAATATTTAGTATGGTAACTAACTAACTTCTATATTTCAAGTATGGTACACTTTCTGCCCATACACTACCACCCATACAAACACCAGCAATTACACTAACACACACACCCAGAAGTAGCTAGGATGATAACAAGTAAATTCATTGGTATGGTGACACACCTTCATTGGTAGTAGAACTATGTTTGTATCAAAGGAACTAATGTCAGAAGGGCCATATTTGTACGCCTGCCCTTATATCATTGTTTACACAGTACAATGTGAAGGATTCATATCCGTTAGCATAGCATCTTAAAATGTAATCAACCCAAAAGCCCCCAGAGGTCAATGTAATCATATTGTAAGCATTACTAAGCCTTAAAAGCTTGTAGATCATGATTCTCGTACCACATCTTATTCTTATTCTTTGTTTGTTTTGTTGCTTATTAAACTATAAAATCCAACGTCTTGCTTTATCTGTTACCCCCCATGATTTCCAATAATATACGAGTCCACAGTGACTACTGTTAGCCTAGGGGTTTACTTTAAAACGAAGACTTATGAAGACTTGGAGCAGTCGTGCGTATGAAGGCACTCCTGCCCCCACAGTAGAAAGAGACGTCTAGGATTATACTATTCAATGTAAGTATTCCCCACACACATACACAAACACTCCCATCTCTTTTGGAATACCTCTCGCAATTACACTTCCTCCCCACTCAGGAAGTTACTAGCTTTATACTTTATGCACTAAGGTAGGCAAGGCTAGTCCGTAGGCATATCAGAGGAAGGTATGTCTCCTACTCTTCCCGTGAACTCCGTATATGGATAAGCTAGGTAGAGTAGAGTGACCGGCCGACGATCCCCACCACACAGGTACGCAACTGTGTGCCTCTGTCTCACCCTAGGACGTGACAAAGGTTGACATTACTATTCATTAGAAGACACGGTTCACAAAATCCCCTGAACAAGTGTGGAACAAACGTTTTGCGCGGAGCAAAGAAAGATGCCAGACCCTAACCCAGGGGGGGGGGAGAATTTTCCCACCAGTCGCTCGCACGGCGGATGGGGTGAGCCTCCATTGTTAGTTCTCTCGGTCTTTGCTAAAAGGTTTTTTTTTCCTCTCATCTATAGGGCATTACGCCCTGCCTCTTATGATTTTTGAATGGTGCTTAAATTTGTAGTGGTTAGCACGTGTGGCCAATATTTTATTTTGGAAAGTTGCACGTGCCCCGGGATAGTCGAGACTTCAGTGAAAAAACATCTATAATTGTTTACCGAATATAGATAGTTTTACTGGAAAGAGACATGCCACATATCTCACATTCTATAAATAGGAAGAAATAAGTTATGTATCCGGGAGGGCTACGAAGCGACTGCAAGACTGAATAGCAAAGTTAGCGGGTAAAATGAAAGCTGGATTTTTTATAAGGTACTTTATGATGCTTGGGGGTATATAGACGCTCCCTCTTGTAATCTGATACCAAATTGTTACTTTGGAGTGTGGAGTGAAGAACGTTGTATCCAAAGATGACATCTTTACCTATCAGTATTGTAAGTATTGTAAGCATATTTTCAAGTACCTTTTTAGTAACTCAATTCCACTTTTTATAAAAGAAACAAATTGTTTCTACACACGAAATTTTTATTTTCACAAACTAATCTACTACAAAGTATGTAATACATCAAGTTTTTTCAATTGTTACATATCATTCTACTACAAAGTAGCGTTATACTAACGCTTTTTTTATCTCAAATATACATTTGTAAACATTACATTATTGTTTGAGAAAGAGCTCCTCTTTTTTTTTTGCTAGTTTTTGGATTGATTGTTGCAAATTGCCTCCCAGAACTCATCCTCTAAAGAACGATCATGAATGTGAGCAGGGTGCGTATCTAATGCACACGTATACTCGGGTACATATATTGGTCCCTGGCCACAAAAGTGAAACTTTTTTGACGGGACTTCATTATATCTAAACAAACAGTGGCGTACGGGATTACCGTACAACTCCCTTGTTCGTAATGTCTGTATGGGGGTACCAGAAAAATACACTTTATCATCATTGGTGACAAATTTATTTATATGGCTTACTCCTTTTTGCTCAGTCCTTGATTTGTTTCCTTGCCACAGATCATTGCATGTATATGCAAAGCTGACCTGAAGATCTGATAGCATTTTGGTATATAATTGCATAACAAGAGTAATATCCAGACTGTCCATTTTTGTTTCAAAGGTTTGTTTATTTCTCACTACTATTCTGTTGTGACTGGATTGAAATAGGCCCCACACGCGTCCTTTGTATTTGTTGATCAACTGCTTCATTTTTTCTTTTTTTATGCACTCAAGATTAAGGCATCTATGATTGCTTTCTTCTTTTTCTCCAAGCTCGCATTCAACACAAGTAGGGTGAGGTTATTAAAACACTATTGTCTGGGCCACAGCTTCTACGAGGCACTGCTCCTTGATTAGGCTCTCACAGCATCCACACTGTTGATAAAGTCAAGAAAATCACATTTGTAAATTATTATTTTTTTCAAATCTTTCGCAAACATATTGTGTATCAGTTCCTGCTACACATTGGTCAAGGAATAATTATTCTGTTTATACAGTTCAGTTTAAAAAAAACGCTGTCACAGAAGCACTGGGGTTTTCACCAAAACTGTCAAAGTATGTTCCGTGGCAATTCGAATCAATGTACAGGGCCAGTCCAATGTATTCCCGGCCCCGAATCTCTGTCTTTATTGAAACTTGGTATTTTTCGGTAACGTATTGTCTGCAAACACTCCAACAAAAATTTTCACATAGAACACTGACATGACTATGCTTATGGTTACCATTTTGCACCCGAATTCAATGAATATAAGTTCTCGTCTGACGACGAGATGCTGCCTTCTTTGTAGTCTGATGACGAGTTGTTCTCGTCTTGGGTTGAGGCACATGCAGGTACAACGTGCTGAATGAAACTGTAGTGGTGTAGAAACTGACCGTACAGGTGCGCGTTTCTCAGAGCACAAGCTATTTTTCACAGGCGGTGGTTCTTCTCACAGCAGGTATAGGCAGGGAAACTTAGTAGAGCTGATTTAGGGCATCCAAGCTGCTCCAAGTGCGTTGAAGTAAGGTAGAAAGGAAATGGCACTTTTCTGCGCCAAAGGAATAAATGCCTGCGGCATTTTCGGTACAGCAGGATAAAATAGTGGACATATTGGTAAAATTCACTTCTCCAGCTTGCCAAGAGAGACCGTGCACATTTTGAGTTTCCCATAAATTTTCATTTTGTATTCTGATATCGAGATCATCCCATGCGCACGGAGGTTTAAATACCCATGATTGCAAACAATTAGAATCTGGATCCACAACAGCTATTTCTTTCGGAATATATTTTTCATGATTATTCCGAAATCCTATAAAATCAATAACGGCTCTCATATTGTGATCCAACTTTGTGGCTGACACTCACTCAACTGAAGGCTTATTTGCTATAATCAAAATATCCATCACAATAAGACCCCCGTGAAATCAGTTTCAATAGTAGGAGAAAGAATAAAGATATACAGAACAGATTATTTTAGAGTTTCTTTGTTATTTAGAAGCAGGTAAAGTTTTCTACTCTATTTTCCCATTTTATTGAGGGTTGGTGGGTCCTAGAGCCACTTTATGCATGAGCTGAAAATTTCGAAGTCAGATAACCCCCAAACTTCTGTCAGAGTATAATATTTGTTACATGGTACATTTTTTGTTTTCAGGAAGACATAAAGCAGGAGTGCCCCTGGTGTGAAATTCAAGGGTTTAGGGGGAAGAAGGACGTAATAGACCATTTATATTTACACCACCCCCCCTACATTGGAAGAAGAAGAGAGTTAACTTCGCGGAAGCCGTGCTCGGGCCTAACATTTATAACTATATATAAAAGACAATATAATAGTCAGTAAAAAAAAGAACAATATACAAATACGTGTGTGTGTGTGTGTGTATCTAATTATGTAAGTATTTATTTTTACAATATATTTTTTTGAAAAATGACATTTATATTTTGTTTACATCCCGTACGGTAAAGAGACATAGTACTCCAATTTTCGGCGTTTCGTGTGAACTGCCTGGTGAGTTTTTTGTTCCTTTTCCGAGACTATTTCGAAATTAGCATTACGTTTAATTTTTCGAGGGTTTTCAACCACTCTCTTTTCAATTTCTCCTTTAACAAGTTGCTTGAAATAGTCAAAATTAATTTGCAATTGCGTCCTGTAGTTCATGGTAATTCCGCGCACTTTAATGACATGTTTGAATTTGAAGTGAATTTGAATTTAAAATTTTGGGAGCGTCAGCACTTAGGCTATTTTGCTCCCGTCACAGTATACAGGGGCCAGCCCCTTACCTCTACAAATAACAACTCTATCGTTGCATAACTAAAAAATTTAAAATGTTCTGACTTCTGTTAAAAGCTGAGGCTGTAAAGGGGCACTCAGCACACATAAGGACAAAAGAACAGGACAATACAAACAAAATTATACTGGCCATGGGGGCCAGTCGCCAGAGCCTCGTTAGTCTTAAGTCCAGGGTGCACTAACGTGGAAGTGAGGTTGACATTTGGGTGTACTACGTGGAAGGTCACCCCTTACACCCCTTAATGACATGTTTCTCATCGGTTGCATCATATTTGTTTTCCATTTTATATGCATAATTCTTGGGGCCACCACCAAGAAAACATGAGATTTCATACGGCTCTTTAATCTCATCGGTCAGTTCACCGAGAAAGGAACCTGTAGGTAACAGCGTTTCAACCTGCTTTTCAACATAGAATACAGAGTCAGTGTCCACATAATGAATAGATTCTTTTACTTGATCCATGAATGAATATAAATGCATTCTTCCATAAGCAGTGATAAATGCTGAGACAAGAACATTGGAAAGCACTAGCGGCGAATTGGCCGTTTCCAGGTCGACAAAGTTTACTAGCAAGCATTTTTCAGAAATAGGGACTACATTTTTAATCTCAAATTGCGGATTGAATACAATATCATGGAATTTCTTCTCTGTATTGACAAAAACTGACTTAGTTTTTAATACAGATTCTCCAAATTTACCATAGAGGCTATTAAGGAGTATTTTGGATATGTAACGCAGCCCAGCATTGTATCCAATTTCTTCCTTGACAAGCTGAATACCCTCATGTTCGAAATAATCACAAATATACTTGTCTTTGTCATGTTCTGTACTGCAAGTGGAAGGATATCCTGAGGACTGTTGTTTCAGTCTAAGGAAAGTATCTACGTATTCTCTGAACACATTATCTAATTCTTGTGCTGAAGGGAAATCCCATACTTCATAAATTTTTAGTATTTTGTATCCTTTCTCTACAGCCAACTTCAGTTCTTCTGATACCCAGGTGCCATGTAAGTATCTTTGTTTTTCGGTGTGTGGGCACTCTTCCTGATTCTCACTTTGTGCACATGCACGGCAGAGAGCAAACATTAACTTGCTATTGCATGCCATGCCAAGCACAGGTAAGTATAAATTTTTAGGTGGGAGAACATCGCACTTTACTACGCCGAATATGTTCTCCAGTGGGGGAAACTCGGAAGTGTAAATCACAGGTTTGCCCGTGGGCATCTTTCGCTGTTTCATCATGGCCAGGTACAGGGAAACAACATCTAAAAGTTTCATGCATGAATTCCCGCCATCTTGACGATCGTATAGAGCCCTGAAAAGTTCAGTACGTCCGCCATTGCAGGCTTGTTTGGGGATAAGCGGGGAGTCAAGCGAGTAGCAGTTCTCACCAATAAATTTGCGTAGTTCCGGGTTGGCTTTGATTTCGTTATGGAACTCACATTCCCATTTTTCAATTACCGTGTACCCCATTTGCTCCAGCAACGCTTTTCTTGCTACTGTGCGTTCGTACCTCTGGTTTAATGTTTCTCCTGTTTCATTAAGGGGTTGATTCCTATTTTCAGGGGAACATAACGGGCATGAATGAAAATAACTTCCCAGAAAACTGTACACAGTTTTAGACTCTTCATGGAGCCCGTCCAGCTTATAACGCCCTACTTTCGCTTCCCCGAGATTGCCAGCATGCCTCAATGTAATATTATTGGAATATTCTATCCATTTCAACCATTTCAACGAGAATAAGTATCCTGCTCCCGGAATCCCATCGGTGGTATCTTGATAAGTGTGTTTTCTTTTAGAAATTTAGTCCTGAATATCAATGAGGCTAAAGATGCAAGTGTGGCACATCTCAGAAAGCATTGAATTCCCGATAATTGTTCAATTAAATTTGAAAATTTAATACACGCAGCTGCAAGGATTTCAACATCACTAATACAATACTGACGCAACTCTTGTTGGAAATCAAATATTTTCCCAGCCTGAACAGTTTCCTCATGCCACTTGCGAATTTCCTCCCGTTCTTTAGTGGACTTGGCGTCCACGTCATAAAAAGAAATATCAGGGTAGGGCCCCACATAATGTTGGTTCTCAGGCGTAGAGAAAAGATAGGGAAAGTCGCCTTTACGCAGTTCATCTCCGAGACCCAGACTTGTCGGCAAGTCTTTTAATTTCATTAACATGAAATTTAATGAATCACGGAAAATAATTTTCTTGCCCACGCTCATTTCAATAATATTACGCCCTCTCATAATTACTGAAGGCATAATATTTTCTTTAGTGATCAAATAGTTCAGTACAAAATGAGAATCGTAACGTCCCGCATTATGTGCAATGCACACAATTTTCTCAAATCCTTCCCTGGGTGTTTGAATATAATGCATAAATTCCTCAATATTGGGGAAAATATGCATACGAGGGCCACACGTTTCGCAGAAATCTGCTTCAGTGTCTTTGCACGCGTGACAAGCCTGTTTGGCAACCGTCAGATTCACTTCGTGTTTCTGCGCATCTTCCCCGTCAACCAAAATACATTCAAAATCATAAAAAATATACAGAAATTTACTGATTGGATCTACTTTGACTGGGAGAATATAACATTTGTGGGTAGGGTCGACAAAAGCACTACAGCTTTTGCAAAAGAATTCTTCACATTTATGGGGAGTTTTACGGGTCCTTGTATTAATAATCTTGCAACAAATTGTGCACTGGTGAATGGATTCACACACACTGGATTTACGGCCTTCTGTACGTAAATGGTTCTGGAAACATTTTCCAGACAGAAACGTACGGTTACATTCTCCACATTTTCGCGGGACAGAGTTAGTATTTTCCTCTAAATGACTACCTTCACATTTGGAACAGTGTAATGTACACTCACTATGTTGATATTTGTGAGCAAATCCTATTTGACATTTTGCACAGTAGTAATTTTTCACAAGAAGGTTCTGAACAGAATTGACTATATCAAAGTGTTCGTTATGATACAACAAATTGATTTGATTAGGGCCGAATGGAGTAGTCCGTATCACCTCATAGTCCCTTTCACCGTCTTTCATTGCAAAAACAACAATCTGGTACTCTGGCCCTAGCTTATTCTGAAACTTCATAATATCTTCTACTGTACACCCATTGGAAGGGTCGACGCTTGCTTCATAACACAAGTAATATATAATATCTAAATTATCTCGATAAGTTAAAATTACAAATCCTTCTTTTCTTAACAACTCTCTATCCTTATTAAGAGAAATAAATATATTTTTGTTATATCCTTTAATAAAATAAACATTCTTAATTCCATTTTTTTCGGCTAATACCCCCACATAGATATATTTCCCCAAGTTATTAACAACAAACGCACACAATTTATAACGTCCACTTATATCCAATTCTAACCAACGTGTCCTAAAATACTTAATCAACTTCTTTTCTGTTTTATTTTTTGCTCTTTTTCTAACCAAATTTTATATTCCTCTTTTATTGCCGTAGTTTTCCTTATGTAATCTAATCTTCTTTCTTCTGTTTTTAATGCTATTATCTCTTGTTCTCTTTTTTTGGCAGATTGCATATAAACAGGATTAATTGGTTTTATTTTTTTGACAGCATAAGGAACTAAATTATTAGTCTTATTTGTTCGTTTTCGCAAAACTTCTGGAATTATATTATTAGTATCTACTAAACCCAATTCTCCTAAATTAATTTCTTTAGTAATTGTAGAAAAAAAGAGTATTGGATTTAGAGAAATAAATTTTTCCAGTCTTAATATAACATTTTTGAGTTATACATAACTTATCTTTATTTTGTTTTCTCGTAAACTTCTACATAATTAATTGGTAAATAATTAAAACTAAAAGCAGACAAAACATAATTTATAAGTTTTTCTCTTGATTCTTTTTGTACTGGTAACTTAATTTGTAATCCAGTTAATTTTGTAGTATTTTTATTTCCCCAATATACATACTGTAATAAATCGTTAAATACAACACAACAACTATTTTGTAAATTTCCTGTCAACTTGGTCCACATTTTACTAAAGGAAACAGAATAAAACGGTGCATTTTCAAAATAAAAACTATTACTTTGTATTAATTCTACACAATTTTTTAATGGATCAAACTTTTTTTTGTTCTGGAAATCTTTATTAACATAATTATAAATTGTTGCTTCCAATCTAGTAATACCATTCTCGTTAGCCAAAATGGATTTAAAAGTTTGCTTTAATCTCTTATCTGGACAATTTAAGAAATCTATAATGTGGTTTCCAAGTTGTTTATTAACACCTGGACTAGTTAACTGGCATATAAATTTGTTATATATTTTAACTAGAATTTTTATTAATCCAAGTTAGACAATCTTTTCCAACAGTTTTGTCATTATCCACAATAATATTATTACAATCTTTCTTATTCGCATTTTGTAGACAGAAATCAAAATTATCCACTAAATAACTAGACATTGCTGTTTTATTAAATATTCCTGCAAAATCTTGTGTTATGTCAAAATCCAATAAATAGTAATGTTCTTTAGAAAGTTGCATTAATAGCTCTGGTAATTCCTGTAGCAATGTTTCCAAGTTTACATCTGTAAGTTCTATTATATAAGGAATAGCAATAGGATTTCTATATTTTTTATTAATAATGTCTAAATCCTTGTTTATAACTTGTTTTATACCATTTGTTGTATTGGTATTAGAATAAAGTAAGGTTGGTAATTTTGCCTTTACACCATGTCTTGCCAAACCAAAGTTAGAAAATTTACCTCTTAGATAACTATTAAAAGCTCCGCATATTTCTTTCTTTATTAATTTGCCTTCGCAATCTGTAATATCTGTTATTTTAACAACCATAATATTATCGCAGAATGGTTTAGTAATTTCTCTAAAACCTTTTAAAGTTTGTTCCCCATCTGTATAATCTATATCTCCAATATTTGTTACAAGATTATTATTATCCATATTTTCTTTAAGTAACCATAGTCCAAATCTTTCGTTAGTTGGTTTAACTTTATTACCAAGTAATTCTGTTATAGTATAGGTAGTAGTAGGAATATTATTTTCAACTTCCATTTATTTGGAAAAAAATTTATTAAGGTTTTAAAAATAAATAAACAGAATAGGCGGGTCGGGGTTTACTATGCTTTTTCTAGCAAATTTGTCCAAAAAAGTGAAATTAAAAAACTTTGTTTTTAGCCTGTTTTCTTAAGTAAATGACAAATCTTGGGCAAAAAAAAGGGTGTTTTCGAAGGTAGTTGAAACTGGGTGGTTGAAAGCAAGGCAAGGTTCCAATCTTACCTATATGAGTACATTCCCAGAAACATTTGAATTAGCCGAGTTAAAAAAAAGGATACTTTCCTCACTTCTTCAACACAACAGAAAACCAGACGTATATGGGACCAATACCGAATATTGAATATTATGGAGAGAGCACTATGAAAAAATGCAGTAAATGCAACCCAGATGCGACTTGTAAACATTGGCATACAAGAAATCACTTTTTACAGTGGCATGATGAACGAGTAGAAGAGAATTACAAATTTGACTTTCAAAAAGAAATGAGTGAGTATTGTGAGTCAGATGTAGACATACTTACTCAAGCAGTTAGAAAACTTAGACAAACATTTCTAGATACGTGTAACATCGATCCATTTCAATATATAACAATCTCAAGTGTGGCAATGGATGAGTTTAGATACCATCATATAAAATCCGATACCATAGCTGTATTAAAAGATAGCAACCATGAAACCTATAGTAGAAAGTCTATATCATGGTTAAGAACATTAGGTGATAATGTAAAACACGCTTTAAACGGTGGGGAAGAAGCTATACTAGGACGGAAGGTTGATGGCTTTGATAAAACAACCAACACAGTTTATCAGTTCCATGGGTGCTTCTGGCATGATGATATAATTAACAACAAGAAGCAAGAAAGCATGGGTGACCTTCATGAAAAAACAAAACGGTTTACTCAGCAATTAAAAGATAAAAAGTACAATGTTATAGAAATGTGGGAGTGTGATTGGGAACCTACATACAAAAAACGTAAACATGAAATAAAAAATATAGTAACACCAATCACCCCTAGGGATGCTTATTTCGGTGGACGAACAAATGCAAGTAAATTACACGTTCGTGGAAAAAGTTAAAATATATAGATATTTGTAGTTTGTATTAAACAGTTATGTTCTATGACAAGTTTCCTGTTGGCCATCCAGTAAAAATATTACATCCTCAAAATTACAACCCGAATTGGTTTGGATTAATTAAATGCAAAATACAGCCACCAAGAAAATTATATCATCCTGTACTACCTATTAAAGAAGAAAAATTGATATTTCCATTATGTGGTAAATGCGTTTATTCTAAAAATCGTAAGTGTAATCACACAGACATTGAACGTAGATTTAATGGAACATGAAGTACACCTGAAATTAATAAAGCACTTGAAATGGGGTACAAGATAACGAAGATATATGAAGTTTGGCACTTTGGAAAAACTAGCACCAACATGTTTAAAAGCTATATTTCTAAATTTTTAAAAATAAAATTAGAAACAAGTGAATGGGAAAATGATTACAGCACTAAAGAATTGTATGTCGAAGATGTAAAAAATAGATTAGATATCGAATTAGACATTGATAACATTAAACCTAATCCGGTTTTACGTGCAATGGCTAAACTATTATTAAACGCATTCTACGGTAAATTTGGTCAACGTAAGAAAATGGAAACAACAGATTATATCAACTCAGCAAAAGATCTGTATGATATATTATTGAATACTAAACTGGAATGTATTAACCTTTCATTAATCAACAATGACATGATTGAGGTTAGGTATCAAACAAAAGACGAGTGGTTGGAAGATCCTACTAAAACAAACATATTGATTGCATTATTTACAACCTCATATTCTAGATTGAGATTATATGATATGCTTGACAAACTAGGTGACAAAGTAGTTTATTACGATACTGACTCTATTATATACATTGATGATGGTACAAACACTGTAAAAACAGGTTGCATGCTTGGAGAATGGACAGACGAATTAAGCGGTGATTACATAATAGAATTCATATCTACAGGACCAAAAAGCTATGCATATAAAACATCAAAATGTAAAGTGTGCAAAATTAAAGGATTCACATTAAACTACATAAACTCTCAGAAATTAAATATGGCTCAAATGATAAAGATTTTAAATAAAGAAATTGATAAAATTATTTTAGAATATAACCAAATTACAAAAAGCAGAAAAACCCATACTTTGGTTAACAAAACAATTCAAAAGAAATTTAAATTGGAATACGATAAACGGGTGATCTTACCGGAAAAAGATGGTGTTATTGACACGATTCCTTATGGATATTAAATAAAATAAACTTGTACATTTATTATTTATAATTTTTTTATCTTATAAATGAATCAGTCATCACAAATACCTAGGAGCTAAATCATTAGAAAAAATGTTAAATTCGTCGCTCGAGTATATCAAGATGCAAGATTTAGAAATAGGTAAACCGTATGAAATCACCAATGGTGAAATTGTAAATACAATGCATGGTCTAAAAGCACGCGTTACATTAGATAACAAAAACAAATTGTTTTTACCAGATCGATATGGCAAAACCTTAAGTAATGAATTGATGCAAGAACTTGTTGACGATAAATTTAAAATTATATATAAAGGTAAAAAAGAGCTCTTTGATAAGCAAACAAAGCATGACATTGAATTTGTTAAACCATGAACTAACAGAAAATATCTAAAACAGCATCGTATCCCTTATAAGATTACTGGTGGATATGATGAAGAGAATAAAATTCACGTAGAGAGTGTAATTGTAATAAATCAGTCAGACACCGTCTCAGAAATTGAAAAACACTATATAAAATATGATGGACAAGAATGCTCTTGTTGTGACTGTAAGCATGAATTAATTACTTTTTTATCGGATATGTGTAACAAATGGCTGTATGCATAATAAGATCAAAACGGAATCAGATAATATACAATAATAAACAACGCCATTTATATTTCGGTTTCCTCCAAAAATAAAAATTCTCCAGAAAATAAAAAATATAGCAGAATTTTTACCTTGTTTTTTTTAACACTTTTTGCCCTGATTTTGGGTTTTTACCTTACGTTTATTGGCAATTTTTGTCATGCTCTAGAAAGTGACAAAAATATAGCAGAATTTTTACCTTGTTTTTTTAACACTTTTACCTTGATTTTGCATATTTCTCTTTATATTTTTGGCGAATTTTATCTTATATAAAGCATATTTTGAAAAATGTCCACAACGGCCAGAATTTTTAGCTTGTTTTTTTATTTTTGTCCTGATTTTGGATATTTCTCTTTATGTTTTTGGTTATTTTTTGTACTGCTCTAGAAAGTGACAAAATATAACAAAATTTTTATTTTATTTTTTAATACTTTTTACCTTGATTTTGAATATTTCTCTTTATGTTTTTGGTGATTTTTGAAATATATAAAGCATATTTTGAAAAGTGTTCACAAGTACCCCCTATAGTAGTTATGGGACTGAAACATATACCAGTGGAATGGCGACTATTCGTTGATGCCTCCAAAACTAGCCTCAAAGCGGTACTCCTACACAATAGCAATGTTTATCCTCCTATTCCCGTAGCTTATGCCACTAAAATGAAGGAAACATACAGCAGTATGGAACTTTTGTTGAATAAAGTTCAATATAGCATCCACAAGTGGCAAATCTGTGCTGACTTTAAAGTAATTGGGATACTTACAGGATTACAATCTGGGTATACAAAGCATTGCTGTTTCCTTTGTGGGTGGGATAGCAGTGATCGAAAAAGTCACTACGACACAAGGATTTTGCCTGCCCGTACACAAATGGAACCTGGTTGCAAGAACGTAGCAAACGTTCCATTGTTGAACTTGAAAGACATTTTGTTACCACCACTTCACATAAAACTTGGATTTATGAAGTCATTCGTTGTTGCAATGGACAAAGATGGACCTGGTTTTATGTACTTACGTCAGAAATTCCCTGCGTTGAGTGAAGCCAAAGTGAAAGCTGGTGTGTTCGTTGGCCCTCAAATTAGACGGATTCTTCACGATACTAATTTTGTCACAGCTTTGAGCCCTCTTGAACTGGACTGCTGGAATTCTTTCAAAAAACTGTGTTCCGATTTTTTTGGAAACAAGAGAGCAGACAATAGTGATGTGTTTGTCAACGAACTACTACAGTCTTACCGTAATCTCGGTTGTAACATGTCTTTCAAAATGCACTACTCACACTTGAATTCTTTTCCTGCTGGTGCTCTTGGACAAGCCTCCGATGAACATGGGGAACGATTTCATCAGACCATATCTACATTGGAGCAACGCTATCAGGGGCAATGTGCAACAAGTATGATAGCTGACTACTGTTGGACACTACTGCAGGATAGTAGTGGCACCCATAAGAGGTGCAGCAAACGTCCAAAAGTAATCTAGGTATGTATGAACAATATTTCACTAGCATTTTATGGACTTTTGTGTTGATATATTAGTATTTAGAGACAAAATCATATTGTTTGAGCATCATACAAACCTAATAGCATTACATAGCGAATAGTACACTTTACACAAAAACTGAGGGTGCTGTGGAAAAACCAATGGCAGATTCGTGTTCAGCAGATCGAAATACATGGGGATAACCCATTTTGGTGCTAGAAAATTTTACAAAGTTGAATTTTGTAGACCAGTGTAGTATGCACTCATGGATATTTCTACCACCATACGAATGCTATACTTTAGATATTGGAGCAAAAAGCGAAAATATGTGGCAAACACAAAACAAGCATTTTCTGGAATGGTCTAGCGGTGAAATTTGTTACTCAAAATTGTCTTCTATTCTTTCACAGTACACCGAAAGAGCCTGTTATTTATTCTTTTGGAGCTGACAAATGCAAGTTTCTGATTAAAGTACTTCACCGCACTGTGGTTAACCTCGAGGACCTAGGATGCCCTAAAGCGTCGCTGTTAGCCTTCCCTGCACAAGATTAAGGACAATCAAATGTGCTCTTAAGAGACGCACATTTATATGCATCTTATCTCCGTAGCATCATGCTTCAACAGCATTTTATAGGTGAAGGCTCAAGGACTTACACTTCAACATTGGACAGTAGATATTCATCATTAGCATCGTTTTACAAACGACGCTGCAAGTGTCTATTACTTATCTGAGCAAGGCTGCTGTTCCAAGGATAGTGCATTTTCGGATAGTGAACAATGAATAACATTGAAATTGAAAAAAACTGTTCAATAAGACAAATGTCTGTCTTTTATTTCTCGAGGTATTTTTGCTAATAATACATTGCAAAAAAAATGTGCAATTGCCTGCTGCATTGATTATTAACACCGACCATGAATCTGGTCCAGCGATACACTAGACAAGTTTGTTTATAAACAGTAATAAGGAGGCCATGTACTTTGGTAGCTTTGGTCAGCCTCCTAGTGCAAATGTACTATAATTTATAAAAAGGAACTGTATTTTATGGTGCATCAGTGAAACTGTGGTTCAAAACCGAAACTCATCAATGTGTGGGATTTATTGCATTGTTTTTACATTATATGTGCCGTGCGTTACGCCTATTTTCTGTCATTGTTTGGAACAAACTTAAAAAGAATTTGAATTAAAATTTTGGGTGCGTCAACACTAAGGCTATTTTGAACCCGTCACATTATACGGGGACCAGCCACTTATCGTTACACATTACAACTCTAACGTTGCATAACTAAAATCATCAAATATTAAAATCTTCTGACTTTCGTTAAAAGCTGAGGCTGTAAAGCAGCACTCAGCACCAATAAGGACAAAACACAGGACAACACAAACAAAATTATACTGGCCATGGGGGCAGTCGCCAGACCCTCGTTAGTCTGCAGTCCAGTGTGTACTAAATGGAAGTGAGGTTGCCTATTGGGTGCACTACATCGAAGGAGCACCCCTTACACCCCAAACTTAAAAAGAAATGACTATTGTATGGACAAAATTCTCAAGTGCCTTTCCTTAATTTACAGTATGCCTGCAGTGAATACTGCATCGAAGACCGGTGTCTTATTTTCACTATGCACAAATGTTTGAATCTCGAATGCATACAAAAAAATAAAATGAAACAGTTTATCAAAACGTACAAAAGTGCCGTACGTCACTGTTTGTTTAAATATAATGAAAAGCCAACAAAAAAGTTTCACTTTTGTGGGCAGGGGCCTATCTATATACCAGATTATATTTGTGCTTTAGATACGCACCCTGTTCAGTAACATGATCGTTCTTCTTGGAGAACGAATTCTGGGAAGCTATTTGTGCCACAAAGTCGCAAAAAAGCTTTGTACTTTGAGTACTTATAATGTATAAATATAACATCATAGTGTTAAAGCTGATTACTCTCCATGTACAATCTTGCATGAGAAAATGGAAAGCGTTATATGAACGCTAAGCATTCTGTATATGTATATCCTGATTTATAAAAAAAAAGTGTAAAGCGTTGTGTAAACGCTATGTATAACCTTTTGTAAAATCATTTTGAATTTGTATTCATTTTGTAATAGAAGAGTTTTAGAACAATATACTTGTATCTAGTAGACTTGAGAGTTTTATTTCTTTTTTAAAGAAAATTTTAAAAAAAGGTTTATAGCTATATGTAGAGTAAAAAAGCTAATATTGTTGGTAGAAGCGGTCCTAGGTTCGATCCCTGTTGCAGATCTTGCACAAATCTCAAATAGATTAATCGCGACTGTTACTACAATTAATTTTTATCCCGTCTCGCCACGCTAAACACATTGCCACTGAAACAAAAAAGAACACAACCGAGATAGAACTTGACTAGTTACTTTGTACTTCAGCTAAAACACTAGTCAAATTCCATTCTCGTATAACACATGTACTTAGATAAAAATGCAATACTTACAACGTGCCATGATGAATTTGAATCTAAAATTTTGGGTACGTCATCACTAAGGCTATTTTGCACCCGTCACATTATACGGGGTCCAGCGCCTTATCGTTACAAATAACAACTCTAACGTTGCAGAACTAAAATCATGAAATATTAAAATCTTCTGACTTTCCTTAAAAGCTGAGGCTGTAAAGGGGCACTCAGCACACATAAGGACAATAGAACAGGAGAACACAAACAAAATTTCGCCAGAGCCTCGTTAGTCTTCAGTCCAGGGTGTACTAATTTAGAAGTGAGGTTGACATTTGGATGTACTACGTGGAAGGTCACCCCTTACACCCCGACAAGTATGTGGAAGTGGACAAATTCGGACATAAGGTGCTGGTGTGGCAAGCTATTTGTTCTTGTGGCTTGCGTTCTCCTACGTCTTATACGAAACGAACCATTAATGCGGAAACGTACAGAAGGGAATGTCTGCAGAAACGCATGCTTCCCTTGTATAAAAGGCATGTTCTCCCTCCTAGTTTAGGCCAGATTTGGCATCTGGCCACTACGCTCGATCCACAGTACAGTGGCTCACTGAACGGAACATCAATTTTGTTGGTAAACCCATCAACCCACCCAACTGCCCACAGCTCCGTCCGATTGAACGATATTGGGGAATTGTGAAACTAATCTTCCATCTGAAAGGTCAACCTATTCGCAACAAGGTTGAATTCTAGACATACTGGTCTGCTGCATGTCGATACCGTTACGAACCTTCAAGTTCGTGGGATCTTATGGATACCTTAACTGTTAACTACTCAATGTGGTGATGTAAACTACTCATCATTCATCCTCTTCATGATACCCTTCGTCATTGTCATGACGAGTTAACGCTTGGCAATACGAAAGATACAAAATCAAACAAAGGAACTTAACTACAGAAAAGACAATGGTCACTCGTTGGGTTTTATGAACCGTTGAACCTGAATCATGGCTGGGTGTAGGATAATTACCTGTCTATCTGAAGTCTTTAGCTGAATCAAAATAAGCGAAGTCCTCTGTAAGCTTCTGAAAAAAAAAAAACTTTTGTACCTAAGGCACACTAGTGAACATCCGCACTGGCAGATAAGGACACAAGCCGTCTGAATATGCATTGCGCTACTGGATGCTGGGAATACGGCGAATCCAGAGACTGCAACACGCTGGTCGAATCGCAGCACACAAGGACTTTTTTCAGCCCATTCACGTCTGCAAAGTCCAGTGCCTTTAGAATGGCGTACAACTCTGCCGTAAAGATGGAACACGCAGGATGTAGTGAGAAACTGGAACTTTGAGTCTCTAGGATCAGGCGCAACCAACTGATTCGAATGTCTTGGACCCATCCGTGTAAAACACATTAAAATTGGGATGCTACGCACGAAGTTCTAAAAACCGTTGCTGGTATACAACCATTCGTGTTTCTGCTTTTGGAAGGGCAGTCAGGGAAAAATCGATAGAAGGTGCAGGAAACTCCCAGGTAGGGAGAGGCGGAATTAGTGGAGAGACGCCAGGAAGATCACTGTCAACACCAAGTGCTGACAGGATCTCGTCTGCACGAACACCAAATGGTCTAGTGGCAGTAGGGTGGAGCCGATACCTTGCCAGCCTATTCTCGTCTGAGATGGTGTGAAATGAGGGATGTGAAGGCATCGAGCGAAGATGGAGGAAGTAGTTCACTACCAGCCGCTGTCCTCGCAGAGACAGCGACGGCTCAGATGCCTCTACATACAAACTGGCGATAGGGCTGGTCCGAAAAGCACCAGAGCACACACATATACCAGCATGGTGGACGGTGTCTAGGATGCGAAGTTTAGATGGGCGGGCAGAAGAGTACACAACACATCCATAATCAAGCTTCGACCTGATGAGTGCACGATACAAGCGAAGCAGTACCGTCCTAGCAGCATCCCAGGAGATATGGGATAAAACACGTAAAAGGTTGAGAACTCGAAGACAAGAGAACTTTAACTGGCGAACGTGAGGTAGCCATGTTAATTTCTTATCGAAAATGAGGCCCAGAAAGCGGACCTCATTCACGAAGCACAGGGGAGATTTCCACATGTACAGGTCAGGATCTAAATGATATGTACGTTGACGACAAAAGTGAACACACACGGATTTCTCGGATGAGAAGGTGAAACCAGTTTGGGAGGACCACTCAACCAAACGGTTTATCGTCAGTTGGAGTTAACGAGAAGCTGACGCGAGATTCCGTGAGCGACAAAAGATCGTGAGGTCGTCTACATAGAGGAGGCCATGTACAGGGGAAAGAATGTTTGCCATAACACTGTTCACTAATATGGCAAACAGAGTCACACTTAAAACGCTGCCCTGTGGGACACCGTTCTCTTGTTTGTGAAGATCCGAAAAGGAGTTCCCAACACGTACGCGGAAAAAACAATCTGATAAAAAGTTTTTAATAAAGTACGCCATATGGCCACGCACGCCCCAAGAATGGAGCTGCTTTAGGATGCCAAAGCGCCACGTTGTGTCATATGCCTTTTGGAGGTCCAAGAAAACTGCAACTAAATGTTCCTTGTTGAGGAATGCATCCTGAATATGCACGTCTGTTCAACTGCTGGGTTACCCCACATTGGTGTACACAAACACCACACGATCGTACGTAGTGCTCGCCGTCGGCTCGAGCAAGACGGACGAAGTACGTGTTGTGGGTGAATGGGGCAAGAATGAAGGACGCTACATGTGTTCCACGATGACAAGGCCCCAGAGTACATGGCCCCACCTGACGGCAGTGGTCAGGTAGTGAAGAGCACAGGCACGGGTGGTTCAGGAACGTCAGCTGATTGTACCACAGTGCCGTGCGGACGTGTGGGCTCATTGGAAGTGCAGCGTCAGGGAGCGTGTCAGTGAAAGAGCCGGTGGTGTGCTTGACGCACGACAATTGAGTACGTTGTTTCGAAGCCGTTGTGAACAGTCTGTGTGCCACCTGTGCACTGCAGTACAGTATTCCATAATTGGTACTATCCTCACCGTACCATGGAACGCTACACATTTGTAGAACTGAGGGACATGCATTTTGTCTACGGCCTTGCAGAAGGCAATGGCCGAGCAGCTGCACGCCTTTATCGCGGACGGTATCCGGAGAGGCGACAACCCGACAGCAGGTTGTTTTCGAACGTGCACCGTACCCTTGGTGAATCAGGCGTGTTACGTGCAGGCCATCATGTCGGTCACCCAAGACATGTGCGCACCGCGGCGGTCGAGGGGGTCGTACTTGCTCGCGTGGACGACACACCGTCCACTAGCACCCGTAGCATTGCACGTCCAGTGGGAGTATCACAGTCGACAGTGTGGCGTGTCCTTCATGATTATCTGCTGTATCCCTATCATCCACAGCGAGTCCACGCGTTGCAGGCTGGTTGATTACCCACGACGTGTGGAATTCTGTCAACGACTGTTGCACTTTTGTACCGACGATCCCAGTTTTTTGCGCCATGTGCTTTTCACGGACGAGGCAACATTCACCCGTGAGGGCATCTTCAATTGCCCAAACAGCCATGTGTGGGATTATGAAAATCCACATGCAGCAGTCGAGATGCACCATCAGACCCAGTTTGCAGTGAATATCTGGGCAGGTATTATCAATGAACAGATTATCGGTCCATACCTGCTGCCACCACGTTTAAATGGCCGCCTCTATCGCACCTTTCTTGCATCAGTCCTTTCAGAGCTGCTAGAAGATGTACCCCTCAACGTGCGACATCGTATGTGGTTTCAATTGGATGGAGCGCCTGCACATTTTGATGGCACAGTGCGAACCCTTTTGCACCACACCTACCCACAGCGCTGGATCGGCAGAGAGGGCCCCGTCCCCCGGCCCGCCCGTCCGCCGGACCTCACACCAATGGATTTCTTCTTGTGGGGCCATGTGAAAACACTCGTCTACGAGACCCCGGTGCCTGACAAGGAAACATTGGTAGCGCGGATACTTGCAGCATCGGCCGAGGTGTGTACCATACCAGGGATTTTTGATAGGGTTCGCCAGAATTTCCTGCGACGCTGCAATGCCTGCCTGCATTGAATGTGGTGGTCGTCAATTTGAGCAACTTTTGTAACAACGTCTGTCCGGGGTACGACTACGTACTATTCCTATCTGCAAGTGCACCTTTGCGTGGCAATAAACCTCCTGTGCCCGTAGTTGCTGTGTTTGTCCTGCTGGCGCACGACCTCTGTGTGACATCCCCTCGGTACTGCTACGGGGAATCCCTCGTCCCGCATTTGTTGTCTCCTTGACAGGTACCATTCCCCGTCCGGTCCTCTTTCTCTTTTGTTGAACCGTGCTTTGTTCTTGCTGCGGTGTCTCCCCACTGTGTTTGGGGACTCCCCACGCGCTGCATGTGTTTGTTTCCCGCTGTGCAATTATTACTTCATGCTTCATAGCTTCTTTTCTCCCTACCGTTGTCGATCGCTACCCTTTCCCTTCACTTGCCTTGCGGGACACTCCTATTTCCTTTGTGGAACCACATGCGAATGGTTGCGCAGCTGCTGCCTAGTGATTTTCGGATGGGCGACTTTGGTGTTCCTTTTGACTTCGTTTGTTCCGCCTTTCTATCTTCACTGGTACTGGCTGTAAAGAGGTGTGAAGTTCATTTTCACACGTTTTCGGCGTTGTCTAGCTTCTCACGGAGGCATCTCTCGGCAAAGTGGAAGGGGAACTTTCGTCTCTATTTCATGGGAGGTATCTGTGGTTTTCGTTTGTACTATACCTTTAGAATCAGCCTGTATATATGAGGGACATTCAAATGAAACCCTGTCAGTGCATCTAAATGTGCCGTACATGTACGGTGGCACCACGTAACTGCGCGTATGGTAGCGCCAGCTATTGGTCGAGAGACTGAGGCGTGCGCACCATTTGACGTTGCATAGCGTCAGTGTGGTATCATGTCGAAGAGAAGGTGGTCACACAAGTTATCGTCCAGTACAGAACATGCAGGCGAGTAAGCAGGAACAACGAGGAGTGATTCGTTTCTTTGCGGCAGAAGGAGTTGGAGGCCGTGAAATGTATCGACGGATGAAGGCTGTGTACGGTGAGTACAGTCTGAGTCGTTCAAGTGTTGTGGAATGGCGCAAACGATACCTTGAGGGGCGCGAGTCACTGGAAGACTACGCTCGTCCTGGACAGGCTCATCGTGTCATCACACCGGAAATGATTGCGGAAGTGAATGCTTTAGTCTTAGACAACCGCAGAATCACCGTAGACGACATCCATCGGTTACTGGGTATTAGATTGGGCACCGCCCACAGCATCATGCATCCACACCTGAACTTTCGCAATTTTTTTGCGCAGTGGGTTCCCCACCACCTGACCGCCGAACAGCGGAAAAATCGAATGGGCCTCTCTTTGAGTCATCTGCAACGTTGTCATGAGGAGGAATACGGCATTTTGTCGCGTATTGTCACAGGTGACGAAACATGGTGTCACCATTTTGAACCGGAAAGCAAGCGTCAGAGCAAACAGTGGAAACATCCGAATTCACCACCTCCAAAGAAAGCAAAGGCCGTGCACACCAGTTCTGGTAAGGTCATGATGTCATTTTTTTTTACCACAAGGGCCCACTGCTTGTCGAGTTAAAGGAACGGGGAACCACCATCAATGCCCAGCGTTATCAAGCCACGTTACAGAACCTTCGACGAGCCATCAAGTCGAAACGCCCAGGCATGTTGTCCAATGGCGCTATCCTCCTGCATGATAATGCCCGCCCACACACACCCAATGCATTGAAGACGACAGCGCAGCAGTTTCGGTGGGAAACGTTGGAACATCCACCGTACAGTCCAGACCTTTCCCCTTGTGATTTCCATGTTTTTGGACCTATCAAACAAGCTATTCGCGGACATCGATTCGCATCGGACGACGAAGTGTGTGAATGGGTCCAGGCCTGGATCCGAGAGCAGCCTACTAGCTTCTTCAAGGATGGTATCGACCGGCTTGTGTTGCAATGGGATAAATGTGCAAACAGTTTTGGAGATTATTTTTGAGTATGTGTACTGTGTGTATCTACATTTTTGAGTACGTGTAATGTGTATAACTACATTTTTCACTTAATACACTTGTGACCGGGTTTCATTTGAATGCCCCTCATATATATATATACACACACACACCGGGTGAATCATCTAAAACTTGCACCCCAAATATTTCAGAAATGGAAGGTGCTATTGTCTCTTTCAGGATTCTGTTTTCGAGCTATCGTAGCTTGAAAATTGTACAGACCGGCAGTTGTCTGCTATGATGTTCGTATGTTTGCTTCCTTTACACTCCACTGATTGCATTGCGACTTCCTTGTCAGTTCCGTGGTGATGGTGCAAGAAGTCGGACGTGGTGGAAGATGGTGTTTACCAATGCTGAAAAAGCCCACATGTTAATGGTGTATGGAGAATGTAGGAAGAATGCTGTTAGTGCTTGTGCTCTGTACGCGGAACAATAGACGTCACCCCTCGCGACAATTATATGTAAACCTCTTCAACCAATTACGTGAAACTGGAAGTGTAACACCTAGATTTGAATTTGAATTTAAAATTTTGGGTGCGTCAGCACTAAGGCTATTTTGCACCCGTCACATTATACGGGGTACAGCCCCTTATCGTTACAAATCACAACTCTTAACGTTGCAGAACTAAAATCTTAAAATGTTTTCACTTTCGTTAAAGCTGAGGCTGCAAAGGGGCACTCAGCACACATAAGGACAAAAGAACAGGACAATACAAACAAAATTATACTGGCCATGGGGCCAGTCGCCAGAGCCTCGTTAGTCTTCAGTCCAGGGTGTACTAACGTGTAAGGTCACCCCTTACACCCCATGCAACACCTAGAAAACGGAACAGAAACAGAAGGGTGACTGGAGAAGGTGAAATTAATGTTCTCGCTGCTGTTGTACATCCTCACGTTAGTTCCCATGCAATCGCACGAGGAAGTCCCATGAGTCAGCCAAGTGTACTACGTGCATTCTCCACCGTCATAAGTTCCATCCGTATTATGTCTCTCTCCATCAAGAGATGTCTGTCGCGCCACTAATGGTGCACATATCGAGATGTATTAGGTATGTAAAAAAAACATTTTGAGTTAACATACTTGTAGAAGCAAACCGCCAATTGCTTAACAGACTTAACAATTGTATATCATTCTTTTGTTGACGTTGGAAATTTTGAGTTCGTATTTCAAACAATGTACACGGTTAATAAATATAATCACCATGGTTTGTTATTTACAAAACCTAAAGGTTATGATATCAAACAGGCGAAGGTTTTTCTTAGTGAGCTAAAGGGAGAAAATACACGATTTTATTGTAAAGGGTTGCAGAAATCAAAGTTGATTTAATATTGACAATGTTATCGATCTGGATATGAGAAGTTGTTAATCATTAAAAAATCTTGTTATGTATCAAGGTGGATATTGTAGTTACCACACATTAAATCAACAATTTTCTCAATCAGGCTGTGGCTTTAAAACGTTCAAAGGCTGGTTTAATATGGAATAACAAATTTCAGATATGTAGAGATTTTATGTAATTTAATTGTACATATGAATCTGAATACAAAATAAACAGACGATATAAAGAAATTTAGGAACATCAGACAGAATGAAAATGGTAACAACATGGCAGGAGGAGAGTTGTTTAACTTGGAGCGCGACTTTCCAAATTTACCACCACCACGCTCTGCTGCTGGTGCTGTGGAAAATCGAACACCAGATGCATCAGGATTTGAATCCATGTCACCAATCCAAGACAATACCCTTTGACGATGAGTGCTTAAGACTAGCAGTTGTGGCACCATCTCCCATTTTGTCCGATGATGACAATGTTTTAACTGAAGCGATGGTCGGATGCAAGATCGCCTTCTCCACAATCTGACCCTTCAAATGTCCGTTTCAAAGTCCCACAACACAGTTCTGGTGTCCAAAGCGAGGGTGGCAAAATAGACAGTGGTAGCTTTGAAATTGTAGCCGAAGAAGCCCACTACATTCCAAGGTTTTCTACGGAAGGCAGGGTAGAAGGGGTAAAGCAGAGGAACTATGATAGTCCTCGGGAATACGTCAATTCCCTTTTCCAATTTGTGCTCGAGGAGTTGTTAAGTGGTGTAGTCCCCGAGTCACATGTCGGTCTACAAATTGAGCTGTCTGCCAGCATAATTAATTCCAAGGTCTCTTTTCATTCCCATGCGGAGGCTCAAGAATCTCAACCCCGACATTATGTTGAGGCACATTGAAAAAGCTCTCAATTCAATGAGAACTTTCTTGTAGCGCACAGGGTCACCTTTAATATTTGTTTTGTTAATCCTCAGTTAGGAAAAGGAAGAGCCCATGGCTGAATAAAGTATACACCTAAGAATCAAATGTTCGATGGCATGAAATACCAAAACTGTTTTTTTCTTCCTTTTTTTTGATTAAAGAGGTAGATCTGTACTGTCTTCCAAGAGTCGAATTGAGCAGGCTTGCAGGTGTAGAGGTTGATGCGCAAAACGGTTGTACTCTGGAGGATATGGCAAAATTTCAGACTTACCTTGCTCCAGAGTACCAAATTATAGTGTACAAACAAAGCGAACACACAAGAGCTTTTGAGATTATTTTTCAGGAAAGCTATGCTCTAAAACAGTTGTTTATTCTTTTCGAGATTAAACATTATTCTCCGATCCTGGCTATAAAGTAATTTTTTAATTTTAGATATTATTGTCCAATGTTTTGATTTTTTTGATTTGAAATTAAAATTTTGGGAGCGTCAGCACTTAGGCTATTTTGCTCCCGTCACATTATACGGGGGCCAGCCCCTTACCATTACAAATAACAACTCTAACGTTGCATAACTAAAAAATTTAAAATGTAAAATGTTCTGACTTCTGTTAAAAGCTGAGGCTGTAAAGGGGCACCCAGCACACATAAGGACAAAAGAACAGGACGATACAAACAAAATTATACTGGCCATGGAGCCAGTCGCCAGAGCCTCGTTAGTCTTCAGTCCAGGGTGTACTAACGTGGAAGTGAGGTTGACATTTGGGTGTACTACGTGAAAGGTCACCCCTTACACCCCTATTGTCCAATGTGCTTGGATGCTTACAATTCCAAAGAATCGCACAAGTGCAAGTATAATTATACTTATTGCGAACAAATTCACGAACCACCCGTCGAAACAACAGAAAACCACTTTAGGAAATGTAATAGAAATTTTCCTTTGTTGCAATGTTACACTGTTGTAGCTTGTTTCCCGTTTTTCGCATTCCACTTGGGTTGCCAAGTGTCAAGAAAGCTACGACGAAATAATTTCTGCAAGTCACTAGCTGGCAGAAGATGAACGAGAACGTTGTCATCTGCATCAGCAGACTTGGCAGCAGCATCGGCTGCATGGTTCCCCTGTATGCCCACGTAACTAGGGACCCAGCAGAAGTGGACATCAGTTCGGCGAATTCAGTCTCCAACGTGCTGGTCAAATCACTGCACATGACTTTATTTAGACATTTAACGTCTGCAAAGTCCAGTGCCTTTAGAATAGCGTAGACTCTGCCGTACAGATGGAACAAGTAGGATGTAGTGAGTAACTGGAACTTTGACTAGAGCGAAGATGCAACCGTCTGATTCAACTGTCTTCTTGGACCCATCCTGTAACGTGCAAGTTTCTGTACATTCATGACTTTCTGTAAACTTGGATTTGGGTGCGGTTTTCAACAGGAAGCACTCAAGGCGCTGTGGATCAATCTTATCTTGCCTGTCTTCAGTCCACATGCACGTGCTACCATTTGGTGAAGTGAGGTCAGCAACAACAGGAAAGCGGTGGTTACTGAGAAGGTTTCTAGGAACCAGATACGATCAGTTACTCCACGTGCGGAGAGCCCCACATGTGAGGACACCACATGCGAACGACTGATGACAGTCACTCCTCTGTCCATGCCTCCCTGACCTTCTACACTTCCAGACGACGACACGAGGCAACAGAAATAATCCTGCGTAAGGTTGTTAGTAGTGGTTATGCACCGTTTGAGCAACATCAAGTGAGGATCACCAAAACCTCAAAAACTCACTTTCTCTCCACGTTCCGCGCCTCATTTATTGCGCTGACGATGTTTCGCAGCGAAGAAAACAGCACCAAAACATCAAAAACTCACTTTACTCATTTGAGGATCACCAAAACCTCAAAAAAAAACAAAAAAAAAACACCTTCTCTCCACGTTCCGTGCCTCATTTATTGTGCTGACGATGTTTCACAGCATAGAAAACAGCACCAAAAAACTAACTTTCCACGTTCCACGCCTCATTTATTGCGCTGACACAGCGTGATGAGTAAATGCACTCTCTCATCCTTGAAGGATGAATGCACCTTATCGTAATTTTCCAACTCCGGCAATGTTTATATATCGTGACCTTTGTAAACCTCTCTCGCAACGATGTGCCACGCGCGCGCGCGCCTCTCATTATTTCTGTATTGTGACGTGTTTTTTTTTTATTTCAAGCAAACAAACAAAATAATAATTGTTTTTTTTTTTTTTGGATTCCTGGCCCCTATAACCTCGCCAGGGTGCGTGGTGCCCAACCAAAAAAGTAAAGGTTCTAACGGCTGCGGTTAGATAACCACACCTTGTTTTCCCGTACGGCCTTCGAACGTAAAATTGGTTCACCTGAGATCGAATCTCTTCGGGTATGTCTTTCAGCTCGTACATCTGACCGTACATGCTGTTCATCATCAACTTCGCCGTGTTCTGTTTCGCGTCCATTTCGAGCAGTTTGCCCGGTGGCAAGGTCTTCTCCTTGCAATTCTTGACTTCCTTGATTTTTTTTTACGCAAGGCCATGATCTTGCGGATGCACGTGGCGTTGAGCGTGTCGGGAGAGAAATACACGTGGAGATTCGCGTCCGTGCAGCCGGTGGGATTCGTGTTGCCGCAATAAACATCGACTTCCGTACCCGGCGGAACGGACGTTCCGGTGTGGAATTCGCGCCACTCCCAAAGTTCACGTTAAAAGGGGAGTCCGGCTGCGACCATGTGACGCTCGGATAGAGTGACGTGAAGTCCAGCACCAAAAATAATCTCGTCCTCCGTCCTGTTCTTGAGCGCCACGTTCATGTGAGGGTTACGGTGCAGCACGTATCCCCCGACCAGCTTGTGGTGGTACTCGAGATGCTGCCGTGGGAAACACAAACATCGCCTGTTCTGCAACGCTTCGCTGAAATAGTAATGCGAGAGATGCAAGTTGAGTTGGTGCCCTCGAACTTGGTCCGCGCGCAGCACGCTCTGGCAGCACGTTGAGACGATCGTTTGCACGAGTCCGTTTTTCAGAAACACGCGTCCCTCACAAGCATCGAATCCTGGACGTTGTATTGCAATAAATCGTCTATCTTGTTTTTCTCATAGAGCGTCTGCACGGTTTCGCCCTCGGGCATCATCATCTCTCCCAGGTCGAAGTACAACGAAACGTACTTCAGCGTGTACGATGAGAGGTTCCCGAAAAGGTAACGCACCACTTCGATGCCGTCCAGTTCGAGTTGATGTCGGGCGGCGACGGTGTTCGGCTGCACACCCCAACCGCTCGCACAAGTCGGGTCGCCCTAAACTCAGAGGCCTAGTGAGTTGGCAATACTGACACGACCTAGTTTTGCTTATATTGTCATCGCAACCGGATGCGACGACGGGTGGGGGAGAGATGACTTTCGTTTCTGTGGTGTCGATGTAGGTCAGATCAAACACAGTACTGTGAAAGTTTCTGTACAGAAGAGTAACGTTTTTGCAACTGTACGCGATTATACAACCGTTTTGTGTGTGTTAAATTGCTAGCAGCTTTTTGTAGGTAAGTTTTGTTTCTTATTTCTCTTGCATGTGTGTGTGTTAATAATAATAATAGCGAGTTGTGTTAGTGAACACGAAGTGTTGTTTTGATTAAACATCGAAATTTACGCTAAACAAAAATATGAGCATACATAACGTGCGCTTGAAAAAAAACTATTCTTCATCGGGAATAACATTAAAGCGAGGTATCAATCGGAGGGAGGGGAGGGACGATGATTATGATCATGTTAGTTTACTCATGGTGGATGGTATTGACGCGTGTACTCTGGGTTGGATTTGTTTTTGTTTTAAGTCTACTTTATGCACGGTAAGGCTAATCGAAACTGGACCTACAGTGGGATCCGAACCACCTCCGCTGGGTATGGAACTTGGTGTTTTAAATTATACAAGTGCACAGTGGGAATCTTTGTCTTTTTTGTATTTTTTTATACTCTGGGTTGGATTTTTTTTTAAGTCTACTTTATACACTGGACTGGACCTACAGTGGGATCCGAACTACCTCCGTCGGGTATCGAACTTGGTGTTTTAAATTATACAAGTGCACAGTGGGGAAACTTTATCTTTTTGCATTTTTTTATACTCTGGGTTGGATTTGTTGTTTTTAAGTCTACTTTATGCACAGCAATGTTAATCGAAACTGGACCTACAGTGGGATCCGAATTATACATGTACACAGGGGGAAATTTTATATTTTTGTCTGTGAAGGTTCTAAGGTTTTGTGAACATGTTGGAAAAGCACTAGTATATACATAGACCAAAGTTACAAGGTTCTAGGTCCCATAGGAGTAGAGATAATCAACGTCTTGTAAAATGTCTTGGCTTAGTTTTGACCTTAATTCAAAAATTTTAATAGCATTCGATAAAAAAAATTGGAAAGACTCTACAACCTATTGGAGGGATGATGACCAGTGCTAGCTGTTTCCGAGTTATTTTAGATTAAAATTTCAAGATGAAATATCTAAGATGTTTTGTAATTTATAAACTATGAGTTGTAGGAAAACGATTCTTGCTCTATCTGCTATTGCTCGACGAATACTATAAACATAAATAATGCTTATGGTTTGATTTCAAAAAATGACGACCTTAAAATAACTCTGTTTTCTGAGATTATGATTTATACTTCATACGCCAAGAGGGCTGAGGATTAGAAAAAAAAAAGATTGTTCGGTAGAATTATGTACACATAATATTTTTGTGTTTTCTATACACAAATATATTTTTTTTTCATTTATTTACAGGATTGATTACGGAGCACCATTGCGAATTAGCCTTCCAAGGTTTTTTTTTATTATTATTGCACAGTATTTTTTTTGTGGCACTCCACTATATATATAAAATAACATACCCCACAAATATTTCATTATAGCGAATTAGCCTTCCAAGGTTTTTTTTATTATTATTGCACAGTATTTATTTTGTGGCACTCCACTATATATATAAAATAACATACCCCACAAATATTTCATTATAGCGAAGTAGACTTCCAAGATTTTTTTATTGTAAAAGCATTTATTTTGTGACCCTCCACTAAACATACCCACAAATATTTTCACCAAGATGCAATCTGTGAAAATTTGCCCCACGTGTGAAACTGGTGTTTCAAGGAAAAATTTCCAAAGGCACTGTCGTACCTGCGTACCTGGTAAGCGTGTGACCGCTACAGAAACATGTCCCAGGTGCGACAAACATATTACCATTAATAATTTGAAAAGGCATATAACATCATGCAAAGTCGTCGGAGCACCTGTTCCACAACCGTCGACCAAGAGGAAAGCGGAAGCCGACTCGCCACCATCCGCCAAACGTGTCAAGCCTGTGGCGAAAGCGAACCAGTCTGCTTTCGAGCGTTTGTTAGAGGACTTTGTCCTCACTTCGGAGGGCTCATGCGACGTGCGTAGCTTTTTGGAGAACGTGCAAGCCAAAATTATTTCCATCCTCGGCGATGCGCTTGTAACGCACTCCACCAAATTCTACGCATCGCTACGTTGCCAGTACAAGAAGCCGTCTGATGAAATTTACAGCTTCTGCCACAACACCAAGGCGAAGACGCTGCATCTGGCGGATGTCGAAAACCTAGAGGTCATCTACAACAAGTTTGCGGAGGAGCTGGTGACAAAGCAGGAGGAACATGAGGCTAAGGGCTCGGGGGAATCGCTGTGCGATGAGCCTCACGAACTGTGCGTCAAACTTTGCAAGTTTGTGCCTCTCTCCGCCTCCAGCTACGTCCCCTTACCACCTAGCATTGTGGAAAAGAAGGCCGTCCTGAACATTCAGAACAGTGACGCCAAGTGCTTTCCCTGGTCGGTGCTGGCAGCGATGCACCCTGTCGACAGGAAAAACAATCCACACCGAGTTAACCACTACCTACCCTACGAGCCAGAACTGGAAGGTGCCATGGTGGGAATCGCCTATCCCGTGGAGGTCCCGGACATTCGCAAGTTCGAGGCCCGTACACACAACCCTCGGTTGGCCTTCAACGTTTATGGCCTCACTGACAAAAATGTGGTGTACCCCATCCGGGTGAGCGATGTAGACGATGGTGCGCAGGAAATTCACCTTCTGCTCATCAAGGACGAGACCCATCACCACTACACCCTTATTCGCTCGCTCTCTCGGCTTGTTTCGAGCCAACAGAGCAGTGAAAGTCACCACGTCGAGGTGTGTCGCAGGTGCTTGTCCACATTTGATAATCGAGAACAGCAGGATTATCACCGCATCAGAGGTCCCAACATCGCTGCAGAGAAGCTCGCTCGCCACAAAACATTATTGCAATGCCAACGAGCCGGGGGTGGCAGTCTTGCCCAAACCTGGCACTGTGGAGCGTTTCCACATGCACGGTGCCATGGTGGAGCACCCCGCTATCATCATAGCAGACTTCGAGGCCTTCCTCAAACCCCTGTCCACTTGCGATCCCGACCCCGAAGTTTCCTCCAACACCCCTTACCAACTCCACGAGGTATCCAGTTTCGCATATGTTGTGGTGCGACGAGACCAGCACATCGCCCCCGAGCCCTACGTGTACCGTGGTCCCGACGCAGCCAAACACTTCCTCGAGAGGATGGTTGTCGAGGCCATCGAGATAGGGAAGGTACTGTTGGCCCCCAAGTCTATGCTCCCACTGTCGCCCGACGATCAACGTAGACACGACGAGGCCATCGCTTGCCCTGTCTGCGTCAAGGAGTACACCGCCAACAACCGTAAAGTCCAACACCACGATCACTTTAACGGTAGGTACGTTGGTCCTTGGTGCAACGGATGCAACCTCATGGCCCGGGACCCGCGATTTATTCCGATCTTCTTCCACAACGGCTCGGGGTACGACTTTCACCACCTGATCAAGCATCTTGGGTACGACAACGAGGGAATCAACGTTCTCGCCCAGAACGAGGAGCGTTACATCAGTGTGAGCAAACGAGTGTCGATCCCGGGATCTCGCTCTACCGTCGAGCTTCGCTTCCTCGACTCCCTGAGGTTCCTCCCGGCAAGCCTCGATGCTCTCGCGGGGAAGGTTAGCGACGAGCAAATACTCATCACCTCTGCAAACTTTCCGAACTTGGACGTCGGTCTCTTCAGGCGTAAGGGGGTCTACCCCTACGAATACGTCACAGACCCTGCCAAGTTTGCGGAGACGTCGCTACCTCCCCAGGCGAAGTTCTACAGTCAGCTATGAGGCTCGAACATCACCGACGAAGAATACCACCATGCCCAGTCCATGTGGCGCGAGCTGGGTTGTCGAACTCTAGGGGACTACCACGACGCCTACCTCAAACTTGATGTGACGCTCCTCGCCGACGTGTTCCAGACGTTCCGTGCGACCGCAATGAAGATCTACCAGCTGGATCCCACCTACTTCTATAGTCTCCCCGGACTGGCGTGGTCAGCCATGTTTCTGGTGACGAAAATCGAGCTGGAGCTTCTTTCCGATTATGACATGGTGCTGTTTGTGGAACGCGCTATCCGGGGTGGCATGGTCCAGGTGTCGCAACGGCACGCGCGCGCCAACAACCATCACATGGCTACTGGCTACGACTCCTCCCAACCGTCGAGCTACATCATGCACACGGACGTGAATAACTTGTACGGGCACTCCATGATGCAGCCACTCCCCTTTCGAGGGTTCGAGTGGGCTGATCCTTCCCAATTTGACGTTGAAGGTTTCGACGATGTGGAATGCGGATTTTTTGCCGAGGTGGACCTTGAGTTCTCCGAGAAGCTGCAGGATTTGTTCTGCGATCTTCCCCCTGCACCTGAGTTCAAGTGTCCACCCGATTCCAACCAGACGAAGCTCGTCATGGATTTCGAAAACAAGAAGAATTACGTCCTGCACTACCAGAATCTCCGGTGGTTGATGCAGCGAGGGGTCACGGTCCACGCAGTTCACCGCATCCTCAAGTTCGAGCATTCTCCATGGTTGCGTCCATATATTGAAGTCAACTACAAACACCGCACCGCAGCCACGTCCGAGCTTGATAAGGATTTCTTCAAGCTCATGAATAATGCGGTGTTTGGCAAGACCATGGAGAATGTGCGGAATCGCGTGGACATAAAATTGGTGACGAGGAAAGAGCGATGTCGTCAGCTTGTCGCGAGTCCATTGTTCAAGTCTCGAACAATCTACAACGAGCAGCTGGCTCTGATTCACATGAAGCAAGGTGAGGTGAGGCTCACCAAGCCCATCTACGTTGGAGCCACGGTTCTGGATCTGAGCAAGCTTCACATGTTCGAGACGTACTACGACATATTACGTCCACACTACGGCCACAACATCTCGCTTCTCTACACTGACACGGACAGCTTGGTGTACCACGTTCGCACAGCCGACGCATACGGGGATATAGCCACAGTTCCATCTTTAGTTAACCTTTTCGACACCTCGGGCTATCCCCAGCCGAACCAGTACGGTATCCTGGCCCGCAACAAGAAGGTGCCTGGCAAACTCAAAGACGAGAAGGACGGAGACGTGATTCTTGAGTTTGCAGGTCTTCGCGCCAAGGCCTATGCCATCAAAGCCGAGGGCAGCGTTACCAAGAAGGCCAAGGGTGTCGGCAGACAGGTGGTTCGGGAGCATCTCACATTCGAGGACTTCGTCGATTGCCTCAAGACCAGGTCGTCGGTTCTAAGAGCAGAACAGCGCATCCAGAGCGTCGACCATGTGTTGACCACAAACGAGGTGAGGAAGATTGCCCTGGATCCCAACGACAACAAGAGGTGCGTTCTCCAATGTGGAATCCACACACTCCCATGGGGACACAACTGTTTGAGATGGAAAAAAATGTTACAAATGTCCATAAAAAAAAGCGAACCTAACATCAAACCAAAAAAATAATAATAATTGAAAATGACAAAAAAAAAAGTAAACCTAACATCAAACCAAAAATTTGAAAGAAAAGGTATACCTAACATCAAACCAAAAATGACAAAAAATCTTGCACGTACAAAAAAATAAATAACCAGCATGCCTATAAACTTGTTCGGATACAGAAAGCAGACCATCATGGACACTGCACCACCAAATTCCAATAACCTCTTACCTTCCGTGTTATCCAAACTCAACGGTCTACTGATCGTTCACCTCAACAGCATTTGGACGAAATTGAATGACGATGTGGGCAAGATGTTTTACGTCTTCAATAACAATTTACATTTTTACGAAATTCCGATCGACGGGAAACTTCAAATCACCGTGAATCCGGAGAACGCAGGCGAAATCAAAATTTCTAGCGGCAAGAACATTTTTCGAATGAAGCACGACAAGGTGCTCTCTAACATGGCGTACGACGTTTCTGCAGGAGATTTACTTTACGTGGAACTCCTAGGAGATTACGACAAACTCGTTCGCTCTACCTTTGAAGGCGAAAACAGGAACATGCGTCACGGAAGCATTCAAATTATTTTTTCGCGAAAGCGGCGGCAGACGACCTCGGTTTCTGCACACGGACAAGGGGAGGGAATTTTACAATGCCGTATTCCAAAAGTTTATTCGGAAACACGACGTTCAACATTACTCGACCTTCAGTGACGTCAAGGCCAGCATCGTGGAAAGATTTAATCGCACTCTGAAATCGCGCATGTGGTCACGCTTCACGCTTCAGGGAAGCTACAAGTGGGTCACCATTCTTCCGGAACTCGTTAGCGACTATAATCACACGGTGCACAGAACGATAGGCATGAAGCCAGCTGACGTTACGAAGTCCGACGAGCAGCGTTTAAGTTCTACCGTTTAATGTCCAAAGTACACACCCACGACAAAAAAATCTAAATACAAAATTGGAGACCAGGGTCAGTAAATTGAAGCGAACGTTCGACAGGGGTTTCACACGAAACTGGAGCACGGAACTTTTTACCGTGGTTCGAGTTTTACCCGGGAACCGTCACACGTATATAATAAAGGACAGTGGCGGTGAAATTTTATTGGGGCGCTTCTACGAGGAGGAACTCTCTAAATCTAAATACCCCGACACGTACCTTATCGAAAAAGTTTTGCGTAAGAGAGGTGACAAACTTTTGGTGAAATGGCTGGGACTTCCGGAAACAAGTTGGATCGATTCGAACGAAGTGATTCTATGAGTACGTGGAATGTTGTGAAACGTTTACCTGATTCGGAAAATCGAACGAAGAAAAGAAACGGCGAATTGCTCCCCGATAGCATGCGATGTCTGATCGTAGGACCTTCGGAGTGCGGAAAGACGACACTGCTCATTGATAATTTTATCCTCGCACCCAATTGGTTAGACTGGGAAAACAGACACCTCTACGTATTTTCGAAAAGTCTCGAACAAGCGAAATACCAGCAACTTATGAAACTGTACGAGGGACTGGGCATTGCAACTTTCGCATCTGAAATCATTCCACTGGACGATTGTCTCGAGAATTCCGTTGTGGTGTTCGACATGATCTTGGAAAATCAAAACGAGATTCGTAATTTTTTCACTCGAGGACGTCACAAAGGATTAGATTGTTTCTACCTGGCACAAACTTTTTCCAAGGTTCCGAAACAACTGCTACGCGACAACGCTAATTTCATATGTTTGTTTCGACAAGATGTGATTTCGGATTCGTGACCATTGACATGACTCTAAAAACAAACCATGGAAAATATAGGAATAAAATAAACGTTTATCTAGACGTCTAGAAGGCTAACAAGAGGACAATTTCAGATTTGCAACAAGAAAAAAACCAAAAAAAATCAAAGGTCGTGAGAATCTAAAAAATAAAATTTGAAAAAACGTTCTTTTTTTTCAAACGTCTGACAAGCATATATAAAATAACCATTACAACAAAAAGTGAGTGTTAGAAAAAGTGGATAGTCTCAAGCGGGTGACAGCAAGAAAACTACGAGAACCGAACGTATAGGCTGAGAACTCGACGTTTCAGAAACGTTTCAACGTATATAGAAAAATGTCAAAACGTCAATTTCAAGAAGAGGACAATCTCAAGTTGCGGGAGTATCTAGTGAAACGCTTCAAAGGTTGGAAATCCGAGAATCGCGGATCCTACGAAGAGAAGAAACGTCAAGATCAACCTGTGATCGACGCCATCAGCGGTGTAGGTAAAGAAATTAAAAGTGTCACGGAACAAAATAAAAATTTGATCAACGAACTCGTACCGCTCGCAGCTAAAAGTTACACCGTACCCACGCCCATTTCGAGCATTCCTTCGACGCCGTTCGAACTGAAGGACGAACCGGCACGACGTCCAGCGATAGGTAGCACGTCGTCTTCTTCGGAAAAGATCGAGTTGGGACCTTTGGCACGAGACTACCTGAGCACGGGGAAGTTCGACAAGGACGAAGTGTTCGGATTGTATCCGAACATGGAGAGCAACGAAGGCGGTGTGGTGTGGAAGATTGGAAAATCGAAGGTGACCTTCGAAGGCAACATTAAAGTTAATTTAGGCGAGAAGGATAGTTGGACCAGGTATCCGGGTACGGTGGGACTGTGGGAACTCGTTGCCAAAAAGCAGCCAAAAGATTACACCGACGAAGATTACCAGAGTTACAGGGAAATTTTAATCATGACGGATGCCATGTACCAGAACAACGACGCCTCGCAGAATAGGGTGAAATCGAGTAGCGGTGAGAAGTACAGGAATCTCATCAAACCGATTTGGAACGAGGTGAAGAGTGGAAGCGGCGTCAAACGCTACAACACGTTACCCAAAGAATTCGTTTGGGTGGACGACGTGAGGAAGCTCGTGGACCGATTGTTGGTGATAGCCGGCGAAGAGAATGCAGGCAATCGTAATTTCTACGAGAAGGTTGGCATCGTGGACATGATCAGCACGAAACTTTCCAACTTCATCGTGAACGACGACAAGGGCATAGGTTACCTCATCAAAATTATCAACACGCTGCCTCCGAGATTCTGGAACGTGGCCGAAGGAAAGGGACTCGTAAACGACATCATCAACAAGTTACCTTTCGAGATGCATTTACCTGGCTTCCAGTACTGCAGACCGGGTACCAAACTCGAGAAAAGATTGGAGAGAGGAGACAAGGGTGTGAATCCGTTGGACGCCCCATGCAAAGATCACGACATCGCCTACAACACCACTCGCACCGATCTGGATGCACGTCACGAAGCAGACAGAAAGTTAGAGCACGCAGCTTTCGAAAGATTCGTCAGCAGGGACGCTTCGCTGGGTGAACGGGTCGCCGCATTAGGTACCACCATCGCCATGAACACGAAACAAAAATTTGGATGGGGTGTATAAATAAATAACATACAGTAAAAAAAACAACATGTCTCGTATAACTGATTTGCAGCACGAACTGCTATGTAAAATATTCAAACACGCAGTAAACGGAGATGTTAATAAACTTTTAATCATAGCGAGATCAACGCAGGAATTTCGCATCCCTTGTGAAATGGCTGTCAAGGATTATCTTCGGGAGATCAGTGGAATGATGTGCGGTGATCTCGACACTCTTCTTTCGGCTGCAGGGGAAAAATTAAATGATAGGTTGGATGAATTGCACGAGGCGAGGCAGAGAAGACGATACACGGATGATTGGCGCAAGTCTAAACAGAAGACCGAAGAAATCATCACGCACATCATCGCGTTTTCCGAAGCGCGAACTTTCTTCCTCTGTTAAAAAAAAATAATAATATATATACGTGTCAAAACTTGATATATAAATAACACACATCGTGAAAAAAAAATAATCTTCGGTATATATAAATAACACACATTGTGAAAAAAAATTAAATTTCTCTAACACTGAAATTTCTCCTTCGATATGAGTGAAAAAAAAATGAGTGATCTCCAAGCATTAAACAAATGCTAAATTTGTCAGCCGAGTATGTAAAAATTCAGGAATTGGAAGTGAACAAACCTTACACGATAACTTCCGGTTCAATTGTTTCTACCCAGTATGGTCCCAAGGTGCGTCTGTTGCTCGACGGACAATACAGTCTATTTTTACCAGATCGATACGCTAACATGTTATCCGACGAGAAGCTATCTATTTTAATCGAGAACAAAACTCGAATCGTGTACAAGGGGACAAAGGAACTTCTTGGTAAGAAAACGAAGCACGTAATAGAATTTGTGTAACGGGGCTGCGCGGAGTATATCCTTGAAAAAAAAATTACACGAAACAAAAAAAAAATCTCAGAACATATATATAAATAACATACATTGAAAAAAAATTACACGAAACAAAAAAAAAATCTCAGAACATTTATATATATAAATAACATACCGTGAAAAAAAACATGAAGCCCAAGGGTGTCGTGTACCAGATACCATATTCGAATATGAAAACGTTGGGTGCCCTCGATGGGTTACTCACCAAGAAACAACGCGAGAAGAAACGTTCTTGCTTGTCGAAAGGACACGGAATGAAATTACTTCTCAGCACTCCACAATTGAGACGGTTGCAGCGTTCGCGAAAACAGCAAAAGACAGGGGGGGTTCATATTCAGCATCCCGGCCATCCTGGCAGCATTGGGGGCCGTGGGAAGTTTGGCTGGGGGTAGCGCCGCCATCGCGAAAACCGTCATCGACTCGAAGAAGAACAAGGCGGAATTGGAAGAACAGAAACGTCACAACCTGGCCATGGAGAACAAAGGGGGCAAGGGCGTGATGAAAAAGTTTAAAAAAAAGAAACAGCAGCACTCACAAACCGAGACATTGAATCTCTGATCAAACCATTACAAATCAAACACTTCAGAGGCGTTTTCATGTCCGACTCGTTACCTTCAACCGTTAAAAGAAGAGAATGCGGAGTAGTCAACTTGGACAGTCAAGAAAATTCAGGCACGCATTGGATGTTACCACAAAAATGATAAAGCATTCGTTTTCGATTCTTTCGGAGGTGTTCCACCTACAAATTTAGTTCATTATCTGAAAACGAACAATCCTATATACTACAACGACGAACGCATTCAAAATTTCGGGACGAGAACTGCGGTCATCTCTGCCTCTCCGTGCTCGCTTTTCTCTCTCAAATAAATAAGCCTACGATCAAAGATTTCCAGAAAGCATTGTGGAACCTCAAACAGCACCATGATGGGCGTGTTCCATCTCACGAGCACGACGACATCGTCTATCCTAAATCCGTAGCTCTGCGTGCATTCTACAGCATGTACCTCATACCTAACGTCACGCAGCACAACAACAAAATTAGCGTCGGAAGCGAACATATCGTCGTCACGCCAGGCCAATACAATCTTTCTACTTTGCAAGCTCAATTACCCAAAGTCACGTACCTTTCTCAAAATTCGGTCACGCATAGAGTGGAAATCGTGTCCGCGACGGAGACCGTGGACCTGGGCACCATGGGAGAACTTTTAGGTTTCGAGAACGACACAAAACTCGAAGCTGGCATCAAGCACGTAGCAACCAACATTCCTAAATTTCTAGCCATCGAGACTTTGAACCTTCACTGCAACGTGGCGGAAGGCATGATCACCAAATCCGACGGCGGGTTGCTGGGAAGTCACAAGCAGACGGGAATCATCGCCACGTTCAAACCAAGTTCCGAATTCATGGAACCGATCATCTACACACCCTCTTCGCCGATCTATTTTCCAGTATGTCGCAATCGCATAGACAACATAGAGTTGGTGGTCACGAACGAGAAAGGAGAGGTGGTGGATTTCGCAGGTGCAACGACCACGGCCGTCCTGGAGATCAACGTATAATAAATAACCACATAGTGAAAAAAATGGAGCAAATCGAAAGTTACGAATTGCAAGCTTTCCCTCCGAACCGTCGCACGTTCGCCAATTTGAACGAAGCGAACCGGGAGATCGAATACGACGTGGACTTAGGCGACGGGTTCGTTCATCCTCACAGAGCGGACCTCTACCTTCAATTCGACGTGGTGAAGAAAGAAAGCGGAGACGCGTTTCCCGCAGCAGCAAATTTGATACTCGTGGACAACTTCGTGCCTCACCTGTTCTCGCAGGTGGAGGTGAGGAAACACGGTACCGTCATCGACAGAATAGATTATCCAGGCATCACGTCGACGGCGGTGGGAACTTTGAAATTATCCAAAACGGACGCGGCATACTACCAGGCGGGAGGATTCGAAGCGGGAACCAAAATATCGACGAGAAGTCACACGGTGCTCTTTCCCATGCGTCTGCTTCCGGGATTCTTCTCGGACTACAAGGAGATCATGTGGAAGGGAGGACTGAGGATCACGTTTCGAAGAGCGGCCAACGACAACGACGCACTGATGCGATACGCTACTTTGGGTCCGGACGGCACCACGCCGATAGCCAACACTTTACCCGAAGCAGCCAAGTGCGTCATCCGGAGCATGGAATTGAGAATGCCGATCGTGGAATACGAAACGAACTACGCCCTCAAGTACAAAGCGGAGATCTTGAAAAATCCACAGGTGCCCATTCACTTTCACGGTTACCAGTGCGTGCAGAAGTTAGCGTCGGGAAGTCACATGGAATTCGACGTGACGAGGCAGTTCAACAACATACAGTTCGACATGCCAGATTTCGTCGTAGTGCTCTTTCAGACCGGGCGCGATAAGAATCAGGAAAAAGATTCCAGCAAGTTCGACGACTGCAAGATCAAGAACGTTTATCTGAAGAATGGCAGGAACGAAGTGTTCCCGCGCGAAAATTACAACCTCGACATGACCAAAGACGATTACCTCAAACTTTACGAAGCTTACACGTCTTACAAACGCGTGACCGAGGGAAGCGTGGACGTGTACTACACGCCCAGCGAATTCAAAACCCACAGGCCGATGTTCGTCATCAATACCACGAAACGGAAGCAGGTGGTGGTCAACGATCGAACCAACATCAAGATCGTTTGCGAGTTCCACGACGCGCTGCCTGCCGATACTCTGTGCAGCGTCATCCTGATTGCAGAGAAGTCTTTCGCCTACGACGTGAAGAACGAGAGGGTCACAGAGCAGTTTTAACAGGTTTAACATCTTTTCTTGCACAATAAGAATTTTGTACTAGCACAATCAGTTACAATGGCACAATACGGATTTCACTAGTTCAGATCGGTTACAATGTCAATTTCATCAGTTATCAGTTACAATATCTTTTTTTTTCATCAGTTTTTGCACTATAGCACGAGACAATCAGAATTTGCACAAAAATTTTGTTGTTTTTACACGAGAAAATTAACAATAAAATTCTTTTTTTATCGCTTCAGATGCTGTCGAACATCAAAAACACATACACATACACACACTAGAAAAAAAGCATGACACTTTATTTGTAACACACACATATTCTCCATCTTCATCAAGAAAATATTATAATAAACATAATTTTTATCTATCTCACAATAAAACTATATCCAAATAATCAAAATAACAATAGAGTCGTTAGTACACGTTGCATGCATTACGGAGGTCCTCTGTAGAGTTTCATGGAAGTTTGAGAGAAAAAAAAACACGTGAAACTCTACAGAGGTGTGGTTATCTATAACCGCAGCCGTTAGAACCTTTACTTTTTTGGTTGGGCACCACGCACCCTAGCGAGGTTATAGGGGCCAGGAATCCAAAAAAAAAACTATTATTTTGTTTGTTTGCTTGAAATAAAAAAAAAACACGTCACAATACAGAAATAATGAGAGGCGCGCGCGCGCGTGGCACATCGTTCCGAGAGAGGTTTACAAAGGTCACGATATATAAACATTGCCGGAGTTGGAAAATTACGATAAGGTGCATTCATCCTTCAAGGATGAGAGAGTGCATTTACTCATCACGCTGTGTCAGCGCAATAAATGAGGCGTGGAACGTGGAAAGTGAGTTTTTTGGTGCTGTTTTCTATGCTGTGAAACATCGTCAGCACAATAAATGAGGCACGGAACGTGGAGAGAAAGTGAGTTTTTGAGGTTTTGGTGATCCTCAAATGTATAAAGTGAGTTTTTGATGTTTTGGTGCTGTTTTCTTCGCTGCGAAACATCGTCAGCGCAATAAATGAGGCGCGGAACGTGGAGAGAAAGTGAGTTTTTGAGGTTTTGGTGATCCTCACTTGATGTTGCTGGCTTGCTGCTGATAGCGCCACTTCGAGAGCATCGCGTAGCTCGTTATTATTTATTCATATTGGTTACCTCCCATTTCCTTCGCTCGAAAGTTCCGCGTGATATCCCTCCAATTTTGCGAGCGTTATCCCATCCCCTGCCAATACCCTTCCGGTGGAGTGGCGACGACGCCAACTCCTTTCAGAACTCCGGTCAGTTCGACTTTGATTGTGTTACTCTTCGGAAGCATCATGTGAGGCTGAGTATCCTCCAGCCCCACCCTTCTGGGATGGTGGTTTTTCTTTGTTTTATACCTTTTCTTTTATTTTAATGTAAGGTGTTACTCTAAGGTTCTTTCTATTTCTCGAGCTGCCGAGGGAAATATCTTACACCAGCTCTCTTTTATTTTAAGGATCCTTATTTACCGTCTATTATTGTACTGAGTTATTTATATAATTGCGTTAATCAATCGCTTACTTAATCAACCTCCTTATTGTACTTACTTACTCAACCACATAACTGTGTCTTGTCTTACTTTAATGGAATATAAAACATACACTTTGTTCGTGATGCCTGCTAATGTTGGCCATTTTGTTTTGGGCGTTGCTGTCAATTATCCTCTGCTTTATGGTTTTTCATCCCGACTCCTCATACTTGGACGGGTTTATTTGCGCCCCTTTTAGGATTGAGATGTAATTTTCCTCCTTTCCAGTCTCGTGTTGTTTTCTTTTGAGACTACATTGTGAGTATAAAATACCCAGGGTTGTACGGGCCTTGCCTTTTTTTTTTTTTTTGTCTGGCCGCTGTGCCAGTGGTGATGTTTAAAACTCTCAGATCTTTAGCATTTAGAATGAATGGACCCCGATGGGCTCCCCATTTTTAGAAAGTTTTGTGTTGATCCTTTTGGATACGTCTATGAGAGCCATTTTCTTGTGACCCACGCGGTTAGGGGTCGTAGTGGGAGCATATTGGTTGCTGCCAACTTTTTCTTCTTGTCGTTGGCAGAGTCTTTGGAACAGTGATAAATGAGTCCCTTTGACGCAACTCATGTTTATACAAAGCACCTACATTTCTGGAGTAAAATTGTGTCAGAAGTTGTATCACTTCTTCCTCGTAGATATTTGCCTTGAGAATTTTCTTTTTATCCTTGCCCTTCTTATCCTTGCTCCATATTTCCTTTTGAGTATAGTTCGATTAATTGTTACTTTTCCTGATTATTTCTCGATTACTCCGTGCTTCAGTTTAGCCCTGGAGGCGGAATTTGTTCGAGTTTGTTGAGCGTACGTTTTTCCTTATAAAACGGTTTTCATTGGAACAGTCCACACCGGTTGAGGCCCGGTGGTGTGCCGCCACTCCTTGTTCGGCTGCGGAGTCACTTTGTCCGCGGTTATGCAGTTTCTTCCACTCGTTAGGTTGCTCTTTTTCCTGCCTCTGTGTGGAGGGAAGTCATTTCCCTCTCTCCCATCTTCTTGTTTACGGGAGTTTAGTCCTCTCATGGTTGTTGCATTTTCTTTATTGTTTGAGTTTGAGTTTGAATTTAAAATTTTGGGAGCGTCAGCACTTAGGCTAATTTGCTCCCGTCACATTATACGGGGTCCAGCCCCTTACCATTACAAATAACAACTCTAACGTTGCATAACTAAAATTTTAAAACCTTAAAATGTTCTGACTTCTGTTAAAAGCTGAGGCTGTAAACGCGCACTCAGCACACAAGGACATAAAACAGGACAACACACACAAAATTATACTGGCCATAGTGCCAGTCGCCAGAGCCTCGTTAGTCTGCAGTCCAGGGTGCACTACGTGGAAGTGAGGTTGACTTTTGGGCGCCTACGTGGAAGGTACCCCTTACACCCCTTTCTTTATTGTTTGTGCTTAAGGAATTTACCGTATTCGTCATTAAGCACATTAAAAATTTGTATTACGGACTAGTGGCCTTGCTGTTCACAGTGGACGTGCCATGTCATTGGAAAATTTTACGGTCAAGATGTCACCATTTTCCCCTTGGGATTTTTTTTTTGTTGTTTTGTGTCAGGTGATCCTCACGCAGTCCACTGCTGATAACTTGATTTTGGGGTATATAGTATTTTTGGTCTGCCCCGGTTCAGGCCCTGTCAGCACACCTTGATTTCTCCTTTGGCTAGCCGTCGGCATTTTTTGTAACAATTGCGTAAATTTTGGATCGTACTTTTTGCAACGAACGTGCCGGTTAGGGACCGGTGGCGTATCGTCGACGCTACATGGTTGTACTTTCCCGATACTGGTTGAAAAGGTCGCATTCTGTCTATTTATGGCTGTCTCCTTCACTTTGCGTGTCTTGGCTAGGTAGCATGCAATTTTTCTTCCTCGTTTCACGTCGTTAATTAATGCGTGTTTTCCACTGTAGGAACTTACGTAACCAGATAATGCTCCATTATCTTCAGTCCAGGGTGTGCTAATGTGGAAGTGAGGTTGACTATTGGGTGCACTACGTGGAAGGAGCACCCCTTACACCCCACCAGGATTGTGACATTGTTGCAACAAGGGCGTACACAGACGGAGGTTGCACGTGTGGTCGGGGTCACCCAAGGAGCGGTATCCAAAACATGGAAACGATTCAGGAACACGAACAGTGTATCAGACACGCCGAGAAGTGGTCGTCCAAGAGTGACAACACGCCCTCAGGATGCATACATTACTGTGACTGCACGCCGAAGGCCAACAGCGACTGCCCGGGATTTGCAAAAGGACTTGTTGCAAGCATCCGGCGTTCGTATCGCGACCCAGACTGTGTGTAATCGTTTGCATAGTGTCGAACTAAGGTCAGTCAGGTGTATCAAAAACAACAACTCACCCAGCGTTAAAACAATTGCACCTACGTGCATATAAGGTACAGGCTGTGCAAGAACTGAAGGAAGCAGACAAAGATGCATGTGTAAGATACTGCCAGTGGTTTAGAAATTTTATTAGAGACAATGGTGTGAATATTTTGGAAAAGGTTTTTTTCACGGATGAAGCATGGTTCATATATGGTAATAGGAACTTTCCCAATTCTTTAGAAACTTGCTATTTCTTAGGATTTAACATAAGCCAGAGTTGAAAGAATAACACGTCAGCCAGAGGGCGCCAGTAGGTAACCCTACCCAGTGACAAGCCTTTTTCAGTCGTATAAAAGCTTAGGTTTTGCCTCAAATGTCAGTCAGTCAGTCAGAGAGAGTAGAGTCAGAGCTTCAGAGAGTGTAAGACATAGAGAGAGCAGAAGATTCATTCAGTTCATTCATTTAGTTTAGTCAGAGAGAGTAGAATCAAGCCAGGTTCAAAGCTTGAACCATGAAGCCAACTTCACTAGAAGCATAGCTGCAAGGTAATGTATGTGTTCTTGTATATTTTTATATACTAGTAGGCCTAACGAGCCCATGTAACTTAAATGTTCATCGTACAACTCCACAGGAAAGGAGACTCGATCAAACAGATCGATATGTACACTTCGAACGATCACTCATGGCGAGTGAATACATTAGGGTCTGTATAAAGCCCGATATTGTAACATTTACTAAAGAATATATGTTTATTAAGTTTACCTTTGTGTTTCTCTTTTATTTATCTTGATTTCAGAAGGTAATGCATACAAGTCTCATTCCAACAGTCATAGCTACCGAGATAGTGTCTAATCTCTACGGAAATGGTAATGGTGAATGTCAGTTGCTTTAAATTCTTAACTCTTAGAAGTTAAGTGGTGGAACCCCCATATATATACATATATATTGCCCTTTTCTCTTTGTATCTTGTGCTCTTCTGCCGGGAGTACAGATGAGAAAAGAGTGTACAGCCCAAGAACCTAGTTCTGTGTCAGGTGAGCGCAGTGGCTGTGAGATCCCTGGTGAGCCCCGGCAAACATATGTCTCACGGACTCTGAGGGTAGCCCAGTGGTAGACTTGGAAGTCTATGGTTTGAGTCAGGGTTCGTGACATATTAAATGGTGGAGGTGCGGGGCATCTCACCAAAAGTAGTAGTAAAAGTGAGAAGGCATCTCACCAAGAGTAGTAGTAAACGTTGATTAACACTCACCAAAATAATTGGTGCATGAAATTATTGAAATTGCTGAAACTATGACTTTGGAAATACTTGGATGTCTGATCAAGAAATAAGAGAGACAAGACGTAGCGAAAGAATTGCATCACGTAGACAAATAGAAATTCCGTGTATCCTTAGTGAATGTAACCAGCCTATAGCGGAAAGAAAATCACAAATAGTCACAATGCCGACCGACTCAGAAAGCACTAGTACAAAGACGTCAGTTCCATGTCACGGGCGAGTACCATCCGTACAACCCGACACGTTTTCCGGAAACAAAGGTGAAAACGTCCGACAGTTTATTCAGACCTATGAGAGGGTAGCAACTATTTTGGGATGGTCCGAAAGGGATAAAATAAAGTACCTTCCAGCATATTTAAAGCACAGCGCATCTGATTTTTGGGAATTGCATAAGAGTACCTTAGAGGCATTAAATTTGTTTTCTGAACTAAAAGCAAAATTAGAAGAAGCCTTTTCACCTGTCTATCCAGAAGGTGACGCTTTGATCGAACTTAGTGCATGAAAGAAGGGTGATGATGAAACAATAGAGCAGTATTACTACTCTATGTTGAAATTGTGTCAGAGAGCTGACCCACATATGAACAATGAAAGCAAAATGAACTATATTTATAGAGGACTCAGTGAGGACCAAGTTGAGAAACTAGTCCCCATGAGACCGGAATCGTTAAGTGATTTGCTAAATAACCTTCGATTAATGGAAAGAGCTAAAAACCAGGCTTCGTTAACTAATAGTGCTTTATCAAAGAAAAAGGTAACTGAACAAAAAGAGAAAGATGTTCTTTCATCTTTTGACAATAAAGGACAAAATTTTATGAAGGCAAATCAAGGGTCTAATCAAACACAGAATCGACCACAAAACCAAATAGTGCATCGACCCCAGAACCAACAGGTATCACAGAATAAGTTCTTTCAAACCAGGTATAATCTTAGGCCCAGGCCAGAAAGACAAGAAAATCAGTATCAGCGAGGAACAGGTCGGACATTTAGGAATCCACCTAGAAATGATTTTCCCAAGCGCACTTTCACAGCAGAAGTAGCCACACCACCTAGAAACGAGTATAGAGGCAATGATTTTAGAGGGAATACTTATAGAGGTAATTACCGAGGTACTTCTAATCAGTATAGTCGCAATGAAAGGGGTATCAATTTCAACCAGAATAGAAACAACGATAAGAGTAATATTCAGTGCTTCTCTTGTCGAAATTTCGGTCATTATGCAAGAGAATGCCCACAAAGAAGAAGGTCCGACTTCGATAACCGAACACCCACAGGTAATCAAGTTTCCTTCAGAAATCAAAAAGGTATACAAGGGTTAGTACAGAAACCATTAGAACATCAAGTCAACGAAATGTTAGCCGAGATGTTAGTGTCAGAACTGCTTGGAAAAACGCGTTTGACAGAGGGTAATGACGCACCTGTCCATGCCGTTCGAACCCCAAACGAGTAAGGAAGGAGCGCGATGGGGATCGCTTCGTAAATCAGGCGAACTATGTAAAACCCCTAAAACCATTAGAGAAACCGTTACCGTTAAAGTCTGTGATATATGAGTCGCACCGTTATCCGAGACCACACCTATATGTACATTTATTTGGGAAAAAGGAATTAGCTTTATTAGATACAGGATCGGAAATTAGTATCATTAATCCTGTATTATTGCCAAAGAATTTCGTCAGCAACAGTAAAAAGATAGGTTTAGTGAGTATTCGAACCTTGCTTGACACAGAGTCAGATATAGAGTATACTTTAGAGCAAACGGCTTAAAAATGTGGATAAACTTCGTTTTTATGGAACCAAAAAGAGGAGAGAAGTTCTCTCCTGTATTACTTGGTAGTGATTTCTTTAATAAGTATGTGAAATGGATCAGTCCAAAGGAAATATGCTTAAAACGCCCAGGAGAATTCCAGCGAATGGAAAGAAGAATTCCGTTGGTAAAAATGGACAGTAATGGCAATATTCCTTCATACACTGGTCTTATAAAAGTTGTCAGTTTTCATTCCCAAGTAAAAGAAAGACAAGAAATAAGTTTTAATCAAGAATCGCCCTGTGTAGATAAGGAGTGCGAAACCCTAATGAGGGATAGTGACTTTCAAAATAAAGGAAGGCCCAGTCAGATAATCTAACATAAGCTCACTAATGTTATCAAGAAGCTGAAGCAAGCCAACGCTTTCCTTATCAATCAAAGCGACCTAACGCCAACTTTTGATGCCCACGATGTCGAAGCGACGCCAAAATATCACGCCACTAGGCAGCAAACACGTGATAACGTCCGGTAGCAACGCAGTGACGCCACACCAGCGATTAGGACTTAGCCACTCAGGGAACACCGTCGAGTCTTGCGACCGCACCCAGTTGCGCGCGCGTATGACGCCATCATGTCGCCAAGAGGGAACACATGATCGAGTCAACCAACCAGAGGCTATCTCAAGGAACGCCAACCGCACCCAAGTGCGTACGCAAACAGTAACGCAAGATAGCGCCGAACATAAAGTTTCGAGTAAATCAACACAAATCAACAGTGAGTCTGAACTTAGTGAGTCTTCACGTTGTGATTGTGATCCAGCACCTATTGGGAAGCCACCAGCTACAGAGATTTTGAATTATCCAACTTCTTTACCAGATGATCAGGTAAATATAACTTCTTTGAAATGTTCAGGTTTTGATGATAATTTTGAAACCCGTTTAGAAGCTAGAAAAGAGAAAAGAAAGAGGAGAAAGGAAAAGAAAGTGTTTAAAGTAATGGTCAATACGTTTCTTCCATCTCGTCAGCATACGCAAATCGCCGTAACGTATCCATGTACAACTTCAAAAGAAAGTGACAGTGAATATTTATTGGAACCTTCTGATGGTCTATACAATCAGTTTAGATGTTTAGTGCCACGAATGTTAGTGAAACCTTCCGATCTAAAAGCTGTGCCGATAATTAATATGGGTTATACCAGTGTTAATATCCCATCCGGAACAGTGATAGGAAAATTGGAATGTCTTTCACCGCTAACGCAACCCCAAGTGAAATCTTGTTATGCAGTGGATTTAGATGTTTTACACAGTGGAACCACTCCAGGGAAAGAAGATGAACATGACCTAGCAAAAGAGTTAAGACATCAATCCCGAATTGACACCAGCTCAAAGGAAAGAAGTTCTCGATTTAGTGACAAGTTATAAAGACTGTTTAGCATGGACTGCCGATCAACTAGGAGAAACAGACGTTTATGAATTTACCTGCCATTGAAGACGGAAACTCCTGTAAGTCAACCGCCTTATAGGACGAGTCCGAAGCAGCGTGAGTTTATAAAACAAGAAGTATGCTTGACATAGGAGTTATAGAACCTAGTAAATCACCTTATGCTTCACCTGTAGTGTTAGTACCGAAGAAGAATAACGAGATACGCTTCTGTGTAGACTACAGAAAGCTGAATGCTATCGCAGAAGAAGATTGTTATCCTTTACCACGCATAGATGATATCATACACTTTTTGGGAAACATCAAATATGTAACATCCTTAGATTGTCGTTCAGGATATTGGTCAATTCCAATTAAAGAAGGAGATCGACACAAGACCGAGTTTATCACGGGAGGGACTTTTCCATTGGAAAAGGATGTCATTTGGTTTACACAGAGCCCCAGCAGCGTATCAGCGATGCATGGACCAAATTTTCGCTTCTATGAAATGGAACAGCCTTGCAGTTTATCTAGATGATTTAATAGTCTTCGCAGAAGACTGGGAAACAATGGTATATCGCTTGTCAGAAGTTTTAAAAAGACTAAGAAGTGCTAATTTAAGACTATCGCCAACTAAATGCCATTTCGGATACTTTGAAACGGAAGTATTAGGATTCATAATAGGGAGAGACGTAGTTAAAACCGACCCCAAGAAAGTACAAGCAATGAAAGAAATTCCGGAACCTCGGAATGTCACAGAGATTCGTAGATTTTTAGGAATGTGCGGATACTACCGACGATTCGTCAAAGATTTCAGTCAGCTTGCACAACCGCTTACAAAGCTTACAAGAAAAGACCAAGAATTTATTTTTAGATAAGAGCAAAGAAAATCTTTTGAGAAGTTAAAAGAATGTTTGATGAATGCTCCTGTATTACGACATTTTGAACCAGGTATTCCTACAGAACTGCACACCGACGCCTCAGAGTCCGGTATAGGTGTAGTACTATGTCAGAGTAGACCGAATCCAAAGGATCCGTCATCAGAAGAGGATTGTAAATCCGATAGCTTATGCTAGTAGGACTATGAATGAACCCGAGAGAAATTACTCTATTGCCGAAAAAGAAGCATTGGCTGTAGTGTTTGGAATCACACACTTCCGAACGTACTTAATAGATCAAAAGTTCAGTCGTGACAGACAGTCATGCCTTATGTTGGTTAAAACGATGTAAGGATCTTGTAGGGAGATTAGCTCGATGGGCGATAAGATTGCAAGAATATAGCTACGACATTGTTCACAAGTCAGGAAAATTACATTGCGCACCAGATTGTCTTAGCCGTATTCCATCTACTTCGCTATCAGCTCAAGAAAGAGCATAGAAGAAGGAGCCATTGTCGCCGTCGCCCAGGTTAGAAAGGAGACAGATGATATGGAAAAAGAACTAAAGGATATTAGAAAACTGCAGAGAGAAGATCCAGTAGTAAAACAACTGATAGAAGATAAAGAAATTGACCCAGATCAACTAAATGCACGATACTTTGAAATTAAAGATGGCATATTGTATCGAAATTTTGGAAACCAATATGTGTGAGTCGTACCCGAAGAATTGAAAGGAGAAATTTTGAGAGAAGCTCACGATTCTCCTCTCACCGGAGCACATTTAGGAATAAGTAAAACTCGTGGAAAAATCACGGAACGTTATTATTGGCCTAATATGAAAAAGGAAATTATTTCATATGTCCAAGGATGCCCAACTTGCCAGCAAAGAAACCGTACTGTTGGTAAACCACAAGGTTTATTACACCCGATACCTTTTGGAGAACCATTCGCTCGTGTGTCCACGGATATACTAGGACCGTTGCCAAATTCTAAAGGATTTCAGTATGTCATTACTGCAACATGCTATCTTACAAATTGGATAGAAGCAAGATGTCTAAGAACAACAGCAAAAACAGTAGCTAAATTTCTTCTAGAAGATGTAATATGTAGACACGGATGTCCTCGAGAGATACTCTCCGACAGAGGATCTGTATATATGGCAAAAGTAACAGAAGAATTGTTGGAACTCATAAAAGTGAAACATGTATGTACGACAGCTTATTACCCACAAACGAATGGTAAGGTAGAAAGATTCAACACTAGGTTAGCACAAATGCTCAGTAAATACGTAGAACATCATCAAAAGGATTGGAGTGATTATTTGAGATTGTGTGTTTTTGCGTACAACTGTTCAAAGGTAGATCAAATTGGTTTCTCGCCTTTTGAACTAGTATACGGTAGAAGACCGGTATTCCCTTTGGAGACAATGGGAATAGAATCACTTAAGACACAAGATCCCACCGCGCATACGACACATCTATCTCAACATTTGGAAGACATACGCCAAATAGCAAGAAAAAGACACGAACAGAGACAGGTATATGATAAGAAAAGATATGATGAAAAAGTAAATGACGTACAATTTGTTGCCGGAGATTTGGTTTTGGTATACCAACCTGCACACAAAATTGGATTAACGGAAAAGCTAAGACGAAAATGGAATGGACCATGGGAAATCATAAGATATTTGGGAAATAATGTATTCCATGTAAGAAAGTTAGTAGGACAAAAGGAAATGAACGTCAACGTTAGACGTTTGAAGAGATATTATTCGCCGAACCAATGGTAATTACGTTTTTGAAACGTAAATCAGTAAAGACCAAAATCACAAATAACTCAGAAAAGGGAAGAAACTCATCCTAATCACACGTAATTTTGTTTCTTTGTTTAAAGAAGGATTGAACTAGTGTTTAAAAGAAAAGATAATCCAAGAAACTCATATTTTAGTTATGCATAAAAGAAGAATGTATATACATTTTCTTTCAATATGTATATCATTATCATCTTCTCGTCAATTGAATGAACTGGCCATTCATTTAAAAGACAATCATTTTATTATCATCTTTTTCATTTATTACTTCGTCGACTAATACAATGACGAAAATATATATTTGCTATTTATTGCAAATCATACGTATATCTTCGCCTATATCAGGATTTATCTTTAACAGGTTCTACTTAAAGATTGACCCAGCTGATATCTTCATCAGAGACAATTTAGGATCTACATCCTGTTTCTTCTCACGAAGAGCAATAAGAAGTTAGGTGAGTTAAGAAACCTTATGAGTTGTGTCACCAAATAAGTGTTTTGTGATTAAATGTCTGAATCTGCATCGGAAGGAGAGTTAAGCAAATTAGATATTTTTGAAGTGCTATTAATACCAGACGCCGTCAGAAGACGAGTGAAAGAAACAATAGATGAAATTCTAATCGAAACGTTTATTGGTTGTTCTTTAATTGCAGTTAAGAAGAGTATAGGACCAAGTGCTCTTGTCTTTTTTGCACAGAGCCTTTGTTCATATTATGTACCATTTGCTAACTATCAAATAAATCCCGAGATTAGTGGAGGAGTTCAAGAAATCCCATATTTAGAGTGGAGCAGATTATTGTTTAACGTTAAGAGAAATACAGTAACAGTTTTATCAGAGTGGAGAAAGAAATACGGATTGAATTGGAAATTAAAGGTTACCACCGATTCAACAGGACATACAAAACTTGCACGAATACCACATCCCGTTAAGAAAAGCTCAGGCCACTGAAAGTCAATGTCATTGCATTACACAAAGAAATATCCTCATATTCCATTGGAATTGGAAGATAGGAAGATTAAGTATAAAGAATTCTTGCCCTATTTCTTTGATACCAAGAGGTATACAGTAGATCAAGTCTTAGAAAACCAGAGCATTGCTAGATTCGAGTATGTGTTAAATGATATACTTGCCAAGGTTACCGTAATAAACTTCGCCGATGTATATTATGTACTAATAAGAAGATTGTTTGAATTGTGTACGCCATACGGTCCACCGCCGTTAGTAACTATACAAACAGTACAAGGAACAGAACCAAACCAGTTAGATACTTTGTCTAAACCATTTAAGAAAAGAAAATTAAACAATGAGTCTTCAACCTCTAGCCATTCTACACGATAGAAATAAGGTATATTGTCCTTATTGTGGGAGACAAGAATTAGCCGAATTCCATGATTTTGGGCATAATCGACTGTATTGCATCAATATGCTTTGTCGATATTATAGATATTATGTCCTAAGACAAGAGAAGGATTACTTGTTTAAAGCACTATATACATTAAGACTACCTAAAAGCTATTTTTGCAGATTTTGTAAAGAGTTTTGTTATAAAAGTGTTCAGCAACATACAACTTGCCTACGGTTTTATGATGAAAGACCTTGTTCTTTTGAAAAATGAATAACTCTATATCCAGCAATATGATTGAAGTCATGAGGAGCATAATACCTCCTCGATATTGGAAGAATAAATGCAGTACTTTAGTAGTCCATGTAGGTAGATTTTCTCTGCTGTACTTTTGTTACCCACCAGATCATCAACCAATAATTTATACGAGACAACATTTCACTTTCCCCTATGAACCTCTAATTACAGCAACGAAGGTCATACAAGCGTATGGGGAAAATCCACATAAAGATCTGTATGTTTATGAATTACGAAATTTACAGCATGAGGACGAAATTCATGTAGTCGTCTTTCAAGGATCTTGTCAATGATGTCTTATCTGAACAACATCCTACTTTGGTATTGCACCAACCCGGAAACTCTGTTGATGATATTTGCTTGTTTATAAGGGACTATAATGATAGAACCCCAAAAGTGAAACTTTTTCCATTTAGTAAAATAAAAGGAGACCTTATGTATACCGGGTAATGTTATATTTTCTTCCTCCCCAGACACAAACCAGGGAACCCACAAGATTTTGATGGCTTTGGATCTTACCAAACCCGACTTATGGACTTGGATTCTAAAGAACGTCTACGCTCTGTTTGACGTACAACATTTGTTATTTCGAGGAAATTTTATGATCAAAGAAGGAACATTGTTTGAATGGAAACAATTCCTAGACGCTAATGTAGAATTTGCTATTATACATGATATGGACATAAATGTTTTTCTCCAGAAAGTTGACAAGTGATACGAAGAAATTTGTATTAGAGAATTTCCAGAAATATGGTAGTAAATGGTTATTTACGTCTACTTTTGATAGGGAAACAAACACTATCAAATTGATAGCTTATATCAACCCAGAGAAGAACATTCCAACCTCAAAGTAAACAGTAGTAGTAATATAGAATTGTGTTGTAAGTTATAGAAGAAAAATGGCTGAAAGTATCAAGGATACTCCCATTGAGCAACTATTGAAACAATACGCCCAAAAGGAATTAGAGCAATTACACCCAGAAACTATAACTCTTAGTGATTCTAGTACAGGTTCTAGTGCAAGTGTTATAGTTAATGAAACTTTACCCTCAAGTGTCACTTATAGTATGTTTGAAAAGGATTTACCATTAGCAGCTTCCAGCCCAAAGACAGCTGTGAATAAGGAAACGATAACGATATCAGATCATGATACCATTATAGATATTTTAGATTCATCATGCATTGAGAAATCTTTAGATAGAGGGACTATCACTATAAGTAGTGATGACCCTTCTTCCAAAGAGACAATTACAATTTCTTCCGAAGAAGAGAGTGATATTGTCGAAGTCACATCTAGGTGTTCGACAATGTCTATCAGTACACTATCTTCAGAATTTTCTGATTATTTTGACTTAGGAAGAGCTCATAGTTCAATTGAACTAAGACAAGCCCAATTAGAGAGTAAAGAAAGTAAGGAGAATGTTGAAAAGGTAAATGAAGGAGCAAGTACAAGTGGAGATAACGCAACTTCAAAAGTAGTAGAAAATCCTAATTTATCAACAGCCCAGACCATAAAAATAAAGGATATGTTAGAAATAGCTAGCCTTGCACATAACTTTATGAAAGGTCCTTTTAAGAAGTGTTTCATAGCCAGAGAAAATAAACACATTCCGTATGAAACCAATGTTTTACCTTTAGTAGCATCTAGTCCGATTCAAGGAAAATCTACAATTGAAAGACATTATACGAATTATATTCGTTTTGGTTTAAGTTTGAGACCAAATAAGGTAAATAGAGAAATATGGCTTAAGCAAAATGCCTATCAACTAGACGCTTATATACAACGTAGCATATGGATGTATGGTGATCAGTGGAAATTTAGTTGCCACTTTGATCCAACTATAGCTAGGCTAAGACTTGTTAGCCTGCCTTTAGAACCACACCCTAGTCAAGGTATTCGTTGATTTTTAAGAGTAACTGAATTTCATACATGATGTAGTAAATTTCTAACCTTGTAATAACTAATAAATTGTATTTTTAGTTTTCTAACCAGTTTCAGAAATCTCAGTGACCAAATTGGTATAAGTTCCAAACCTATTTCCAAAAGGTACCAATCAACAGGATAGATCCAGACGAAACCGAGCCAGAAGATGACTCGCCTATTGTTTTTTGGAAATCTACTTCGGTGTACTGGTAACTATCTCTTTTCAGGTTTATGGAAACCCATTACCACCCATACGTTTAGTATCCGGAGGATACTGGAATATCATTAGTGGATTAACAATGTATGAAGCCCAGAAATCTCAGTGACCAAATTGGTATAAGTTCCAAACCTATTTCCAAAAGGTACCAATCAACAGGATAGATCCAGACCAACCGAGCCAGAAGATGACTCGCCTATTGTTTTTTGGAAATCTACTTCGGTATACTGGTAACTATCTCTTTTCAGGTTTATGGAAACCCATTACCACCCATACGTTTAGTATCCGGAGGATACTGGAATATCATTAGTGGATTAACAATGTATGAAGACACGATCCCATTAGTATATGAAAATGTCTTAGTCAAACCTCCAGTTATAGAACCTAGTTTATGGAAAATTTCTAATTCAGAAAGAAGTCATTTATGTAATGAACATGAGGAAACAGATTCACTATTTTGTTTTATAGATGAAGCCATGGGACAATTACAAGAAGCTTTTCTTGCACATTTGAATAAATCATCATTAGAATTTCCTACAGAGGAATATTTTGAGTATGAACCAGCTAGAAAGAAAAGAGGACTTCTACCATTTTTAGGAGACTTCCTTGGATGGTGTTGCTCAGTAGCAACAGATAAAGAAGTTCAAAGTTCTAAGGTAGAAAATCGTAAATTGAAGCAAGCAATTTTAAAGATCACTAGAAGCTTAAAACATTTTGACAGAGATATAGTCACTATTAGATATGGATTAAAAGATATGGCTAAACAGATAAACAAATCACTTGATGCCGTAGAAGGAAAATTTGAACAAATTCGATCATGAGAGAACTTTCATTTCGCTGAATTAATGAATATGTCCCAGAATTTGCAGTATAAAGGATTATTGGAACAAATGCGAATCATGTTATTCCATAAGATAGTGTTAAATCAGGTAATAGAACAGGAATATAAAGAAATTCAGAACGCATGTTTTCATAATACTTTACCCATGACTTCTATTAGACCGCCAACTTTAAGAGACGATTTAATGAACATAATAGAGAAAATTTCTAAGAAAGGTTTTACATTGGCAACCCCACTTAATAAACTGAGTCAATATTATACTTTACCAATAACGCAGTGTATTTTCTCAGATACAAACGTAGTTTTTCATGTTAAAATCCCTATAATCAGGATAGGAGAAAGAGTGTTACTAGAACGATTTCAGACAGTACCATTTAGATGGCATAATTCGACATGTATATTATTACATTCCACAAGTTACGCAGCCACTACAAGTACGAGTGTTAGAATATTGTCAGGAACCTTCCTTTCAACATGTAATCCTCACACAGATAAGTTATGTTACTTACCACGCTACGGACACGATGCTGTAATAGGCACCGGTTGCCCACAGAAGATAAGAGAAGGAGCTACGATAGAAGAGTTAGCAAAAGTTTGTACATTTCAATGTACTCAGGGAAATCCTATAGTTATCACCGAAATATCGCCAGATAAGTATGTAATAACCAATGCTTTAGATGAAATTGAAGTAGCATGTAATGGAAACAAGCGTAAATTTCCTACTCATGGCAATCAGCCAGGAGCTAGTAAGTTAAATTTGCCTTGTACATGTTCTGCTAAGATTAGTGATGATGTATTCATCCCTCAAACTTTTCCATGTTCAGACAATGCTGAAACGAACTTTCAAATATCTAGAGTTATCCCAGCCAGTTGGTCTCACATACCTACCTTAAAAGTCACAGATATGAAAACGAAACAAGAAATGTTAGAGTTCAAATCATTCCAAGATTGCTTAGATAGCAATTGGACACAGAAACTACCTCATATCTATATTAAACCCACAACTGAAAATCAATCTGTTAATGATAGAAAAGAATTGTTAGATGAAGTTGAAAATATGGTTACAGATATAGGAAGTGAATTAATACCTTCAGATACCACAGATAATTTAGTATTTTATCTTTGGAATGGAATAATTAGCATTCTATTATTATGGTGTATTTTTAAATTAAATCAAACTAATCGATTAGTGCAAAATGTTGCTATACCTATGAGTGCTATACCAGTAAGTCAAGTAGAAGCTCATGCTTGTGAATTAACCACTATCGAAGAAATTGCTGTTTACATATGTGTAGTGATAGCATTTTTAGTCATTGTAGTTACAGTTTATTTGATATGGATGACAACTTGTAAAGAGATTCGAGAATTTAGGGATAGTACATTACGAAGAGCAAATGTAAGATCAAGTCTCGATGAAACAAAAATAAGATTTCACAGCCCAAATTTTGAAGGAAGGCCTAGTTGTGTATCATTTGAAACTAGCGCTAATCCTACAATGGAACCACAATATGCTACATTAAATAGAACACCTTCATCCTGACTACCTACATTTGTACTTCTTATAAATTTTTCATTATTGTCAGCTTTACAAATACCTACTTATATAAATTCAGGATTGCAAATAGAAGAGTTAAGCTCTCCTATATATTATGAAACATCTTTGCCTATTATATATGAAATAACCATTTCAATACAGCAACCACATGTAATTGATTGGGAGAATATAATTTCACGCGTTGGTAATCATACCTTCAGCGCTGATCCTCTTACATATGGATGGCAGTATTTTAGAATTGAAAAAGTGCATGTTAAAACACTTTTTGTAGATAGAAAAGGTTATAACATTATAAGAAGTAAAATTTACGATTCACCAGCTTTATCATGGTTAAACTTTAAAACATTATCAGTATGTACGAATGAAAATTTGATGTTATTAATAAATTATTGTCAACAAAAAGTCATAAATCCAAAGTTAATATCATTTGCTAAGCTTCAGCAAGATTTGTTAGATGTACAACAAAAGTTTGTAAAGACTAATCATTCTATCAGTATAGACGTTACGAATTTAGGACAATTCTACAATGTACCTTTAGCTGAATGTGTAATATCAAAAAGCAAAGTGTTGTTTGCTATAAAAGTTCCAATTATTTAAAACCAAAGACGTTTACGTAGTTTTTCTGTAAAACAAATCTACTTCAGAAAACAAACAGAAATTTGTAGTGTGTACAATGAAGATATAAACATAGCTTATGATGATAACTCTAAGAGTTTATTAACAACTGAATGTGATATTGTTAAAGATACTTTATGTTTCGTTCAGCCGAAACATGGATTTCTGAGTAACTTTGAGAGGTGTATAATAGCTACTATAACCAAGAATGTGTATGAAATGCATAATTACTGTAATATGACCTGCACTTCAAATAACAACGATTTAGAGTTTTACAAATTTAACGTTTCTACCCAAGCTTTTGTTGGAAACAGAATATAATCGTACTTTACGCATTGTATGTAAAGATATTGAGATCAATTTTCAAGTAGAATTTCAATATGGTGTTACTTTAATTCATTTAGGTTGCTCATGTTATATTAAGTATGATGAAAGACTTCATATTAGAAGTACTTTTCCTTGTATATTACCTACAGATACTACCGCTAGTATAAGTCGTTTAATTCCATTAACATGGATAGATATAAATAACAAGAACTTAACCAACCATACCTTACTTATGCCATAAAGAAGAATGTCACAAACTTAGGAGATACAAGATATGAAATATCTGTTATTTTATGGTTAACGATATTAACTTTACAAACATATCTACTCATATTTTATATAATATGGAAAGTGTATATAAACACATGTGAGTGTAAGAGACCACAGTCTCATAATGAAAGGTTAAGAGTAAGAAATATGAATATTTCAAGACCGTTACCTTCCTCACCTGTCATTCGCTGACAGAAATTATGAAGAACCAATTCATGTAGTAAATCAAGTAGATCCAAACGAACCGGAGTATATCACTGTTGAACAAGCCAATAGGCTACATAACGTGTAAATCCTAAAGACATTATATTGTCAAGTGTGTAATGGTATAATACTATGTTATACAGTTATAGGAAGTATATATATTAATATATTGTGTGTATATTCCTTTGTATAGGAATGGAACATGTCACTATATTAATTACCGAGTGAAATTTCACAAGGACTCAACAAAGTTCATATTACTATGAAAATAAACTGTGCAGTGTCGTGCTACGATTTAATCTAACACAAACAATAAAAACAATTTCTCAGAACTATAAATAGTGTTAACTACAGACGTAAGTGAACTTATGGAAAATATAGTGAAATCTGAACTGTGTTATAAAGAAAGAAAATAGTGTAAACATTATTTTTACACATGAACTTACCTTATATGAAAATAATACGAATATCTTATGTATTATAATCAAGCTAGTATAATCATCAAAAGATATATATATGTTAACCTTTTATTATTAATAACAAATCAAGCAAATTGAAAAATATTCCGATAACATATGTTATGTTTTCATATATTTTTAAGTGATAGAGTTTAATTACTTTATGTTTTTGTTTGCAATAGTGCAATTGGTAAGGTTGTAAAATGATCGTTATTTCTCGTTTAAGAGAACGAACTAACGAAATTATGAGTATTCCAGGCATAGATTCTCAACCTCTTATACAGCTCATGATAGCTGAAAATGATCCATATGTCAAATGGCATATAAATAAACAAGTAAGAAATGCTAAGAATCGAAGAGAACACAAATTGTTCACAGCATATATAATGCAAAATCCAATTTTAATACTGGACAAATTTATTCGATATGCCTACGATAGAGCAAATATCTTCTATCGATACGGAGAAATCGAACCAATTTGTCAACCTTGCAAGACAAATTTAAAAGAGTTTATGTGTTTTGCCTTAAGTAAATGCGAAAGGACAACAGAACAGAATTTGTTATATCAACATGTTCTCAAGTGTATATTCAGAGTAATAGAAGAGTATCATGAAATTCTTGTATCGAAAGAATCTAGTGTGTTTAACACTTTTACATTGTTATGTACGGAAGAAAAACCCTTCCCTACACTAATAGCCTATTCTCATGTATCAGAAACAGAGTCTAAGCCCAGTCTGCTTAGAGCTCTTCTTACAGAAAATAGTGTAAGGATCTCATTAGATCCCTTTGATCCTTGTCATTCGAGGAAAAACATGTATGATGCTATGGAATTAGTATCACTTAGCTTTTTGGTCAGGTTATATTCCTGAATATGATTAATTATAATGTCTAGCATTTTAATCAATTTCATTTTTCATTAGTATCATTAGTTACATATCTTAGGTTTAGGTATTACAAAAAAAAGGTATAGAGAATATTTCCATATATATATAATCATCATTCCAACCTATAAGTTGGACTGACTATATAAAACTTTTTCATTTTTCATTTGTTTGTTTGGGTTATACATATAACTGTTTATACTTTTGAATATGCAGCACTTTATTTGTAAGCTCCAGTGAAGTTAGCTTCTCAATTGTGAAACCATTAGCTGATTTAGTTCTGAATCCAAGAAACACCAGCACATAGTGTATCTTCGACAGTTTAATCCAGAATGGTCAGCATAAGTAATGATGTTAATTACCCATTTGTTTGTGATAAAGTCTGAAAGAAACCCCAGGAATATATAGGAGCTATTGCAGCATAAAGCCTTGTAAATGTCAACGAGACAGATTTTATTTCACCAAAAGTTAACACGGAAGCACCAGAGAAAATGAAACATCAGGAGATATTTCAATCTCAGGTGGAGGGTATTGTCACATCTAGAATTTCAGTCGCCCACCAGAATCGAACTCAGTAACTTTATTCCGACTACCATATTCCTTTAACCATAACTTTCCTTTATGTTAGTCATTGCCCAGCAATGGTAAGTTTTTAAGAGGCTTAGAAGAGCTCTTTCGACAAGGAAAATACTTGTTTATCAACTTAGTAGGAAGCCACAACTGGACAGTTTATCTCATATGTTAGAGGTCTGCCCGCATTGGTTGATAATCTGCATTGTTTGTCTTCCGGAGATGCTTCCAAGAGTTATCAAAGCCAAGCCACAGAAAGAAATAATGAGCTTCCTGTTTGTTTGTAGAGTTGATAAAGTCACGCCACTCATATGCCTCGAGCGAGTGATTAATTACCATGATTTCCTTATCCAACTTTCCAAGCCCAAAGCACCAAAAACATAAACCTTCCATATATGGTAACAGGAACTTTCCAATTCTTTAGAAACTTGCTATTTCTTAGGATTCCACGTAAATCAGAGTTCAAAGAATAACACGTCAGTCAGAGGGTGCCAGTAGATAGCCCCACCCAGTGACAAACCTTTCTCAGTTGTATAAAAGCTTAGGTTTTGCCTCAAAGAGTTCAGTTCAGTTCTTTTCTTCACTTCTTAAGTTCTCAAGAGAGATTCAGAGTCCTTAGTTCGAACTCAGGTTCAAAGCCTGAGTTATGAAGCCAAGTTCACTAGAAGCATAGCTGCAAGGTAATGTATGTGTTTTTATATATTTCTGTATACCATTAGGCCTAACGGGCCCATGTAACTTGAATGTTCATCGTAAAACTCCAAAGGAAAGGAGATTCGATCAAGCAGATCGTGATGTACAATTCGAACCATCACTCATGGCGAGTGAATACATTAAAGTCTGTATAAAGCCCGACATTGTAACATTTACTAAAGAATATATGTTTATTAAGTTTATCTTTGTGTTTCTCTTTCATTTATCTTGACTTCAGAAGGTACTGCATGCAAGTTTCTTTCCAACAGTCATAGCTACCGAGATAGTGTCTAATTTCTATGGAAATGGTAATGGTGAATGCCAATTGCTTTAAATATTCTTAGCTCTTAGAAGTTAAGTGGTGGAACCCCCATAAATTGCCCTTTTCTCTTTGTATCATGTACTCTTCTGCCGGGAGTACAGATGAGAAAAGAGTGTACAGCCCAAGAACCTAGTTCTGTGTCAGGTGAGCGCAGTGGCTGTGAGATCCCTGGTGAGCCCTGGCAAACATATGTTTCACGGACTCTGAGGATAACCTGGTGGTAGACTTGGAGGTCTATGGTTCGAGTCAGGGTTCGTGACATATTAAATGGTGGAGGTGCGGGGCATCTCACCAAAAGTAGAAGTAAAAGTGAGAAGGCATCTCACCCAAAGTAGTAGTAAAAGTGAGAAGGCATCTCACCAAAAAGTAGGGTCAAGTTGATTGACACTCACCAAAATTAGCAGTAAAAAGTGGTGACATACCTTACATACACTTTGGTGCATGTAATGATTGACATTGTTGAAACTATGACTTTGGAAATACTTGGATGTCTGATCAAGAAATAAAAGAGACAAGACGTAGCGAAAGAATTGCATCACGTAGACAAATAGAAATTCCGTGTATCCTTAGTGAATGTAACCAGCCTATAGCGGAAAGAAAATCACAAATAGTCACAATGCCGACCGACTCAGAAAGCACTAGTACAAAGACGTCAGTTCCATGTCACGGGCGAGTACCATCCGTACAACCCGACACGTTTTCCGGAAACAAAGGTGAAAACGTCCGACAGTTTATTCAGACCTATGAGAGGGTAGCAACTATTTTGGGATGGTCCGAAAGGGATAAAATAAAGTACCTTCCAGCATATTTAAAGCACAGCGCATCTGATTTTTGGGAATTGCATAAGAGTACCTTAGAGGCATTAAATTTGTTTTCTGAACTAAAAGCAAAATTAGAAGAAGCCTTTTCACCTGTCTATCCAGAAGGTGACGCTTTGATCGAACTTAGTGCATGAAAGAAGGGTGATGATGAAACAATAGAGCAGTATTACTACTCTATGTTGAAATTGTGTCAGAGAGCTGACCCACATATGAACAATGAAAGCAAAATGAACTATATTTATAGAGGACTCAGTGAGGACCAAGTTGAGAAACTAGTCCCCATGAGACCGGAATCGTTAAGTGATTTGCTAAATAACCTTCGATTAATGGAAAGAGCTAAAAGCCAGGCTTCGTTAACTAATAGTGCTTTATCAAAGAAAAAGGTAACTGAACAAAAAGAGAAAGATGTTCTTTCATCTTTTGACAATAAAGGACAAAATTTTATGAAGGCAAATCAAGGGTCTAATCAAACACAGAATCGACCACAAAACCAAATAGTGCATCGACCCCAGAACCAACAGGTATCACAGAATAAGTTCTTTCAAACCAGGTATAATCTTAGGCCCAGGCCAGAAAGACAAGAAAATCAGTATCAGCGAGGAACAGGTCGGACATTTAGGAATCCACCTAGAAATGATTTTCCCAAGCGCACTTTCACAGCAGAAGTAGCCACACCACCTAGAAACGAGTATAGAGGCAATGATTTTAGAGGTAATTACCGAGGTACTTCCAATCAGTATAGTCGCAATGAAAGGGGTATCAATTTCAACCAGAATAGAAACAACGATAAGAGTAATATTCAGTGCTTCTCTTGTCGAAATTTCGGTCATTATGCAAGAGAATGCCCACAAAGAAGAAGGTCCGACTTCGATAACCGAACACCCACAGGTAATCAAGTTTCCTTCAGAAATCAAAAAGGTATACAAGGGTTAGTACAGAAACCATTAGAACATCAAGTCAACGAAATGTTAGCCAAGATGTTAGTGTCAGAACTGCTTGGAAAAACGCGTTTGACAGAGGGTAATGACGCACCTGTCCATGCCGTTCGAACCCCAAACGAGTAAGGAAGGAGCACGATGGGGATCGCTTCGTAAATCAGGCGAACTATGTAAAACCCCTAAAACCATTAGAGAAACCGTTACCGTTAAAGTCTGTGATATATGAGTCGCACCGTTATCCGAGACCACACCTATATGTACATTTATTTGGGAAAAAGGAATTAGCTTTATTAGATACAGGATCGGAAATTAGTATCATTAATCCTGTATTATTGCCAAAGAATTTCGTCAGCAACAGTAAAAAGATAGGTTTAGTGAGTATTCGAACCTTGCTTGACACAGAGTCAGATTTATATCTTTCATTTATCTTGACTTCAGAAGGTACTGCATGCAAGTTTCTTTCCAACAGTCATAGCTACCGAGATAGTGTCTAATTTCTATGGAAATGGTAATGGTGAATGCCAATTGCTTTAAATATTCTTAGCTCTTAGAAGTTAAGTGGTGGAACCCCCATAAATTGCCCTTTTCTCTTTGTATCATGTACTCTTCTGCCGGGAGTACAGATGAGAAAAGAGTGTACAGCCCAAGAACCTAGTTCTGTGTCAGGTGAGCGCAGTGGCTGTGAGATCCCTGGTGAGCCCCGGCAAACATATGTTTCACGGACTCTGAGGATAACCTGGTGGTAGACTTGGAGGTCTATGGTTCGAGTCAGGGTTCGTGACAATCCAAAAAAAATACATACGTTTTTCTCGTAATGTACTTTAACATATTCCAGATTGGAATCATAAAAATGTGACCATTGATTGTGAACCAGCAGCGATTGCTGCACTAAAAGTTGTGTTCCACATCAAAAAATGTCTGGGACTTAATCGCGATTACACGGAAAATGAAGAAGTAAGATTGCATATCCGCATGTGTGCTGCGCTGGCGTTCCTTCAGTCCACCTGCTTCCTCAGATACCCCTTTTATGTATTCTTTCTACGAGGAACCCCATTTCCTATGGGGAGTCTTCCACATAGGTCCAACAGATATCTCATGGTGCGTTTCTGGCAGAGCGCATAAGATTCCTTTATGATTTCTTTGGAACCACCTTTCTAACTGACATAGTATTGGTCCTACAAAGGTGTGAACTGTACTTTCCCACACTTTCGGTGGTGGTTAGCTCAGACATTGAGCATCTCTCAGAAAAGTGGAAGAGGAACTCTCTTCTGGGTTTGAAGCGATGTATCTCTGGTTTCATTTATGACTATCACTTATGATACACCCTGTTGTAACGGATGGATTTTTTGATTTGATTTTAAAATTCTGGGTGTGTCAGCACTTAAGCTATTTTGCACCCGTCACATTATACGGGGTCCAGCCCCGTATCTTTAAAAAGAACAACTCTAACGTTGCATAAGTAAAATGTTAAAAGCTTAAAATGTTCTGACTTTCGTTAAAAGCTGAGGCTGTAAAGGGGCACTCAGCACACACAAGGACATAAAACAGGACAACACACACAAAATTATACTGGCCAGAGTGCCAGTCGCCAGAGCCTCGTTCGTCTGCAAAACGCAGTCCAGGATGTACTAATGTGGAAGTGAGGTTGACAGTTGGGTGTACTACGTGGAAAATCACCCCTTACACCCCTTGAAACGGATGGATTTTCAACCATTCATTACAAGAAACCAGATTAATATAAAATACATTTTATATTTCATAAAATTTCTGAACTCATGGTATTTGACTTGGTGCTACTCTTAACAATACTGGAAGTCTAGTTTATTATGCGCAAATCAGCGTGCCACCACTAAAGCATACAGTCTCTGTCTCTTGGCGAATCAACAGCATGGGAAGAGTATAAGTCCAATTCATTGGCCCAAAGGCCATGGTTGGAATAAGGGGGAGTGGCTAACCCATAAAAGGGTGAACTATTAGTAAACAACTTCAAGGTTCTCTGAAACAAGGAGAACCGTGATCTCGTGATTCCCAAATATGGATAATTGCTCTAGGACTAAATATGGGAATATGGTGATTACCCATCATGAGCTATTGAGGAAATGTACTTATGTACAAAGAGCCACTCAGATTGAAATGACTTTGAAAGGGTCACTGGTAGGCCAAAGAACAGGAAGACACTTTGCTATATGCCACCCCCCCCCCCCATAATAAGGAACAGGGGGCCAGTCCAGAGAAGTTGCTGCTCGATGCCAGACTGCACCAGAAAATACCTCTGAGTAAGGTAAATGGACTTCACTTTATTTAGACTTAGCCTAAATCTTGGATAGTCGCCAACAGAGATATTTGGGACTTAGCTAGTTTAGGATAGAAACATAGTAATACTCTACCAATGTAAGAACTCTGTCCAATAAACCATAAGATATATGATAGAATGTTTTATATTTTAAAGTCCTTAAGTATTAGAAGGAGTGTTACACTGTAGAAATAACTTATAACTTATAAAAAAAATCCAATATTGACGATGCTTATAAGGTGATTTTTAACACCCCTAAATGAACGTATAAATTTAAAATTTGAAAAAATCAATACTGACTATGCTTATAAGCTGACTTTAAACATGCCTAAATGACAAAAATTTACTTTTGCTATTTAGACAGTCCAAAGCCTGGATAAAGTGTGGTGGGAGTCAGTTTTATTTGAAAAATATGATTGACAGGTAGGGACTGTGCAGGGAGCTATTTTCGCTGGGTGCATTTTACTCTTGACAGTTAGGGACCGTACTGGGTGCAGGACACTATCGCAGAATGCCCGCTACAAGGAGCCTCTAGCAACGTCACAAAATCAAGTAAGTGACAAGGGAACTTGTAGCGGTGAAAATGAAAAAGCAAACCAAGTAGATGAGTTTGCTGGGAAAGTGCAAAATTTATGTCTTATCAGCCGAGACACTTATATTCCCAGTTGTTTTTAATTTTTGTGCAATTACCTCGTAACTCTGGCAACAGAACAAGCAACATGGATGAAAGATTTAAAAATGAGGGGAACCAACAGTCGCCCTTCACAGAAGTAACTATAGAGCTAATTAAAGAGGACAATAATGTTCAAACACTAGAGGTCAATTCAGAGGAACCCAAAGATCCACTTCAAGAGGACAATACAGAACCGCATCCCCCTATTCCTGCCAAGTGTCGAGAAAGCTACAACCCAAAACGTTCTGCAGGTCGTTACCTGGCAGCAGGTGGACGAGATAATGGCGGAATGGAGAAATGGTAAGCATGAGTGCAAATGAGAAGGATGGTAGGTTAATAGTATCCGGTTCGAAAGTTGTGAAACGCCATGTGATTTTGGTATAAATACCAGTGATAGATGTGAGAAAAAGCATCAATTCCTTCTGTTCCTTGGTTCTCGCTCTGTGATTGACATTAGAGTTATCTTGAGAAAGGATCCCGCCTACAACCCATTTAACATTTGAGTGAGGACAGCTTGCAAATCAGTTTCACGTTAATCACATTGGAGGAGGTTCAGTTGATTATTTCTTTCGCCTCACGTTTATGCCATGTGTGGCTAAACATGAAGACGAGGATGAAATATGATATGGTGAAATTGATGACTGTATTATTGGGAGTATCAGCACTGAGACTATTTGCACCCATCACATTATAAAGGGACCAACCCCTACCATGGGTAAAATCCACAAGTGTGCCTGACAACTAAATATACTTACCTGGGTTAAAAGCAATGAATGCAATGGAATACTCAGCTCATATGAGGTTAAAAACAGCCCAACAGAAGAATATAATTGCCGTAGGTCCAGATGTCAATGCCTCATTAGCCTGAAATATTGTAGTGAGCAGGATATAATACATTGGTAAGTGAGAGTTGAAAATTTGGATGCGTAAGCACTTCGGTAAATTTGCACTTGTCACATAATACAGGATCCAGCTCCTTATCATATCTAAAATATTTTTACTTGGGTAAAAAGCTGAGTCTGTAAAAACGCACTCAGCACACATGAGGACAAAACCTAGAACAATATACAGCCCTACGAGGATTATACTAGCCCCAGGTCCAGATGCCCGAGCCTCATTAGTCTGCAAAATGCAGTCCACGGTGTAGTACATTGAAGTGAGGTTGACTTTGAGATGCCTTCAGAAAAGTTCAACCATTACACACCAAAATAGATGATGCATTTATTTTACTTGTGTCTTGCCACATTTAGATAATTGCAAATTTGATTTTGATTTTAAAATTTTGGGTGCGTCAGCACTTAGGCTATTTTGCACCCGTCACATTATACGGGGTCCAGCCCCTTACCATTACACAATAACAACTCTAGTGTTGCATAAATAAAATCTTAAAATATTCTTACTTCTGTTAAAAGCTGAGGCTGTAAACGGGCACTCAGCACACATAAGGACAAAAAAAAAGCAGGACACAACACACAAAATTATACTGGCCATAGTGCCAGTCGCCAGATCCTCCTTAGTCTGCAAAATGCAGTCCAGGGTGTACTGCGTGGAAGTGAAGTTGACTTTTGGGTGCCTATGTGGAAGGTCACCCCTTACACCCCAATAGCAAATTTGAATTTGAATTTTAAATCTGGGGTGCATCAGCACTTAGGACTATTTTGCACCCGTCATGTTAATCTTATTCCTATTAATTTTACTTTTGGGGCTATATCACAAACGAACTCAAGGATCCTATCCCCTTACCATAAGAAATAACGTAGCTGTAACGAGTCGCATAACTAAAATCTTAAAACATTCTGACCAGTTAAAAAGTGAGGCTGTAAGGGCACTCTGCACACATAAGGACAAAAAACAGAACATGCCAGAGCCTCGTTAGTCTGCAAAAAACAGTCCAGGGTGTACTATGTGGAAGAGAGGTTGACATTTGGTTGTCCTTGGATCACACCTTACAACCCAGGTTGAATGGCAAACAGGCAAATTGCAAACGTGAAGATAAAAGGTGATAAAATGAAATAGATTAAGGAACATCCAACAACACAAATTGACTGCACACAACATATACACCATAGAGGATTGTACAGGTCATTTGTCCAAACATCAGAGCCTAAGTAGTCTGCTTAATGCATTCCACGGTGTGCAAATACTACCTGGATGCGAGGTTGCCATTTGGGTGTCTAAAAAGGGTCACCCTTACACCCCAAAACTATGTGAATGTCTGGCAATATGCTTCAAATGTTGGGACAGGTGAAGGAGATGAATATGATGTGCCGTTATCTGTTGCTAAGTGCCCTTAGCCTCTATTCCCTTGCTCAATGAAGACCACTGAGAGGGTTCAATTGATTGATTGAATTAAAATTGCTAGGTCCGTAGGCACATTAGGCCATTTTGCACTTTTCAAGGAATATGGGGTTCAGCCCCTTACTTTAAAGATTACATTGGATTGATTTGGTGTTTTAAGTCCACTTTATGCACAGTAAACTAATCAGGACTGGACCTACAGTTTAAAGTGGGATCCGAACCACTATGTGCTTCTACAAGGTTTCGAACCTGGAACCCTTTCATTACAAGGCCAGGACGTACCATTGGGGAGGCTACCTTACTTTTAAGAAATTACTAGTACCGAACATAACTGTAATGTTGATGAATTAAAATATTCTTACTTGGGTGCCGTAAAGGTCACTCAGCACACATAAGGACGACACACACACACAGCCCTATGAGAATTATACTGGTCGTAGGTCCAGATGCCAGAGCCTCGTTAGTCTGCAAAATTCAATCTAGGGTGTACTAAGTGGCAGTGAGGTTGACAATTGGGTGTACTACATGGAAGGGCCACCCCTTACACCTCAACACGTTTCAATTATATGCAATTTTCAGCACAACTACAAACATAACTTGTTAAGACATATGAAAACACCACAGAAGTTTATCATGCCTGTGGTACCAGTCGCCATAGCCTCGTTAGCCTGCATGTTGCCATTTCCAGGGAGCACTAGCAAGGAAGAGAGGTTGGAGTTTGGGTGTTCACTGAACAGAACACCCCATCTTCAAATTCTCTCCACACATTAGTTACATTTCATGGAGGTTCTTTCCATATAACCACTCACATGGTAATGAAAAAATAGAAAATCTCAATGAAAAATGTCCTTTTGAATCAAGGTAAATATGGTTTTACAAAAATTGCCGCGATCCACTTGCAGATCTAATTGTTCAACCATTAAGAAATATAGCTATACTACAATAAAAACCTTCAGTACCTCTGTAACAGATCAACATGTACACTTTTTCTAGCTTCAACTTTTTTCTAATCAGTTAATCTAGTAAGTCTTTTTAATCAGGTGACCAGATCTGGAAAACAATGACCCAATTGAACTTACAAGATGAATTGAATGGACAGTTGTCAGAAACTTCTGAAAGAGATGTAACCTTGGTGATGTTCAGAGGTATTAACAGAGACATTGGTTAAAGAATATTAAATTCATGCTCGATTAATCCAAGGTTAATCCATGTCAAGTTTTGCAGCCTCGAAATTGTGGGCTCCCAATTCCAAGATAATAGGTCTCTTCCATGGTTCACCTCACGCCATGTGACAATCCAAGTTTCCTAAAATGAAAATAAAGCAATGCTGAAAAAATGTTACATTAAGAAAATAAAGTGGAAAAGTTGTGTATTCATAATATAATGGAGCAATGGCATACAACAATTACATTAAGAAAATAAAGTGGAAAAGTTGTGTATTCATAATATAATGGAGCAATGGCATACAACAATTAAAGCAAATGAATGGTATTTTAAATTACATATTTAAGCCTTTTCCTATTTTATTTTATGCTCCCAGATTAATTGAGTTCAATTTGTTTTATTTATTGGTTATTTGCAAAGATGAAGAAGGATAATCACAAACACATGGATAGGACACAACACAAGTACCGTAAGGGATTATACTCGTCATGGATCTAGACATCAGAGCGTCGCTAGTCTGCTGCACAATGCAGTACAGGGTGTACTGTGTGGAAGGAGGCTGGCATTTGGACGACTTCGGAAAGAGTCTCCCTTACACCAATCACATAACTTGGGATTGGAAATAGAATTCAATCTTTGATGGCTGGGATATCCCAAGACTAACTGCACCTGGTAATAATTAACGTGTAATTTGTTCAGAACTGCATATTTCAAATCTGTCCTTTTTATGTCATTTGAATGCATGTGAAGGCATGACATACTCAAATTAAAGAAAAAAAAGGTATCCTAAATATAAGCAGGAATAGGAAAAATGTTCCTCATATGACAACAATGAAAATAATTTATGTAAACATAGGTCCAGAAATGTTTGGTTTCAGAGTTACAGGTCTTCACAACATGTGCTAACTGAAATGTCCTCATATACCACAAGACAATCTGGTTGTTGCCTGGTTAGTGGTACATGTTGAGTGGACATCATTGAGACAATGTACACAAATCAGGAGCGAGCATATATGCACCATATTTGTGAGAACCCATCACAACCTGTGTGAGGGGAAGAGAGAAAGAGAGAGAAAGAGAGAGAGAGAGAGAGAGAGAGAGAGAGAGAGAGAGAGAGAGAGAGAGAGAGAGAGAGAGAGAGCTCTTATTCTTTTGAGTTTCTCTTTTTCTTTCTACTCCCCCTTTATCTCTCCCTTTTGCCTCCGTCTCTGTCTCTCTCCTTTCATGTGCCCCCTTACTCTTCCCTCTCTCTCTCTCTCTCTCTGTGGGTAGGTGAGAGTTTGTCCCTCTCCTCCTCGTACCCCTTCCCACCCCCACCCCCTGAAGAGAGAGTGGGAGAAAGAGAAGAGAAATTGGAGAAGGGAGAGAAAGAGGAGAGTGAAGGTGGTAGGAAAAAGAGAGAGAGAGAGGCTGCCTTTGCCCCCTCCCAAAGAGAGAGAGGGAAAGAGGAAGGATGAGAAAGAGAGAAATACTCTCTCTCTCTCTCTCCCCTTCATCGCTCTCTCTCTCTGGAGGGAGGGAGGGAGAGAGAGGGGGGGAGGGAGAGAGAGAGGGGGGGAGGGGAGAGTATATATTCTCTCTCTCTCTTCTTCCCCCTCCCCACTTTCGCTTTTTCCTTCATTCTTCCTCCTCTTTCTCTCCTCTCCTCATCTCTTTCTCTCTTCCCATTCTCTCTCCTTTCCAGGTAGGGAGAGAGAGGAGAGAGAGGAGAAAGAGGAAAGGAGAGAGAGAGAGAGAGAGAAAGGCAAAGAAAGAGGAAGGAGAGAGAGAAAGTGAGAGAGATGTGTTCCTACCCCCTACCTCTCCTCTCTCTCTTCCCCTATCTCTCTGATATGTTTCTCCCCTTTTTCTCTCTCTTTCTTTCTTTTCTCTTTTTCTCTCTTCCTCAGAAGGAGAACATTATTTAAAAGTTTTTTCTCAAAAATTTTCTTCAATGATGTTTGAAGCTATATTTATGGATTTTGAGTTGATTTGAAAAGATAAAATCCAGTAACCATCCCTCGAGATTTATGTTGAATTTTCTTTCAATGTACAGGTTTCGATGTTTTACATAATATAAAATTGGTTCCAGCTTGGAGAAAACACAAATAACAAAGACATTTGCTACCAAAGTATGGTACACGCGAGTTAAAACCTGCGTTTCGAAGTACTTTCGCCACTTTTTGTCAGTAAGAACTGTTTGTATGCACACTTAAACAATCGCAAGAACATGTCGAAAATAACTAAGTACCAAACCTAGCAATCTTAAACAATGTAAAATTACACCTTTTGTTGTGGAAAGTAGTTTTGGGTGCTACATTCACTTGCGCAAACCTTCAGACTGTTCTGCTACACGGTAAAGTAACATACCAAGCTAACACATGTACTTTACTTCAAATAACACATTTACCAAAGCTAAAATTAACTGAAATGTTTAACAATAAAGTCTTTGTAAACCATGCAAAAATTTCACTTTCTCTGGGGGGGGGGGGGGGGTGGTGGTTCAAGGGTACCAAACTAAATAGCCATATTTTTAAAAAGAATAAAAAAAAAGCATCAATTTCATTTGTAGATAAGTTAGATCATGCATCAAATTCACATTAAAAATACTTGTGTTGGTTTTGTACCTTTCCCTTACAAGTATAATTCACATTTTAGAAAACACTGTTTTCTGCCAAAAAAAATAATATTATTTCATTAATTTATTGGTGTACTAAAATCACGTCCGTGAAGTTAGCACCGAATTGAAAGGAATTGAAATGAGAAGTAAGCGACCTGAACGCAGCTGAAGCAAAGGATATAGATGGTAGCTCAGTGTTGCCAGGAGTGTAAAAAAAAGCCATCCAATTCAAGAGAGCCGGAAAATTATGCAAATAGCAGTTTATGAATTTCTATTTGTTTTCAGAAAAGGGGGGAGGGAATACACGAAAGTCACTGATATTACAAAAAAGTATGCACGTACGGATACAAATGCAATTGTAATGGGTAAATTGTAAAAAAAAAAAACACCGCAAAAAAAAACCTACGATTTCATAACTACAAAATTTTTCTATAAGCCTGCATACTCCACATCATTCTTCCTACTATATTCTAGCATCTAGAGTACTCCCACCGAATTGAAATGTCACAAAATAATGTATACGAGGGAATAATGAAAAACTTAATGTCCCGCGGTACCCAACCTGTGGCCCACGAGGATTTGGTTTCCCAAAGAAATCAAAGCAGGTTCCTTCCCCAAAAACCCTGTATGCTCCATATATTTCTTCGAATCGGATTCTAGTTTCTAGGGCATTTTCAATGTAATCGTACGTACCGAGTGTAAGGGGGAAATTTTAAAATTCCCTCATGTCCAAACTGTGGCCCGTGAAGATCTGATAATCTTGGGTGTCGTAAGCACCTCCTTTCTTTATCACCCTGTATAGTCAAAATATTTCTTCGAACGATATTCTTGCTTCTAGGGCCACAGGTTGGGCACCGCGGGACATTATTATTTTTCATTATTCCCTGAAATACGTTATTTTGTGACATTTCAATTTGGTGCTAGTTCCCTAGAAGCAAGAATATCGTTCGAAGAAATATTTTGACTATACAGGGTGATAAAGAAAGGAGGTGCTTACGACACCCAAGATTATCAGACCTTCACGGGCCACAGTTTGGACATGAGGGAATTTTAAAAATTCCCCCTTATACTCGGTACGTACGATTACATTGAAAATGCCCTAGAAACTAGAATACGATTCGAAGAAATATATGGAGCATACAGGGTGATTGCCGAAGGAACGTACTTTGATTTCATGGTGAAACCAAATCCTCGCGGGCCACAGGTTGGGCACCGCGGGATATTAAGTTTTTCATTATTCCCTCGTATACGTTATTTTATGACATTTCAATTCGGTGCTAGTTCCCTAGAAGCAAGAATATCATTCGAAGAAATATTTTGACTATACAGGGTGATAAACAAAGGAGGTGCTTACGACACCCAAGATTATCAGATCTTCGCGGGCCACAGTTTGGACATTGAGGGAATTTTAAAATTTCCCCCTTATACTCGGTACGTACGATTACATTGAAAATGCTCTAGAAACTAGAATACGATTCAAAGAAATATATGGAGCATACAGGGTGATTGCCGAAGGAACGTACTTTGATTTCATGGTGAAACCAAATCCTCACGGGCCACAGGTTGGGCACCGCGGGATATTAAGTTTTTCATTATTCCCTCGTATACGTTATTTTATGACATTTCAATTCGGTGCTAGTTCCCTAGAAGCAAGAATATCATTCGAAGAAATATTTTGACTATACAGGGTGATAAACAAAGGAGGTGCTTACGACACCCAAGATTATCAGATCTTCGCGGGCCACAGTTTGGACATGAGGGAATTTTAAAATTTCCCCCTTATACTCGGTACATAGGATTCCATTGAAAATGCCCTAGAACCTAGAATCCGATTCGAAGAAATATATGGAGCATACAGGGTTTTTGGGGAAGGAACTTGCTTTGATTTCTTTGGGAAACCAAATCCTCGTGGGCCACAAGTTGGGTACCGCGGGACATTAAGTTTTTCATTATTCCCTCGTATACATTATTTTGTGACATTTCAATTCGGTGGGAGTACTCTAGATGCTAGAATATAGTAGGAAGAATGATGTGGAGTATGCAGGCTTATAGAAAAATGTTGTAGTTATGAAATCGTAGTTTTTTTTTTGCGGTGTTTTCTTTTTTTTTACAATTTACCCATTACAATTGCATTTGTATCCATATGTACATACATTTTTGTAATATCAGTGACTTTCGTGTATCCCCCCCCCTCCCGAAAACAAATAGAAATTCATAAACTGCTATTTGCATAATTTTCCGGCTCTCTTGAATTGGATGTTTTTTTTACACTCCTGGCAACCCTGAGCTACCATCTATATCCTTTGCTTCAGCTGCTTTCAGGTCGCTTACTTCTTAGTTCAATTCGGTGCTAACTTCACGGACGTACTATTGGGTTGGTGCGAATGAAATGTCCGCTTTCACGTCTGGTGAAAAACTCACCTCAACAACACAACACAGGGATTGACTGAGGTCATGGGTCTAACGTCAAACTCTGTATACGTCCAGCAAACAGGCTGGAGCACTCAGACAGTCAGGAGGCAGTGTGTTGCTGAACAGGGTCGTCTGAAAATGCACCACGGGGAACACACAATTGCCAGTGATTTGTCTTTACGAATTCAAACTGGGACATTCTGCTCAGAAAGCCGCCAAAAACACTAGCAGTGCATTTGGTCAGAAATGGTAAATGAACGCACCATTCGCCGCTGGTTTGTCAAATTTCGTTCCGGTGATACAGCATTGCAAAATGAACCCAGTGGCCATCGACCAACATCATGTTCGGATGAGCTCCTCAGGAACGTCATGGAAGCGGACCCTCGGAAAAGTGTTCGTGCCATTGCAGACGAGTTAGGCATTCACCATATCACTGTCGTTCGGCGGCTCCGTGCGATCGGTAAAGTGAAAAAGTTGGACTCATGGGTACCACATGATTTGACACCTCTCAGCAAGACTCGCTGTCTGGAAGTGTGCAGTTTCCCGAGTGTGAGTAATAACCGGGATGGTTTCCTGCATCGTATTGTCACTTCAGATGAAAAATGGATCTGCTATGACAATCGTAAACGATCAGGACAATGGTTGGATCGTGATCAACTTCCAGGGCGGTTTCCGAAACCACCCCTCCACCCATGGAAGGTGTTGTTGCTGGTATGGTGGTCTATGGTGGGTGATCCATCATGTCTTTCTCAGGCGAGGTGAAACCATCAATGGAGATCGTTACAGTGCTGAACTCCATGAAATGCAACGCAATTTCTCCGCAAGCATCCAGCAATGGTCCACAGACGATGTCCTCGTGTTGCACGACAATGCTCGCCCACATGTCGCGCAAAGGACGGTACAGGCTCTCCATGAGTTGCAATATGAAACGATTTCTCATCCAGCATATTCTCCTGACCTCTCTCCCACTCACTACCACTTATTCCGGCGGCATCTCGATCACTTCCTGACAGGGAAGACCTTTGCTGATGATCGGGCGGTGCAACATGCCGTTGAGGAGATCTTTGCGTCGCAGACTCCACATTTCTTTCGCCATGGAATCCAATTGTTGGCTGAGCGATGACAAAAGTGTGTGGCTGAAGACGGCGAGTATTTTGATTGACCAGGTATTGTAGTTTTGATTTCTTTGGCCTTTGGCAATGACGCACCTGGGCCGGACATTTCATTCGCACCAACCCAATAAAATCTGAATGTGATGTGTTGGCATATTGTTTTCTGAAATTCTTATTGTTTGCTTAAAACTGAATAATTCATAAGGGAGATAGATTTTTCTAAGACAGTGCAGATGAAACTGGAGGAAGTGGAAATATGGGAAGAGAGGAATCAATGAAAATTTGAGGGGCTATAACAATGAAACCATACAAGTTGAGAGGAAAAAAACTTATGTAGTTTCTCATCACCACAGAAGAATAGGTGTTCGAAGGTACATCAGTGGCGTGGCCATGATTTTCGAAAGGGAGGGGTTATGTATACTTTTTTCTGGTAGTCAATAATCATTTTGCCACCTTTTCCTGCATTTAACGTTCTCTTTTTAAGGAATACTGGGCCAAAGGGGAGTTTATAACACCCACCAACCCCCCCCTTGGGCATGCCACTGTTCATCATGGGTTTTAACCAGGGGCAACTCCCTCCAAATGAGGTCATAAAACCCCAATAGTTTGGATGAATAGGAATTAATTAATTTTTATTTGAATATAATACCATAATTGTCAACATATCTTGTAATTGGTCAAATTTTCAAAATAAGGGAAAGCTAGCACATAGATTGGTTGCTCTACCGCAGTCTTCCAATATGGACTGGCCCTGCTAATGTCACAAGATGTAGGTATGAAGGGGTATTGCATTAGTAGATGCTTATCACTGTCTGGTTTGGCAGATCAGGTTTAGGGCTGTTAGAATTAAAATTACTTCTATAAATACTTCCCAACACCTGATCATGTAATTTCTGGTCTTCAGCACTTTCTGCTACACTCACCACCTGCTCAAAGTAATCCCCATATGCTATTCTTACCACCTGGTGAAAGCTGTCGTGGACAAAGATGTATGGAAACCATGAAGAAGCATTTATATTATGGGTAAGAATTTACGGTACTAATTTACTATCCTTCGGACACATTTATTTATTTTTACAGAAGAAACTACTTACCGTAATTAGTTCCTGTAGCATTGTTGAACATCGGGAAGGTGTTTTGTGTGATGTGGGAATGTTTCATAGATGAAATTCATGTTGTTTGTTGAAAATTAATTCTCCGACGGAGATAGCGGTTGGCGCGTACATCTTGCTACACCATCACGTTCGTACACCATCACCTTCGTACACAGTCGTGACGCGTCGTGATTGTGTTTTGTTGGTATCCAGTGTTTCGAACTGTCTGCGTTTGCGACGAGAGTTAGAACGGTCACGGTGGAACGGGAGGTAGAAGGATGGCGTGTGGTGGGTGTGTGGTCAAGTTTGTTCCGGGCGTGGAGAACCATGTGCAGTTTTTGGTTGAACACGGGGTAGTTAAGAGAGGAAAGGAATGTCCAAAATGTGGCAGTGAATGTAAGCTACTCGTTAGAAAGAATGGGATGTGGGTATATGCGTTTTCAAAGAGAGTGCAGGGACGTGGCAAGTTACGGTTTAAAAAAGTTCCGTGTAGATTTCAAGAATCAGCGAGATTGGGTACTAGCTAGTACCTAACGCTAGCCCCACGAACCATTGGCGCGTGGATAGGTTAGTAGGGCCACGCAAAGGTTTCAATAGTGAAAAATATAGCCCCACGAACCATTGGCGCTAGCCCCACGAACCATTGGCGCGTGGATAGGTTAGTAGGGCCACGCAAAGGTTTCAATAGTGAAAAATATAGCCCCACGAACCATTGGCGCTAGCCCCACGGACCATTGACGCTAGCCCCACGAACCATTGGCGCGTGGATAGGTTAGTAGGGCCACGCAAAGGTTTCAATAGTGAAAAAAATAGCTCCACGAACCATTGGCGCTAGCCCCACGAACCATTGGCGCGTGGATAGGTTAGTAGGGCCACGCAAAGGTTTCAATAGTGAAAAATATAGCCCCACGAACCATTGGCGCTAGCCGCACGGACCATTGGCGCTAGCCCCACGAACCATTGGCACGTGGATAGGTTAGTAGGGCCACGCAAAGGTTTCAATAGTGAAAAAAATAGCCCCACGAACCATTGGCGCTAGCCCCACGGACCATTGGCGCTAGCCCCACGAACCATTGGCACGTGGATAGGTTAGTAGGGCCACGCAAAGGTTTCAATAGTGAAAAATATAGCCCCACGAACCATTGGCGCTAGCCCCACGAACCATTGGCACGTGGATAGGTTAGTAGGGCCACGCAAAGGTTTCAATAGTGAAAAATATAGCCCCACGAACCATTGGCGCTAGCCCCACGGACCATTGGCGCTAGCCCCATGAACCATTGGCGCGTGGATAGGTTAGTAGGGCCACGCAAAGGTTTCAATAGTGAAAAAAATAGCCCCACGAACCATTGGCGCTAGCCCCACGGACCATTGGCGCTAGCCCCATGAACCATTGGCGCGTGGATAGGTTAGTAGGGCCACGGAAAGGTTTCAATAGTTAAAAATTGGTTTCGAAAAAAATATTCGTAAATAGATGTGATTAAGTTTGTCGACGGGCATTTCTTGGGTTCCGAAGGTTGAAACACTGCATAACAATTGAAAATCGAGAAAAAACAAGGCCGATGCGTCATTCCTACGCGTTATTATTTACGAAGGTGTCCGCGCCATGTTGTGTGTGAGGCAAACGGAAAGGTAGGAGGAAGAAGTAGCCGTAATGTGAAAAATTGCTCTTACTTTCATCAAAACAACGTCAATACACGTTCAGGAATGTTCCGCGAAGCAGATACGTAAGTTCGAATGTCAAAAATTTGGCAAAAGAGAAGCCGGACGCGCAATTATGTAGGAAGGTGTATTCGCGATATTGTGTCTCAGTGAAGGAAAAACAAGACGTTCTGCTAATGTGAAAAATTGCAATTAATTTCATCAAAACAACGTTAATACACCTTCAGGAATGTTCCGCGAAGCAGATACGTAAGTATGAATGTCAAAAATTGACGAAACCAAAAAAATAGAGGTGTCCGAAGGATAGTAAATTTTTACCGAATTTACAATAAAGATATTGTATAATTAGTTTACTAGTTGTTATACTCACTAAATATTCAGTCGTACTTATGTATATGCACATAATATTTGGGGGTAACGTGTTTAAATTCCACATTGAGTTGTAGAACTTGTAAAATAACATTGTTAATTATCACGATGATTCCCCATAAAGAAACATAGGATGACGATCTACATCCGTTCCGCTGTCTAGAGCTTTGCAACGCTGTTCAGAGTGATTCTTCACAGCATTGGTCGTGGAAGAATGGCAGAGAGGAATGAAGAGATTCTTAATGTGCTACAGTTATATAAGTGGAGTGTAGAAGGCTATTGAACAAAAGATATTGGTATCAGTTCGTACTTACCAATTGTGGGTAACAGTTTCATACATCGGAGACACATTAAAATCGCATATTTTGTGTTTCGATTGGTTTGTACTTACCAATTGTGTATTGTGGAACATAGTTCAAGGTGACATTATGCTTTTACACGAAAACAAACGCAATTTTTCACATTCTCAGTGTTTTTTTTTAAATTCCTTTCTTCGCTTCTGGAACACACAATATGGCGGGCACATCTTGACTTAAGTTTTGGGTACGCAGTGTTTCAACCTTCTTCACCAAAAAATACCTACTATCATGTTAGTCACCGGTGGAAATTATACATTATGCACGGGTATCTGACGGATAGCCCCACGAACCATACACGGATAGCCCCACAAACCATTCACAGATAGCTCCACGAACCATTTCCGATAAGGTTAGGTTAGGTTTGGTTACGTTAGGCAAGCATAGTAAAAAAAGGGGGGGGGGGTTGAAACACTGACAGGGGCTTACATCATCAAACGTATGCAGCATCACTGACAGGGGCTTACATCATCAAACGTATGCAGCATCCCGTTGTCGTAGGGCAAGCAAATTAAAGCAATGGCAATTGTGCGTCGGCGAGATATTTCTCTTGAAAAATACATGATTTCCCGGTCAAATATATTCCACGATAAAGGAAAATACCTCGAGGAACGTTGTAAACCTTGGAGAAACTCATTTCCGTAAGTAGTTTCTTGTGTAACATTGAAGAAATGTGTCTCCGATGTATGAAACTGTTAACCAATTGTGTATTGCGGAACATATTTGAAGGTGCCATTAAGGTTTTCACACAATTAGAAACTTTTACACTAAAATAAGCCATTTCTCGAAGTGTTACGGAACGTACGTCATTGTGCGAGCCCCACAAATCATTCACGGATAGCCCCAAAAAACATTTTGGATCGTATAACCATCCACGAATAGACCCAAAAACCATTCCCGGATATTCCCCACGGACCATTCACATAAGGTTAGGTAAGGTTCAGTTACGTTAGGTAAACAGTTAAACTGGCGTGGTTACGTTTTAGCTCAAATTGAAGCAACGGGAATTGATTTCCGGCTGAAATAGATTGAAAGATGACAAGAAAATACCTCGAAGAACTTCGACAATGCTACAGAAACTGACTTCCGTAAGTAGTTTCTCCTGTAAATTTGAAAAGTGTCTCCGATATAACGAACTGTAACCGAACAAAATCTTAAGTAATTGCTAAAACTCCACAGTATGTGTCAACAGACGTATATCGAAATCGACCCAGGTAAAAATTGCATTCATAGCATGATGAAATCGCAATAAAACAAAAGGAACTTGGGCCGAACATTTGTTGGTTTTATCACCAGTACTGCAATTGTGTAATTTTGTAAATGTGCTAACTTCTGATTTGGTTCTCTAGAAATATAATTTTGGAGGCACCCAGAATTTTGAAACATTTTTAATGTAAACGTGAGAAGCTGACGAAATATGTTAGTGGCAGATGAACTTCCGCCTTCAATATAGACGTCGACATTTTATGTTTCCGTACACGTAATACTCAAAGCATGATAAAATTTCAATGTCCTATTTAATCTTACTGTTTATAGATGGTCTAGTAAAAAAAAAAATGAGTGCGTCCAAAGGAGCAGATTTTCTACTGCCTTCATTGTCAAGGGAATTTCTTCCTATCACCACTTCATTAGGAAAGTGTAAGTCAGCACTTGAATGTCGCATAACAAGCTTTAAGTGATTATCATGTTATACATATATTCCTTGAATATACAGAAGCAAAACATGTTGTTTTACTTAAATACTGATTGATTACTATGCACATTTTACCTGCTTGGGAACACAGAAACATCCCAGGAATGAAGCGAAGCGCAATACAGACAGAAATATGACGAAGCCAAAATGGACGAAACAGGACAGAATGACAAGAGAAAATAGGACGAGTTACTTTTCAATACAAAGAGGCACAAGATGTCATTAATGAGCAATAGTAGTTAACAAGAAAGTCTTCCAATGGTTTGGTTTGGTTTGAGTTTGTGACGTCCTACTTTATGCACAGTAAGGTTAATCGGGACTGGACCTAAAGTTCAAAGTGGGATCCGAACCACTTGTGCCTCAACCGGGTATCAAACTCGGGGCCCCTTGATTAGAAGGCAATGACGCTTCCATTGCGCCATGGAGGACGTCCCAGTCTTCCAACGGGTGCGAATAAAATTGAACATGCTAATGTGAGTTGCAAGTTATCTCTAATGTGACGTCATTGGCGTGCTCACACCCTCTGATTGGGGTGGGGGGTTCAAAGGTAATGATGAAAGTTCAGTCGGGAAAGAGAACCTCATTGCATCACACTCGGGGCCCCTTGATTAGAAGGCAATGACGCTTCCATTGCGCCATGGAGGACGTCCCAGTCTTCCAACGGGTGCGAATAAAATTGAACATGCTAATGTGAGTTGCAAGTTATCTCTAATGTGACGTCATTGGCGTGCTCACACCCTCTGATTGGGGTGGGGGGTTCAAAGGTAATGATGAAAGTTCAGTCGGGAAAGAGAACCTCATTGCATCACACTGTTGTGTTGTATTGAGGGTATGAAATAGGAGCGTATATAGAACAGGCTAGTGTGTAGGGGCCCACCGAAAATCCACGTAATAATCAACATAGAGGCAGCATGGCTGACGAATAACAAGAAATTTGCCAGAGAACAAAGCGGGAAGCGGGTTAGTTCAATTACATAGGATGCCTCCCCGTAGTTGTTTTGAACTTTTATCGGCTTGAAAATACTTCATTCTCTTTAAGAGCGATAAGATTCCTCTACACCAAATTTCTACGTGGAAGTATAATATAGGGGCATGGGCATCTGAAAGGGGTTAAGGATGGCCATTCCTCCCAATGTCAACTTATAGGTGTATATTTCTCAGTATAATTTGATTTCAGTCACAATAATTTACATTAATTATTATAATGGGAATGCAGGTACGTGATAATTACAAATTCAAGTGGTGTGTTTCAGGAGGCAAAACTATTATCGGGGTAACATGCCTCGATTACCCCGTGGAAAGAATACCTTGCTTGCCCCTCCGTGGATAAAAATCTGCGGACGTCAATGATTAGAGGGCAACTGTCCCCCTGTACCCACGCCACGAGGGAGGGACGGAGAACGGGAGGATGCGTTTCTAACAGGCGCCATCGCCTGATAATGTTCGCATGAGCACGTGAACACTCATGTAGGGTCCCGGGTTCGATACCCGGTGGAGGCAGAAGTGGTTCGGATTCCACTGTAAACTGTAGGTCCAGTCCCGATTAGCCTTACTGTGCATAAAGTGGACTTAAAACAACAAATCAATGAATCATGTACCTGGGTATATGTCTTAAATTACGTACATATTAAATGCACACAAACATACTTATATTTATTCGAAAAAATACTATGATGTACGAGTATATACACACAATCAGTGGCGCAACCACAGGGGGGCAATGCCCCCCCAACCTTGGTCGGAACTGAGTTCTAGGGCGCGAAGGGGGCAAAAATGACGGCCAAGTGTACCTGCAGGGGGCAATTACCGCCCAGAACTTCAAATTTTATGCAAATGAAAATACTTTTCGTAAAATTTTCTTGTTCGCTTCGCTCGCAATGTATTTTCTCGGTCTTATCAAGCTCAGAACTGTAGCTAGGGAACGGCGGGAGACGGCCCTGAGGAACGATCTAAATGAAGAAAAGATGTAAAATTGATTGATTCATTTGTGGTTTTTTGAAGTCTACTTTATGTACAGAAAGGCTAATTGAGACTGGGCCTATAGCTTAAAGTGGGTTCCGAACCACTATGTGCCTCCACCGGGTATCGAACCCAGGACCCCTTGATCACAAGGCGACGATGTTACCATTACACTATATCATCGGGGAGACACAAAAGTTGCAAATGTAATGCCATGGCGTTCCGTGAAATTATTTGCACCCTATTAAATTAATATTAATTTCATCATGCAAAAGATTGGATCCAAAAATTTTCTTACTCGCTTCGCTCGCAATTAATATTTGTTCGCTGTAATGTATTGTAAATCACCAGAGAAATAAGACTTGTCTTAATTCATTTTTGTTTTAAATGCATGAACAATAGTTTTGAGGAAAGGGAGCGAGCGCACTTGAGAGACAATTTATGTATTTTTTACTGTTGGTCTATTGTGAGATGGATGAATTGGTTGTGTAATGTATTTAAATAATATATGATGTATATAATATTTGTTAAAGAAACTTTGAATACGTACACAATTTAGTGTCCACGTTGCATATATGTGAAACATATATCGCGCATGAAAATTATGTTAATGTAAAAAATATATATTTGGAATGCATTTATCAAGCATTTTCTGTCTTTCAAAAATAGTTTATGTGCTTGTTTTCCGTTATTAATGTGAAATTGAACGTGTTAAAAAAATAATTCAAATCGTTTGTTCGAGCACAAATGCTTTAACACAAACTTCTACCCCCTTTTTGCGTACTTTACGAGGATGATAACATCTTTGATACTATCAATACTAATAGTAATAATAATGTTGGTCCTGGGTTCGAATTCCGCCTTGGGCATGGATGTTTGTGAGTAACCATTCATCATTTTCATCATGCCATCACTCATCCCCATCTTCGCAAATTGGCCAAAAGTGGCACAAGAAGTGAAGTAAAATAAAGTAATAATAATAATAATAATAATGTTATAATAACATTATTAGTAACATTATTTTTATTATTATTGGTACGTTTATCCTGGTACTTGTCCCCCAAGACAAAAATTCCTCGTTGGGCCTCTGCACACAATTTACTTCAGATAAGACTTCTTTCACGTCTGATAACTTTTCTAGATGGTTGGTAACACTGACTCCCACGGTGTTCCACGGAGGGGATTGAACAGAATTGCCGCAGAATTTCTATGTGTGTTGCATAGAGTTGACAGCTAAGGAGCTGTTGGCTACTATATCCCGAAATTGTTCACTTCGCTGTGCGAACACTGATGCAAGTGGCAATATTTCCTGCATTCGGCACCAGAGTCCAGCATAAACAAGGCATGTCTAGGGGGACTCGAAAAGGTCTGTGCTACATAGTTGTAAACTTCAGCGAGAATTCGCTATATCTGGCGAATTTTAAGGGGGAGAGGGACAATTCCCCTTGGTCCTTCTTGTATTACTTCAAATATACCGTGATTTTGGGGGGAAATTGTCGAAATAAATTGAACTGTTATTTTACTTTTTCAATTGAATATGAAGTTACAAGGGAGAAGAGTAAATCTGCATTTAGTACAAAAACATTATTGTGAACACTCGTATGCGAACCGTACGAGACGCTACTGGTTTCTAACAAGCGGGAATTTTGTTTCTGTCCAACCGCAATTGCTAGTACAGATATTTGAATTCTTTAGCAACTACATAAAATATTAATCAATTTTTACTAGGACACTGTGAAAGCATACCAAGGAAAGTAATGTCTATTGGCGACGTTGTTCATTTTTACTCGATTTAACACAACAACGACATGTTTGGAAACTTGAAAGAAACAGCTTGTTCAAGGAAGGCCATCACAGTGGAGGCGAATATGGGGGGGGGGCGGTTGTCCTTCCACTTCTTGTCACTTTTGCCCCAGCACTGTGCTAGAACTTATATACCAAGGGAAAGTAAACTGTCCTTGCACCCCCCCCCACCAGTTTTGGAACCCAATCGCCGCCACTGGAGGTCAATGACATACATGGACGTCCGGAGGATTCTTTCCATGCAGAGGAAAGTAACTGAGTTTTCTTCAGGGCGACAAATGAGGCATGATAACACATATTACGTCAAGAAAATGGTGAAAGAATATAAACAGCCACTGTCACCAAACAAAGGGATGGGGATTAAAAGGCTTGTCCAGAAATTACTCATCTGGAACATAAGGTTTCATAGCAGGGGTGTGCGAACAAATTTAGTTTTGAAACTACAATAAATTGTGCCTTTATGAAAAGAAATGTTTTTTTTTCCCAGAGAAGGGGGTAAACGAGGCATAATGGTAACGTAGTCGCCTTTTAATCGATGAGGGCGTGTAAGGGGTTACCTTCTGGTAAAGCACCTACAAAGTCAACTTCACTTCCACGTAGTACATACCGGTAACTTCCTTCTTGCAGACAAACGAGGCTCTGGCGTCTTGAACTACTGTATAATTGTGTAGGACTGTGTGTGTTTTGTCCTGTGTTTTCTCCTTGTGTATGCTGAGTGCCCCTTTACAGCCTCAGCTTTTAACTCAAGTAAGGATATTTTATTCCTCAAACACGCAGGGGGGCATCCAAAAAGAAAATTGGCAGGAGGGGGGTCCAGCCAGGAATACTCATCCCCCAAGGCCAATGACGTGCCGCCCTCTATAATAATACAATGATAGTTATCTCGTTTATTATTATTATTATTATTGTGTTTTGTTATTCTTCGAATCGCAATTTCAGAATTGAATGTCTGTTGACACTTTTCAGAAGCAATATGCAATACTTCACAGAACTCTTCATTTGAAATTTCACGAAGTCTCTAAAGCAGTTCTGCTTGGCTAAGAAACAGCAGGTGCTAAATTGTAATGAGGGCTCTATATGCTTTGACAACTGTACAGTAAAACTGAAAAACTTTTCTCAGATAAGAAGTACAATTAAGAAAGTTATCTTTTCAACTGCGGCTATACACTTGCTTGGGATGGTTCACTCGGACACCTCCACTTAACTGACAAGGTTTAAGAAATTTAACAAAAACATGGAGTGAATCGTGTATTTCTAGAAATCGAGTTTCAGACATTGACTATAGTTGTTTTCTTTAATGTCTGGCACATAATGCAATATATTTGTTAATAGTATTTGACTTTTGCATATATCATTTAAAAAACACACACACACACACATCAACTTCACTTACTGCACCAGAACAGTTTCTCACTGAAGTCGGATTTTCAGCTGATATACTGCATCACTTCTCAGTGTGAAACTAAAAGAAGAAATGAGTGGATGTTATTTTCAGAATCCACAAAAATAAATGAATTTGGGGGGTCCGTACCCCCTGGACCCACCCCTTGATACACCCTTCCATGCACGGTTCTGTTTTCGTTATGGTAAGGGACTGAGGCCCTTATAATGTGACGGGTGCGAAATAGCCTAAGTGCTGACGCACCCACAATTGTTTATGTATAATTATTATTTTGTTATTTGAAGTAGGGTTACACTTAAGCTTACAGTTTACTTAACACTGATTATGTTACTATAAAAACAGTTTAAAGGATTCAATCAATTGAAATCAGGGGGTCCAGCGTTCCATATCCAGTGGAGGCACATGGCATAGTGCAGGGATCGCCAAACCGTGGATTGTGAGCTATCAGTTGGGGATCATTTCTAGTAGCTCGTGGGGGATTTGGCTAGAATAGACTGTAGATAAGAGCGGCAGAGAAGATCTGTTTTTTGCTGACAGATTGGCATCTGGACAACTCGTCCCAATATCTGTGACGTGTTCACCCAACCTAACAAATATTGTGAATGAAAATGAGTGTCATCCTTCTCATTATTGGTGAGAAGCAAGATGATAATGATTAGAGACAAGTTTTTTAAATGTTACTGTGCTTGTAAGAAAAGTATTTACATGTTTTGAACTCTACGAAATGACAGACTATGTATGTTGCATAGAATAAAAAAAAATAATTTGATTTGATTTTTGTTATTTAGCATTGCTTTTCTGCCACTTTTGGCTAATGGCGACTAAGAGGGCAAGTGATGATGTGATGAAATTTGATGAATGGACACTCACAAAGAAAACATGCTCATGCCGGGATTCGTAGCCAAGGCGCCTGTCATCTTGTGCTGTAATGAAATGATTATACATATATCTTAAAGTTGTTATGAACAAACAAAGGCTCGTAAAAAATCTATCCACACTTGCTATCTCATCATGTATTTTGAAATGTGGGAAAGAGCTCAATGGATAGGCGGGTTTGGAGACCTCTGGCACAGTGGTTCGGATCTTAGTATAAGCTCGAAGTGTGTTTAAAAAAAGGGAGAACCCCGAAGATGCCCATGTGTCCACCCACGTCTCCACCTGCATGCTTTCGGATGTATGCGCTGATGCCCAGGTACCTTGAAATAAAACCTGGCCTTCTTTTCCCCGAATGTTTACGGGCTGCCTCGTTTTCATTATTTTTTTCCTTTTATATAATATATATTTTAGTTACACAAAGCAAAACGGCCCAGAACCGTTCTGGTGAAGCCAGAACTGATTTGGTTAACAAATGGTAGAATACAAGGGGTGAGTCAGTGGTTAGTGTAATGCAGAGAAGAGTAGGTTGGGGAAAGATGCTGGAGGCCATCATGGGAAGAAGTACCGGGGGACATCAGTTCTCATGTGAACTCCTCTGGGAGTCTCAGGATCAATCAGGTATGCGTCATCATACCAAAATAGTGTAATGAGTGTTGTAGAAGCAAAACGATGGATGGAAGGTGGTCAAGAAGACAGTTGGGACATAGGCAGTTCTCCATCTCTCATTTGCCTACTTCTTGCCGTTTGGTGTGAAGTGGTACTCTCCGGCAACATTTCCTGAGTGAGAGCGAGGTTCCCTCCTGTGTTACGCAGCTGATGGAGATTTGCTTTGTATGCAGTGAGTTCGGCATGGTAAATAAAAACTGAGGAGAGCGGTAAATAAAATGTTAGATCAGCGGTATATACCAGCGGTGAAAAAAAAAAATTGGCACACAATTTTTCATTATGAGAGGAAACAACATACAAAAGAGCTATAAATTGATAAACTACTTCATTTTTATATACTCTACACATATACAAGTACTTAGCTGTCCAACCAAAAAGAAAACATCAACACAAAATCGCTTCATTTCTAAATTGCATATCTCAAGTAATTTATTTATTCATTGTATGTATTTAAAGGATATCATTGCTGTCCAACAAATAAAATAATCACGACTGCACATACAAACACATGTTGAAAATCACATGATGATAAACAAAATTCATTCATGACTGAACACAAATGACACCATTGTTTCATTTAATGTGCGGGAACAGACTAATCTTATCGCTGTTACAGCTAGCAAGTTCAATGAACTGGAAGTTCAGTAGACATTCGGGGGAAGAAAGGAATGCAGCTTGACAGGGAGCGAAGTTTTCGAACTGAGATTATGTGCACGGGAAATCCCAATTTGCAGCGTCTTCCTGATGTGATCGAAGAAAAAACGTTCTTCAGCTGCAAGTGGTAGGAAACTTTAGGCAAACGTTTCGTTACAAATCGACAGTTTGCGCACAGAACCTCGATTGCCGGTTTTTGCGTGTTTTCTACTTAATTTGATGATATTTCACTGTTATTTCGCGAAGAAGCTTTCATTTCGTGGAAAACCACACCTTTCGCATTACTTTGCAAATAAAACTCTGTGCATATTTCATCATTGGGGGTGTAGTTACGTGCAGAATGTTCAAAATTGCATCTTTTTTCACATTTCGCGATTTCGCGCATCGCGAAAATTCATTGACCCTAGCCATGAGATACCAAGTTTGCGAGGGTGTTCAGGTATTCAAAATGAGTGAAACGAATGAATAATTATAATTAATATAATTAATTATTGGTATGTGTTAAAGTTTGAGAAGGGTTGTCTAATATTAGTTATTCTATCTTATGTGAAGGGACATAAGTTTATGTTCGACCGTGTCAGGGGTGTCTGGGCAGATGGGGCAGAAACCATGCGACCTGAGGTTGAATCTTGTAAGATTTTTTCTAAGGAGAAAAATGTAAAAAATGTTAAAAAATGAATAAGTCGCGTTTCTTGAAAGTATCGCATGGAGAGACGTTCCTCGACATTTGCAAGAAAGGTGTAAATCCTCCCACTATAAACTGGAGATACAGTCACGATTAGCATAGTGCATAAAGTGGACCAAAAACAATAAATCAAACAAACAACTCCCACAAAGCATTTCCAGAGAGTAAGCCTGTGATTGCACTGGCTATTAGTCCAGCCAGACGTTCAAGAGAGGCTGCTGCTTCAGAAGGATCACACCTTATACCAAGGGCGCCTGCAGGGGCAGAGGGGGTGCACTTGCACCACTAACATACATCTGGAAAAAAGTTCATGTAATTCGAATTGTAAAATTGTAACAATATTTTATTACAAATAATATTGTTTCCTGAGATTTACAGACTCTCAGTTACAAAGCCAAAGTATTTTGAATTGAATTTGAATTTTATGATTTGTAAACAACAACAATAATAATGATAATAATAATAATTATAATTAACTGCCATGTTCAACGAAATATAACGAGAGAACGTTTCTACATGATACATTAAAGGAAAACTTTTGATCGGGACGCGATTGGGAAGGAAACAATAATCCTGAAGTTCGGAACTGAAAAAAAATCCTCCATTTGCGGATGTTGGTGAAGTTTCGAAATTTCCCATTGCAGTGAAAATCTCGAATTTTACACACTATTTCTCCTTCAATCGATTGTTTTTGCGCTTCTAAAATAACAACTGCGAAATTTCAAGAAATGTCAGACATAGTGTAGAAAATATCAAGAATTTTACAATAAGATATTTTGAAATTTCTTTGCTATATTGCATTACTGAAAGTCGGGAATTCATTTCACGAAGTCGGAATGTGACCTTCATAATTTACACCTCGTCATTTTAAATTGTTGCTATTGTTGTTGTTGTTGTTGTTATTATTATTATTATTATTATTACAGAACTCCTCGGACACGGGAATCACCATGAAGGATAGATAGTAGACCGTCTTCGACTTTGATATCTGTGCATTGTGAAGTACAAAATGAAAAACAACTGTTTATCATCAAAGTGATAAAAGTTAATTGAATGGAACCGGATCCTGTGGCCGAGTGATTAGCTGCGACGGCAAAGGTTCCGGATTCGAATCCCGCTCGGGCTTGGTTGTTTGTGAATGTCCATTCATCAATTTCATCATTTCATCACTCATCCTCATCTTCGCAAATTAGCCAAGAGGCACAAAACGCGAAGTAAAATAAACTAAATCAATCAATCAATCATTAATTGAAAGGAAGCAAGGCGAATTCAGTATATATCATAATAGTAGCCTCGATACAATACCATTATTTTCAATTCAATTTTAATTTTATGATTTGTAAAATAATAATAACAATAATAATGATAATGATATCTGCCTCCCCTGAAAAAATCCTGCGGGCGTTATTGCCACCCCAAGTTCCCGGGTTCCAATCCCGGCCCGGACGCGGATGTTATTTGGGATCCATTTCATCTAAACCAGTGGCGACTCGTGGCTTTTTCTATGTGTAGGAAGTTTTAGTAAACAGACCGAGGAAAGGCTTCGAAAGTGCGTTCAATTAAACAGGCCCTTGGATCACTTGTACACACAAATTCGAAAGAAACGCCCTCCCTTACGGTTATGCAACCCGTAATTTTATATCATCTAGTTTCGCCTGGTAGAGTAGTTCCCGAGAAGAGCAGTGTTTCCAAACCTATAACTGTAGTGTTTCCAACCCTGTATTGGTAGGTTGGTTGTTGATTTGGTGTTTTAAGTCCACAATACATAGTATGACTAATCGGGACTGGACCTACAGTTTAAAGTGGGATCCGAACCCCTTTGTGCCTCCACCGGGACTCCTTGATTACAAGGCGACGACGATACCATTGCGCCATCCAAGCCTGTATTGCTTCGTAGAAGACGAAACCTTAACGTAAACTTCTTCATTCGTGAGTTACATTTGGTTTACAGACTCACATTACAGGACACTCTTTTCCTGTATTGCATGTGTTCTGGAGCATTTATTTTTCATTCTGCGGAGAAAATTCTGTTATTATTTTACATCTTATTTTTCGCAGTGTGACAGTCAGATTTACCGTCATTATTATTATCATTATTATTCATGTATGTAGCGGTAAAAAGACGTGTTGATTCAAAGTGTTAAGTGTTTTAATTTGTAAGATTACATATTGGATTTTTGCCAAGCCGACGGGAGGAACGAGACATTCGCTTGTGTTAAGGGTAAGCACCTGAAGGGTCACGCTATGCGTCTAAAGCTTAGGAAATTCGACCGTAATAACAAACATTTAAATATCTCGGTTTCCAACGGTCAGATTCATGTGAAACTTATACCAGCGCAGCGGCATGTGTGCAAGGACGGATGTGTGGAGTTTCGTCACGATCAAGCGACAATTACGGACGCCAGATCAAATCGGTTCTAATTGATCAGTTTGTGGACAGCGATTGCAATTGAGCTATGGGCGACAGCCAGGCGGAAGCTTAATCCGCACAAGTCAACTTCGGACACGGTACGTCCTAGTTTGGAGACAATAGAGCGTGGTGGAATAACCTCTTCGGAAGCGTCGCTTCAACGATCGCCTAGCGTCGTTTTTCAAAATCTAAATAAAACGAAGGACATGGTTTTTCGTTACACAGTCTTACCGCGATCCTTGTAGTGAGAGCAGCTCCGTGCTAACTCTCCATATACAGTTTTGCCGCGATTCTTGGAACGAGAGCACCTTCGCGCTACCTTTCGTGTACAGTGGACTTTGTTGTGTTGTGCGAACACCAGTGTGTGTGATAGGCAGTAAGTCTACACGAGTGCGCCTACCTCAACCGCTGGGGGAAGTTGAAGCGAAACCGTGTTTCCGTGATTACCTTACGCCATTTATAATTTTTGAGAAACAAGGAACACCGGAAACTATGGCGGGCTAGAGGAAGAAAGGAGATGAGGGCGTTACGTCGATTCGCCCGACGTCAGAAGAAACTACGCCGATGATGCCTATCCGCCGCCATGGAGAGAGAGAGAACGTCGAACGCCGACGATGCCTACCATCCGCCACGTTGACGCCCCGACGACGCCTACCAGCCGCGACAGAGAGACGTAGAGAGAGATGTTGACGCCCCGACGACGCCGACGACGCCTACCATCCGCCACGTTGACGCCCCGACGACGCCTACCAGCCGCGACAGAGAGACGTAGAGAGAGATGTTGACGCCCCGACGACGCCTACCAGCCGCGACAGAGAGACGTAGAGAGAGATGTTGACGCCCCGACGACGCCGACGACGCCTACCATCCGCCACGTTGACGCCCCGACGACGCCGACGACGCCCGCTCAGATGCGACGTCCGAACCGCGCCATACCACGGAGATCCACCTATCCCGAGAGGAAGAGGAGCCGGGGAACTGGGTGTTTGAACCCTTTTTGCATCTTCATCGTCACGACCAAGGAAACCTTTCGCGTGGATAGTATGTGTTTTCAATCACCCGTAAAGACGCCAGGATGCACCCCGGAAGCTGAGAGATGGTAAAGTATTCATCTGTGTGAACCTTAACACGTGACGGCCCGATTGATTTAGAGAACGCCCTTGAAATTCGTCGACATTTTGAAAACGCCCACTCAACTCGAACTTCATACCAAACTCCCGTCGCGCTTGTCATTTGTAATCTATTCGTCTCAGGTCAATTTTTCTTATTCCTTGTGATATTTTTTTATGATCTTAAATTCATTGTTGTTTGTGCTCCTTTGTATTTGTTCAAAGTGCGTACTATTAGAGTAAAGCGCCGCCCGCTTAATTGCATATTCTACTTGAGGTTTGTTCATTTTTATGTGTCAGCGCTGTGTCGCTGCTAGCTATGTCCGGTCGCATATGTGATTATTGGTTAAAGTATTTGCCTGGTAATGTGAATTGCTCGTCGCGGCGAAGTGTTTAAGTCCCGCCTGCTAGAGAGTATATGTTTGCGCCACTCAACGGAGGTTATTTGTTATGTTTGGAACCACGTGAGGTCTTGTAAAAGGAAAACGTCCGCCCACGTGAATGTAATTGCCGTTGAGACGCCTTTGTTTATACTGGTCAAGTAATGTATGGTCACCGCGCCGACTAGTTTCTTTTTTAAAAAACAAAAGGTGAACTTAAGTAAGGGCTGGCTAGGATTTAAGTAGCACTGGAGCAAAATCACAAATGACCTGATTAGACAAAAAGTAAGATAAAATTAATTGAGAATGCAATAATTAGGGCTTGTCGTCATAAAACCTGTACATGTCATGTATAATTTCTTGTGTCGATGACCCCATGAGGATTGAATCTGAGAGAGAATGTGAGAGTGCAAGTGTGGGGACCTGTAATAATTCCATTTTTGTTGGTTATGAATAGAATATACTTTTTATTTTCATGTTAATTTTGGGCTATATCATTTTCGTATGCATGTCGCTACCCGTGATTTTCAGGTATGCAGCTAGCCGCTTCCCGGCTACAGGTAAAGAGGTGGTAATTTGAAAGTACATATGTCTTTGTTTTTATTCGATATGGCTTATCACTATGCACTGTTGGTCACCGGTTCCTACACACGAACTTAACCTGGACCGTAACGCTATTTCGCTTGTCCGAGGGAGATTATGCCGCCTTTATCTAGGTAGTGGTAGCATTTGTTTTCCCGGGCAAGGGAGGGCGCAGCATACATTTTTGGCGCCGCGAACAGGGGACCGGTTTTTTTTTTAAATCGAAAGCATCATCAGTGCAGGTGCATATACATTTTTGGCGCCGCGAACACAGGGACCGGTATATTTTAAATCGAAAGCACCCTCAGTGCAGGTGCATATGTCGTTTTTGTAAGGGCTACGTCAGGCGTATTTTGGTGTCATATAACTGTGTTTCATTGTGAGATTTTATTGTGTTATTTTTGACGTGAGGTGGTAATTGAGATATTAGGCGTTTATTTTGTTAAGGTAGTAGGGCAGCTACTTAAGGCGTTAGGCATTTTAAAATTTTTGTTTGGCATATGGCATTAGGCGTTAAGTTGAGTTCTGGCAAAAGGGGAATCGACCGCCCTTATCTTTTTTCGTTTGTGAATTGTTTAAATACATATATTGGTATATATTGTGAGCGCTCACGTTTACGCTTGTCAGCGAGCATTGAGAATCGACCGAGGGTTGAATATTTGATTTCATGAAATTGCGCAACCGCCGCATCGAGAACTTAAACATGAGTGACGTAAGGGTGATTTGCGATATCTGCAGCGAGGAGTTCCCAGAAAGTGAATACGTCGGCACAGCTAGACAGGTTTGTTCCCGGTGCGATCTCCCGTTAGGTCCACGTGAAGAAACCAGTCTACCGAACAGCGGGGGGCAAGCCAATGAGACCAGCGTGCAACAGGTATCTCTGGGAGAAGCAGAACGGGTCAACGAAGCAGCTAGCCTCAGTGGTACCAACTCCCAACAGATCATCGAGATGCTACTGCGGATGGGAGCCTCGCTCGAAGCCAAGATGGAGGCTACGCGAAGCGGAATCGAAGCCTCGCTAGAATCAAAGATGGAAGCTACGCGAAGCGGAATTGAAGCCTCGCTCGAAGCCAAGATGGAGGCGACCCAAAGCAAGATAGAGGCCATCAGCACCCAGATGCGAGTGACGGAAGACCGCCTCCAGGAGACCATCCGTACTTCCGGTGAGGTGATAACGCAAGAACTCGTCACTCGGGTACAGGAATGCGAATCCCGTGTCGAAGCCAAAATCGCCGAAACCAACGTGCGGATCGAACGGCAAGAGAACCAGATGGCAACACTGTCTCAGAGCGTGCGCGACCAGGAGGAAGGTATGCAGCAGATGGCCCGACAATGCGTGCAGCTGGAAGCGACATGTGACCGTGGCATAGACTCCCTGGGGCGACATGTGCGGGAAATTTCAGTTAAAGCCGAAGGGAATTCCGAACGAATTGAGGACCTCGAGATGAAAGTGCGTCAACTGAGCATAACTAGCAGCGGCACTTCACAATCGTCGCGGGAGCCCAGATTGACGTCACCACCGGCAGCCGACGTCGCCACTTGTTCGAACGGGGAAAGCGACCAGCGAGCCCCAGGAACGCCCCGCCCCCTTCGAAGAGAAAACACTGCGTCACCACGGTTGAGTCCGCGCCGCGAGCAGAGGGACGAGGATTTACAGTTACTACAACCGTCCACCAGGAGAGCTCTGTTTCCGCCCGAATACCGGAAGCACTTCAAAAAATTTTCGGGTGCTGACAGAATTCTTCCTTCCACGTACCTCGAGGAATTTAATTCTACCGCCCGTGAGTTAGGTCTGACGGACGAGGATAGGCTTCTGATTCTGAAAGGTTTAATGCAGGACCGGGCCAAGAACTGGATGGACAGGAACGAGGGGAACTTCAATTCATATGAGGAGTTCAAGGAAGCGTTTCTCACTTATTTTCAACGTCCCCTGCAGGTCGAGAGGATGCTAATGCAGGTGCGAAACGAACGATACGACAGGGGCGGAGGACTCACGTATGCCCAGTACTTTTGGAAACGGTACAATGAGTTCAAGTCTCTGCAACCCCAAATGACCACGGCGGAGATAATAGCCGCTCTGGTGTACCATTTTCCACACGAGATTCGTCGTCACCTCAATGGAGCATGCGTGGTTGACGCCGACGCGATGTCCCTCACACTGGAAAACCTGTTTCAGTGCGAGGAGGAGAGGCAGAAAACCAGGGGTGAGAAGTTTAGCAAGCGGCGCCGACCGGAAGATGATTCGTCGCACCGGAATAAACACCCGCGCGTTCATCTAGTCCAGCAGGGATGGAGAGGACAGCACCACGCTCCAGGGGCTGAAAGGAACCGCCAGCTGCAAGATCCACCTTCACCGCGACGAAGACGCCCGTTTAGAGGCAGGAGACGGCGTGGAGGTCCGACTCGTGCTTCGCCAAGGAGAAACGATGGCTTTTTTAAGAACGGCCACGTCCGGGATGGCTTTTATCAGCGCCACGCGGATAGCAGGTCGGTCAGCCCGGAGTCAGATCGGGGAGATGCAGGACGCCGTGGAGCGAGGACGCAACGGAGCCCAGCGAGAGAAGAGACCAGGCCGAATTCCAGACGCGGTTCGCCCAGGCCAGGACCGTCGGGATACCAGCATCCGGGAAACTAATAAAAGTCTCGCGTCAGGGCTCGGATGCGGGGCAGACTACACCTGATCCACCTTCGCTTGAGCCGAACCACCCGGATGTAACAAAGACCACGCCGATCAGAATTCGTGCTGCTTGGCTGGACGAGGAGATCCACGCCGACGAAGAAGCCGAGGAAAGTCACGAGGACCGCTGGCCTTCGAAATCGCCACATGTACAACTGCGAGTGGGCGATGAAATTGTGATGGGGCTCCTAGACTCGGGAAGTGAGGCAAGCTTATGCTCGGAGGCAACTTGGCGGCGCGTGACAAAGGGAGTGCGCAGGCCACAACTTCGGCACGTACGAGACTTTAGACTCATCGATTTCTCGGGCAAAGCGAGGGAGAGGCCCCTCGGTCACACCATTCTGCAGGCAACGCTGGATGAACATCACGTTGAGGTTGAGGTTCTGGTGGTCCAGTCATTGTCCGTGGACCTACTGCTAGGAATGGATTTTCTGAGCCGGTATGCGTCTGTGTTCAACATCGGTCGACACTTTGTAACCTTGAATAATCGCGACGAAGAGTTTAACGTCGAATTCTGGAGGTCAGGCGCAGGAGAAGATGGCGAGTTCCAGCCCGTCGTCGCTTTATGTTCGGAGGTCGACCGCGACAAAGGAGTACAGGAAAGATTGCACGCCGCAGTTGCTTCATGTGAGAATCTCTCGGCGAGTCAAAAGCAAGTTTTCGCCAATCTTTTGAGGGATAATGCCGTCGTTCTTGATGAAAGGCCAGGAAAGTGCCGGAAGTATACGCATGAAATCCGTGTCGAGGGAGAAAGTCCAGTTGTCAGTAAGCCTTACCCGATAGCGTTTACACATCGACCGGAAGTGCGTCGGCAGCTGCAGCAGATGCTGGAGTGGGGCGTAATAAGGAAATCACGCTCAGTACATTTGAATCCTCTACTCGTGGTGAAGAAATTTGACAATAGCCTCAGAATTTGCGGAGATTTTCGCGCGCTAAATACGAGGTGTAAGCTGGAACGCGTCAGAACATTAAAACTACAGGACACCCTACAACTGTTCCATGGAAAACACGTGTTCTCAAAAATCGATATGTTATCTGGATTCTGGCAGGTTCCCTTGTGCGAACAGCAGTAGCGTACGCAGGATTTCGTCAAGGGGGGGGTTATTTCTAAAACTTTCTCCAAATTCACAATACCTTTGATTTATTATACTTTAATTAAATAATAATAATCACAATTAATTAATAATACTTATAATTAATTAATTAGCTGAATTACTACTAATGCTACTACTAATACCACTACTACTATTATGTAGTAGAGATCTACATAAATATACCATTTATGAAAACAATAGAAATAAATTACTTTCTAATCATTCGATTTTTATCAAATCCTGGGAGCATTTTTTTGTTTTTGTTTTTGTTTTTTGTCTGGTCAACGAGGTGAGACATTTCAAGGTGAAGAAAATCCATAAAACACGAAAATACATTAAAATAAATTGAAATAATTAAAGTATGGAACTCATCCAAGAAGCTGCGGTGGTCTGGTCGGTAGAGCATCTGACAATCACGCGGGAGATCCGGATTCGATTCCCGAAATTGGTTGAAATTTTTCCGGCTTCTTCCCCGCATAAATGTCCCCGATAATTCACATCTGGATTGTCTCCCTGTTCTTGCCAACAAAACATTTTACAATAGTTAAGCTTATTGTCGTTTGAATAATTGTCTAGTGAACAAGGTGAGACATTTTAAAGAGAGACATTCAAACGAGCTGTGGTAAACAATATAATGGGAAGGCGAATTGCTGACTGTATTCTTGTCCGCCTAGCCTTTGTCTATGCATTAGCCTCTAACAACGAACCAAGAACTTTCTTTAGTTAATTCTCATTGTTCACACAAAAAAATACATGTTCGTTGAACACTGGCGTACGTAGAGGCATGGCCGATGGTTAGAGGCACATACTTTTGGTAAATAAAAAAGAAAAATTTCAGTATAAAAACAGAGTCAATTTCGGGTTCAAAAGCTGTAAATAAAATGAAATTTCGCTGTTATAGCGGTATATAAAATTACATTTTGGTTTTAAAAATGTGAATATAATCCCAATTTGATTTAAAAACTGTACTATTACACAAAATAAACATATCCCTTCTAATAGCACATTAAATCATTATCAGAATATTACGTTTATTCCTGTATAGAGGAGTCCATTTTTGCTTTTCAAATATTTACAGCAATATTAGTCAATTTTCCGTGAATTGCATAACACACAGGATACTTAAGACTTCAGAAAGTGTCGCGTCGGTATATAAACGGTAAATTTCGTGTTTAAGAGTCTATTTCGCATTTTGCATTTCATTTCGCATCATTTCGTGACAAAACAGAGTAGGAAAATGCACCTCACACCTTTCAGAAATCTTAAAAATTAACATTGCAATGTGTTATTTCAAATTTCGTTTTCTTTTTGTCAAAAACGAAATATGCATGCCTCTATCGATGATGCTACAGCCCCTACCAAAATTTTGAGAAAATCAGAATTTTCAAATAAAAATCCGTTAAGAACTTTAAAAAATCAAAATGTGTAAATACGAAATCTCTTTTAAAGTGAATCCCGATTACCATTTTTGTCTTTGAATACAATTTTAATAGACTGAAAAGCTCCAAAAATACGAAATATATTATTATGCATCCTGCCCTCCAAAACGAAGCCATGTGTTATCCACATCCGGCCCTTCCCCCCCCAAAAAAAAACTGCGTACGCCGGAGTATTGAACATTGTTGCAACTGAAATACAAAACATTTTATTTCTCTTTTAAATCATAGTTACCCTCACATTTCACTTTCAAGAACTTGTGCTTATTTTCAAGGCATCACTCTGAAAGACTCGTGTGCTTGGAATGCTGTGCTTTTCTCCATGCTACATGGAAATAATAATTCAAATTATTATTATTATTATTATTATTATTATTATTATTATTATTATTATTAGTGGTAGTAGTAGTAGTAGTATATGTAGCATGGTAGTAGTATATGTAGTAATAGTATTGTCCCAGATCTTTGACTGTGGTAAATTGGCCATTTAAAATTTTTTCCACAGCATTTTTCATAATATTTCACAAGCTCAAGGGGCGGGTTTAAACCCCGTAACCCCCCCCTTGCGTACGCCACTGGCGAACAGAGCATGCCTTATACAGCCTTCGGATTCGAGGATAACTTATATGAGTTTACCGTCGTTCCGTTCGGAATCTCTAACGGCGTGCAAGCTTTCACGAACGCCATGGCGGAAGTGCTCGGAGACGAAGTGAAAGATTTCTGTCTGTGGTATGTTGATGACATCTTGTGCTTTTCAAGAAACGTGGAAGAACATTTTGAACATCTAAACCTGATCCTCAGTAAATTACGAGATGCGGGAATGACAATTAAACTCGAGAAATCGGCTTTCTTTCAACCGGAAGTGCAATTTTTGGGCCACATCATAGACGCGCAAGGCGTGAGGCAGGACCCAGTCAAGTTTGACACGATAAGGAAGCTCGAGCCCCCGACATCAAGGAAAGGAGTCCAGCGCCTTCTAGTGATATTTACGTGGCACCGGCGCTTCATACAGAACTTCAGCGAACTTGCGTCACCCCTATTTGAACTGCTGAAACAAGGAAAGGCATGGAAGTGGACGCATCAACACCAAGGAGCCCTAGATAAACTAAAGGACGCCGTCTGTGAACAGCTTCGCCTCTACCACGCTGATTTTTCTGACGTCTTTTATGTCCAGTGCGACGCTTCAATCACGGCCGTGGGCGCAGTACTGTATCAAGAAAAGGAGGGGGAGAAACGTGTGATTCAGTACGCCAGTCGTTCCCTGCGGGGGGCAGAGAGAAATTACACCGTCGGAGAACTCGAGTGCCTGGCCGTGGTGTGGGCCATCGAAACCTTTCATGTTTATCTGGCCGGAGGACACTTTATTGTGAGAACAGACCACCGGAATCTCCAATGGCTGCACCGCGCAAAAAACTGGAGTGGGAGACTAACGAGGTGGAGCAATCGCCTTCAGCGCTACTCGTTCGAGGTGGAGTATGTGAAAGGGCGAGAGAATGTTGTGCCTGATGCCCTGTCAAGATACGTTGGGGGGAAAGGATTAACAAAAGTGCACGTAAATTTGATGCAGTTCGATTCCCTGTACCTGACCACCTTCAGCCGCGGGCGGTTTATAGAAATGCAACACGAAGATGCCGAGCTCGCACAGTACTTCAGTATCCTGGAAGACCAGCAACCCGCAGATCCACGTCGCCAGCGACGCGTGAAAGAGCATTTTATCGTCGCGAACGGGATCCTGTGCAAGACGGATGTCCACAACCCGGAGCGCCTGAGGGTATATGTGCCAGCTGAAGCGAGAAAGAAAGTCTTGGAGGAAGCGCATGACAAATCAGGTCACTTTGGGGGGAGGAAAATGTGGAGATACCTCGAGAGTACCTATTATTGGAAAGGGATGCGGAAAGACGCTAAGAAATGGGTGCGCGATTGCGTCATCTGTATGCAAACTAAGCCTAACCGCGTCAGAGCAGCAAAAAACCCAACATCGTTTGTGGCAGAGAAACCGCGGGAAGTGTTGTTCGCAGACTGCGTGGGACCACTCCCGAAAAGCAAGGACGGCATGAAGTACCTATTCACAGTTATGGATGGATGCAGTCGTTTCCTGGTTGCGTATCCAGTCAGGTCAACCGCGACAAGGGTGCTGCTCCGTAAGCTTACGGAAAATTACTTTGTACACCTCGGAACTCCGCGCTACATTCTCACGGACCGCGGAGCTCAGTTCACAAGTAACCTCTGGAGGGACACTTTGGAAGCATACGCAGTGAAGCCCATATGGACCCCGAGCTACAGGCCGCAGGCAAACAAGGTCGAACGCATGCACTGTGAAATGAACCGCCTCTTGAGATTATTTTGCCATAAACAGCATCAGGAATGGAGCAAGCACGTCACTTCGATTGTACTCCTCCTAAACAACACAGAATCCGACACCCTTGGGTTCACACCAGCAGAGCTACAATTCGGCAGCACACCTCGGAGAGACGTAATTCGTCACTTTGGATTGAGGGAGGACAACCGCGACCCAACTGTCAAACAAAAGATCCTGATGGCCGTCGAACGGACGAGAGAAACCAGGAGGAAGGCCAATGAAAGACAGGCAAGAGACGGCGCCGAGATTCGAACTGGAGACCTCGCATTCGTAAAAAATCACGGACTTAGCTCTCAAGTTGAAGGGAAAATCAAGAAGCTCTTTTTCATGTATGATGGTCCGTACTTCTGCAAGAGCAAGCTCGCCGCCAATATTCTGGAGTTAGTGGACTGCACGTCTGGGAAGACCATAGCACCCCAACATATAGAGAACTGCAAGAGGTGGAACGGTTCCGATGAGAAGCGCAGAGAGTGGACAGCACTGTACGAGAGTAAGAGCGACGTAGGAATGCAAGCTGACACGTAAATGCTCACATCTTGTTCTTGTTTTGTGTACATACTCTTCGTGTTATGTTTATATTCAGGGTGTTATTATATATGTTATGTATCTGGAAGGTCACAGTGTCCGTGCCGTTCAGAGAGTAAATTTTTATATACAGGGTGTTCATGTATTTGCTTGTCAATTTTTATATACAGAGTGTTCAAGGATTTGTAAACAAAAAAAATTTCCGTCCCTGTGTAGAGCGAATTTTTCACGCTTACGAAATCCTTGTAAGAAGGAGAGGGGCGAGGTTGTGACAGTCAGATTTACCGTCATTATTATTATCATTATTATTCATGTATGTAGCGGTAAAAAGACGTGTTGATTCAAAGTGTTAAGTGTTTTAATTTGTAAGATTACATATTGGATTTTTGCCAAGCCGACGGGAGGAACGAGACATTCGCTTGTGTTAAGGGTAAGCACCTGAAGGGTCACGCTATGCGTCTAAAGCTTAGGAAATTCGACCGTAATGACAAACATTTAAATATCTCGGTTTCCAACGGTCAGATTCATGTGAAACTTATACCAGCGCAGCGGCATGTGTGCAAGGACGGATGTGTGGAGTTTCGTCACGATCAAGCGACAATTACGGACGCCAGATCAAATCGGTTCTAATTGATCAGTTTGTGGACAGCGATTGCAATTGAGCTATGGGCGACAGCCAGGCGGAAGCTTAATCCGCACAAGTCAACTTCGGACACGGTACGTCCTAGTTTGGAGACAATAGAGCGTGGTGGAATAACCTCTTCGGAAGCGTCGCTTCAACGATCGCCTAGCGTCGTTTTTCAAAATCTAAATAAAACGAAGGACATGGTTTTTCGTTACACAGTCTTACCGCGATCCTTGTAGTGAGAGCAGCTCCGTGCTAACTCTCCATATACAGTTTTGCCGCGATTCTTGGAACGAGAGCACCTTCGCGCTACCTTTCGTGTACAGTGGACTTTGTTGTGTTGTGCGAACACCAGTGTGTGTGATAGGCAGTAAGTCTACACGAGTGCGCCTACCTCAACCGCTGGGGGAAGTTGAAGCGAAACCGTGTTTCCGTGATTACCTTACGCCATTTATAATTTTTGAGAAACAAGGAACACCGGAAACTATGGCGGGCTAGAGGAAGAAAGGAGATGAGGGCGTTACGTCGATTCGCCCGACGTCAGAAGAAACTACGCCGATGATGCCTATCCGCCGCCATGGAGAGAGAGAGAACGTCGAACGCCGACGATGCCTACCATCCGCCACGTTGACGCCCCGACGACGCCTACCAGACGCGACAGAGAGACGTAGAGAGAGATGTTGACGCCCCGACGACGCCGACGACGCCTACCATCCGCCACGTTGACGCCCCGACGACGCCGACGACGCCCGCTCAGATGCGACGTCCGAACCGCGCCATACCACGGAGATCCACCTATCCCGAGAGGAAGAGGAGCCGGGGAACTGGGTGTTTGAACCCTTTTTGCATCTTCATCGTCACGACCAAGGAAACCTTTCGCGTGGATAGTATGTGTTTTCAATCACCCGTAAAGACGCCAGGATGCACCCCGGAAGCTGAGAGATGGTAAAGTATTCATCTGTGTGAACCTTAACACGTGACGGCCCGATTGATTTAGAGAACGCCCTTGAAATTCGTCGACATTTTGAAAACGCCCACTCAACTCGAACTTCATACCAAACTCCCGTCGCGCTTGTCATTTGTAATCTATTCGTCTCAGGTCAATTTTTCTTATTCCTTGTGATATTTTTTTATGATCTTAAATTCATTGTTGTTTGTGCTCCTTTGTATTTGTTCAAAGTGCGTACTATTAGAGTAAAGCGCCGCCCGCTTAATTGCATATTCTACTTGAGGTTTGTTCATTTTTATGTGTCAGCGCTGTGTCGCTGCTAGCTATGTCCGGTCGCATATGTGATTATTGGTTAAAGTATTTGCCTGGTAATGTGAATTGCTCGTCGCGGCGAAGTGTTTAAGTCCCGCCTGCTAGAGAGTATATGTTTGCGCCACTCAACGGAGGTTATTTGTTATGTTTGGAACCACGTGAGGTCTTGTAAAAGGAAAACGTCCGCCCACGTGAATGTAATTGCCGTTGAGACGCCTTTGTTTATACTGGTCAAGTAATGTATGGTCACCGCGCCGACTAGTTTCTTTTTTAAAAAACAAAAGGTGAACTTAAGTAAGGGCTGGCTAGGATTTAAGTAGCACTGGAGCAAAATCACAAATGACCTGATTAGACAAAAAGTAAGATAAAATTAATTGAGAATGCAATAATTAGGGCTTGTCGTCATAAAACCTGTACATGTCATGTATAATTTCTTGTGTCGATGACCCCATGAGGATTGAATCTGAGAGAGAATGTGAGAGTGCAAGTGTGGGGACCTGTAATAATTCCATTTTTGTTGGTTATGAATAGAATATACTTTTTATTTTCATGTTAATTTTGGGCTATATCATTTTCGTATGCATGTCGCTACCCGTGATTTTCAGGTATGCAGCTAGCCGCTTCCCGGCTACAGGTAAAGAGGTGGTAATTTGAAAGTACATATGTCTTTGTTTTTATTCGATATGGCTTATCACTATGCACTGTTGGTCACCGGTTCCTACACACGAACTTAACCTGGACCGTAACGCTATTTCGCTTGTCCGAGGGAGATTATGCCGCCTTTATCTAGGTAGTGGTAGCATTTGTTTTCCCGGGCAAGGGAGGGCGCAGCATACATTTTTGGCGCCGCGAACAGGGGACCGGTTTTTTTTTTAAATCGAAAGCATCATCAGTGCAGGTGCATATACATTTTTGGCGCCGCGAACACAGGGACCGGTATATTTTAAATCGAAAGCACCCTCAGTGCAGGTGCATATGTCGTTTTTGTAAGGGCTACGTCAGGCGTATTTTGGTGTCATATAACTGTGTTTCATTGTGAGATTTTATTGTGTTATTTTTGACGTGAGGTGGTAATTGAGATATTAGGCGTTTATTTTGTTAAGGTAGTAGGGCAGCTACTTAAGGCGTTAGGCATTTTAAAATTTTTGTTTGGCATATGGCATTAGGCGTTAAGTTGAGTTCTGGCAAAAGGGGAATCGACCGCCCTTATCTTTTTTCGTTTGTGAATTGTTTAAATACATATATTGGTATATATTGTGAGCGCTCACGTTTACGCTTGTCAGCGAGCATTGAGAATCGACCGAGGGTTGAATATTTGATTTCATGAAATTGCGCAACCGCCGCATCGAGAACTTAAACATGAGTGACGTAAGGGTGATTTGCGATATCTGCAGCGAGGAGTTCCCAGAAAGTGAATACGTCGGCACAGCTAGACAGATTTGTTCCCGGTGCGATCTCCCGTTAGGTCCACGTGAAGAAACCAGTCTACCGAACAGCAGGGGGCAAGCCAATGAGACCAGCGTGCAACAGGTATCTCTGGGAGAAGCAGAACGGGTCAACGAAGCAGCTAGCCTCAGTGGTACCAACTCCCAACAGATCATCGAGATGCTACTGCGGATGGGAGCCTCGCTCGAAGCCAAGATGGAGGCTACGCGAAGCGGAATCGAAGCCTCGCTAGAATCAAAGATGGAAGCTACGCGAAGCGGAATTGAAGCCTCGCTCGAAGCCAAGATGGAGGCGACCCAAAGCAAGATAGAGGCCATCAGCACCCAGATGCGAGTGACGGAAGACCGCCTCCAGGAGACCATCCGTACTTCCGGTGAGGTGATAACGCAAGAACTCGTCACTCGGGTACAGGAATGCGAATCCCGTGTCGAAGCCAAAATCGCCGAAACCAACGTGCGGATCGAACGGCAAGAGAACCAGATGGCAACACTGTCTCAGAGCGTGCGCGACCAGGAGGAAGGTATGCAGCAGATGGCCCGACAATGCGTGCAGCTGGAAGCGACATGTGACCGTGGCATAGACTCCCTGGGGCGACATGTGCGGGAAATTTCAGTTAAAGCCGAAGGGAATTCCGAACGAATTGAGGACCTCGAGATGAAAGTGCGTCAACTGAGCATAACTAGCAGCGGCACTTCACAATCGTCGCGGGAGCCCAGATTGACGTCACCACCGGCAGCCGACGTCGCCACTTGTTCGAACGGGGAAAGCGACCAGCGAGCCCCAGGAACGCCCCGCCCCCTTCGAAGAGAAAACACTGCGTCACCACGGTTGAGTCCGCGCCGCGAGCAGAGGGACGAGGATTTACAGTTACTACAACCGTCCACCAGGAGAGCTCTGTTTCCGCCCGAATACCGGAAGCACTTCAAAAAATTTTCGGGTGCTGACAGAATTCTTCCTTCCACGTACCTCGAGGAATTTAATTCTACCGCCCGTGAGTTAGGTCTGACGGACGAGGATAGGCTTCTGATTCTGAAAGGTTTAATGCAGGACCGGGCCAAGAACTGGATGGACAGGAACGAGGGGAACTTCAATTCATATGAGGAGTTCAAGGAAGCGTTTCTCACTTATTTTCAACGTCCCCTGCAGGTCGAGAGGATGCTAATGCAGGTGCGAAACGAACGATACGACAGGGGCGGAGGACTCACGTATGCCCAGTACTTTTGGAAACGGTACAATGAGTTCAAGTCTCTGCAACCCCAAATGACCACGGCGGAGATAATAGCCGCTCTGGTGTACCATTTTCCACACGAGATTCGTCGTCACCTCAATGGAGCATGCGTGGTTGACGCCGACGCGATGTCCCTCACACTGGAAAACCTGTTTCAGTGCGAGGAGGAGAGGCAGAAAACCAGGGGTGAGAAGTTTAGCAAGCGGCGCCGACCGGAAGATGATTCGTCGCACCGGAATAAACACCCGCGCGTTCATCTAGTCCAGCAGGGATGGAGAGGACAGCACCACGCTCCAGGGGCTGAAAGGAACCGCCAGCTGCAAGATCCACCTTCACCGCGACGAAGACGCCCGTTTAGAGGCAGGAGACGGCGTGGAGGTCCGACTCGTGCTTCGCCAAGGAGAAACGATGGCTTTTTTAAGAACGGCCACGTCCGGGATGGCTTTTATCAGCGCCACGCGGATAGCAGGTCGGTCAGCCCGGAGTCAGATCGGGGAGATGCAGGACGCCGTGGAGCGAGGACGCAACGGAGCCCAGCGAGAGAAGAGACCAGGCCGAATTCCAGACGCGGTTCGCCCAGGCCAGGACCGTCGGGATACCAGCATCCGGGAAACTAATAAAAGTCTCGCGTCAGGGCTCGGATGCGGGGCAGACTACACCTGATCCACCTTCGCTTGAGCCGAACCACCCGGATGTAACAAAGACCACGCCGATCAGAATTCGTGCTGCTTGGCTGGACGAGGAGATCCACGCCGACGAAGAAGCCGAGGAAAGTCACGAGGACCGCTGGCCTTCGAAATCGCCACATGTACAACTGCGAGTGGGCGATGAAATTGTGATGGGGCTCCTAGACTCGGGAAGTGAGGCAAGCTTATGCTCGGAGGCAACTTGGCGGCGCGTGACAAAGGGAGTGCGCAGGCCACAACTTCGGCACGTACGAGACTTTAGACTCATCGATTTCTCGGGCAAAGCGAGGGAGAGGCCCCTCGGTCACACCATTCTGCAGGCAACGCTGGATGAACATCACGTTGAGGTTGAGGTTCTGGTGGTCCAGTCATTGTCCGTGGACCTACTGCTAGGAATGGATTTTCTGAGCCGGTATGCGTCTGTGTTCAACATCGGTCGACACTTTGTAACCTTGAATAATCGCGACGAAGAGTTTAACGTCGAATTCTGGAGGTCAGGCGCAGGAGAAGATGGCGAGTTCCAGCCCGTCGTCGCTTTATGTTCGGAGGTCGACCGCGACAAAGGAGTACAGGAAAGATTGCACGCCGCAGTTGCTTCATGTGAGAATCTCTCGGCGAGTCAAAAGCAAGTTTTCGCCAATCTTTTGAGGGATAATGCCGTCGTTCTTGATGAAAGGCCAGGAAAGTGCCGGAAGTATACGCATGAAATCCGTGTCGAGGGAGAAAGTCCAGTTGTCAGTAAGCCTTACCCGATAGCGTTTACACATCGACCGGAAGTGCGTCGGCAGCTGCAGCAGATGCTGGAGTGGGGCGTAATAAGGAAATCACGCTCAGTACATTTGAATCCTCTACTCGTGGTGAAGAAATTTGACAATAGCCTCAGAATTTGCGGAGATTTTCGCGCGCTAAATACGAGGTGTAAGCTGGAACGCGTCAGAACATTAAAACTACAGGACACCCTACAACTGTTCCATGGAAAACACGTGTTCTCAAAAATCGATATGTTATCTGGATTCTGGCAGGTTCCCTTGTGCGAACAGCAGTAGCGTACGCAGGATTTCGTCAAGGGGGGGGTTATTTCTAAAACTTTCTCCAAATTCACAATACCTTTGATTTATTATACTTTAATTAAATAATAATAATCACAATTAATTAATAATACTTATAATTAATTAATTAGCTGAATTACTACTAATGCTACTACTAATACCACTACTACTATTATGTAGTAGAGATCTACATAAATATACCATTTATGAAAACAATAGAAATAAATTACTTTCTAATCATTCGATTTTTATCAAATCCTGGGAGCATTTTTTTGTTTTTGTTTTTGTTTTTTGTCTGGTCAACGAGGTGAGACATTTCAAGGTGAAGAAAATCCATAAAACACGAAAATACATTAAAATAAATTGAAATAATTAAAGTATGGAACTCATCCAAGAAGCTGCGGTGGTCTGGTCGGTAGAGCATCTGACAATCACGCGGGAGATCCGGATTCGATTCCCGAAATTGGTTGAAATTTTTCCGGCTTCTTCCCCGCATAAATGTCCCCGATAATTCACATCTGGATTGTCTCCCTGTTCTTGCCAACAAAACATTTTACAATAGTTAAGCTTATTGTCGTTTGAATAATTGTCTAGTGAACAAGGTGAGACATTTTAAAGAGAGACATTCAAACGAGCTGTGGTAAACAATATAATGGGAAGGCGAATTGCTGACTGTATTCTTGTCCGCCTAGCCTTTGTCTATGCATTAGCCTCTAACAACGAACCAAGAACTTTCTTTAGTTAATTCTCATTGTTCACACAAAAAAATACATGTTCGTTGAACACTGGCGTACGTAGAGGCATGGCCGATGGTTAGAGGCACATACTTTTGGTAAATAAAAAAGAAAAATTTCAGTATAAAAACAGAGTCAATTTCGGGTTCAAAAGCTGTAAATAAAATGAAATTTCGCTGTTATAGCGGTATATAAAATTACATTTTGGTTTTAAAAATGTGAATATAATCCCAATTTGATTTAAAAACTGTACTATTACACAAAATAAACATATCCCTTCTAATAGCACATTAAATCATTATCAGAATATTACGTTTATTCCTGTATAGAGGAGTCCATTTTTGCTTTTCAAATATTTACAGCAATATTAGTCAATTTTCCGTGAATTGCATAACACACAGGATACTTAAGACTTCAGAAAGTGTCGCGTCGGTATATAAACGGTAAATTTCGTGTTTAAGAGTCTATTTCGCATTTTGCATTTCATTTCGCATCATTTCGTGACAAAACAGAGTAGGAAAATGCACCTCACACCTTTCAGAAATCTTAAAAATTAACATTGCAATGTGTTATTTCAAATTTCGTTTTCTTTTTGTCAAAAACGAAATATGCATGCCTCTATCGATGATGCTACAGCCCCTACCAAAATTTTGAGAAAATCAGAATTTTCAAATAAAAATCCGTTAAGAACTTTAAAAAATCAAAATGTGTAAATACGAAATCTCTTTTAAAGTGAATCCCGATTACCATTTTTGTCTTTGAATACAATTTTAATAGACTGAAAAGCTCCAAAAATACGAAATATATTATTATGCATCCTGCCCTCCAAAACGAAGCCATGTGTTATCCACATCCGGCCCTTCCCCCCCCCAAAAAAAACTGCGTACGCCGGAGTATTGAACATTGTTGCAACTGAAATACAAAACATTTTATTTCTCTTTTAAATCATAGTTACCCTCACATTTCACTATCAAGAACTTGTGCTTATTTTCAAGGCATCACTCTGAAAGACTCGTGTGCTTGGAATGCTGTGCTTTTCTCCATGCTACATGGAAATAATAATTCAAATTATTATTATTATTATTATTATTATTATTATTATTATTATTATTAGTGGTAGTAGTAGTAGTAGTATATGTAGCATGGTAGTAGTATATGTAGTAATAGTATTGTCCCAGATCTTTGACTGTGGTAAATTGGCCATTTAAAATTTTTTCCACAGCATTTTTCATAATATTTCACAAGCTCAAGGGGCGGGTTTAAACCCCGTAACCCCCCCCTTGCGTACGCCACTGGCGAACAGAGCATGCCTTATACAGCCTTCGGATTCGAGGATAACTTATATGAGTTTACCGTCGTTCCGTTCGGAATCTCTAACGGCGTGCAAGCTTTCACGAACGCCATGGCGGAAGTGCTCGGAGACGAAGTAAAAGATTTCTGTCTGTGGTATGTTGATGACATCTTGTGCTTTTCAAGAAACGTGGAAGAACATTTTGAACATCTAAACCTGATCCTCAGTAAATTACGAGATGCGGGAATGACAATTAAACTCGAGAAATCGGCTTTCTTTCAACCGGAAGTGCAATTTTTGGGCCACATCATAGACGCGCAAGGCGTGAGGCAGGACCCAGTCAAGTTTGACACGATAAGGAAGCTCGAGCCCCCGACATCAAGGAAAGGAGTCCAGCGCCTTCTAGTGATATTTACGTGGCACCGGCGCTTCATACAGAACTTCAGCGAACTTGCGTCACCCCTATTTGAACTGCTGAAACAAGGAAAGGCATGGAAGTGGACGCATCAACACCAAGGAGCCCTAGATAAACTAAAGGACGCCGTCTGTGAACAGCTTCGCCTCTACCACGCTGATTTTTCTGACGTCTTTTATGTCCAGTGCGACGCTTCAATCACGGCCGTGGGCGCAGTACTGTATCAAGAAAAGGAGGGGGAGAAACGTGTGATTCAGTACGCCAGTCGTTCCCTGCGGGGGGCAGAGAGAAATTACACCGTCGGAGAACTCGAGTGCCTGGCCGTGGTGTGGGCCATCGAAACCTTTCATGTTTATCTGGCCGGAGGACACTTTATTGTGAGAACAGACCACCGGAATCTCCAATGGCTGCACCGCGCAAAAAACTGGAGTGGGAGACTAACGAGGTGGAGCAATCGCCTTCAGCGCTACTCGTTCGAGGTGGAGTATGTGAAAGGGCGAGAGAATGTTGTGCCTGATGCCCTGTCAAGATACGTTGGGGGGAAAGGATTAACAAAAGTGCACGTAAATTTGATGCAGTTCGATTCCCTGTACCTGACCACCTTCAGCCGCGGGCGGTTTATAGAAATGCAACACGAAGATGCCGAGCTCGCACAGTACTTCAGTATCCTGGAAGACCAGCAACCCGCAGATCCACGTCGCCAGCGACGCGTGAAAGAGCATTTTATCGTCGCGAACGGGATCCTGTGCAAGACGGATGTCTACAACCCGGAGCGCCTGAGGGTATATGTGCCAGCTGAAGCGAGAAAGAAAGTCTTGGAGGAAGCGCATGACAAATCAGGTCACTTTGGGGGGAGGAAAATGTGGAGATACCTCGAGAGTACCTATTATTGGAAAGGGATGCGGAAAGACGCTAAGAAATGGGTGCGCGATTGCGTCATCTGTATGCAAACTAAGCCTAACCGCGTCAGAGCAGCAAAAAACCCAACATCGTTTGTGGCAGAGAAACCGCGGGAAGTGTTGTTCGCAGACTGCGTGGGACCACTCCCGAAAAGCAAGGACGGCATGAAGTACCTATTCACAGTTATGGATGGATGCAGTCGTTTCCTGGTTGCGTATCCAGTCAGGTCAACCGCGACAAGGGTGCTGCTCCGTAAGCTTACGGAAAATTACTTTGTACACCTCGGAACTCCGCGCTACATTCTCACGGACCGCGGAGCTCAGTTCACAAGTAACCTCTGGAGGGACACTTTGGAAGCATACGCAGTGAAGCCCATATGGACCCCGAGCTACAGGCCGCAGGCAAACAAGGTCGAACGCATGCACTGTGAAATGAACCGCCTCTTGAGATTATTTTGCCATAAACAGCATCAGGAATGGAGCAAGCACGTCACTTCGATTGTACTCCTCCTAAACAACACAGAATCCGACACCCTTGGGTTCACACCAGCAGAGCTACAATTCGGCAGCACACCTCGGAGAGACGTAATTCGTCACTTTGGATTGAGGGAGGACAACCGCGACCCAACTGTCAAACAAAAGATCCTGATGGCCGTCGAACGGACGAGAGAAACCAGGAGGAAGGCCAATGAAAGACAGGCAAGAGACGGCGCCGAGATTCGAACTGGAGACCTCGCATTCGTAAAAAATCACGGACTTAGCTCTCAAATTGAAGGGAAAATCAAGAAGCTCTTTTTCATGTATGATGGTCCGTACTTCTGCAAGAGCAAGCTCGCCGCCAATATTCTGGAGTTAGTGGACTGCACGTCTGGGAAGACCATAGCACCCCAACATATAGAGAACTGCAAGAGGTGGAACGGTTCCGATGAGAAGCGCAGAGAGTGGACAGCACTGTACGAGAGTAAGAGCGACGTAGGAATGCAAGCTGACACGTAAATGCTCACATCTTGTTCTTGTTTTGTGTACATACTCTTCGTGTTATGTTTATATTCAGGGTGTTATTATATATGTTATGTATCTGGAAGGTCACAGTGTCCGTGCCGTTCAGAGAGTAAATTTTTATATACAGGGTGTTCATGTATTTGCTTGTCAATTTTTATATACAGAGTGTTCAAGGATTTGTAAACAAAAAAAATTTCCGTCCCTGTGTAGAGCGAATTTTTCACGCTTACGAAATCCTTGTAAGAAGGAGAGGGGCGAGGTTGTGACAGTCAGATTTACCGTCATTATTATTATCATTATTATTCATGTATGTAGCGGTAAAAAGACGTGTTGATTCAAAGTGTTAAGTGTTTTAATTTGTAAGATTACATATTGGATTTTTGCCAAGCCGACGGGAGGAACGAGACATTCGCTTGTGTTAAGGGTAAGCACCTGAAGGGTCACGCTATGCGTCTAAAGCTTAGGAAATTCGACCGTAATGACAAACATTTAAATATCTCGGTTTCCAACGGTCAGATTCATGTGAAACTTATACCAGCGCAGCGGCATGTGTGCAAGGACGGATGTGTGGAGTTTCGTCACGATCAAGCGACAATTACGGACGCCAGATCAAATCGGTTCTAATTGATCAGTTTGTGGACAGCGATTGCAATTGAGCTATGGGCGACAGCCAGGCGGAAGCTTAATCCGCACAAGTCAACTTCGGACACGGTACGTCCTAGTTTGGAGACAATAGAGCGTGGTGGAATAACCTCTTCGGAAGCGTCGCTTCAACGATCGCCTAGCGTCGTTTTTCAAAATCTAAATAAAACGAAGGACATGGTTTTTCGTTACACAGTCTTACCGCGATCCTTGTAGTGAGAGCAGCTCCGTGCTAACTCTCCATATACAGTTTTGCCGCGATTCTTGGAACGAGAGCACCTTCGCGCTACCTTTCGTGTACAGTGGACTTTGTTGTGTTGTGCGAACACCAGTGTGTGTGATAGGCAGTAAGTCTACACGAGTGCGCCTACCTCAACCGCTGGGGGAAGTTGAAGCGAAACCGTGTTTCCGTGATTACCTTACGCCATTTATAATTTTTGAGAAACAAGGAACACCGGAAACTATGGCGGGCTAGAGGAAGAAAGGAGATGAGGGCGTTACGTCGATTCGCCCGACGTCAGAAGAAACTACGCCGATGATGCCTATCCGCCGCCATGGAGAGAGAGAGAACGTCGAACGCCGACGATGCCTACCATCCGCCACGTTGACGCCCCGACGACGCCTACCAGCCGCGACAGAGAGACGTAGAGAGAGATGTTGACGCCCCGACGACGCCGACGACGCCTACCATCCGCCACGTTGACGCCCCGACGACGCCTACCAGCCGCGACAGAGAGACGTAGAGAGAGATGTTGACGCCCCGACGACGCCGACGACGCCTACCATCCGCCACGTTGACGCCCCGACGACGCCTACCAGCCGCGACAGAGAGACGTAGAGAGAGATGTTGACGCCCCGACGACGCCTACCAGCCGCGACAGAGAGACGTAGAGAGAGATGTTGACGCCCCGACGACGCCGACGACGCCTACCATCCGCCACGTTGACGCCCCGACGACGCCGACGACGCCCGCTCAGATGCGACGTCCGAACCGCGCCATACCACGGAGATCCACCTATCCCGAGAGGAAGAGGAGCCGGGGAACTAGGTGTTTGAACCCTTTTTGCATCTTCATCGTCACGACCAAGGAAACCTTTCGCGTGGATAGTATGTGTTTTCAATCACCCGTAAAGACGCCAGGATGCACCCCGGAAGCTGAGAGATGGTAAAGTATTCATCTGTGTGAACCTTAACACGTGACGGCCCGATTGATTTAGAGAACGCCCTTGAAATTCGTCGACATTTTGAAAACGCCCACTCAACTCGAACTTCATACCAAACTCCCGTCGCGCTTGTCATTTGTAATCTATTCGTCTCAGGTCAATTGTTCTTATTCCTTGTGATATTTTTTTATGATCTTAAATTCATTGTTGTTTGTGCTCCTTTGTATTTGTTCAAAGTGCGTACTATTAGAGTAAAGCGCCGCCCGCTTAATTGCATATTCTACTTGAGGTTTGTTCATTTTTATGTGTCAGCGCTGTGTCGCTGCTAGCTATGTCCGGTCGCATATGTGATTATTGGTTAAAGTATTTGCCTGGTAATGTGAATTGCTCGTCGCGGCGAAGTGTTTAAGTCCCGCCTGCTAGAGAGTATATGTTTGCGCCACTCAACGGAGGTTATTTGTTATGTTTGGAACCACGTGAGGTCTTGTAAAAGGAAAACGTCCGCCCACGTGAATGTAATTGCCGTTGAGACGCCTTTGTTTATACTGGTCAAGTAATGTATGGTCACCGCGCCGACTAGTTTCTTTTTTAAAAAACAAAAGGTGAACTTAAGTAAGGGCTGGCTAGGATTTAAGTAGCACTGGAGCAAAATCACAAATGACCTGATTAGACAAAAAGTAAGATAAAATTAATTGAGAATGCAATAATTAGGGCTTGTCGTCATAAAACCTGTACATGTCATGTATAATTTCTTGTGTCGATGACCCCATGAGGATTGAATCTGAGAGAGAATGTGAGAGTGCAAGTGTGGGGACCTGTAATAATTCCATTTTTGTTGGTTATGAATAGAATATACTTTTTATTTTCATGTTAATTTTGGGCTATATCATTTTCGTATGCATGTCGCTACCCGTGATTTTCAGGTATGCAGCTAGCCGCTTCCCGGCTACAGGTAAAGAGGTGGTAATTTGAAAGTACATATGTCTTTGTTTTTATTCGATATGGCTTATCACTATGCACTGTTGGTCACCGGTTCCTACACACGAACTTAACCTGGAGACTTAACCGAGGGAGATTATGCCGCCTCTATCTAGGTAGTGGTAGCATTTGTTTTCCCGGGCAAGGGAGGGCGTAGCATACAGCAGCTTCTCTACCATTTATTGGCTAATCGCAACAATGAGGATGAATGATGACTCGATGAAATTGATAAGAGGACAGTCATAAAGAAACCATGGGGGCTAGATTCATATTATTATTATTACTAGTATTCTTTCTTTTTTTTACTTTACTTTTGGCTAATCGCAACGATGAGGATTAGTGTATGATAAAATGCATCAAGGAACACTCATAAACAATCATACCCAGGCCGGGACTCCAACCCGGGAATTTCGGCAGCGAGATCAAAAGGCGACGGCTTACCACGCTCGGGCACAGCGGCGACCAATTATTATTAGTGATATTGTCTCAAGTAGTGTATTTTTCCACCATATTCTTTCATACAATCATGCAACTGATGAAAATTAAAATGTTAAAATACCTGCCTTCGTTTTTTTTAAAAAAGCTTGCAATATAAACCCCTGCTGCACGAAGCCAAATTGTGGGAATACGAAACAGAACCAAGTTAACATATCTTGACCGTGGAAAGTGTTAATACAAAATCTAGAGAAGAGCCATTTAACAGTTGCCTGATTGCTTTTCCATTTGTTGTATGGGAAGAATTGTCTGAAATGTGTGTGTAGTGGCAGGCAAAGGAGAATACAAAGATCGAATAGAGAGGCAACACTGTCACTGTTCTGCACTGCATAGACAACGCGTCTCGTCGAGTGGGCGGGACACTGTGGGTGCGAGCGAGCTGCTGTTGCTTCTGCAAAAAAGAACACTGACAGACAACTGAATGACGCTCCGCTTAAAATCTAGTCAATCTAGAAAGGATTTGTTGAGGAAGTGATTGAAATATAAACGCCAGAATTTGGTCTAAGCCTATAATGGTTACTCGCAATAAGAGCTGATCAATTTTTACATGTGGAATTCTGTAATGAAGGAGGCAACAGGCCGCACTCTACACCTTTAGCCTGGTAACACTAATAAATCATCTCATTATATGCGTTCGGTTATGCTGATAGTCATGTTTAATATATTACCTTCAAACATAAACAATATCATGGACTCACTCAGAGGCAGAATTCAATTTTACGCTTTACTTTCCTGAAGATATTTTAGCAATATAATCATTCCGCTCCATTTTCGTATTCTCAATTGAACTCGCACTATTTTTTCCAGAAGTTGAGTCCCACCTCCCTTCTCCCACCTTAAAAATTCTTGGGTGAGAGGCTAAAAACTATACTAAAACTGAATTACAGACAATACTTTACGACTCAAAGTGACGTGACCTAGAACGTAGTGAAAAATCACTGGTGCAAAATTCAACGTAATGATGATAAAATGAAGGTAGGAAAATGGATGTGCTAAAGTAAAAAAAAAAAAGTAAAATGTTCCCCTGTGCATAGCACCACGTCATGAAGGCGTATAGGGGGTGTGGGGGTAACGCCCCACACTTTCTTGATCCGGTCGTGAGTGGGGGTGATGTGATCAGCATCACGCCCCTGACCGCCTTTACCCCCCAGGGTTTCCCCCAGGTACCCATGTTATTCGACGCTGGGTAGGCGCCGGAGCCGCTTCCACCGTTAGAAAAGTTCCCGGATTTGAACCGGCCGGGGATCGAACCCGGGACCTTTAGCATGGTAGTCAGACGCGTTACCGACTGAGCCACCGCGGCCACAAAATGGATGTGCTAGAAAGTTTTACATACATACATACACACACATAGTTAGTTCCGTGTAGAAGACATTTCTTCACATTTTTCTCACCTTGGCTTCCTTCAATTCATGAACTCGTTAACCCCCTATAATCACGGAGTCGCAGGTTCGATTCCTGGTGGAGACACAACTACCTAGTGGTTCGGATCTCACTTTCAACTGTAGGTCCCACTTCGGGTAGCCTTTCTGAGCATGAAATGGAATTAAAACACGGTAACCCATCACAACACACGCGCAGAGGGCGTTGAACGTCATGACTGACAATGATTACATACATCGAAAGTAGATGCACCAGCCCGGTTCACGGACCTCTATTGAGGCTCGGTGAGACTCGCCTTAATGGACTTGTCTCGTAAGGCAATGAGCCTCATTTGATGGCAGTGTTGCCAGCTGCTTACTCGAAAAAATCACCAAGAGTTTTTTTGGGTCTAACGTAGCCTCAAGCAAGGAGCTGGCAATTTTGCTTGAGGCTCGCCTTAATGGTTTGTTTTTGTAAGGCATAAGCTTTATTTTCTCGCAGTGTTGCTAATATTTTACTCGAGAAAAATCACCAAGGTTTTTTTTTGGTCTAACCTAGCCTAAAACAAGGAGCTGGCAATCTTGCTTGAGGCTTGGGGTTACACAGTGCATAAAGCAAGAAGCTGGCAACCTTGCTTGAGGCTTGGAGAGAGAGAGAGAGAGAGAGAAGAGTTAAACAACCGACAGCTGCCAACACCCACCCTAACCTACTCTAACCTAACCTAACCTAACCTAACCTAACCTACTCTAACCTAACCTACTCCAACCTAACCTACTCTAACCTAACCTACTCTAACCTAACCTAACCTAACCTAACCTAACCTACTCTAACCTAACCTACTCTAACCTAACCTACTCTAACCTAACCTAACCTAACCTAACCTACTCTAACCTAACCTAACCTAACCTAAAGCAAGAAGCTGGCAACCTTGCTTGAGGCTTGCCTTACAGTGCATAAAGCAATTTGCCAACCTACTAGTATTTTTGCCATGGCTTTTTACAAAAAAAAGAGAGGAGCGAGAGAGGGGAGAGTTAAACAACCGACAGCCCACCTACAGTTTTTTTTGTCTAACCTAACCTAAAGCAAGAAACTGACAATCTTGCTTGAGGCTTGCGTTACAGTACATAAAACAATTTTTACCAACCTAACCTACATATACTAAACAAGAAGATAGGTTAGGTTAGGTTAGGTTAGGTTAGGTTAGGTTAGGTTAGGTTAGGCAACAAATATATATACTACCGTAAAAAGGAGGGAGATATGGGTGGATGGTAATATAGTATGCGTGTGCGTGTGTGCGTATAATATGTAGCATTATTAACTAGAGTGTGTTGGCAATTTACTTACAACTAAAAAAAATAGAGATGCCAATTTTGCTGTAAGATGAAAAGAGAGAGAGATTTATGGCTGGCAACAGTGGTGAGCGATGTTCTCTCTCTTCTGTGCAATATGACATTATGATGTTACTGTAGTTTTTTGACGAGGATTACGAGTTAACTAAAAAAAACCTGCAACTAGAGAGAGTTGCCAGCACATACACGCTATTGTAAGAGAGATGGATGACTGGGGGAGGGGCAGCATTTCTGGCATTTCAGCAGGTCTGGCAACTGTTGAGAAATAGTGACGTCAGTTAACAGCATTGGTAGCAGTGATGCGATGCGATGCATTAACTTGTGAATTTTCGAACTCGTAAAATGATGTGGCTGAAATATAGGGGGAAGAATGGCTATTCACAGTGGCGGATGTACTTCCTGTTTTTTCAAAAGCTAACAATAATGATGGAATTTCATGCTGACGCATTTATTTCGTTCAAAAATTCGTGTTCAGCACAGATAATGCTATGTAATTTTCACATCAGCTCAGCCAACTGTTGAGAAATAATGACGTCAGGTAACAGCATTGGTGGGGGTGACGTGATGAATTTACGAAAATAGGAAAAATGACAGTGCTAAAAATTGAAGTATAGAACTATTTTCTAGAGCATACACATGATGCTTAGGTTACAACAGCTGTTAACATCAGGTCTGGCAACTGTTGAGAAATAGTGACGTCAGTTAACAGCATTGGTAGCAGTGATGCGATGCGATGTATTAACTTGTGAATTTTCGAACTCGTAAAATGATGTGGCAGAAATGTAGGGGGAAGAATGTTCTAGACTGGATTTCTACTAGTCCACGTTGTTAACCTACATATTACTCCTCGACTAATAAACTAGAAGCTCGAGGGGCATCAGGTCTTATTTTTTATTGTGAGCTGCAAGAAGAATATTGTGATTGTGATTGAAATTAACTAACGTGAGTAAATTTGTTTGTTAGCTTGCATGAGTTGGCTTTGTGTTATATAAATAGGGTAGTGTTGCTTCTGTGAGTTGATTCTGTAATAACCAAACAAATGTAAAGAAATTGTAGATAAAAAGTAAACAATTCTTAAGCATATTGTGCAAGAAATATATACTCGCAAAGCACGCAAAAAAGAAGAGAGATAGAGTATACGAGTTTTAAGTGTGTTGCAAGTATCCCCCTTCTTTTTTTTCTTGCTTTTTTTATATATATATTTATTACATATTACTATATACACCAAGCATATGCAAAATAGCAATATGCAGGGGTGTAAGAGGACGACTTTCTGGTAAGACGCCTAACAGTTAACCTCACTTCCACGTAGTACACTCTGGACTGTAGAGTAACGAGGCTCTGGCGTCTGGCAGACCAGTATAATTTTGCGTGTGTTAGCCTGTTTTTTTTGTGCCTTTGATATTTAGTGGGGGGGGGTACATAGTGTTTCGAATTTTATTATTATTTAGTTTTATACACAGAAAAGATATTAAACATAAAATTAAATAAAATAATATCTAATTATGTTTTTTTTATCACAACAAGCATTCACAAAAAAATAACAATAATGTGGTTTAAAGTTTTTTAACGTAATTGCTACGTAAACAAAATAGCCGACTTGCAATGAGTGTGTCAAAGTTTTTTTAAGCCTAATTGCTACGTAAACAAAATGGCCGACTTGCAATGACTGTGTCAAATATGAATAGATTGAGAGATGGAAAGAGAAGTTAAATATGCTTAAATAAAGTGCTCCTCTGTGCATAGCACCATACCATAAAAGCATATAGGAAAACTGCCATGTTTAATGCATGGAACTTAAATATACATATAAAATTAAAATATTTGGTGCTGACCACATCACACATTGCTGACTTTGCATTTGTGGTTTAAAGTTTTTTAACGTAATTGCTACGTAAACAAAATAGCCGACTTGCAATGAGTGTGTCAAAGTTTTTTTAAGCCTAATTGCTACGTAAACAAAATGGCCGACTTGCAATGACTGTGTCAAATATGAATAGATTGAGAGATGGAAAGAGAAGTTAAAAATGCTTAAATAAAGTGCTCCTCTGTGCATAGCACCATACCATAAAAGCATATAGGAAAACTGCCATGTTTAATGCATGGAACTTAAATATACATATAAAATTAAAATATTTGGTGCTGACCACATCACACATTGCTGACTTTGCATTGTACTTTCCTATATTCACATATGTACAGTAAAACTAATCGGGACTAGGCTTTTAGTTTTTTTTAAAATAGGATCCGAACCACTATGTACTTTTATCGGGTTCGAACCTAGGACCTCTTGATTACAAGGCAACAACACAACCACCGCACTTTCGAACCCTAATGAATATGTAGGAAAAAACAACGGTATATACATAATCCAAAATTGCGTGGTTCTAGGCCCCATAGGAACCGAGAAAATCAATGTCTTGGAAAACATCTTAAGATTTTTGTCATAATCTTTAAGAAAGTCGACTTCCGGTCTGTCAAGATGTTACTTCCGGTCTGTCAAGAAAATTTTCTTAAGACAAAAATCTTAAGACGTTTTCCAAGACATTGATTTTCTCGGCTCCTAATTGAGCTAGGATGATGATTTTAGGTTTGTTGGATAGGATTTGACGAAAACTATTCGACTAGCAAATAAAATCGATTCCACCCCCTCAAGTTTCGAAAATATAGACAATTTTTTTATTTTTTGAGAAACTTGATTTGCCGGCTTAGTTTTACTCTAATTTGAAAATTTTAATGATATTTGATAAAAAATTGAATGTACTCTACAACCTATTGGAAACATAATGATTAGCACTTACTGTTTTCGAGTTATTTTAAATTTAAATTTCAAGATGTAATTTCTAAGTTGTTTTGTAACTCGTAAACTATGGGTCGTAGAAAACCCATTCTTGTTTTATCTGCTATTGCCCGACAAATACTATAAACACAAATAATGTTTATTGTTTGATTTAAAAAAATCTGAAAATAAAAAAATGTGTGTATGGAAAAAAAAATACGATTATATCAGCCGAAACAATAGAATATATATAAACAAGTATATTTTCATAGTGTTATACCTCTACTAGATTGGTAGAAAAATATACTAATGGGCAATAAAATCTGAAGAAGATTCGTGTCTAGCAAAAAATAAACTAAATAGAATTACACATGCATACAATATTTATTGTGCTTTTTTTTCTATCTACATATTTTTCTTATATCTTTTTTTTTAAATTTTTTTACAGGGTTTATTAAAGCACATATTTGAGGAAAACAAAATTTTTCTCGTAAGGCATTTTTTGTAAATACTCTACCACCAACAGATCACATATAAATAAACATACCCCCAAAAAAATGCGCTCCATGAAAAGTTGCCCTGTGTGCAAAATAAACATATCAAGCAGAAATTTTGCAAGACATTGTCGTACCTGCGTGCCAGGCAAGCATTTGGGTGCTAAAAAATCATGTCCCAGGTGCGGTATACATATTACCATTAATAATTTAAAGCGGCATATAACATTATGCAAAATTGTCGTCGGAACACCTGTTCCACAACCGTCGACCAGCTCCACCAAGAGGAAAGCAGAAGCAGCCTCCATCAATGCACCACCCACGAAACGTGTCAAGCCTGTGGCGAAAGCGAGCCGGACTGCTTTCGAGCGTTTGTTGGAGGACTTTGTCATCACTTCGGAGGGCTTATGCGACGTGCGTAGCTTTTTAGAGGAGAAGCGAGCAGAGATAATTTCCATCCTCGGTGATGCGCTTGCAACGCACTCCACCAAATTCTACGCATCGCTACGTTGCCAGTACAAGAAGCCGTCTGACGAAATTTACAGCTTCTGCCACAACACCAAGGCGAAGACGCTGCATCTGGCGGATGTCGAAAACCTAGAGGTCATCTACAACAAGTTTGCCGAGGAGCTGGTGGCGAAACAAGAAGAACATGAAGCTGAGGGCTCGGGGGGTTCGCTGTGTGGCGGGCCTCACGAACTGTGCATCAAACTTTGCAAGTTTACGCCTCTCTCCGCCTCCAGCTACGTCCCCTTACCACCTTCCATCGCGGCAAAGAAGGCTGTCCTGAACATTCAAAACGGTGACACCAAGTGCTTTCTCTGGTCGGTGCTTGCAGCGTTGCACCCTGTCCACTGGAAAAACCAACCAAAACGAGTTAACCACTACCTACCCTACGAGGCAGAACTGGAAGTTGCCATGGCTGGGATCGACTACCCGGTGGAGGTCCCGGATATTCGCAAGTTTGAGGCCCGTACACGCAACCCTCGGTTGGCTATCAACGTTTATGGCCTCACCGACGAAAATGTGGTGTACCCTATCCGGGTGAGCGACGTAGACGACGATGGTGCGCAGGAAATTCACCTTCTGCTCATCAAGGACGAGACGCATCACCATTACACCCTCATTCGCTCCCTCTCTCGGCTTGTTTCGAGCCAACGGAGCGGTGATAGTCACCACGTCGAGGTGTGTTGCAGGTGCTTGTCAATGTTCGACGGACGGGATCAACGCAATTACCAACATGTTCGAGGCTCCAACATCGCTGCCGAGAAGCTCGCTCGCCACAAGTTCTACTGTAGTAACAACGAGCCTGGGGTGGCAGTCTTGCCCAAACCTGGCACCGTGGAGCGTTTCCGCATGCACGGTGTCATGGTGGAGCATCCCGCTATCATCATCGCGGATTTCGAAGCCTTCCTCAAACCCCTGTCCACTTGCGATCCCGACCCTGAAGTTTCTTCCACCACCCCTTACCAACTCCACGAGGCTTCGAGTTATGCATACGTTGTGGTGCGACGAGACCAGCACATTGCCCCCGAGCCCTACGTGTACCGTGGTCCCGACGCAGCCAAACACTTCCTCGAGAGGATGGTTGTCGAGGCCAACGAGATAGGGAAGGTACTGTTGACCCCCAAGTCTATGCTCCCACTGTCTCCCGACGATCAGCGTAGACACGACGAGGCCATCGCTTGCCCTGTCTGCGTCAAGGAGTACACCGCCAACAACCGTAAAGTCCAACACCACGATCACTTTAACGGTAGGTATGTTGGTCCTTGGTGCAACGGATGCAACCTCATGGCCCGGGACCCGCGATTTATCCCTGTGTTTTTTCACAATGGCTCGGGATACGACTTCCACCACCTCGTCAAGCATCTTGGGTACGACGACATGCGAATCAACGTCCTGGCGCAGAACGAGGAGCGTTATATTAGCTTGAGCAAGTGGGTGCGAATCCCAGGATCACGCTCTACCGTCGAGCTTCGCTTCCTCGACTCTCTGAGGTTCCTCCCGGCAAGCCTCGATGCTCTCGTGGGGAAGCTTAGCGACGAGCAAATGCTCATCACTTCTGCAAACTTTCCGAACTTGGACGCCGGCCTCTTCAAGCGTAAGGGGGTCTATCCCTACGAATACATCACAGACCCTTCCAAGTTCGCGGAGACGTCGCTACCTCCCCAGGCGAAGTTCTACAGTCAGCTACGAGGTTCGAACATCACCGAGGAAGAATATCACCATGCCCAGTCCATGTGGCGCGAGCTGGGCTGTCGAACTCTCGGGGACTACCACGACGCCTACCTCAGACTTGATGTGACGCTCCTCGCCGACGTGTTCCAGACGTTCCGTGCGACCGCAATGAAGATCTACCAGCTGGACCCCGCCTACTTCTACAGTCTCCCCGGACTGGCGTGGTCAGCCATGTTTTTGGTGACGAAGATCGAGCTGGAGCTTCTTTCCGATTATGACATGGTGCTGTTTGTGGAACGCGGCATCCGGGGTGGCATGGTCCAGGTGTCGCAACGGTACGCGCGCGCCAACAACCATTACATGGCTACTGGCTACGACCCCTCACAACCGTCCAGCTACATCATGCACACGGACGTGAATAACTTGTACGGACACTCCATGATGCAGCCACTCCCCTTTAGAGACTTCGAGTGGGCCGACCCCTCCAACTTCAACATCGAAAGCTTCGACGATTCAAAACATGGGTTCTTCGCCGAGGTTGATCTGCAATTCTCCGAGAAGCTGCAGGATTTGTTCAACGATCTCTCCCCTGCACCCGAGTTCAAGTGTCCACCCAATTCCAACCAGAAGAAGCTCATCATGGATTTCGAGCCCAAGAAGAATTACGTCCTACACTACGAGAATCTCCGGTGGTTGATGCATCAAGGGGTCACGGTCGACGCAGTTCACCGCATCCTCAAGTTCGAGCATTCTCCGTGGTTGCGTCCATATATTGAAGTCAACACCAAACACCGCACCGCAGCCACGTCCGAGCTTGATAAGGATTTCTTCAAGCTTATGAACAATGCGGTGTTCGGGAAAACCATGGAGAATGTACGGAATCGTGTAGATGTGAGGCTAATATCAAACAAAGCACAATGTCGCAGGCTCGTAGCAAACCCGTTATTCAAATCGAGGACCATTTATAACGAACAGCTTGCTCTGGTGCATATGAGGAAGGGCGAGGTGAAGCTCAACAAGCCAATTTATGTTGGCGTCTCAGTATTAGACCTGAGCAAGCTGCACATGTTTCAAATATATTATGGGATACTACGCCAGCACTATAACGACAATATTAGCCTACTCTACACGGACACGGACAGCTTAATATATCAGGTTCGCACAGCCGACGCGTACAAGGATATGGCCACGGTTCCATCTTTGGTTGACCTCTTCGACACCTCAAACTATCCCCAGCCGAACCGATACGGCATCCTGGCTCGCAACAAGATGGTGGTCGGCAAACTCAAAGACGAGAAGAAAGGTGATTTAGGTCTCGAGGTTGCAGGTCCTTGCGCCAAAACCTATGCCATCAAAGCCGAGGGCAGCGTTACCAAGAAGGCCAAGGGTGTCGGCAGACAGGTGGTTCGGGAGAATTTCATATTCAAGGACTTCTACAATTGCGTCAAGAGCAGTTCGCGGGTTCTAAGCGCAGAACAGCGCATCCAGAGCGTCGACCATGTGTTGACCACAAACAAAGTTAGAAAAATTGCGCTAAATCCTGATGACAATAAGAAGTGCATCCTCGAGTGTGGTATTCACGTATTGACGTGGGGGTACTATCGCTTAGCAAAAAGCAAAACCTGCAACATATGTCCATCTTCAACAGAAGATTCATAAAAACAAAACAAAACAACAAAAAAACATTTTGACTGTCATTACAAAAAACTTTGACCGTATTCTTAAATAACCAGCATGCCTATGAATTTGTTCGGTTTCAAAAAACAGATCATTATGGAAACCATACCAGATCATGAAGTCTTACCTTCCGTGTTACCTAAACTCAACGGTCTGTTGATCATTCACCTCAACAGCATTTGGACGAAACTGAATGACGATGTGGGCAAGATGTTTTATGTTTTTAATAACAATTTACATTTCTACGAAATTCCGATCGACGGGAAACTTCAAATCACCGTGAATCCGGAAAACGCAGGCGAAATCAAAATTTCTACCGGCAAGAACATTTTTCGAATCAAGCACGACAAGATGCTTTCTAACATTACGTACGATGTGTCTGCAGGAGATTATCTTTACATAGAACTCCTCGGAGATTACGACAAACTTATTCCTCTTTTTGTAGAATTACAAATCGTCTATCCTATTATAAATAACCGTTAACCAAAAATGCCTAACGACATTTTCGGCAACACCAAGCGTGTAGACCATGCAGAAGAGATTCTCATGTTGGACATTCGAGTTAAGAAGTTGAGGACCGATTTGATTGCTTTGCAGGAAACCTTAAACAAAAGTTTAGAGTCGGAAATCCCTACGCTCCAAACGCAATGTCTCGACCCCATTCTGAAAATCGATTCCGAACTAAAAACACTCATAAAAAATTATGTCGACGTACCTTCTTACGACAACGTTCAAAATATACAGTTGAGCGTGGATTCGCTTCAAAATGATTTGGCCAAATTACAGCAATTTCAATCGAAAAATGAAGATTTGGAAAAATTGAAACTCGAAATCGAAGAACGAACTTCCGCAATAGAAAAGAATTTCTCCGAACTTCAAACCGTCGTGAACGATATTGATGTAGAACGCTTGCACGTCGTCGTTTCCAAATTACAAGAAGAATTCACCGGCACGTTGGAAGAAATTAAATCCAAGTTGCAGACTTTGGAAGATACCATGACGAACCTACCATCGTCGGACGAACTGCAGGTCATCGGTAAAAGCGTCGCGAACATAAAAATTCAATTGGAGGCCTATCAAGATTTCGAACATATTCAAACCACCATCGCTACGCTTCAGGCGTCTCTGGAATTGATCAACGAAGAAATTAAAAATATTCACGCTGAAGCGAGAGCGTTGACGAGCATTCAAGACACGCTGAGCACGGTTCAGCAGAAGATCGAATATTTAGAAAATTTGAACGTCGAAACAAATCTCGCTCATTTTCATCACGTACTCGACAACATACAGGGTGACTTGGAATCGTTACGGACGAGCGTGCCTTCGAGCGAAGATTTGGAAAAATTGAAAACGGCGGTGACGGCACTATCCGAATCGAGCGACATCAAAAGTTCATTGAGCGATCTCGAGAGTAGGGTGGCCAATCTCCCCACCTCCAAAGAATTGCACGCTTTGAAAAGAAACATATCTCGAATGCTGAAACGACTGGAAACGGAAACGGCGAACGTGGAACAGATTCAAGACGAAATCAGTTTGCTGGTGTCGACGCTGCCCACTTCGCAGAGCGTAGCCGACCTTCACACGCAGTTTACAGAGATGCGAAGCATCGTGAACGATCTTACCGAGAAGAGCTCGAAATTGAATCAAGTCGAGAACCTTCAGAACATCGTCGTCAACATCAGAGATCAAGTTGGAGTGCTGGAATCCACGCAGGAATCGACGCTGACCTCTTTCGGTGCCAAGTTGCAAGAACTCAACGAAAACTACAAGCAGTTGAACGTGGAAGTGAAAATCAAACCGTCGTTTTCTGCCGTAACGGATACCATAGTCGAGCATCTGCTGCCCATCGAAAATAAACTCGGACAAGTTCACAGTAATCTGCTCGGCGTCGACACTAAATTCGCTAAACTGCATTCTCTGCAAGCCATCGAAATCAACAGCGTACCCAATCAACAGAGAATCTCCACGTTCGTCGAAGGTAACAAACTGTACATGTTGCATCCTTATCATCCGTACTACAAGTTTCTCCTCGATGGCACGATTCAGATAAACGAATTTTCGTACTGGTCTCACGGTAGAAAAGCTAGCGTTCCCACCATGACCTTGATATCGAATCGTGGTGTCCAGAAAGCAGGAAACATTCCTCTGGCACGTTGGAACGAAACGCGCAACATATATGAAATACACGAAGACGAAGATCTCACCGTTTTCGACGTGAGTGCCGGCGATAAGCTGATCATTCAAAACACGAGCGAAGTGCCACCCTCTTTGAATCCCATCACGCTTGTGCTTCTCTTGAAACGTAATCTCTAAAAAAATGTCTAGGCAAGCCATCGTCGAAGAATTGCATAAACCTGCACGCCGCAACTACGAACGTTTGGCTGTGGTAACCAAGGGCATCGATGACCTCTGGCAAAGCGACCTCGTGGAGATGAGTAGCGGCAATTTGAAAAACGTACATAAATGGAACAAGGGTAACAAGTACCTCCTCACCGTCATAGACACGTTTTCGAAATTCGCATGGGCTCTACCTTTGAAAGCCAAAACGGGATCGTGCGTCACGGAAGCATTCAAATTAATTTTTCGCGAAAGCGGCGGCAGACGACCACGGTTTCTGCAAACAGACAACGGGAAGGAATTTTACAACGCCGTATTCCAAAAGTTTATTCAAAAACACAAGATTCGACATTATTCGACCTTCAGTCACATCAAAGCCAGCATCGTGGAAAGATTCAATCGAACCTTGAAAACACACATGTGGAAACGATTCACGCTTCGGGGAAATTACAAATGGGTCGACATCCTGCCGGAACTCGTCGACACCTATAATGATACGGTACACAGAACGATAGGCATGAAGCCAGTTGACGTTACCAAGTCCGACGAGCAGCGTTTAATTTCTACCGTTTACTGCCCAAAGTACACACCCACGACAAAAAAAGCTAAATACAAAATTGGAGACCAGGTGAGGATCAGCAAATTCAAACGCACCTTCGAGAAGGGATTCACAAAAAATTGGAGCACGGAACTTTTTACCGTGGTTCGAGTTCTACCCGGAAACCGACACACGTATATAATAAAAGATAGTAGCAGCGAGATTTTGAAAGGAAGATTTTACGAAGAGGAACTCTCTAAAACAAAACACCCCGACACGTACCTCATCGAGAAAGTATTGCGTAGGAAAGGTGACAAACTGTTTGTCAAATGGCTGGGACTTCCGGAAAAGAGTTGGATCGACGCGAACGAAGTGATCTTGTGAGTACGTGGAACGTGGTGAAGCGTCTACCGGATCCGGAAAGTCAAACGAAGAAAAAGAACGGCAAGTTGCTTCCCGACAGCATCCGCTGTCTGATCGTAGGTCCTTCGGGGTGTGGGAAAACGACACTGCTCGTGGACAATTTTCTCCTCGCACCGAATTGGTTAGATTGGAAGAACAGGCACCTGTACGTGTTCTCGAAAAGTTTGGAGCAATCCAAATACCAGCAACTGATGAAACTGTACGATGGTCTGGACATTGCAACGTTCGCCTCGGAAATAAAACCACTCGACGATTGTCGTGAAAATTCAGTCGTTGTGTTCGACGACGCCATCCTGGAAAATCAAAATGAAATTCGCAACTTTTTCACGCAAGGTCGTCACAAAGGAATGGATTGCTTCTACCTAGCTCAAACGTTTTCCAAAATTCCAAAACAGTTAGTACGCGACAACGCTAATTTCATATGTTTGTTTCGTCAAGATCACACCAACCTCAAGCACGCGTACGATGACTACGTAGGCGGAGACATGAACTACAATCAATTTTCGGAACGTTGCTGCTCTACTTGCTGGAACGGTGACGATTTCGGATTCGCTACGATCGACATGACGAGGAAACCCAACGACGGAAAATACAGAAACAAAATCAACGATTTTCTAAACGTTGCAACGTTGTGAGAAACTATGTATATAAATAAACATTATGACGAAACGAAAAATTGAGGACGAAAATCTCAAGTTGCGAAAATACCTCGCGAAACGCTTCAAAGGTTGGAAATCCGAGAATCGCGGATTCTACGAAGAGAAGAAACGTCAGGATCAACCCGTGATCGATGCCATCAGCAGTCTAGGTAAAGAAATTAAAAGTGTCACGGAACAAAATAAAAATTTGATCAACGAACTCGTACCGCTCGCAGCTAAAAGTTACGCCGTACCCACGCCTATTTCGAGCATTCCTTCGACGCCGTTCGAACTGAAGCATGCACCGGCGCGACGTCGAGCCATAGGCAGCACGTCTTCGGATAAAATCGAGTTGGGACCTTTGGCACGAGACTACCTGAGCACGGGGAAATTCGACAAGGATGAAGTGTTCGGATTGTATCCCAGCATGGAAACCAGCGAAGGCGGCGGTGTGGTGTGGAAGATTGGGAAATCGAAGGTGACCTTCGAAGGCAACGACATTAAAATTAATTTAGGCGACAAGGATAGTTGGAACAGGTATCCGGGTACGGTGGGACTGTGGGAACTCGTCGCCAAAAAGCAGCCGAAAGATTACACCGACGAAGATTACCAAAGTTACAAGGAAATTCTGATCATGACGGATGCCTTGTACCAAAACAACGACGCCTCGCAGAATAGGGTGAAATCGAGCAGCGGCGAGAAGTACAGGAATCTCATCAAACCGATTTGGAACCAGGTCAAAACAGGCAGCGGCGTCAAACGCTACAACACGTTACCCAAAGAATTCGTTTGGGTGGACGACGTTAGGAAACTCGTGGACCGATTGTTGGTGATAGCCGGCGAAGAGAATGCAGGCAACCGTAATTTCTACAACGAGAAGGTTGGCATCGTGGACATGATCAGCACGAAACTTTCCAACTTCATCGTGAACGACGACAAGGGCATAGGTTACCTGATCAAAATCATCAACACGCTGCCTCCGAAATTTTGGAACGTGGCCGAAGGAAAGGGGCTCGTGAACGACATCATCAACAAGTTACCTTTCGAGATGCATCTACCTGGCTACCAGTACTGCGGACCGGGTACCAAACTCGAGAAAAGATTGGAGAGAGGAGACAAGGGTGTGAATCCGTTGGACGCCGCATGCAAAGATCACGACATCGCCTACAACACCACGCAGACGGATCTGGACGCACGTCACGAAGCAGACAGAAAGTTGGAGCACGCAGCTTTCGAAAGGTTCGTGAGCAGAGACGCATCGCTGGGTGAACGGGTCGCCGCACTGGGTACCACCATTGCCATGAACACAAAACAAAAATTGGGGTGGGGTATATAAATAACATACCGTAAAAAACTACACAAGAAAAAATCTCAGAATATATATATAAATAACATACCGTGAAAATAACACATAGAGCATCAACATGAAGCCCAAGGGTGTCGTGTACCAGATACCATACTCCAATCTTAAAAATCTAAGTGCTCTCGATGGGTTACTCACCAAGAAACAACGCGAGAAGAAACGTTCTTGCTTGTCGAAAGGACACGGAATGAAATTGCTGCTCAGCACACCTCAATTGAAAAGATTGCAGCGTTCGCGGAAACAGCAAAAGGTCGGAGGTTTCATATTCAGCATCCCGGCCATCCTGGCAGCATTGGGGGCCGTTGGAAGTTTAGCCGGCGAAAGTGCCGCCATCGCGAAAACCGTCATCGACTCGAAGAAGAACAAGGCCGAGTTGGAAGAACAGAAACGTCACAACCTGGCCATGGAGAAGAAAAAGGGGAAGGGCGTGATGAGAAAGTTTAAAAAAAAGAAACAGAAGCACTCAACAACCGAGACATTGAATCTCTGATCGAACCGTTACAAATCAAACACTTCAGAGGAGTTTTCATGTCCGACTCGTTACCTTCAAGCGTTAAAAGAAGAGAATGCGGAGTAGTCAATTTGGACGGTCAAGAAAATCCAGGCACGCATTGGATATGTTACCACAAAAATGATGATAAAGCATTCGTTTTCGATTCTTTCGGAGGTGTTCCACCTACAAATTTAATTTATTATCTGAAAACGAACAAAACCTCTATATACTACAACGACGAGCGCATTCAAAATTTCGAAGACGTGAACTGCGGCCATCTCTGCCTCTCCGTGCTCGCGTTTCTCTCTAAAATAAATAACCCTACGATCGAGGATTTCCAGAAAGCATTGTGGAACCTCAAACAGCATCACTAGGATGGGCGTGTTCCATCTCACGAGCGAATCTTCAATCTTGAAACTCACGCTGCACGACGACATCGTCTATCCTAAATCCGTGGCTCTGCGTGCATTCTACAGCATGTACCTCATACCTAATGTTACGCAGCACAACAACAAAATTAGCGTCGGAAGCGAACACATCGTCGTCACGCCAGGCCAATACAATCATTCCACTTTGCAAGCTCAATTACCCAAAGGCACGTACCTTTCTCAAAATTCGGTCACGCACAGAGTGGAAATCCTATCCGCGACGGAGACCGTGGACCTGGGCACCATGGGAGAACTTTTAGGTTTCGAGAACGACACCAAACTCGAAGCTGGCATCAAGCACACAGCAACCAACATTCCTAAATTCTTGGCCATAGAGACTCTGAACGTACACTGCAACGTGGCCGAAGGTATGATCACAAAATCCTCGGACGGATTATTAGGAAGTCACAAGCAGACGGGAATCATAGCCACTTTCAAACCAAGTTCCGAGTTCATGGAACCGATCATCTACACGCCCTCTTCGCCGATCTATTTTCCAGTATGTCGCAACCGCATAGACGACATAGAGTTGGTGGTGACGAACGAGAACGGAGACGTGGTGGATTTCGCAGGTGCCACTACGACGGCCATCGTGGAGATCAACGTATAATAAATAACACACATAGTGAAATGGAGCAAATCGAAAGTTACGAATTGCAATCTTTCCCTCCCAACCGTCGCACGTTCGCCAATCTCAACGAGGCGAACAGGGAGATCGAATACGACGTGGACGTAGGCGATGGGTTCGTTCATCCTCACAGAGCGGACCTCTACCTTCAATTCGACGTGGTGAAGAAAGAAAGCGGAGACGCATTTCCCGCAGCAGCAAACTTGATACTCGTGGACAACTTCGTGCCTCACCTGTTCTCGCAGGTGGAGGTGAGGAAACACAACACCGTCATCGACAGAATAGATTATCCAGGCATCACGTCGACGGCAGTGGGAACGTTGAAATTATCCAAAACGGACGCAGCGTACTACCAGGCCGGGGGATTCGAAGCCGGGACCAAAATATCGACGAGAAGTCACACGGTGCTTTTTCCCATGCGTCTGCTGCCTGGTTTCTTCTCGGACTACAAGGAGATCATGTGGAAGGGAGGACTGAGGATCACGTTTCGAAGAGCGGCCAACGACAACGACGCACTGATGCGATACGCTACTTTGGGTCCGGACGGCACCACGCCGATAGCCAACACTTTACCCGAAGCGGCGAAATGCGTCATCCGGAGCATGGAATTGAGAATGCCGGTGGTGGAATACGAAACAAACTACGCCCTCAAGTACAAAGCGGAGATCTTGAAAAGTCCGCAGGTGCCGATTCACTTTCACGGTTACCAGTGTGTGCAGAAGGTGGCATCGGGAAGTCACATGGAATTCGACGTGACGACGCAGTTCAACAACATACAGTTCGACATGCCAGATTTCGTCGTAGTGCTTTTTCAGACCGGGAGGGACAAGAATCAGGAAAAAGATTCCAGCAAGTTCGACGACTGCAAAATCAAGAACGTTTATCTGAAGAATGGACGTAACGAAGTGTTCCCGCGCGAGAATTACAACCTCGACGTGACCAAAAACGATTACCTCAAACTTTACGAAGCGTTCTCGGCTTACAAACGCGTGACCGAGGGAAGCGTGGACATGTACTACACGCCCAGCGAGTTCAAAGCACGGAGACCCATGACCGTCATCAACACATCTAAGAGAAAGAAGGTTGTGGTCAACGATCGAACCAACATCAAGGTCGTCTGCGAGTTCCACGATGCCTTGCCCGAGGATACCCTATGCAGTGTCATCCTGATTGCAGAGAAGTCCTTCGCCTACGACGTGAAGAACGAGAGAGTCACAGAGCAGTTTTAACAAGTTTTTTAACATCTTTTCTTGCACAAATAAGAAATTTTTTGTACTGGCACAATCAGTTACAATAGCACAATACGAATTTCACTAGTTCAGATCATTTACAAATGTCAATTTCATTAGTTATCAGTTACAATATCTTTTTTGCACTATAGCACGAGAGACAATCAGAAAACTTGCACAAAAAAATTTGTTGTTGTTTTTACACGTGAAAATTAACAATAAAATTTCTTTTTATCGTTTCAGATGCTGTCGAACATCAAAAACACATACACACACACTAAAAAAAAAGCATGCAACTTTATTTGTAACACACACATATTCTCCATCTTCATCAGGAAAATATTATAATAAACATAATTATTTTTATCTATATCTCACAATAAAACTCTATATCCAAAAATATCACAACATCAAATAACACTAGAGTCGTTAGTACACGTTGCATGCATTACGGAGGTCCTCTGTAGGGTTTCATGGAAGTTCGGGAAAAAAAAAAAAAAAAAACACGTGAAACCCTACAGAGGTGCGGTTATCTAGAGCCGCAGCCGTTAGAACCTTTTTGGGTTGGGCACCACGCACCCTGGCGGGGTTAGGGGCCAGGTATCCTAAAAAAACAACAATTATTATTTTGTTTGTTTGTTTGCGTCACAATACATAAGCGCGCACGCGTGTGTGGCACATCGTTTCCCCGAGAGAAGTTTACAAAAATCACAATATATAAACATTGGCCCTTTTTTTTTTTTTGGGACTTGGAAAAAATTTACAATAAGAGAACATCGCTCACCACTGTTGCCAGCCATAAATCTCTCTCTCTTTTCATCTTACAGCAAAATTGGCATCTCTATTTTTTTTAGTTGTAAGTAAATTGCCAACACACTCTAGTTAATAATGCTACATATTATACGCACACACGCACACGCATACTATATTACTATCCACCCATATGTCCCTCTTTTTTACGGTAGTATATATATTTGTTGCCTAACCTAACCTAACCTAACCTAACCTAACCTAACCTATCTTCTTGTTTAGTATATGTAGGTTAGGTTGGTAAAAATTGTTTTATGTACTGTAACGCAAGCCTCAAGCAAGATTGTCAGTTTCTTGCTTTAGGTTAGGTTAGACAAAAAAACTGTAGGTGGGCTGTCGGTTGTTTAACTCTCCCCTCTCTCGCGCCTCTCTTTTTTTTTGTAAAAAGCCATGGCAAAAATACTAGTAGGTTGGCAAATTGCTTTATGCACTGTAAGGCAAGCCTCAAGCAAGGTTGCCAGCTTCTTGCTTTAGGTTAGGTTAGGTTAGGTTAGAGTAGGTTAGGTTAGGTTAGGTTAGGTTAGGTTAGAGTAGGTTAGGTTAGAGTAGGTTAGGTTAGAGTAGGTTAGGTTAGAGTAGGTTAGGTTAGGTTAGGTTAGAGTAGGTTAGGTTAGAGTAGGTTAGGTTGGAGTAGGTTAGGTTAGAGTAGGTTAGGTTAGGTTAGGTTAGGTTAGAGTAGGTTAGGGTGGGTGTTGGCAGCTGTCGGTTGTTTAACTCTTCTCTCTCTCTCTCTCTCTCTCCAAGCCTCAAGCAAGGTTGCCAGCTTCTTGCTTTATGCACTGTGTAACCCCAAGCCTCAAGCAAGATTGCCAGCTCCTTGTTTTAGGCTAGGTTAGACCAAAAAAAAAAACCTTGGTGATTTTTTTCGAGTAAAATATTAGCAACACTGCGAGAAAATAAAGCTTATGCCTTACAAAAACAAACCATTAAGGCGAGCCTCAAGCAAAATTGCCAGCTCCTTGCTTGAGGCTACGTTAGACCCAAAAAAAACTCTTGGTGATTTTTTCGAGTAAGCAGCTGGCAACACTGCCATCAAATGAGGCTCATTGCCTTACGAGACAAGTCCATTAAGGCGAGCCTCACCGAGCCTCAATAGAGGTCCGTGAACCGGGCTGGTGCATCTACTATCGAACTTTCAGCGAAGCTGGAATAAGGTCTATTTGCCATGCCAAATAGTGTGAATTTTCAGGCTTCTATACGAAGTGCATGCAAGTTATCTAAAAAAATGCAAATGTGAGGGTGAGTCGAGCTATGTTTCATTCAATAAGATCTTCACTTCAAACATATTTTGCTTTATAGCTGTCGATTTCGAATGGGCATCTAAGACTGGTTGCTTAGCGGACCGAATTTGGAGCAAAATTACGGACTGTCATAGTTCCAATCACACTACAGACATAGCAAAAATTGTTCGCCTGAAGATGAGAGAAGAGGTGATCTCTTGAAATGTCTCGAAATATATAGATAGAATATATGTTCAATCAATAGGAAAAACAATGGATAATGTCCAATTAAGTAGAAACGTTGTTAGAACCGGTGTTCATTCACAGAGCAAAAGGGTTATTGTGACAAAATCCTGTTTCCCTGCTGGCTGCTTCGGAGAAGAGGGCTTTGTGAAGTTATCGTTTCTTGCCCAAGCGGTAGGCCTAATTGGTTGATTGACCACGAGTTCCTTCGTAGGTAAACGCGGCAACAGAGGATCACTGCCATAAAGGTGGTTCCCGCGTCAGCTGAAAGAGCTACAGGAATTTAAAGAACCATTGTCACTAACTTCAGACAAACATCTAATAATTTCCTTAGGTTTCGAAGCTGATCCGAAGGGACAACAAATACCAAAAAAACGATATGAATTAAATGATCGATTGGTCCGTCCTTCTGTTGATGGATGGCAATTTATATTAACAATAATAATCGTAAGCTTATCATTCAAGAGTCAACAATCAAAGCTAATACGCATCTATAGATCAGAAATTACTAGAGTGTTAAAGTTGTTTTTGTACCTTTTGTTATTTTAAGTCGCTCTTCTGCCACTTTCGGCTAATGAGGATGAGGGACGATTAGATTAAATTGATGCCATGATACCAATACTGAAGCCGTGGCTCAAACCCGGAAATTTCGTGGTATCGGAAGTGGACCACTTAACGCGCTTGGCCACCAAAGAGAACCGGCTCTGCGGCCAAGCGGGGTTAGTGGTGGACTAACGATCCAGACACCGAATGTTTCGGGTTCGAGTCCCGCCCGGATCTTTGTCAATTTGTTAATCGTCAGAAATCCCTTCACAATCTAAGACATACCATTTTATCAAAACTTCATTCCCCTCCCCTCCACCTCAAATTTAATACTCAATCTTCCCAACAAAATTTCCATGCCAATTTTAGACTTCCTGCTGATATTGCTCCCTCCAAAAAAGCAATCTAAGACGTAATAGTAATACACAAGACTTGGGATTCCCTGCCCCCCCAAATAATTATCAATCCCGCTACCTTAAAATCTCACTAACTTCATTAATCGCCCACCATAATTTCCCTATCAATCTAAGGCCTAATATGTAAGAGTTGGATATCGCCCCCCCCACCAATATTACTTATTACCCTTAACAATTCCCCTGACAATCTACAAATGACTATTTGTATAACAGCAATGGCTAATTGATGACGTAATTCAACTTGTGCCCTGTTTACTCAGTCAAATTTCCTGGGCACCCCTGATTTAGAACTGTGACAACGAGATAGGTGTAATGTAACTAACAGTTAAGTGTTAGGAATGGGTGCATGTGTGCTGCGCATTTGAATTTCATGTGAATCAAATCTGTCAATAATGTGAATATTAATATTATAGAATATAATATAATGGTTCAGGTGTGCGAAAAAAGTAACCAAGAGCACCAAGGTATCAATAAGAAAGAATTGGAAAGATAAGTTGCATATGGAGATGTGTGTAATTATTAGTTTTGTTCTGGGATGTAGCAAAGAACATCGGTTAAACAGTGCGGAGTTTCAATACTGTGTTTACCCGCCGTTGGATTCAAGCACATCATCTAGTCGACGAGGCAAGGATTCCACGAGCAGATGTTTGGTCTCCTTAAACTCTCCGAAACATCAAACACGTGAGCCAGTAGAGCTTCCGTTGTTCTCAGTTGTCTAGGTTCCCACTCTCTCACCATCAACGCCCAAATGTTTTCGATTGTAAGACTTCGCTGGCCAATCTACTCTTGAAAGCAGATCCGCCGCACAAGAACATGCGGACTATCTCCTCTCTTGGAAATTCCGAAGTGTAAGGCATGATGAAATGATATCGTAAAGGAACATTCGGACCGAAGGGACATGCTGCACGTGGCACATGCCTCTTGAAAACAGCTTATCATTGGTGCATGTAGAGTTTCATGCCCATTCCGGTGCAGAAAGTTTCATTTTATTGGTTCCGTTGCAAGTGACATGCTCAAGGCATAGATACGAGTAAAACTGCTGCAGGATCTCGAACGAAGCACCCACCGGGGCTCGAATTAAAGCCAAAGCGTGGTGGCAAAGGCAACCGTGAAGTTACTGCATCTGAGATTTACGTCAAGCAGGGCCTGTGTGGTGTGTGCAAAAAAACTCACGCTTGCTTTAGGAAATAAGGATACTATTGAATCAATGCAATATAAAAGAGTATATACCGTAAAATATACATTATTATTGACTCATGCATTCCATTAAAAAAATGCATTGTTTTCTCGCACATTTCTGCCCGCAATGAATATAAATGTATAATCTATTAAATTAAGCAGGTGCATGCAGATTTAAAAATATTGATAAGATGATTCAATTGAATTGAATTGAATTGTTGTTTTTTAAGTCCACTTGTGCACAGAAAGGTTAATTGGGACTGGACCTACAGTTTATAGTGGGTTCCGAACCACTATGTTCCTCCACCGGGTATCGAACCCGGGACCCCTTGATTAAAGGTGACGACTCTACGATTGCGCCATAGGGGAGGCCCTAGTCCTCTTACGGAGATAATTCGTTCGGAGCAATAGAAATGCCCTATCAAAACAATTGGGGAATATTATTTTCAATGTGGATATTCTTCGGAAAATATGTTTCTAACAACAGTTTACCTAAATAGTGGGGACTTGGGGTGAGAGAGAGGGACGGAGTTGGAAGAGAGAGAGAGAGAGAGAGAGAGAGAGAGAGGAAAAGCACACAATTTTCTGTTCAGTGCGAACCTTTGGGATTGCTTTTTCCTAGCGCATCAAAAACACAATACGTATAACCCAAATACAACCCAAACCATCAATGGCAAAATTGTGAGTCAATCACTCAACTGGAATAAAAAGTACGGATTTAAATCTAGGCCAGAAGATAGTTATTGCGCTACCATGTGCCAAAAAAATCCACTCTGCCCGCGAGAATTGTCATGCCTGAGTGATATGTAGTTTACGTTAGTTGTGAGAGTTGCTTCAATTCCATTGCCTGCCAAGAATAATGATAGCGTTGAAAGCATAAAATACAGAAATGTGCATGTTTGGCGAGCTATGAGAAAAGCAGATCCTTGTGTTTTCTTTTCAAAATTTACTAATTTTATGTCAACTTTTACATATAGCCAATGGCGACAGAGGATGAATGATGCTTCAGGGAAATTGATGAAGATTGAAGAAACAACGAAAAAGAAAAACTCATTATCAGAGGCTAGGACCCAAGAACTCTGGCTACGCAGCATGTTATGATATTTAAGTATATCACGGATTGCTGCTAAATCCATTCCTAGATATTTGTAATGAATGAACCCCCGCCCCCGCTACGAGAAAAAGAAAGACTATAGGATGTGAAACATTCACAATGTAATTGCATTGCTTTACATCGCTCTTGGCTGTATTCCAAATGTAGTAAGAGATCAGCGATAAGTTAGATTTTTTTTTTTGTGCCAAGGTATAAGTGTATTTGAGCGCAAGGGCTACCTATTTCATCATTTATAAAGAGTTAACTTCGTCGTTACACTAGCACCAGGCACAAATGCATCAATTTCTATTTAGGTTATTTTACATCACTCTTCTGCCTCTTGAGTTAATCGCGATAATACGGATGAATTATCAATTTATAAAATTGTGACGGGACAAACTCAGTGATACATTCATGCCTGACCAGAGTTCGAATCTGGAACATATGACCTCGCTTCGCTAGACAGGCTGGCAGAAATGTATCGGAAAAATGTAGGAGCACCAAGAACCGGTTTCACCCAGCACAGACAATGAAATCATTTACAGCGACTCGCTGTGGCAGTGTTGCTCGTCACCCCCTCCCCCTCACTCGCAGATAGCATAGCCTTCTCAGCACCCACATGCTGATGGAAGAGTGGAACCACAAGCAAAACCAGTGACGTGCACTGAGGAGTAGCTAGTCTAGCAGAGATAGATCAATCAATCTCACATCTCGAATTATATTCAAATCACAATATTTATTGTCTTGTTAAAGCCACCACAGCTCATATGCAACACCTTCTTTTCCACGCTCTTCTCGTCCATCGGTGTTCTCCGCGGGCAAAGCAGGCTGGATACCCTAGCTCGCTCTTCTTCAGCCAGGCCAGTTTCCAGGTAGAAACGGCCGGCCCAAGGAAAAGGAAGATTTCTACCTCTACTTCCCTTGCCCCCACGCTCCCCGCTGCAATGGTTGAAAGCCCAGGCTTTCAGGTCCCCCAGTCTATCTCCTATAGGACAGATAGGGGATTGGTTTCTCATAATTTTTTTGTAAATCCTCTAAAGAACACAGGGTAAAATTTTCTGCAGTACTTATGTTCTCTGTATTTACACAACCTTTTACACGTTGTACAATATGTGTGTATGTATAATATGGGATGTAGTTTTATTGTTTATAAAATGGGAACGTGTTATGTGCAGACAATAATGTTATGCTTTCTTTCTTTCTTTTTTTCTTTTTCAAATATGGAATATATAATGATTAAATTACAAATATGTGCTCAGGCTCTCTCTGACTCTCGTTTTAGTAGTGTTTTATTTAAATATACTAATATATTGGCCTGTAACAGTCATAAATACGGATGTATTTATTTGGACAAGAGAACGCGTGTTCATATTGTTGTTGGTTTGGTTTATTTTACTTCGCTTTTCTGCCACATTTGGTTATCGCGAAAATGAGGATTGAGTGATGATATGATGAAATTGGTGAATGGACCTCATATGAACAATCCAGACCAGGATTCGAACCCGTGATGAGTGCGCATTCTTGTCCTATGTGTTGCAGTGAATAATGAAATAATTTGGAATGAAAAATGTATCTCAGAACTCAAAAAGTCAAATGAATATCATTGAAGAAACTACAAAAAATTGTGTTGTGTTTTGTTTCCTGTCACCAAATCAACCAAGCGCGGGGGAGTGGTTATCACAGCGCGCTACGACACCAGGCGTTCCGGGTTCGAACCCCGACCTGGGCATGGGCGTTCCCTATGCTCGTCCCTTCATCAGTTTCATCCTATCATCTTCACAATTAACCAAATGTGACAAAAAAACGACGCTAAATAACAAAAATGAAATCAAATCATTGATTGATTGCTCAAATTGGTTTATTTTACTTCGCTTTTCCGCCACCTTTGGTACAACAAAATAGATGAAGGAACACACACAAAGAACACAAATGGCCAATCCGAGATTCGAACCCAGGATCTCTGGCTTAGAGTCAAATCAAATAGTTTTTTATTTTCGAATGTGGGTGGGGGTTACGTGTACTTTTTTCTAGTACTCATTCATAATTTTGCAATCTTTTCCTGTTATTGACATTCTTCTTTTTTGAAGGAATACTGGCCCTAAAGGGAGAAGGGGTGTGACTCACACCAACCCCTCCCGCTTGAGCACGCCACTGACTGCTACCCCAAGTGTTGACGTCACCGCACGTCACTGAGCAAAACAACCTGCACAGACCCGAGACTCCTGTGCACCATACTCCCGCGAGGAGGGGCGGGGGAGAGTGGACCATGCTTCCTTATGGCCCGAGCTGAAGGGAAGAAGGGAGATCTGCGCGGGTACTTTTCGTCCCAAGGATTTTTTTCGTTGTGGTCGATCTATACTTTTCGTTTCAGGCATATTCCGACTGGAAGGTTTCTGGCACCCCTCCGCCCCCCCCTTCCCACCATGGTTAATAAATGAGACCCTTGCACTTTCAAAACCCTTATCGCAAGAAAAAAGCTGGCATCAATTTTACACCACCATACAATAAGATTTACACGGGAAACATTTCCTAACATATTTTCTTGATTCGGACTAAGGGCAAATTAAAAATAGTCAAAGAATTAAATTACTGAAAATATGGAAAAGCGCGATACCGAAATCTGTAATGAGTGCGAAGGGAAAATCGAGAAAAGGAAAAAAAAATAAGTATAAAAGTATTCGAATAACCAGATTAAGAGAGAAAGTTATCACGGCTCGAACAATGCAAATGGGAAAAAAAACAAACGGGAATACGAATTGAAATATACGACAATCGGAAGTAGGCTGAAGGAAGCAAATTTTAATAAACGTGGAAAGAAAACATAATGAAAGGAGCGCTGGTTCGATTCGCGACGGAAGCTCATATTTGTTGTTCGAATCCCACTCTACACTGTATGTCCAGATGCATTTACACTTAAAACAAACTTCGTGGAACTTTTTCCAAATCAGATGTCGCCAAAAATTTAAAAACAAAAAGAATAACTCTGAAGGAAAAATGCCGAAAGCGTTATTGCAAAATGAAAAAAAAAATCTTCACATATTCGTTCGGAAGTGGTAAAAGAATAATAAAAAACTCAAGCATAAATGTTAATAACACTTGTAATTATTACCAGAGACATTCTCAAAATAAACTTCTTGTCCGTTAAAATCAAATCAAGAGGAAAGCAAGATCTCCACCCGGTCGCGTGAATCTGTGGCTAGATTCAAGTGTTGGAAACACTACGCTTCTCGCGAGCTGCTATTCCTGGCGAAACTAGATGATATAAAATTCCGGGTTGCATAACCGTAAGGGGGGCGTTTCATTCGATTTCGAGTGTACTATCCATTATATTTAGAATATTAGCTACAAGCCTGTACCCAAGGGGATCATGCCCTTCTAACAATGAGAAATATTTATATGCGATCCTAAAAATACTTACGAAAATAACATTGACAATTTTTCAGATTGTGATAGAATTTCGATTTTCTCTATCGTGAATGAATGGGTTGTTTGTGGAGATAGGCAAGCTCCAGAAGTCTGCAGTCTGCAATATTTGGTCGAAATGGTAGTTACCCCCCCCCCCCCCACACACACACACTTTTAGCCATTTTTCCCCGCGCACTATGCTAAACCTTATCTACAAAGGGAGATATGATGTCTTTGCCTCTCCAGTATTGGAACCGGATCGCCGCCACTGTTTATAACCATTGACGGGAGGCTACCAGACGTCCCAATACCCGAATTTTCATGGCTGTTGTTCAATGATAAGAAAATTATAGGTTTCGATTTTTTTTAAATTTTGATTTGCGTTATTTTACTTCGCTCTTTCTGCCACTTTTGGATAATTTTCGAAGATGGAGATAAATGATGACATGATGAAATTGATGAATGGACACTCAAAAACATCCACGTCCAGGCCGGGATTCGAACCCGGGAGCCATAGCGTCGTAGCGCGATGTGCAAACCACTCCGCCACGACGGCCGGCAAAAAAATTATAGGAAATTTGAAAACATGGTAATTTGCGGAATACAGCACTATTCGGATACTACCGAGAATTGAGTGTAAAACTGTACTCTGTGTGACAACCTTGGTCTGTAAGCCATTGTGTTGCTGATAGTTTGTCTAGTTGGGAAAGTGGGGTTTAGTATGAATGAAATGGGTTCCGTATTGTGTGCTTGAAAAAGTTGGAGAAAATTCGATTGGCGACCAGTATGTTTTATTTACGACGCGACCTCCAACTTTCTACTGATTTCCTTTCATAAAATGTTCATTTCATAATCGGGGAGGATAAGGAAAAGATTAAAACAAGAGGATGGATCGGCATGTGATTGTAAAAGCTTGTCCTTTAGTCAACATAGGCTACTCTCTCTTGTTTGAAACAAGTCCGCTAAGCCAAGCGTCAGGTTAACCTTGCAGCAGGTTTTCGCATATGTAGATCCAAACGTGCGCGCAGAATATAGTTCCACTGAGACGAGTTCTATTCCGACACAACTGCATACTTGCAAGAAAACAATTATTTAATTTGTAAACTGCAGACAAAATAATACATCCATTAGCAGGTGTGGACTTGATCGGTTGCAATCACTGTGCAGACGAACTAGGATCCGCAGATTCGCCAACTGGAGTTTGTATTGCGCTGAAGAATCGCTGAAGATCAAGAGCGAGTCGAGCAAGACTGAATACTTTGTAGAACGCGTGGAATCCGTGATACCAGTGTTGCACATCCCACTATTTTAACCCTATGTTTATTGTGATTAATAATCGTGCTATACAGTGGCGAGAATGGCTGAATCGAGGTCTCCTGTTCAGCGAGTGTTATTGTGTGCTTCATCCGAAGGGAAAATCTCTTCAAATCAAGCAAGTTGTTTTAAATGCATAATCCTCCTTACGGACACAAGATCAAAGTAAAACAGGGCGTGAGGTGATTTGCCGTCAATGTGCGCACGAACTGTATCCCGGGTGTTGAATGATTTGCTGTTCGAGTTTAGGAAGAGGAAACGATTGTTTGTTGTTTGACGACAAAAAAATGTCCCCGGTATTAAAAGATATCCCCGTGAGAAGAAACATGTTTATTATTTGGACCAGATGTGCTTTAACTCTGGGTGGGGCGTGGGCGTTCCATTGAATTTTTTTTTATATACCACCGTGCAAAACCACCGCCAGGGCTGAAGAAACCGACGAGAAAGGGAGAGTGGAAGGGGAAGGCTTATTGTTTCACCCACTAACAGCAATGAAGTCTTTGTTGAAGGCGCATATTTACTGTTCCGTGCAAAAAAAAAAAGAGATGGATGATTAGCAAGAAATAGACAGACCAAGATTTGAATCCTGGTTTAGTGAAGTGATTCATAAATTGAAACCAGAGTAATAGCAGCAGACAATGCACCTGATTGTATATATCCCCAATAAGAAATCATGCTTTTTTTTTCTGGTATAACTTGAAGTACGTGTGTCTTACAGTAACAAAGGTTTTCATAAATGTATTTTTTTATAAACAAAAAACTTGTCATTAAATTCAAGACGGCCTGTCGTTGTTTACTTATATCTTTGCTTATTTTTTATTTTTGCGTGCTCAAAATATACACACACACTCATGGGCGTCCGGAAGGTGGGGGGCAAGGGGGCCGTTCCCCCCCTGGAAAGTGAAAATCAACCAAAAATTATGTATTTTACACATATAATTTCATTTTAGCCACAATAATATGTGTTAATTATTACAGTAACACCATAAATTCAAATTTAAGCAATGTTTTTTTTTTTTTTGGAGAACTGCACTCTTTTGGGGGGAAATGTGACTTGTTTGCCCCCCTGGTAAAAAATACCTTCCTTGCCCCCCCCCTGGAAAAAATCCTGCGGACGTCCATGCACATGCTCTCATGTTTCGAAGATATTTCGCATTTATATGATGTAATGACACATTTTTTAAATAATTTATGCGCCGAAAGTACTTCTAAAATGTTATGTTTCAGGAGACAAAAAGAAACACAAATATATTCCGCTTGACATGCATGCGGGTTTTGATGTGTTGCGCGGTTGGCAATACTGTGGATTTTCTCAGTGTCTGCGATGTAAGCAGCTCGGCGGTTGAGGCAAGACTGGCACGGAAGATTCTGAGCTCAGTTCTCGCGCGGATTGATACATAAAACCTGCTGCAAACTTAGCCTGACGCGCGGCTTAGAGAAGTACAAATAAGATATATCTGCTCTTTCCTCAAAGTATCTTCCTTTAAATTAATTTAAATTTTATAACGCACATTAAACTCCTAAAAAAAGTAGAAAACTGGAAATAGGTGTAAATGAACTGTAGGAAGTTCCTCACTTCCCACATGGAGGAATCGCCCCTGATCTAAACATTAAACTTCGTTGTCGCGATTGGGCAAATATTAGGACGTAACAAAACTACAAAATACAAATGTTTGTCTTGTAGAATTGCTCATTAATGACTCGTGTTGCAGTTTTGTATTGAAATATACCTCTTCCATTCCTTGACCTCTTCCAACGACCTCGCAAGAGAACAACGTAGTGATGGGAAAAGTCGTTCCTTTTGCGGATTCGATTCCTTTCGTTCCGCTCACCTAAAGGAATCGATTCCTCCAACTCGTTCCTTTCGTTCCACTGCAAGTCGGTCCGACTCCGGCTGTCTCGTTCCAGTTCCACCATGATTTCGTTCACTCGTTCCTTTTCGGAATCATGATTCCTGGAATCATTTCCTCTCGTTCCGAGGAACGAGGCTCATATTTCGTTCCTCCTTGCCAGGAGAGGAGTTGGGGAAATTGAAAAAAAATGTAGGATGGAGTTTTGTGGACCTGGTAATATGTGTGTGTGTGTTAATTACACGCGGCTAAAGGGTGGGCCCATTCAATGTTATTTTGCAGCGTTTGACACTTCGCGGGTGCACTGCTAAACAATGTGAAATTACAAGTACTTTACTTTGAAAGGAGAAAATTATCATCATGCATTTTTCCCCATTTATTACTGATATTAGCTATAACAAATTGTAATCACACTAAAAGCGATGGAAATAAAGCTAAGAAAAATATTCCATGTGGTAAAACAAAATCTCTCAAAAAGGCCGATTGCGCGTAATTGATTCGACGTAAATATATCAATACCGGGTTTTTAGAAATATAAAATTATTTTATGTCGACAACAGGAATGGTTCATAACTGATATTTTCTTTTTACCTTATATATATTCTTAATAAAGGTTGTGTAATGGGAGGGAAAGGGGGAGAAAAATGAACCGTCGAATGTAATTAATAAATTAAATTGTCATGGATGCCAAATGATTACTGCGCTCTTCTCTCAATGTAAATGTATTTTTATTAACTTCAAATACATAGTTACGTCCCTTTCTTTTTAGAATTCGATGTTCCTATGATTCAGATTTCAGCGAACATTTGATTTTACGAAGTGCAGGTGTATCTCAAACACACCCGCACCCTTGCCTCTCTCCAGGCTGTTTGGTCGGAACGAAACCTCGGAACGATTCGTTCCGACTCCAAATTCTCGTTCCGATTCCAAAAACTCGTACCAAGGCTCACTGACTAGTCCTTCAAACGTACAGTCCGCCTATTGGGGAGCTTGGAGCGAGTTAAAAACTGTAGTAACGCCCTCCATTATATTTGGCTTCTTGGTTGGTTCCTTCTGACCTCAATAGCGGGTGAAGGAGAGAGAGGAGTTTAACCGCGATGAACCCAGCAGGAAACTTTCCTAAAAACGGGAAATTTTGGAGCCAAGGAAGGGAAAAGGGTGAAACGTCTAAAATGTGCAAGAAACGGTGGAATTAGATGTCTTGCATTAAATAATACTTATCTTTTATAAACACCTGAAATGTATTTTCTTTCAGTTCGAACTCAGTTGATCGCAGTTAATCGTGATTGAGTTAAAAAGTGTAACAACATTCAAGTAAAGCCGGAGCCTGTGGCTGAGTGGTTAGCACATCGCGCTCCGACGCCTAGGGTCCCGGGTTCGAATCCCGCTCGGACTTGGTTGTTTGTGAATGTCCATTCATCAATTTCATCACTCATCCCCATCTTCGCAAATTAGCCAGGAGGCACAAAACGCAAAGTAAAATAAACTAAATCAATCAATCAACAATCAACATTCAAGTAAAAATATTAATTAACAATAACGACTCAAATAAAACAGATTTTGTCCAACATGAAGAAAATAAATTAAGTACATACTCAATGATTTATCCACCTCTACATATCACGGCTATATTTTTTTCGCAAGAGACCCCCTTTAAATTTATTCACAATCATCTAATTTGGTAGCCGACTCCCGTGGCGGAGGGGTTAGCACTTCGCGCTAACACTAGGGGGTCCCGGGTTCGAATCCATCGATGTTTGTGAGTGTCCATTCATCACTCATCTCCATCTTCGCAAATTAGCCAAAAGTGGCACAAAAAGCGAAGTAAAATAAAGCAAACCAATCAGTCTGATTTGGTGTTAAATTTGCCTTTACATCATTTACACTCTCCTAGATTAGAAGTTCTGGATAAATCGTGAAAGTATGGATAATTTATTTTCTATTTTATTGTTGTATTTCTTGGTTGTGGAAGACCAGGAATTTTCAAGTCGAAAGGGAAATTTTTTGCCACACGGGAGGGAAATTTTTCTCCGAGCCAGGGAAGAATTTTGCAGAATTCACAATGTCCCTGCTGTTTAGCCCAGACCACTCGGAATGGGCAAAATACAACTTTCCTCCTATTCCCCCCCCCTCTTCCCTCTCCTCGGAGTGCCTTTTCAATGCTGAGGCAGATGGCGGGAAAGTAAGGGAACAAAAGGACAAGAGAAGCCGCTTGTAGAAGTTTCTCGCATGTGTTGACAACGACGCAGGCGCAGTAGCTAAAAACAAAACCGGATTCGATTCGAGCTGACTTCCGGAATCGGAACGATTCGTTCACTTGCTGGTTTCGTTCCTTTGGAACGATTCGTTCCGGAACGACCCATCACTAGAACGACCAACCCACCGACGAGATGCGAGAAAATCACCGTTACATACGTACGGTAATACTCATGGATCCCACTGTACAGCACTTTCGGAAAAAATAGAATCCTTCTGTTGAAATCGGTGCTTTCGATAGTACAGAGGTCACCATGTATAATGTCATGGTCCTCTTCTGAAGGATGTGGTCTGGTTCGGAACCTGTCCGTTACAAGAAAGAAGAAATCATACTTTAATTGTAAATATTTTTTTTATTGTTATTAATTATAACAAGGACAGTATGAAAGTAACATGCATTAGCCCAAAACGATGTATCGTAAAATAAAGCAGGCTGTTTTCAACTTTTCATATTCTACAATTGAAACCAAAGAATAAACAATCTCACTGTTTTTAAAATATAAAAGTTAAGAGTTGTATATCGGTTCACGCAACATAAGTGTCAGGACTCAAATTCCCACTTTCTTAGCTTTTTCTTAGACGAGGTGTGTAAATATAAGAAAATAGAATAACCATACTTTAACTGCATGTAACGTGAAATGTAATGGAAAGCAATTATCTTGAATACACACGTCTGTTGGATCGTGTTGATCGTCTCGGCGATGTCAATAATAAATTTGCATACTAAAATATATATAGGTATATATATTTTAAAAAATCCTGCAAATGATTAATATATCACCAAATGAAATCCAATAAAATCATGGGAAATTACTGTCTGCATCAAATGTAACAGTATCAACGTAACTACATAATTATAAACTAAAAGATCTAACATTCCGAACGATATATAAAATTATCTTCTCTGTGGTTTAGCTTATATTGTAGTTTCACAAGTTTTCTGTCCTTCCTGTTTGTTTTAATGCAAAATTGTAAATTTATTGACTTTTATCATTAATATTCCTTCTTTATGGCATGATTAGGCAACATCCTATCTGATGAGAATGATATAAAGTATGTAATATAGCTCAATATTAGTAGTGGATTAGTTTTTGAAGTGTTGTTTTCGATGCTGTGTTCACTTTTACTTAGCCTTGAACTGTGTTGATTTAAGGAAACAAACGTACTTTACTTCACCATAACACATCTCCACATGCACAGAAAACATACGTAAACAATGTAATCTTCATAAACCATGAAAAATGTTAAACTTTTTGGTGGGGTATCGGTCTCGTAATGTAGACTTCAAGTACCAATTCTTCGCATATTGTCCCACGCGAAAATTAAAACTACTTTCGGCCATACTTCCAATTGTGTAATGATTAATAGATGTTGCAAAGCTGGGTATGACTTGAGATGACCGGACCCCTCTCCGATTTTCTTCATATTTGACATACTCACTAATTGAGACCTCCTAATCACGAATCTGAAGTTAAAATGTGTCGGTCACGTCTAGAAATTGTGAACCATTGACGCTAGCCCCACGAACCATTGGCACGTGGTTAGGTTAGTTCGGTTAGGTTAGGCAAACATAGTTAAAATTTGGTGTCGTGGTAGTATCAGGAATATATATATTTGGTTGTGAAACAAGAAATTTCGCGAAAATCGACAGTTTCCATTCCGAAAACTAACACCTTATTTTTGCTTATTTTGCAATTTCTAGACGTTTCCGACAAATTTTAACTTCAGATTCGTGATTAGGAGGCCTCATTTAGTGAGTATGCCAAATATGAAGAAAATCGGAGAGGGGTCCGGTCATCTCAAGTCGTTCCCAAAGCTGTATGTGAGTAAGTTAGAGACTAAATTGGTGTCCTTTAAATGAGATGGAAGTTATTTTATGTGAAATTATAATGCAAAAAGTATATTGTGTCCCAGGGATACTTGGAGCATGTGAGCGAAAGGAGAGCACCTTTACTGCAGCCATCAGTTGTCTGTAGGGTACTAATTTACTATCCTTCGGACACATTTCTTCATTTTTACAGAAGAAACTACTTACCTTATTAAGTTCCTGTAGCATTGTCTAACATCGGGAAGGTGTTTTCTGTGATGTGGGAATGTTTCATAGCAGAAATTCATGTTCTTTGTTGTAAATTAATTCTCGGACGGACAATAGCCTTTGGCGCGTATACCTTCGTACATCATCACACGTCGTAATTGTGTTTTGTTTATGTTCATTGGGTATCCAGTGTTTCGAACTGTCTGTGTTTGCAACGAAAGTTAGAAACATGACATGTCATGGTGGTGTGGTGAAATTCGTACCGGGTGTGGAAGATCCAGTGTTTTTTTTAAAATTTAATTGAACACGGGACCGTGAAGAAAGGAAAGGAATGTCAAAAATGTGGCAGTGAATGTAAGCTACTCGTTAGAAGGAACGGGCTGTGGGTATATGCCTAGTATGACGTGTCGTGGATCTGTGGTGAAATTCATGTAAGTTTTCCGTATCCTGGAAACTGATTTCTTCAAATTTAAAAGTTTGGGGCTCATTTGTGGGCAGGTGACCGGCCAATTTCTAATATGCCTTTAACAGAGAAAGCCGGAGCGGAGTGGAGGCGGGTCCGTGGTAGCGGTAGGGGGTGGTAGGTCAATTACCCCAGGGGCAGAGCCCGGAATCGGTGGGAAATTTGGACTCAAAAATTTGAAACGAAAATAAATTTTTAGTTTAAATTTCCCACCGATTCTGGGACAGATAGCCCCAAAAACCATTCATGGATAGCACCACGAAACATTGCAATTTTCTTCATAAAACAATGCGAAAAAGTTAAAAAAATAATAAAATGATCAGATGAGCTTTCTTCAATGGTATTTCGTGGGTTCCGAAGGTTGAAACACTGCATAACGAATAAAAATCGACAAAACACAAGCATGATGCGCAATTATGTAGGAAGGTGTACGCGCCATATTGTGTCTCAGGCAAGTGAAAAGACTACGAGAAAGAAGTACTCGTAATGTGAAAAATTGCAATTACTTTGATGAAAAAAACGTCAATACACCTTAAGGAATGTTCCGCGAAGCAGAGAGAATGTTCCGCGAAGCAGAGAGGTAAGTACGAATGTCAAAAATTGACAAAACGAAGAAGTTATAGGTGTCCGAAGGATAGTAAATGTTTACCAAATTATCTTCAATTTTTCTAATTTTAAAAAAACAATTTTAATTATGTTTGCCTAACCTAACAGAACCTAACCTAACCTTGCCGTGCATGGTTCGTGGTGTTATTTATGAATGGTTTGTGGGGCTATCCGTGAATGGTTCGTGGGGCTATCCATGCATGGTTCGTGGGGTTTTCGAACCCGAAAAAAAAAATAATCTAATTATAAAAAACAATTTTAACCATGTTTTCCTAACCTAACAGAACCTAACCTTGCCGTGCATGGTTCGTGGGGCTATTTATGAATGGTTTGTGGGGCTATCCGTGCATGGTTCATGCATTTTTGAACCTGGAAAGAAATACAAAATCAGTAACACGAAAGTAGGTAGCCTATTTTTCTATGAAGAAGGTTGCAACACTGCATAACCACTGATCATGGACAACGCTAGTCAAGATTTCTCCGCCATATCGCATGTAACGCAAGCGAAAGCGAACAAAAAAAAGATACACGATATGTCTAAAATTGAGATTATTTGCGTGAAAAAAAAGAAATGCCACCTTCAAGAATCCTTAGGAATGCAGAATACGTAAGTATCAATGTGAGAAATAAGGGAATTAGAGACGTTTGGTGGTTACTGAAAATTTACCAATTCTGTCTGGTAACAGTTTCATACATCGGAGACTCATTTCTTCAATTTTACACAAGAAACTACTAAGGGAAATGAGTTTCTCCAAGGTTTACAACGTTCGTCGAGGTATTTTCTTTCATCCTGGAATATATTTAACCGGGAAATCTTGTATTTTTCAAGAGAAATATCTCACCAATGCACAATTGCCATTGCTTTCATTTGCTTGCCGTACGACAACCGGATGCTGTGTATGTTGATGACGTAAGCCCCTGTCAGTGTTTCAACCCCCCCTTTTTTTTACTACGCTTGCCTAACGTAACGAAACCTAACCTAACCTTTTCGGAAATGGTTCGTGGGGCTATCCGTGAATGGAGACACTGCATGCCCACTATGGTAGTCAAGATTTGCCCGCCATATTCTGTGTTATGGAAGCGAAAAAAGGAGTCGAAGAAATTACTCTCTATGTGCAAAATTGTGTTTTTTTTTTTGTTTTTTTTTGTGTAAAAGCATAATGGCACCTTAAACTATGTTCCGCAATACACAATTGGTAAGTACGAACCATGCGAAACACAAAATATCCGATTTTAATGTGTCTCCGATCTATGAAACTGTTACCATTCTGTTTATTGTTTTCAGTATATGAATAGGTGTTTTGAAAAACTTACTGTATTCAGTTGATGAACTGTACTGCTAAGCTTTTTTATGGTTTTGGCAGCCGAACTATGTGTGCTGTTTTCTATGGTTTCTCAGTGGTCAAAAGGTGTTTACAAACATCTACTGTCTTCAGTAGCTGAACTGTTCTGTTAGTGTTTTCAGAAACATAATTGCACAACTAATGTATTTTATTGTGTTCAATATATTACCATAAAAGAACAGTACTAGTATCAGTAATGAAAAAAAATGTTATCTATACAACAGAATATGCAAGGGAGGAATTGTGCAAAAACAACAAAAAGCATGTGGAATTTGGTACTTAGGAATAATTTTACATACCAAAAAATGAAATGCAGTGAACATCTTTTTAAGCATGTAGCTTCATTGTGCTTAATGCACTTGTAAAAAAAAAAAAAGAAAACCAGTTCCTTACCCTCGCTGCTTGAAAACCAACAAGCAAAGCATATGCATTTCTGGAAGTATTATACAAACATAAGAATAATAAGAGTGGAAATTCCATTCAAGAAAAACAAACATCTAAAAAAATAATGTATTTGAACAAATTAGGGTACTATTATAGTATGGGGGAGACACCTATAAATCATATATTTCACACTTTTTTACATTGCTAACGTACTATTTTGGAATGCGGAACATTTCCTAAGGTGAAATAATGCATTTCTAACTAAGATAATGTCTATTTCTTACATTTACAAGTACTTACTGTTACTTGTTATTTTGATTCTGTAACACATTGTGGCGGGCGAAAGCGTACTGGTTCAGGGCACGTTGTGTGAGTATTTTGTCAATTTATGCAGTGTTGCAACCTCGTTCAGCGGAAAATACCTACTTTCGTGCCCAGATTTGAAATTATGCTAATACCTCGCAAACCATTGATGGTAGCCTTACAAACCATTGACGTTAACCCCACAAATAATTCACGTTAGCCCCAAAAAACATTTTCCGTTAGGTTAAGTTAGATTAGGCGATTATAGTTAAAAAAAAAAAAAATACTCGACGTCATGTTCTAGTGAAAACACGGCGAGTTTGAAACACTGACTATGGGGTTACGTCATCTTAACACACGGAACATTGTGCTCTCATGCAGAAAGCAAATGGCGGCAGCAGAAACAGCATGTCGGACAGAGATTTTCACAGAAAACAACATGTATTCGCATTAAAATGGATGAAAACTACATTCACAAACTTCTACAACGCTACAGAAAATGATCTCCGTAAGTACTTTCTCCTGTAAATTTGAAGAAATCCATCTCCCCTAAACTATAATGTTACCCAAATAAGTGCTTTAAAGTTGAGTTATTTCTTAAGAAACATTTCTATTAACTTATTCATTGAGATATATATATATATATATATAAGATTTTAGCTTTAAGAGTTCAGAGGAAATTCATTTCATGTACTGTTTTCCTAATGCACTTCTAAATCACTGGAAATATGGTGTCTAGAATGAAACTCTACGTTTGGTGTCCATACATGATTTTATAACATATTGTAGCAAGTATTATGCATTATTTGTCACATTATTTTTTCATTGCTATAACCCTGCTGTTGAAGTATTTAGCTGTACAGTATACACACAATTGGGTTTTAGTACATTTCACAGTACACGCTGGAAGAAATTTAAGAAGCATATAATTTGTCTCTTGTTAAGAGAAGAAATTCTCAACAGGGACGTTTGTGTGTTTTCTGTGTTACGTGTACTGTTAAGTCAGAATATGGGCGCCTCTGATGGCCTAGTGGTAACATCCCCACCTTGCAATGGGTCCCGGGTTCGATACCAAGTGAAGACACATAGTGGCTCTGATTAGGGTGACCAGACATTCTCCTTTTTAGGTGTCTGTCCGGCATCCGGGTGGATTTTTTAGAAATCAGTAAATGTCCTCCTTTTTTTGGAAAGAGTTTAGAATCGAAAATAGCAAATGTGCTGCATAGAGAATGCTTTCACATATAACGATCAGATCATCATTTAAGGCATATCACTTGGGGTGCGTTAAGTATTCGAGCAATGCTCGCCTAGCGTCTGGGAGCTGAACACTATCATTTTGCCGACTGAGTCATTAGTAGGGTGAGGATTTATAGGCACTAAAAACCTCTCAAATAGGAAGTCAGATAGGCACAAAAATGATGAAAAAAGGCACGAAAATAGGCACTTAAAAGTAGGGTGACCATAATATATTTACCCATAAACAGGACATCCCAAGGAGGTCAGTTTACCCCCTCGTAAAAAGTTTGGTTACGCCTGATCATAAAATTATTGTTATCATTAATGTATTATTATTATTATTTATTAAAGTATATGGATATTTGATAAAGAAAGTAAAGTGCTACCCTGTGCTTTGCACCACGCCATGAAGGCGTACAGTGGTGTGGAGTTAAGACCCCACACTTTCTTGATCACGGCCGAAGGTGGGGGTGATGTGATCATCACCATGCCCCTGACCACCTTTACCCCCCCCCCCCCCAGAGTTTCCTGCAGGTACCAACTTTATACGAAGCTGGGTGGATGCCGGAGGCGCTTGAATAGGTGGAAAAAATTCTGGTTCTTTCCCACCGAGTATCGAACCTGAGTCCCTCGCATGGTAGTCAGTCAGTATCTCATGGATGATACATACAATAAAATTAAACATTATCTCCCGTTGTCAAAATATATTAATTATTATAATCTTGGTATAACTAATCCCTTCTGAACACCCTTTGATGTTTGTGCTATGTTGCAGTTGAGAAATGTCAGAAGTATTGTTATTTGATTATTTGTGGAGCAGTGAATGAGAACAGCATTTTACTTCACCAGCCGTTCATAAAACTCCCCGAAAAATTAACCCCCAATATATGACACAACGCGAAATTTGTCTTTGGAGTTTGTTTCAAGATGCATTATTTTACATTCTTGTTGCAAGTCCATATTGAAACTGCATGTATGCTTCTTGGCCATGCTTATTCACTGTTCTACGAGTAACGGAACACATACAAAACAATTTAATCTTTTTTTTGTATGAAATGTCTCAAATTTATAGTTGGTTTTCAAGGTATCGCCTAGATTTTTTATAAAACAGGACAAATAGTGTTTTTTTAATAATATTAACGGGACGACAGGACACTACTCTGAAATGGGACTGTCCCGGTAAAAGCGGGACGTATATTCACCCTACTTAAAAGGGGCTCTAAAATTTACAAAAAGACATTAAAATGAACTTATTTAAATTTTCTTCTTACAATGCACAGTTATACCACCGGTAAGGATATCCTTATCTGTGGTTATACTGTATTAGCACTTCAGTTTATACATAAAAGTGCGCTAACGATTAACAAACTATTGATACTCTTTAGATCGAAATTCACATTTCCAGGGAATCGTCAGTTAAAGTCATTCTCACAAAACTAGTTTGTGCTAACGACTGCGCGAATTTGAACAAATGATGAAAAACAATTTGCACCATTGTAACAAAAAAAAAAAAAATATTTTAAACAATTTCCCAACAATACAATGAGTATTCTGGCGAATACTAGATTTCAGTCAGTACAGCATCAACAAAGCCTTACATCCTTCAATGTGGGGAAAGCCAAAGACACGTAAAGAAAGCTGAAGTATGCAACAATTGTAGAATAGCAATTTTTGGCATGATTAAGCGAAATAGGCACTAACCCTCAAGACAGGCATTTATAGGCACTATAAACATTCCTTTTTGTTTCAAGATGCATTATTTTACATTCTTGTTGCAAGTCCATATTGAAACTGCATGTATGCTTCTTGGCCATACTTATTCACTGTTCTACGAGTAACGGAACACATACAAAACAATTTAATCTTTTTTTTGTATGAAATGTCTCAAATTTATAGTTGGTTTTCAAGGTATCGCCTAGATTTTTTATAAAACAGGACAAATAGTGTTTTTTTAATAATATTAACGGGACGACAGGACACTACTCTGAAATGGGACTGTTCCGGTAAAAGCGGGACGTATATTCACCCTACTTAAAAGGGGCTCTAAAATTTACAAAAAGACATTAAAATGAACTTATTTAAATTTTCTTCTTACAATGCACAGTTATACCACCGGTAAGGATATCCTTATCTGTGGTTATACTGTATTAGCACTTCAGTTTATACATAAAAGTGCGCTAACGATTAACAAACTATTGATACTCTTTAGATCGAAATTCACATTTCCAGGGAATCGTCAGTTAAAGTCATTCTCACAAAACTAGTTTGTGCTAACGACTGCGCGAATTTGAACAAATGATGAAAAACAATTTGCACCATTGTAACAAAAAAAAAATAAATATTTTAAACAATTTCCCAACAATACAATGAGTATTCTGGCGAATACTAGATTTCAGTCAGTACAGCATCAACAAAGCCTTACATCCTTCAATGTGGGGAAAGCCAAAGACACGTAAAGAAAGCTGAAGTATGCAACAATTGTAGAATAGCAATTTTTGGCATGATTAAGCGAAATAGGCACTAACCCTCAAGACAGGCATTTATAGGCACTATAAACATTCCTTTTTGTTTCAAGATGCATTATTTTACATTCTTGTTGCAAGTCCATATTGAAACTGCATGTATGCTTCTTGGCCATGCTTATTCACTGTTCTACGAGTAACGGAACACATACAAAACAATTTAATCTTTTTTTTGTATGAAATGTCTCAAATTTATAGTTGGTTTTCAAGGTATCGCCTAGATTTTTTATAAAACAGGACAAATAGTGTTTTTTTAATAATATTAACGGGACGACAGGAAACTACTCTGAAATGGGACTGTCCCGGTAAAAGCGGGACGTATATTCACCCTACTTAAAAGGGGCTCTAAAATTTACAAAAAGACATTAAAATGAACTTATTTAAATTTTCTTCTTACAATGCACAGTTATACCACCGGTAAGGATATCCTTATCTGTGGTTATACTGTATTAGCACTTCAGTTTATACATAAAAGTGCGCTAACGATTAACAAACTATTGATACTCTTTAGATCGAAATTCACATTTCCAGGGAATCGTCAGTTAAAGTCATTCTCACAAAACTAGTTTGTGCTAACGACTGCGCGAATTTGAACAAATGATGAAAAACAATTTGCACCATTGTAACAAAAAAAAATAAAATATTTTAAACAATTTCCCAACAATACAATGAGTATTCTGGCGAATACTAGATTTCAGTCAGTACAGCATCAACAAAGCCTTACATCCTTCAATGTGGGGAAAGCCAAAGACACGTAAAGAAAGCTGAAGTATGCAACAATTGTAGAATAGCAATTTTTGGCATGATTAAGCGAAATAGGCACTAACCCTCAAGACAGGCATTTATAGGCACTATAAACATTCCTTTTTGTTTCAAGATGCATTATTTTACATTCTTGTTGCAAGTCCATATTGAAACTGCATGTATGCTTCTTGGCCATACTTATTCACTGTTCTACGAGTAACGGAACACATACAAAACAATTTAATCTTTTTTTTGTATGAAATGTCTCAAATTTATAGTTGGTTTTCAAGGTATCGCCTAGATTTTTTATAAAACAGGACAAATAGTGTTTTTTTAATAATATTAACGGGACGACAGGACACTACTCTGAAATGGGACTGTCCCGGTAAAAGCGGGACGTATATTCACCCTACTTAAAAGGGGCTCTAAAATTTACAAAAAGACATTAAAATGAACTTATTTAAATTTTCTTCTTACAATGCACAGTTATACCACCGGTAAGGATATCCTTATCTGTGGTTATACTGTATTAGCACTTCAGTTTATACATAAAAGTGCGCTAACGATTAACAAACTATTGATACTCTTTAGATCGAAATTCACATTTCCAGGGAATCGTCAGTTAAAGTCATTCTCACAAAACTAGTTTGTGCTAACGACTGCGCGAATTTGAACAAATGATGAAAAACAATTTGCACCATTGTAACAAAAAAAAATAAAATATTTTAAACAATTTCCCAACAATACAATGAGTATTCTGGCGAATACTAGATTTCAGTCAGTACAGCATCAACAAAGCCTTACATCCTTCAATGTGGGGAAAGCCAAAGACACGTAAAGAAAGCTGAAGTATGCAACAATTGTAGAATAGCAATTTTTGGCATGATTAAGCGAAATAGGCACTAACCCTCAAGACAGGCATTTATAGGCACTATAAACATTCCTTTTTGTTTCAAGATGCATTATTTTACATTCTTGTTGCAAGTCCATATTGAAACTGCATGTATGCTTCTTGGCCATGCTTATTCACTGTTCTACGAGTAACGGAACACATACAAAACAATTTAATCTTTTTTTTGTATGAAATGTCTCAAATTTATAGTTGGTTTTCAAGGTATCGCCTAGATTTTTTATAAAACAGGACAAATAGTGTTTTTTTAATAATATTAACGGGACGACAGGAAACTACTCTGAAATGGGACTGTCCCGGTAAAAGCGGGACGTATATTCACCCTACTTAAAAGGGGCTCTAAAATTTACAAAATGACATTAAAATGAACTTATTTAAATTTTCTTCTTACAATGCACAGTTATACCACCGGTAAGGATATCCTTATCTGTGGTTATACTGTATTAGCACTTCAGTTTATACATAAAAGTGCGCTAACGATTAACAAACTATTGATACTCTTTAGATCGAAATTCACATTTCCAGGGAATCGTCAGTTAAAGTCATTCTCACAAAACTAGTTTGTGCTAACGACTGCGCGAATTTGAACAAATGATGAAAAACAATTTGCACCATTGTAACAAAAAAAAATAAAATATTTTAAACAATTTCCCAACAATACAATGAGTATTCTGGCGAATACTAGATTTCAGTCAGTACAGCATCAACAAAGCCTTACATCCTTCAATGTGGGGAAAGCCAAAGACACGTAAAGAAAGCTGAAGTATGCAACAATTGTAGAATAGCAATTTTTGGCACGATTAAGTGAAATAGGCACTAACCCTCAAGACAGGCATTTATAGGCACTATAAACATTCCTTTTTCGGACTGTAAATATCATGAAATTAACTTTAAACATTAAAGCCTATGTTTTACTACAAAGGAATAAAAAAGGCAATAGGCAAAATTCATCACCCTAGTCATTAGTACTATTCTAACTCGTTGCTTCGTCCTCTGAGAAGGCTGGAACGCAAGTAGTCTGTGCAGTTCCTTTTCGATTGATTGATTTATTTTACTTCGTTTTTCTGTCACTTTTGGCTAATTGCTACGATGAGGGGACACTCAGAAAGAACACCCATGCCCAGGCCGGGAATCACCTTTGGCATTGTGGTGCTGTGTGCTAACCACTCCGCCACAGAGGTCGGTGAGTTCCTTTTTGAGTTATACATATGCGATACAGAAATGCAAAGTGAGAATTTTGATTATTAAGTAATATTTACTTCCATGAAATAACGAAGCCAAAGTGTAAATTCAGCAATTATCTTGCAAGAATATATCCAGTTCTTAAGGGATGGAAGAAACGAATATGAAGTAAAGTGTAAGGTGACTGTCACTTTCCCCTGCTGTTGAAAGAGAGCTAGAAATGTTCGTGGCATTAAAATCATATTTCTTGAAACAATCTAAACTACCTAAAATTTTAACTCTGTTTTTGGAAATATGTTAAGGCGAATGTTCAAATTGTGGATATTCTTTGTCATTCCTTAAATAATAAAGTAGGAGATTGTTTTCTTTGCTTAAAAGTACGAAGAAGTTATTGAAAGAGACCATCTGAAAAGTGTTGGTAAGATTTTATTATATGTATGTATAAAATTATGAGTAATAGCAAATGTATTGCCATTTTTCCTCTTTTTTATGACATTGTCCTCCTTTTCCGCTACAGGTATGTAGGTTTTTGAATGTATGTGTCTGGTCACCTTAGCTTTGATGCTACTTTAAGTGTACAGTTGCAATTAGCCTTTCTGTGCATAAACTGGACTTAAAAATAAAATTCAATCCCGAGTAATAAACGTAACCCGTGGCACAACAATCCATTGAGGGGTCTGGGCTCACCTACTGACTGTTGGCCTCATTCACTCACTTCAGATGAGAGATTGTCCGACCAGTTACATTGTGATGTGTGGTCAGAATAACGAACCCACAGTCGTTATTGTAGGTTTCCAGTTTCCTCACGATGGTGGGTGGCCACCGGTCCCATACACAGGCCAAAATCTGAGGAGAAAGGTTGTTGCTCTTCCCCAGGAGACAGGAGCCTGTGCACGTTCTGGAGCACAAAACCCTGACACTTTAGACCGCTCGGCCACGGTGCAGGACGAATAATAAACATGCCATTATAAATTTTTGCACTGCAGCAGCATGGTAGACTCTGCCAAATATTGGAATGTATTGCATAGCTATTCATGCTGTAACTAGTAGAGCCCACTTTAGGAGAGTCACTCTGGCACGAGAATTAATCACTTTTAATCCATTCTTGTATTATTTAGTAAATTAAACGTTTCTAAGGCCACATTTATCTTAGTTTGATTTCAGGCATTCTTAGCCCATATTTGAAAGAAAAAAATTGAAATGAATAGCTGCCCCTGAGGAAAAAAGGCTGGCATCTGAATTAATTTTAGTTTTCTCTACCCCTGAGTGGTTATGAAGCATGATGGATAAATCTTCACAAAAGATGCAGTAATTAACTAGTTCCTTATTGATATGGTTCTTGACATGCAGAAAATTCATGTGTACAGTGATGTCAGAACTTTGACAATACCACCACAGGCCAATGCTTGTTCTGTCTCCGTTTCTGACACTTTGTGAGCTATAATAATCAATGGACCTCGGGTTTTAGGTTTTTAACCTATTTTTTCCATTACAGGTATGTAGGAAATAATAAATTATGTCAGTGTTTTGTTAAAAAACGCAACAAATGATGAAGGTTTCTATTGCCTAAAAAACCTATTTTGCTTGTTAGAACCTATTTTAGGTGTATGCATCTAAATGAAGCCCTTTTTTAGGTTTTTATATATTTTTAAAGGTTTTACAGGATTTTTATGCCACACAGAGGCAATTGCTTTGTTTGCTCATGAAAACATTCAATGACAAACGTGTTTGAAATGTACTCTGTGTCGATTTCCCTTCCTCCAAGTGGATGGTGATATTTCAAAGCTCTAAACAAAGCAAAATATCTGGTGCCATTGTTACCTTTACAGTCCAAAGTGGTCTGATCTGTGTGGTCTTGCTCACTTTCACGTCAATTTGGTGCTTTCTGGCATTTTTGCCTTGCGAACTAACATTTCAGTACTGTAATGTGTGTTAGAAAATATTTTCCTGTTTTATACTTGCTGAACTAATCTTGAAAACCACCTGGAAAAAAATTGCTATATTATTTTGGGATCATAATGGTTCACTCTGAGTGTAATAATTAGCACGTGGTCGCAAAACGGAACTAATAAAAATAGAAACCTAGGAACAGTTGCTTTCACGTTTTCCAGAAACATATCAGCATGTTCAGAAAATCCCCATCAGTAAGATGGGCGTACATATGTACAAAATGTGCTTGTGTTCAGAATATCCCCCAAATGAGTGTAATTCTGAGCAGAGGTTTGAGAATTGTTTATGCACCAGCAAACAACACGTGAGTCTAACAACTTACGTTACGTCGAAGGTTGCATCATGAGCTACAGAACTATTTTTTGTAAAATTTTACACTGCTATCAGGTACCAGCACAATTGAACGACATTTACTGCAATGCGTTCAGAATAGCCCCACATTACGGTATTGAAGTTTGCACCACTGACCATGTTTTTGTTAAAAGATTATTTTCAGCATATAAGATGATCCTCACAGACAAAATTGCAGAGTTTGACTGTGGATAACATGAAAGATTGTTACCTAACTATTGATTGATTGAGTTGGTGTTTTAAGTCCACCTGATGCACAGTAAGACTAATCGGGACTGGACCTACAGTTTAAAGTGGGATCCGAACCACGACGTGCCTTCACCGGGTATCGAACCCTGGACCTCTTGATTGCAAGGCAACAACGCTACCACTGCACAAGCCATCGGCGAATTACATTGTTGCCTAACTTTACGGCGAAGAGTGGATTTTAATAGCAAATTTCCAATGGTAAGTTCTGCCATCACCGTACGGTTAGGCAACACACAACGTTATGCAAGATGGTGCGTATTTCAGGATATAGGTGTCCCATTTTCATTGCAGGTGACTATACCAAATCAGCATTTTTCAGGAATTTCGAACTATTTTAAGTTTTTTTGAACCTAGTTTAGGATTTTTCGAGCCTAACTTCAGATTTTTTGGACCTATTTTAGGAATTTTAGAGCCTATTTTTGGAACCTAAAAACACACTTTTTGGATCCTAAAAATCCGATGTCTATTAATCAGGGTCATGAGGGTCAGAAATTTTGTAAATTTTTGCTTTGAATAATTGTGAGCCGTGTCATAAAACCTCCTCCCTCCTTTGGCATAGTAATTCTAAAAAAAGAAAATCATCAAAGGCAGGATAAGATGGCAAAATGTGGACTGACTACTAAAAACATACATTTAACGCCCTTCCATCCTATAATCCTGGGCATATTGGATTGTGAGTTTGCAATTGTCAACAGTTCGAGAAAATTTGTAAAAAAATGCTAACAGAGCTCATAATACTCCAAATAATTAATGTAGTACAAGTCACAGTGGGCTTGATCAGGCTGTTTTTTTAAATCTTGGTTGAAATTGATTTTGAACAGCAATAATAACATATTTCCAGTTCGTGGGGAACCATGGTTTCACCAGTCATGATCAGTTGATACAATCAGTTTTTGCATGTATAAACACACATGGGATTATTGTATACATTTTTTTGAAATGCTGAAAGTAGAATAAAGTTAATTGACTACTATGGCGTCATGAAGTACATTTTGAAATTGTTTTTTTAGATTTCTCAGAGTACAGTATGTGTTGCAAGTGTTTTTCAAGTTCTCTTTTCTTTCCAATAGAATGCAGCATCCCTGCCTCCCTCCATTCCGTTTCCATGGAAGCTTCAGTGCATAAGTTGAGCCTGAGGGGTTGCTTACCAGAGCAGGAGAAACATTATTTATGCCTGGTTAGGAGTTATGCACCCATGTAAGTTGCGTATTCTCCTAATTTTCCACGATTTAATTGAAACAAAAGTGAGGGTGCTCAAGTAAATAGAGTACTGACTAGGGCTGAGCCGATACCGATGTATCGGTATTGGCCGATACCAGTGATATCAGTATCGGGAAGTATCGGTTGGAATTCATGTACCTATACCAGTCGATATTTTTCTGTCATATCGGTCTTTCACGAGATATGCAAAATGCTGGGTGACACTTTCGCAGAGTCTAATTATCCTGGAAATTATTAAAAATTCAAAGTTTATTTTTATTTTGCTCGAAAAACTGAATTGTGTGATTACATAATATCTATTTTAATATTCTGATGTAATTCCTGAACATTCTAAAGCAATTTTTTTTAGTAAATTCATGCATATAATTGGAGAAGAATATTTGTACACCAGTATTGGTATCGTTAAGAGTATCGGCTCAGCCCTAATACTGACATAGTTTGATCGCTCTTGACATTCTCAAACATTTGTGTAGGCTACAGTTTTTAGCTTTGTGCATGAAACTTGTAGGAGCATTATGGCATTACTTGCACTGTTACTTGATAACAAAATTCTCGAAATATAGTACACCAACGAGGAGAAGCAAGGGCAAAGAGGGTCAAATCATCTATTTAATGAAGATGGTAACTGCTGTAAATTTAGAATCAATCCGATGAAATTATTTTTGCATCGAGAATACCAAGATACACTGCAACAGGATTGCATATGACTGAAACTCAACAATGTGTTCCCAGGTGGTGGATGCAAACCTGGCTTTTCCCACTGTGCATGCTCTCTACCATGACGTACATTTTCTCCAAAGATGTCTAGAATGCATCTTCAGAGTTTCAGAAACTAAACTCTGTGATTTCACAGATTTCATCAGTTCAGAATTTTGCAATAACACTTTTAAAATTATAGTGGAAGAGAGTGGTGGCAAAATCACAAGTTTTGTAATTATGATAACTGCCATAAATGTAAAGCTTTCCAGTTACAACTTTTACAGTTGTGAGATGAATGAGAGGAATGATCTCACATTGCATTTGAGAAAAGTCAGTCACCACGTTAGAGATGGTGGACGACAGACCCTTTTGACGTGTCTTCCGAGAGCTTTAAATTATGCTCATATTTGACTAAGTTACATTTTCATAAATTAAGAAGCACAAGTCTCAGCAATGTTAGGGTATCACTTGAGTTTTACATTTTTAATAAAAACTCTATAATGTAGTGTGGCTTTTAGGAAGGTTGGGGATATGTCACCAATTTTGAGACAACAATAACTGCAGCAAATTTAGAGGGTTTTAGCTGAAATTAATCAAAACTAGACACACCTCGGGAATGATTGTGTTTTGCATTTGCACTTGTTCAAAGCATTTTAACCCTTAACTTCCTAGGTCATGTTTTTGTCACACACTGTCCCAGGTCAGGTCTTGCAGACCTACATTTTAAAATAAACATAAAAAATACTTAACAACTGCTGGATGCTATTTAACTGAACTAATTCGGTGTGTTTCGTAAAGGTCTACACAAATAACTCAAGAAAAATGTATTTTAAATTTTGAAGTACAATAAAAATGTATTAAAACATAAAACTGCACAAAATGAACCTAATATTACATATCTTTATTGCTATTAAAGATCAAATACCCTTTACTCTAAATTTTACTTTTTGTTATATTTTTCTTGTTTATTATACATGTAATAATAAAAAATATAAAAAAGACCCATAAAACACCCACTAAAATAAAAATTTCACCAGTACTTTTAGGTCCATTGTTTTCTTCTCATAAGTTTTGTCTGCACTTGTTGCAAATTTTGGTATAGCACTCAAGGCAGATGGGCTTCTTGCAACAAAGGTATCCTCCTCTTCTTTTTTGGGTCACAGGTGGAGCATGTTTTGCATTTTTCCAATCGCTCTCCAACCATTTGTGGTCTTGGTTATGCTACACCCAACACATGGCGAATGGATGCACGAAGTTCGTAGGTCAAGTGGGTGTTGTTGACTCTCTTTTTCCATCTGTGGTGTCACCAAAGACTTTGCAAGCATCTTCAAAAAATTAAAGTGGCTCACTTGAGAACTGTCTTTGTAGGAGTTGTGAAAAACAAACACATTCAGCCCACCCTCAAAATCAGACTCTGTAACACACAGAGTAGACGAAGGGCTGGGTAATGAATCCATAACGCACAGGCCCAGGTCCAGTCTCTGAGACCGCTAAGCATGAAAAAAAGCTATAAATATCACTTAAGGTCACGTTCAAGTGGCGACTAACGACGTAAACCAATGCAGGGTTTGGGAAGGGACAACTAGACAACGCTGTAATCTCCTAACCCACCCATCACATAAGAATCAGAATAACAATAAACGCTAGCAGTCTGTCAGACCGCACGTGGGAAGTTAAGGGTTAAGAGTGTAGGATTTTTCTTATGCTGAGGTAGATTCCAAATTCTGATGACACTTTTAAATCTCTGTAGTTTATTTTTGGAGATTAAGAAAAGAGATTCTTAATAATTTTAGGGCTTTGCTTAAGCTATAATTTGACAATGCATGTTTTGAAATATAGTGCATGTTTGGGAATCGTTGTGGACCAAATTGGAAGTCACCAATGTTTTGACCATGGGAATTGCCATTCTCATAACAGTCAGATATTTTGGAAGATGTTTAAAGTATTTATTCCATTTGGATGAAATCAGCCAGACAATTGAAAACAACAAACTTATAATTTGACATGGTTTATTTATGCTTGAAAAGTCCAGAAAAGTAAGGGGAAAAACAACTGTGATAAACTTTGAACAAACTGTATTGAAGCAGATTTAAATCATTGTGTTACATAGCTTTTTTTGGATTATTTCATGGTCTATGGCATATGAAATAAATGAGTTAAAATATGTGTTTGTAGCTGTAGCATAATTAATTCCAACATTGGCACAACACTGCATTCACAAAATTATTTGTTTCATAAACTGAAGTCCAGACTGGATTTCAGTGATTTGATTGATTGATTTGCTTTATTTTACTTCACTTTTTGTTCCACTTTTGGCTAATTTGCAAAGATGGGGATGAGTGATTATGTGATGATATTGATGAATGAACACTCACAAACATCCATGCGTAGGCTGGGATTTGAACCCGAAACCCCTGGTATCATAGCACGATGTGCTAACCACTCCGCCACGGAGGCCGGCGAAGTTCAGAATAAAATCTTTACTAATAGTATTAACTAAAAATGTGCTTAATCTTGAAAAACATATACAGTAAAACCTGTCTATCCCGGAACATGATGGTTCTGAGCAAAATTTTCCATCTTAACAGTTTTCCTTCTTATACAGGGTTGACTTTAAATACAGTATAGAGCGCTGCAGGAAATAATGGAAAGACAGATTTAAATTTCGCATTACTTATAATGTAGAGTACTAATGCATGTACGTACATCAATAAAAATGGGATACAGTCGCAATAAGCATAGCAGAGATTACAATTATATAACTACACAACATGTTCGTACACTTTTTACAGTATTGTAAGAACATACAGTACGTACTTATGTATCTTTTCGAACCCGGAACACCTGGTATCGTAGCGCGATGTGCATAGAGGGAAAGAGAAAGATTGAAAGATGGAATAAGAGAGGTGAAGTAAGATTGAGATAAAAGTGAAGAAAAAAGAAATAAACAAAGAGAGATAACAAGAGGGGTGTAAGGGGTGCTCCTTCCACGTAGTGCACCCAATAGTCAACCTCACTTCCATCTAGTACTCCCTGGACTGCAGACGAACGAGGCTCTGGCGACTGGCCTCATGGCCAATATAATTTTGTTTGTGTTGTCCTGTGTTTTGTCCTTATTTGTGCTGAGTGCTCCTTTACAGCCCCAGCTTTTAACGAAAGTCAGACGATTTTAATACTTTATGATTTTAGTTATGTAACGTTAGAGTTGTTATGTGTAACTATAAGGGACTGGACCCCGTATAATGTGACTGGTACAAAATAGCCGTAGTGCTGACGCACCCAAAATTTTAAATTCGAATTCGAAAGAAATAACAAAAAAATTGAAAGATTACGAAAGAAAAAAAAGGAGAGAGAGAGAAAGAAAGGTGGAGAAAGAGGGTAAGAGATGAAAGAAAGAAACGGAATCGTAACAGCTATGAGTATTGTAGCGCATTCTTTCATATCGACAATGTTACCAATAAGCGAGTGGCAACAGAGGCGTGTTCCACTTACAGTATTGCATTGTTTTGTTGCGAGTGAAGAAAATAAAGGAAGAAATTTCTATTTTGCTGAGAATAAAAACATCTCGTTGGTCTTTAAATGGTGTTCCGTTTCCGCGTTAAGGAGGTTTCTGCCTTAAACAGGTCATTTTCAGGGAACTTTTTTTTCCGTATTTACAGGTTTCCTTCTTATAGAGGTTCCGGGATATGCAGTTTTTACTGTACTTTAATATGCCTATGAAGGAAGAAGGTAGCAAACCTGATTGATAAAATTAAAAGTCTGTAAAAAGTTAGTTATTGCTTTTTTTTCTGGGAAGAAATGTTCCGGCACTATTCAAGTTCATATGTTATCGTGTTGTTAATGTGTTGATCATAACAACTACTCAAAATTGTGTTATGTTTATAAACGATGATGCATCCAAGTACACACACACACACACGTGCATATGCATTTCTCTTGTGTTTCCTGATTGATTTGCTTTATTATACTCCTTTTTTCTGCCACATTTGGCCAATCACAAAGATGAGAACAAGTGATATGATGAAATTTATGAAGGGACATACCCGTGCCCAGGCTGGGATTCAAACCCAGGATCTCTGGCATTTCTCTTGTTAGAATAAAATGTTATTAGTCCTCACCTATAATAAGGTGCCAGTATAGAGTGCCGTTGTTGACTACCTGAAAAATAAACACTGGTCATAACATATTTTGTAACCCCTCCCCCACCCGATAGTCCGATTGTTGGATACACAAAAGTATGTCTCCTCATGGAATGTAACCCTGAAAACTAATCACAAAGCAACAGCATTAACCATTACATCCTCCAGGAAGAGTAGAATCAAACCGTTCAACAAATATTTTAGGGTAACAGTTTCATAGATCGGAGACACATGAAAATTGGATATTTTGTGTTTCTCGTGGTTAGTACTTACAAATTGTGTATTGCGGAACATTATGCCATTATGGTTTTTATGCTTTTTCATGAAAACAAACACTTTTTCTACTAAAATAAGCCATTTTCCTTAATGCTACCAACAGCACGTCACGCTGCGATATTGCTTGCTTTGCAAATGATAACACTTCTTTTGTTTTCGGATATCAGTGTTTCCAACTCTAATATGCATGAAAATTCCTATTTTCCACGAATTATTGGGTTTTTTTAAATTATACTATCAAGTCACGAAACATGCAAAGTTAGGCAGGTTAGGTTAGTAAAAATTGAGAGATTAACTTACCATCACAGCATCTTTCACATATTTATTCCATGACACATCGTTACTTGTTTTCAAGTTACATTTACATCATGGTACCGGCTTGTTTGAAAAATTCGTGCGTTCTTGCCTTCGGTGGGAAATTGTCCTTAAATTGGTGTTCTGCTAGGTGCCCTGTGAAGTGACTCTTCTTCTGTCCAAAGGTTGGTATGGAATGACGTACATTACGCCATGCTCTTTCGATGTTTTGGGAGTGGATTGGAATGTCATCGTGCAACATTCGTCGCATGTTTTCGTGATGTATATGTCCACTTGCAGGTGTGTCCACAAACTCTATGCTGTGGTTCACTCGCAGGTGCCTGTAGCCTGCTCCCTGTAAATTTATATAGGCTTTCAAGCAGGCTGAGATGATAGTTGTACCTGGAAGAATAAATTTGCGTATGGTTTGCAGCAGAGTATGTTCATCTCTATTGTCTACTGGGACCATGAAGAATGCTCTCGGGTTTCCTCTTTCTATTCCGCCGAACACCCACTGTCCATTAACTGGACGTCCTCTTCTATTTACACACCTCTTCGTCTTGCCAAACTTAGCTTCATCTACTTGGACAACAACTCCTGGACCTCCTATGGGACGAGAATTTTCAGTTACCCATTCCTCGCAAACCTGTCTGCAAAAGTTTGACCAGTCAACAACAGTTCTTCTACTCATGTCTAATTCCTCTTCTATTACAGCTTGTCGTGGGTACGGCAGATGAAGCCAGAGATTGCAAAAATGAATTATCTTATCCACCGATAGGTTACTCGAACCTATGAACTTGCCATTTCTTGCGGAACATTTGAATCTGCACGGAACTTTCTTGCGACGTAATTTACCTTGTCCATCGATTCTCTTCGAACAAATATACATACAATTGCCATTGCGTCCAACGTGCACCTTACATGCACTACCACATTTTCCATAATCAACTTCTTCCTTCACTATGCTTTGTTGGATTGTAAAATCTAAGGGATCTTCTACGCCCGATAATAACCTCACGTCACATCCAGGACATGCAGTTTTCTTGTAAAAAAAAAGAGCACGTTTGGAAACCCTGATTCCACTAGCGAGATCACGTGACTTCCGATGCTATAGCCATCTGCAGGTACATAATGGAAACAACGGCATAATATTTGTCAATTTACACAAAAGGCAATATCATTACATCAAATGTGATTGTTTATTGTTCTGCTGCATTCTACGGTGAAGTTTTAAGTTTCGGCAGCATTCCGTACTCTTCAGAAATGAGTTTTCGTAAGTACTTTTCTTAGTAAAATTGAAGAAATGTGTCTCCGAAACTCTTACCTATTTTACCTATAGAACAGTATATGTTAACAGTAATGTTATATTGCTTTTGATTCAGTCAACTATTTCCTGTCACATTTATCTTATGAACAAGGGTCTGCATAGCATAAGAGAAGGGGAGGAAATATAGTTGGCAGAGCAAAGCAGTACACGCTGCTGTGAAGGCTGGTAACTACAGTCGCTTTCCCCTCCACGCAATCCATGTCCCTTTCACATGTTCATTGGAGGAACCGTCTCACTTCACTACTTGCGCAGAGACTTGTTTTCATTCCCTTGTCCAGAGATAGTTAGGACAGGGTGTAAAGCAATACAAATTGAATGTTAAGATACATTACTACTAGTGGAAAAATGTATTTCACTTTTAAAATATATATTTTTAAACATAACCTGAAAAACCCCAATAAAACCCAGTTTTGCCTGGGTTTTATCTGATGAAACCTGAAAAAAAAAAACAGGCAAAGTGCCAACCCTGATTGTAGATGGTGTAAAGGTATTTTGAATCACCCAATATATGCATTGTCGACCTGTTATAGAGCTCACATTTCAGTGGAGCACAATAGTGATCCATGCAATTATTGATAAGATTCATTCCATGTCAAATCAACCAATTTGAAAATTGGTTGCATGACCAATTTTAGAAAAAAATCATTTTTCGTACATACATTTATTTGTACATGTTTCTATATATCGAAACCAATGTTTTAGATTCAACTCGTTTTGGTCAGTATGAGGTAATGTATGTGACCTTATTTGTGATGTTGCAAAGTTAGGTTAAGCTACATGTATACCTAGTAAAATGGAGTCTTTTATTTTTTTATAGTTGGGTTATAAAAGCTTCAGAAAATATAGTAACATAGGATTTTAATACTAGTCGCTGCCTTGCAATCAAGGGGTTCTGGGTTTGATTCCTGTGGAGGCACATACTGGTTCGGATCCCAGTCCAAATTAGCCTTACTGTGCATAAAGTGGACTTAAAGCACCAATTCAATCAATGAAACAAAATTACAAGGTATGACAATTGAAGATCTGCAAAATCTCATTGTGAAGGGTTTGAATTTGGTACCCACGTCCAGTTGGTGGTGTCAGCTCCAAAACTGAGTTTCCTCAACATTTTATTTACTGGAACCCAAGTGTCAGAAGGTGATTTTCTAAATGTAGCTTAAAAGCAGGCTATTTATTTTGGAGGGTCAAAACTGGTAGAAGATATAATTTTATGTTGCCTGTACTTTCCACTGTTTTTTGCAAGAAGTAGATATGAGTCATGCACAGCAGAAGATTCAGACACGTTTCGATTGGATTTGAGGCAAGTCTGGAGGTGATATGTGCATGAATTTGTGCTGCCGTTCCTCGTTTGCCTAATGTGCTGACAGGTAGTAACTTGTGAATGGTTGCTATTTGTGACTGGAAACGGTGTGTTCTGCAGGATTTTTAACTGGAGAGAACTGTTACAAAGACACTTTTGGTAAAGTAGCCAAAGATTCAATTAATCTTTAACAACTTAGTGAAAATGATAAAATTCGTCTTGGGTTGAGGTTACAGATGGATGACTTAGATACAATATGCACATGCCAATCAAAGAAGATTTTCTTAAATATATATTTTTATTTGTTTAGGTACACTGTGATATTCTAAAATACCGTTCACAGTAAGTGAATTATTGAAATTAGATCAAGGGATATTTCCCCATATAAAATGAAGGGTGAAAGATGATGCACCCAAGAATTTTAAGTCAATCAATCAAACAAGTTGCATCAAATGGCAAACCGAAAGAAGCGTCAAGTAAGTCTTGTACCAGGTAAATCAATATGTCCCATGTTACAGTGAAATTTTCATCTCTGGAGAAAGTGGCTCACATAAAAGTCAGAATGGAAATGATGTCTTTGTGCCACCCCAAGAAACATTGAAGGAAATGGATGTCTAAGTCTGTTCTGTTTTCGAGTATCTCTGTGTCAGGGGTGGCACCAGAAATTTTCTACCAGGTGGGCAGAAGCTCCACATTGATAGATTAATGTGGGAAGTATAAATGTAAGACCATATAGTATATATGTGCATGTAAGACGTATGCATCCCCCCTCTCTCTTAGACTCCTGATTTTCCTCTTACTTCTTTTCCCTTTCCTTTTCTTGTTTTCCTCTTTATTATTTTCTAATCTATTCTCGCATCTTGTTCAATTTCCTTTCGCTTTGTCTCTGATGGACACAATTATTTCAAGGAAGTGTTTACCCATGCTCAGCCATACATTCTAATCACATTCCTTCATGCATGAAATACATACAGTGAAATAAATGTGAATTAGGTTTAAGCATGTGTTGCAAATACAAGGCACATACTTGATTTTATGTGTTCGGCGACAATGATAGAAAGTGTGATGGCAGATAATCGGGAAGTTTCCCGAAATGTGGATGTTCCTGAGCATAGTATTTTCATAGTTGACTGAAAGACCTTGGCAGAGTGGTTAGCACATCGTGCTACGATGCCAGGGGTCCTGGCTTTGAATCCCGGCCTGGCATGGATGTTTGTGAGTGTGAATTCATCAATTTCATCATGTCATCACTCATCCTCATCTTCGCAAATTAGCCAAAAGTGGCACAAAAAGTGAAGTAAAACGAAACAATTCAAATCAATCTTTGACTGAAAGAGTTTTCTTACTCCTTTAGGGTAACTTTTCTTAGCATACAAAATTTGTACAACTGACAAATCTATCTGAATATTTGTACTAGCGACGATTAGGTGCCAACATTTGAGGGACAAGGACAATATACTTTTTCTTGGTAGAAAAGGCTTAAAAGAGGCCATAGTGCGGGGGCAAAAAGTGGCAAAATGTGGTGGGGAAAACTGCATCCACTTCCTGCACCTCCTAATTGCCGCCCCTGAATGTTTGAATTAAAATGAACGTCTTATTAGGAATAATTTAAAACACATACGAAAACCAATTCTTTGTTCATTGTCCATGAAGTATTCCTAGGCTAATGAAATGTTATTTTGACAAAATATCACTCATAAGTAATAAACAAGAAAGATTGAAAGATCTGTTCAGAATTGAAGAGATTATTACCTAAGTTGCTATTCGTTTTCTGAACTGTCATTTTACTAATGCGGGAGAAGCAATACACGTATGGTTACATGAACATATATTTTTGAGGTAACAAAATTATTTAGGACACAAGAAATTCATCGAAGTTGATCACCGTGCCAGTAATAATTCATCTATTTTTCATAGATGACTTGGGTTGTATGGCGTGACCATCTCGAACACACTAGAATGTCAACCTCTATCCTGTGCAGCATACCCTGGAAGCTATATTCTTTCAGGGCAAGTTCCTGGTGCTTGGAACCACTGTCAAAGTAATAATTCATGAGGGTTTATATTTTGAGTGTCAGCATTTGTTTGTTTTCGCTTCTTCGTTACTTTCATCTAATCACCATTGAACCTTACCGTCGTTATTATCAAAATTAGAGCAGAAAAATGACTTAAAATAAAACAAATCAATGGAGTTTCATTAGTTCATACCTCTTAGAAAGTTGAGGTGGTAGTTTCAATTGCACAGCGTTTCATTAGTGGATCAAGGCAGCTAATTCCGTGAACAGTGACGTTGCATTCCGAAAGTCTCAAATACTTGTCTCGGGCAATCGCCCTCTTAAAATGGACGCATCTTCTGTTGTGATAAAATGACATGTTTGGTGCGAGTTCTTTCTGTATATTTTCCCCCAATGGCATACCGCTGTTGCATTGTAATGAAGAGGTCCTGTGTTCGACTCCCCCCTCCTCTGGTGTAAGCACAATGGACACTGGTTCGGACTACACGTTAAACTGTAGGTTTAGTCCCGATCAGCCTATCTGAGCATAAAACTCTTAAAAACAAACTAACAAAATCATCTTCTGGATAGTTCTTGACGTAACTTTTTTCTTTACTTCAGCTGAATCTACAGATTCTGTTGACATTTTCGGCTGATTCATGTGGCAAAATTTATGTGTGGAAAGAGGATTTCTAAATAAGATAAACCACTCAATAGCAATTGAATAATTCTGTAGCTTTTTCCATACATAACTGGTTTACTAAAATTTATTCACTTCGGTATTGTAGTGATTATTGTGATTCCTTCTTATTAGTAGAAGGAATATAAAGTTGATATGTCTCATACCATATTGATATTTAACCTTTTGAGTCCCGAGCCAATTTTGAGCAAAATGCAGAGTTTCAATGAAATGAGTGTAGATCAGAGACTAATTGCCCTAGAGAGATGAATGATATACCGTTGTACGCGGAATGAACCAGAGATTCAGACTATATGAAATTTATGCAAATTCGGCGTATATGTGGTGGGGGTAGGGGACTAACTCAAAATTCCATAATTTCGAAAAAAAATATTTGGTTCCCCCACCCTCCCCCCAAGAAAAAAGTACATGACAGTGTCGACATGCACATGGAAATGATCGCTGACATGTAAGGAACACAAAAATATTTGCATTATTATCATATGACCAATGTAACTTGAGTTGTACCCCCAAAAGGAATGGTCAGCACGCCACTGATTAAAGCTTCAAAATGCAGCGGTTATGCACATTCGGCGAACATATGGAGGGGGAAAGGGGGGAAATCCCTTAAAAAATACTTTTCTTAAAAAAAAAAATGGTGTTTCCCCCCCCCCTCGAAAAAAATGTCAAAATGCACAAAATGCAAAATTTATGCAAATTTGGCTTATATATGGGGGGAAGGGAGAAACCCCCCAAAAATTATTTAAAAAATTGTCACTTCACCCAAAAAATGTCCTCGCACTTGGGCACAAAACAACACCTACGCACAACATTCATGGACGAAAAGCTAGAACGCAGTGAAAAATGAGCGCCGATTCTTGCAGCTGTTTGAAATTCTATTTTTAGACAATGCAGGGTAACCCCTGTCGCAACTTGTGGACACTTGTGCTAAAAAAACAAAGGTTTCCTTCAGCACGCTTCGAAATTCCATTCTCACAACGCACATTCAACAACCAGTCTTCCCCCTCCCCCACCCCCTGCTTGCACCCTCACGGAAAACTTTCATTTTGACATCATATACTGATAAACAAGTTTCCTTCGAATGCAGTTAACTGGCGGGAGGGAAAAAAAAAAACATTGCTTTAGAATAGGGATGGCCAGATCCGGATCCTGGCGGATCCGAAATCCGGATCCGGTTGGTTCCGGATCTTAAGGATCCGGATCCTAAATTTTTTCGGATCCGGATCCGCAGATCCGGAATTTTCAGATCCGGATCCAGAATTTTCGGATCCGGATTCGATACTTTTGGATCTGGAATTTTCAGATCCGGATCCGGATCCGGTACTTTCAGATCCGGATCCAGAACTTTCGGATCCGGATCAAAAACTTTCGGATCCGGATCCGGTACTTTTCGATCCGGATCCGTTTTGCCATCCCACATGCGCTTCTTTGGAAAGTAAGAATGTGCTTATAACATATTGTTACCTGCTAATATACATATATATATATATATATATATATATACACAGGGTGTCATTTTAATGGCGCCCACGGACCACAGATTCGTGTAGAGGACATCAAAACAAACAACTTTTCTCAGTAACATTTTTCACGTTGGTGCGTCAATTCGGCGCTACAGCCGTTCAAAAAAGACCGTTTTGCCGCCTGGATGCTGGCAACCCAACAAAACATTTGATCGTATCTGTGACGTAATTTCCTGCTGCGAAACAGCTCACGGTAGGGTTGCAAGGAACACACATATTTTGTGAAAAATGACAAACTATCAACCACATTATTAGCTGTAAAACGAAGCGAGAAACGCGTCCAGTAAACCGAACATCATAGCCTACCAGCCAGAAGATCAGCAGTCATCTCAGGGGAAGGGGGAAATGAACCAACGATATGAGAAATGGTAAAAACGTATTCAAAATGAAGAGTCAATATCGGATTTTGTCTCAGCCTACATGTCAAATATCAACAACAATAACATTTATTGTACTTACAACTTACATGTGGCTGTTTACGCCCAGCTACATGTCAATTATATTTGCAAATCTCGTTGCAAGGTTGATATCTACAGGTTTGTGTCCAGAATCCTTGTGGTACTTTGTGCTGATAACAGAAGTATGCGAGGTTCACGTTGTTACATTACGGCTAAAACACGTACAACCACAGTAACAGTCTAATGATGAATCAGTGGCGAATATACTGCCCTCTTCAGAGTTGCAAACTATTACATGTGTATCCGGTGCGTAGATAAACACAGTCGTCGGAGAGTTTGTTTTACTACTAGTTATATCCCTGTATTTTCAACAATTTTTGTCACTTGCCTCATAATGCCCTGAATATACATTATATTACGTGTTGATAACCTTTGGAATTTTGAGTTCTTTCATTTCTATTTTGTCATCTGTTCAGTGTGTCACAGACAACTAGTATCAGAAGGACGAAGTGGATAGACTAAATTGTAGATGCCAACTTGGTAACTAGATTTGCAAATATTTGACATGCAAGCTGATACAAAATTCGATATGACCACTTCCACTTGAATTCTATTTTCTTTCTACCATTTTTCGTATCGTTTGTTTACTTCCTGTTAGGTTACAGAACGTGTTTTCTCGTTTTGTTTTACGGTACATAATGTGGTTGATTGTAGCTATGTCATTTTTCACAGAATATGTGTGTTCCTGGCAACCCTGTAACGCATCGCTTCACGACCGGATATGACGTCACAAATGCAATCAAATGTTGTGTATGGTTGCCAGCATTCAGGCGGCAAAACGGGCTTTTTTGAACGACTGTAGCGCCGAAACGACGCTCCAACGAGAAAAATGTTACTGAAAAAAGTTGTTTGTTTTGATGTCCTCTATACGTTTCCGTGGTCCGTGGGCGCCATTAAAATGACACCCTGTATATATATATATATACGTATATATAGTTTGTGTACCCGCGTGCGCGATTTGTAATTAATTAATACACTTACAAGGGAGGTCTAAGTCTCCCCCTCCGATCTCCATGAAATTTGCCAGGTGTATAGAGCCCCCCCCCTCAAATGTCAAGATGAGGAGAAATTGAAGTGGGGATCTGACCCCCAAACTACGTAAATATGGCATAGGAAGAAACAGGGGGCATAGGGCCTCTCTATACACCTGTCAAATTCCATGGAAATCGGAGGGGGACACAGGGGTCAGATGATCCCCACGTCAATTTGTACTCATCTTGATATTTGAGTCGGGTTTTGCCCCCTAAAACAGTTTTTTAGCGGAAACAAAAAAACACGCAATTCTTCCTTTGGGCCCCTCTATACACCTGCCAAGTTTCATGAAAATCAGAGGGGGACACAGGGGTCAGATCCTTACTTCAATTTGTCCTCATCTTTTCATTTGAGGGGATTTTGCCCCCTAAAACAGTTTTTAGCTGAAACAAAAAAACACGTATTTCTTCCTTTGAGCCCCTCTATACACCTACCACGTTTCATGGAAATCGGAAGGGAACACAGGGGTCAGATTCCCACTTCAATTTGTCCTCATCTTGACATTTGAGGGGAGGTTGCCCCCTAGAACAAATTTTTAGCCCAAACAAAAAAAACACGTATTTCTTCATTTGGGTCCGTTTATACACACACCTGGCAAGTTTCATGGAAATCGGAGGGGGACACAGGGGTCAGATCCTAACATCAATTTGTCCTCATCTTGACATTTGAGTGGGTTTTGCCCCCTAAAACAGTTTTTTAGCTGAAACAAAAAAAACGTATTTCTTCCATTGGGCCCCACTATAGACCTGCCAAGTTTCATGGAAATCGGAGGGACACAGGGGTCAGATCCTCACTTCAATTTGTCCTCCTCATCTTGACATTTGAGGGGGTTTTGCCCCCTAAAACAGTTTTTTAGCTGAAGCAAATAAAAAAACACGTATTTCTTTCTTTGGGCCCGTTTATACACACACCTGCCAAGTATCATGGAAATCGGAGGGGGACACAGGGGTCAGATCCTCACTTCAATTTGTCCTCATCTTGACATTTGAGGGGGTTTTGCCCCTAAAAACAGTTTTTTAGCCGAAACAAAAAAAACGTATTTCTTCCATTGGGCCCCACTATAGACCTGCCAAGTTTCATGGAAATCGGAGGGACACAGGGGTCAGATCCTCACTTCAATTTGTCCTCCTCATCTTGACATTTGAGGGGGTTTTGCCCCCTAAAACAGTTTTTTAGCTGAAGCAAAAAAAACACGTATTTCTTTCTTTGGGCCCGTTTATACACACACCTGCCAAGTATCATGGAAATCGGAGGGGGACACAGGGGTCAGATCCTCACTTCAATTTGTCCTCATCTTGACATTTGAGGGGGTTTTGCTCCCTAAAACAGTTTTTTAGCTGAAGCAAAAAAAACACGTATTTCTTTCTTTGGGCCCGTTTATACACACACCTGCCAAGTATCATGGAAATCGGAGGGGGACACAGGGGTCAGATCCTCACTTCAATTTGTCCTCACCTTGACATTTCAGGGGGTTTTGCCCCCTAAAACCGTTTTTTAGCTTAAACAAAAAAACACGTATTGCGTCCTTTGGGTCCCACTATTCGCCTGCCAAGTTTTATGGAAATCGGAGGGGGACACTTAGATAACCTCCCTTGTTAGTCTTACACTTTGTAATTATATAACACTGCATATATTATAATGTTTTATTTTAATTTGTAAAACTGTAACTGCAGAACAATTGCATAATTTTTGTATAACATTTCTATCTTGTTATATGTGTTAAAGGTTTCATCCTGGAATGGAATGTCTCACATTTATGTATGTTTTCATTTCCAATGCATTCGAATGAATACATATTCGTTTCAATGGCATTTACAAAATCACCTCTGACATTTTATGTGAAACAAGTAAGATTATTTTTGTGCACGAGTGTGTTAGCCGATGCGTAGCAAAGTATTTTAGGAACAACACTTGAAAAAAATTCTTGTAGGAATAACTAATGAAAAATTTCTTTGTAATCGAAGATCATAATACCTTTTAAGGTGTGGTAATATTATAATGGGATTGAGATACGAAACTCTCGGATCCGGATTGAGATACGAAACTCTCGGATCCGGATCCAGATCCGGAACTCTCGGATCCCGATCCAGATCCGGAACTTTCGGATCCGGATCCAGATCCGAAACTTTCAGACCCGGATCCGGATCCAAAAATTTTGGGTCCGGAACTTTCGGATCCGGATCCAGATCCGGAACTTTCGGATCCGGATCCAGATCCGGAACTTTTGGATCCGGATCCAGATCCGCACGGATCCGGATTTTTCGGATCCGGATCCGTTTGGCCATCCCTACTTTAGAACAACAAAGCCCGTTTTCCTTTTCTGTCAAAAATTTGACCTTGAAAAGAGACGCAAAAGGGAAGTCCCTTTTCCTGCCTTTTCACCTCCATTTTCATGAAGAAAAAAAGGTGCAAGAAACATTTCTGTTAAATACATATGTTAGGAACAATATATATATAAAAAAATCGAAATTCTAGCCAAAAATAGAAAAGTTATAACGTAAAAACTACGACCTTGAGACAGCGTCTTGATCGAGACGCTTGAGACCGTGAGGCTTACATTTGGGTATCTCGATCGAGATACTTGGGACACAAAAGGTTAAAGATGACAGGTAAATAAAAATGGTAATTAAATAAAATAGGGACACTTCTGGAATTTCAATGCAGAGCCAATTGAAACTAGACTATACTCTCTAGCATACTTAAACCTGAAAGTTTATGGCTGCAGCAACACAAGCCTTCCATCTGTCCCTATCCGGGGCAAGATCAATCCAATCTTTCCCATCCTACTGATTTCTTCGAGGTCCATCTCAACGTTATCCCTCCATCTTCGTCTTGGCCTTCCTACTGGTCTCTTACCATCAGGTTTCCCAACAAAAATCCAGTAAACTATTCTTTCCTCTGTCATTCGTGTCACATAGCCTGCCCATCTAAGTCTCCTTGATTAAATTATTCTAATAATAATTAAAAAGTTGGAATAATTTATTGTGTTGCTGGAGGAAGTAACGCTAAGATGATGTTTTAATTTGTTTATTTGGAGATTATTTTAGCCATGCTCAGGCCACGATTTATATACGTATGTGAAGGCCCGGAGCTTACAGCACCAAGACCTCACTCCAATCCCCTCTACACAGTTTCAGTTATAACTTGTCGCCAAGTTACATGGTGTGGTTTGTTATATATTTTTTTTTTACCACATCCGAAGTACCTAAGTTTTCATTATGTGCTACTTTTCAAAGCAGTCTTTCCCAGTGAAGGCCTGGAACTGCAGTCCTGATGTTCACCCTAAATTCTGATCTAATCTTGATCATACCCTGCATAATTTTGAGCCTCTTAAGCCTACTAACTGCTTTTAATCATGAAATTATTCATTTCATGACAGTTTTTGTTTCCATAGCTCTAGTAATTACTTTCACTTTCTAATGACAAAATTGACTCTTTATGGGTTGATAATATGTGAACATTTCTAGCATAGATAATATTCACAAGTAAAATAAACATGTTATGAACACCAGAATACACTTATTTATTGAATCATTCATATATCCACAAGTATATGTGCTTATTGAATTTGATCGAGTGAGCACAGGAATTTTTGGGTGGGCTCTTGCCCACCCATGCCCACCCCTGTCGCTGTCCCTGCTCTGTCAAAACAGAAGAGGCTGATTGCAGAAAAATTCTAAAGTACTCTTGCTCACAAAACTATTTGCACCATACAAGGAGTGCAATGGAAACTGGTAAATTGTGTTGCAGCAAGTATTAGAAAATAATGCAAGTGTGACAATCCTTTGCATGGACAGTACAATCATTTAATTCAAATTATAAAAAGAAAAATGTAAATTAGCAAAAATTAATGGTGAAATAGTCAGAATCATCAGTTTGATTACTACCAGTTGGTCAAGACTAAATATACGTGATGAACTGTTTCTATTTTTATCATTTAGTGAGAGTAGGAACTTAGTGAAAAAACAAGGATTTGTGCATGATTTGACAAAGGGAATCTGTAGGAAACTGGAACTGACATCCAACGGGACGTGGGTACCAAATAAATCAAACCCTTTGCAATGAGATTTTGCAGATCTTCAATTGTCATACCTAACTAACTAACTCCCTAGCCTTCTTAAACCCGAAGGTTCACGGCTGCAGCAACACAGGCCTTCCATGTTTCCCTATCTTGAGCAAGTTCTATATACTCTTTTCCATCCCTACCAATTTCCCTTAGGTCCATCTCAACGTTGTCCCTCCATCTTCGTCTTGGCCTTTCTACAGGTCTCTTACCATCAGGTTTCCCAACAAGAATCCTGTAAACTCCTCTTTCCTCTCCCATTCGTGCCACATGGCCTGCCCACCTAAGTCTTCTTGATTTAATTATTCTAATAATATCTGGACATGAATACAAATTATGTAGTTCTAAATTATGTAACCTTCTCCACTCACCTGTCTCCTCATCCCTTTTAGGTCCAAATATTTTCCTAAGGATCTTATTTTCAAATACGCTCAATTTATGTTCGTCTTTCGATGTAAGGGACCAAGTTTCACATCCATATAATACTACAGGCAAAATTACGGTTTTGTATATTTTAACTTTTAGTTTCTTAGATATTAAACGAGAAGACAAAAGTTTATGAAGAGAGAAGTAACATGCATTTCCTGAATTAAGCCTGCTTTTTATTTCCTCTTTAATATGATTTTAATTTGTTAATATTACTCCTAAGTATTTGAATTTGGAAACTGGTTCAAACGAGTTGTTATCAATAATTAGATTTTGATTATTACCTAACACTTGGTTTCGGCCTGTAAGCATATATATTTAGTTTTCTCTTTGTTAACTTCCAAACCTATCTCTTTAGCAGTTTTGAAAAATATTTTAGCATTATTCTTAATTGTATTCACATCATCCCCCAGTAAGTCTACATCATCTGCATATGCTAACAACTGAGTCACACCATTTAATTTTAGTCCTTCTTTAGTTTCTTTTACCTTCCTAACAGCATATTCTAAGGCAAAATTAAAGAGCAATGGAGATAATGCATCTCCTTGTTTTAACCCATTATGAATTGTAAATTTGTCAGACATAATACCCACACGAATTTTACTTTCTGCTTCACTGGTGCATACTTTTATCATACTAACAAGCTTCTTAGGTATTCCAAACTCTACTAATATATTATATAATTTATCTCTTTTGACCGAATCATATGCTTTTTTGAAATCAATGAATAGCTGATGGACATTTTGTTTATATTCCCATTTTTTTTCAAGTGTCTGTCTGATGTGAAAAATTTGATCTGTAGTTGATCTGTTACGTTTAAATCCACATTGATAATCACCTATAATTTCATTAGCATATGGGGTTAGTCTTGTTAAAATAATGTTAGATAATATTTTATATGTTGTTGAGAGTAGAGAAATTCCACGGTAATTATTGCAATTCATTTTATCACCTTTTTTAAACACAGGAACAATTATGGATTCTTCCCACTGTTGAGGGATTTCTTCTTTATTCCATATTAAACAAATTAATTTATGAATTTGACATATTAATGAATTTCCACCATATTTAATTAACTCAGCTGGTATTAAATCAATGCCAGGTGCTTTGTTATTCTTTAGCTTTTTAATAGCATCTTTAACTTCAGTCAAGTTAGGTTCTGGAACTAAAGGTTCTGCTGTGTGGACTCCATTTTTCTAACTATACATGTAGCTTAACCTAACTTTGCAACGTCACAAGTTAGGTCACATACGTTACCTCATATTGACCAAAACGAGTTGAACCTAAAAGTTGAAATTTTTACTGTGAGTTAGGTTCATGCAGGGCTTCCTCTGTGCCAAATTTCAGAATTTTTCAAAAGGACCCATCCGAGATATTTAACCTCGAAAACTGTCAAAATTCCATGAATGGCCATGTTTGAGCCCATATTGTTACCCAAATTTTCACCATAATTTTCGTACTTAGGATGCAATTGTGAGCAAGACATACTATAATATCATAGAAAGTATTCTTCATTTTCTACAAAATGAATTTTGTTATAGGTCTCTACCTCTAATGTTTTTGAGATATTAAGGTTTCCATAAACTGCTACATGAGCAAAAAAATCCATGCACCATGTTGGGAAAATGGCTGCTCCAGGAGAACTAAGGACATTTTTTTTTTTTGAACATTGGTTTTGATATCTAGAAACATGCACAAATGTATGTGCTAATAATGATTTTTTTCTAAAATGATCATGTAACCACCATTGGATGGTTTGGTATGGAATGACCCGTTAGCATTTTCAGACATTTTCACATACAGGGTGGTGCACGAAATGTCTTACCATTTGTTTTGTTTATTACACATTTATTTAGTATCGAAACATTACAAAATTAATGCATAGTGAATTATCAGAGTATGGAAAGTTTGTTTAGTGCAGAATGTGTTCAATGTGTCCACCATTATGGTTCACAACCTCTTGCAAGTGAACCTTTACATTTGTCACAACCCTCCGGCACAAGTCCTCCGAAATTTCACGGCACAACTGCACAATAAAGGCCTTGAGTTGCACTACTTCTGCAGGCTTCCTTGCGAAAACTTTATCTTTCAAGAAACCCCACAAAAAAAGTCACAAGGATTAATATCCAGGCTATGCGGGGACCACAATCTCCCACCTTCGTGACGTTCAGGAAACCGATTAGACATTACACGCACATTAAACATCTCATACAGGAAATCAAGAACAATGTTTGCAGTATGTGGGCGGGCTCCATCTTGCATGAACCACTGAGTGTGTAAATGGAGACCTGTTGCCAAGAGCTGCGGAATAAATGAGTTCTCCAACATTTCCTTGTATTGTTCTTTGTTTACTGTGTCGTCAAAGAAAAACGGTCCAATGATTCCATGAGTTGAAATTGCTGCCCACACACTCACTTTTTCTCCATAATTCTCACGTTCATGCAGTTTGTGAGGCTATTCACTTGCCCAGAATCGAACATTTTGCTTATTTACCACACCGTTTAAATGAAAGTACGCCTCATCTGTAAACCAAGTGTTGTGCAGAACATGATCTTCTTCCACTAACCACGAAGCAAACTGATGCCTTCGTTCCTTGTCCACTGCCGTTAGTTTCTGGACAACTGTCATTTTGTAAGGGAACAAGTGAAGATCAGAGTGGAGAATCCTTTGGATTGACCTACGAGATATTCGTAACTCAGCAGCTGCCCTTCTTGTTGATTTGCTTGGACTTCGTGCCAAAGCCACGCGAACTGCTTCAATGTTCTCAGGTGTTCGGACACTTGACGGGTGCCGTCGATCATTCTCCAACACAGAGCCAGTGGTTTCTAATTGTTGGCACAATCTGCGAATGGTCTGTTTACAGGGAGCCCATCTTGTACCAAAGTGTGCACGAAAATGCCTTTGTGTCGCTACCAAACTCTTTGTTTCTGCAAAAAACATTACAACATTCACCTTCTGTTTGACACTCAACCGGCCGTTATCCACCATCTTGCAAACTGCTGTTTCGCAACAAAATAGAGTCCGATACTGACTTCTCCTGACATCTACCTGATTTTCCATGAACCAACTCACCCGCATACGTGTTTTGAACATTCAATATATGATATTAAAAATTTTATGAGGTGATTGAATGGTGTGACATTTCGTGCGCCACCCTGTATTTAGTACATGTTTCTAAAAATGTGTTAAAAGTTTATGAAGTTGGTGAAAGGGAAAAGACCACAAGAAGCCTGCTTATTAAAAGTAAGATACCCTGCAGGTACTTTTCTTTGGTTCCAACAATTCAAATGTTTTAGTATTTCTTCTCTCCTCTAATGTGTTGGTTGGAATAGCATATAATTATTTAGGTAAACCAGAATATTTTAAAGAGAACATTCTCTTAAAATAATTTCAGCAAATAATGTGTAAAATGATGTGATCCACGCTACAAGTGATTTTTCTGCACTGGATGTTAATACATGATTATTTAAGCTCAAGCACTTTAATGTAAACTGTTAAACAGCACAACTAAATCGTAATTTTCTTTACAGCTCTTTCTGCAAATGTTGTCTACATGTACGAAATCAGTGCATTTTGCTAAAACCAGGTTGGAAGCATTCCACAAGATCTTGAATGTAGGTAAGCATTGTCCAAGAACAGCTTTTTCAAGTACTTTGGACTTGAAGGGTAATATATTAATAGGCCTTCAATTGTTTAACTTTAATGGATTTTTTTTTCACTTTCTGATTCTGATGGAGACTTGTCTCTGGGAAGAGAAAGCTTTACAATGTAAGAGCTCATAAGTATGGACCCTCTGTGGCAGAGTGCAGTACGATGCCAGAGGTCCTGGGTTTGAATTCCAGCCTGGGCAAGGGTGTTCTTTGGGAGCGTCCCTTCATCAATCACTCATCCTCATCTTAGCCAAGGGGTGATCTTCCACTTAGTACACCCAACTGCCAGCCTCACTTCCACATAGTACACCCTGCACTGCATTTTGCAGACAAACAAGGCTTTGCAGATGGGCCAGTTTAATTTTGTTTGTTTTGAATTTGAATTTAAAATTTTGGTTGCGTCAGCACTAAGGCTGGTGGCCGCGGTGGCTCAATCGGTAACACGTCTGACTACCATGCTAAAGGTCCCGGGTTCGATCCCCGGCCGGTTCAAATCCGGGAACTTTTCTAACGATGGAAGCGGCCCCGGCGCCCACCCAGCGTCGAATAACATGGGTACCTGGGGGAAACCCTGGGGGGTAAAGGCGGTCAGGGGCGTGATGCTGATCAAGAAAGTGTGGGGCGTTACCCCCACACCCCCTATACGCCTTCATGGCATGGTGCTAAGCACAGAGGAGCACTTTACCTTTACCTTTTTACCAGCACTAAGGCTATTTTGCACCCGTCACATTATACGGTGTCCCGCCCCTTATCGTTACTCATAACAAATCTAACGTTGCACATCTAAAATCATAACATATTAAAATCTTCTGACTTTCATTAAAAGCTGAGTCTGTAAAGGAGCACTCAGCACGAACAAGGACAAAACACAGTACAACATAAACAAAATTATACTGGCCATGGGGCCAGTCACCAGAGCCTCGTTAGTCTGCAGTCCAGGGTGTACTATGTGGAAGTGAGGTTGACTATTGGTTGCACTACATGGGAGGAGCACCCCTTACACCCCTAATTTTGTTTTTGTTGTCCTTATTTGTGCTGAATGCTCCTTTACAGCCTCAGCTTTTACCGAAAGTCAGAATATTTTAAGATTTTAGTTATGTAACGTTAGAGTTGTTATTTGTAACGATAAGGGGCTGGACCCCAATATAATGTAACGGCTGCAACATAGCCTAAGTGCTGATGCACCCAAAACTTTAAAATCAAATTCAAAATTCAATTTCATCATAGCCAAAAGTGGCAGAAAAGTAAAATAAAATAACCCCAATCAATCATAAGTAAGGAACTCGATTTTTTTGTGTTATTTCTTTCCAATATTTATCTTTTTTTAACTTCTCAGTGTTATTTTGCCCCAAATTTAAATGTTTTTAAGCACACCAATATATCTAAAATTATAGCTTTATTGTGCTTTGAAATTGTAACTGTAGTGGCTTATATCTATTGGTGACAGTTTCATGTGCTGGAACCGATTTTTGAGAAAGTTATTTTCCATTTTTTCTCTTGCAACAAATACTGATGCTACGGTTCCCGTGTGACACTTGATCTCTTGTCGACCCCTGGCTCTTTGGTCTCAGTGTTCTGATGAAGGAAGGAAAGAGAAAAAGAAGAAATGGGAACAGCCATTTACATTTAGTTTCATGTAGCTGTCTAGATTTTTCCATGCATATCACTCACCACAATTTTTTTTTTTTGGTTAAGAAATTTTTGAAAAATGTGCATAGATATAGAAAATTATATTTCTTATAGCCTGGAATGCAAAAAAGCTTGAATTTTGGTGGTATTTTTTTTAAAAGTATAAAATGTGTTGAAGGGGTGTAAGGGGTCCTCCTTCCACATAATGCACCCAATAGTCAACCTCACTTCCACCTAGTACACCCTGGACTGCAGACTAACGAGGCTCTGGCGACTGGCCCCATGGCCAGTATAATTTTGTTTGTGTTGTCCTTATTCGTGCTGAGTGCTCCTTTACAGCCTCAGCTTTTAACGAAAGTCAGAATATTTTAATATTTTATGATTTTAGTTCTGCGACGTTAGAGTTGTTATGTGTAACGTTAAGGGGCTGGACCCCGTATAATGTGACGAGTGCAAAATAGCCTTAGTGCTGATGCACCCAAAATTTTAAAATCCAAATCAAATCAAAAATGTGTTGAAATTCATGTAAAAGGTCATAATCCATGGCAAATTTCTCTCTTTACTCCAGGACTACCTCCATGAGCGTGAACAACGTGTTGTTCTTTCAGGTACCTCTTCTAACTTTCTTCCCGTTTTGTCTGGAGTTCCCCAGGGGAGTGTCTTAGGGCCGCTCCTATTCCTTCTGTACATGGATGACCTCCCTGAAAAACTGTCCTCCCTCCCTATCAATATACTTTTGTTTGCGGATGATTGTAAACTCTTTAAGGAGATCTCATCGCATCATGACATGATGATTCTTCAAAATGCTCTCACAGAACTTGTTAAGTGGTGTCGTTAGTGGAATTTAGAACTAAACCCTCAGAAATGCTCTTTCCTTACTTATTCCCTAAAAAAGAACAAAGTGGTGTCTACTTATACTATTGAAAACAAACCAATCCAAAACGTTTCCACCCAAAAGGACCTAGGTATTATCATGGATGAAAAACTCACTTTTAATTATCATATTATCGCTACCACTAAAAAAGCCATGCGCCTTCTCGGTCTTCTATACAGATTTAGCGAAATTCAAAACCCATCATCTCTTGCTTTATTCTTTAAATCTTTCATCTCGCCCATCCTTGAATACTGTTCCCCAATTTGGGCAATGGCCTCAAAAACCAATCTCACCAGAATAGATTCTGTTCTCAGTTTCTTTCTTGCAATTGTTCGCCATAGAATACCTTCCTTTCGACATGTATCCAAATCAGACACCATGGCTGCTCTGAATATTCACGGTCCATCCTTTCGTCGTGATCTAGCTGACATGAAATTTTTATACAAAATAATAAATGGCAAAATCAGAACAGATCTCCTAATCAGTGAATTCTCACTTAGGGTACCCCAAAAGCTAACGCGCAACCTGCAACTCTTCCACAACCCAACCACTAGGCTATCCCTTCTACAACGCTCCTTGTTTTACAGGCTCCCAGAAATCTACAACAAACTTCCCCTGAATGTAGATATATTCCTTCCAGAACGTAACTTTTGTATATTACTGACGAAGAACATGTAAATCTATCCCATCTTGTTATTGTTTTTTATCTTTTGTTATTATTTGTTTCTACTTTATGTTGTTTCAGTGTAAAATGGCCAAATAAGACTGTATCTGAAACTCTGAGTAAATAAATAAATAAATAAATAAATAAATTCGCATTGTATGCCTAATTCACATTATTTCATAATTTCCAATTCATGAAAGATGTGTTTAGAACATGGCACACATTCCTAAAAACATTTTTGCAAGAATTAACATTTCTTGGTGTTACTGCATTTGCAAAAATCAGGTGTGTGTTTCAGCACTGTGGACCAAATGTTCTGTATGCGGGCGGCCCTGATGTACCAAAATGTGGGTACAGCACTGATAGACCAAATGTGTATGTCTGTTCAACTGAGATGAATCTGTCTAATTTTGCACGATGCACGTGAAAGAAAATGAGCTTACTTCCAGCACGTCGCGTTCAGTGCAAACCCTTGCCTCTGGAGTAGAGGACCATCATGTTTGTGTTCCATTCGGTTGATTCAACTCGGATGTTTGCGGAATGACACTCGCTGATAAGAAATGATGATATTTTGATTAAAACAAAGATTTGCTGTAATGCAAGGTGATGGACGGAATGAAGCACTGCATATGCTCCGCCATCTTGTTTCTACGCACTGACTGAGAGTCACTCTCCTGGGTTTGAGAGTATCCATAGGAATGCAAGACTGAATTCCCCTGACATATATTGATAAAAATGAGAAACATATCAGTTGTGATCTGAGACAGTGTGTCTCACAAGCATAGTCAGGTTTCCTTTTGTTTATTGTTTAGCACACCTATGCACTTCTTACATGTTGGACTCACTGTTACCAACACAGAGTCACATCTGATGAGCACTTGAATTAACAAAGGTTTTTTTTTAGCTGCATCAGTAATTGTTTTTGTCAGATTATTTTGTAACGTGGGAGGTGGAGGAAGTGATAATAACGAAAAAAACTACGTAATCTAAAATTAATAGGAAGGTAACCCACAGGACGTAGTATCGATCTTTCCAACAAAACCCAACTGCCCGGTGTACAAAAGTTATTTAAGGTTTGAAGCTAATTGAAACGTGGTCTCTTATAGAGATCCAACTTATCCCTTCGTGTGCAGGGTCACTTTATTCTGAAATACCCCTGTTAACAAGTTGTCGTAAACATTGCCATCACACGTCTTTTACGCCAATTACAGACTGCGTCAAAAAGGCGTATGTACTCAAATCATTCTTCACACCTAGGGAATTACCTAATATGATCGGAAATTATGATTGGCGTTGATCTAACCATAAAGTAGTCAAGAAGGTACTACGTTTTAACAGTTAATTGTTCATTTATTTCGGCGAACCTATGAACGAAGCTTGGTTCCCGATCCAAACACATGTATAAAAACTTTGTGTTAATTACAATAATAAATTCATTGATCGACGTCTGGCGTCCACATAATTCTTAAGTGCAAAACTAACAACAACATTTAGCTGGTGATCAACATGACCGTAAAATATACATGCATGCTTAGTTTCTTTTAATTCTCATTATTTGCAAACAATCCCTCTTTCAACTATGACATTAGCACCAGGAATGTTTGGTGACATAAAGTTAAGAACGTATGTCCTTTTTGTTTTTACAACTTGCTAAAAATGTAATAGAATAATATACACACACACATTTATTTGATGCTCTGAATTGTCCGTTAAGTTAGCCCCGTAACCCTTTTTTAACTTATCTAGTCGCTATTGACCCAAAATGATGAAACAGGGAAAACAACGTCACTTTTAAAATATTGGTTACTAACCCAGTTCTGTTTCATTTTCACTCAAAGGCAAGTAACGTCAAAAGATTGCGACTGGGGTAACACTCCCCCTCCGATTCTGTTCAAATTCAACGTTCGTATTCCAATTCATTAACAAGATCCCTTCTGACACGCAATTCACAATAACACACTGTTCCTCACTACATACCTCAATTTCTCTGTTGCGAGTCCTCTATCTCGTTACCACGACTTTTCCAGAGTCAATAGGGGCTGGTGGACAAAACTGCTGCTGAAGTATCGACTCACGAACAGGTGCCTTCTAGTCGTCCAAACGCTGCCCAAACCAGAACTTCATATCGGAATGTATTGGTCCTATCCACCTGTGTGTGCAGCTTCGTGACCTCTTCCCAATTGTCACATTCTTGACTCGGCGAAGTCATCTATACAGCGGGGCTGGTAACCTTGTGACGTCCTGCTCCATTTTACGAACCTAACCCAAAAAGGAGGATAATAGGAAATGCACACAAGGGGGGCCAAGGTAGAAATCGGTTCAAGAACTAAGACAAGTAAATCACAAAAATGTATGTTACTCCTTAACAAGCCAATGAAACATGGGTCGAGTCAAGCTTTGTAAGGATATGCAAGTAAAAACAAAGAAAAGATGCGTAAACAAAGGGGCAGAGCCAAAACCTGCCTCTCACACAGATCGAAAATACCTTAAATGTATACCTAAAAGTACAAAAACTTCTTATTGTCTTTCTACATTATAAGTAACTTTCATTATGTGTATCACTCTATACTTATTCTGTAAAGTAAACGTGTGTGCGTTGTATTCGTACACAGAAATATGTCTCGGCAAACGAAGGGACGCAAGTACCACTTAATGAACCAGTTTCGTTGCATGTGGTGCGTGAGTACCTAATTGCCACTCAGAGAAAGCACTATATGCATAATGAAGCCTAAGAACATGCGCAACCAACTACTGATGTACTCAAGTTTCTTTTATGTTGTTTTTCAATAAGATAACAGAAATTCATTAACAAGAACAACACATTTTATTTTACGTAGTTGTTTTTACAAAATGCTTAACAACTTTTTTTAAACATGCATTTGAATCACCAAGTAGGGACAATTTCATTTACCATTCTTGCGTATTTTAGTATTTTGTATATTCATATCGCATTAAACAGCATCATATTTAAACATCACAAAATGCATAACATGCGCGGACTCAAATTTATGTACATGCAGCTGACAATTAAGTAATTACTAGAATATTTGCATTCTTACTATGTCGCAAAGACTAGAATGTTCTTGTAACAATTGCACTTTAGAATTCATGTGTGTCTGGAACAACAAATATACATTTGCTCATATCAATGATTATATTTATATGAAATACTCATTAATGCTACTTGGAGGTGATTAATGCGGTTAATCGAAAATTTAGGTTAAGAAAGCTTTTGTCTGTATTGAACTACGTCATACTGCCTGCACGTATTTGTTATGTAAACTTCACACAAAGTCTCAACATGTTTGACAAATGCTTGAATATTTGCTCATGCATTTTGCATGTACTTTCAAAAATTGCTTGTTAATTCTTTTGTTTTTAGAATAAGACGTGTGCATGCAATTATATTTTACGCATTGTACTCTTCGCAGAAGTTTTTTTTGGCACTTCAGAGATAGTTTTCATAGTTCGCGGGAACAAGGGCACGCAATAGTTTAGCCAGAGCGTATAGAAGGGGAAGTGTGTACACTTGACGTAGTTGCGTGGTTCCGCCGCGAGGTGACTCTAGTGTTGAACTCTGCTGGCCCGCTCGATTAGCCCAGCAATGTAACCAAGTAACACTTGTTGTAAATTATTACAGTACGCCACACAATTTTAATTCAAAGCACTCGTAACATTTGAAATACATATTTAATAATTTCTGAAGTGAAATTACAGGATTTATTTAACCCATCCGAATACCATTTCATTTCAATATTTTTTCCTGTGAAATACCATTTAATTCCGGCCTCCTGCCACGGAAGTTGAAGGACAGTACGGAACTTTAAATTTCTTAAAAACTATTCAAGTAATTTACATGAAATTTTAGATTGTTACAGTGGAAGACCATTAGTACATGTTAGAATAAACAAATTAATTGTAAATCTAATATAAATTACCTAATAGTTCTGCTTTGTGTGGTATAGCTTGAAACATTCCGGCATGTGCAGTAGGGCGTGTTGAATTTTTCATCTTTAAAAATCCTGATTTGAGGGGTGTTAAAAAGTTGTGGTATGATTAGGTAATTTGAAATATATTTTGGTTACTTGTAAATATTTAGGTCTTGCTTGGTAAATATCTATGTTAAAAGTTCCTACTTTTTAACATTTTTTAAATTTTTCTGTCATTTAAACGTATGGGTTATTTCCAAATTTTCATGAAAACAGATGTTGATAAGTGCCTAAAATTGATTACAAGTTTTTGTAGTTCTCTTATATATGTATTGTAGTTATCTGTACTATTAATATTTTACTATTATTATGTTATATTTTGTACTATTAATATTAATATTATACTGCTTTTTTTCCACGAGAGACTGAAGAATTTCCATTCTGAGAGTTGCAATCGGTGTCAACTGTGTCAATGACAGTGTGGCTGTGGCGTGGCAGATATGTGATATCTTTTTTTGCTTTCTACAACCAGTGATAACTATGACTACAAAGAAGAGAACAAGACAGGGAACATTAAAACATATGAGCAACCTTATTGGAAGTGCCTTCTGAATTACCAACTTTGCGAGACGTGTTAAGATATGGACTGTTGCTGAGAGAACAAAGTAGTGAGGATATGAGAAACTATGCAGCTGCCAGTGTTGCAAAAGACATTGCCTACGAGATCCTAAAGTACTTGAAAAATGGGAACGAGCAAACTGTTCTTTTGTTTTCCCTGTTGTGAATTCAAGAGTTACAGTATTATCAAAGATTCAGGAAATTTGGGAGCAAGCAAAAAACATATCTCTTGGATATTAAAGAAGCCTTTGCTTCAAAACTTGACAAGCTCTTTGACATTCTCAATTGCAAATGTGAAATCATTATGTGCTCTGAATTTGTCTGTGCTACAGATTGCACAAAACAAGCTCACATTAATTGACAAGAAGATCCCAGTGAAAGAACTTGCTTTCATTAAAGGCCAGAGAAACAAGATTGGTTCTATTGGACCACACCAAATTGCTTTTCCAGATTTTCCAGAACATAACAGACTGATAAAGAAGCAAAAGCGAGAAGAAGTTGAGAGAACAAGACTTGCTGAATATAAAAAGGAGTGCTTGCAGACTTCTTCACTTCCATCACATGAAGAATGTTCCTCTGGGGTTGGAAATGAGGAAGAAGAATCTGATACAGAAGATGGAAGTGAATCAAATTATGATTTAGCAGCTCCTTCAACTTCTAATGGAGAGAAACAGTACAATACATTAGATACGTTGTTGGTCTTCGTGCCACAGCTGCAATTACCACCGCTGCATTTATTGATATCGGCTTGATCACTGAAGAAAACACGTAACTTGTTGTTGACCACAATAAAGTAAAGAGAGCGCAGGAGAAATTGATGTCATCATTAGACAATGAATTTGAAGAAATTTGTGAGAAGGGTCAAATTGATTGCATATTTTTCGATGGTCGTGAAGATTCAACTAAAGTTATGCTGAAGGCTGAACATTCAGAGGAGCAGTTTCCCAGTACTATGAAAGAACAACATTATTCAGTTTGTAGTGAGCCAGGTGGGAGATATCTTTATCACTTTACACCAGAGAAAAGCTCAAAGAATGAAAAACCATCTGAAATAATTGCTGACAATTTACTGAATTTTATGAAAGAGAAAAGTATTGATAAAACAATACAAGCAATTGGAGGTGATTCAACAAATAATAATACCGGCTGGGAAGGTTGCACCATGCACTGGGTTGAAGTCAAACTAGGCCGCAAACTTAACTACCTAGTTTGTGCTCTTCACACCAACGAGTTACCTTTTCACCATTTATTCACAGCCCTTGATGGGAAGACTTTGTCAAGCAACAAGTGGACAGGTGACATTGCTAAAATATTAGATGCAGCTACAGAGCTTGATATTAATTCTAAATTTCCAAAAATTTCAATTGGAGTACCTGTTATTGAACTCAGTGACAGTATTTTGAAGGATCTGTCAACCGATCAAGCATATGGATATAGAATTACACAGGCCATAAGAGCAGGTAAACTTCCCAATAATCTGGCACTTCTTGAAATTGGACCAGTGAGCCATTCAAGGTGGCTTACAACAGCAAACAGACTTTGTCGCTTGTGGGTTTCCAAACATGGCCTAAAAGGCAAAAATCTCGAGAATTTAAGGCTGATTGTGGAATATATCGTTGGTGTGTTCAGCATGGTATGCATTTAGTGAAACGTTGATTCAGACACTGCTGTGCTCAAATAATAAGGAAGAAAGGAGAGCTGGAATTCAAAAGATCATCGATTTAAGAGGTGGCAATGATGATACATTTGGAGATCTTTCAGTACGTCCAAGGAAGACACCATCTATAAACACTTCTGCTTCAAACTTATTGGAGTTGATAGACTGGTTTCATGGAGTTTATGAACCTCCATTAACATGCAAAATGACAGAAATAAAGGAATTTATTCACAAGCCAATGCAAGTTCCTCAGTGGCCTTGTCATGGTCAAGGGATTGAAAGATGTGTGAAACAAGTCACGGAGGCTGCAGGAAAAAAGGGAGGGCTACATCAGAGGCCAAGAAGCAGGTCATCGGCTTTTGTCAAGAAATGAATCAAAACCGGACTTGATGAAACTTGTTATTAATTCTAATGAATATTATTCTTTTTTTACTATAATTGGACGTTATAAGATAAAGTAATGATATGTTGTTACAGCTGGAAACAAAATTTCTTTATATTTTCGCTTATATAAAATGATTACAAACTTCAACTTCGCTTTAAAATACGAGTTTTGGGCTTTTGTTTTGGCGCATTTCAAACAAACCTCAATTTACCAAGCTAATCATCAACCAATCATAAAAATAATTGCAGATTTGGATTCCTCATGTCCAATAACATTTTCAGAACCCCTCATTGTGCAAATTCGCAAAAGAAAATTTTCCGTCTTTAAATGACACGCCCTAATGTGCAGTGCAACTTTACATTTCTCACACTCCCAACGGCTACTTGACTTCTTGTTTTGTGCAGAACACACTTTGCACTGTCTTGATGGATTCTGTTTTATAGCATTTGGAGGGATTTGCTTAGGGAAATGTGCCCAATTGGCACACTGAAGTCTCATAGTTGTGTCTCCGGAAGGGCGTCTTCTTCGGGCATATTCTGGCAGGGCAAGTTCCTCCAAGATTTGCTCTATTACCAGAAGTCTGAATTCGTTAAATTTGAAACCCTTGATAGATGGCCTAATCTTCTTCTATATGACATATGCATTGTAGAAAGCTTAAGTCTAACATATAGAAAAATATTTTCTTATATGCCTTCAAGTAACGACGCATGATTGGAAATGATGCCAGCTGCTGATCCATTCTATCAACCCCACCCATTCCCTTGTTGTAGTCAATCACTACCATAGGTTTCGAAATAGGTTCTTTTGTCTTTCTGTTCTTCTTCCCTGTGTTTGTCATATTTATGTCATCATGCATGGTAGACAACAATGAGACAGGTTTCATAAGTACCTTATGATCAAAACAAATCTTTTGAATGGCATGACAGTAGCAAAAAATGGAGTTTCTGAGAGTTTTCTAGTACTCCAGTAGCTTTGCAGGCTTTCTTTTTTTACCTGGGACTTAAGGACACACAGACAAATAAATGCTAATATTTCATCTGGTGTTGTGTCAAACCATTTAGATTCAGTACTATTGGATTGTTGATCACCATTGAGTTCTGCATTTTTTATTTTGCTTTGAGCATAGATGTTCGTTTCCCTAGATATACTAGCCCATAAATCATCCTGAAGGAACTTTTTCACTACATCGCAAGCTCTGGGAGAATTCCCTAATGAACGCAGAGCAATGTTATTTACACCAGGCTTACCTGAAAATGGTAATTTCTTTGGTATTTCATTTTGGGGACACGATTCCGACCATTTCCAGTCTTCGAACTTGCTTCTCTTGGGGGTTTCAACAATTTCCCCCTCACTTTCACTACTTTCACCAGAGGGACCACTTTCACTTTCACTAATGCTACAAGAATCACTCTCTTCATTCCCGTCATCAAAATCCACATTTTCATCTTCGTCACTATCAAAAAGCAAATCTTCTATCAACGAATCTTCAACAAATCATCTTCGCGACATGTTTCCAAGACGTAACAAACGAAGGTTTGTTTATATGAGAAATTACTGAAGAAAGCAAGCTTGAATCGGTATGAAAAATTTAGCATCACAAACATAGGCGTCACAGATTCAACAGATCATACAACCTCTGCCATCTATGAGCAAAAGAAGAAACTAGGTGATGAAAATCGGGAGGCCGTCGATTCGACAGCTAGGTATGGCAAGCAAACTTCAAGTCGGGCCGTCGAATCGACGACTAGGTATGCGGATGGGTTAACGGAAACGATAATTAATAGTAAAATGAATAATGATATGTATAGGTACTCACCAAAGCTAGTTGTTCGACACCTTGGAAAGTTTCCGGGATGATGTTGACTGTAGGTCCTTACGAATTTCTTTTGTCCGGAAGAAGAATCTGCATTTTATATAATGTAGCACTACTTTGGGAATAATGTCTCTGGAGTGTTCATCACAGCAACCTATTTCTGAAGATGGAACAGGGATATTTTCTATGGCATTGAGACAGTCAAAAAATAAGTCTCTCCACATTGTATTTGCCAAACACAGTTTACTTTTGATTGCCCTTTCAACATGCAGGAGGATGTTGAGAATGCTGTTTGATGGATGAATGAGAAACGACGTGTCGTTCTTCGATCCGTAATCTCGTATTTACGCGAAGGCCGCATCTCCTGATGTTTGTGTGTTATGACTGCGAAGAGAACTGATGCATTGTTGGCACAAAATAAATTTATGAGAGTGTTTTATTATGTAACCTGCCAAATAATATACTAAGGATCTTTCCGTTGCAACATAATTAATCGAAGCTTCATCTGCAATGCGTACGTCACTTTCCCAACATTGATAGGAGTATTCAGCAGGAGTTCCAAATTTATCTTTAATGCAATTTTGAATTGAAGATTTCAGTTCCTTATTGCTTTTCTCTTGTTTTTTTGGTAATAGGCACAACTGACTGACGAACGAGATGAGTGGCACATCACTTCTGACCTCGCAGTTTGCAGACAAAGATAGATCCTGTTTAACTGGGACATAAATACATTGCAACAAATGCAAATGGAAGAAGTCTATGGTCGAGGGATGGTTGTCACAGCTTAAGGAACGTAAAATTCCAAAATGTCGCTCAAGGGGATCTTGGCTTAATTCCCCTGTTAACACATGTTCGTAGGCTTTGTCCCACAGCCATTCACTCAGTTGCAAAGAACTCTGCAAAGAAATTACTAGCGATTCCGTGGTCCTGTCGGATGCAAAGGTATTATCAGTTGTTTTTAATGTGATTAGAAAATTGCACAAGAGTATGTAAGACCTTGAACCATTGTATAAGGCGTTGGAAGGGATTTGAGAATTCAAAGCGTCACTAACGTCGTTTAAATCTCTTGTAAACTTTTCTGTGTGCTCACTGCCGCTCAAATCAGCCGAACTATTGGTCTGTCGAAAAAATCTAATTCCATCCGCTACGCTTCTGCTGAAAAGCTGAAATGCCAATCTGGCATTCATCCTCTGGAACGGCGACGGGTCTAAATGTGTGGATGTTATTTTAGGACATACTCTAAGACACCCGTGGACTGGTCTGTGTCTGCATCATAAACTTTATGATAGCAGTCAAAATTGATGGGACTTCCTTCATAAAGCAATGGTATTTTGTCGTGAAAGTGATTCCTTATACATTTCAGTATGTGAACGAAATCTGAAAAAGCCCATATTTTCCTATTGTCATCGGCAGGATTTAAGATAAATGGTTGTTTTTTTTGTTTATTCCTAATGATTTCCAAGCCTTTTTATTTGTTGAGCTGCCGTCACACATAAAGCCGACAATATTAGCACCTGCTTTTTCCAATTAAAGAACTACTTGGATAAATATTTTAAAAGTATTTCTGCAGGAGTGGAATTTCGACTTGCATAAATAGCAACAGGCTGTACCCAATCGTATATAAAAGGTATAAACATAAAAACCAGGGCATGATTTGCTAAAATAGTTTTTTGAATCTGGAGTTTTGTTCCAAAGTCAACAAATCCATCCACTTTAAGAGAAGAGCTAAGTTTGACTTCATCAAAAACCACAATTCCATACCTCTTGTTATCGTCCGTTTCATTTTTGTAACAGTCACTTATTGCATTTATGGCATGTGGATTTAGGCCGTATGTACACTTCAGCCCTTTAATAAGTTTTCTTAAATTTTGCTACGATGGAAGAGGCAATAAATCATACTTTAAACAATGCTTGTAACCCTTATGGGATTTTATTTTTAATAATAAACTCTAAAATAAACTCCTGACTATACTTCATACCTTTCGAGGACTTCACATGGCACTTTTTTAGCATACAATCTATAACCATCTTCTGCTTTTTGTTGAGGAATTTATTATTATATCCTTTGCATTGGCATGCCATTGATTTCACTTGCCTTTCTAATAAATATATCCTAGATTTGGCTGAGGAAAGATTTATTTCATATCGCTTTAATTTGCGATTCATGTTTTTCAATTGACGTTTTAAAGATTCTATTCGTTTAATTGAATTTACTGAGTCAGATTTTTTCTCAGAAGTTGAAGGGCAAGGTGTACTGATAACATTACATGCATTTTGCTTACCACTTGCTCCTGCTGATTTCTCATGATGTGGATTCTTTTCTCTCTTAGTTGAGTCAGCTTGTCTGTTGGCAGGTTCTTTACGTGCTTTCCTGAGAGTGGACAAATATTTGGGCACATTTGGGGAAATATGAGGAATGGCTTGAGCTTTCAGTTTCCATTGTACTCTGGGTATTTTCACTTGTTCACCTTTCACTTGGAACAATCTTCTTTTATTATCCACTCTCGGGCGAAATGCAGATCACAAACCTAGCTAGTGGAACTCAGATCTCTATCCTTTCGCGGAATAGCTTTAGTCCATTTCATTAACTGCATCTTGTCTTTCGGTACCGAAAAAAACGCCTACCTTTCCACTGTAACCCGATATACAACCCGGCACAAAACATGACGACATCTTTGTTTCTCATTCACGTTCTTGTTGCGCGTGCTGGTAGCAAGCTACAGCAGAATGCGACACCAGCGCCATTAGTTCATTGGTCCGCCACCCGCTATGGGAAAGTCGCAGAGTGTGCCCACTTCTCCTTCTATACGCTCTGGTTTAGCTACAATTCACAGTCTATTTGCTTAGCATTTTTTTTATCGTGCGAAAGAACAAGGGAACGAACGATTAAGTCAAGTTCACTTTATGTTGCACTTTTTCGCACTCGGCCAATTATCAATGCGTTCAAATAAGAATCAATTTCCAACATACCTGTATTCTTATGCAATTTTGCTTTACCACAAACCTATTCCTTTCATCATAAACGTCCATATCCTGCTAACAATGTAATTAGATGCACGTTCATTTATGCAGATTGCATATGGCGATCCGACTTCCTCCTCAGCAATTCAAGAGGTCATGCATGTTAACGTGAAGGCACGTACGCACGATCGAGCAGCTGTTGCAGCACGTTGTTCCCAGTCTCTATGTTCCTGGCCAAGTGTGGAAAGGAAAAAAATAGTTAACTTTTGACGTGCAAAGGTAGTATCGAAAGGAGGGAGCTAAAGTCAAAAGCAAGGCAAGCAAAGCTACCATCTGGTGGCAATTCAGAGAACTAGATCAAAAATTGAGAAGCTTCACCAAACGAGTGTAATACATTTTGATATTTGAAGGAAATCGCAAAAATTTATTACAATCAAGTTCAATTTGTAAGCATGCCCAACATTCCCCCCTTGACGAACTCAAGTGCAGGAATCGCTGACTAGTGTGTGTTGCGCGTATAAGCATCGGCCGGTCATTGATTTCACTTTCACTCAGAGGAGGAAAAATCAACTGAGGTGGCACAGCAATGGCCTCTATCTGTGACTTCTTGCTTCTTACTGTCATAAACAAAAGAAGGATGCGGAGGGTACCAGGTCGCAGAAGCTGGGGCAGAGCAGTGACGTATTTTGTATTGCGTAATATTCAGATATGCGTAATTGCGATGTCGCAAGAGAAAACTTGTCACAATTTCCAGGGATAGACAAATGAATTTTCAAGTTCAACTCATTTAAAAAAAAAAAAAATCAGTTGTGAGTTGTAAGGGGTGCACCCAATTGTCAGCCTCACTTCCACATAGTGCACCCTGGACTGCATTTTGCAGACTATCGAGGCTCTGAAGTCTGGACCTACAGCCAGTGTAATCGTTGTAGGACTGTGTGTGTGTTATCCTATGTTTTGTCCATGTTTGTGCTGAGTGCCCCTTTACAGCCTCAGCTTTTAACCTAAGAATATTTTAGTCTCCTTACATTACAGTTATATTGTTAGTTATACCTTAGTTGCAATGAGGGAGTGGACCCCATTCAGTGGCGTAACTAACATGCTCTGCGCTCCCCCCCCCCCAACTTTCAGTTGTATGCCCCTACTAGGTTGTTTTTTTAACGCTTTCCTTTCTAAAATATAATTCACACCTACATGTACATTCAGTGCATACAAATATGAAAATATATAGATGTAATTTGAATCAGTGTACAAGCTGGTACGAAAGATTAAGACAACAGCCAAACTGTAAAACTTATGTATTATAATTACATATGAAAGTACACTATACTACAAAAATTACGATATTGTTAAATGCCCATTACTAGTCCTCTGCATTTTTTGAGGGAAGAAAATTCTTGCGCTAATTTGGTCAAGTACAGTTTTCGAACATGGATCACTTTCGATGCTTAAAAGTGCCAGTCCACTCAATCTCAATCTTGTCATTGTGCTCAAGTAATTTTTGATCAATTTTAGCTTGGAGAAGGACCTCTTAGCTGATGATGACGTCACGGGTAGTGTCAGATATAGCATATAAGCAGTGCTTACATCAGGAATACAACTAGCCACAATTTTTTTTTCTATCAAGAGGAATTCTGCAAGTTTGCTGATGTTCGACGTGTTCCTTTTTTTGATTTCAGTTGACACTACATTCCGAAAACAAGCAATTTCTGTAGCTATAGTGCAAGATACATCTTCTTCATATTTCTCCCAGAACTTAGTAGCAGATTCTACTAACTGTCTGTCGCTATTTTCGATTAGGGAAGTGGGGCTTAAAAAGTTGAAGTTTTCTTCAATTTGTTTCATACTCTGAAATCTATTGTTGACTTGATTAACTAGAATATCCAAAGCACTTTAGAAAATCTTTACTTTAAAAGAATCCAATGGGTCAATAAAGCCAACATCTTCTGTCAGTTCGACAAAGAAGTTTTTCACTTTTCTTTTCCGTTTTGTAGAAATTGAAGTTTCTATTTGCCACCTTCTGGCCATTTCTTTAGCTTCATTTTCAAACACCCCAAAATTATTCCGAAGCTCGTTAAGACCACGAACAGACTTTTCTAGAAGGCTGCATGCCTCATCAAGGAATATGTTGGGATTTTGTAAAGTTTTGGAAACAACATTTACATGTTCCAAGACTTTGCTTTCGAATACAAGCAGTAAGACGAAGTGGAATGAAGACATTTTCTTTCATAATGCAGATGCTTCGGCTATTTCTACATTTTTCTTTGACGTTACGATGAGTGTTGACAAGCAGTTTAAGATTAAATGGAAATTGACTTGAATTTCCAGCAAGGAATGAAATCTAGACGACCATCTAGTAGGACATAGCTTTTTAAGAGTTATGTTGACAATACAGTTTCCTGTTGTACTTTCTCTTTGTGCTTTTCATCTTGGTAGACTTTTGCTAAAAAAACATATTTCATTGATAAGATCATAAAAGGAAGCGATTTCTCTACCTTTACAGAATCGTTGAGTAATCGAGTTACCCGACCTGTCATTTGTTCCACGAGACAAGGTAAGCCTTTACTCTTTAATAGCAAGTATTCAATAGTTGGTAAGCCTGAAAACATCCAAAGATTTTCACTGCATTCCTTGCAAGGGCTCAAATGTGAGGACGGTTCCCGTTAACCCCCGAGGTAATGACCAGCTGCTGGGAAGGGGAAGGGGAGGGCCAAGCAATGACTCATTTTTCCGTGTCGCTCTCGCGAATGTCAGATCGCTAGTTCCGAAAATGGACGAACTACGGCTTGTTGTAAAAGAGGGAGACTTCGATTTGATTGTCATTACAGAAAGCTGGATAAAGGACGGAACACCACTATCTCTAATTAGTATACAGGGTTATGAAACGCTAACAAAAAATAGAACCAAGAAAAACTGTGGCGGAATTGTAGTTTTTCATAAATCTAACTTAACTGTCCAAACAATAGAGACGAAAGTAAATACTGAAGGCATCGAAACATTAACTTTGATTCTGAAGTACATGAATAAACAGTTTGGCGTATGTTCCATATACAGACCGCCCAATGTCCCGTACACAAAACTTACATTGTTCGAAGAATTAATGTCCGAAATCTATCCACTAGTTGATAATCTCTTCCTGTTAGGAGATGTAGACTGCGATTATCTCACCCCGAATAAACCAGAAACACGGTTTTTAAGATCGATTTTTGATTCATTTGGTCTAACGCAAATAGTTAATAAACCAACCCGTATCACCGAAAAAAGTAAAACGCTCCTTGACATCATAGCCGTTGACAATACAGAATTACTGTTTAAAACTGACGTCACTGTCCCAATCGGTAAATCAGATCACTGCGTTGCGTACGCTGATTTCTTGTTGCAGAAACCGGAACCTCAAGCGAGTTACGTTTATTGTAGAAATTTTAATACCTTCAACGAAGAAGTTTTTGCAAAAGATATAACTGATGTAGATTGGTCAAAGCTTTACTCACTTAATGATGTTAATAATAAAGTGGAGTTTTTGACCTCAAATATACAAAATGTTTTTGACACGCACGCACCTCTAAAAATCGTAAAGCACAATAAGAAAAATGTACCGTGGATCACCAGTAATGTTAAATTGTTGATGAGAATCAGAGATAACGCGCTACGAAAGTTCAAACGTTCGAACAATCCAAGCGACTGGCAACAATATAAAGAACTCCGGAACTTTACAACAACTGTCATAAGACAAGAAAAGAAATGTTATCTTACCTTCAAATTTGGCGGGAAAAATTTAAACCGGAGAGAAACATGGAATGAGTTGAAACAATTGGGTATTGTTAACAATAAAAAGTCTCACGATAATACATTCCCTCTCATAAGTACCACTGAAGATTTAGATGCTGTTAATGACCATTTTGGTAAAATTTGCAATGAATCTGAAATTCCTCCTCCACTTAAGGCTCAGCAAATATAGCATTTCGAGAACAAAACCTGTTCCACCGCTGAACAGTATTTTAACTTTACTGAGGTAACTGAAACATATGTACATAGAACTATTTATAGCATACGCTCAAATAGTTTTGGAGTAGATGGTATCAGCACTAAAATGCTCAAACTTTCTTTGCCTTATGTTATATCTCCGCTAACGCACGTCATTAACTCCTCTCTTTCCAATGGCATCTTTCCTGAAATGTGGAAAGAAGCACGAATCCTGCCACTTCAGAAAAAGCAGATCGCCACTTCTTACAATGACTTTAGGCCTATCAGTCTTTTGCCTGTGCTATCTAAAGTACTCGAGAAAATAGTGCATTCGCAGACGTTAAACTACGTTAACACGAATAATTTACTGCCCCAGCTGCAATCCGGATTTCGTGAGAAACACAGCACAGCCACTGCTCTTGCTAAAGTTGTGGATGATATATTCTATGCCATTGATAAACAGCAAGTCACTATTTTAGTACTTCTGGATCTCAGTAAGGCTTTTGACACTGTGCAGCATGCCTTATTATTAGCCAAACTTAAATATTACAAGTTTTCTCCTTCAACATTAAACTGGTTTCAAACATATCTATTTAACAGACGTCAAAGGGTCGTATTACATAATTCACCATCTCACGTGTCTCAACCTATAACGCTGAAAGCAGGCGTGCCGCAAGGATCGATATTAGGCCCCCTCCTCTTCACCCTTTACACTGCAGATTTGCAGCAAGTTATAAAATTCTTCACTCCACATTTTTACGCAGACGATACCCAGTTATATTTCTCAGATCATTACGCTTCGTTGGAACATAAGCTTCAGTCACTAAATTCTGACTTGAACAGCGTCAGTAACTGGTGTGTATCTAACGGTCTTAAAATAAATCCAGAAAAATCCACTTTCATAATCATTGGTTCTAATTATTCAAGGTCGTTAATTAAAAATATTAAGTTCGAGCTCAAAATAAACAATTTGCCCATTGTCAGGAATAACACTGCTAAAAATCTTGGTCTGATTTTTGACGAAATTTTTGATTGGACAGAACATGTAAAGACGCAATGTAGGAAAGCTTATGGAACACTTAGGAATCTGAATCGTTTCCGTGACTTCCTCCCTGCGGAATGCAAGCTAAGACTCATCCAAGCATTAATCTACCCATTGTTCGACTATTGTGATAATGTTTACGGCCCTCATCTCTCACAAAAGCTCAGTAAAAAAATACAAATGGTGCAAAATGCCTGCTTCCGATACATTTTTCAAGCAAAAAGATCCGATCATATTCTTCCATTCTTAAATAATAATCAGGTTCTTACCATGGCAAACAGAAGGAAGTTGCACTATCTCTGTTCTATACGCTGCATACTGACAGAAGGTAAACCGCGGTACCTGTTTGAGAAGATGCATTCCCGTAGGGAAATCCATCAGTATGTTACACGTAAGCGGAACAACTTCGATTTACCCCATCACTCTACCACGGCCTACAAATCCTCTTTCTCCTTTTCAGCTCCCAAAGCATGGAATGCATTGCCTGCAAATATCGCTAGTGTAAAAAACCCATTATATTTTAAAGGTAAAATAAAAGATCTGCTGTTAATGGAACAATGGCAGAGTCGGGGCACATACTGAAGGTATCAAGTCACTCACTATAAGGAATTGTATTATTATTACTATTGTCTTTTTTATTTCTAGTGACACTTTTTTTTTTTGCAACTAATTCCTATGTATTTTTTTCTTTCTTCATTTTTTATTTTTATTATTATTATTATTATTATTATTATTTTACGTTAAGCTTACTGCTCCATAAGTTTATAATCATCTCATATGTATTCTCATATTGACAAGGGTTAGGTGGCAGAGCAGCCCTTGGCTGAAATTGCCCTCTGAATAAAGAAAATTTATTAGTATTTATTATTATTTATTATTATGAGTAGCACAGTGTACATATTCTGCATTATGCGACTTTTGTTTAATTTTAGCCTGCAAGCCATTGTATTTTCCTCTCATTACAGCTGCTCCATCATATCCCTGCCCACAGCATTTTCCAATGGAAATATCATTTTCCTCCAAAAATGTAATAACTGTGTTTTCTAAACTTGTATCTGTTTGGTCTGAAACTTCAATAAACCCCAAAAATGACTCCTCTAATACAATCTTTTCGTCAAGTTTAATGTTGACGTATCTTATTACAACTGACATTTGATCAACTTTAGTAATATTTTGGGTTGTATCCAAAATAAGGGAAAAGAATGGTACCTTTAGAACATCATCTATTATGCCATTCAACACCTGTTTTGAAGCCAGTGCAATAAGTTCATTTTCAATAGCAGGACTTAAATATTTTGTCTTGCTTTTCTCACGGGGTGTAAGGGGTAGCTTCCATGTAGGCGCCCAAGAGTCAACCTCACTTCCACATAGTACACCCTGGACTGAAGACTAACGAGGCTCTGGCGACTGGCATTATGGCCAGTATAATTTTGTGTGTGTTGTCCTGTTTCTTGTCCTTATGTGAGCTGAGTGCCCGTTTACAGCCTCAGGTTTCAACAGAAGTCAGAATATTTTAAGAATTTCCTTGTGCAACGTTAGAGTTGTTATTTGTAATGGTAAGGGGCTGGTCCCCGTATAATGTGACGGGTGCAAAATAGCCTTAGTGCTGACGCACCCAAAATTTAAAATTCAAATTCTTGCTTTTCTCATTTTCAATATGAGCTTTAAGAAATGGGTCATACCTTGCTAACAAGTCTATTATGTTGATAAAATTCCCAGAACTACTTTGTACATTCATTACATCTTCTCGATGTCCAAATTACAGGTGGATAATGTTATTATTACATCTAAAATTCTTTTAATGATTTCGCGCCACTTATCCAGACCTTGTTGCAACATTGTTTGAACATCTTTATGATTTTTCCAGGCACTATATGTCATGCATGCACATAAATGAATTCGGCATGTTTCGTGTTCTTTGATTTTTTTACTTAAACCGTTCCAATCGTTAATTTTCCCTTTACACCATGCATCATTAAGTGTTTGTTGAACCTATCAGCAAACAACCAGCACGGTTTACAATAAACAGCATTTAAAATACAGTTTTTATTGAGTTTATTGAGCAATTTTCACACCGAAAGTACCCCTGAGGGGCAATGGTGCATGTATATTACAAAATACAACATGTTGACATCGCACATAATAGCATGATGGATTAGACTTGAATAAGAGATTGGTCCGGCTATCATGAACTGGTCATCGCAATTCTGAGCGGATCCAAATTCAATGGCTGCATTGACATTAGCAACCCATTCTTGCGGTACACGTTGATATGAGTCAAACTCATAACATGCCCAGGAATTCGTATCGACCCCTCTTCTCCTATCAGTCTGTCGGTGTAGTCTATATTGGTACGCACCGCTAGCTCCTGTTAGTGAAGCAGGCAATGTGGTACAAGTCCTCAAAGATACTTGCCCATTTCCATAACGCACATATATATCGTGCGGGTCTACTTGTCTGGAATGCATTTTACATATCTGTACTATACTTCCAAACTCCCTGTGATGCGGTGACAGGTCTAGTTTTATGCTTGGTACGGCTCTCAATTTAATGGCTACATAATCCATGAGCCTCTCATTATAGAAAAATCTCCTGTTACTACTCATGAACCTATCATGTGTTATCCCAATCGTACTAAGCTGTAGTATCGTTTTGGGTCTGTAGGTTGTAGCAGGCGTCCATCCTAGTAGGTTGGTTGTTGGTTGTTTCTTGGGCTGACATGTTACTTCTATGTCAGGATCCTCTGACGCAACCACTGCATTTTGCTCATCTGGTGTTAAATACCTTATATCGTCGGGTAGATCCCATGATGATGACTGCGCTGGGTTGTGTGCGTGCCAGCAACACTCCATAATGGCTAACGCTGACACCCTTGGTGCTATGCACTGTTCATACATATTATACATAGCCGCAGTAACTCTTCCGAAGTCACCTGTGCTCTTGGGATATTGTGGTAACACTAACTTTGATCTCGCACCAGTGTGGTCCCTTACATCTCCAATGGATCTGAGATAGCTGGATATGACCGCTGGCACTGGATATTGCTTATTCCCAAGATCTTTGACCAATTGCTGCGCATCTTCATTTGTTACACCCCTGTGTCTGTCTATGGTCGCAATCCTTCCCCACAGATGTACTGTGATATAGTGGAGAAAGAGTTCAGGTGTTACTGACTTTTTGAAAACTGAATTGCAATCAGCAATACGATGAAATTCTTCTTTAACGATATCCACCAAAGCACTGTAGTTCACCTGATGTTCTCTTGTTTCTGCTCGTGGAATCAAGTCCCACGTAGGGAAATCGCCTACAGCGGTGGTAAAAGCCGGATCCGTTCGTAGGTCGGCTGGCTCCCCAGTCACTCTGGGTATCTCGTCTGTCGTTAGTCTGACTCTCGATGATACTCCCGTGACAGGTGGTCTTCATGCTGGTCTTCTCGATCGTGAGTTTGGTTTGCCTCTTCTCGGGCCCCCTCTGTTTAACTGAAACTTCATTCTCAGTGGCTACCGGTAATGACTCACTTGTTGGTGAGATCGGTATGTTTGCCATCCCGAAGTTGGTCGACTGCCATCTAAATCAATACATCAATTTGACAGAATTTTTTTTATAATAATATAACATAATATACCGTCAAACGGGGTTACTTTGCACCAGAGTTAAGGAATGTCAAAGAAAACTGCATGTATTTTACAAACGCAAAGATGGAAAACATTGTATTTTAAACATATAATAGCTGAATACATAAAGAAAACATTCCTACAAGTGCATTAGTAATCGAGGAGTATGACAATGGTTATTGAAAAATGAAATTTGGTTCAAAGTATCCTCATAGGGTGAGGATACTTTGCACCAGATACAAAAAAGTAGGTTCAACGCACGAAAATAATGTTTCTGTACAATGTTAACCCACCAGCGTGTATAAATTGCACTTCCTGCATAACGACACAGAAAACTGTATGTCGTTTGCAAATACTGATATTAGAATTAAGGTACCAGTACCGGTACTTAGTATGAATCACTGATACTTTTATAGAAAATGTTGTATAAAATGCTGGTACTGTCACAGGAACCACTTGCTGATAGTTTAGCACATACTATCCTACAAAAATGCCAACTCAGGAACAGAAAATATCTCCCTTGAACTGATTTGGTTTGGCTGCTCTATATGTCCAAGAATATCATCCCAACTGTACTCCAGTTCATCGACTTTATGTGGCCACTTCCAATATCGTCCACTCCTCTGCATTGATTGAACAACTGCCATCCTGTGTGACTGCTACAATTTTCCCTGGGAAAAGTTCATTCTCATATCTGAAAATAACATATTCACCCACTTCTCGGTTCACAGTATCCCATTCTGGTGGTGGTTCATGCCCATTCAGTTCACGGTTCACAGTGATGTTATTTTCTCCAATGGGAAGTTCATGGTCACTGAACTGCATTTCTGTGGACGAGAAATCACAAGAAGGAAGAACTTCATCACCATTACTGGATTCTGAATCGATACTGGTTTTCCTTGATGTACCAGGATGGCTACCGGTAGCAGATGACGAGGCAATCTGTTCGCATTGGCCAGTGGCAAGATCTATGGATGCAATGCTCTTTCCAGGAGGCACATTCATCTTCTTTCTTCTCTTGATCGGGGCCTTTTCTCCTATGACTTCATTCCTCTTTTTTTCCAAAAAGTCTTTAAAACTTGCCTCTACTACTGACGTATCACTAACACTTGATGATCTCCTTCCGTTAAAACTCTTCAGGAGTTCATCAACACTTGTTGGGCATATTCCGCACTTCTTGAATCCTGCTTTCAAGTTCGCTTCCTGATGTGGTTCAATTGCTTGCATCAATTCTTTCAGTAGGGCAGGAAAATGTTGCTTCTGCAGAACTCCAGAATGCGTACCACGCGGTGTCTCCTTGTATGCACGCAAAATCTTTCTCCATGCAACCTTCATGGGATGAAAGAATGTTAAGCCTCAAGAGGCTGCGTGAGATGCGTGCTGTTCGGTGGTAAACAGATGAACCGAATTCCATTTTGCTCCCACAATTGCAACACCTTAGACGACAGATGTGAAGACAAATTGTCCCCAATGATGACTTTGGTTCCTTGCATTTTCTTGAGACAAGGAAGCATCAGAGAACAGAACCACTCTTCAAATGCTAACCCATCAAACCAACCACTTGTTGTGTTTGTATAACGTGCTCCGGTGGGATCACCCTCGCACCATGTCAACCACATTTTATTAGATTTATACACCACGAAAGGTGGCAATAATTTGCCACCTGCATTTCCTGCAAGCATGACAGAGATGCTTGTCTTCGATGTATTACAAATCTTACTTGGATATTTGCATCCCCTTTTCACAAGACACTTTTTATATCCAGGGTCGTCTGTCAGATTAGTTTCGTCAAAGTTCCATATGTTGTCAGGAGGAACATCTTTAATTTCTTCAGAGAGATTTTGTATGTATGCCTTAAGCACAGTTTCGGTAACATCGGCACGACTTTTCTTCATATTGGCAACAAATCTGACAGTCAAAGCTGGATTGCGCTTCAGGAAACCTTTTACCCAGTCGGTCCCTGGAAAGTTCCCATTCTTGAAGTTCTTGACAACCCTTCCCGTTTTCAAGAGATAATCTTGAACAATGTGCTTTAAATCACTCTCATCTAAGGGAAAACCAAAATTGCATGTGTCAAGTAGGCACTGCAAGAACTGTGATTCCTCTTCTTTTGAAAAAACTGGTTGTTTGCCGGGATGCAACATGTGCTTCTTTTTCAATTTATAGTTGATTGTTCGCCGCGAAATATTGTACTTACTTGCAGCCTGCCGTTGCGTCAGTGTCCCAGCTGATACAGCTTCCAAACACTCACGTAAGGCACCTTCTGTATAATCAGCATAGCGTCTTGCTCCTGGAGGCCTCTTGTAGTATCTCGGCATCTGAAAGAAGAAAACAAACGGAAAATCAATAATCTTGATATACACCGGTATATATATATAAATGCCATGTCAATAGGATTCAATCATGTACCAGTATGCTTATTTTCGTAATTTATTTTCAAAAATTAGAAGGCAGGAGGTACCAATTTTCTATGGTGCAAAGTAACCCCGATTTCAGGCTGAAACCACGGTCTCCTCATTTTATTTTTCCTATGACTTTACAAAGTTTCATACTTCAATTTCCAATGTTGCTTCCAAGTTCCATAATGCAAACATGTATTTTACGGAACTGACTTACCTTTGCTAGAAATTCATGTACATGATATCTTCCAAATTTTCGGGCCTTCACAGCAACTGCTTTCCACACATCCACACCAACAACACCCTGGCGGGAAACTAGAACTGATTTCAAACACCAACATCATTATCAAAGTACAGTTACATGTCCCATCTAGCGGTAGCAGTTGAAACTTTCTGCTTCATGTTCATGCTTTTCCTGCCAGAGGACTCTGCAACTCTTTTCAACTTTGGTGCAAAGTAACCCCTGAAGGTTTGACGGTAATAGTAAAACATACAATGACAAATTATTTCTTGAAGTGAACTAGTGTTGTAAAAGTATATATTATATAGTTTATGCAATCTAAATTTATTTTATAAAGTTATTTAATTGCTGAAATTCTTGAACTGAATATAAAGTGTATTCCAATAACAATTTTTTCACTTTACTTTTAAAGATTGTAGTTCTTTCAAAATGTTTGTAACTTTTTGGTAACATATTGCAAAACTGGATGCCTGAATAAAAAGGTCTTGTTTGGAATGCAGTTAGCCGCACTTTGGGAATGTGGAAGTTATCTTTTTGTCTGGTATTGTAATTGTGAGTGTCTATGTTCTTTGGATAGTTCTATTTTGTTTCGTGTATGAAAGTAAGTGTTTCAAGTATGTACAAACTTGGAAGTGTTAATATACGGATTTTTTAAAAATGAGGTTTACATGTATCAGTTTTGTGTGCATTTGCCAAAATACGCAATGCTCTTTTTTGAATTTTAAAAATCCTCTGCGATTGAGCCGATTTTCCCAAAATTGGATACCATACCTCAAAATACTTTCGAAGTTTGAGAAATAGATATTTAGCATACACACTGTATTGAAACTATTTTTTAAAGTTCTTAATTGGTAACATACGGTGTTTAGCCTCTTGCATAAATGATCTATGTGAACTTTCCAGTTTAGACACTCGTCTATAAATATTCCAAGAAATTTTGTATTGTTAGTAGCTGTTATAACGGCATGCCCTGCTGTGAAATTATCTTGCTTAATAGAAGAGTTTTTGGCTCTAGATACACCAAATTTTATTATATTAGTTTTTTTCATTGTTCATAGACAGTTTCCTGAAAACCAGCTTTGTAGTTCAGTAAGAGCTTTTTCCGTTTTTTGAATTAAAGTTACATCATTAGCAGAATCTACTAAAGCCGTATTGTCATCAGCAAAAAGAGTAACTGTAACTGTCCTGTAAATATCTGTCATCGAAAGCAAATGAACGACCCTGCTGAACATCTACAGCAGTGGGAATTGTTGGTGGCTTCTTTACCTTTGCTTTAGAAACTTGAGCTTGATCTACTTCTTTTCGGATAGTTCCCAGTGTAGTGGCTGGAGAAGAAGCTGCTTATTGAGTGTGTTCACAGGAGTGAAAGATGGCAGTAGTTGTGACAATTGGCTTTGTTCGATATTATCAATAAGATTCCTCAATCTTACATTCTTTCTTTTGACTTCAGCTACCTCGTTCAGTATATCAATATTCTCCTTTCTTACTGCTGATATCTCTTCATATAATTTACGGTTTTCCTCGGCTGCTATTTGACTTATTTTTATCTGCCTGTTAAAAGCATCTAAGGTGTGTGTGTGAAACTGGGCAAAGAATAACATAACCAAAATCTCTCTAGTTTCTGTCCTGTTTTATAGCTAGCGTAATGATAATCGCAGCTGAAAGATCTCTTGCTCACTGGGTCTTTCGGGAAAGGTCCTTGTGGATTACTTGGACTGGATGATAAAATTGAAGCTTTAGCATCTTCTTCTAGTACCTCATTAAGTATATACAAACCAATATCGGTGCTCACAAAGTCAAAATTGTCACTTGTTGCACCACTTGTTATGACCACATGTTCTTCATTTTCACAAGCCTTTCTGTCTGCTTCGGTTTTTAAGTGGGCGTCATCGTTCAACAGTTCACTTTCACTGTCTTGGCAAAAATTTACAAGTTCTGCTTTAGGTAATCCATTGTTACTAACGTCTCTTGTTTGTCCACATGCATTTAATTCACCACCACTGTTGATATTTTCAGTTGTATCACTACTGCTTCCAGGTTTAAAAAATGAACTGATCTTAGGATATTTCTTTGTCTTTTCATCCTCTTCTTTCTTCCTTTCTCAAAGTTCTGCACCACTTGGACCTTTGTTTTTAGAAATTTCTCCTCGCTTCATTAACAATAACAGCTACAAAATAAACTTACCAACATGCGGGAGCAGCACAGTCAAACCCACAGGTCAAACCTTGCTAAAACGCGAGCGGTAAGTAGGGGCGAGGATGGGTGGAAGTCAGCGTTGCCAGTGCATTTTCTTGCCTCAATGACTTGAACTATTCAGCTAATGAAGGTTTTCGTCTAATCGTAATTCATTTTGTACTTTTCTAGTGATTTAACATTTTCTGTTTGCATCAATATGATAATACAGGTATTGGACAAAATAATGGAAACACCTGTGGAAGTCGGAACATCATGTATTAATACGGTGTTGGGCCACCTTTAGCATGCAATACAACTTGGATTCGGGACGGAATAGATCGATACAAGTCCTGAATCGTGGTAAGTGGAATTTGAAGCCATTCTTCATGCAGCACAGCCTCCAGCTCAGGTAGAGACGAAGAAGGTGGAAATCGACGCCGAACCGTAGATTCCAAAACAGCCCACAGAGGCTCAATGATATTCAGGTCTGGGGACTGAGTGGGCCAGGGAAGATGTTGAACCTCATCAGCATGCTCTGGAAACCACTGTTGAACAGTGCCAGCTGTATGAATGGGGGCATTATCATCCTGGAAGATGGCATTCTGGTTTGGAAATAAGGTTTGCACCATTAGGTGGATCTGGTTATCCAAGAGTTCTCTATACACTGCTTATGAGACCCGACTGTGTAATGTGACAAGGGGGCTGCCGAATATCATGATATAATTCCCCAGACCATAACAGAGCCGGCACCATGTTTGACAGTCGGGCGGGGACAGTCCACATCGTATGCTGCCGAGGGTGTTAGCCATACAAACACGTGTCCAGTAGTGGGGAAGAGGGTAAAGGTTGACTAGTCAGACCAAATGACATGTTTCCATGTTTCCAGTCCTCCAACGTCCAAGTTTTGTGGTCATTGCATCATGCACGTCACCTTCGAGCACTCGTCTCAGTTATTAGGGACTTGGCAATAGCAACAAGCCCATGGATACCCATTTGATGCAGCTCGCGCCTCACTGTTTTGCATGACACGGGGTGTTTAGGTGCTGATTAAGTTCTGTAATCACTTTGGAGGCCATTGTTTTCTTCTGCAACGTCACAATACGCTTCAAGGCCCGGCGGTCCCTTTCCTGCAGCTTCGTCTTTAAACCACTATTGTGCTTAGCAGACCCTGTTTCACCGTGCACTGTGTATGCGGTCCTGACTTTCGAGACCGTGTCTCGTGTTACACCGCATAACTTTGCTGTTTTGCTCACAGATGCTCCAGTGAAACGGGCACCAACAATTCGACCTCTTTCAAACTCCGTCAGATTGGCTATACTGGTCACTCACTACACCTGAACAAAATGCAATACCACACTGCCTGTCTACTGTCAGCGCACAGTCCATACTACCTGAAACAAACAAGAGAAGGTTGATTTCCGCCGTGCTCAGTATTACCAGGTACATTGAAAATATGTCCCACTTCTGACTCGTGTTTCCATTATTTTGTCCAATACCTGTATGTTCAGTTGAAAAAATATTTTAACGCCAGAAGGAAAACGTTTGTGAACTATCAGTCCATGGTTTGATGTAAGATGTTTCACTAATTCATGTGGGGATTTACCACAAAATTGTTGTATTGAATTTTTTCACATTTTGTATTGCACATTTAATTCATTTTTTAGTTGGATGAAATAAAAAACTGAATCATATTTTGTTATGAGAGCATGAAGGGCGGAAGAAGGAAAATTTGATTTGTGAGATACAAATGTGGTTGGATCAAACAATGAAATAAATTCCAGTTCTGAGAGATTTTCAAACCAATTTGCAATTTGTATGAAAAGTATAATGTAAAAATATATATAATAAAATTCTTCCTTTTCATGAGTATCTGTTTTTCAAAGAAACGACATTTCGGGATCCAACTGTTCCCATCTTCAGGTTCTCATTCTAGGCCAGTATGATCACTACATAGCCACGTCAATTAAGACAAGGATAGAGGAGATAGGTAAAACTGGATAAAAATGGATAAGAAGTTGTTTCCATACCAACTAGCCCCATACACTTAAAACTTCATGATCTATTCCTTTCTTTAAAAACTCCAACTACTAAAAAAGTCCGTAAAAACTTTCACACACTAAACACGTTAAAAAACCCTTCAGAACTACAAAACTACAGAATTACAATATTACAAAATACAAAGCCAAAGATAAAAAAAGAAAAGAATGGCAGTAGGTATGTTACACAAAGTAACAGAACAAAATACAAACACAATATAGTACAATCACAACAGAGTACTGCTAAATACTTTCAGATACAAACATATTATACATCGCACAATAGTCGATGAACACTAAGATTAATTAGACAATTTGTACAAATATCAAATCCATGTGAGAGAAAATAAGGCATGACTTTAAATACATAGTATCGATAAAAATTATATAATACAAACACAGCTTCAATCAGATTTACTGTGAATTTAAATGATTAGGCAATGACAAAATATGTCTTTATTATTGAGCTATATGTTATAAAAGGAAGCGCAAAGTCTACTTTAACCTTTAGTATGCCACGCGGGTCTGACGAAAGTAAGCCCAGTGTCGCTGAGGCTTTTTAGCACGAAATTTAAATTTGTATACTTAATGGAGAAAAATCGTAATAACTCTGGCACTATGGGACCAATCTACTTCAGATAACTTTTGTTTTGCAGCTAGAACATGAGCGCATGCAACCTTGTAAAATTTGGAAGCCCCAACCGTGGGGGAGTTACGGGCAGGGGTTGAATGTCAATGAAAAAAACATAAAAATGTGGAGTTAGCCCCCTCTTCTCCAGCTATTTTGGGAAGAAAACCCGAACTTTTGCCTTTTTTTTTTTTTTCAACAAATGGACCTTTCGCAACAGAATGAAACTTGTTTCATGTTTGTGGGTGCAATACTAACTAACTCTCTAGCCTTCTTAAACCTGAAGGTTCATGGCTGCAGCAACACAGGCCTTCCATCTGTCCCTATCTTGAGCAAGATCTATATACTCTTTTCCATCCCTACCAATTTCTGTTAGGTCTATCTCAACGTTGTCCTTCCATCTTTGTCTTGGCCTTCCTACAGGTCTCTTACCATCAGGTTTCCCAACAAATAGCCTTTTTGATATGTCATAGTAGAGGGTTTTAATTGAGGTTGCTTCTTATTTTTTATATATTGCCAAAATTGTTTTGAATCATTTTGAATTTCATTTTGCACATTGTTTACATAGTTTTTATAGGCTAAGTTTATTAACTTCTTCCATTCTCTTCGTAACTGAATAAACCATTCATTATGATAATTAGAAATGTGTCTTTTATGCCTATGTAATTCTTTGCGTTTCAATATTCTTATTATTTCAACATTAAACCAACAAGGATACAAGTTTGTTTTATGAATTCTTTTCTTTGGCACATGTTTATTAAGTATATCGTAAAAGGTCTGATAAAACTTATCAACAGCATTATTTGGGTGTTTACATTGAAGCAATTCTTCCCAACTACCACCAGCAAGACCTGATATAACTTCAAAAAATTAGCTTGCTTAAAGTTAAAACCCATAGCTGAATACAATTTATTTCGAGAGCACTTAAAAAGGTAAATTAAATATGAGGCGCATCCAGTAAGTAAGTTTCCCTATTTTTTTCCCGTGAAAGTAAACATAATGAGCCGTGTAAATTGCGCATGCGCAGCAGAGCTAAGACGTATCAATCCTATGCCAGGCGGACAGATCCCGCCCGGCGCCAGTAGTGAGGCAGCAGTGGTCTGAAGTGGAAGCTCGTATTCCTTCTCCCGCCGCATGCCAGTAGCGAGGCAGCAGTGGTCCGAAATGGAAGCTCGTATTCATTCTCCCGCCGCATGCCAGTAGCGAGGCAGCAGTGGTCCGAAATGGAAGCTTGTATTCCTTCTCCCGCCGCATGCGAGGTTCGGTCGGTGATAAAGTTCCTGAATGCACAAAGCATTGCGCCAATTGACATTCATCGTCAGCTCTGTGAGGTCTATGGGCCGAACATTATCAGTAAGCAGATGGTGCGTCGCTGGTGTCGGCAGTTTTTGGAAGGTCGTCAAAGTGTCCATGATGAAGAGTGCAGTGGGCTTCCGTCCCTCATCACTGATGATCTGGTTGAGCTGGTGCGGCAGCACATCGTAGAGAACCGTCGCTTCACGATTACGGAGTTGAAGTAGAGAGGCAGCACTTCGTTCCTACGCGTCAGCAAAAATTCGATGCGGCTGGTGTTATGTTACATCCGGTCGTAGCGGTGTACGAGCGATTTTATTGTTGAGTCAGCAGAACGTGTCTGATCACGTTGAAGGCATCGGAAGCGGTGGGGGAGGGGGTCAATGGATTTGTCACGTTGTTTCTTGATGTATGCTAACCTAACACGTGCGTATGTTTGTGTGTGTGTGTGTGTGTGTGTGTGTCTATGGAGGAAATGCGCGCGCAACCATTGCGTATGATGCAAACACATGAAGAAATGATTTAAAGATGGCGCCGAATGTTGCTGTACCCCGAAAGCTTAGCGGCTAAGGTTATTGCTCTGTAAAACAAGAGGCGTCGAGGGTTCGATTCCTGGTAGAGTCAATATTGATTGATTGATAGATTGAGTTAGTTTTTTAAGTCCACTTTATGCACGGCAAGACTAATCAGGAGTGGACTTACAGTTGAAAAGTGGTGATTCGGACCACTATGTGCCTCCACCGAGTATCGAACCTGGGACCCCTTGATTACAAGTCGACGATGTCAATATTGAATGATTTCGATTAGCCTGTGTGTACATAAAGCCAACAAAATGGCTGAGTTCGAAAATCGAGTTGGGTTAGTGGTTAATGTTGTCACCTGGCAATGAAGAGGTCGCGGGTTCGTTTCTCTAGGTAGTTAAATTAGGCCAATTGTTTAATCCCGCCATTATAGGTCGCGATTAGTCCATCTGTGCATAAATAGTGATTGAATAAAATCAATATGGCGGCCTTGGGTTAGTGGTTAATGTTGTCGCCTGGTAATGAAGAGGTCGCGGGTTCGATTTTCTAGGTAGTTAAATGAGGCCAATTGTTTTGTCCCGCCATTATAGGTCGCGATTAGTCCATCTGTGCATAAATAGTATTTGAATAAAATCAATATGGCGGCCGCGTTTTGTGTTTAGCAGCGGCGGCGGCGGGGGCGCGGGGCGGAGCGGCGCGTCGCGGCGCGGGGGGTGTTTTTTATTCCGCGAGATGTTTTAACCAAGTGGTTGAGGGTTCGATTCTCAATGTTGGTGAAAATTGGATATTCAATTGTATTTGTTTAAAAGTTCCGATTAGCTTTTTGAACTAATTGGAAATAGGATGTTTATGCTGTAATGAAAAGGTCCCGGGGTTCGATTCACAATGTCAAATTGGCTGATAATGATGTTGTTTTTAAAATAAAAAAAAAGAAGTGTGTTGAGTCCCCATTAGTATTTATGCAGGAACAGATATTAAAAATCAAAACAAAATGCCTTTTGATTACAACGCAAAGATAAATTAGAATCTGTTGTTTTGCCGTGTGGGGCCCCAGTACCGATTAGCTTAAATGCATAAAGAGTAGGTAAAATAAGCAAGATGGCCGTCACTATTGTTTTGTGATCAGAGAGGAGTCACAGGTTCGATTTAATCAAAGGAGGCAACATTCTATGTTTCAATTCCATGTAAAAGTCTAAAGTTATGTTTTGATTAATCTCAATGCATAAAGAGGAATTAAACAACAAAAAAAAAGGAAAATGGCGACAGATGTGATAAAAGAAAAAATTGAATTAGTTTTTTTATAGTGACAAGAAAAAATAGCGAATCACTGTTAGAAATAGAATGAAAATAAAGATACTTGCCTTTGCGTGTCCAGCGCTGTGCAGAAAAGCTCTCATGCTTTATCTCCGACAAGTCCACAATACACAATTTTTTTTTATTGTATAGTTAATTATTAATGTTATTATTAACACAGATTCTTACCAGTGTGAAGAAAAGCTCTCATGCTTTATCTCCGACAAGTCCACAATACACACTTTTTCATTATATAGTTAATTATTAATGTTGTTATTAACACCGATTTGTACCAGTGTGAAGAAAAGCTCTCATGCTTTATCTTCGACAAGTCCACAATACACACTTTTTCATTATATAGTTAATTATTAATGTTGTTATTAACGATTGTTACCAGTAAAAATATAAACCATGAGGATTTTTAAAGGGGTGATAAGTGAAAAAAAAGGCCAAGACATATATTTTATCCCTGTTTATTACCAATATTTACAAAATTGAAAAGAGCCGCACACACACACACATACATATGTAAAATGTTTATATTGTGTCACCAGTTTATCAGCATGTTATTTAACAAGTTTTTATTCTTCAAGTTTGTTCACTCACCCACATAAGGAATTGTGTCACTATCATATCCATTTTCTGCTGCAACCACTGAATTAAAATGTTTCACTATTTTTTCCACAAGCATGTTCTCGCAAAAAACAAACACTTCTTTGGAAAGTCTTTTTCCGTCGATGTTTTGTATAGACAAAGGCTCAGGTTTTGTACATCCATGTAGATGGGAAAGCACAAACTTCTCCTTATTACATGCATGGACAGGGGAAATATCTGTGCAACCGAAATATTGTTCGCGAAGGTCGAGAATGCAAGATTCCACACAGTTTCCAAAATATGATTTCAGATACGGCGACACTGTTTCACACATAACTTTCGCATGCTCGATGCACACAAATATGTTCATAAAGTTCCGCCACGAACTTTCTGCGATGAACACTATCTCCAGGGAACCGTAAGCTGGTTTCTTCCTTATAATGATCTGACGGCGATTGTACAGTGTGGTTATCAGCAATTCATGTTGCTCACTTAGTGGGTAGGAAACACGAGGCTGCTCACCTGGAATAGCGATGTAATTGTCGATTACTGGAAACAATTCCTGAAGAGCGTGCCACTCCTGCAACTGTAGTTCAACACCGGCCGCCCCGCTTCTGTGTAGCCTGACCACAGGTTGGAAATCCAGATGAGAGGAAAGTCCGATTGAGATAACCTTTGTTTTCGAAGCATTCAAATAGTAGACGTGATCAAATAATATCGACTGGCGTATAAGACTAGTTACTTGTTTTTGTTCTTCAGGTAAATGCTGATCGCTCTCTTTCTGAAGAACCCCCTTGAAATTAGTGTACGGTTGAAATCTTTTTTTCAGCGGCATCGAAATAGAGGATTCCATGACTAAGAACTGCGAGATACTGCATGTCGCAGCATGCAGGTATACATTTGAAGAAATGCGTGGGTGTGTTTTTGAGACGCATGCGCGCGTAGCAAACCAAGCATGTGCTGGACAAAAAAGGTGGAGGGGGCGGGGCCTTACAAAGATCAATGGTGAGAGAAAAATCAGCAGAATATCATAAACGTCATATTGAGGAAACATTGGATAACAAATATTAATTAATTTAATTAAAGCATCAACCGCATTGTCGATCTGAAATTAGGTTTATAGACAGGGGGCAAAATGGAAAATATCGACGATGTTCTAGTATTGGATTGTTTCTGTATTTCCATCGGTATAATCCTCCACCACATTTGAAGCATACTGTTTTATCCTCTTTTTGAATGTAAAATAATCCTGCTTCGGACAGAGCTTCTACAAACGGGAATTCTTTTGATTGCCAGTTTCTGAAAGAGGACAATCTAGCATTGAAAGATCCCATCTCTGGATATTGCGTCATTGTTCTGTAAAGACACAAAACAAGATAAATATTATAAGTAAGCTGTTGTAAACTGTAACGCTACAAAATTATTAATATACTATTAGGACTATATGTAATTTGTATAAAATTTCAAACAGTATTTACTGTCAATATTTTCTAGTATACGTACCGAGTATTATAAATTTAATTTACGAGTCAGCAAATAAGTTGTTATAATATTGTCGTTTTTTATCGGTACTGGGAATAAAATTTGAAATTTATGCATGGGTTTACCAGAGGCTCTATGGAATAAATACAGAAAACAGTAATGCCCACAGTACACAGACCCGTAACTTTGTATCTGATGAGTGTTGTACGTATAGAATTTAGAGTTACTTTCCAAAAATCGCAAATGGTTATGCACATGTGGAGGTTTTCCGTAACTATCAAAAAATTCCCCCCGGGAGTTACTGTCTATGTAAATTGCTACCCAGTGCTTTCCGGGGCTATCTTTGGGGTCTGTATTTGCAATCAACGCTGCTGGTAGTTCCACATGTACAGGTAATTCATTAGCTGCGAAAACCCCCACATGATGATTGTCAAAGGCTAGAAGCAGAAGAAGAAGAAGAAGAAGAAAAGGAACCAATTTCTTTTGTATCATCATTTCCAGGGCATAAACGTAAACGTACTGTTCCAGTTTGGTCAAGATACAAACCATGAGCGAAAAAATATTAGAGAATATCTGGTACAATCCATCTCATCCAGCATCCTATTCTACAGCTTCAACACTATGGAAAGCTGTAAAAAAATCCATACCATTGTCAACAATCAAACATTGGTTGACAAAGCAAACTGCATACACTTTGCATAGACCTGTAAAGCGTCGATTTCCGAGAAACTTTTATTTTGTGCATAATATCGATGACCAATGGCAGGCTGACTTGAATGACATGCAGAGTTTGCGGAATCACAACAAAGGGTACAGATATACTCACAGTTATCGATATTTTTAGCAGGCATGCTTGGGCTGTCCCTGTAAAAAATAAAACTGGTGTATGTATAAAAAAGGCTTTCCAGCAAATTTTCAAACAAAGCAAAAGAAAACCTTTGAAATTACAAACTGACAAAGGGCGTGAGTTTACCAACAGTATTGTGCAGGAATATCTCAAAAAACAAAATGTAATTTATTTTACAACAAAGAATCCTGATATTAAAGCTAGTATTGTTGAAAGATTCAACAGAACTTTAAATGAACGCATGTGGAAGTATTTTACTAAGCAAAGAACCAGCTGTTATGTTAATGTACTCCCAAAGCTTTTGAAAGCTTATAATCATAAAATTCACTCGAGTATTAAAATGGCACCAGCAGATGTTACTCCTGAGAAGGTTTTGAAAGTATGGCACAATATGTATGACAAAAAACTCAAATCTGATTCATCTCCACTATTGTCATTGAAGATGCCATTCAAAATAGCAGATACAGTGAGAATAACAAAAACCAAAAAACGCTTTGACAAAGGTTACATGGAAAATTGGACAAGAGAAATATTTGTGGTGGAACGTATTTTGAAAAGAAATCCTCAAGTGTATGAATTAAAAGATCTACAAGGACATAAAATCGATGGAACATTTTATACGGAAGAGTTGCAACTGGTCCGCTTACCGGATATGCATGAAATTGATAAAATCCTTGCGACCAAAGGTAAAGGAGCCAGTAAAAAGTTGTTAGTTCATTGGAAAGGTTACTCCAGATTATTTGACAGTTGGATTAGCGCATCGTCCTTGGAGTCAAACAGAGAGAGAGAGAGAGAGGCATACATTTTTGTAGGTATTCTCAACAATAAAATCGCTCGTACACCGTTACGACCGGATGTAACATAACACCAGCCGCATCGAATTTTTGCTGACGCGTAGGAACGAAGTGCTGCCTCTCTACTGTTGAGTAGCCTTTTTCCGCAGATATCGCGAACCGTGTTGCATGAGATTGTCACGCAGCGCCTGCTGTGCCAGGTGTGTGCCGAAAAACCTGACACCCGAACACAAAATGAAAGGTTGAGGAGCAGCACTGACATTCCTGCAACGGTACCATGATGATGGCGATGATTTCCTCGACAGGATCGTCACGGGCGATGAGACGTGGATTTCGCACTTCACCCCGGAAACCAAGCAGCAGTCATTGCATTGGCGGCATAGTGGATCTCCGGTCAAGAAGAAATTCAAACAGACGCTGTCGGTACAGAAAGTGATGTGCACCGTGTTTTGGGACAGGAAGGGCATTTTGCTCATTGACTTCCTCCCCAGAGGTGAAATGGTGAACGCTGACCATTACTGTGGATCGGCGCACAGCAGCTGTTTTGACGGAATTTGGCTGGGAGTTGTTTGATCATCCACCTTATAGTCCTGATCTGACTCCCAGCGATTTTCACGTTTTCTTGCACCTCAAGAAATTCGTGTCCTCCGGTGAGCGTTTTGGCAACGACGAAGAGCTTAAGACGTCTGTCACACGCTGGTTCCATTCACAGGCGGCAGAGTTCTACGACAGTGGGATCCAAAAGTTGATACGTACTTTTCAAAACATTAATCAGTCTTTAACATTGGTTAACACTAGATGCAAAGTTTTATTGTTATTATTTTTTATGTCATTGATACTACTTAAATCCAATAAATTCATAAAATCATTAAGTGCATTTGCGATATTCCCACACCGCGTAAGATCAGAATGTGAATCCAATATTGTTGGGATATTAAAATCTCCAATAATATATATATTACCATTATAAGAGGTATACACCTCTTCTAACAAAGAATATAGGTTTAAATATTTATCCAATTTAGTATCAGGAGGAATATACAATGATATAAATAAATAAATTTGGACTTCACAACTTATATGCAAAAATACAGTTTCTATACAATCAACTGACATCTGAATACATTTTAGGGGCGTAAGGGGTGAATTTCCACGTAGTACACCCAACTGTCAACCTCACTTCCACGTTAGTGCACCCTGGACTGCGTTTTGCAGACGAACGAGGCTCTGGCGACTGGCACTCTGGCCAGTATAATTTTGTGTGTGTTGTCCTGTTTTTTGTCCTTGTGTGTGCTGAAGGCCCTTTACAGCCTCAGCTTTTAACGGAAGTCAGAACATTTTAAGTTTTTTAGATTTTACTTATGCAACGTTCGAGTTGTTCTTTGTAAAGATAAGGGGCTGGACTCCATATAATGTGACGGGTGCAAAATAACCTAAGTGCTGACGCACCCAAAATTTTAACATCAAATCAAATCAATACATTTTACACAAATAGTTTCCCTGACGGCGACCAACACACCTCCCCCTCTACTTTTTGTTCGATCTTGTCTAAATATCTGATACCTATTGTCTAATAGTTCTGAATTTTGAACATCACTTGTCAGCCAAGATTCAGTAAGAACAATGTTATCATAATCAGTTGCTAAGACACCCAAGTGCAACTCAGTTAATTTGGTATTCATGCCCCTTACATTTTGATCATAGCATAATATGTTATTGTTCTTCATTGGCGGCATTGCTAATTAGGGCATGTACATCATCCAAACTGTTTAAAATGTACACCTGGGGGTCATTAGGGGTCTTTCTAAGCTTAATAGTCCCCGTCATGTCAATCCAAACATAAGCAAAGTTCTTATCTCACTTTACTTTCCTGGCTTCATTAAATATTTGTTTACGACATTTTGTTAAATTTTGTTTAATATAAATCAAACCACCAGGACTATAACCCAAATCTCAATTCCATAATGTCTTTTTAGTTTTCTTTTTTCTCACAACAAATTATCCCTATCTACGCGTTTAACAAATTTCATGATGATTCTTCGTGGTTGTTGAGATGAGAAAGACCAGTCTGTGACAGCAGCTGATCATGTTCATGTCTATTTCATAATCCCATGCTCGACCAACATCCTTCACTATTTGCATTTTATTCTCATTAGCCTGAAGTTCCAATGTGTCCCTTCGTTCATACTGATCTAATTCATCAATCTGCAATTCCAAAGATTGTACTTGTTTTCGCAATCTTAAGTTCTCAGACTTTATATTGTCAATTGTATCATAACACTTTACAAAGATTCTCCATTACTCTTCAAAAACTTAGGGGTGTAAGGCGTGCTTCTTCCACGTAGTGCACCCAATAGTCAACCTCACTTCCACGTAGTACACCCTGGACTGCAGACTAACGAGGCTCTGGCGACTGACCCCATGGCCAGTATAATTTTGTTTGTGTTGTCCTGTGTTTTGTCCTTATTTGTGCTGAGTGCTCCTTTACAGCCTCAGCTTTTAACGAAAGTCGGAACATTTTAAGTTTTTAAGATTTTACTTATGCAACGTTAGAGTTGTTCTTTGTAAATATAAGGGGCTGGACCCCGTATAATGTGACGGGTGCAAAATGGCCTAAGTGCTGACGCACCCAAAATTTTAACATCAAATCAAATCTTCAAAAACTTAGTATTCTCATCTAGTTTTTCATGAGCAAGATTCAACGATATTCCCAGATCTTCTTCAATCGTTTTTTGAGATAGCTTTAATGTTTCTATTGGGCTGTTCCACGATCATGTATGTGATGTGTGTACACTATTTTTTCCGAAAATAAATTTTTTAGATGTAATAAAGCTGAATATTTTCATGAACTTTGTTTTTATTTTAATAATGAAACTTTGACACTTATGTACTATTTTTTTCAGATTCATTGCACAGCTGTCAATAGGATGGGAATTAAATTTGTGACTATCATGTATGTGACAATTTTTGGAAGTGCATATTCATTGTGAAACTTTTATAATTAATTTCTGTGAATGTACAATGATTTCAAGATTGATTTTTTTATGTAGTTTGCATTGAAATTGAAGTAATAAAAATATTTTTCTTAGTGTCAAACAGTTCCAGTTATATTTGCGAAAAAAATTAAACAGCTATCATGTATGTGACTTCACAATCATGTATGTGACGGAGTACAAAATCTTCATTATTTTTAAGCATATCTTTGCATTTATTGGTATATATATTGTTGATCTGCATAGAAATACAACTAAGCCTAGTAAAAACTGAAACATGTACTGTTTTAAAAAATTAGATTTATAATATAGAATAGACAGTTTATGGAATAAGAAGGCTTACAGCTACTTTCAGAACAAGACATCAGACTACGCCAGAGTCTACCCATGTGCATTAACTGGTTCTGAAACTGAAATATTAGGCATGGGTAGTACCTGAACTATATCTTCTCCAGGTACTTGATACTGCTTAGCATTCTCTACAGGGGTGCTCCTTCCACATAGTGCACCCAATAGTCAACCTCACTTCCACGTAGTACACCCTGGACTGCAGACTAACGAGGGTCTGGCGACTGGCCCCATGGCCAGTATAATTTTGTTTGTGTTGTCCTGTGTTTTGTCCTTATTCGTGGGGTGTAAGGGGTGCTCTTTCCACGTATTTCACCCAATAGTCAACCTCACTTCCACATAATAAGTACACTCTGGACTGCAGACTAACGAGGCTCTGGCGACTGGCTCCATGGCCAGTATAATTCTGTTTGTGCTGTCCTGTGTTTTGTCCTTATTTGTGCTGAGTGCTCCTTTACAGCCTCAGCTTTTAAGGAAAGTCAGAAGATTTTAATATTTTATGATTTTAGTTATGCAACGTTAGAGTTGTTATGTGTAACGATAAGGGCTGGCCCCCTTATACTGTGACGGGTGCAAAATAGCCTTAGTGCTGACGCACCCAAAATTTTAAGTTCAAATTCATTCTCTACATAGGAAAAACTCATTGGCGAAAATTTCTTAAGATACAAAATAGATAAGTCTTCATTTTAACTGACACTGTCTGAAACTTGACAAACAAAATTCTGCTTCAATGTGAAACAAGGTTTCTTATAATCAGAATGATTATAGAAATTCAGTTCAGAATTGGAAGAAGTAATTACATGTACACTTTGTATTCCTTTGACTTATAAAGCTTTTGACCAGTCTATAGGTTCAGACTCATTACTGATTTGCAGTTGCATTATTGGTATAACACTGATGTTAGGCATAACTTTAGCAGCAACTCTTGCAAAGTCTGTAGCAGTTTGAACAGTTTCTCGTCTGGTCATTATTTCTGCACGCACCCTTGCCTTTGCTGAGCCACCGATATCATCTACAACCCCTTTGCCATGAGATGTGGCAGTGTATTTCCAACTGCGCGGCCGTGTGAGTTCTCGCTGACTTCCTTCATCCGTTAGTAAGCCACAGGCAGTCGTGGGAGCAGGTCATGCTTTTTCTTCATAGGTTTATGAAGGTTTGAAATGTTCAAGAAAATCAATCGGCCCGCCGACTATGAAGTCCGGTCTTTGTTTCATTTTCTCAATGCAATAAAGTTAGGTGAAAACAAATGTCACAGTTGTTTTCCTGGTGAAATGTTAGCACATTTTGATATGTCGCACGACCCCCTTCCCATTTAAATTTCTGAAGTTTAATTCAAGATGGCGGACATCAAGATGGCTGCCGACCATACGGGTGACGTCAATGTGGTTTCCCCTTGGCCTGATAAGGATTGGTCATCGCCATTTTCACGTTCCATGCCGCAGTAACGTTGTACTGGGGGTGTTAAGTGACTTATTGAGCCACCCTGTATAAATAACCGCCATTCACTTGGTGTGTATTTTCTTATACCCAGTTTCATAAACAGTCCTTCAACATTGGTGCAAAAAACAAATTGGTTTTCTGTTGTGAAGAATGGTAGGAAATCTGTTTCTCTGTTGCGGTACACTGTGATTTTTGTTCCCGGTAACAGACATTGTTTCTCTGCCAGCCTGGAAGCTAACAATTCAGGCGACTTCTTTGGTAGACTTAGATCTCTGATGAGGTCGTTCAATTCCGCTTGATTAAAACCGGGAGCAACTGATGAAGATCCTTCGAAATCACTGTCATTTTGCTCAGCATAGATTTCAGCTGATTCATCCTCCTCTTCTGACGACTCTGGAAGACTGGTAAATATTGGAACAGGTATCCCCTCTGAATGTGGAACGGAGCGTCGTCAGGATATATCCACCTATTCCGGTTATTGCTATTGATGCCCTTTACATTCACTGAACAAAAGTAACAGTCATCACTGTGGTTTATTTGTTCTCCCCATATCATTGGTACCCCAAATTTCAAGCACTTCCGTTTCCCATTTGTCCACTGTTGCAGATGCTCTGTGCACGTTATACATACAATGTGAGGTGCCCAAGCTTTATCTTGGTCTCCCAGTTTTACTTTGAAATAGGCCAAATAAGCTCGTTTTACGAAGTCAGATATGGGTTTTCTTTGCTGAATGAATGTGTACTCCCCACGGATGTAACAAAACACATCAGGATTATTCAAACATTTTCTTCGTGATGTAGCCATGTCAGTGCGTGTAAAAAGGATAAATAAATGTAAGAATAGTTAAAGTACATATGCAAACAACAACATTAGGATTTGCAGTTCCTCGAGATGCGTACGGAAACCGTTAAGGTTCCATTGGAGACAATAAGCCATAGCTGTAGGTATGATAGTTACCTTTTAAGGCATACTCTATTTCTGGGCCCTGTCACCTTGATAAATTCTTCATCCGTGGCTTCGTCCTGTATCATATCCTCGGGTAAGGACACAGAGGGCGAAGGGGAAGGGGGAGTGGTGGCGGGTGCGCTTAGCGCCAAGCACCCGCCGGGCAGCTTTCAGCTGCGCTTTAAGCCTCAGGGTGGTGGATGCAACCCTGACTGAAGAGCTACTGGACTTGAGAAAATATTCTTTGCTATGCACCTTCTTGTACTTCTTCTCTGTGGAGCGACGAGTGGTTGCTGTTTTCCTCGAAGCAGGGCGGACTATGTGGTACTTGTAATGAAGGGGTCCCGGGTTCGATACCTGGTGGAAGCACAAGTGGTTCGGATCCCACTTTAAACTGTAGGTCCAGTCCCAATTAGCCTTACTGTGCATAAAGTGGGCTTAAAACACCAAATCAACCAACCAACAGTCCCAATTAGCCTTACTGTGCATAAAGTGGACTTAAAACACCAAGTCAATCAATCTTTACCACTATTCCTTTACCTTCGCGATAATATAAAAGTGGTAAAACATAGATCACATGACATCACAGACTATACCTTATCTAAAAAAATTCATATGCGTCCTTTTGCAATTTCTTTCCCAGTATGGCGTGCCAATACTCCATTTGTTATTTTGACCGTAGACCACCGTCCATATACTCTATGGAAAGGTCTTGACGTACAGATTCCGAATTTACAATTACCTTTCACTGTAGTTGAATTAGGGCCGGCTGGACAGCCCTTTAATATTTTCCGGACAGGTTTTTCAACTTTTCAAATTTACCTACAACAACGAGCTAACAATAAACATCACCCACGATTACTATGTAATATTATACAATTAATTGTCATCTCAGCTCGTTATGACAATGGGGGCCGCCATCTTGGTTTTTGTTATTTTGACCGTAGACCCCCGTCCATATACTCTATGGAAAGGTCTTGACGTACAGATCTCGAATCTACAATTGCCTTTCACTCTAGTTCAATTAGGGCCGGCTGGACAGCCCTTTAAAGTTTTCCGGACAGGTTTTTCAACTTTTCAAATTTACCTACAACAACGAGCTGACAATAAACATCCCCCACGATTATTATGTAATATTATACAATTAATTGTCATCTCAGCTCGTTATGGCAATGGGGGCCGCCATCTTGGTTTTTGTTATTTTGACCGTAGACCACCGTCCATATACTCTATGGAAAGGTCTTGACGTACAGATTCCGAATCTACAATTGCCTTTCACTCTAGTTCAATTAGGACCGGCTGGACAGGCGTTTAAAATTTTCCGGACAGGTGTTTCAACTTTTCAAATTTACCTATCTTATGCCTCTCAAAACACTGCTTCGATAAAAGTTGGAAACAACTGCCTACGCAGCTAAAACATTCGCTTTCTCTTATCGCCTCGAACGCGTTTTGAGAGGCATAACATATAAGCTATTAGCGCTGTTGCGTGTCACCATCGGGTATCGAAGAAGGGACCACCTTGATCATAACGTGACGAAAGTAACATTACATATACTTATGTTCTTTACCACTATTCGCCTCCCCGATTGCATAGTGGCAACAGCTTCGTCGTCTTGTAATAAAAGGGTCCCGGTTTCGATACCCGGTGGAAGCACATAGTGGTTCGGATCCCACTTTAAACTGTAAGTCCAGCCCCAATTAGCCTTACTGTGCATAAAGTGGACTTAAAACACCAAGTCAATCAATCTTTACCACTATTCCTTTACCTTCGCGATAATATAAAAGTGGTAAAACATAGATCACATGACATCACAGACTATACCTTATCTAAAAAAATTCATATGCGTCCTTTTGCAATTTCTTTCCCAGTATGGCGTGCCAATACTCCATTTGTTATTTTGACCGTAGACCACCGTCCATATACTCTATGGAAAGGTCTTGACGTACAGATTCCGAATCTACAATTACCTTTCACTCTATTTGAATTAGGACCGGCTGGACAGCCCTTTAATATTTTCCGGACAGGTTTTTCAACTTTTCAAATTTACCTACAACAACGAGCTGACAATAAATATCACCCACGATTACTATGTAATATTATACAATTAATTGTCATCTCAGCTCGTTATGGCAATGGGGGCCGCCATCTTGGTTTTTGTTATTTTGACCGTAGACCCCCGTCCATATACTCTATGGAAAGGGCTTGACGTACAGATCCCGAATCTACAATTGCCTTTCACTCTAGTTCAATTAGGGCCGGCTGGACAGCCCTTTAATATTTTCCGGACAGGTTTTTCAACTTTTCAAATTTACCTACAACAACGAGCTTACAATAAACATCACCCACGATTATTATGTAATATTATACAATTAATTGTCATCTCAGCTCGTTATGGCAATGGGGGCCGCCATCTTGGTTTTTGTTATTTTGACCGTAGACCACCGTCCATATACTCTATGGAAAGGTCTTGACGTACAGATTCCGAATCTACAATTGCCTTTCACTCTAGTTCAATTAGGACCGGCTGGACAGCCCTTTAAAATTTTCCGGACAGGTGTTTCAACTTTTCAAATTTACCTATCTTATGCCTCTCAAAACACTGCTTCGATAAAAGTTGGAAACAACCGCCTACGCACCTAAAACATTCGCTTTCTCTTATCGCCTCGAACGCGTTTTGAGAGGCATAACATATAAGCTATTAGCGCTGTTGCGTGTCACCATCGGGTATCGAAGAAGGGACCACCTTGATCATAACGTGACGAAAGTAACATTACCTATACTTATGTTCTTTACCACTATTCGCCTCCCCGATTGCGTAGTGGCAACAGCTTCGTCGTCTTGTAATAAAAGGGTCCCGGTTTCGATACCCGGTGGAAGCACATAGTGGTTCGGATCCCACTTTAAACTGTAAGTCCTGCCCCAATTAGCCTTACTGTGCTTAAAGTGGACTTAAAACACCAAGTCAATCAATCTTTACCACTATTCCTTTACCTTCGCGATAATATAAAAGTGGTAAAACATAGATCACATGACATCACAGACTATACCTTATCTAAAAAAAATTCATATGCGTCCTTTTGCAATTTCTTTCCCAGTATGGCGTGCCAATACTCCATTTGTTATTTTGACCGTAGACCACCGTCCATATACTCTATGGAAAGGTCTTGACGTACAGATTCCGAATCTACAATTGCCTTTCACTCTAGTTCAATAAGGTCGGCTGGACAGCCCTTTAAAGTTTTCCGGACAGGTTTTTCAACTTTTCAAATTTACCTACAACAACGAGCTGACAATAAACATCACCCACGATTACTACGTAATATTATACAATTAATTGTCATCTCAGCTCGTTATGACAATGGGGCCGCCATCTTGGTTTTTGTTACTTTGAACGTAGACCACCGTCCATATACTCTATGGAAAGGTCTTGATGTACAGATTCAGAATCTACAATTGCCTTTCACTCTAGTTCAATTAGGGCCGGCTGGACAGCCCTTTAATATTTTCCGGACAGGTTTTTCAACTTTTCAAATTTACCTATCTTATGCCTCTCAAAACACTACTTCGATAAAAATTGGAAACAACCGCCTACGCGCCTAAAACATTCGCTTTCTCGTATCGCCTCGAACGCGTTTCGAGAGGAATAAGACACAAGCTATTAGCACTGTTGGGTGTCACCATCGGGTATCGAAGAAGGGACCACCTTGATCATAACGTGACGAAAGTAACATTACCTATACTTATGTTCTTTACCACTATTCGCCTCCCCGATTGCGTAGTGGTAACAGCTTCGTCGTCTTGTAATAAAAGGGTCCCGGTTTCGATACCCGGTGGAAGCACTTAGTGGTTCGGATCCCACTTTAAACTGTAAGTCCAGTCCCAATTAGCCTCACTGTGCATAAAGTGGACTTAAAACACCAAGTCAATCAATCTTTACCACTATTCCTTTACCTTCGCGATAATATAAAAGTGGTAAAACATAGATCACATGGCGCCCGACCCTGTGGCCGAGTGGTTAGCACATCGCGCTGCGACGCCAAGGGTCCCGGGTTCGAATCCCGGTCGAGCTTGGTTGTTTGTGAATGTCCATTCATCAATTTCATCATTTCATCACTCATCCCCATCTTCGCAAATTAGCCAAGAGGCACAAAACGCGAAGTAAAATAAACTAAATCAATCAATCAATCATAGATCACATGGCATCACATACTATACCTTATCTAAAAAATTCATATGCGTCCTTTTGCAATTTCTTTCCCAGTATGGCGTGCCAATACTCCATATTTCACCAAATATCACTTAAGTGATAACAAATCCGTCTTGACACATTTTTCAATTACCAATCATCCGATTTGTAACAATATATCACAGGACGTGTAGAAACTGTTCAATTTCCAAAAACATAATTCGCCCTCGAACATTTTCGGATAATAATTCATGCTCAATATTATAAAAAGTTTGTTCTCTGATCAAATTCAACACACGCCCATTTCTTACGTCCATTCATTCCCAACTGTTTTCCCTATTCACTATTTTAAAGGGCTGTCCAGCCGGTCCTAATTGAACTAGAGTGAAAGGCAATTGTAGATTCGGAATCTGTACGTCAAGACCTTTCCATAGAGTATATGGACGGTGGTCTACGGTCAAAATAACAAAAACCAAGATGGCGGCCCCCATTGCCATAACGAGCTGAGATGACAATTAATTGTATAATATTACATAATAATCGTGGGTGATGTTTATTATAAGCTCGTTGTTGTAGGTAAATTTGAAAAGTTGAAAAACCTGTCCGGAAAATATTAAAGGGCTGTCCAGCCGGCCCTAATTGAACTAGAGTGAAAGGCAATTGTAGATTCGGGATCTGTACGTCAAGCCCTTTCCATAGAGTATATGGACGGGGGTCTACGGTCAAAGTAACAAAAACCAAGATGGCGGCCCCCATTGTCATAACGAGCTGAGATGACAATTAATTGTATAATATTACGTAGTAATCGTGGGTGATGTTTATTGTCAGCTCGTTGTTGTAGGTAAATTTGAAAAGTTGAAAAACCTGACCGGAAAACTTTAAAGGGCTGTCCAGCCGACCCTAATTGAACCTAGAGTGAAAGGCAATTGTAGATTCGGAATCTGTACGTCAAGACCTTTCCATAGAGTATATGGACGGTGGTCTACGGTCAAAATAACAAATGGAGTATTGGCACGCCATACTGGGAAAGAAATTGCAAAAGGACGCATATGAATTTTTTTTAGATATGGTATAGTCTGTGATGTCATGTGATCTATGTTTTACCACTTTTATATTATCGCGAAGGTAAAGGAATAGTGGTAAAGATTGATTGACTTGGTGTTTTAAGTCCACTTTAAGCACAGTAAGGCTAATTGGGGCAGGACTTACAGTTTAAAGTGGGATCCGAACCACTATGTGCTTCCACCGGGTATCGAAACCGGGACCCTTTTATTACAAGACGACGAAGCTGTTGCCACTACGCATTCGGGGAGGCGAATAGTGGTAAAGAACATAAGTATAGGTAATGTTACTTTCGTCACGTTATGATCAAGGTGGTCCCTTCTTCGATACCCGATGGTGACACGCAACAGCGCTAATAGCTTATATGTTATGCCTCTCAAAACGCGTTCGAGGCGATAAGAGAAAGCGAATGTTTTAGGTGCGTAGGCGGTTGTTTCCAACTTTTATCGAAGCAGTGTTTTGAGAGGCATAAGATAGGTAAATTTGAAAAGTTGAAACACCTGTCCGGAAAATTTTAAAGGGCTGTCCAGCCGGTCCTAATTGAACTAGAGTGAAAGGCAATTGTAGATTCGGAATCTGTACGTCAAGACCTTTCCATAGAGTATATGGACGGTGGTCTACGGTCAAAATAACAAAAACCAAGATGGCGGCCCCCATTGCCATAACGAGCTGAGATGACGATTAATTGTATAATATTACATAATAATCGGTGGTGATGTTTATTATAAGCTCGTTGTTGTAGGTAAATTTGAAAAGTTGAAAAACCTGTCCGGAAAATATTAAAGGGCTGTCCAGCCGGCCCTAATTGAACTAGAGTGAAAGGCAATTGTAGATTCGGAATCTGTACGTCAAGACCTTTCCATAGAGTATATGGACGGTGGTCTACGGTCAAAATAACAAAAACCAAGATGGCGGCCCCCATTGCCATAACGAGCTGAGATGACAATTAATTGTATAATATTACATAATAATCGTGAGTGATGTTTATTGTCAGCTCGTTGTTGTAGGTAAATTTGAAAAGTTGAAAAACCTGTCCGGAAAACTTTAAAGGGCTGTCCAGCCGGCCCTAATTGAACTAGAGTGAAAGGCAATTGTAGATTCGAGATCTGTACGTCAAGACCTTTCCATAGAGTATATGGACGGGGGTCTACGGTCAAAATAACAAAAACCAAGATGGCGGCCCCCATTGTCATAACGAGCTGAGATGACAATTAATTGTATAATATTACATAGTAATCGTGGGTGATGTTTATTGTTAGCTCGTTGTTGTAGGTAAATTTGAAAAGTTGAAAAACCTGTCCGGAAAATATTAAAGGGCTGTCCAGCCGGCCCTAATTCAACTAGAGTGAAAGGTAATTGTAAATTCGGAATCTGTACGTCAAGACCTTTCCATAGAGTATATGGACGGTGGTCTACGGTCAAAATAACAAATGGAGTATTGGCACGCCATACTGGGAAAGAAATTGCAAAAGGACGCATATGAATTTTTTTAGATAAGGTATAGTCTGTGATGTCATGTGATCTATGTTTTACCACTTTTATATTATCGCGAAGGTAAAGGAATAGTGGTAAAGATTGATTGACTTGGTGTTTTAAGTCCACTTTATGCACAGTAAGGCTAATTGGGACTGTTGGTTGGTTGATTTGGTGTTTTAAGCCCACTTTATGCACAGTAAGGCTAATTGGGACTGGACCTACAGTTTAAAGTGGGATCCGAACCACTTGTGCTTCCACCAGGTATCGAACCCGGGACCCCTTCATTACAAGTACCACATTTTCTACCATGTCCTCGTATATTTCTGTTACATTTACCCTCAGTGTGTAAAACGGATTTGAAACAACGGTTCAATCCGTTATTCGGTCGCCCCCTCAAAAAATACCACCTTTTTACAATGTCCTCCTATATTTCTGTTCCGATTAGTCTCTGTGGATAACACAAATTTGAAACATCGGTTCAATCTGTCATTCGATCGGACCTTCAAGAAAATACCACATTTTCTACCACGCCCTCATATATTTATGTTTCGATTAGCCGTAGTGCATAAAACGGATTTGCAATATCGGTTCAATCCGTCACTTGATCAATCGATCGGACCCCGAGAAGGTACCACCTTTTCTATGATACCCTCGTATGTTTATAAACACTTCCCGTTTCCCTTATGTTTTTACAATGAAATAAGTGCAGTTTAGCATTATATTCATTTAGAAGGCTGTATTCGTCCAGAATTTGAATTTGATTCTAAAATTTTGGGTGCGGCAGCACTTAGGCTATTTTGCACCCGTCACATTATACGGGGTCCAGCCCCTTATCTTTACAAAGAACAACTCTAACGTTGCATAAGTAAAATCTTAAAAACTTAAAATGTTCTGACTTTCGTTAAAAGCTGAGGCTGTAAAGGGGCACTCAGCACACACAAAATTATACTGGCCAGAGTGCCAGTCGCCAGAGCCTCGTTCGTCTGCAAAACGCAGTCCAGGGTGGCTGTATTCGTGCTGGATATTCTGGGCACAGTGTAACACGGAAGTTGTGTGAATCAAGTTATCTCTTTCATGCAGCCTCGAAGAGGACGTTGTGGTTATCTCAGGAATGCTACAAGCAAGCTGCATCCGTTCCTTATCCTACACAGAAGTGATATATTTGAATATGTTTTGACCATCACTGCAAAATTTCCATTCTTCCTCAACATCTTTAACGGTACAACTGTTATAGTACAACGATGGACGGAGAGAATTTTGTAAGTATAGTTCTACAGAGTAACATTAATTTGTATGTATACACTGTTTATTACTCGGACTCAATATTCGATACAGGGTTTGGATATATATATTTTTACTCTATTTACAAATCATACTACCAACATCCGAACACCATGTACAGTGGCATCCATAAGTATTATGTTCATACTACCAACATCCGAACACCTTGTACAGTGGGATCCATTAGTATTATGCAGTATTTTATTTGACCAAATAAGAGCTTCATAAATTCAAAACAGCTTCTACATCAACATTATTGCTTAAAATCGTCATAGACAATTTGAAGAGTAATACTCATGGCTCTCACTGTATATCAAAGAAAAATAAACAAATAAATGGTGTTCGTTTGTTAGCGATGTTAGTGTTGTTTATTCGTTTATTTACCCTTTCTTCCGAATTTCCAACATTCGCTCCTCCATTTTTCTCCCCCCGCTTTTTTATTTTCTGTTTTTTAATTTCTCACACTCTTAAATACCTCCATCAGTTCGAAACATATTCTGAGCGACAGACGTACATTTTCTATAAAATCAGAACACACAGGTGTATTTCTTTTTTTCCGGTTATATATGTAAATATTTTTACAAGTGCATCTCCATGTCCTTGCACGTTTCTTCCAGTTTTTCCAGTAGATCTTCGGCTAAATCATTCTCTTCACAGCAATTTACGTAGCATGCAATCTGTTTCTCCACTTGTCGTCCATGCCCCTTGTTCCATAGACTTCTCCGTTCCTCCGTTGCAGCCGTCTCCTCTTATACATCACCGTACAATAAAACGCGGTTCGTCGTGACCGGAATCGGCAAAGCCTCCAGATTTTTTGAAAAAAATTGAATTTTTTTAAAAGTTAATTTTTTCTGATTTTTTTTTTAAAAAAGTTGATTTTTTTGGACAAAAGTTAAAAAACTTTTTGAGAAAAGTTGAATTTTTTAAAAAAAAGTTGACATTTTTTAAAGAACGTGAAATAGGAGGGCCCTCAGTTACAGCCCTGTTTGCCCTGGACCTCAAGTTTCGAAGGGTCCCTTAGTTACGGCCCTGTTTACCCTGGACCTCAAGTTTTTAAAAGGACCCTTAGTTACGGACCCTATTTTCCCCAGACCTCAAGTTTCAATGGGCCCTCAGTTACGGTCCTGTCTGCCCCAGAGAAAAGTAATTGTACATTCGGAATCTACACATACCCCACTTTTAGGACTGTAGGCCCTGTACTCATGTTTCAAAGCACCCCCATTTTCGACCCTGTTTGGCCCTCAGTAAAACTTACTGCAGATAAGGGCCCCGGCTCCAATCCTCTTTGCCTCAAAAGTAATTATACATTCGGAGTCTGTGCGTTTGGAACCTCTTTCTAAAACTGTAGGCCCTGTACTCAAGTTTCAAAGAACCCCTGTTCCGACTCTGTTTGTCCCCGAGTAAAACTAATTGCAGATAAGGGACCACGCTCCTGTCTATCCTAAAACTAATTACAGATTTGGGCGTGTTCGGTACCACGTTTTTTAAACTGTAGGCCCTGTACTAAAAGCCCCCGGTTAGCTAAATTGTTTTGACAGACACGTTCTCCATTTTTCGGTTGTGAGTGTTTAATTTTTAACACCAGTGAATCTGTGGCAGGATGTAACAAGGAAGTCGTGCTTCCATGAATAGACCTCTATCGAATTCGCATTCCAGACGGAAATCGTTATATGATAACGATAACCGCTGCTACTTAGCCTACATCGAGGGGTGTAAGGGGTGACCTTTCACGTAGTACACCCAAATGTCAACCTCACTTCCACGTTAGTGCACCCTGGACTTTAGACTAACGAGGCTCTGGCGACTGGCCCCATGGTCAGTATAATTTTGTTTGTATTGTCCTGTTCTTTTGTCCTTATGTGTGCTGAGTGCCCCTTTACAGCCTCAGCTTTTAACGAAAGTCAGAATATTTTAATATTTTATGATTTTATTTTTGCAACGTTAGAGTTGTTATTTGAAACGATAAGGGGCTGGACCCCGTATAATGTGAAGGGTGCAAAATGGCCTTAGTGCTGACGCACCCAAAATTTTAAATTCAAATTCAAATTCAATTAGCCTACATCGAACATGTGTGTTCTAACCATTACAAAGTTTTCCTTCTCTGGCGACGCTTCAACAGCACATGGCCAGCAAAAAAGTTGCATCCGTTCCGATAATGTCTAAACTCTACACCGCAATTAAAATTATCTCTTGCCCGCAGACTCAAAAAGGAAGTTGTGGTTGGTTATCTCTGGAATGCATAATCAGCAAGGAAGTTGCATCTGTTCTGTTAATGACTAAACCCTACACAGAACTGGTATGTATGTGTTGTGACCATCACTGCAGAGTTTTCATTCTTCAGTAACGTCTTTACTGGAACAGTGTTGTATTGATGGAGGGAGAGAATTTTGTACGTATATTACATCTATTTATTTCGATACAATACTAACATTTACTTGTATGTACAAATTGTTTTATTACTTCAACTCATAGTACAGTTTCTTTGTTAACATACGGGTCCTTTAGTTTAGGTTTTTCGCAGTGGCGACGATTGGGTTCCAAAACTAGGAGGGCAAAGTGTCACAACTGGGGGGAGGGGGCATCCAAACTAGGGGAGCAAAGTGACAAAACTGGGGGGCAAGGCCAGTTTACTTTTCCCTCGCAGGTGAGTTTTAGCATAGTGCGGGGCCACAAATGACAAAAAGTGGGTAGGCGAACCACATTCTTAACGACAAATGCGAAGGTACATATTCCGCTCTCTGTATGTTTTCTACAAAAACCGAATACTGACGCATTTCTTTTCCTTTCAATAATGAAGCTGAATATCTTGACCAATGTGTCCACCTTCACTTCATGCATATTTAGGGTGATTGAGACCGGGGTCTGTTTTTTGCTCGATTGCTGCTTAATTTCAGTTTATGCACACATAGGGTAATTGGGACAGGACCCAGGGGGATATCCAGAATTGGATGTGTTATGGGCAATTCGAGATCATATTTGGAATGTTTTGTACACCAAGTGGACGTTATCTAGACAATATACTTTCGTTAGACATTTTGTACGTACTTTGGATATTGCGTGGATACAGAAAGTACATTTTAGACTACATTTGAATCTTATCTGGACACGATTTAGATATGAATAAAACTTGTTCTTTTTTAACATTTTCTGGGTGTTATTGGAATGTACAAAAGATGTTTCCTGTTTGGAACATATTATGGAAATTTTCGTAGCATTGTATGGATATAACAGGGACTCTTTAAACATTTATTATAACCCTATTAGGACACCTTTTATATATCAAATAGCTGTATCCTTAACTGAATTGCATAATTCTTACGAAATCGTGTGTGCACAAGAAATTACTCTCCATTTGTAAGAAACATATATGGAAATACGGGAATATCATCTGGATTATATATAGAAGAATTTTGAAAACATCAAATTCAAAACTTGGCGGTGTTTAATATCCATACACCTCTCAATATCACGCCACACATTATTTTAAATCCAACCAATAACACCCTTACCCTTTTCCAATATTTTTGGTATACCCCTGAACTTTAACTCCTTTCCGAAAATGTAGTATGTCCCTTAATAATTACTTCCACTACTATATACTATTGACAGCAATTTCCCCATTTGTGAACACCCCTCATATATTCTTTTCTTGTCGCACCCCCATTTATTCATCTTATCTTTTATCCCACAATTTATATAATCGTCATGGTAAATATTCCACCAATTCTTTTTATCCTGCGTGTTACATAACCCATTCGAGATTCCTCCAAATAATTCATGTTTTTGAATATATTATTTTCCTCTTTTATCGAACCCCATCTTCACCTATTCCTCTTTTATCCTCCTTATTTTCAACAGACACCACATTTCTTACCTACAACAAACGAACAAACATTTCCCCACACAAGAAACTTTACCAGATCCTATTATCTTTTATCCCTTCTATTTGTACCTTCTATTTTCCAACATCACGTTTTCCGTTAAAAATATTTCAAACAGGCACAATTCCTAGAAGATTACGCCCAAACGTTTCCCTTCTCTTCTTCAACCGTCACAGACCCATGAACAGCGGGAAACCCATATCTTCAGCCCGACAAACACGCCACACATATCACTCAACCGTTCCAAGAATTCCATATCTCTCAGCCAAGCAGGAAAGATCCATATTCTGAGCAAAACAGTTACCCCCTCCCCAGAATGACTCATCAACGCCATCTCTCCCAGACTTTCAAACTCATCAACGCCATCTTTCCTCAGACACCGGAAACACGTACTCCAATTCCGAAATATTCACCGCACGCCTTAAAAGCCTCCTCAGCGCCATCTGTTTTCAGACGCCGGAACTTTCGAGAAACCGTCACATTCCCAGAATTTCTGGCTCATCAACGCCATCTGTTTCAGACGCCGGAAACTCCGACCAACCGTCACCGGGAAAACCCCGAATACTTTTCCTCCTCCCCACCAACCAATCCGAGAATTTCAGACTCATCAACGCCATCTGTTTTCAAACACCGGAAACACGTACTCCAATTTATATATCACGTCACACACCACAATAACATAACAAAAACAAAATGGCGTCACAGAAATTAAAACAATTCATAATAATAAAAATAATCTTTAAATTAATACTACTTTAATAATATAATCTGGTCACGTGACTTCCATTTGTGACGTCACAAACAGTCACGTGACTCCCATAAAAAAAAGAACAATAGCGCTACGTCCTCAAATTCCCAGAATTTCTGGCTCATCGACGCCATCTGTTTTCAGACACCGGAAACTCCAATTCCGACCAACCGTCAACGGGAAAACCCCGAATACTTTTCCTCCTCCCCAAACAACCAATCAGAATCCTCCTTACGAAATAAGCCCCGCCCATTTTATGACGTCGCCCGACCCTGTGGCCGAGTGGTTAGCACATCGCGCTGCGACGCCAAGGGTCCCGGGTTCGAATCCCGGTCGGGCTTGGTTGTTTGTGAATGTCCATTCATCAATTTCATCATTTCATCACTCATCCCCATCTTCGCAAATTAGCCAAGAGGCACAAAACGCGAAGTAAAATAAACTAAATCAATCAATCAATCATTTTATGACGTCACACCAATCAGAATCCTCAAAAAAAAAAGATGACGTCATCGCTCACAACAATACCCCTTGCTTGCCCACACAACTACATCATCAATTGATCTTTGATCGATCTTTTCCAATCAATTGATTTATCGACTTCAACGTCGGTGCATTACTACTGTCGTCCAACTACATTATCCAGCTTTCTGAATAGCACAGGCTTATCGTTCGCAGCCAGCACAGCAAGCCAGTGGGTTGCCAATGCTGATCCATGTTTCATGGAATACCCTTATGCTTCTTTTGTAGGGGTGTTAAAAGTGGCCTGTTCACATAGCACATCCAAATGTCAACGTCACTTCCGCGTAGTGCATCCTGGATTGCATTTTGCAGACTAACGAGGCTCTGGCGTGTGTACCTAAGGTAGTATAATCTTCGTAGGACTCTGTGTGTGTGTGTGTGTGTTCTCCTTGTTTGTGCTGAGTGCCCCTTCACAGCCTCAGCTTTTAACCTAGGTAAGGATACTTTCGTTTTCAGACACGCTTTTATTTTTGTTATGATAAGGTGGTGGGCCTCGTATAGTTTGACGGGTGCAAAATAGTCTTTTGGCTCACACTGAATTTGAATTTAAATTTAAAATTTTGGATGCGTCAGCATGTAGGCTATTTTGCACCGTCACTTTATATGGGGTCCAGCCCCTTACCTTAACTAAAATAACAAAACTGTAACGTCGTGTTGTAACTAAAATATTAAAATATTCTGACTTCGGTTAAAAGTTGAGGCTGTAAAGAGGCACCCAGCACACACAAGGACAAAACACAGAACACAAAACAAAAAAATATACTGGCCTTCCTGCCAGTCGCCAGAGCCTCGTTAGTCTTTAGTCCAGGGTGCACTACGTGGAAGTGAGGTTGACTTTTGGGTGTACTATGTGGAAGGATAACCCCTTGAAGCTCACACTGGTATTACTGATTTGATTTTGATTTTAAAATTTTGGGTGCGTCAGCACTAAGACTATTTTGCACCCGTCACACTATACGGGGTCCAGCCCCTTACCGTTACACGTAACAACTCTAACGTTGCTTAATTAAAATCATAAAATATTAAAATGTTCTGACTTTCGTTAAAAGCCGAGGCTGCAAAGAACACTCAGCACAAATAAGGACAAAACACAGGACAACACAAACAAAATTATACTGGCCATGGGGCCAGTCGCCAGAGCCTCGTTAGTCTTCAGTCCAGGGTGTACTAACGTGGAAGTGAGGTTGACTATTGGGTGCACTACGTGGAAGGAGCACCCCTTACACCCCACACTGGTATTACTGTTTTGTATAAAATGAGAGATGAAAAAATATCATAGTGCATAAAATTGCCTCGATCTGTTACACAATAAGTGACACACAATTAATTTGGTGTGATGTTACCTGCCAGGATAGTAACAACATTTCCATCGACATACAATAAGTGTAGCTCCATAGATCACTGTATAAAATCTTACCTATGGTACATAATAACCCTCTTGATTGATTGAATTTAAAATTATGGGTGCGTCAGCACTAAGGCTATTTTGCACCCGTCACATTATACGGGGTCCAGCTGCTTATCGTTACACATAACAACTCTAAATAATAACCCTCATGAATGTACGTATAATTTTCAGAATGGTTTGTTTACTTATGCAATGTGGACATAGTAAACACAAAGAATATCCCAATTTTTAAAACAGCATTTTATTCTCATATTTCTTAATTTAAGATTTTTTGTAACAAACTTGTATATACCACCACAAACGCTAAATTTCCACACACAGAATATGATTTAGGTATTTTTGCAGATGCAGATGCACCTGTTTACACAATAGTACATCAAGAAAATATTGATATTGTAATAGAAGGAAAGATTCAGAAGTGTTATAGTCAAAGATGATGTAAGATCAGTTTGAGTCCTTGCCGTGTGTCTTAATATATCGTATTATAAAGCTCTATATTATGTAGCACTGGCTCATGAGTGCATACGATCAAATTCTATCAACATTTGTTGCAAGTTTTAAAAAAAATACAATAACTTTAATGAGTCCAAATCTTATGATCTCGCAAGATATTAGACAATCTTTCACAGGAAGATTGACACTGCGTAGATATCTTCAATTTAGCACTCCTGATTGTTCGTTGTGTCAAGATCCAAGAGAATCATTTAAAGTTATAAACCAGAGTGCAATGGGTGCCCCTTCCACGTTGCCACGTAATACACCTAAATGTCAACCTCACTTTCACGTAGTACACCCTGGACTGCGTTTTGCAGACTAACATGGCTCTGGCGTTTGGACATACAACTTTGTCTTGATTTGTAGGACCTTCCTTGTAGCAACAATTTTTAGGAGGTCTAATGGTGAAGCCAAAACTTCTTCATCACGAGCATAATCCTTATTATCTTTGTGTGTGCTGCGTGCCCCCTTTACAGCCCCCGCTTTTAATTTACGTAAGAATATTTTAGTCTCCGACATTACAGTTATGTTTACTATACTGGACCCCATATAATATGATGGGTGCAAAATAGCTCACGCACCCAGAATTTTAAGTTGAATCAAGAAATGAATCAAAGAATCTATCATAGACGTTATTCGTTCCTGTATTTAGTGCATGTAATTATTCACATACAGGGTGATTCTAAAGGTATAGTACAAACGAAAACCACAGATACCTCCCATGAAATAGAGACGAAAGTTCCCCTTCCACTTTGCCGAGAAATGCCTCCGTGAGGAGCTAGACAACGCCGAAAACGTGTGAAAATGAACTTCACACCTCTGTACAGCCAGTACCAGTGAAGATAGAAAGGCGGAACAAACGAAGTCAAAAGGAACACCAAAGTCGCTCATCCGAAAAACACTAGGCGGCAGCTGCGCAACGCATGCGCATGGGGTTCCACAAAGGAAATAGCAGTGTCCCGCAAGACAAGTGAAGGGAAAGGGTAGCGATCGACAACGGTAGGGAGAAAAGAAGCTATGAAGCATGAAGTAACAATTGCACAGCGGGAAACAAACACATGCAGCGCGTGGGGAGTCCCCAAACACAGTGGGGAGACACCGCAGCAAGAACAAAGCACGGTTCAACAAAAGAAAAAGAGGACCGGACGGGGAATGGTACCTGTCAAGGAGGCAACAAATGCGGGACGAGGGATTCCCCGTAGCAGCACCGAGGGGATGTCACACAGAGGTCGTGCGCCAGCAGGACAAACACAGCAACTACGGGCACAGGAGGTTTATTACCACGCAAAGGTGCACTTACAGATAGGAATAGTACGTAGTCGTACCCCGGACTGACGTTGTTACAAAAGTTGCTCAAATTGACGACCACCACATTCAATGCAGGCAGGCATTGCAGCGTCGCAGGAAATTCTGGCGAACCCTATCAAAAATCCCTGGCATGGTACACACCTCGGCCGATGCTGCAAGTATCCGCGCTACCAATGTTTCCTTGTCAGGCACCGGGGTCTCGTAGGCGAGTGTTTTCACATGGCCCACAAGAAGAAATCCATTGGTGTGAGGTCAGGCGAACGGGCGGGCCAGGGGACGGGGCCCTCTCTGCCGATCCAGCGCTGTGGGTAGGTACGGTGCAAAAGGGTTCGGACTGTGCCATCAAAATATGCAGGCGCTCCATCCAATTGAAACCACATACGATGTCGCACGTTGAGGGGTACATCTTCTAGCAGCTCTGCAAGGACTGATGCAAGAAAGGTGCAATAGAGGCGGCCATTTAAACGTGGTGGCAGCAGGTATGGACCGATAATCTGTTCATCGATGATACCTGCCCAGATATTCACTGCAAACTGGGTCTGATGGTGCACCTCGACTGCTGCATGTGGATTTTCATAATCCCACACACAGCTGTTTCGGCAATTGAAGATGCCCTCACGGGTGAATGTTGCCTCGTTCGTGAAAAGCACATGGCGCAAAAAACGGCGATCGTCGGTACAAAACTGCAACAGTCGTTGACAGAATTCCACACGTCGTGGGTAATCCCCAGCCTGCAATGCGTGGACTCGCTGTGGATGATAGGCATACATCAGATCATCATGAAGGACACGCCACACTGTCGACTGTGATACTCCCACTGCACGTGCAATGCTACGGGTGCTAGTGGACGGTGTGTCGTCCACGCGAGCAAGTACGTCCTTCTCGACCGCCGCGGTGCGCACATGTCTTGGGTGACCGACATGATGGCCTGCACGTAACACACCCGATTCACCAAGGGTACGGTGCACGTTCGAAAACAACCTGCTGTCGGGATACCGTCCGCGATAAAGGCGTGCAGCTGCTCGGCCATTGCCATCTGCAAGGCCGTAGACAAAATGCATGTCCCTCAGTTCTACAAATGTGTAGCGTTCCATGGTACGGTGAGGATAGTGCCAATTATGGAATACTGTACTGCAGTGCACAGGTGGCACACGCACACACACTGGTCACAACGGCTTCGAAACAACGTACTCAATTGTCGTACGTCAAGCACACCACCACCGCACCGGCTCTTTCACTGACACGCTCCCTGACGCTGCACTTCCAATCAGCCCACATGTCCGCACGGCGCTGTGGTACAATCAGCTGACGTTCCTGAGCCACCCGTGCCTGTGCTCTTCACTACCTGACCACTGCCGTCAGGTGGGGCCATGTACTCTGGGGCCTTGTCATCGTGGAACACATGTAGCGTCCTTCATTCTTGCCCCATTCACCCACAACACGTACTTCGTCCGTCTTGCTCGAGCCGACGGGGAGCACTACGTACGATCGTGTGGTGTTTGTGTACACCAATGTGGGGTAACCCAGCAGTTGAACAGACGTGCATACCCCCACGTAGCTTCATTACACGATTGTCCCACGCAGTTTATCTGTCCAGCCTTGCTCGGCCCGGTCTCACACCCACGCGGCAGTGTGCGTCTGCGGTGGTGTGAGCCCACGCTTGGTTTCGGAGCGGAAGGCTGCGGCCGAGGAGGGACTCGAGTTGTTCGGCTGGGGTTGCGCTCGCAAGCAAGCAGCCGCGTCAGGTCTGGGAACGGTGGACCTGGTGATCGGGATGGAAACATTCCGACCTCGTCCATTAGTTTCGTCCACCGTACGGAGTGGTGGGGTCCGTACGACACTCCAGCAGCCTTTCGCCCGCTTCCACCCAGCGATGTGCCTCCGGCTTCATTTCTAAGAGGTTGATTGGGCCCCATCACGACGTTTGTTACAACGTCAGTACGGGGTACGTGGTCCTATCTGTACGTGCACCTTTCATTAGCAATAACCTCCTGTGCCCGTAGTTGCTGTGTTTGTCCTGCTGGCGCACGACCTCTGTGTGACATCCCCTCGGTGCTGCTACGGGGAATCCCTCGTTCCGCATTTGTTGTCTCCTTGGCAGGTACCATTCCCCGTCGGGTCCTCTTTCTCTTTTGTTGCACCGTGCTTTGTTCTTGCTGCGGTGTCTCCCCACTGTGTTTTGGGGACTCCCCTTGCGCTGCACCGCCAGCGCCGCCATTTCTGCCCCGAACCATGTACGCGTCTGTTGCCTGCCGAGTGTCACGGACCACTTTGCTTGCATTCTCGGTGTGTTTTTACATCCTACGTCGTCCTCCCGTGGTTCTGCAACCCCGCACTTCTCCTCTCGACTGCACTGCTTCAGTCATGGTGTTTGTTTCCCGCTGTGCAATTGTTACTTCATGCTTCATAGCTTCTTTTCTCCCTACCGTTGTCGATCGCTACCCTTTCCCTTCACTTGTCTTGCGGGACACTCCTATTTCCTTTGTGGAACCCCATGCGCATGCGTTGCGCAGCTGCCGCCTAGTGTTTTTCGGATGGGCGACTTTGGTGTTCCTTTTGACTTCGTTTGTTCCGCCTTTCTATTTTCACTGGTACTGGCTGTACAGAGGTGTGAAGTTCATTTTCACACGTTTTCGGCGTTGTCTAGCTCCTCACGGAGGCATCTCTCGGCAAAGTGGAAGGGGAACTTTCGTCTCTATTTCATGGGAGGTGTCTGTGGTTTTCGTTTGTACTATACCTTTAGAATCACCCTGTATAATGTTAACAAATTGTACAAGCAAGAGGGGATGATGTCACCATACAATACCTCTAGTTTCCCCATGTATTTTTCAAGAGAAACATTTGTCATTTTGGTGTACTTAGCAGCTAAACTATTACTTATTTTCCCCCATGATTAACGGGGTGTAAGGGGTGACCTTCCACGTAGGCGCCCAAAAGTCAACCTCACTTCCACGTAGTGCACCCTGGACTACTGACTAACGAGGCTCTGGCGACTGGCACTATGGCCAGTATAATTTTGTGTGTGTTGTCCTGTTTTTTGTCCTTGTGTGTGCTGAGTGCCCGTTTACGGCCTCAGCTTTTAACAGAAGTCAGAACATTTTAACATTTTTAGTTATGCAACGCTAGAGTTGTTATTTGTAATGATAAGGGGCTGGCCCCCGTATAATGTGACGGGAGCAAAATAGCCTAAGTGCTGACGCTCCCAAAATTTTAAATTCAAAATCAAAATCCCCCATGATTAACATACTATAGTTCTAACAAGGCCATCTTTTTGCTGGAACAGTCAACAATTGCACTTAAGGGAGTTAGCTCCTTAGCTGCACGACTAAATTTACAATGTAAACCCTCTTCAAATCATGTCCCTCAGGTATACTTTTAAGAAGTGTGTGTCGGTATCTCTTCCATCTTTTAGTAACTTTCGCATTTACAGATCCAATAGGAGTATTTAGGTACGATCATGTAGAGAGAATTTCACAAGTCGTCGTCCAATCGCCTACTTGGCTATTTTGCTTACCTTGATGTAGTCCTTCGTTCCGATGTGTGCTTCAATTTTGTCTGCAATTGAATACATGTAATTTATTACTTTCCCCTTAATACATGGTGATCATCTTCGTTTCCACTTACAAGATAAGAAATTGCAAGGCAGAAGCAATTGCCATCACCCTTGACTTGGAACGAATCTTTTAGGAGCTCCCAGGTTTATTGCCTTTTTCTGACTGCCAATACAATGTTTCTTTGTAGGTTCATAAATTTTCATATTTCCTATTGCCATTCTCTGTTTATTACACATATGAAAATATTGTATGGCGTATTCCTTTATAATATCAATATCTGAGAAATCCCACATGTGTTTTCTAAGAAACTTTGTCTTGATTTGCAGGAGCTCCCTTGTAGCAACCATTTTAAGGAGAGGATCTAATGCTGATGCCAAAACTTCATCACACTTTTGTGTTTCTGTCGTGTAACACGATTACCTTTAATTTGGCTGATGATACTTCCTTATGCACTGTTTCACCTCTTACAAAATACTTTTCCAAATTGGAAATATATATATATATATATATATTATATTGTTTCCTTTTCGCCATCACACCTTTCTTATTTTTCAGGGTAACTGTTTGATTTTTGAAGACTTTCGCAATTTCGATTTGTCCTTCAAAACATGGCAATCTCTCCTATACCGTCACCTCGCCTCAGGTTCTTTACAAGTAAAGATCACCAGTTTCAAACAGGATGCTTTGTCTCTTCTCTTATCATAATTTTCTTAAACAGTCTGTTTCTTGCAACTTGTCATGGAACAAAGGTTCCTTAATGTAAAGAACATTCAGAATTCCACTTTCTGAAATTTTATATATAAATTAATAAATAGATGATTGTGTAATCGAATAAATCATTCACTACCAATGGGTATGAATAAGTATGCCTGTCGTATGTCAAAGAATTGTTGTTGAGCAATAAAATAAACACAATTCTAACATTGCACCCAAACCAGTACGATGTCTGTAGTCGTGCAACAGACTCCTTTTGTAGCAAATGATGTTGGAGGTAGACTCTGACATCCATATTTTAGCGAATTACAAAAGAATCTGCCTTATGTAGGTAAAAATGTTGAATGAAATAGCAACAATAATAATATTTTAACAGTAATAGTGTTGTTGAATTCACTATAATTTTTGTCCAAAAATCTTGGGATAACTACAGGGAACATTTATGAAACTTGATTTATATGGGCCCCTTCGCTCATTTCTTCAAGGGCGTACAGAACTTGTGTCGGGGGTGTAAGGGGTGCTCCTTCCACGTAGTGTCGTCTTGTGTTCTGTCCTTATTTGTGCTCAGCGCCATTTTTAGCCTCAGCTTTTAACCAAGGTAAGGAAATTTTAGTTTTCAGACACGCTTTTATTTGTTGTAATAAGGGGCTGGACCCCGTATAGTGTTACGGCTGCAAAATAGCCTCAGTCCTGACACCCCCCCCAAAAATAATTCTCAATTCGAAATGAACTTGTGCCGGTTGCTACTGCCTTCACTTTTGTATATTAACGCTATTGGTGTGTAAGCATTATCGACCTCTAATCAAGATGTCCCGGATTCGGTTTCCAGTGGTGTCACATTTCAATGGCAAACAGTTCCATTAGCGAGTAGCCTCTTAGTGCTGAACTTTTTCTTTCCATTCTTTGACAGTTTAGAATGGATATTACACAAGGATTTAATTTTATAATGCTCGAACTTTCTTGTTCCCATTTAAAATGTCATGCGGGGTGTAAGGGGTGATTTTCCACGTAGTACACCCAACTGTCAACCTCACTTCCACGTTAGTACACCCTGGACTGCGTTTTGCAGACGAACGAGGCTCTGGCGACTGGCACTCTGGCCAGTATAATTTTGTGTGTGTTGTCCTGTTTTTTGTCCTTGTGTGTGCTGAGTGCCCCTTTACAACCTTAGCTTTTAACGGAAGTCAGAACATTTTAAGATTTTACTTATGCAACGTTAGAGTTGTTCTTTGTCAAGATACGGGGCTGGACCCCGTATAATGTGACGGGTGCAAAATAGCCTAAATGCTGACGCACCCAAAATTTTAAAATCAAATCAAAAATCAAATCAAAATGTCATGCCTTTGCATAATCCTTGGGTTTGAGGGCACGTGACCCTCCGCTAAATACGCCAGTGCGATGGAGGGTGGGCTCTGGTGTGTCCTCGCGACGGTTGACTTCACTTTGTTTTGCCTTCTGCCGAATCACCCATATGTCATCTCTCGATGAATACAATGCAGTTTGTAAGTCTTACGTGCTAACTTTTAATCGAGAAATTTACTCACTTATTCATTATGTAAAAATTCTTCGTCATTTGAAATAATGTTTTCTTCCCACAGTCTGCACTCTTTGAAATCAGTCAGAGGACACTTATCTCGAAGACAAGCACTCTTTCTATGCACTTTCGTCTACACTGATGCTCGAAGAACTGAGAAAGGAATGATTGACAGTTTTAATTGTTGGATCGAGGACAATGTTAAAAATTGGGACACTGTCAAGTAGGGCATAAAGTTTTTTAATGCATGGTTTTTGGTTTTATTCATTCTGAAAACAGCAACTGAAGTAATACAAAAGCAAGATGGAAAACCAAGGAATGAATGGTGGGATAATGAATGTAAAATGGTAATAAATCAGAAAAATGCTGCACGACAAAGATGTTTACAGAGACACACAAGGGCAACTTGTGAAGAATATGAGAAAAAAAGGAGAATTGCCAACAATGTGTGCAGAGTGAAGAAAAAAGAATGGATAAATGATAGAATCAAAGAGATTGAGGAATACCATAGAAGAAAGGATTCAAGAATTTTTTTTAAGGCTGTGACATCTCATGTAGTGAACTACACTCATGCAACTTCATTATGTAAAGATGCATCTGGAGAATTAATATCTGAGAAAGAAAAAGTATTACTCCGTTGGAAAGAGTACTTTCAGGAATTATTAAATTGGGAACACTTACCGTCTGAAGATGAAATATCCGAAAAATTGGAAAATGATACTGAAACTCCAATACCAACATATGAGGAGGTAAATAAAATCATAAAATCATTAAAAATGAATAAGTCACCTGGTTCAGATAATATCACAGCAGAACTGATAAGACATGGAGGTTATATGATAAGGAATAAAATTTATAATTTGATACTCAACATATGGAATAAAGAGGAAATGCCACGAGAGTGGTTACATGGTATCATTTGCCCAATTTTTAAAAAAGGAGACAGGTTGCAGTGTAATAACTACAGACCAATTACGCTTTTGAATGTTGCATACAAAATCTTTGCAATTCTTCTACAAAATAGAATCTCCGAAATTACAGAAAACAAATTGGGCGAATATCAAATGGGATTTAGACCAAATAGATCTACAGTTGACAATATATTCATACTGCGACAAATATATGAAAAATGTTATGAATATAATATAAAACTGCATAACATATTTATAGATTTTATGCAAGCATTTGACTCAGTAAACAGAAATATAATTCCTACATGTCTAATGAAAATTAATGTTCCAAACAAACTAATAAGATTAATAAAGATGACATTACAAAACACTACAGCAGTAGTTAAAGGAAACAATGATTTTAGTCAGAAATTTGCAATAAATAGAGGAGTAACACAAGGAGACCCATTATCAGCAATTTTATTTAGCATAGTCATGGATGAAATAATTCAGAAGTTGGAAATCAGAGGAAACATTTCAACAAGATTAAGACAGGTCTGTGCATATGCAGACGACATAGTAATTACTACAATAACTAAGCAATCAATGGTGGACTCACTAGTGAAACTAAAGCAACAGGCAATGAAATATGGATCAATAGTGAACGAAAAAAAGACAAAATATATGAGGTTTACAAGAAGAAAAATCCAACAACAAAAATAGGATATAGATACAATGCACATAGAGCAGGTACAGTCATTTAAATATCTCGGGTCAATAGTAAATGGAAACAATGAAATTGAAGAAGATTGCAGCTGGAAACAGAGCATTTTATGCGAATAAGAGGATATTCCAATCCAAACTAGTTACCAGAAAAATAAAATTAAAGCTGTATAAATCCATAATAATACCTATGGTTACATATGGCTGTGAAACCTGGGTGCTGAAAGAAGATATAATTCGAAAACTAATGATATTTGAAAGAAAGATATTAAGGAAAATATATGGCCCAACGAGACAATCTAATAATATATGGCGAATAAAAACAAACGAAGAGCTTGAAATATTAATAAAGAGTAAGAATATAAGAAGATTTATCAAAACACAAAGATTGAGCTGGTTGGGTCATGTTGAAAGAATGCCCGAAGAAATAATTCTGAAACAAATTTACAATTGGAGACCGATTGCTACAAGATCACAAGGAAGGCCCAAAACCAGATGGATAGACGATGTCAGAAATGACATAAGAAAACTTAAGATACAGAACTGGAAGAAATGTGTGTTGAGTAGAGAAGAGTGGAAGGATGTAATTGAGCAGGCCAAAGCCCATAAAGAGCTGTAGCGCCTTATAAGAATAAGTTTTTATTGATTACAATGTGGTGAATTCCACTCTGTCATCATTGAGCATTTCTGGCTACGACGTCATCATTGTGCTATCTTGTCGAAACTTAGTAGTTTACATCACGTTTCCAACTAATCATTAATATATTGAAAACTAATTAAAAACAGTCATTAAGGCATCGTTGGAAACCTTATACAATCCTTTATAATGTAGTATTTGAATTTAAAATTGTGTGTTAAAATTCTGTGTGCGTCAGCAGTTAGACTACTTTGCACTCGTCATGTTATTCGGGGTCCAGCCCCTTACCATTCCAAACATAACTGTAATGTTGTTAACAAAATATTAAAACATTCTGACTTCGGTTAAAAGCAAGCTGAGGCTGTAAAGGAACACTCAGCACACATGATAAAAGCAGGACAACACTCAGAATTATACTGGCCAGAGGGTCAGTCGCCAGAGCCTCGTTAGTTTGCAAAATGCAGTCCAGGGTGTACTACGTGGAAGGTCACCCCTTTATAATGTAGTAAATTATATACAGTGGGGGTGTAAGGGGTGACCTTCCACGTAGGCGCCCAAAAGTCAACCTCACTTCCACGTAGTGCACCCTGGACTAAAGACTAACGAGGCTCGGGCGACTGGCACTATGGCCAGTATAATTTTGTGTGTGTTGTCCTGTTTGTTGTCTTTGTGTGTGCTGAGTGCCCGTTTACGGCCTCAGCTTTTAACAGAAGTCAGAACATTTTAACATTTTTAGTTATGCAACGCTAGAGTTGTTATTTGTCATGATAAGGGGCTGGCCCCCGTATAATGTGACGGGAGCAAAATAGCCTAAGTGCTGACGCTCCCAAAATTTTAAATTCAAAATCAAATCAAATATACAGTGTATCCGTCAAGTCATGGTGCACTTTTGACCGGTCACAGGAAAGCAACAAAACAAGATAGAAATGTGAAATCTTCACAAAATAAAAGGAAAACTCTCCAAGTTTCTTACCTATTCAGTGCAGGCCTCCATTTGTTGCCCGACACACATCTAAACGATACTCAAGTTCTTCCCACACACGGTTAAGGACGTCTTGTGTAACAGTAAATAACGTCTGTAATTTTCTGTTTTAAATCATTAATGTCGTTGATATGTTCACTTTACACATGTTGCTTCACATAAACCCACAAATAAAAGTCTTAAGGGCATCAGGTCTGGGGATCGTGGTGGCCATGGCTGGACAGAACCCTTGCCTATCTACAGCTGGGGAATGTTGTATCAAGAAACTCACTAACAATGTTGGCGTAGTGTGGAGGCGCGCCGTCATGTTGAAAGATGACACCTTCTGGAAATTGAGGCACTGCATACATTTCCAACGTGTCAAGGTAGTTATTTGCCGTCACAGTATGCTCCGCAAAGAAAAATGGGCCTATCACTTTATCATGCATCAGGCCACACCACACGTTCACTTTAGGGGTGTTACGTTCGTACTCAACGTAGGCACTAGGATTTTCAGCAGCCCATATTCGGACGTTATGGCGATGAACATGTCCACAGACATGGAATGTCGCCTCATCGCTAAACACAATCTTCTGCAGAAATCGTTCATCATTGTCGATCTTATGAAGCATATCTGTAGCAAACGTTAATCGTGTGGGTCTATCCACCGGTTTGATAGCGTGTAACAGCTGCAATTTGTAACCCGAAAAACGCAGACGTTTCTTTAACACCTTATGAACTGTAGTCTTGCTTAGGTGTAATTGCCTAGCATACGCACGCACAGATTTTTTAAGGCTCCTTAGGTAGCTCTCCCGTATAGTCACTTACCCATGGCCTACCAGAATGGAGTTTGTCCAACAAACTGCCGGTATCCTTCAACTGCTTATCCCACCGATTAATGTTATTCCTATGTGGTGGCGCTTCGTTGTACACGTGACGATATTAACGTTGCACTTTGCTCAGTGATTCGAACTTCGCAAGCCACAGAACACACTGGACTTTCCTTCGTACCGTCCACATCTCGACTGGCGTGGGCGAGGGCTGATCCGCTGCTGCGCATTTCGTGGTGTTGCGTCATCACCTGTGTGCGCACACGCTTGCGCATCATAGTACGGAAACGTGGAGAGTTTTCCTTTTATTTGGTGAAGATTTCACATTTCTATCTTGTTTTGTTGCTTTCCTGTGACCGGTCAAAAGTGCACCATGACTTTACGTACACGCTGTATATGTGTTTCATAATATATAAGAATGGTGTTTTATAACAAAAAATCTTAAAGCTGATTTGATATTTTAAGGAAATATGTATAATTTTAAGTGGAAAGATCAAAATCGAAGAGGAACATTGCGAGAGAGTTATTGAAAAGAAATGTACAAATTAGAACTTAATTAATTTTGCATAAGTATACTTAATAGTTAGAAAATCAGATAGGCTAAATAAGTAGTTCTCAGAAAGAGGTTTGATTACACAACCCTTTCGCTCAACGTCATCATCAAAGCCTTTGCTTATTCCACGTTCACTATTCTCTTCAATGGCTGTTTCCTCGTATATTCTTTCATGCAATTGTTAAATCCTTCAATTGCAATAAATTGTGAATAATAAGTAAAACTTTAGAGCTGATTGTTTTTCGGTTACAACTGACACATGTGAAGGCAGCTATTTTCTTACAGTTTAGGAGGTCGCAGGATAACACTTTCCATTCCCATCCAAAGTTAGTCAGTTGCACATCTGGTGGATTTTCAAGATCAGCATATTTCCGATGAATTGCCTGCAAATGTGAAAATGTCAAAAGTAAAAGCAAATCATAAATTATTCATATGTAAATTGTAAAGAAGAAAAATATTAATGTATTTAACCAAGGCAATATACGTATATTCATCTTTGATTTAGTCACTTTACTCACATTACAACTTCAGGTTATGTGCTATTCCTCATAAGAAATCGTGTATTTTTTTTGTAGTGCACTGTAGTTTCATGTCGGTATAAATTCTCCTAGTTTTCTTCTTTGTCAGTTGTCCTCTCTAAACGTGCAGAATGAGCGCTTTCACTGTTGCATTTTCTTGCTGGATGCACCTGATTAGCTTCCACAGTGTTGCCTACAGTATGTAGGATGCTTATAGCCCACCAAATAGAAAAAGTTGTTGTTCCATCCCTCACAGATGTTGTTTGTACGATGGTTATTTGTGAGCGTTGCCTCATGTTGAAAGGAAGAGTTCATTTAGTGGGAGGTAGGAGAGGTGTCAAACTAACATGTTGTATAAGCGAAAAGCACCATTTCATGGCGTATATACAGCAATGTTGCCACAAATATCTTATATCTTGAAGTGGACGTGGTTCTATTCGATGCTTTACTTTTTTTCTGTGGTAAGTCTGCTTGAGATGGTCTTCCCCGTTTTGGTGCATGTGAGTGAATGAGGCCATTAGCTATGTGCATCCTGAAAGTTTTCAATCTTTCAAACTTTTTTCTTCCTGTTCCTTCGACATGACGACGATGCACGAGCCAAGCATTGACAACACAAATGTCAAGGATGCTCAAAACTTCCTAAATACCAGCGCCGTGTTTTCAGAGGTGTTCTATACAATACTATGAGCATATCTGTTAGATCCACACCACCCATGTGGACATTGTGGTGCTTCACTATTTGTGGACATTGAACTGGAACCTTCTTCTTTTCTTCGTTGGAATAACGAAGGATGTCGACTACAGGATTCTTGGATATACAAGAGCTAGCCAGAGTTAGTTTTATTGTCTGACCATTTTACTACTGCTAAACATGCAGCATTATCAACTTTATAATCATAACTACTTCTTTCTTTCTTCTGCAGGTCCTTATCACTTTTTAGAGAACATCCTCTTAGACGGTTAGTGCGAGACATGCCTAAACTTTGAAGTCCAATACTGTGTTTCACTTCATAAATAAGCTCCAGAATTTCGAGGGGAAGGAATTGATCGACAAAGATATGTAACAAGTTTACCACCCTTACCTAAACATACTTCATTTTCAGGAAAATTGATTCCATTGAAGGTATCTGAACCTGCATACATTACAAAATCGTAAACAAAGCCAGAAGCCCCAGACCTTACAAATAATTTGAACCCCCATTTCTTTGTCTTTTTTGGCGGAGATTGGAGGCTTTCGTGTCCTTGTAAGGGATCATCATCTCATGAATTGAAAATTTATGTTCACTCTTTTTACTCAAACATTTTGTTCAGATACTTTTCATAACGGCCCTAATATTTTGCAATCTATCATTACTCGCAGTTGTATTATAATAATTATATTAGAAATGAATATATCGCCTAATCTTCTTGAATCTTTTGACTGGCATAATATTCGCATTTCTATCATACCTGGAATTCTGCGCCCAATAATCTTCATACCCTGCCATGTGTACAACACCCATGATAAGCACCATTCCAATAAATGACCTCATTTCAGTAGAGGAAGTGTTTATAGATGATTGATCGATTTGAGTGGATTAAAGATTAGTCTGGTCCACTAAAATCTTGAATAAGTTTTCATCGAAGAACTCTTCATAGTACTGAAGTGGTGAACGGACTTGTGGTACCTCAAACTGTTCATTATCAGGTTTTCAGTTGTGAAAGATCTATTCTTTCTTCCACCTGGGAAAAAAAAGTGATGGAATGTTTTTGATTGGTCGGTATCAAAAACTCACGGCACAATAAAAATAATGTAGAAAGATACAAAAACAAATAAAACTTCAAATGAATGTTCTAAATCACAAACTATTCAGACGTTAATCCCCTCCATGTAGGACTGCCGTGACGTGGTGAGCATCCTGTACTGCTTTTTACAGACTAACGACGCCCTGACGACTGGCCCTATGGCCAGTATAATTCTGTGTGTTGTCTTGTTTCTGTCCTTATGTGTGCTGAGTGCCCCTTTACAGACTCAACTTTTAACCTAAGTCAGAATGTTTTAAGATTTTAGTTATGCAACATTACAGCTATGCTATTTGTTATGGTAAGGAGCTGGACCCCGTATAACGTGACGGGTGCAAAATAGCCTAAGTGCTAACTAACTAACTCCCTAGCCTTCTTAAACCCGAAGGTTCATGGGTGCAGCAACACAGGCCTTCCATCTGTCCCTATCTTGAGCAAGTTCTATATACTCTTTTCCATCCCTACCGATTTCCCTTAGGTCCATCTCCACATTGTCCCTCCATCTTCGTCTTGGCCTTCCTACAGGTCTCTTACCATCAGGTTTCCCAACAAGAATTCTGTAAAGTCCTCTTTCCTCTCCCATTTGTGCCACATGGCCTGCCCACCTAAGTCTTCTTCATTTAATTATTATTCTAATAATATCTGGACCTTAGGAAAATATTTGGACCTAAAAGGGATGAGTGGAGAAGGTTACATAATTTAGAACTACATAATTTGTACTCATGTCCAGATATTATTAGAATAATTAAATCAAGAAGACTTAGATGGGCACGCCATGTGGCACGAATGGGAGAGGAAAGAGGAGTTTACAGGATTCTTGTTGGGAAACCAGATGGTAAGAGACCTGTAGGAAGGCCAAGACGAAGATGGAGGGACAACGTTGAGATGGACCTAAAGGAAATCGGTAGGGATGGAAAAGAGTATTAAGATCTTGCTCAAGATAGGGACAGATGGAAGGCCTGTGTTGCTGCAGCCATGAACCTTCGGGTTTAAGAAGGCTAGAGAGTTAGTTAGTTAGTTAATAATATCTGGACTACAAATTATGTAGTTCTAAATTATGTAAACTTCTCCACTCACCTGTCTCCTCATCCCTTTTAGGTCCAAAGATTTTCCTAAGGATCTTATTTTCAAATACTCTCAGTTTATGTTCCTCTTTCAATGTAAGGGACCAAGTTTCACATCCATATAATACTGCAGGCAAAATTACTGTTTTGTATATTTTAACTTTTGGTTTCTTAGATATTAAACGAGAAGACAAAAGTTTATGAAGAGAGAAGTAACATGCATTTCCTGAATTAAGCCTACTTTTTATTTCCTCTTTAATATAATTGTCATTTGTTAATATTACTCCTAAGTATTTGAATTTGGTAACTGGTTCAAACGAGTTATTATCAATAATTAGATTTTGATTATTACCTAACACTTGGTTTCGGCCTGTAAGCATATATTTAGTTTTCTCTTTGTTAACTTCCAAACCTATCACTTTAGCAGTTTTGAAAAATATTTTAGCATTATTCTTAATTGTTTTCACATCATCCCCCAGTAAGTCTACATCATCTGCATATGCTAACAACTGAGTCACACCATTTAATTTTATTCCTTCATTAGTTTCTTTTACCTTCCTAACAGCATATTCTAAAACAAAATTAAGGAGCAATGGAGATAATGCATCTCCTTGTTTTAACCCATCATGAATTGTAAATTTGTCACACATATTAATACCCACATGAATTTTACTTTCTGTTTCACTGGTGCATATTTTTATCATACTAACAAGCTTCTTAGGTATTCCAAACTCTACTAATATATTATATAATTTATCTCTTTTGACCGAATCATGGGGTGTAAGGGGTAACCTTCCACGTAGTACACCCAAATGTCAACCTCACTTCCACGTTAGTGCACCCTGGACTGAAGACTAACGAGGCTCTGGCGACTGGCCCCATGGCCAGTATAATTTTGTTCGTGTTGTTCTGTTCTTTTGTCCTTATGTGTGCTGAGTGCCCCTGTACAGCCTCAGCTTTTAACGAAAGTCCGAACATTTTAATATTTTATGATTTTAGTTCTGCAACGATAGAGTTGCTATTTGTAACGATAAGGGGCTGGACCCCGTATAATGTGACGGGTGCAAAATAGCCTTAGTGCTGACGCACCCAAAATTTTAAATTCAATTCAATTCAATTCAAACAGAAGTCAGAACATTTTAAATTTTTTAGTTATGCAACGTTAGAGTTGTTATTTGTAATGATAAGGGGCTGGCCCCCGTATAATGTGCCGGGAGCAAAATAGCCTAAGTGCTGACGCTCCCAAAATTTTAAATTCAAATTCAAAATTCAATTGACTGAATCATATGCTTTTTTGAAATCAATGAATAGCTGATGGACATTTTGATTATATTCCCACTTTTTTTCAAGTGTCTGTCTGATGTGAAAAATTTGATCTGTAGTTGATCTGTTACGTTTAAATGCACATTGATAATCACCTATAATTTCATGAGCATATGGGGTTAGTCTTGTTAAAATAATGTTAGATAATATTTTATATGTTGTTGAGAGTAGAGAAATTCCACGGTAATTATTGCAGTTCATTTTATCACCTTTTTTTAAACACAGGAACAATTATGGATTATTTCCACTGTTGAGGGATTTCTTCTTTATTCCATATTAAACAAATTAATTTATGAATTTGACATATTAATGAATTTCCACCATATTTAATTAACTCAGCTGATATTAAATCAATGCCTGGTGCTTTGTTATTCTTTAGCCTTTTAATAGCATCTTTAACTTCAGTCAAGTTAGGTTCTGGAACTAAAGGTTCTGCTGTGTGGACTTCATTTACTTCTGATTTATCTCCTACATGAACATTTAAAAGGTCATTAAAGTAGTTCTTCCATCTATTTAGAATATCGCTTGGGTCAGCTAGAAAATCACCGTCTTTATCTTTTATCAAGTTTACTTGAGGTTGCCACCCGTTTCTAAACTCATTTACACCTTTATATAAATCTCTGATATTTTTATTTTTGCTGTTTGTTTCAATTTCCTTAATTTTGCTTTTCAAGTAATTTTTTTTTTTTACTTCTAAACGTGCGGTTAACTTCTCGCTTTATTCTATTATAATTGTTTAGATTTGTATCATCAGAGTTATTTAACCACCTAAGTCTAGCCTGATTTCTTATTTCTATTAGATTATGACATTCATTATCAAACCATGGCTTACTTTTTCTCGGTTTAAGGTATCCTATACTTTCTTTAGCTGCTGATTCTATTGCATTACGTATGTGCTCCCAATTCTTGTTTACTTCTGTTTCATTTATATTTTCATCATCATTTAAATCCTGCAAATCATCAAATCTATTTGACAGTTTAATTTGGTAATCTTTCTTAATTCTTTCATCAGTAAACTTTCCTGTATCAAATTTTATAACTTTTAGATTTTGTTGCTTATGATTTATCACTGAGAGTCTTTCTCTTAATTTAGCAATTACTAAATAATGGTCACTGGCACAGTCAGCACCTCTATGTGTACGAACGTCAATTATACTAGTATGCCTTCTCTTATCAATGAGGATATGATCTATCTGATTATGATTATGAGAAGACCAGGTATATTTATGGATATCTTTATGTTTAAAAGTGGTACTTTTCACAATTAAATTCTTTGAGGTTGCAAAAGTAATCAATCTTATACCATTATCATTACTTAATTCATGAAGACTTTCTTTACCAATCGTGGGTTTAAATGTATCTTCTTTGCCTAAGTGCTGACACACCCAAATAATTTTATTCAAATTAATTCAAAATTGATGTGGCGAGGGGCTTAGTAGGGAGGTTTCTCATCTTTTCATTTCAATCATCTCTATCTCCATAGATCTCCCTGTAACTAAGGGCCTTACTAGAGGAGACAACCTCGCTAAGGAAAAAAAACTATCCCAAGGCGTTAGTTACACGTGCCGATGGGACAGTGTTAGCTGCAGGGGTAGTTGCAGTCGCGAACGTGGCCTCGAGGATTTCTGTTTAATTCTCGAGTGGACTTCATTTTTGGGGGTAGGCCTTCCTCGGCATAGAGGGCGTGTCGAGGCGACAATTTATGGACCCTCCTGAGATAAATGTACTGTATATGAGTACGCCTCTCAGACCAGCATGTAACAGCTGTGCAGAGCTTGGTATTTTATTCGTGAAAAGTAACATGTTACTCAATGGAGGTGTGTTTTCTCATGTTATATGGTTTACTGCCAGTTAACCAACTTTTTTCATGTACATAGAAATACATAGTGGCCGCGGTGGCTCAGTCGGTAACGCGTCTGACTACCATGCTAAAGGTCCCGGGTTCGATCCCCGGCCGGTTCAAATCCGGGAAATTTTCTAACGGTGGAAGCGGCTCCGGCGCCTACCCAGCGTCGAATAACATGGGTACCTGGGGGAAACCCTGGGGGGTAAAGGCGGTCAGGGGCGTGATGCTGATCACATCACCCCCACTCACGACCGGATCAAGAAAGTGTGGGGCGTTACCCCCACACCCCCTATACGCCTTCATGGCGTGGTGCTATGCACAGGGGAACACTTTACCTTTTTTTACCTTTTTAGAAATTGCCGCCAAAGTTGAAATTATCGCACTTCAGTTTTCAATTTACTTTCATTCCTGCATTCGTGTTTTGAGAAGATAAATGTATACAATAAAAAAGAATTGTTCCAGTAAACTGTTATGTTAATATTGCTGGGAACAGACAACTTCTTAATAGGGTTATAGTTGATTTAAAAATTGTTTGGATGCGTCGGCACTAAAGGCCATTTTGCACCCTTCAATGTATACGGGGAAGTAGCCCCTTATCTAAAATTCTGACTAGAATCTTAAAAAGGGGTGAAAAGAGCCCCTTGGGAAAACATTAAAAGTGCAAGGTTGTAAAAAGACCTGCACGAGACAAACACAACACATTAAAAAGTCAGAACAACCAAACTAAAAACCTCCTTACAGACGGTGGAAGAGTCCAGCTCTTCGTAAAAAACTAAAAACATTTTGATAAAATGCTGCTGTCATCACCCAAGAGGGATGACAAACAGCCGGAAATGTTAAAAGTCTGCCGGAGGTAAGCAAGATCGACACATTCCACGAGAATGTGTCGAATGCTTAAAGTAACATTACAAACACGACATAACGGAGGGTCCAGCCCTTGCAGCAAGTGACTATGCGTAAGACGGCTGTGTCCTAGTCGCATGCGAGTTAGAGTGACTTCTTCTCGCCGAGAGGGACGGGACGGGACGAGGAACGCCAAGCACATGTGGGGTTAATAGCGTGAAGCTTGTTCCCCGTTTCCGTATCCCACTCGGCCTGCCAAGTCTCAAGAAGGCGACAGCGGAACATGTTCTGCAGGTCGCTAGCTGGCAAAAGGTGGACGAGAACATCGCCGTCCGCATCAGCAGACTTGGCGGCAGCATCAGCTGCTTCGTTCCCCTGAATGCCTACGTGGCTAGGGACCCAACAGAAGTGTACATCGGCACGGGCAGATAGGGACACAAGCCGTCTGAATATGCGTTGCGCTACCGGATGCCGGGAATACGGCGAATCCAGAGTCTGCAACACGCTGGTCGAATCACTGCACACAAGGACTTTCTTCAGACCATTGACGTCTGCAAAGTCCAGTGCCTTTAGAATGGCGTACAACTCTGCCGTATAGATGGAACAGGCAGGATGTAGCAAGTAACTGGAACTTTGAGAGTCTAGGACGAAGGCGCAACCAACTGATTCGAATGTCTTGGACCCATCCGTGTAAAACACATTAAAATTGGGGTACTTCGCACGAAGTTCTAAAAACCGTTGCTGGTATACAACCATTGCTGTCTCTACTTTGGAAGGGCAGTCAGAGAAATTTCGATAGAAGGTGCAGGAAACTCCCAGGTAGGGAGAGGCGGAATGAGTGGAGAGACGCCAGGAATATCACTGTCAACCCCAAGTGCTGACAGGATGTCGTCTGCACGAACACCAAATGGTTTAGTGACACTAGGGTGGAGCCATACCTTGCCAGCCTACCCTCGTCTGAGATGGTGTGGAATGAAGGATGTGAAGGCGTCGAGCGAAGATGGAGGAAGTAGTTAACTACCAGCCGCTGTCTTCGCAGAGACAGCGACGGCTCAGATGCCTCTACATACAAACTGGCGACTGGACTGGTCCGAAAGGCACCAGTGCACACACGTATACCAGCATGGTGGACAGTGTCTAGGATGCGAAGTCTAGATGGGCGAGCAGAAGAATACACAACACATCCATAATCTAGATTCGACCTGATGAGTGCACGGTATAGGCGAAGCAATACCGTCCTATCAGCACCCCAAGAAGTATGAGATAAAACGCGTAAAAGGTTGAGAACTGGAAGACAAGAGAACTTTAACTGGCGAAGGTGAGGTAGCCATGTTAATTTCTTATCGAAAATGAGGCCCAGGAAGCGGACCTCATTCACGAAGCACAGGGGGGACTTCCCCATGTACAGGTCAGGATCTAATTGACATGTACGCTGACGACAAAAGTGAACACATACGGATTTATCGGATGAGAAGGTGAAACCTGTTTGGGAGGACCACTCAACCAAACGGTTTATCGTCAGTTGGAGTTGACGAGAAGCTGACGCGAGATTCCGTGAGCGACAAAAGATCGTGAGGTCGTCGACATAGAGGACGCCATGTACAGGGGAAAGAATGTTTGCCATAACACTGTTCACTGCTATGGCAAACAGAGTCACACTTAAAACGCTGCCCTGTGGGACACCGTTCTCTTGTTCGTGAAGATCCGAAAAGGAGGTCCCAACACGTACGCGGACCAATCCATGTAGGACTGCCATGACGGGGCGAGGGGGCTTAGTAGGGAGGCCATTTTCATCTCTTCATCTCATCCATTCTTCATGTCCATCACTCACATTTTCACAATTCCCTCTCATCATTCATCTCCATTCCGTTGACCTCCCTATAACTAAAGGCCCTGCTAGAGGAGACAACCTCGATAAAAAAAACCTATCCCAAGGTGTTAGTTGCACGTGCCGATTTGACAGTGTTGGCTGCAGAGGTAGGTGCAGTCGCGAACATGGCTGACGCGAGATTCCGTGAGCGACAAAAGATCGTGAGGTCGTCGACATAGAGGAGGCCATGTACAGGGGAAAGAATGCTTGCCATAACACTGTTCACTGCTATGGCAAACAAAGTCACACTTAATACGCTGCCCCTGCGGGACACCGTTCTCTTGTTCGTGAAGATCCGAAAAAGAGTTCCCAACGCGTACTCGGAAAAAACGATCTGATAAAAAGTTTTGAATGAAGTACGCCATATGGCCACGCACGCCCCAAGAATGGAGCTGCTTGATGATGCCAAAGCGCCACGTTGTGTCATATGCCTCTTGGAGGTCAAAGAAAACTGCAACTAAATGTTCCTTGTTGAGGAATGCATCCTGAATGTGTGTGTCCAGCTGAACCACATGGTCCAGTGTGGAACGGTTCGAGCGAAAACCACATTGAAAATTACTTATCAATGAGTTTTCCTCCAAAAACCAGGTGAGACGCTTGTTGATCATGCGTTCCATCAACTTGCACACACAGCTAGTTAAGGCAATAGGCCTATAACTCGAGGCTGCGGTGCGTTGTTTACCTGGCTTCAGGATGGGAACGATAATTGCTTCTTTCGAGGAGGAAGGGAAAGAGTCCTTCAACCAAAGCCTGCTGAATACCGCCAGAAGGAAATTTTTGGCTCCAATGGGCAGATGACGTAGCATCTCATAGTGGATCTTGTCCACTCCAGGAGCTGTATTCTGAGAATCTCGAAGCGCCTGATCGAACTCCCGTTCAGTGAATGGAGAGTTGTATGGCTCGGTGTTATGATTTCGAAAAACTAGAGGGCGTCGTTCCTGACGGTCCTTTTCACGCCGGAAACGTGGTTCATAATTTTCCCAGCTAGACGCATCAGAAAACTGCGTGGCCAAGATATTAGCTATGTCTCCGGAATCGGTGTACAACGTCCCATCATGCTCCAGAGCACTCAGAGGAGTATATGCACCCCCCTGGATGCGACGTACTTTGGTCCAAACGGCTTTCGTCGAAGCCTGCTTCGTCAGAGAAGACACGTATTGGACCCAGCAGGCCTTCTTACTGCCTCGGATGAGCCGACGGGTACGGGCACGCTTAATGCGGAACTGCTCGACGTTTGCGGCAGTGTGGTTCCTATTAAATCGATCTAGGGCATGATTGCGGTCCTTGATGGCTGCATTGATCTCCGCAGTCCACCAGGGGACTGGGCGTCGCCTCGCAGTTCCATTGGGATGCGGAATGGAGGTGCGTGCAGCATCATGCACTCTTGCCACAAATAGATCTAAGGCGTCGATTGGTGGTAAAGTCGACGCAAGATCGACTTCAAGGTCCACTGCACTCTCGAAGGCACCCCAGTCGGCCCGACTGAGATGCCAGTGAGGGTGTTGTTCACGTGAGTGCTGAAGATGTTCGAAAGTTAGAAGCAGTGGGAAGTGATCACTCGCACAAAGATCAGGGTGAACGCTCCAAGACGTGGTAGGAGCGAGGCTGGGACTGCAGAAGGACAAGTCCAACGCAGAGTGTGTGCCCGAGGAAGGACTGAAATATGTGGGAGTCCCATCATTCTGCAACGTTAAAGCTGATGCCTCACGGAATTCATCTACAATTTGACCCCGGGGTTCTGTACGAACTGTGCCCCACAAACTATGGTAGGAATTAAAATCGCCCAAAAGAACTACAGGAGACGGAAGTTGCTCGAATATAGAAAGGAGGTCCTCAAGAGAGAATCGCTCCTCCCTTGTGATGTAGACACTGCAAACGGATATTGGCTGTGGAAGGTGGACCTGCACGGCGACAGCTTGGAGGGGGGTGGTGAGAAAGATTGGCGTTGAGTGGATGTTATCTCGAACACCGATTGCAACACCACCGTGTGCACGACGACCCTCAGAAAGCTTGTCGTGCGGTAAAGCGTGTATCCGTTCAAAATCACGGATTCATTTGGACGAAAATGTGTCTCTTGGAGACATATGCTGGCAGGGTCAAATTCAGATATAAGAATTTGCAGTTCCTCGAGATGCGTTCGGAAACCGTTAAGGTTCTATTGGAGACAATAAGCCATATCTGTAGGTAAGATTGTTACCTTTTAAGGCGTACTCTATTTTTAGGCCCTGTCACCTTGATAAATTCTTCATCCACGGCTACGTCCTGTATCATGTCCTCGGGTAAGGACACAGAGGGCGAAGGGGATGAAGAAGGGGGAATGGGGGCGAGTGCTTTGAGCGCCCGTCGGGCAGCTTTCAGCTGCGCTTTAAGTTTCAGGGTGGTGGCTGCCACCCTGACTGGAGAGCTAGTAGACTTCAGAAAATATTCTTTGCTATGCACCTGCTTGAACTTCTTCTCTGTTGAGCGAGGAGTGGTTGCTGGTTTCCTCGAAGCAGGGCGGGCTATTACGGGAACCGGTGGTGTTGACACGTCGCTGGTTTGTACCCCTACACTGCGACGGGTAAGAGCAGCTGCAGCAACTGTAGCGAGTGGCACAGGTAAAGTGGTGCGTATACTTTCCCGGAGACGTTGTTTTGCTTCGCCAGCAGAGATTTTCTCTCTGACGACCAACTCTCTGATTTTCTTCTCTTGTTGGAAAGAGGGGCAGTCACGATGCCAGACTGGGTGCTCGCCTTGGCAATTAATGCATTTGGGACCAGAAGAACAAGGTTCGGTCCCATGATCAGGCAGACTACACTTACCACAAAGGGCGGTAGTGGCCTTGCAGGAAGGCTGAGTGTGCCCAAAGTGCTGGCATTTGAAACATCGCATCGGGTTAGGGATGTATGGTCGGACTTTTAGTCTCAAATATCCAGCCCGTACAATATCTGGGAGAGTGGTCGTTTAGAACGTTAGTATAATCGAAGCAGTTGGTACAAGTTCTCCGGATTTTCGCGTCTTGATTCGCTGCCCTGCGGTGACATGTTGGTCTGAGAGTGCTTCAAGGATCTCTTCCTCCTCAGCATTTAGCAGATCCCAGTGGCGAATCACACCTTTACTACTGTTAAGTTGACGATGGGGTTCAACATTAACAGTGAAGTCGCCCAAAGATCGTAACTTTAAAAGGTTGTTGGTCTGGCGATCTGTGCTGGTCTGGATAAGTAGACTCCCGTTTCTCAGCTTCTTTATTTCTGGAACATCGGAACCAGCGGCGTAGTCTAGCTGTTTCTTGATAAGGAATGGTGACAAGTCCTTCAATGTAGCAGCTCCGTGTTTCTTTGTTGTTGCAGAAACATCGTTATTATCGGTCTTCTCAGCAATACTGATAACAAGGTAACGTGGCACGTTACTTGTCTTTTCCACTAATTGAAGCGGGCTCGAAGGCCGCGCTCGTTTTTTTTTGTACCCATATACAAAATGTGTTTATTGTGGAGGGTCCATAAATTGTCCCCTCGACATGCCCTCTATGCCGAGGAAGGCCTACCCCCAAATATGGAGGCTACTCGAGGACCAAACCGAAATCCCGGAGGCCACGTTCGCGACTGCACCTACCCCTGCAGCCAACACTGTCCCATCGGCACGTGCAACTCACACCTTGGGATAGTTTTTTTTATCGAGGTTGTCTCCTCTAGCAGGACCCTTAGTTATAGGGAGGTCAAAGATATGGAGATGAATGACGTGATGGAATGGTGAAAACGTGAGATATGGATGTGAAGAATGAGTGAAATGATGAGATAAAAATGACCTCCTTACTTTAGTTACTTAGAGGGAGGTCATAGATATGGAGATGATTGACGTGATGGAATGGAGAAAAACGTGAGATATGGATATGAAGAATGGGTGAAATGATGAGATGAAATTGGCCTCCCTACTAAGCCCCCTCGCCCCGTCAAGGCAGTCCTACATGGAGGGGGAGACAACTTCTTACAAGATAAAACATTATCTATTCATGACTGCGGTTGTAATCAATCTTTACATATATTTAATAATAATAATATCTACTTTAAGAAATCTGATCATTTCACCCTTCAAGAGCTCTCCGATCAACATGTAACAGCAGTGCAGCGAATCAAGACCAAAAAATCCGGAGAACTTTTACCGACAGCTTCGCTCATTCTTACCTTTAAAACTACCACTCTCCCGGATGAGGTCAGGCGCTCAAAGCACCCGCCCCCACTCCCCCTTCTTCATCCCCTTCGCCCTCTGTGTCCTTACCCGAGGACATGATACAGGACGATGCCGCGGATGAAGAATTTATCAAGGTGACAGGGCCTAAAAATAGAGTACGCCTTAAAAGGTAACAATCTTATCTACAGATATGGCTTATTGTCTCCAATGGAACCTTAACGGTTTCCGAACGCATCTCGAGGAACTGCAAATTCTTATATCTGAATTTGACCCTGCCAGCATATGTCTCCAAGAGACACATTTTCGTCCAAATGAATCCGTGATTTTGAACGGATACACGCTTTACCGCACGACAAGCTTTCTGAGGGTCGTCGTGCACACGGTGGTGTTTCAATCGGTGTTCGAGATAACATCCACTCAACGCCAATCTTTCTCACCACCCCCCTCCAAGCTGTCGCCGTGCGGGTCCATCTACCACAGCCAATATCCGTTTGCAGTGTCTACATCACAAGGGAGGAGCGATTCTATCTTGAGGACCTCCTTTCTATATTCGAACAACTTCCGTCTCCTGTAGTTCTTTTGGGCGATTTTAATTCCTACCATAGTTTGTGGGGCTCCGTTCGTACAGAGCCCCGGGGTCAAATTGTAGATCAATTCCGTGAGGCATCAGGTTCAACGTTGCTGAATGATGGAACTCCCACATATTTCAGTCCTTCCTCTGGCACATATTCTGCTTTGGACTTGTCCTTCTGCAGTCCCAGCCTTGCTCCTACCACGAACCAGAGACCCTGATCTCTGTGGGAGTGATCACTTCCCACTCGTTCTTACTCTGGAACATCTTCAGCACTCACGTGAACAACACCCTCACTGGCATCTCAGTCGGGCCGACTGGGTTGCATTCGAGCGTTCAGTGGACCTTGAAGTCGATCTTGCGTCGACTTTACCACCAATCGACGCTTTAGATATATTTGTGGCAAGAGTGCATGATGCTGCACGCACCTCCATTCCACATCCCGGTGGACCTGCGAGGCGACGCCCAGTCCCATGGTGGACTGCTGAGATCAGTGCAGCCATCAAGGACCGCAATCATGCCCTACATCGATTTAATAGGAACCATACTGCCGCAAACCTCGAGCAGTTCCGCATTAAACGTGCCCGTGCCCGTCGGCTCATTCGAGCCAGTAAGAAGGCGTGCTGGGTCCAATACGTGTCTTCTCTGACGAAGCAGGCTTCGTCGAAAGCCGTTTGGACCAAAGTACGTCGCATCCAGGGGGTGCATCTACTCCTCTGAGCGCTCTGGAGCACGATGGGACGTTGTACACAGATTCCGGAGACATAGCTAATATCTTGGCCACACAGTTTTCTGATGCGTCTAGCTCGGAAAATTATGCACCATGTTTCCTTCATGAGAAGGAACGTCAGGAACGACGTCCTCTAGTTTTCGAAGTCATAACACCGAGCCATACAACTCTCCATTCACTGAACTGGAGTTCGGTCAGGCGCTTTGAGATTCTAAGAATACAGCTCCTGGAGTGGACAAGATCCACTATTAGATGCTTCCTCATCTGCCCATTGGAGCCAAAAATTTCCTTCTGGCGGTATTCAACAGGCTTTGGTTTGAGGACTCTTTCCCTACTTCCTGGAAAGAAGATATTAACGTTCTCATCCTTAAACCACGTAAACAACGCACCGCAGCCTCGAGTTATAGGCCTATTGCCTTAACTAGCTGTGTGTGCAAGCTGATGGAACGCATGATCAACAAGCGTCTCACCTGGTTTTTGGAGGAAAAGTCATTGATAAGTAATTTTGAATGTGGTTTTCGCTTCAACCGTTCCACACTGGACCATCTGGTTCAGCTGGAAACACATATTCAGGATGCATTCCTCAACAAGGAACATTTAGTTGCAGTTTTCTTTGACCTCCAAAGGGCATATGACACAACGTGGCGCTTTGGCATCATCAAGCAGCTCCATTCTTGGGGCGTGCGTGGCCATATGGCGTACTTTATTGAGAATTTTTTATCAGATCAATTTTTCCGCGTACACGTTGGGAACTCCTTTTCGGATCTTCACGAACCAGAGAACGGTGTCCCGCAGGGCAGCGTACTTAGTGTGACTCTGTTTGCCATAAGTAGGGAGAACGCTATGTTCTGGGCCACCCCCGAAATTTTGGTTTACTTTTATTGTGTATACCTATACAGTAATATACTCAAAATCGAACTTTGACTGTTACAAAAATGACACAATACAAGTGCAAAAAAAAAGTCAAAGCTCAAATTCCAATTTTCATTGTGCAAAATTGCTAATTTTCTAAAATCCCTCTATAACTTTTGCTAAACTTTTATTTTTCAATAATTAAAGCGAAGTGCTAAGTTAAAAGTAAGTGCTAAGTTACTTCCGGTCCACTTCCGGTCCACTTCCGGTTTACTTATAAATTATTACAAATTTTAGCAAAATACCCCAGCATCCTGTATTTGTATATCTCTATATCACCATATGTGTACTACTTTTTATTTCTTATACTGTTAGGTTTGTTAAAATAATTAATTATCTAAAATTTTATAGTTTTGAGAAGAATCCTAAACCTCAACATATTTCATGCAAATATATTAATAAAATAACCATATAAATATTTTCTAATTATGCCAATGAATGTGTTTGGGTTTAAGAAACAACATATTCAACAAATAGAGAAAATTCCAGTCAACATGGATATTATAAAAAATATTCTTAGTAAATTGAGAAGTTTGGTCATCATTCATCTAAATAGTATCTGGTACCAAATTGATGAAGACACAGGGAAACAATTACGTGTATTCAATAATAACAAACCATCATATAAAATTTTTGTCAGTGGGAAAATGCAAATAAGTATCTCTCCATCCAATGCAGCACTTGTACACATAGGTCGGAATTTGTATAGAATTAAGCATAATGCAATTAGTCCCGACACAACATACGAAGTGCAAGCAGGTGAATTCTTGTATGCTGAAACAATTGGGGAGTATAATAAATTAATTCCCCTCTTCATCGAAATAAGAATAATCTATGAATCTATGAATTTATAAAATATATAAAATACCAAAAACAAAATAATAATAAATAAATAAAATAACAAATATATTATGGACATATTTGGGAACAGGAGAAGACAGGAAATACCGGATAATTCCAATGATATTGCTAGATTAGATGAACGTCTAAAAAAACTTAAATCAGATTTATTAATTTTACAAAATTCATTAAATGTGAATATACAAGCAGAAATCACAAATCTTCAAACTCAACTGATTGACCCCATAGTAAAAATTGATGGAGAACTCAAATCTCTACTGGAAAAATATACCAATTTAGCCTCAATAGACAATCTTCAAAACTTGGAGGAAAGTGTAGCCAAATTAAAAAATGAACTCGATAAATTTCGACAAATGCAGATAACCAATACCGAACAATTGAAACAGCAATTAAACGAGCAAGCGAATAGTATTCGCACCGAACTGCAAACCATTGTTCAGGGTATCAAAACTCAAGAGGAATTTGAACAAGTAAATGCGAGTATTACCAAATTACGAGAACAGTTTCAATCTTTCGAGATTCCTACACTGGAAAATATTAAAATAGAACTTCAGACAGATGAACTGCATTCAGCCATAACCGAAGTTCAAACCAAACTTCAAACATTGGAAGATTTTATTCATAATTTGCTTTCATCTACTGAACTCAATGCCATTGCTCGTAGTGTAACAAACATTAAATTGCAGCTGGAAACTTTTGAGTATTTTGGTAAGATACAAGCAACCATAGCTCACATCGAAGATACTCTTAAAACTATGAAAAATGAATTAATTACTGTACAGGAAACTCTGGAATCAAAATTGCCAGGTATCACCGAAACTTTAGCCCTAGTACAACAACAAGTTGCTAAATTAGAAAATCTCAATACCGAATCTGAATTATCTCATTTCCACCATCTTATAGATGACATACAGAATAAGTTAGAAACACTGCAGCAATCTACGCCTACTCAAGATGACATAACCCAACTGCAAGAAATTTTGAAAACTGTTGGATCTGCAACCGAACTGGATGCTGTAAAATTAACTCTGACCACACTTCAGAATACTGTAGCAGGGTTGCCTACTTCACAGCACAGGAAATAAGAGCCATGAAGAGAGCAGTAAATCGAATACTCAAATCTGAAGATATTAAAAATATTCAGGGGGAAATTGCACAAATCAAAGAAACTGTTGCTAATCTTCCCACCAACCAAATAATCAATGAACTAAACTTATTATTTATGGACATCAGAAATCAAGTACACGATCTCGCTAGCCAGAGTTCGAAATTGAAACTAGTAGAAAGTTTACAGCAGATTATCTCGAACATTAAGGTGCAAATTAGCACCATTGAAGCAGCACAAGAATCGAACTTATCAAATTTCGCCAATCAATTGCATGATTTGAAAGAACAATTCAAACAGGTATATGTGGATGTGAAAATTAAACCGGGTTACGATGAGTTGGTTCGTACTATCAGCGAACACCTGGAACCGGTATTAAGCAGATTAGACGATGCAGATTCTCGTCAGTTTTATTCTATGGAAATTGTTAGGTTACAAAGTATTCCAAACACTCGAGGGCACTGGACATATGTTAATGCAGGTAATGTTTACAAATTATACCCGTACGCACAGGCACACGAATTTTTTGTTGATGGCCAACTTAGATTTTTGAAGTTTAAATTTTTAAATAATATAAAACATGTCGAAGTTCCCAAATATAATAAGAAAAGATGGTATACACAAAGCAGTTCAAATACCTATAGCATACTGGGATGAATCTGCCAACAAATATAAAATACATGAGGATGAACAATTATCGCTTTTTCATATTGAAACTGGTGATAAATTAATTTTTGACATAAGACAATTATACCCTGAGGTTAATCCATTTTATGTAATATTTTCTCTTCGCACTAGATGTCTAGACAAGGTATAGTTAATGAATTACACAGACCAGCCCGTCGTAATTACAAACGATTATCTGTGGTAACAAAAAGCATAGATGATCTGTGGGAGGGTGATCTGATAGAAATGTCTACGGGGGTTTTAAAAAATTTACATAAGATAAATCATGGTTACAAATATTTACTTACCGTGATAGATACATTTAGCAAATATGCATGGGCAATTCCTATAAAATCTAAAACAGCAACTTGTGTCGCTGAAGCTTTCAAATTTATTTTCGAGCAAGGTAGGATACCGAATTATTTGCACACAGATAGAGGAAAAGAATTTTACAATTCCACATTTACCAAATTAAAGGGGTGTAAGGGGTACCTTCCACGTAGGCGCCCAAAAGTCAACCTCACTTCCACGTAGTGCACCCTGGACTAAAGACTAACGAGGCTCTGGCGACTGGCCCCATGGCCAGTATAATTTTGTTTGTGTTGTCCTGTGTTTTGTCCTTATTTGTGCTGAGTGTTCTTTGCAGCCTCGGCTTTTAATAACAGTCAGAACATTTTAATCTTTTATGAGTTTAATTAAGCAACATTCGAGTTGTTACGTGTAACGGTAAGGGGCTGGACCCCGTATTGTGTGACGGGTGCAAAATAGCCTTAGTGCTGACGCACCCAAACATTTTAAAATCAAATCAAATCAAACCACATTTACCAAATTAATGAATCAACATAATATTAAACATTATTCTACATACAGTGACCTTAAAGCAAGTATAGTAGAACGATTCAACAGAACATTAAAAAATCTCATGTGGAAACAATTTACTCTACAGGGTAACTATAAATGGGTAGAAATTTTACCTGACCTAGTACATAATTACAATAATTCCATGCATAGAACCATACATATGAAACCTGCCGAGGTAACTAAATCTGATGAACAACGATTGATTTCTACTGTTTACTGTCATAAGTATAAATACACAACAGAGAAACCCAGATTTAAAATAGGAGATAAGGTGCGAGTTAGTAAATTTAAGCATTTATTTGAGAAAAGTTACACAAAAAATTGGAGCACCGAATTGTTTATAGTGGTTCAAGTTTTACCAGGCAACAGGTATACTTATATATTATAAGATAATTATAATAAAATACTGAAAGGAAGATTTTATGAAGAGGAACTCAGTAAAACAAAATATCCAGATACATATCTTATTGAAAAAATATTAAAGAAAAATAATAACAAATTGTATGTAAAATGGCTAGGATTGCCAGAAAAAAGTTGGATAGAGGCAAACCAGGTGATTCTATGATACCAACTTGGAACGTTGTGCAACGTTTGCCAGAGTTAGTAGAAACTAGTAAAAAAAATGGTGAGTTGTTACCAGACAATATTAGGTGTCTTATTGTAGGCCCATCCGGTTGTGGTAAAACTACACTGCTGGTAGATAATTTCTTGCTTGCGCCTAATTGGTTAGACTGGAAAAATAGGCACCTGTATGTATTCTCAAAAAGTTTAGAACAACCAAAATACCAGCAACTCATGAAATTGTATAAGGGACTGGGTATAGCCACATTTGGATCAGAAATTAAACCTCTCGACCACTGTTTAGAAAATTCTGTTGTGGTATTCGATGATGTGATTCTGGAAAATCAAAATTTAATTCGAAATTTCTTCACTCAAGGTCGACACAGAGGAATAGATTGTTTTTATTTGGCTCAAACATATTCTAAGATTCCCAAACAGTTACTGAGGGATAATTCAAATTTAATATGTTTGTTTCGTCAAGATCACACTAATCTTAAACATGTTCATGATGATTATGTGGGGGGAGATTTAAATTACGACCAATTTTCCAAATTTTGTTCATCCTGTTGGAACGATTATGATTTTGGATTTGTTACAATCGACATGACTAGAAAACCTAACAATGGAAAATATAGAAACAAAATCAACGATTTCATGAACGTTAAATCGATATAAAAAACGTTAAAACGTTATAAAAATAACCTCTAATCAAAAAAATGACAAAACACAAAATAGAAGACAATTCTAAATTACGTGAGTACCTCACCAAAAGATTCAAAGGTTGGAAATCAGAAAATCGAGGATTCTATGAACAACACAAACGTCAAGATCAACCAATTATAGATGCAATCAGTGGTCTTGGTAAAGAAATTAAAGGTGTCACAGAACAAAATAAAAATCTCATAAATGAATTGGTACCTCTTACTGCTAAAAATTATGCAGATTATCCTCCTACACCATTATCTAGTATCCATACTCCCCTAACACTCCAACAGCCGCCTATTAAAACTATAGGTGAACCTGAGAAAATTGAGTTGGGTCCTCTGGCAAGAGATTACCTAAGTACTGGAAAATTTGAAAAAGATGAAGTGTTTGGATTGTATCCGACCGTGGAACCAAATGAAGGTGTAGTATGGAAAATTGGGAAATCTAGAGTAACATTTCAAGGCGATGATGTGAAAATAAATTTGGGTGAAAAAAATAGTTGGTCAAGATACCCGGGAACTATAGGGTTGTGGGAACTAATTACCAAGAAACACCCTAAAGATTACACAGATGAAGATTACCAGAGTTACTCCGAAATTTTGATATTGTCCGATGCTCTATACCAAAATAATGATGCCAGTCAGAATAGAGTTAAATCGAGCAGTGGCGACAAATACAAAAATCTAATTAAACCGATCTGGAACCAACTTAAAACCGGTAGTGGTATCAAACAATATAATACTCTACCTAAAGAGTTTGTCTGGGTGGATGATGTGAGAAAACTCATAGATAGATTGCTGGTTATAGCCGGAGAAGAAAATGCTGGGAACAATAATTTCTATAATGAAAAAATAGGTATTGTAAACATGATCAGTGATAAATTAGCCAATTTTATTGTAAATGATCCAAAAGGTATAGGATACTTAATTAAAATTATCAATACTCTACCTCCTAAATTCTGGAATGTATCAGAAGGTCGAGGTTTGGTTAATGATATTATAAATAAACTTCCATTCGAATTACATGTACCTGGTTACCAGTACTGTGGTCCGGGCACCAAACTTGATAAACGATTAAAAAGAGGAGATAGGGGAATTAATCAACTTGATGCCGCTTGTAAAGATCATGATATTGCATACAATACACACACACAGACCTCGACAATCGTCATGCAGCCGATCAAAAATTGGAGCATGCAGCATTTGGAAGATTAACCAGTAGAGATGCTTCTTTGGGTGAGAAAATAGCAGCATTGGGTACAACAATTGCTATGAACACAAAACAAAAATTAGGGTGGGGTTTGTAGAAAATTAGTTAATTTTAGTTAGTAATTTAGTTTGTTAATATATAAATAAATACCCTTAAAAATAATTTTAAAAAAATATGAAACCGAAAGGAGTAGTATATCAAATTCCATATCGGGATCTCAAAAATTTAAAAATTGTAAATTCAATTTTAACTAAAAAACAACAGGAGAAAAAAAAACAATGTATATCCAAAGGAAATGGGATGAAGTTATTACTTAGTACACCACAATTAAAACGATTGCAAAATATAAGAAAAAAAGAACATAGTGGTGGATTCATATTTAGCATTCCTGCTATCCTAGCTGCTTTGGGTGCCGTGGGAAGTTTAGCTGGTGGCAGTGCTGCTATTGCAAAAACTGTACTCGATTCAAAAAAAATAAAGCCGAATTAGAGGAACAAAAACGCCATAATCTGGCTATGGAGAGCCCCCTACGAGGGGGCAGTGGTGTGAAATCCAGAATACTCAGAAAATTAAAAAAAAGAAAAGCCGCTCACGAACCAAGACATTGAATCTTTAGTTAAAATATTTAAAATTCAACATTTCAGAGGAGTTTTCATGTCGGATTCTCTCCCTAAAAATAGTCACTCTCGAGAATGTGGTGTGGTCAATTTGGATAAGTCCGAAAATATTGGTACCCACTGGATCTGTTATTATAAACAAAACAACAATGTTTTTATTTTCGATTCTTTTGGAGGGAGACCACCTAGAGAATTAGTTAATTATTTAAAATATTGTAATATTTATTACAACGATCAGCGCATACAAGATTTTGATCAAATTATATGTGGTCATATTTGTATTACCATGCTCAGAATATTAAATAAAATACCACACATAAAATTACAAGATTTTCAAAAAGCAGTATTATACATAAAGTATGGGAATTTTTCATCTTTCTAGTGAAACTTCGATCTTGGAACTGCATCTCCACGATGATATTATATATCCAAAATCTATAGCTCTGAGAGCATTCTACAGCATGTATCTGATTCCGAATGTAACTAACTACAACAATACTATATTAGTAGGTAACGAGAAAATTATTATTCCTCCCGGACAGTATAACTTATCTACTCTACAATCTGAACTTCCAAACACTGTATTACTATCTCAAAATTCTGTAACACACAGAGTGGAGATTGTATCCACCAATGAAACAGTAGATCTATCTAACATGGGTGAACTTCTAGGATTTGAGAACAATTCAAAATTAGAACCTGGTACTAGACACATAGGTAAATTTATACCGAAATTCCTAGCTATCGAGACGTTGAATGTTCACTGTAATATTGCTAAAGGAATGATTATCAAAGCCGAAAAAAATTCAATTGGTACTCACAAGGAAACAGGTATTATTGCTACATTTAAACCGAATTCTGAATTTATGGAACCTATTTTTTATTCCCCAATCTCACCAATCTATTTTCCTGTTTACTATGATAAAGTTAATTACATAGAGATAAGAATTACAAATGAGAAAAACGAGATAGTCGATTTTGCCGGTGCTAAGACCACTGCAATAATAGAAATTAATATTTAAAATTATATATATAAATACCAATGGAAAATATCGAAAGTTATGAGTTACAGTCATTCCCTCCAAACAGGAGGACATTTGCTAATCTTAATCAACCGAATAAGGAAGTACAGTTTGATATTTCTGTCGGGGATGGATTTATTCATCCTCATAGATCCGATCTGTATATAAAATTTGATATTGTAAAACAAAGTAATGGTGAAGAATATCCCCTCCCTGGGGCTAATGTAAAACTTATAGACAATTTTGTTCCATTCTTGTTCTCACAAATTGAAGTCAGGAAACATGGTACAGTTATTGACAGAATTGATTATCCTGGAATTACATCCACTAATGTGGCAACATTAAAATTATCAAAATCAGAAAGTGTATATTATAAAATAGGTGGATTCGAAGCTGGAACAAAAATTATGACAAAAGGTCACACAGTACTGTTCCCCATGAGATTGCTATTTGGTTTTTTCTCCGATTATAAAGAAATTATGTGGAAAGGTGGTTTGAGTGTCATATTTCGCAGATCACCCAATGATTATAATGCTATAATGAGATATAAAACTTTAAATGCAGATGGAACAGCCAATGAGGCTAGTTTACCCGAAGCTGCGAAATGTGTGATCCAGTCTATGGAGTTACGCATGCCTATAGTCGAATATGAATCGACCTGAAGTACAAATCCAACATTTTGAAAAATCCTCAAATTCCAATACAATTTTATACATATCAATGCATACAGAAACCTGTAGAGGGTAAATTTTTCGAGTACGACATTACTAATCAGTTCCAATCTCTACAATATGACATGCCAGAATTTGTAGCCGTATTGTTTCAGACAGGGAGAGATGACAATCAGGAAAAAGATAGCAGCAAATTTGATAACTGTAAAATTAAAAATATATATCTTAAGAATGGTAGGAATGAGGTATTCCCACGTGAAAATTACAATTTAAATATTACAGAACAAGATTATTTAAAATTATATGAAGCATATTCTGCATTTAAAAGAGTAACTGAAGGAAATATCGATATGTATTATAACCCAGACGAGTTCATAATTCACAGACCTATGTTTTTAATAAATGCATCAAAAAGAAAATTGGTGGTTATCAATGATCGAACTAATATTAAGTTAATGTGTGAATTTCATGAAACTTTACCTGAAAATACCATATGTAGTGCAATTTTAATTGTGGAGAAATCATACATATATGATGTAAAAAATGAAAGAGTGATAGAACAATTTTAAGTGTTAGGTTGCTGTATTATTACAAAAAAAATTAAAAAAAAAATATTAATTATAGAAAATAAATTATGTAATATTTGAATTAATTTTTTTGAATTTATAGAATAATTTTAATAAAAATATAATAGAATAAAATAATTTTAAATTGTAATATTTATGTTAATTTTTAAATTTATAACATTTAAAACAAATTTTTAATGTATTATAGTGTCCATATTCTCTAGTATGGATATTGCAATTTAATACTTGCAATTTATTATCATTCCCATCGAGAGCTATTTTATTTTCTATTGTAGTATAAACACCATCTAATTTACTATTAAGATGGTAGGCAGGCATGTATATTTTTTTATTTTTATTTTTTAAACATTGTTTGAAATCATCTATTGCAAGTTTTCTTGTACATACCTGTTTTACACCCTTAGCTTTTTTAATTTCTTTTTCTTCCCCATCCATTTTCATGCAATACATTTTCGATCTGAGTCCGGCAAATTCTGATATTATGGACCCTGCTGCCTCATCTTTCATTTTCCCAGGGATCATCTGGTTTTCAATATTATATAATGGATGATTTTCTGGATAATTGCTAAAATCAAAATATTTATTTAGAGAGAACAAGTCATTGTATAAATTATTTGTTTCTATCTCATATACAAAACTATCAGTATCCATATAAGCTACTTTAATTCTATTTTTGTATTTAGGTTTCATAACATCATAATGAAATTTATACATTTCCAATTTTGATAATTCTAAAACTGTAACACCGACAGCTATCGGTGCATCACACATTATATTGGTATTAGATCTTTCAATAAGAATTAGATTATCAGTAATTTTTCTAAAACTTTTATATGTGGGGTCGGCAATAAGTTTCAGAAGTTTTTTTCGGTCTGACACCAAATTACACCTCACTCGATTTCTTTTGTTCTCTAAACATTTTCCATATATGGAATTACTCATTAATTTATAAAGATTTTTTTCAACTTTAGAATTTGTTTGTATTCGATTATTTGTATTTTTCTCAATATATTGAGCTAACCATCTTTCTTGATCAAATTTTAACCCTTTATGGATTTTTGTTAATTTCATACCATGTTTTAAATAATACTGTAACAGTCGATAATGAAGTACATAATTATTTTTATTTTCAAATGATAATATCAATTTTGTTTCCTCTGTACCTGGTACGTTTTGAGAAACTGGTGCCATAGCAAAACCATGGTGTCGGTCATGTAGATGTGATGGATATTCCAAATCAACTTCCAGTAGACAACCTTTTGCATGATCTTCAGACCACTTTAAGAAATCTTTGTCTTCAAGTTCTGTATCTGTCATCCATTCGTAATTGCCAATTGGTAGTGATTGATTCATGACATAACCATATAAATTGTTCATGTCAATATATAAAATATATTTAAATTTTTTATTAGCATTATAATTTCTAGATAAATATTTATTATTTGCTTTTGCATATCTTAAAGGACACTGGACTATACCACCACGCTTACCAGATTCAACAAACATGAACTGTTCGATATCGGTAACAAGACCAATTTCAACCTCTGTATTTAAAAGCATAGCTTGCCAGGATAAACCAGGTGTTGTATACATAAAAACAGGATCCAAATTGTATTTCTTGAAACAACGATTTCGAAAAATCTCGAACACATCGGCTAACAAAAGACCATCCAGTTTTAAATAGATATCATGATAATCTCCCATTGTTTTACAATTTAATATATTCCAAATTGTCTGTGCATATTGATAATCTATTTCACTACATTCTTCATCCTGAAGATGGTTATAAAATTTATTTTTCGGTGGTAACTGTGTCTCATTAAATTTATCAAAACTATCCATGTATTGATAGGGGTAAACTCCTTTTCTTTTTAGCAATTCCATATTAACATTATTAAAATATTTTCTTGTGTGAATAAATTCATCATCGGATAATTGTTTCACCAGATTTGCCAAACTACTAGATAGAAACTGATATGAATCTAGAAACCTAAGTTTAATTATTTGTCCATTTTCTAATCTGATAGTTTTTTCTATGGTAATATATTTATCTTTACTGCGTGGTATAATATTAATATTTTCTGTATCATATCCTAATTCTTTGATAAATAAATGTGCATCAAAATTTTGTAAATTATGAATAAATACTGGAATAAAATTTGGTTTCTTTATTTTTAAGTTACATGAATTGCAAATTGTTTCAATATATTCTCCATTAAAATGGATATGGTGTTTAACTTTTGGATTAAATAAATTAAAATTATTTTTACAATATTTGCATTGTTTGGTATCATAATGTTTCTGATGTTGTTCTGGTGTAAGTTTATTCATCAATTTTGTATTATATAAAATTGGAGCAAAATCTTTTACCCACTCTCTAAATTTTTCAATAAATATTCGAGATGCATTTTTACCTCTATAAATAAATAATTGTTGTGGATTATTTTCTTCATAAGTTTTTACTAATTTTAGTACAAAACCACAAGATTCATGGTTAGCTATATTTGTTGTATATGATTCATTTGGATCGGGAAGACATGTTTGCATCGGTATCTGTGTTGTTTCAAAATCAGCATAGATTACAAATGGATGTTGTACCAGCGATTCATAATTAGTACTTTTGGATGGAAATTTGTAAGTTGCATGGGGATAATAATAACATTTTTCAATATGTTCCTCTAATTGCTGTTCACATGATTTGTCACCTCTTCCATAAAATTTTGACAAGCATCAATCACATATTATTTTATGACAATCTGATGTTATTTGATTATGCACCAATTTTGTTAGATTTTGTATGAGACAATAGTGTTTCTTATTTCTCTCTGTAACATATAATAATCTTATGATATGTGCACCAGCAGATGGTGGATGGTGTCTGAGTGGATAAATATTATTATTTATATCATAACCATAAACATGAACATTTATTAATTTTTTATTGTATTGTTGATATTGCTTTTCAAATTTCTCAATATCTGAGATTTGTACTGGATATTTTATTCCTGACGGATTTTTTAAATTCTGTTTCAAATTTTTCATAATGGGAGACACGATATTTGTGATCATTATGATTTTTAACTGGATGAAAATATGCTATGATGCACCAGAGGAAACATTTATTATCATTATTTTGAATATTTAATACAGATTTTTTGTTTTCAATCTCTTTAGGTAATTTAATATAACCAGATCCTCCAAGAGGGGCATTTTTTGCTATTTTCAATTCAAGTTCATGGTTTGTATCACAAAGAGACCAACCTGAATCTTGTTTTTCGAACTGTTGTTGTTGTAACTTAAGTTCTTCACAAATTCTATCATAAATATCATCTAAATTATTAGTATCATTATAGTATAATTTTAACACATGAGTCTGATGATAAAATTTTTCTATTTTATTACCAGGATTAATGTAATTTGATGATAAAATACAATATAATTTGAGAGAATATTGTCTAAGTTTATCACAAATTAAATTTTTAAATTTAGGTTTAAGTTTAGCTAGAAAATTTGGAATATCTAATTCTTCATTATCTACATGTGTTGTATTATATACAACATGATATAAAATATCTTGGTTTGGATTTTTAATTTGATTATTCATTTTGTTATAATTGGGTTTCATATCTATATTTTATAATTGGGTTTTATATCTATATTTTTATAATTTGGGTTTTATATATACAAAATATTTTTTTTAGGATTCTTGTCAGAACAATAAAATTTTAGGTAAATTAATTATTTAATAAATCTCTTCTCTCAACTTCTAATTCTCAAATAATAATTGAAAATAGCAAAATATTTGTATTTATAATCTCAATTTATTAATCAGTAAACTTTTGGTTTATATCTATATTTTTATAATTTGGGTTTTATATATATAAAATATTTTTTTAGGATTCTTCTTAAAACAATAAAATTTTAGGTATATTTTTGCGACGAGCTGTAGAAGCCACAATTACCTAACGTATTTTTTTTAAATATATTTGTAAAATCCATCTAATATCTGAATTTAAAAAAATATATATTATATTTGTTAACTGTTTAAGAAAATTTTTTGCAAAATACCCCGACAACGTTTCAGCTACTAGGACCTCATTACCATGAGCCTAATCCTAGTAAGCCACATACACACCTGTTCTTCGTATCGCATATGCTAGTAAGTCAGATGACATCATGGGAGAATCACATTTCCCCCAATGAGGCCACCCCAACAAACGTAGCACATGATAGAAGAAACAGGATCAGGATATTTTATGCTAAATTTACGGCTGCCTGTATGCAGTTATAGGCAAATCATTAAAAGTGCGCTCTAATATACAATGATTTTTCTTACCATGTACCCTAACATACAATTTAACATAACAAGTAAAATTTCGATTCGTCTATATATACCCAACGAAACTCAGAAACTGTCATACGCGAGAGGTATATTTTGCAACAACTATAATTACCCAACACTAGCAACAAGAACAAAAAAATTATATCAATTAATTGTATAATATTAATTAGTAACTTTAGATAATATTAATTATTAGTTTTCATTTGTAATTAATTTTAAAAAACAATTAATAACATGTTAGGTGATGATAACCAAGTGCAAAAAGCATTGTACACACAAACAAAGCACCACTTAGTTCACAAAACCTCTAACAGATGGCAGATAGTTGAAGGGAGGACTGAGAATCATATTTCGAAGAGCGGCAGTAGGGTTCATATTGCTATTATATTGCCAGTGAAGCACTAACAGTATAAGAAATAAAAATTAGTACACATATGGTGATATAGAGATATACAAATACAGGATGCTGGGGTATTTTGCTAAAATTTGTAATAATTTATAAGTAAACCGGAAGTAGACCTGAAGTGGACCGGAAGTAACTTAGCACTTACTTTTAACTTAGCACTTCGCTTTAATTATTGAAAAATAAAAGTTTAGCAAAAGTTATAGAGGGATTTTAGAAAATTAGCAATTTTGCACTATGAAAATTGGAATTTGAGCTTTGACTTTTTTTTTTGCACTTGTATTGTGTCATTTTTGTAACAGTCAAAGTTCGATTTTGAGTATATTACTGTATAGGTATACACAATAAAAGTAAACCAAAATTTCGGGGGTGGCCCAGAACATAGCGTTCTCCCTAATGCCATAGCAGTGAACAGTGTTATGGCAAACATTCTTTCCCCAGTACATGGCCTCCTCTATGTAGACGACCTCACGATCTTTTGTCGCTCACGGAATCTCGCGTCAGCTTCTCGTCGACTCCAACTAACGATAAACCGTTTGGTTGAGTGGTCCTCTCAAACAGGTTTCACCTTCTCATCCGAGAAATCCGTGTGTGTCCACTTTTGTCGTCAGCGTTCATGTCATTTCGATCCTGACCTGTACATGGGGAAATCTCCCCTGTGCTTCGTGAATGAGGTCCGCTTCCTGGGCCTCATTTTCGATAAGAAATTAACATGGCTACCTCACCTTCGCCAGTTAAAGTTCTCTTGTCTTCGAGTTCTCAACCTTCTACGTGTTTTATCCCATACTTACTGGGGTGCTGATAGGACGGTACTGCTTCGATTGTATCGTGCACTCATCAGGTCGAAGCTTGATTATGGATGTGTTGTGTATTCTTCTGCCCACCCATCTAGACTTCGCATCCTAGACACCGTCCACCATGCTGGTATACGTGTGTGCTCTGGTGCTTTTCGGAGCAGCCCTATCGCCAGTTTGTACGTAGAGGCATCTGAGCCGTCGCTGTCTCTGCGAAGACAGCGGCTGGTAGTGAACTACTTCCTCCATCTTCGCTCGATGCCTTCACATCCCTCATTTCACACCATCTCAGACGTGAATAGGCTGGCAAGGTATCGGCTCCGCCCTAGTGCCACAAGACCATTTGGTGTTCGTGCAGACGAGATCCTGTCAGCACTTGGTGTTGACAGTGATATTCCTCGCGTCTCTCCACTAATTCCGCCTCTCCCTACCTGGGAATTTCCTGCACCTTCTATCGATTTTTCCCTGACTGCCCTTGCAAAAGCAGAAACACCAATGGTTGTATACCAGCAACGGTTTTTAGAACTTCGTGCGAAGCATCCCAATTTTAATGTATTTTACACGGATGGGTCCAAGATAGTCGAATCAGTTGGTTGCGCCTTCGTCCTAGACTCTCAAAGTTCCAGTTACTTGCTACATCCTGCGTGTTCCATCTATACGGCAGAGTTGTATGCCATTCTAAAGGCACTGGACTTTGCAGACGTGAATGGGCTGAAGAAAGTCCTTGTGTGCAGTGATTCGACCAGCGTGTTGCAGTCTCTGGATTCGCTGTATTCCCGGCATCCAGTAGCGCAACGCAACGCTGCGCAACGAAGCAGCTGATGCTGCCGCCAAGTCTGCTGATGCAGATGGCGACGTTCTCGTCCACCTTTTGCCAGCTAGCGACCTACAGAATGTGTTCCGTTGTCGCCTTCTTGACACTTGGCAGACCGAGTGGGATTTGGAAACGGGGAACAAGCTTCACTCTGTTAAGCCCACCATAGGTGCTTGGCGTTCCTCGTCTCGTCCCTCTCGGCGAGAAGACGTTATTCTTACCCGCATGCGTATAGGACACAGCCGTCTCACGCATGGTCACCTACTGCAAGGGCTGGACCCTCCGTTGTGTCGTGGGGTGTAAGGGGTGATTTTCCACGTAGTACACCCAACTGTCAACCTCACTTCCACGTTAGTACACCCTGGACTGCTTTTTGCAGACGAACGAGGCTCTGGCGACTGGCACTCTGGCCAGTATAATTTTGTGTGTGTGGGGTGTAAGGGGTGCTCCTTCCACATAGTGCACCCAGTAGTCAACCTCACTTCCACGTAGTACACCCTGGACTTCAGACTAACGAGGCTCTGGCGACTGGCCCCATGGCCAGTATAATTTTGTTCGTGTTGTTTTGTGTTTTGTCCTTTTTTGTGCTGAGTGCTCCTTTAGAGCCTCGGCTTTTAACGAAAGTCAGAACATTACACCCAATGCGGTTCAACTTCATGTTCATCACCTATCGGCATTGGGGGGTGAGAGTGGGTGAAAAACAAAACGCCGCAAATGACCTAGGTTATTGTCGAAACCATAGTTTTCGGAGTCTCTAAGCTAATTGGTGACATTCACAATCACATTAAAAATTAGTTCCTTTTTACTCTATAGTTAGAATTCATTATTTTCCTGTCTAATACAAGATTGACATAAATAAATACCCACACAACGCCGGGTAATCTGCTAGTGCTCTCTAAACAAAGCAAAATATCTGACGCCACTGTTATCTGCATGGACCAAAATGCCAACTTCTGATCTATGCGGTGTTGCTCACTCTCGCATCAGTTTGGTGATTTGTGGCATTCATGATAATCCTCACAGAAAAAAGGCTGAGTTTGACGGTGGAGAATATGGCGTACTTTATTGAAAATTTTTTATCAGATCGCTTTTTCCGCGTACGTGTTGGGAACTCCTTTTCGGATCTTCACCAACAAGAGAACGGTGTCCCGCAGGGCAGCGTACTTAGTGTGACTCTGTTTGCCATAGCAGTAAACAGTGTTATGGCAAACATTCTTTCCCCAGTACATGGCCTCCTCTATGTCGACGACCTCACGATCTTTTGTCGCTCACGGAATCTCGCGTCAGCTTCTCGTCAACTCCAACTGACGATAAACCGTTTGGTTGAGTGGTCCTCCCAAACAGGTTTCACCTTCTCATCCGAGAAATCCGTGTGTGTTCACTTTTGTCGTCAGCGTACATGTCATTTAGATCCTGACCTGTACATGGGGAAGTCTCCCCTGTGCTTCGTGAATGAGGTCCGCTTCCTGGGCCTCATTTTCGATAAGAAATTAACATGGCTACCTCACCTTCGCCAGTTAAAGTTCTCTTGTCTTCGAGTTCTCAACCTTTTACGCGTTTTATCTCATACTTCTTGGGGTGCTGATAGGACGGTATTGCTTCGCCTATACCGTGCACTCATCAGGTCGAAGCTAGATTATGGATGTGTTGTGTATTCTTCTGCTCGCCCATCTAGACTTCGCATCCTAGACACTGTGCACCATGCTGGTATACGTGTGTGCAATGGTGCCTTTCGGACCAGTCCAGTCGCCAGTTTGTATGTAGAGACATCTGAGCCGTCGCTGTCTCTGCGAAGACAGCGGCTGGTAGTTAACTACTTCCTCCATCTTCGCTCGATGCCTTCACATCCTTCATTCCACACCATCTCAGACGAGGGTAGGCTGGCAAGGTATCGGCTCCACCCTAGTGTCACTAGACCATTTGGTGTTCGTGCAGACGAGATCCTGTCAGCACTTGGTGTTGACAGTGATCTTCCTGGCGTCTCTCCACTCATTTCGCCTCTCCCTACCTGGGAGTTTCCTGCACCTTCTATCGATTTCTCTCTGACTGCCCTTCCAAAGTCAGAGACACCAATGGTTGTATACCAGCAACGGTTTTTAGAACTTCGTGCGAAGCACCCCAATTTTAACGTGTTTTTACGGATGGGTCCAAGACATTCGAATCAGTTGGTTGCGCCTTCGTCCTAGACTCTCAAAGTTCCAGTTACTTGCTACACCCTGCCTGTTCCATCTATACGGCAGAGTTGTACGCCATTCTAAAGGCACTGGACTTTGCAGACGTCAATGGTCTAAAGAAAGTCCTTGTGTGCAGTGATTCGACCAGCGTGTTGCAGACCCTGAATTCGCCGTATTCCCGGCATCCAGTAGCGCAACGCATATTCAGACGGCTTGTGTCCCTATCTGCCCGTGCCGATGTACACTTCTGTTGGGTTCCTAGCCACGTAGGCATTCAGGGGAACGAAGCAGCTGATGCTGCCGCCAAGTCTGCTGATGCGGACGGCGATGTTCTCGTCCACCTTTTGCCAGCTAGCGACCTGCAGAACATGTTCCGCTGTCGCCTTCTTGAAACTTGGCAGGCCGAGTGGGATACGGAAACGGGGAACAAGCTTCACGCTATTAAGCCCACCATAGGTGCCTGGCGTTCCTCGTCCCGTCCCTCTCGGCGAGAAGAAGTCACTCTAACTCGCATGCGTCTAGGACACAGCCGTCTTACGCATAGTCACTTGCTGCAAGGGCTGGACCCTCCGTTATGTCGTGTTTGTAATGTTTTATTAAGCATTCGACACATTCTCGTTGAATGTGTCGATCTTGCTTACCTCCGGCAGACTTTTAACATTTCCGGCTGTTTGTCATCCCTCTTGGGTGATGACAGCAGCATTTTATCAAATGTTTTTAGTTTTTTACGAAGAGCTGGACTCTTCCACCGTCTGTAAGGAGGTTTTTAGTTTGTTTGTTCTGACTTTTTAATGTGTTTTGTTTGTCTCGTGCAGGTCTCTTTACAACCTTGCACTTTTAATGTTTTCCCAAGGGGCTATTTACACCCCTTTTTATGTTTTTAGTCAGAATTTTAGATAAGGGGCTACTTCCCCGTATACATTGAAGGGTGCAAAATGGCCTTTAGTGCCGACGCACCCAAAAAAGTTTTAAATCAATCAATCAATCAACATTAAAAAAGATTGTTATGTATTCAGAGTTGCCACTGCGCGATTTCAGTGTATCCAAGAATTCTAACTCCATTAATTATATATAAATTCTAAATATCTAATTTAGGGTGTGGAGTTTCCATTTGCCATTTTACATACTCAGACTGGAAATACATCTACAAACACAAGTCACAAATGTTACAGTATGAAAAAAGGAAGTTAATTGTAAAGAAATGTCAAACTAAAATTTACCTAATCATCATCAACATATCTTGCAATGATCCTCCATCTGCCAGATAGATTGTTCTACAAATGACGCTAACGAAGTAAAGAGATTGACAGCATTTTGGTTTTACACATGGCTTTCTTTTCATTCCTCGATAAAGACAAAGTGAAACTGTGAAAAACTTGCCTTAAGTCATATATAATTATGCATAAATTCAATGGGATATGGATTAACAAAAGCTGCAATTTTTCAAGTCCATGCCGAAAACTTCACACATAATTGCTGGATATAAAGGAATTCCCAGTGACTACCCATCCTGGTATTGTGTAGGAAATAATTCATACACAATTTATTCTTCAGATCAACAAGCAACTTTGGTAAAAAAACAAATATAGTATTGCAATAATTTGTGTATAATTTTGAAAATGATGTATACAAATGAAAATTTGGTCAGAAAATTAATATTTGGTGTTGTACACCCATATTAAAATTTCCTACGGTTCTGTTGATTGTACGTGATCAATATTTTTCGGGAATTATCAAGCGTGATAAATTTTCTTTGGAACCTATTTCAGGGTTTTTTGTGCCTACTTTAAGATCTTTAGATTCTATTTTATGATATTTAGAACTTATTTTATGGGTGTATAGGGCGGCCATCTTCTAAGGCGCCCAAAAGTCAACCTCACTTACACGTAGTGCACCCTGGACTGCGTTTTGCAGACGAACGAGGCTCTGGCGACTGGCAGTACGGCCAGTATAATTTTGTCTGTGTTGTCCTGTTTTTTGTCCTTGTGTGTGCTGAGTGCCCGTTTACAGCCTCAGCTTTTAACAGAAGTCAGAATATTTTAAAATTTTATTTATGCAACGTTAGAGTTGTTATTTGTAATGATAAGGGGCTGGCGCCCGTATAATGTGACGGGTGCAAAATAGCCTAGGTGATGACGCACCCAAAATTTAAATTCAAATTCAAGAACCTAAAAATCCAAGGTCTATTCAGGATTTTTTTACTGAAACATATTTTTATGGGACAATGGCAAGATGGGCTTTTCTTACATGAACTTCCAGAACCTTTGTAAATATGATTGATTGATTGAATTAAAATTTGTGGGTGCGTCGGCACTTAAGGCCATTTCGCACCCTTCTATGTATACGGGGATATGTCCCCTTATCTAAAATTCTGATTTAAAATTTAAAAAAGGGGTGTAGATAGCCCCTTGGAAAAAACTAAAAGTGCAAGGTTGTAAAGAGACCTGCACGAGACAAACACGACACATTAAAAAGTCAGAAAAAACAAACTAAAAACCTCCTTACAGACGGTGGAAGAGTCCAGCTCTTCGCAAAAACCTAAAAACATGGGATAAAATACTGCTGTCATCACCCAAGAGGGATCACAAACAGCCGGAAAGGTTAAAAGTCTGCCGGAGGTAAGCAAGATCGACACATTCAACGAGAATGTGTCGGATGCTTAAAATAACATTACAAGCACGACACAACGGAGGGTCCAGCCCTTGGAGCAGGTGACCATGCGTTAGACGGCTGTGCCCTATACGCATGCGGGTAAGAATAACTTCTTCTCGCCGAGAGGGACGGGATGAGGAACGCCAAGCACCTATGGTGGGCTTAATAGCGTGAAGCTTGTTCCCCGTTTCCGTATCCCATTCGGCCTGCCAAGTGTCAAGAAGGCGACAACGGAACACGTTCTGCAGGTCGCTAGCAGGCAAAAGGTGGACGAGAACATCGCCATCTGCATCAGCAGACTTGGCGGCAGCATCAGCTGCTTCGTTCCCCTGAATGCCCACGTGGCTAGGGACCCAACAGAAGTGTACATCCGCACTGGCTGATAAGGACACAAGCCGTCTGAATATGCGTTGCGCTATTGGATGCCGGGAATTCGGCGAATCCAGGGTCTGCAACACGCTGGTCGAATCACTGCACACAAGGACTTTCTTCAGACCATTGACGTCTGCAAAGTCCAGTGCCTTTAGAATGGCGTATAACTCTGCCGTAAAGATGGAACACGCAGGATGAAGCGAGTAACTGGAACTTTGAGAGTCTAGGACGAAGGCGCAACCAACTGATTCCACTGTCTTGGACCCATCCGTGTAAAACACATTAAAATTGGGGTGCTTCGCACGAAGTTCTAAAAACCGTTGCTGGTATACAACCATTGGTGTTTCTGCTTTTGGAAGAGCAGTTAGAGAAAAATCGATGGAAGGTGCAGGAAACTCCCAGGTAGGGAGAGGCGGAATGAGTGGAGAGACGCCAGGAAGATCACTGTCAACACCAAGTGCTGACAGGATCTCGTCTGCACGAACACCAAATGGTCTAGTGACACTAGGATGGAGCCTATACCTTTCCAGCCTATTCATGTCTGAGATGGTGTGAAATGAGGGATGTGAAGGCATCGAGCGAAGATGGAGGAAGTAGTTCACTACCAGCCGCTGTCTTCGCAGAGACAGCGACGGCTCAGATGCGTCTACGTACAAACTGGCGATAGGGCTGGTCCGAAAGGCACCAGAGCACACACGTATACCAGCATGGTGGACGGTGTCTAGGATGCGAAGTCTAGATGGGCGGGCAGAAAAATACACAACACATCCATAATCAAGCTTCGACCTGATGAGTGCACGATACAATCGAAGCAGTACCGTCCTATCAGCACCCCAGTAAGTATGGGATAAAACACGTAAAAGGTTGAGAACTCGAAGACAAGAGAACTTTAACTGGCGAAGGTGAGGTAGCCATGTTAATTTCTTATCGAAAATGAGGCCCAGGAAGCGGACCTCATTCACGAAGCACAGGGGAGATTTCCCCATGTACAGGTCAGGATCGAAATGACATGTACGTTGACGACAAAAGTGAACAGACACGGATTTCTCGGATGAGAAGGTGAAACCTGTTTGGGAAGACCACTCAACCAAACGGTTTATCGTCAGTTGGAGTTGACGAGAAGCTGACGCGAGATTCCGTGAGCGACAAAAGATCGTGAGGTCGTCTACATACAGAAGACCATGTACAGGGGCAACAATGCTCGCCATAACACTGTTCACTGCTATGGCAGAGTCACACTTAATACGCTGCCCTGCGGGACACCGTTCTCGTGTTCTTGAAGATCCGAAAAGGAGTTCCCAACACGTACGCGGAAAAAACGATCAGATAAAAGGTTTTTAATAAAGTACGCCATATGGCCACGGACGCCCCAAGAATGGAGCTGCTTTAGGATGCCAAAACGCCACGTTGTGTCATATGCTTTTTGGAGGTCAAAGAAAACTGCAACTAAATGTTCCTTGTTGAGGAATGCATCCTGAATGTGTGTTTCCAGCTGAACCAGATGGTCCAGTGTGGAACGGTTGGAGCGAAAACCACATTGAAAATTACTTATCAAGCAGTTTTCCTCCAAAAACCAGGTGAGACGCTTGTTGATCATGCGTTCCATCAACTTGCACACACAGCTAGTTAAGGCAATAGGCCTGTAACTCGAGGCCGCGGTGCGTTGTTTACCTGGTTTCAGGATGGGAACAATAATAGCTTCTTTCCAGGAAGTGGGGAAAGAGTCCTCCAACCAAAGCCTGTTGAATACCGCCAAAAGGAAATTTCTTGCTCCAATGGGCAGATGACGAAGCATCTCATAGTGGATCTTGTCCACTCCAGGAGCTGTGTTCTTAGAATATCGAAGTGCCTGATCGAACTCCCGTTCAGTGAATGGAGAGTTGTATGGCTCGGTGTTAAGACTTCGAAGAACGAGAGGGCGTCGTTCCTTCTCACGGCGGAAACGTGGTTCATAATTTACAGAGCTAGACGCACCAGAAAACTGCGTGGCCAAGATATTAGCTATGTCTCCGGAATCTGTGTACAACGTCCCATCGTGCTCGAGAGCGCTCAGAGGAGTAGATGCACCCCCCTGGATGCGACGAACTTTGGTCCAAACGGCTTTCGACGAAGCCTGCTTCGTCAGAGTAGACACGTATTGGACCCAGCACGCCTTCTTACTGGCTCGAATGAGCTGACGGGCACGGGCACGTTTAATGCGGAACTGCTCGAGGTTTGCGGCAGTGTGGTTTCTATTAAATCGATCGAGAGCATGATTGCGGTCCTTGATGGCTGCACCGATCTCCGCAGTCCACCAGGGGACTGGGCGTCGCCTCGCAGGTCCACTGGGATGTGGAATGGAGGTGCGTGCAGCATCATGCACTCCTGACACAAAGACATCTAAAGCGTCGATTGGTGGTAAAGTCCACGCAAGATCGACTTCAAGGTCCACTGCACGCTCGAAGGCTTCCCAGTCGGCGCGACTGAGATTCCAGTGAGGGTGTTGTTCACGTGATTGCTGAAGATGTTCGAAGGTAAGAGTGAGAGGGAAGTGATCACTCCCACAGAGATCAGGATGAACGCTCCAAGATGTGGTAGGAGCAAGGCTGGGACTGCAAAAGGACAAGTCCAACGCAGAATATGTGCCAGAGGAAGGGCTGAAATATGTGGGAGTCCCATCATTCAGCAACGTTAAATCTGATGCCTCACGGAATTGATCTACAATTTGACCCCGGGGTTCTGTACGAACGGAGCCCCACAAATAATGGTAGGAATTAAAATCGCCCAAAAGAACTACAGGAGACGGAAGTTGTTCGAATATAGCAAGGAGGTCCTCAAGAGAGAATCGCTCCTCCCTTGTGATGTAGACACAGCACACAGATATTGGCTGTGGTAGATGGACCCGCACGGCGACAGCTTGGAGGGGGGTGGTGAGGAAGATTGGCGTTGAGTGGATGTTATCTCGAACACCGATTGCAACACCACCGTGTGCACGACGACCCTCAGGAAGCTTGTCGGTGCGGTAAAGCGTGTATCCGTTGAGAATCACTGATTCATTTGGGCGAAAATGTGTCTCTTGGAGACATATGATGGCAGGGTCAAATTCAGATATTAAGATTTGCAGTTCCTCGAGATGCATACGGAAACCGTTAAGGTTCCATTGGAGACAATAAGCCATAGCGGGAGGTATTATAGTTACCTTTTGAGGCGTACTCTGTTTCTAGGCCCTGTCACCTTGATAAATTCTTCATCCGCGGCTTCGTCCTGTATCATGTCCTCGGGTAAGGACACAGAGGGCGAAGGGGATGAAGAAGGGGGAGTGGTGGCGGGTGCTTTGAGCGCCCGCCGGGGAGCTTTCAGCTGCGCCTTAAGTTTCAGGGTGGTGGCTGCCACCCGCACTGGAGAGCTACTGGACTTGAGAAAGTAATCCTTGCTATGCACCTGCTTGAACTTCTTCTCTGTGGAGCGAGGAGTGGTTGCTGTTTTCCTCGAAGCAGGGCGGGCTACTACGGGAAGCGTTGTAGTTTGAGTGGACACGTCGCTGGTTTGTACACCTATACTTCGACGGGTAAGAGCAGCTGCAGCAACTGTAGCGAATGGCACAGGTAAAGTGGTGCGTATGCTTTCACGGAGACGTTGTTTTGCTTCGCCAGCAGAGATTTTCTCTGTGACGACCAACTCTCTGATTTTCTTCTCTTGTTGGAAAGAGGGGCAGTCACGATGCCAGACTGGGTGCTCGCCTTGGCAGTTAATGCATTTGGGACCTGAAGAACAAGGTTCGGTCCCATGATCAGGCTTACTACACTTACCACAAAGGGCGGTAGTGGCCTTGCAGGAAGGCTGAGTGTGCCCAAAGTGCTGGCATTTGAAACATCGCATCGGGTTAGGGATGTATGGCCGGACTTTAAGTCTCAAATATCCGGCCCGTACAATATCTGAGAGAGTGGTCGTTTGGAATGTTAGTATAATCGAAGCAGTTGGCACAAGTTCTCCGGATTTTCGCGTCTTGATTCGCTGCCCTGCGGTGACATGTTGGTCTGAGAGTGCTTCAAGGATCTCTTCCTCCTCAGCATTTAGCAGATCCCAGTGGTGAATCACACCTTTACTACTGTTAAGTTGACGATGGGGTTCAACATTAACAGTGAAGTGGCCCAAAGATCGTAACTTCAAAAGGTTGTTGGTCTGGCGATCTGTGCTGGTCTGGATAAGTAGACTCCCGTTTCTCAGCTTCTTTATTTCTGGAACATCGGAACCAGCGGCGTAGTCTAGCTGTTTCTTGATAAGGAATGGTGACAAGTCCTTCAATGTAGCAACTCCGTGTTTCTTTGTTGTTGCAGAAACATCCTTACTATCGGTCTTCTCATCAATACTGATAACAAGGTAACGTGGCACGTTACTTTTCTTTTCCACTACTTGGAGCGGGCTCGAAGGCCGCGCTCGTTTTGGGGGTTTCCCCCCTTTGTAAATATGGATCGCTATCTAACGTTCAGGAGCCCAAAAGCTCTTTCTACAACACTTCTCGCCCTTGCATGGCATTCATTGGAATACTGCCTCGTAGGGTGCTCTGAAGGGTTCTATATAAGGCCTTATTATTGAAATTGGATTAGCAATGCATGGAAATGTACTATCAGCAAGCAGGAAGTGTCCCTCTGGTGGGAAGCTCTCATATCTATATAATGGGCTCAATCGCAAGACGCGTGCATCGTGGACAGAGGCTGGATATCCGGTGAATATGTGAATGAACTTCATGCTAGGATCACACACACCTTGTAAGTTCATGGAGTAATATAACTTTCTATTGATATAGTCGTCATGAAGCCTTTTCACACAGATGATGCTAATGTGGCAACCATCTAATGCACCAGCTGCCTGCCAGAATATATCAGTCCCTCCCAGCAAACAAAATTTCTCTCCTACTCTTGCTATTCATCTTAGGATAGCAGGGATACCACACGTGGTAACAAAACAGAAACCAGGTGCAGCATGAACCAGGTCATGAACTGATTGTCTGGCCATGCTAAAAACCGCTGTAACCACCCGGTAAGAAGTTCAGTAGCAAGCCAGAAAAGAAACACCACTTCTTCAATGTCTCAGTTCCATTCGTGCCTCTTGTTTTGCCCCAGCTGGATAACAAAGCTCCGGAATGATCTAACTGACACACTAAGATGAATCCTACAGCTGTGATCATCTTCTTCTCCAAGGATGCTTTGCAGTAAGCGGTTATTTTCTTCAATTACTGCATAGGGCATCAGTCTCCTATGCTCCTGAAAAACACACAATAAGTACTCTATACATTGTAGCCAGATTAAACTGATAAAAAAAATTATAATACATTAAATATCTCTCTAATTGTTCATACTATAAGTACGAACTTTTTCATAACGTCTGTTTAGGACTTAAATAATGAAGAGGGGTGTAAGGGGTACCTTCCACGCAGGCGCCCAAAAGTCAACATCACTTCCACGTAGTGCACCCTGGACAAAAGACTAACGAGGCTCTGGCGACTGGCACTATGGCCAGTATAATTTTGTGTGTGTTGTCCTGTTTTTTGTCCTTGTGTGTGCTGAGTGCCCGTTTACAGCCTCAGCGTTTAACAGAAGTCATAAGATTTTAAAATTATTAGTTACGCAACGTTGGAGTTGTTATTTGTAATAGTAAGGGGCTGGCCCCCGTATAATGTGACGGGAGCAAAATAGCCTAAGTGCTGACCCTTCCAAAATGTTAAATTCAAATTAAAATTAAATAATGATGAAGGAAAAGGAAACTTGTGTGGTTAAAATGAAGGTTTTATTAGCCGCGGTGGCTCAGTCGGTAACGCGTCTGACTACCATGCTGAAGGCCCCAGGTTCGATCCCCGGCTGGTTCAAATCCGGGAACTGTTATAACGTTGGAAGCGGCCCCGGCACCCACCCAGCGTTGAATGCCATGGGTACCTGGGGGAGACCCGGGGGGGTAAGGCGGTCAGGGGCGTGATGCTGATCACATCACCTCCACACCCCTATACGCGTTCATGGCGTGGTACTAAGCACAGGGGAGCACTTTACCTTTTCATATCCATAAACTCTTGAGTGTGAAGAAAATGAGAAATTCCGTTTTATATAGTAACTCACAGGTGAATACAAATTTGGACTTCAAAACACACTACATTTTTTAAATGTACTATATTTTGGGACAACAAGATGACATCCAACAGCATATAAAGCACATTTTGATTTTTGAATAATTTGAATTACTTTGAATTTCTACCACTTTTGGCAAATCACAAAGGCGTGGATGAGTGATAATATGGTGAAATTGATGTAGGGTCACTCTCAAAGAAAATCTATACCTGGATGCTGTGCTAATCACTCCAGCACGGAGGCCAGCTATGACGGTTCCAATAATGGGTGCTTGGAACTCGGCAAAATGTTCACCATTAACACTCTGTCACTTCTTAAGCCAACAATAACATCAAATCCTAAACAAATCTTCTTTGAAATTTACGTATTTACAGAGACCGTCTTGCACAGTAGTAGTAGTTATCGCTCTCAAGACTTATATACGAGGGTGGTTTGAAAAGTTCTCGGAATGGAATAGAAAGAAACGACTTACAACAGTGATTTTTTAAAATTTTTCAATGTAGTCTTCCTGTACAGTCATGGAAAAAAGTTCTTCCCCATAAGGCTTTAATAGGAGCAAGTAATGCAGGAGGGTAGGCAACACATATTGCACCCTTAGATGATCGGGTGATTTTGCCTGTCTTAACACCGAGAAATGTGTTCCACGCGAAGGTCAACATGACAAGAAAGCAAAGAGGGTCACGTGACTATTGGTTACGTGGAGTGTTGTGCTTCTCCGCGTCCCCAGTTCTTGATCCACATTGCAGAACAAGTAGAGCTGCATGCAATATATGAAAATAGGTTGTTTTCAACTACACGCTTAATTATGATTTTCCCAATTGTAAATCTATCAGACGTGTCTCCCGATTTAGTCGGGAGTCTTTTACTTTGAATTCCTGTTTGTCATAGGCGTAACTTGACGGGAGCAGAAAGGGCATTTGTAACCCCCCCCAAAAAATCAGGTTTCTTAAAGCTGCTAAAACAGGAATTAAATACTATGATTTGACGCGTCCAAAAAAAGTATTATATTGAAAGATTTTTCCCAAATACGTAGATAGAAATTTAATACTTTGAAAGTGTCTCAGATTTGTTTATTGTCACAACTTAGTGTGGCACAGGTCTACTACAAAAGTGAATTTCGTAACAGAAATATGAACCCACTCCTTTTATTTCGTAGCCGATTTCATCTTGAAACTGAAATTAAGAATATTAGTTAATAATGTCATTGGTAAACAATAAAAAAATGTGTTAGACCCAATTCTTTAATACCTTATCATAATCTTTATCGCAAGTTGAAATTTTGTTGGAAGTCCACTGTATGCAAAAAAAAAAAAAGGTAAAGTTCTCACCTGTGCTTGGCGCTACGCCATGAAGGCATATAGGGGTGTGCCCCACACTTTCTTGATTCGTTCGTGAGTGGGGGTGATGTGATCAGCATCACGCCCCTGACCGCCTTTACCACCAGGGTTTCCCCCAGGTACCCATGTCATTCGGCGCTGGGTGGGCGCTGGGGCCGCTTCCAAGGTTAGAAAAGTTCCCGGGCTTGAACCGGCCGGGAATCGAACCCGGGACCTATAGCATGGTAGTCAGACGCGTTAACGACTGAGTCACCGGCACAGATAGACTAATCTGAAGTGCATACAGTTTAAAGTGGGATCCGAACCACTATGTGCGATCACCTGGTATCGTACCCCAGACCCCTTGATTACAAGGCCTTACCACTACGCCATCAGTGAGGCGCACACAATCTTTGTATTTTGACCTTTTAAAACCTATATGTATCATATAAGAGGTTGTTTAACGTTGCTATACCTCTATGGATTATATTTAGCCAGTATTCGAGCACATAGCGTCAGGTTTCATAGAATATAAGTTTCTCTTCCATGTTTATGGTTTCCTGTCTGCAGTAGAAAAACTGGCAGGTTCCCATAGCTTTTCTTTCAATAGTCTTACAATGGTTGCATATCATATCACTCAAATTTGATTCATTCGTTTCGAACACAATCCCCGATGGCGCAGTGGGATCGTGGGCGCCTTGTAATTAAGGGATCCCGGGTTCGATACTCGGTGGAGGAACATAGTGGTTCGGATCCCTCTTTAAATTATAGGTCCATTCACGATTAGCCTAACAGGACATAAAGTGGACTTAAGACACCAAATCAAGCAACTAACACAATCCCGTTATTGTCCAGATTATCGAATCCAGAACCTTCGTCGCGAATAACATAAGCAGGAAGACAACGTGAAATAACCGAACAGAAACAGAACCTAAAACCTACATCGGATAGATTGGATTAAGTCGACGATACAGCACGGGTTCAGAAATGAAAAAGAATACGAAAGTTGAAGGACCTCTATACGCACCCACTTTTCCTCCACTCAATGGGGAAGATATCCTTCTAGCTGAGAAGCCTTTACGTAGGAGTGCCCTGAGGGAACTTCAAGGCCACGACGATAAAGTGCAATGACGGGACCAAAACATACGGCAGATAGCTGTGTTCCTCCTTATTTCGTACGCCATTGATAACTGGAACACATGCCCTCGTCTTTGGTAGAGCAGAAGCCTGCTTGCTTGCCACCACCCTTTAGTTCAGTGACCTTCGCCCGTAGTCAGAAAGAGTGAATGACTCACCATATACTTGTCTGTGAGGCTACACAAGAATAGATATTTCGTTAGTGGCTGTAAGTATTGTTTCATCTGCAGTTATATCAGTTACCATTTCAATAGTTTCCTTCCTAGTGGTTACTTTAGTGATAAACATGTAAATTAGTTCTCGAGAGTGAAAGGTTTATCTATTTGAACGGGGGATTTTTATACAGGCTGCATGTATTATTTTTTCCTGAAACAAGAAGAAATTCGAAGACGCAAAAAGAGTTGTATAAGAGTAGTTAACAAAAGGAAAAAAGAAGAAGAAATCGAAAATGTAAATGCTGAAATAAATTATGGTAGAGATCGAGTTAATAACATTTTGTCATGGGGCCTCCTCGATGGCGTTGTGATAACGTCGTCGCCTTGTAATCAGTGGATCCCGGGTTTGATACACGGTGGATGCACATAGTGGTTAGTATCCCACTTTAAACTGAAGGTCGAGTCCAGATTAGCATATCTGTGCACCAAACCAAAACTAAGAAAGAAATTGTCACAGTGTAAGAAAATTTCATGTTCAACCACATACGAAACACAAGGGAATTATATATTGCAGTTTGGAGTTCACATCTGTAGCATCTAACCAGCACAATTATGAATCGCAACATATCGTATCAGATCCATTTTTATTATACATGTATGATAATATAAGAGAAGTAGAGGAAAGAGAAAACCAAGCGAAACACGGACGCCTTCTCCAGAATTTCAAATCTCGTTACATAAGGTTCTGGGTTGGAGTCCCGAACAGGCATGACGTTCTTGTTCTTGCCCTTTTATCTGCTTCATTTCATCATAATTCATCGTTATGGTTTACCTGCAGGGGAAGAATACTGGCAATAATTGCCAATACAAAGCCAATGACAAACAGAACAACTCGATTACGGAGGTGCCAAGAAGAAACTAGACTTGACAGTTTCTCCGTCTCTCGGTTTGTCGAATTGAAAATTGCTCTCCCGTTCTCGGTCTCGATTAGTTAAATATAGAAATCGAAAATGTATGTGAATGAATATACATGTATTTTATATATTCCGGTTTTGTAGGAGATTTCGTGAGAGATGAAATAAGTACTCTTCCATCGTATTTATTTTTATAATTTTTATTCCCTGTTCGATGATCGCGACGATAAGGACGAGTGACCATTACATGAAATTGATGACGAAATAATCAAACACCCCCGACAAGGACGGTACTCAAACCCGGGAACTTTGGCGACGATATCGAATGTCAATCACTTAATGAGCTTGACCACCGAGCCTGCTTAATGTTGTTTCTGTCAGGTAATTCGTAATAATATCCCACATTCACTATCATTTGCTTCATAATTTATCTTATTGTTGTGATTAACCTGAATTCAAAGAATTAGTTGAAAGGGAAAAATGCAAGATTGAATGTCTCTGATGTTACTTCGTGCCGAATAATATGACGTGGTATTATGATATGAATTTATTAATCATATAATATGCCTATTCATTCCATTGATTGATCCCAATTGAGCACACAAAATATGCTATAATGTCCACTCCATGGAGGAGTGGTTAGCACAGCGCGCTACGATGCCATGGGTCCCTGGTTAGAATCTCGACTTGGGCGTGGGTGTCCTTGGTAAGTGTCCCTTCATCAATTTCATCATAGCATCACTCATCTTCATCGTCGCTATTTGCCAAAAGTGAAAGAATAGCAAATCTAAATAACAAACATCCAATCAAATCGAACATCTCTACCGATTTAATTCTATACGGTACCGAATTCCCACTTTATTACTGCATCTTAAGTCATTTTACAGCATCTCAATTGTTTTCCGATTCGAAAACATTTGGAATGTTGTTTTGTGCAGTTGATTGTGCATTGTTTCGTTGTTTGGATTGTTTAATTAACGCCGCATTAATTAGTTTTAGACCAATCGTGACGGGGGAAGCAAGAGCACAAAGAAAGCGAAAAAGACAAGGAAGAGACCACGGCTTTCTTTAAAGATAGCATCCCGTGAATACAACTCAAGTGACTGGAGAATATTATGAATAAAATTTATTTCGCTTTTTCCTTTTATTTCTGTTTCAGTTATTTTACTTCGCTTTTCTTCTACCACTCGCGTTACTCGTGTCGGTGAGGAAGAATTATAAACTCGTGAAATGGACGATGGTATAAAAAAATATATGCCTCTCCCACGGTTCGAAACTGTCAGTACAAAATATTGTCTTATTTTTAAAATTTACGGGCAAATATGGTTTGTCACGTAGCAATTTTCGCTTATCTCTTTCTCAAGGGGTTCCATTGCCTCTCTGATGTCGTAGTGGTAACGTCTTCGCCATGTAATGAAAGGCTTCCGAATTCAATACCAAATAGAGAGGCATTTGGTTCGGATCTTATTTTAATCTGTAGGTCCAGTGCATGAACTGGACTTAAACAATTAACGTGTGGCATGTGGTCTGTGATGAGAACCATCATTTCAGCGAACCTCTTGACAATGACTCTAATATCACTTGAAAGAATAGTATTTCTTTACGAGTAGGTCTTGTCAAGAAACCAGTTCCTGAAATTTTCTTCTGGAGGCATCGTAGCACCCAGCTGTTTGTTGTGGCTGGGGCACGAGTCATGTGACTCATGCTATCAAAGCTCAATCCTTCCCGAGAACTCAGAATCACCAGGCAAACTTAAGCGAATATTTTGTTATTTGGGTTGCATAAACAACAGGCTTTAAGACGTTACGAAATTCTACGTCCCGTGGCCCAGGTATTTTTTTTCTAAGACTGTACACTAATGCACTTGGTTCAGCGATATTCCAATGCCTTGATCCCATCTCGAAAATTAGATTCCTCCAGGTCTGTGAAATACGTGTCAACTTCGGCTATTAGTTCTTCCTTTGAAGAGAATCTCCGTCCACCGAGGAAACTTTTGAGTTTGGGGAAAAGATGGAAGTCTGAGGGAGCCAAATCAGGCGAATAAGGCGGATGTGGCTACAATTCGTAACCAAGTTCATGAATTTTTGCCATGGCAACGAGACTTGTGTGAGGACGCGCATTGTCCTGATGCAAGATGATTTTCTTTCTTGCCAAACCTGGCCTCTTTTCCCGTATCTTATGCTTTAGTTGGTCGAGGAGATTAGCATAGTATTGTCCCGTAATTGTTTGACCAGTGGGAAGATAAATGATCAACAGAATCCCTTTCGCATCCCAAAACACTGACGCCATTACCTTTCCGGCCGACCGTATTGCCTTTGCTTTCTTTGGTGGTGGTGAATCAACATGTTTCCACTGCTTTGACTGTTGTTTTGTCTCTGGGGTATAGTAGTGGACCCACGTTTCATCTGTCGTCACAAACCGGCGCAAAAAGTCTGTTTGGTTTCTCTTAAAACGAGTCAAACATTGTTCGGAAATGTCCACCTGATGCGTTTATGGTCCTGTGTTAAAAGTCGCGGCACCCATCTTGCAGATAATTTTCTCATATCCAATTCAACTGTTAAAATGTGATACGCCCGTTCGGGTGACATTCCTATAGCTTCAGCAATTTCACGCACTTTCAGTCGGCGATCCTCCATTTCCAATTTATGCACAATAATTTCTGAGGTAGTAGCACATTTTGGGCGAGCACTACGTGGATCATCTTCTAAGCAGTCCCGACCAAATTTAAACTCGTTTGTCCACTTTGCAACAGTTGAATATGAAGGAGCAGAGTCCCCCAGTGTGTTCAGAAAATCGATATGAATTTCCTTTGCTTTCATACCTTTCTTTACGAAGTACTTAATCACCGCTCGAATCTCGATTTTTTTTCCATCTTCACAAAGCACTGTACGGGAACAACTACAAAGTGACGTCCGCACCACAAATCTCTACCCAGAACACTGACGCGCCACGTGTTTATTAATAAAGGATGGCCTATTAATATGCGGGAACCTCGTTGTCCTAGTGACATCTGGTGGAGATTCCGAGAACTTTTCAAACCACCCTCGTATCACTGCAACGCAAACAGTACACTCCAAAATAAATTAATCATGTCTCAGTATCAATTAACGGGCTACCCTTCTA